>NC_092873.1:507541538-508741538 GCF_028372415.1 Notamacropus eugenii
CAGGTTTCTGAAGATTTCTCCTCCCTCTTCCCCCTCAATACTCTCAGGATAGCAGCCCTAAAGATAGAGAATGGGAACTGAGAGCCTGGATTAATGTGTGTGTGTGTGTGTGTGTGTGTGTGTGTGTGTGTGTGTGTGTATGAAGGGGCTTAGAGTCATCTGCCCAGCTGCCTAATGTTGAACATCCGGGGTGATAACACACAGACATGGCAGCCAGACTCACTAACACACACTGATACACATGGAGGGCCTTAGGTTCGGAGTAGGATCTGGCTCTGAGACAGATGATCAAAAAGAGCACTGAGCACTAGATTCCCCTAGAACTCTCTTCTTCCACACAACCCTAAGGCTCCAGGAATTTCCTTTTCTTCACTGGATTCTACCCAAAGGAGAAAACAGAAGTTTTTCCTAGAGCAAGAGGATAGCATACACCTGCCTTGGCTCTAAGGGAATCTTATGAAGGGTGAGAGTCCATTACCCAGAATGTCCAACAGAAGGAGGAAGACCTTCATTCTACCTCATCCCACTTTCTTTCCATATCTCCCAAAGATAGGTATGCACTTCTCCCTACCCTCCACCTTACCACTTTTTTTAGCTCCAGCCCTAGGCCTCAGCGGACCTGGGAAAGTCATGCATAGGAGCACATGTACATGGGGTACTATACTAGAGACTCCCTTTATTCCCTCCCCTTCCATAGTCAATCCTCTCTGATCCAGCCCCAGACCTCAGTGGATCTCCATTCTCTGGAGTTTAGTACCAGTTTCACACAGAGGATTCCATCCCAACCTTTCTTCCACCATGGTTCCAAGCATCCATCCTGTCCTTCATTCAGTCACTTCTGTACAGTTTAGGAATCATAGATTCCCAGAATCTCTCAGGCATCCTACCCACACCAGCACAGTAATCCCCTCAAAACCATCCCCTGAAATGGGCCAGGGAAGTTATCCACGTAGAATTGTACTTCACGTATTAGGACTCTGCATGAAGAGGAAGTTCCCAGTGATGTTGGGTTGAAGGGCAAGTCATGGTTCTGTGAGTGAAGCAACCCTTCCAAAGAGGGTGTGGGACTAACTCAGTCTTAGCAGGATAAGCTCCATAACTGGAGCAAGGAAAAATGATTGAGGGTGGAGGAAGTGTAGAAAGGATAAGATTTGGTAAGGGAAAGGGTCTCTAGTGAAGTTCACCAGAAAACTGTACTTGCTTTGGTTCAATATTTTTATCGATGAGTTGGGTAAAAATAGTATATTTATCAGATTTGAAGAAGGCACAAAGGTAAGAGGGATAGTTAAAAAAAAGATCTCCAGGATTAGATGAGCTCAATTAAGATGGAGCAGAACAGATCTCAATGTAAAGTCCTTCAATCAGGTTCAAAAAATCATATCACTAGTACAGAATGGGGAAGGTGTGACTAGTCAACTGTTCCTGTGAAACAGATGTAGGAAGTTGGGGGGGGGGGGAGGAGAAGAGATTGAGTAGACTACCAAGAAAGTAATGTGAACTCAGTCTTCATTAAAAGAGGCACAACATCCAGGATTATTATCCAGGTAATAATCCCCCAGTCAGACCTTAGCTGGAGCATGTCCAGAGGAAGGCATCTAGAAGGGAGAAGATCCCATCTGAGGACCTGCCCATTCAAGGAACTAAAACAGTTTAGCTTGGAGAAGAGACTTGGGAGAGGACACAAGGGCTTTCTTCAAGTGACTGAAAGGCTGTCATGTGGGGGAGCAATCAAGCTCACTCTTCTTGGCCACAGAGGTCGGAGCCTGGAGCAATGGAGTGGAGGCAGTGGGGGGGGGGGGGGGAGGAGGGAGATGGCAATTGAGGCTGGATGTTAGAACAAAGTTTCTTCCATTTAGAGTGACTTTCAAGTAGGAGGAAGTGCCTCCTCCCACATCCCACTGGAAGGCTTTAAGCAAAGCCTGGATCTAATAAGCCTTGGTGGATTAGATCACTGAGGGGTTCTTGCTCAGGTAGGGGTTAGATTAGATCCCCCAGATAGAAGGCTCTCCTAACTCAGCTTCTGGGACTCTTTGTGGAAGTGAGGAGGAGAAGGACATGAGAATGGGGTTGCTCTGAGGGGCTCCCATTCATTCTCCAGAGCTTGAGATTTGCTTAGGACACACTCCCATCCTCTCATTCTCCATGGAGATCTCTTCACTGTCCAGAGCCCAATCGCCCAGGCCCTTCTCAATTCTTCCTCGGCCAGCTCTGAGGCTGTCTGCTGAGCCCCAGTCTTAGCTAGTCACAAATTTCCCCTCCTAATGGTGGGAGTGGGGCATTGTCCCCCAATGGATCCTGGGCCAGTGGTAAGAGACAGTGTGGAAATGGAGGCCCTCCTTCTCCATGCATCAACATTTGAACACCCACCCCCATTATATTTGTCCCTGCACCTCCCCTCAGTCCCTCTCCTCCCTCCTTCCTCCAGTCTCTTGCCCCCTCCTTTCCTTCCCCCTCAGCCCCCTCCATACAGAAGTTAAATTAAATGGTACTTTAAAAAGCCCCCTCCCTCTCCCCCTCCTTTCTTGTCCCTTTAATTCGGGTCTAAACGGTTTTGCTTTGGGAGAAGAATCTGGGGAGGGGGAAAGAAAGAAAGAAGAAAAATCCTTCCCGAAGAGAAGAGAAGGGAGAGAAGAGAAGAGAAGGGTATTATTGCCCTAATCCTCTTAGGGCCGTCAGCGCAGACGGGCCGGCGGGGCTGAGATGGCCACTGGCTCTGGCCGTTCCCATCATCCGTGGGGCGGGGCTGAGGCAGCGGCTGCGAATGCCGCCTGGCCCCCTGGCCCCCTCCCTGGCCTTCCTTCCGTCTCCTCTGTGGCCCCTCCACTTTCCCCCTTCCTACCCCGTCTCTGTGTCCCCTTTCCTTGTCCACAGCACACAGATGCTCAGTCACATAAGGTCACACACACAGGCACAATCAGACACAGAAAGCGCTTTCCTAGGGCTCAGAGAAAATCTGAAAAGCAAATACCATCCCTTGCTCCCTCCCTCACGACGGGGTGGGGGTCGATGCTGTGACCTGCAGGCTTCCCAAGTCTGGGACATCCAGGCATGTTCAAAGACAGGTAGTGAATCTCACTCCCCTGCACACTAAAGGAATCAGCATTCTCCTGCTTCACTCACTGGAATGAGGCCCCAGACACATACCGTTACATAAATTCCCAGACTAGGGTCTCAGTCACACAGAGGCTTCCTCAGTCATACACAAACATACTAGCACAGAAGTCACACATGCCGTCACAACAGAGTTACCATGCATTTCCATCCTATCCAGGCCACAAATCGAATGATCCCAAGAGATTGACCACGAAAAAGGCCAAGACTCCGCTGCTGCTCACAGGTTTATGGGTTGGGCCAGTGATCTCTGGTCATCCCTCCAGGCCAGTCTCTTCTGATCTGGTCCAGATTGGAGGCTATGGCCCAAGGGTGTAGCTGCTCTTTCGTATCTCCCCCTGCTCTTCCCCCAGACCCCAGTCAGTCTCTCAGCTCTTCTGCCCCAAAACTTCCCAGGGTCCTCTAGAAGTGGTGACTTAGTCAATAGGCCCTCAGGCTAGTCCTGGTATGACCAGCCCCATCTGCCTACCCAGGGCTTAGCCAGCCAGGCCTATGTGGCTGAAGGCCTTTCAGTCTCTTGGTGTGGACAGAGGTGTGTCTTTGGCCTCTCTGAGCAATAGGTGTGTATGCCTTTGTACAGGAGTGAGCCAACTCCAGGGCTAGCACCTTAGAGCTTCCATGTGAGCGAATCTGTTCATGTGTCAGTGTATGGCCTTGTGTGTCCTCGAGTCATTGTGTGACTCCTGCTCAAGGTGTGGGTCTTACACACCTCCAGGCCAGGCTAGACCCTTCTTGGCTGGGGCCCCTTGTAGACTCAGGAGAAAGTGCAGAGCTGAGGGGAGGGTTGTACCAGGTTCAAGCTCCTAGCCACAGGCCCCACTTCCTTGCCTCCCTAGCTGACTGAGGGCACTAGTTACCTGGACAAGTCTTGGAAGGGGCATATAGGGGAGCCCCTGCATTTTGGCCCCCCTCTCCAGTCTATGGCCCCCATCTCCCTCCTTGCACTAGTTTCACCGGGAGGAGCAGAAACATCTGAGCCAATCTGACCTTGCCAGTAGTGGTGCAGGAGGTGGGGGTGGGGTAGGGAAGAGGGCTAGCTTTATGTTAGTGACTCAAAGCCATAAGTGTCCCCATCTGCATCCCTTCTGACTCCTAAGGACTCCGCTGCAGTCCCACAGGCAGGCTCCCAGTAGCGAGCACCCTTCTATCCATTCCTATGCCCTCCTTCTGTGGCCAACCCCAGAGCCCCCTTGTTACCAAAGCCCCTCCCAAATTCCGCCAGCCTGGGCGCCTCAAGCTTCCAGGCCCAGCTCCAGAGTTCTTTTCCTCTGCACCCCCAACACTGCCTTCCTCCCCTCCTTCCCTCAGTCGGGCAGGAGACTTCTTAGTTGGGGAGAATTTTTTTTTCACCTGCGAAGGTTTGGGAGGGGTAAAGGGTGGAGGCAAGGATCCGGACGTGCTGATTGACAGGTGGCGGGGCCATTGGGGAGCTGAGGCTTTACTGGGCGCTGGGACAATAGCCTTTTAAACATTCTCCTGGGATCCCCACCTCTGTCTGTGACAGAGGTTGCGGACCCAAGCACAAGTTGAGAGATATTGGGGCCCGGGGAGCGCTGCAAGAAAGAGGAGGAAAGGGAGGAGGAAGAGGTAGACGAGGTGGAGGAGAAGGAAGACGAGGAGGAGGAGGAGGAGGAGGAGCAGCAGCAGCAGCAGCAGCAGCAGCAGCAGCCGCAGCAGCAGCTGTGGTGACGGCAGTAGCTGCAGCAGCAGCCACCGCCGCTGTAAGAGGAGACAGACAAACGGCTGGAGCGCGGGGCATCACTGGCACCGCACCTCGCCCCAGGCGTCCTCAGCACCCCCACATGCCCTGCCTGTTTTGAGCAGCAGGCTGCAGCCCTCTGGCCCGGGCTCACGGAAGCCGCGCGCAGTGCTGGCCCGCTGAGGTAGGAGGGCACCAGCTTTCTAGGGCTAGGTGCTGGAGGAGGGATTTGGAGTCCCCTGGGGAGGGAGAGGATCCCGGGACTCCTACCAACAGCTTCAGCAATGGGTCCCTGGCCGAGTGAGCTGGGAGGGAGCCTGGACCGCTGCTGAAAGTTTGTCAGAGCTCTGAATGTCGTAGGCTCAGCTTCGAAGGGTAGACAGACAGCAGGGTGCTGGGGTGTACATACACAGAAAAAGAGAAAAACGGGAGGACTCGGAGGCAGAGACAGAAAGAGACATGAGAGTCAGCGACACAGAGAAAGAAATAGAAATGGGAGGTGAGGTGGGAAGCAAATGAGAGAGAGAGAGAGAGAGAGAGAGAGAGAGAGAGAGAGAGAGAGAGAGAGAGAGAGAGAGAGAGAGAGAGAGAAAGAGAGAAAGCACAGACCCAAACCCACAGAGCCACTTGGAGTCAGATCCGGAGTCAAAAGGACAGATATCTCCGAGTTGGTCACGGTCTGGTGTCGCTTCCTATCTGCCTCCTACCTTCTGTCCTTCCCTTCTTTCCTCTTTTCCTTCCTTGCCTCACTCTCGCGCCCCTCACTTGGGCCGGAGTTCTGCTCCCTGAGCTCCTGCGGAGCGCAACCTGGGGAAAGGCAGTGAGTTCAGCTGAGCCGCGTCTCTCTTTAGACGAACCTGGTGGGAGACTGGGAGAAGGGGCAGGGAGTGGCGGCAGATAACTCGAAGCTGTGAGCCCCGGGAGGAGAAAGAATCTTTCAGATGTCTTGTGGAGGAAAGGGACAGAAGAAAGATGGAGAAGGTCCGAAGCCTGGTTCGGACTCTGCGTGCCTTGCGCCTGTCTCTAGCCTCTGGGGCCCCAGCCGGCAAAGAAATAGAAGCCTCTTCTGGCAGTGTAGACCAAGACCAGTTCGTTTCTGAGAGACCTCCTCCCGCCGTCCTTCCTTACCCCAGAGAGCAGCAGTGGGGCTGGGACGGAGATTGGTTCTTACCTTAGCTCTTTCCCTGTTCGTACGAATAATCCAGTTGGTAAACTCCTCGCATCGCCTAGGGCGACCTGCGTAGACGTGCTCGAAGTTGAGTGTCGCCAGATTACTGGTTTCTGGTCAGTTAGCCCGAGCTCCCGAAATTCGTTAGGTTCTTGAACGCCCTGGACCCGGGTCAGACGAGCTGCGTATGCAGCACTATAGTTCCGACCTGCTGCTTCCTTTCTTTGCTCCCGGCTCTTGGTTTCAGAGTCGAGTTCTCTCACAGCTTCCCCTCTGTATTCCCCGGGACAGTTCATAGCAGCCGCAAACTCTCCCCAAGACAACCGCGGCTGCGGGCCGAGGCCGAGCTGGGAAAAGAGACTGAAGTCCTGGGGATCGCTCACGGCCCATCCTAGGACTGGGAAATGAGGTGGTCAGGGAATACGGGGGTCAAAAATGGGCAGAGAGGGGGAAAGAGAACAGCCATGTCTGAGGCCGAGGTCATACTGGATGTAAGGGGAAAAGGATGGCCACTTCACACAGGGGAACTGGGTCAGGACTTAGGGACGAAGACCGTCTTTGGAGAGGGTCCCCCCAAGTCTGGGTCTGGGGCCCATTTGAATGTGGGAAAAGGAAAGGGAATATGGAAAAGGGGGGGGGATGCAGGGCTCTGGCTAGGCCTGGATTGACCCTGGGAAAAGGGAAAGCGACTGAGTCTCAGAGGCAGAAACTAAGACTAGACTGAGAGACAGGAAGGCAGGCTTGTACAGTTATGGTACTATTATAGGAAAAGTGAGGAGAGTTAGGAGCGAAGTCAGGGGACAGGATATGTGGCTGGGATAGGGAGAGGAGCCAGACTCTAGGACCAGTCAGCTGTGGTGCAGCTCAGGGAGTTCAGCCACCTGGCCTAGGGCAGGGCTAAGTCTGACCAAAGGACCAAGAGTTTCTAGGAATAGGGGCTGAGCTTGTGCTGAAGAGGAACTGAGGTGAGGACAAGTCCGGGAAAAAAGCAGGAAAAGAACAGGGGTTCTAAGGACAAGAGAGGAGTCCCTGCCAGACTCAGACTGTGGAAAAGAATGGAAGTCCCCGAGACAAGCGACACTGGCCTCTCAGGCCTGTGGAAGTTTTCCCAAAACTCACAATCCTAAATGAGGGATCACGAAGGAATCACTCATCCTGACTGGGGATCCAGGATTTGAGGGTTTGGGTGAGTTGGGGCCTGGGACCTCCTCGGCAACGGTGGTACACTACAGATTTCTCTAGTCTTTAGCTGGACTCTGCAAAAGAAGGGTGGAGTGAGACACAGGTTGGCACCTAGGAGTTGGGCCAGGCTGCAGTCATGATGAAGCGGTGTGGGTCCTATTCCATTTTTCCTCAAAAATTCAAGATAGAGGAAGAGGGAAGAGGCTGCTGACAGGTCACAATAGACAGCAATTTCCTGACAATTGTAATACGATTAGGAAAGGGTGTTCGCTTAGCTCTGGTCATCAGAACAGGTCTGCTTTCACTTTAACCAAGTGTATGGTGACACTTGTGTTTGCTTATGCTAAAGAGGCTCCTCTGTGCCTTTCCTCTTCTCAGGAATTAAAATTAGATATTAGGCATCCGTGGGATGAGGGAAGCCTTCAGCCCTGATCACTCTCAGGTGTGTGCCTATGTTAGTGTGAGTGTGTAGAGCAGGGGTGCCTCCCTTGACCTGAGAGATGGAAGGAAGGCTATTCTGGCTGCTCCAGGGAAGATTGGCACCTCCCAGGTTTAGGAGTCAGAATCCGGCCCGGCGAAGGAAGCCAATGAATTGGGGATCAAGAATCACAGCTAGAGAAGAGCTCAGAATCAATGTGACTGAGGACAGACTCAAGCGGACTCCTCCTCTTTTACACCCTGGTTCTTCTACCCGGGTCCCTGAGGGGCACCTGAGGAGGAGCCACAGGTCTGAGGGATCCTTCCTTTTCTCCTCCGGAGTTTATTTCTCTTGAGTCTCCACCGACCCGAGTTCCAGTTCGCCAAGAATTCCCACCTTTGATGCGCTGACCTTGGATGGGTTCCAGACCAAGTTTGTGGGGCATAAGAGGAACATTGGTTTTCGGTGGAATGAGGTTCTTATTCTCCCTGCACCCCCATCTCTCTGAGATCCCTTCGAACATCAGCGACAGCGGCAAAGACCACACCTGGACTCAATCTTGGCCTCCGAAATCGAGCATAGAATTCGGTGCTTTCCCCCAAATTCTCCCAAATTATCTACTGTGTGGATATGGTGTAGTAGTTTTCTAGGGGCTAAATTTTCTTGTTCGAAAGTCCGTCTGGATCAAAAAGTCCCGAGAATACGCCCAACTCCTTTTCCCAGCATCGGTGTACTGACAATGCCCCGCTGTCTTGAAGGCTAGAGCTAGGAAGGGGGCCTAGGACTGTACAGAGAGCCTGAAAACCAATTCTTTCCCCCTCCCCTCCCCAATTTCCCATCTGCCATTTCCCATCACCCTCTATCCAAGCCTTCCCCTCCTAATACACGTCACCGGATCAGGTTGAGACTAAAGACTCCCCAGGAGACAGAAGAGAAGCAGGTCTCCTGGGCTTCTCGCCCTCCTTCACACCTACATACCTCTTGTGTTTCCTCAGAGAAATTTGTAGGGTTGCCCTCCTCTCCCCAGTGTCTCTCATTCCAAGTGTCTAAGGGTGAGAAGGTGTCCCCTGCCCGGGCCCAGCCCTCTTATCCTCCAACACACCTAGCATGTGCTTACTGCACAAACCACAGCACATTCCCCCTCCCCAGCAAACAACACACAATCTAGGATACCTATAGCATTCATATGCGTAATACACTCACACAAACGCCAGTAGCTATATAGACCCCGGAATACAAACAGCTTTACGCTCTCAGTACCTCCAGGAACCCACAGACTCACAAGGATTCTCGCACATTCTGAAACCCACCTCCCTCCCGACAGACACACCCTCTTGCTCTCTGTCTCGGTTCCTCTTTCCCTCATTCACACCTGGCAGCAGTGAGGGCTCTCTCTCTCTCTCTTTCACACACACACGCGCGCGCACACACACGCTGGAAAGTCCAGCTAAAGTCCAAAAGTTTTTCCTGAAACTCAGTTTCCTGAAGTCGCACTAGGTTCCTTTGTGTTCAAGCCATAATGCTGCTTAGTCGGGGCTGCCCTCTCCACTTAGTCAGCACAGCGGTTCGGAAACTTCAGAACCTGACCAGGGGTGGGGGTGGAGAGGAGGAGCGAGATGATCGGCAACTGATTACTCTGAAATCTCTTACTATTGTTATCTTTATTTTATTACTTCAAACCTTTAGAAGAACTGTGCTTGCTCGCACAGCTTGGGCTAGCGCGGCAGCCGCCCCTGCCCGGCTGAGCTCTGTGCGCAGCGCCGGCTTACAGCCATACCAAGACTGCTTCGGACCGGAAAACTCATGCTCCCTTGCGAACCCGGTACTGCCGCAGTTGAGGTTACTTCCCAGAGAACACCAAGGAGCTGACCTGGGCTTTCATCCTCAGGAGGCGAGTACCACTGATGCTGTCGCCGGCTGAGTGGGGTTGGCCGTTTGACCTCAGGTGATAGGCGCTGCGGCTGAGCAGGTGCTGCTGAGCAGTGCGGATGCCACCGCTAATCCTCTAGGTGCTAAGTGACCCTGGGCCTCTGACCTCAGGTGGTGGCCCCGCTGAGCCTCTCCGGGCTGGGCTGAGCCCGATACAGCAGAGCATGCTGCAAGTCAGGTCAAGGCTCCCACTCCGAGGTGAGAGTTGTCGGAGCTGTCGGAGCTCTGGTTAAGGCAATGCAGCCTCCAAGAGAGGACTCAAAGAATCACATGGTCACACCACCAAGGGGAGGACTTCAGCGGAGGCCTCGACCCCTTGATCCTCAAAATAAGAGATGAAAATGACTCTACTAATTCCAGGAGTCCAGGGTCACCCTCATCCCAGTCCAAGATTCCCGAGAAGCCCCGGGTCTGCCTGTGCGTTCTAATAATCAGCCCCACTATTCGTTCGATAATCTCTTGCAATGATGACTCCTCTCTCATTTACAGAGTGTACAGCCTACCGGGGTGGTGGGACTGAGGAGGAGAGTGGCCACAGTAGCACCTTTGGAGGTAGAACATTACGGGGGGCCAGAGCTGCGGGCTACAAATCGCAAGCTGAGGGTAGAGAAGGAACAGTTATGGGAAGTGAGAGAGATCAAGGGTCACAAATGGAGAATGAATGGAGAATGGCGAGAAGTAGTCAGGGTTTGGGAGGGAGGTCTAGGACACTTCCTCCCACCGGACAGCCAGCGGCCAGAGGGACTGACTGACTGATGGACTGTAGGCCCGCGGTCGGCTTCGGATTGAAGGTCTCTGGGGCCCAGCTGGTTGGGATATGCGGCTTCTCAGACCAGCCGAGGGGACTCAGAAGCCTAAACCTGGGAGCTAGACACTTCTCTCCCTGACACACACATAAATACCTTCGTACACTTGCACATACACACATACAACACACACAAGCATCCTCACACATCGGCACTCAGATCTGGTCACAAACACATACACTCTCAGATTCCTAGACGGATTTACACAAGTATGATCTGACACACGCTTCCACATATGGGAAACACATAGACCTCCACATTCTCATGGACACAGATTCAGAAAGGCACACACACAGATACATACATGCAGGCATACTTCGATACACCCAGACAGATACACTTAGAGATAGACCTCCCTGCCCTGCCCTCTTTCCCAGGCCCGCAGGTCAGGCCTTCTAGAGATGTCTCTTTTATTGCGGTGGCTGGGCCAGTGGGGCTCGGGATTCTGTTCTTCTCCCTTCTCTTTTCCAATCTCCCCCCCTCTCGTGGCTAGGCTCCCTGCCCTGGGGGCCCCCATGTAAATGACCGCAATAAATATCTAATCAGGGCCCGGGGCGATGAGGACTAGATCTGGGAGTGTGGGAGCAAACCCATTAATAGAGGCTGTGAAAGCAGTCGGAGAGGGGCGGGGGAGATGCGGGGAGGCTGGACACCTGAGTCCTGGTCCTAGCTCTGTCCCTGACCCGCTGTGAGCTCTTACCCGCCTCCTTCCCTCTCTGGTCCTCAGTTTCCCATTCACGGGGGATTCCTAACAATCCAGCTCTGAGCTATATGCCGCAGGCTTGTGGGGTGTAGGGAGTGTTGGGCCTGAAACGCCCAGTCTTGGACTACAAGGGTCCAGCTTGTACCCACCTCGTGCACTTCTGGAACGGAGGCGGCAACCGCAGTGCCTTTACTCTATTCTACACCTACCCATCTTTGTCTTTTCATCTCAGTCTCATTGTCTCTACCTGTTTCCTGTCTCCTGTCTTTCTCTTGGTTTCTGCATCAAATAATAGGCGCTTAATAAATGCTTAATGTTGTATTGATGAACTCTTTCCGTCTATGATTTTCAGTGTCTTCCCCTCTGGTCTCTGTTCCCTAGTCTGAGTCCTTGTGTCTGTCTCTGTTTCTCTCTGTGAATAATTCCTCCTTTATCTCTGTACCTCTCCAGATGTCCCTATTTCTCGCTGTGTCTGGCATACTCTCCGAGTCTCTTTCTCCAGTTCTCTCGTCTCTATCTCTGTTTCTGTGCCCACTCTCAAGTGACTGACCCTTGTCTGGCACGAAATCTCAGGGTCTGTAGAGATAATCGGCACTCCGACGGCAGTGGGAGGGATGGAATTCGGGTCCTTTGATCCCCACATAACTGTCCCATCTTATCGGGGACTGACTGGGGAGGTATCCTTGGAGGTTAGGGCTCTCCAGACCCCGCCGCCCCTCCCCCCACATTGATCCCAGTGGAACAGAGAGGCTCTGCCCTACTCCCAATCCACTGTCTCTGTTTCTCATTTTGTCTTGTTGTCCCTACGTTCTGTCTCCCGCCTTCGAAGTATCTGCCTCTGACTTCTTTAATTGTCTCCATTTCTGCCTCTCTATTTCTCTGAACCTGTGAGCCCGAACCTCTCTGAAGCTATGTTTCTGTATGCCTCTTGGTTTTTATGTGTCTCTCAGCGCAGTTTCCAGCCTTTCTACGCCCCCTTCCCTAACGTCTCCAAGGCAGCGTCTTGACCAGTGTACGTTTTTCCTGCATCTTTCTCCCCAGCTCTCTCTTAAAGTGCCTCCTTGTCTCTCCCCGTCGTCTGTCTGCCTTTCTCTGCTTCTGCTTCAGTTTCTCTGGGAATGTCTTAGACCGTGTCTCTGCCTCCTTCGGTGGGCGTCTCTGCGTCAGGGTGAGTGGTTGTATCTCTTCCCCCTCCTCCACTCAACTCCAGTTTTCTTTCTATTGCCCAGTCTCTGTCCACCTCTCGGCTTCTCCCTGAGTCTCTGTCTCTTTTCCTCAGCTCTTGTCTCTGATTCTCTCTTACTCTCTCTCTGTCTCGGTCCCCTTCCATTACTCTCTATCTCTTGTCTCTGTCTCTTTCCCTCAAGCTCCGTCTCGGTCTCTCAGTTTCTCTGTCTCTGTCTCCAGCTGCTTCTGTTTCTGCAGTGAAAGAGAGAGTCAGGCAACGACTCCAGTTAATCCGGTGCGTGTAGACAGGGGGTCTGATCAGCCCGCCCCAGGAAGGTTGGGATGGACATTATCTGGATAATTAGTTCAGTTTTACCATTCACCCCCTGCCGTATTTCGCTACTTTTCTAAACTCGCCGCAGGTTTTCCGATTTTCCGATGCCGTGGTCTGGGGTGGTGCGTATACCTTCCATATACTTTCCCTTCCGTTTCAGTGAGGAAAACTGGGGACCAGATAAACTAGAGAGGGGTGGGACGGTGAAAGGGGACTGGACTGGGCTGCTGAGCCCAGTTCTCACCCCGGCATCTACCCCCACTGGCCCACCCCATTAGCCGCGGGGAGCTAATTACCCCAATTAGGAGGCTGATTTATAATTAATGGCTCGGACCGAGTGATAATTGGATGTTAATGGATAACTGGCCCTGTGGGGGAGGGGAGCTCCAAGGCTCTAGGCCCGGAGCGGGATCGGCTTCAAGCTTGAGCTGCCCACTGCAGCAGTAGCCCCGGGTCGGGGCCAGAGCCGCCCGTAGCCGAAAGAAAATTAATCTGTCATTAGCGGGTGCTAAGAGGGGAGGGAGTGCAAGAAGAGGGAATGGCTGCCTCAGCAGGGTATCGTAGCCCGGAGGGCCCCAGCCCAGCTGAGTTCTAGCCAAACCTTTTGCTACAGCCTCTCCTCACCCTGGACGACAAGAGTCCCATACCTTTTCCCACCCATAGCCCCTAGTGCTCATTTGTGGCAGGCCAAGTGGTCACGCGGGAAGAGTACAGCCTCTGACCGCAGAAGCCCTGGGTTCCAATCCCACCCCTAATTCTCAGTCCTCGTATGACCTTGGACGAATTACTTAGCTACCTGGGGCCTCCGTTTCCTTATCTGTAAATGAGAGGAAATGTCGAACTAGATGGTTTCTTAAGTTTCTTCCAGCTTTGAATCTATCCTTACTCGCTCTCCCTCATAGGGCCCCTAATCATTCACCCAGTCTGAATCCTTACACAACACCTTTTCCTCCCTCCCTCCTCTCCCCCCGGGCTGTCCCATTTCCCCTCCTACGAAGTATTTCCTATTGCCTGCCTCCAGATACAGCTTCGCTGTCTCATCCCCTAGCCCCACCCCCACCCCTTCGGACATAATGCTTGTGTCCTTCCTTCCTTCTTCACCCATCTTAGTTGTTTGTACACAATGCTTAAAGTCTCCTGTCCTCTGTGGGCTTTTCGCGTGTGCGCTCAGGGAATGCATATTCCAAGAACATCAGTCAGAAGGAGACCTGTTTGTTCTTATTCCATAATAACAGACCTGGGGCTGAGACTTCATTGATGATAGGGAACTCCCGGATGAGGTTACACCTTTCACTAATTTAGGAAGGCATCGTCTGTGCAACACAGTCTTTGAGAGCTGACTGGGGCTGTGGGACTTTCAGTGACCTACCCAGAGTCACACAGCCAGGATGTCAGAAGCCGGACCTCAAGTGGGTCTTTTTGACTTCAAGGCCAGGAGGTAATGATATGTTATATTATAATTATATATTATAATATAATTAATACATTATATTAATATATAATATATTAATATGATATAATATGGATAAATATAATAGTGATAACCAAGATTATTCTTCTTAAGGCCACACTGCAATATGTTTCCCATTTCTTTGTGGCTTAGGTTCAGACTCTCTCCTTTACTTTCCCAAACACAACCCTGTGAGGGAAGCCAGGCAGACAGAATCTTTTCCCTTCCAATACGGGAGTGAAGAGTTATGGAATACCACAGAGCTTTAACGGGCACTTGTCCAGGGTCATGAAACTAATTTGTTTTTGCACCAGGATTTGAATCCTGAGTTCTGCTTCCAAGCCCACTGCACTAGGTTGTTTCCTCAGCTCTCCCCATAGTGGAACCAACCCAAGAAGTCTCATACCGGGGAGAGGGGAGTGAGTAGAATACTCTGAGAACCCTGCTATCCTGTGCTCTGACCAGACCTGTACCGAAGTATTGAGGTTCCCCTGGTTGCTACATTTTAGGAGGAATATTGGCAGATTGTCTCCCCCAAAGTCATCCAGGGACAATTTTGGCCTGGGTTCTTGCAGGCTGTGACAGCAGCCTATGTACTAGAAGGGCTTCAAGTATGAGTCCAGATTTTGGTCCAACAATCAATCAGTTTTTGGTGAACTGAAGCACACAAATATTGACATGCTATAAATGTAGATTCTGAATGACTTCCCCACTTGTGAATTCCAAGAAAAGTGACTTCACATCCAAGGTACTCTCTATATTTACTCAAAATTGTAGCTTATGAGATCCTATTTTCACTCAGTCAGAGGTCACAAATAGTTCAAAGAAAAGACATTTAATGATCTAGGGAATAACCAACACTGTGCTAGACCTCTGCTCTCCCTTTCCCTGGTCCACAGATCTGAGTTATATTCTCCCACAGATAAACACACCATCAAACGAGAGAGCAGATATGTACAGGGCTCCAAAATTCAGAAAACACATGTAGGAATACCTTTGGTGATTCATTCCTTTAAGTGACCTCGTTGTGTCTGCTGCCCCAGGGGGTGTCCCATTGCGCTATCCCAGGTGGATGTAACATTGCTGGTTTCAGCTACCAGGTCATCATAGAAGTTCTAATGCGGTCACTGATCGATCAGCGGGGTCACCTCTTTCCCATAAGAGGCCATTTCTCTTCTTTCTTTCCATTTAAAAAAAAGCTTGTAGTGCAGAGGCTAAGCTCAACTCTCTTATTTATTTTTAATATGGTTTACTGAGTACTTTTTCTTTTTTATAAAAAAACGTTATTATCACTTTCCAATGACCCTCCCACCCTGACCCTTTCTTGTACAAATAGGTACAGTTGGACAAAAACAGGTCATTACCCTGAACAAGTCATATTTGAAAATGCATGCCTCATTCTGTACCCATAGTTCCTCACCTCTCTGTTGAGAGGTATCCTTGTTCTGAAGTCATGATTGGTCACTGTGTTGATGAGAGTTCTGAAGACTTTCCATATTGTTTTCCATTACATTATTCTGTACATCACGCCTGTTGTTCTAGTGGTTCTGCTTTCTTCATTATGCATCATATAAAGCTATCTATGATTTTTTTTGTATTTACCAGTTTTAACAATGTAGTAATATTTCACTATACTACAATTTGTTCAGTCATTTTCATATTGTTGGACATCCCTGTTTCAGTTATGTGTGCCTTTAAGTAGGTTTCTTATAAATATTTTCTATATATGTGGCCTTTTCCTCTACCCTTGACTCACTTGAGGTATATGCTTAGTTATGGCATTGAGGGGTCAAAGGGTATGAGCAATTTAGTGAATTTTTTTTAAGGATCTCCAGCTCTTTTTGAAAGGGAGAACCTTTCACACTCGGTCAATAGAGTAGAGAAAGGGAGTTTTCATTCCATAAGGAGCAAAATCTGTCATGTCTTGGAAATTAAGCACTTTGGGAATACAGAACAACCATGTAGCTAATTAGAGCTATAGACCATTAGACTATCTTTTGAACTTATTTCCTTCTGCTAGTAGTATACATATTCTCATTCCAAGTCTCTCTCTGACTTATGGTTAGAAAGTACTCTTTAACCTCAGTCAGTTCATGTTTGTCAACTTGAATTCTCTCTCAAAATATTTAATGGAGACTGCATGCCAATACAAAAGTAAAAGACTGGGTGGGTCTGAAACACTGCAGCTTTGTTTCACCTGCCAAAGAAATTTCTGAATTTGCCTTGAAAATAAACAAGAATTAAAATAGGCATTACCCTCTACTTCAAATCCTTCCCCCTCTAAATGCCTGGCTTTTCTATGCTAGAGTGATCACCTACAAGTGTCTGAGGTCTTGAGCCACTCTTCACAATGGAAAGAAAACCTATAGAAGTTGCAGTCAAGTGAAAGGGTGGTTCACAAGTAAAGGACTTGAGGGATCCAGTTTCCTCAGGTATTCAATGGCAACCAGAGAACATCTCTTCATGGGTTCCTTAATTATTTCATCTTACAGTGCTTGTGCCAAGCATGAGCAAAAAGATGGCTGTGAAGATGACTGCACAAGCCCCAGGAGCTGACATATGATGCAAAGGGTGAAGAGGGAGAGAACTGGAAAAAGAAGTTGACTAGAGCCTCCAAAATATAGGAAAGTACCATTTGGAAAGAAGAAATCAGAGTTAAGACTTGTAGGTTACTCAGAAGCCTCAAACCTATTGTTGATGAGTACTTTCTTAAAGGGGATCAGAGGGTATTGGCCCTGGTGAACCCCGTCATCAACAGCATTTATCAAGTACACACTCTGTGCCCAGCACTAGAATGAAGCTGGAGATAAAAATCCACAGATTGAAACAATCCCAATTCAGAAGGAGCTTAAAGCCTAATGGAAAAGACTACAAGAGCAGGTATAAGTATAGACAATCCAAACATACCAAATAGCATTACTTCAATATTACAACCAATCTGTGATCTCAGCAATTCCCTCTCTCAGGATGGCTCAAGGCATCTATACCTTTTCAGTCTTTGTGATTCTTGTTACTCAGTCAGCACACATTTATCAAATGCCTAGTGTGGATCAGTCATCATGTGAGTTGCTGAGATTAGAAGATCCATGTTCTTGTAAATGATCTTCGCAGAAAGTTCACTGTGCATACTTGGGCCTTTCCTCAAAGTTTTTCTACATTTTTGTGGCTGCCAGTGGTGTATATAGGTGATTCATCAGTCATCTCACCTTCTCACCTTGTGCCCAGCCCACTTCCTATTCCAGTCATATGTGACCTCAGTATATCACTTCTCCCATTTCTGACATATAAGTGATTTTGGGTAATACTCTGTGCCATTTCCCCTTAGGGCCACAACAGAAGTGTCCAAGACGAGTGAATGAAAAAACATTTATTAAATACAACTGTGACAAGATTTGTAGCAATCCACCATTACTGGGAGACCATTTGTGTTGAGAAGATAGGTCTTTGTGCTGTGGGGGCAGAGGAGGATGGGTAGCTTGGAATCCTGAAAAGTGCCGAACAATTTCCTCAATAATCCAGCCTGCTGTGTTGCTCTTAATCAGTCCTGGGTCTAGCTCATTCTCTCTCAGTAGTGCTTGTCCTAGATACGTGTACTGGTAGACTAACAAATGGATTGGCCATTCAACTGCAAGTTATTGTTTGGATGGCTGCCATTTTTCATTCATTTATGGTTCTTGGTGAGTGGTCCCTGTAGGGTCCTGGGTCTTGTTGCCATCAGCATGATATCATTTGGAGGTCCTCATCATCTGCAGAGAATTCCTCTTTCCTTTATACATTGTAGGAAGTAACCAGTATAAAACTGAACATCTTTGTCACACTACATCTCCCTGTTTTGTGTCTTGCCTGACAGAGGACTGCTGAGTCCAGTTATCTCTCCTTTTCTTTCATTTGCCAGTGAATTTTGTATGACCTTAACACATACAGAAGGGACTCCTTGTTGGAGGAAAGTTTTAAGGTAGAATTTGGTTCTATAAAATCCAATTATTTTTTGTAATCAATGAACAAAAAGTATAGTTGAATGCTATATTCACTGGATATTTTGTCTGTCATAGTGTGGCCTACTCCAGAGAATCATTTACAGAAATATTTCTATCATCAAAGATTCCCTTACTTTCATCAAGGAAGCCCTTGATACGTAGATCATTTCCATAAAAATTTTATGATGACCTACCTTGGGAGGTAGGGGGTAGGTGGTTTCTTTCATTGAAGCTTTTCAAATAAGGATTGAATAATCAGTCATTACGTCTTGTGGAGATACTCTTTGGGGTATGGGAACAGAAGACTGCTGAAGTCCCTTAGAACTCTGACCTTAATTCTTAGATGATAAGTAAGTTCACAGGTTGACAGACATCAATAACCTCTCAATTAATCTTTTTGGAGAGCAACACTGCCAGCATTTCTTCTCTTTCTTTTGGCATCTCCTCATCTCTAAGAAAAATTGTAAGATAATCCCTCAGTGTTTAAAGGTCCTATGCCAAGCTTCCTGTAGACCTTCTGGCTTCTGCCCCCTTTGCTGTTTTATGAAAACGTACTGCCAATAATTTCCTCCACCGTGTTTTGCGATGGAGTTTATACCTTAAATTGGTGTTGCCCTTGGATACTTTGTCTCTCTTGGCAGGTGGATCAATGTCTACTGACAAAAAATAATTTTTAGACATTAACTTAACTTTTGCAGAGAATGATAATAAATAAGAAATATTTTTGCCTTTTCTTTTTTTTTTAACATTTCACAGTTTTTACATCAATGATTCATTTCAATAGATCGCATTGAAGCCGTTGGAATTGTTTGCGATTGTTTAACCCATCTTCCAATTTGTTCTTGATTTCGATGTTGTAATTAGCTACACCTCACTATCATACAATTCCCAGTCATTTTCTGTCTGCTAAGATATAATCGACCTGATTTTTTGTTATGTGGAATGCTTCCCCTGCCTATAACTTTATGCCTCTTTTCTCTCTGTAAGTATCCAGGATCTAGAGGCTGCTGAACAGTTTAGAAGTCTCTGGCTTCTTTGGTTTCTCAACTCCTAACTCTGATTTCTCAACTCTTAGTTGTATTTCCTAATGATAATTAATATCGTTGTCATCCCCTATATCCGCCTTTGAACTGAGGTTACCAAGTAACAACTTGAGGTGGAGAATCTTCTCAAGTATTTCCACTGGATATTGCTATCCCTTCAGTTCCTGCAACAAAAGTTGGTGTATGAGCTGTAGTTACCTAGCTGGTGGTCTGTGGGCTTATGCTTATCATGATCCCTCATTTAGAAGATTTCTAGGTAACTCTATGAATTTGTGTTGTTGTTGGTTTTTGTAGCTTTTGGGCATATGATAAAGACATTTTGGACAGCTTCTTCATTTGCTTTAGTTTAATGATCCAATCAATATAAGCATGAGGTTATGCTCGCTAAAGGTGTTTGTCTCTGTCATGGAAGATGTCCAGCCTGGAGCACAAATTGTTGAGGGAATCTCATAGATAGTGAGGTGTTTGGAGACACTGGTGGTCTGAGCTTCTTTTCTGGGCACAGCTGAGCTGCTTGGTAGTGTCCAAACCCATCTTTTCAACTCCTCACTTCTCCCAGTGATGCCAGTTGTGAAGCATCATGATCTAAAAAGAAACTGAAATTGTGAGTAACGCCAAAGGACATTGGAGAGATGCATAGCAGGTGGGAAGCTGGTTTCAGTTGATGAACCAAGTACTAGGAGGAGTGAAAGAGATAGTGCTAAGGACTTGACCAGAAAAGGTGGGCAGCAGATGGGGAGCCTTCTCTTCACATTCTTAGTGGCAAGTATAGTTCCTGGAACATAGTAGGTACCTAACAAATGCTTATTGATTGATTGCACAGGCATGCTTAAAACATCCAAAGCATTAGCTAGGTCTCTGGTACATTAACCTCCATAGAGAAAGAACATGACAAGAGTCATAGGATGAGAAGGCACAGAGGAGTTGCAGTTTGCCTTGGTGGAATGAAATCTCCACACTGATGAGGTCATAGGTCCATTTAAGTCTATTGCTAAGATGAAGAATGCTCAAACAGAGTGACCAAGATGATGGGAGATGAAGCTATACAAAGATATGTTAAATCAACCAATTAATCAACAAACTCTTATTAAGGCAGCTGGGTGGTTTAGTGGATAGAATGATGGTTCTGGAGGCAGGAAGATCCGCATTCAAATCTGGCCTCAGATACTTCTTAACTGAGTACTCTGGGCACGTCACTGTCTATCTCAGATTTTTTAACTGTAAAATGAGAATAATAACAGTACCATCTCCAAGGGCTGTTGTGAGGATCAAATGAGATAATGATCGTAAAGTACTTAGCCCAGTGTCCAGTACATGATACATGCTTTATAACTTATTGCTTCCTTTCCCTTTTCCCTAGGTGCTAGGTGCTAGGGATACAGAGATAAAAAAGGAATCAGTCCCTGCCTTCAAGGACCTTACATGCTACTGGGAGATATAACATATATGTATGTAATGATACAAAAATAAAATACAAGATCATTTGAGTGGGGCACTAACAGCTGAGGGATAAGAAAAGACTTCATATAGAAGATGGCACTGGAGCCATCCATTTGAGAAGAGAAGACATCGTTCATTCAGCAATCATTTATTAAGCACTTACTATGTGCAAATCCCTAAGCCAGGCTCCAAGGATACAAAAATATGATACAATTCCTGCCCTCCAGACACTTGCTTTCTGCTTGGGAGAGGTTGGGATGCACGTGATAGGTTCTCAAGGAAGTATATACAAGGTGGCAAAAGATGGAGACAAAGGAAAATTGCAGACAAAGGGGAGAGAGAGAGAGAGACAGAGAGAGAGAGAGAGAGACAGACAGACAGACAGAGACAGAGACAGAGAGACAGAGAGAGACAGAGACAGAGACAGAGAGACAGACAGAGACAGAGACAGAGACAGAGACACACACACACATACAGACAGAGACAGAGAGAGAGAGAGAGCACACAAGCGCTAGAGCCTCCTTGATGTGGGGAAATTAGGGAGGACTCCCTTGAGGAGGCAGCCCTGGAGTTGAGGCTTGAAGAAAGGGAGAAATGAGAAATGATTGCATTATAGACAGGTGGGAACAGCTTGGTGGAATGATACTTTCTCTGCAAAGCCTTCCCTGGTCCCTGATGCTGAAAGTACCCTTCCCCTGGGCTAAAAGACTTGGCCTCAGAAGCCATCTACCCCACCCCCTTCCTCCCTATCTTGTATTATACTTATCCATGCTCAAGGCACACACTCCACCCCACCCCCCAACTCCCCAGTAGGAGAACGTAGCACATCATATTCAAGGAACATATTCCTGGAACATAGTCCAGATTGGGTGGGTTATTAAAAGCATAAAATAATGGGAGTCATGGAAAATGAACCCAGAGGTGTAGATTGGAGCCCAACTGTAACAAATATAAGATGAAGACATTAGTACATTTTCCTCAAGGCAATGTTGAGATACCAAAGGTTTTAATCAAGGGAGCAAGATGGGAGCCTTAGGAAGATGATTTTAGCACTTGTCTTGTGGAGAATGAGTTTAGATGAGGAGCACCTGGGAGAGAGGGAAGCATTAGGAATTCTCCAGTGTTTGGAACTTGAATGACTGGGAGGATGATGGTGTCCGCAATGGAAAATCAGAAGGAAGAATAGGTTTAGGGGAAAAGGTCATGAGTTTTGTTTCAGACTTGCTGGGTTTGAGATAGTTCTGCTGTAACCTGATAAAGATGCCCAGCAAGCATTCAAAATGTGGTCCTAGCATTCAGAGATGAAGGCTAGAGGTATAGATCTGGGAGGCATCTATCTAGGGAAGAAAACTGAACTCATGGAAATGGATGAAATCGCTGAGAGAGCAGGAGGTAGAAGATATGAAGGGTCAGAACATGTTAATGGTGGTGGTGGGGATAGAGGCATGACTCCAGTCTTCAAGCATCTGAAGAGTTGTAGCAGAGAAGGGGGCTCAGATTTGTTCTGTTTGTCCCTAGAGAGCCAAGAGGAATGAGCAGAGTCAGAATGGGGAGTATTTGTAGGGAGTCTGTTTTAGACTGATGTCAGAAAAAATCCCTCACAATTAAAGCTCGTCATAAAATGGTGGTCATAGGTACTTCTTTTGTATGTATTTATATATGTATTGTTGACTCCCGCATTAGAATCTAAGATCTTTTAGAGTAGGCATTGGTTCAATCTCTGTGTTTGTATCTTCAGTGTTAGCACTGTGCCTGGCACAAAGTAGGTGATTAATCAATGCTTGTTGCTTCAGTAACTGATTGATTCAGGCAAAGACAACCATTTGTCAGAGATGTTGTAGAATAGTCTCTGTGGGTTGAATTAGGGTACCTTTGAGGTACCTCTAGCTCTGAGATTCTGGGAGCCAAATAGCCCCTTACTTTGGAGAGTGTTTTCCCATCCATTCTCTGTCATTCCTCACAACCCTGGGGAGGCAGGATCTTTACCCCTGTTTTATAGAATAGCAAACTGAGTGCAAGAGAAGGGAACTGAATTTTCTGGGGACATATAGTAAGGTCATTTCTAGCTCTTTTCTCCATGATCCTAGAGGGATGAATAGAGTAGGGCTGGGGAGGGATGAGAATGTGCATTGATCAGTGGGATGAGTCAAGAAACAGAGTTCAACCCCAGTAGGAAAGGAAGTAAAGCCACAGTATCCCTTAGAGTTCCCTCCCAAAAAGATTTGGGTCTCATGGGCTCAGGAAGGTGGACACCTGGCCCAAGTCTAGGGCAGCTAGGTATTGTAGCAGATAGAGCACTGGACCTGGAGTCCGAAAGACCTAGGTTCAAATCTGCCCTGTGACCCTGGGCAAGTCACTCAATCTTTGTCACAAATATAATATTACCACCTATCTCCCAGGATTGATGAGGATCAAATGAGATCACATTTGTAAAATGCCCTACAAACCTTATATAAATTCTAGCTATTTTCATTTTTATTATTATAAAATAGTGAAGTCATATGCTATAATGTGACCTCCACCCCCACCCCCTGCCCTGAAAATATCTCCCCTCCCTCTTCCTGCCTTGGAACCTGAACTCTCCCCATCACCTATGCACACTCCCAAACTCCCCAGTTCTTCTTATTCCAGCCAACTTGTGGGGTGGGGGTGGGTAGGAGAGGGGGAGAAGGGCAGGGCAACTAGCAGCTGTTTACCTGAGGCGACATGGTGCTAAGTTTTAGCCTTATTGTCTATTGTCTCATATGGATTATTGGTAGCATGGGATTTCTGTACTAGGAACTATCTGAGATGTTTATCAGCTCTATGGGGATTACCCCAAAGTATGGTGAATGGGAGGAGGTGGGGGAGAGGGAAGAGAGAGGGGAGGGAGGAAGGTAAAGAGAAAGGAGGAGGAGGAGGAAAAGAGAGAGAGAGAGAGAGAGAGAGAGAGAGAGAGAGAGAGAGAGAGAGAGAGAGAGAGAGAGAGAGATGGGGGAGGGAGGGGGAAGAAAGAGGGAAGAGGGAGGAAGAGGGAAAGAGAAAGAGAAAGGGGGAGGAAAAGAGGGAGGCAGAAAGAGAAGAGGGAGGGACAGAGAAAAAAGAGGAGGAAAGGAGGGAAGCAGGATGGGGGAGGGAGAGAGGGGAAGGGGAGGAAGAAGACAGACAGACATAGCTTTGACATAAAAAAGCTTGAGTATAAGGACCTGCTCTGTCACTTCCTAGCTATGTGACCCTGGACTTCCCTGGGACTCAGTTTCCTCCTCTGTAAAATGAGAGGATTGGATTAGAAGATCTCCAAGGTCTCTCCCAACTGATATTCTGTGCCTGTGATTCTGACTGTGGTGCTAAGTCCTTGTGATGTCTACAAGGTTAGATGCTTAGTAGTTGAGTGATCCTGAAAAGTAACTTCCCCTATCCAGGACTCAGTCTCCTCTCCTATAAAAAGAGATTGGCTTGTCAGATTGTTGTGTAGGGAGCTCACAGTGCTAGAGATCTGGGACCTGTCATTCTTGAACCTTGATTCTTGTCAGGGTATGGGTGATCCATGTTGGGGTTATCCCATTTTCAGGCTGCCGGGCAGTGAGGGGCAGCCTGGTCATACCAATATTGTGCAGCTCTGAGATACCATCTGATCCTGCATAGATTGGAGACTAAGGAAGAGCAGGAAGACAGAGTGGCTCATGTGAGGAGTGGTGCCATCTCCTGGACGGGTACCACTTAGAGCTTGATTCCCCCACACCTGCTCCTCCTTCCTGACTTCCTTCAAGACTCAGCTCTCAACATCCACATACCCTCTCCCTTGCAGGTGGCCTTGCTCATTTCCTCCAGCTCTTTAGTGACGGCCTCTCTGAGTTTACCTCCCATCTACTCTTTTTATATCCTCTATGGAACTGGAGTCACACCATCTTCCCCATTCAAATGTGAGCTCCTGGAGATGTGGAATTGCTTTCCTTTCTCTAAATGAATGAACTAATAAATGTATGAGCATGATTAATGTGTATGAAGCACATAAGGAACTGCTCAGAACTGTGTTTTGCATGCAGTAATCACTTAGTGAATGTTCATTCCTTTATTCATTTTAAGAAAATCTTGAATGGTCCCCTTTTTCAAGGAGTTCCCCTTCAAGTGGGAGACATAGTACTTAGAAGGGGACTCAGTGGTGTTTTGGATGGAAAGGTGCCAGATCCTTAGGGTGAAGGGGCAAAGTACAAAGGATGGCACCTTCTCTGATATTGTTTCCACAGATGAAGCCATATCGGTTTCTGATGTTGCACCTCGACAATGTCAAGGACATTGGGAGTGACAAATTTATCCTCCAAATCTTCAGTGATTATGTTTCCTAAGGAGGTAGAGTTGTACCTCCCAAAGAAACAGGTGGCAGGTCACATCTCCATGGGAGTAGCTTCCTGAGTTGATGGCTTGAGGAACTGGGATGAAAGTCAGGCAGGAGATCTGGGGTGTGTGGCCATTCCCAATCTTCTTGGGCTTACGTGACTTTTTGTGGCAATTGTCAGCAGTTAGTTTTGGTGATAGCTCGGTGGGAGACACAATGGTTTCTCCCTTCAATAGGGTCTGGGGGTAAGACTGGATGTATAGTTTATGGTCTAGGGGTTGTGGGAGGGTTGCAGTGAGGAATATGGGATTAGGAAAGCCCCAGACTCCTCAGATATCCTGAGAACCTCCTATGGATGTCTTAGGATCTTGAAAAACCCTAAAGTTTACCTAGGCTTCTCATACTCATGGACTGTGGGTCTTATCAGCACCATACTTCTCAGATATACTTATGTGGAGCAGGACTCTCACAGGACTCTCACAGAAAAAACAAGCTTTCCTAGAATTTCTGTTGTTGACCCCAAACCAGTAGAAAATGCAAAATGACTCCATCTTCCCTACCTCTTCAAAGATACAAGAGCTATCTAGGTAGGCTTTCTAATGGCAGGGAGAAAAGGAAGTCTTCCTGTAGAACACAGGATTTTATTTGAAGGCAACCAGGAAAGCCAGGAGGCAGAGGTGAGGAGGGAGAGCATTTTAGGCATGGGGGAGAGCCAGTGAAAATGCCTTGAGCTGAGAGATGGAGTGACTTGTTAGTGGAAAATCAAGGAGTCAGCCATGCCTGTAGGCTGGAGACTTTGGTTAAGGATCCCTAAGGACTCTTTCTGATATTTCCTGAACGGATACTTCCACCCTACACCTGTTCCTCACTTTGTTTGGAGTGATACCAGTCACCGTGTCAATCAATCAACAAGAATTTAGGAGGTACCTGCTGTGTGTGAGGTAGGTAGGCACTAGGGAGATGATGACAAGGGGGAAGAATTTTTTGAGCAATTTTAGAATGCTGGGAGTATCTTGGGCTCTTCCTTCTCCCTCATCCCTTGAATCAGTTTGTTTACTAAATAGTCCCAGAAGTGGAAGGGATCTGAGAGGCATCTAGTCTAACCCATATGCAGGTGGTGACTTAGGAAGACCTGAGACACTAACTGTATGATCTTTGGTAACTGACAAACTCTCAGCCTCAGTTTCCTTATCTCTAAAATGGGATAACAATAGCAGTAGGATTTCTCTGAGGCCCAGATGACATGATATATGCAAAACATTTTTCAAATTGTAAAGTGATTTATAAATATGCCAGATGAACTAGAATCCTCTCTACAACAACCCAACACATAGTCACCCAGTCTTTTGGTGAAGACACCCTTCAGTGAGGAGGAGCCCACTGTCTGCCCCAAAAGTAGCCGTTCATGTCTAGGGAGTTCCCATTGTGAGGGACTTTCTCCTGTCCTGCGAATCCTGGACTGGCTTCTTTATGGCTTCCCTCATTACTCTCTGAGTACTCTCTCCCTCCTCAATGACGTTCTGACTGCTGGGCCCAGAACTGAGCATGTCTGAGCCTGGCATGGGACAACAGAACTATCACACTCCCCCTCCTCTTTCAGTCTGTCCTCTCTCTGTCTCCCTCCCTTCTTTTACCCTCCCCTTTCTCCCTCCCTCATTCCAGCTCTCTTCTCTTCTCTTCTCTCCTCTTCTCTTCTCTTCTCTTCTCTTCTCTTCTCTTCTCTTCTCTTCTCTTCTCTTCTCTTCTCTTCTCTTCTCTTCTCTTCTCTTCTCTTCCCTTCCCTTCCCTTCCCTTCCCTTCCCTTCCCTTCCCTTCCCTTCTCTTCCCTTCTCTTCTCTCTTCTCCTCTCCTCTCTTCTCCCTTGCCCTCCCCTTCCCTCCCTTCTCCTCCCCTCTCCTCTCTTCTCTCTCCCCCTTCTCCTTTTCCCTCTCCTCCTTCCCTCCACCCCCCCAACATTTGTTGACCCAACAGGCATTTCCCCATACTACATTCCCCTAGAACATATGACTTTCTAAGAAAAGGAGATGACACATGTATAGGGAAGTGGTGAACAAGGAAGAGTGAAGTCAAAGGTGAGTAGAGCCATAGGATAATGCAATGATGAGCCCCTTCCAGACGTGCACTTTAGCTTAGATAGTAGAGTATCAACACCATCTGCTGATGGTTGATGAGTTTTGAAACCATTTAGTGTTGTCTTTATTTGTATTATTATCCTTGCACACATTGGGGGAGTGGACTATACAAGGAGGAGGAAAGGCAAAAATTAATTCCTTCTCAAGGGTCTGTGTTCTCTCTGAGCTGGCTCTCTTCTCTGCTGCCATGGGTCACACTCCACAGATATTTCCTGCCTCCACTGGATTGACTCAATCTTGCCTCTGCTGTTTTCCTAGAAAAAGAATACTTCCTTTTTAAAAAGGCCAGCCTGTAGTTAACTATTCTCTAATTCCATTAGGGAGACCTTCACACTTTGTAAAGGAAATAATAGAATTACAGGCAGCTCTTTGCTCTGTTGAACATATGACCAATTCCCTTCTCTTCCTTGCACCTTGACTCAAATCATTAAGACAAATATAAGTCAGTACAGAACCAAGCACAGCTCCTTGGGACACTCTACTGGAGGCTTTCCAAGGTGGTTCTCAGATTTACTGGTACAACTCTAATCTTTGTTCTGATCTCCAGTCTCTAATTCCCAACTACTACTGGATAATTTGAACTAGAGGCCTCATAAGCATCTTAAGTACAACATGTCCAAAACTGAATTCATCCCCTCCCCTAAAACTGTTCACTCTTCTTAACTCCCTTAACATTGTGGAGGGTATCACCATCTTTCTAGTCACCCAGGTTCCAAACCTACTGCTATCCCATCTCTTCATTCTCCCTTCTCATATCCCTGTCCTCTACCTTTGTAACATCTCTCCAATATCTCCCATTTTCCTCTGACACCACCACCATTCTGATGCTGACCATCATCAACTCATGCCTGGGCTATTTTAATAATATCCTGCTGATGGATCTTCCTGCCTCAAGTCTCTCCCCACTCCAATCCATCCTCCACTCAGCTATTTAAGTGTTTTTCCTAAAGCTCATGTTTGACCATGTCACCACCCACACTTCCCACTTAATAAATTTCAGTGGCTCTCATTTCCAGAATAAAATAAGAAATCCTCTGGTATTCTAAGCCCTTCACAACCTGAGCCATCCCTATCTTTCCAGTTTCTTTACATTTTCCATACCCTTATACATATGCAGTGAAGTGTGGAGTGACACCAGCTTCCTTGACATTCTTCTAACATAACACTATATCTTCCAGTACCAAGCATTTCCTCTTCTCTCTCATTCCTAGCTCTGAAACCTTGATGCCCTAGGAACTGGCAGTAATCCCATCCCTCAGTTCATATAGTAACAGAAACTGAGAGCCAGAAGGGTCCTTAGAGGCATTGACTCCACTCCCATTCCTCATTTTACAGATGAGAAACTGAGGCATAGAAGTCAAGTGACTTATCCAGGGTCCTCAGAGCAGATAAGTGTCTCATGCAGGATGCATATTCAGATCTTCCTCTCTCCAGGTTCAGTACTCTATCCACTCTATCATCCTGTGGGGCCAGGAGACTTAAATTTATCAAAGGCACCTTGGTGATGTCTTACTACCTGGTTACTTATCTTGGGCATCAATTCTCTGTTACCATTTTTTTTTTAGTATAGAAGCAGCTTAATTAATACTTTACTCCTTTCCTTTAGGAGTCTGGATCTAAAAAAAATTTTTTTTAAAAAGGCGATTTAATCAGATTCTCTTGTCCATATCCCGGCTTACCCTTATTGGCAGCTGCTCCATAAATAAGTGACTCTCTGGACAAACTGGCCACCACATCCAGAGGAGAAAGGACTAAGCCATAGGCACTTATATGTCTGAGGGAGGCTTTTCGAGGGTTATTTTTTTGTACCCAGTAGAGTTCTTAGGAAGGTTAGAGATGAGATGGGATTCTTCTCAGGTCTATGTCTTGAAATGGATCTCCACTAGAAAGGCACGTGTGTGTGTGTGTGTGTGTGTGTGTGTGTTCATGTCGTGTTGTATACATATTGCGTTGTAAGGAGGCCCATGTGGTATTGTATTGGGTGAATTATGTTGTGAGTGTGTATGTGTGGTCATTTCCCCCAAGGTTCTCATCTTTCTACTTCAGCAAATGACTGTTGGTCTTGATTGAGCAGAATGAAGTTTCATTGTTCCTTTATGTTTTGAAGAAGAAATAATTATTAGAGGAAGTTAAGAAGTTTACTAAGACCTTCAAGGCCATATTTTATTTAAAGTTTTATCTCTTCTAGTTCCCAGACTGTAGGGGAAGGAGGAGTCTGAAGAAAATAGGTACCTAAGAAATGAATTTGACTGGGTCTTTATTGACCCAGAAGGCTAGACTTGGGGATCATGGGTCTAGAATGAATGCATTGACCTTGATAACTGTGTCAATTCTTTGATTTTCAAGTTTAAGCCTTAAGATACATTGAAGAATCAATATGGGATGGGATGGGGAGGGAACCATATGTTCTGTTTAGGACATGCAGAGAGTGAAATGCTTAAAGGATTTAAGGATAGGGGGATGTCCTGTCAAGACTGGAACCAAAAGGCTAGCTGGCTTGCAGCAGTGGGTCTAGTCACTTTCAGGATACTGATTAGTCTTCACTTCCCTGCTGAGCTCACCAATGACCCCAGGAAGATACAGGGAGAAGCCAGGATTCAAACTCAGGTCTGCTAACACCAAATCCAACTGCTTTTTTGGTCTCTGGAATTTTTTCCCTTCATCTCTCTCTTAAACATTATCCTCTCTTCTTTCAGATTTTTCCCTCTGCCTCCCAAATGCTCTCTCAGATGATTTTCCCATTCTCTCTCAAGGTCTCATTCTCTCTCATTTCTCTTATGTCAGATTCTGAAAAGAACTAGACTTCTTAGCTTAGTGTCCTTTCCTGCACTGCTGCCTCTACTAGATCTCTGCCCCCCCATCTTTCCATCTCTCTCTCTGCCTCTCTTTCCCTATCTCTGTCTCTCTCAGTCTCTGTCTTTGTACCTGCTCAAGTTAGAGAGTCAGTCTACAGATCTGGAAGCAGTGATGGAGATGCCTCTTGTAAGTCTGGGGACCCCAATCTCATTCTTTGTGCCTCACCTGAGGCTCGGGAGATATGTGGAGTGTTAGGTTTTGTGATTTGTTTTTGCAGGGAGGAGGGAGAAGTGGGACTTAATCTAACCTCCATCCCTCTTGATGCTATGTGTGTCCCCCATATGGAACTATTTTCTGGCCTTGCTCTGGTGGTGGGGGTGGGGCAACACTGAGATTTTACTCTTGATACCATCTTTTAACAGTGAGCTAAGCTAGTTGATAATGTCATACATGAAAAATATGCTAGTCTGGGCAGCAAAAGTCAAATCCTACTTTAGCCTTTCAATTACCTACGTGACTTAGTCTCCTACTCCCCTGTTCCATCATCCAAGCATAACTGGTTGAGGCTTGATGAGAAATAATGTGCTTTTGAATGACTTTCTAAAGGCTAACAAAGCACTTTCCTCATAACAGCCCAGTGTGGTAGGTTCTATAAATATAGTTTTTGTAGTTCTTCAGTTGTGTCTGACTCTTTGTTACCCCATTTGGGGTTTTCTTGGCAAAGATATTGGAGTGGTTTGCCAGTTCTTTCTCTACTAATCTTACACTTGAGAAAACTGAGGCAAACAGGGTTAAGTGACTTGCCCAGGGTCACAAAAAATCTGAGGCCAGATTTGAACTCAGGAAGAGGAGTCTGCCTGATTCCAGGCCTGCCACTCTAACCACTTTGCCACCTAGTTATGCCTCCATTTTACAGGTGAGAAGAACTGATCTCGGACAGGTCAATGAAATTACCCAAGATCAGGCAGTTAAAATTCTAGGGATGGTACTGATAAGTGCAGAATGCTTTCTGAAATGGGCCTGAGGTGCCAGCCTGGGTGAGTTACAGTCAGCCCTGGATCCTCTGGGGGCACTAGGGCCCTTTTCTGGGAGGGAGGAGAAGCTGTGGTCAGAGTGTCTTCAGCCCCAGCTACCCATTGTATACATTGATGATTCACACCTCCCCCTCCCCAAGTCCTTCCCGAGCCACTTGGCCCATTTTTAAATACTTTCCCCTTATTACTCCTTTCTCATTCCTCATTTTCTGCCCCAGGCTGTACCCTTAGACATATGTACTAAGACATAGAGACACTTCCAAAGAAAGGACAAGCCAGAGAAAGAACGATATAGGATCACAGATCTAGAGATGAAAGGACCCTTCGAGTCATCTAGTCCACTTATCCCCCTCATCTTAAAGATGAGGAAACTGAGGGCTAGGGGAGTTAAGTGACTGGTTCATAGTCACAGAGTAAAAGACAGGGATGGAATCAGAGCCTCTGACTCCAAATGCAGGGCTCTTTCCTATGTATTATGAAATATGGCAGAGATGGGAAGGGAGGAAGGAGAAGGGGAGAGAGAGAGAGAGAGAGAGAGAGAGAGAGAGAGAGAGAGAGAGAGAGAATGAATGAATGAATGAATGAATGAATGAATGAATGAATGAGGGAGAGAAGGCAAGAAAGCCAAATGGGAGCGGAGGTGGGCTCAACCCGGCAGGCCAGGCGGGCGCCCTGGGAGCGGCGGCGGGGTGAGAGTTCACTGCCCATTTAATCAAAGACAAGTTAAGCCGTGCTCCTTGGCCGGCTGCTGTTAATTTATAAAAAATACCCCCTAATAAAATTCGACTTGATTCTTCGATTGGTTGGGCATTAGGCCTCCTCCGCCTGGGGCGACGCGGGGACATAACGGATGCATTTGCAGATTTGGAAAACGAAAGCCATCCGCCCGGCGCCGGTGGCGGGAGATCCGCCGCTTTGCTTGCTTAATGAAATATAAAGATTCTTTTAACCAATGTAAGCACAATTCGACAGCTCGTGAAACGCCGCGGCGCCGTGATGAATGGCCTGCCCGGCTCCCCAGGAATTGCTACGCGGCACCTTTTAAATATTTAATTGATTTTATTTGGAGTGCGCAGTGGGCTGAACCCGGCCCAGGCCAGGGCCTCCAGGGGTCTCTCGACGCTTCTTGCCCTGCCCTGCCCGCCCCTTCTCCTTACCCCAGCTCCCAGTGGATGGGCGAACCCAAAGACAGATCGACAGAGGCCGAGAGACAGTGACAGGGAGAGACACACATAAAAGAGAGAGACAGAGATAAATACGGAGAGATAGAGGCAGAGAGAAAGAGAGTTTAACAGAACAGAGAGTGAAAATAGGCAGAAAGATGGAGCAGGGAGAGGAGAGACAGAGAAAGAAGAGATATCAGAATACAGAGACAATGAGAGTCAGGAGAAAGACAGGAGAAAAGAGGGGAAAGAGGAAAGGAGAAGGAGACAGGGGGCAAGAAAAAGATGGGGGAAAAGAGAGAGGAGGAAGGAGAGAGAGAGGGAGAAACAGAGAAAGATTGAATGATAGTATGAGAAATACTTTCAGGGCAGGAAGGGGCCCTGAATAGATGGGCCAGACTCCTGCCTGGCCCAGGCACAGAAAAAATTTTCCTGTGAGTAGTCTGAAAAGTAATTTCCTCAAAGTATAGTGTAGACAAGAAGTAGGCAACTGAGCTCAGATTTTGGTTTAAGTTCAGACTGGCCTGGTTCTCTGGACACTCAGGACTTCCCCTTCCCCTTCTGTTGCTGGGATTCTAGCAAAATTAAAATTAAAAAAAAGAAAAAGACTTTTAAGGAAGTTTCCAGGGCTGGGAGGTGTGACCCTTGCAATCTCAGAGTGGGGTGAGCCCTCAGAGGATACCTCCTAGGTCCTATCTCCTTAAAGATGTCCAGAGCTGCCTACTGAGGCAGCAGCTGTCAATTGGGGCACAGCTCTGGTGGTTAGAAAGTTTTTTTATTGAGCTGAAACCTGCCTCCCTGTCACGTGGTTTCAAGTTCTCCCCTCTGGTGCCAATCAGAATAAGGCTAATTCCTCTTCTCCGAGAGTGTCTCTCAGAGATTTGAAGACAAGGAACACCTCTCCTTCCCCTCCCCCCTGTCCCCTGCAATCCTCTTGCTGCTGGTTTCCTTGGGACAGCGACTGGCAGCAGTAGCCCAAGCTGAAGAGTGTGGAGTGTGGGCAGAAGGTCAGAGGTGGAATCCCAAAGCTGGGGCTTGCCTGAGCTCTGTCATTTATTGCCCCATTAGGTCACTCTAATGTATCACTTCCTCTCTTCTTCTTGTAAGATTCTTTGCTCTCAGTTCCTTCCTGATGTTGATAGGACAGGTGCTCTGTGCCATGTTAAGGACCATTTCAGCTCCCCCTTTCTCTGTTCTGTGCTCCTAAGGTCCCTCACATCCCTTTTTGTTCTCAGATTCCTTGGTCAGTCTGTCCCTGTCCTTGTCTCTGTCTCTCTTTGTGTCTTTCTGTCTCTCTCTGCTTGTCTGTCTTTCTTATTTCTGCATCTCTCTTTCTGTCTCTGTCTATAGCTCTGTCTCTGACTGTCTCTCCCCTTACATCTTCTGTTGTCTATTCTAAAGGCCCTCCCGCCTCTGGCATTCTACAAGCCTGTGAGACTAAGGGGGTGCAGAACAGATGATTAAGCCTGAGTAATTTAGCACAAAATGAGGATATTGTGGTAATGAACATCATAGGGCTCCAGGCTTAGGCTATTCCCCCATGGACAGGAGCTGGAGTTCCTGCATGCCTGGCTTCCCTGGTTTTGCGTATATAAGCTTTGTACAAAAACTCTGGCTGAGGAGGCAGGAGACCAGAGTTTGTATCCCAGCTCCATCATTGCTCCCTGTAAGACTTGGAGCAAATCAGTTCTCTGGATCTCAGTTTACCCCTCCTTAGAATGGGAATAGTAACATCCATACTGCCTCTGCCATGGGTCTTTTGTGAAGGTAGAGTAAGATTATAAGAAAGACTTTTGGAAAGTTCAGACCACTGGTGTCATTACAATGACTGAGTTACCCCAGATAGGACCACTGGGGTTGGGGTCCTCCCTGTGACCAAGGATAAATAAGTCCAAGGACCTCCTTGTCTTCCCCTTCCCCTCTCTCCTCTCCTTCACCTGGAATTGAGGCTAGTCTCCTTTCTCTTCAGTTTGGTAGGAGGGTGTAGCAGATGGCCATGTTCAGGGAAGGAGCTGCCCTGGGTTTCACTGCTCCCCTGGTGGGCCTGCCTTTTTCCTTCCAGGATTTCCTGCACTCCTTTGGACTCTTTATGTGCCTATCATATGCCCTTCCTAGACTGTGAGTCAGGCAGGGGCTATGTCTTATCTAAGGTACTGGACTCTTTGTCCACTGGGCACTTAGGCATTGACTGTGGAAGGAAGGAGGTAAGAGAGGAAGTGAGGAGGGAGAAGAGGGCAGGAGGTTCTCTGGGGGTCTCCTCACAAGTTCCCCTTCTGCTTCCCTGTTCCTCCAGGTGGTTGCCGGAATGCAGCACTACGGCGTTAATGGCTACTCGCTGCATGCCATGAACTCCCTCAGCGCTATGTACAACCTCCATCAGCAGGCAGCCCAGCAGGCCCAGCATGGGCCTGACTACCGGCCCTCTGTGCATGCCCTCACCCTGGCAGAAAGGCTGGCTGGTAAGATCAACTTGGGTGTGGTGGGGGAAGGAGGGAGAGAGGGCATGTTGCCTCATCAATCTTCCTCCCATTCTCCACCTGAGGAATTCCTTTTTACGCTTTAACATCATCCTGATAGCTAGTGTTGAACTTGCAGTCTGAACTTGGGCCTCAGACACTTCCTGGCTGGGTGACTTTAGGCAAGTTCCTTTACCTCTGTGAGCCTCAGTTTCAACTTCAGAAAGGGGTTGGGTGCCATGACTCAGCTTTCTACCTGGGATCATAGGATCCTTAGCCCACCACAAATGTTCCTTGTCCCTGCGTTCCTGCTAGAAAGAATATCCTAGAGCTTCCAGATCACTTTGATTGTATCTCCCTGGCACATTTATCATGTGATATTATCTATTCGAGTTACCCAAAGTGAGCTCCCTCTCTTAGACTGGAGTACTATGAGATCAGGGACCTGCATTTTTGCTGAGCTAGCTCCCTCCTAGCACAGGGTCCAGGGTTCTGACCTCAGCAGGTACTCAATGTTTATTGGGTTGAACGGGCACCCTGTTTCTGGGTATGAGACTCCTCTGGGGTGTTTCCTTCTATTGCATGACACCCAGGTATTCTCTAAGAGTAGACCTCCTAAAAATGGAGTGCACTTGCTCAGCAAACAGAAGGGTCTAAGGGGCCTGTCATTCCTGGCTCATTGCATTCATGGACTCCACTGTAACCTACTTGCTAATAATGGCTGAATGTGCTGCCACTATCTCCCACTCTCATGCCTTTGAACAGGCTGTTGTTGACCTCCATGCCTAGAATGCCTTCCCTCCTTACTTGACCTCTTCAGAACTTCTCCAAGGCTGAGTTCCTGGGCCACCTCCTCTATGATAGCACTTTCCTGAGTTCCCTCTGTCCTCAAATGATTATTTACATGTCATAACCTTATCCCCTTCCAGAAGACAGTAATTACTTAAAGTTAATAACTATCTCACTTTTGTCTTTATGGCCCTAGTGCCTGGCAAACAGCAGGCATTTCATCCTGTTGAATTGGCTTGAATTGGTAAGGACTGTTTTCTGACTGTCTCCCAGGGCTCAAAGTCTAACAAACATGAATTAAGTACCGACTCTGTGCAGAGCTCAAAGAGATCCACAGAGTAGAACTGACCCAGTCCTTGGCCTCATAGAAGACTCTCCATCATGATGCATGGGGAGGATTAAGGCAGCCCTATGAGCTCCATAGAGAAGGGTCATTAGAGATGGGGCAATCAAGGAAGGCTTGCTGGAAGAGGATGTCCTGTGGGCTATTGGATGACATAGCTGATGAGGAGGCAATGGAAGTTAAGTGACTTGCCCAGGGCCACACAGCTAGTATGTGTCTTCAGTCAGATTTGAACTCAGATCCTCCTGACTCCAGGGCCAGTGTTCTATCTTTTAAAAATTCCTTTTGATTATTATGAACTTGGTAAGTACCCACAAACATGCATCCCACAAAGGAGAATGCAAGATGAGCACCACCCAGGAGGCAGGAAATGGCCCTTAGGACAGCTTTGTGTTTTTTAAAAATACATTTCAAATTTAATATGGGACTCCCCCATACTACCCAGCTTGTCTATGTCTCCTTTTGACCTTTGGAGGCAGTAATTTGAAGATGAACCTTAAAGGATGGGCACAGATTCACCAGGTGAAGAAGGAAGAGGGGGAAAGCATTTATTAACTGCCTATTATGTGATAGGCACTGTGCTAAGTATTTTACAAATATGTCATTTGATTCTCACAAAAACCCTGGGAGGTAGGTGTTATCATTAGTCCCATTTTACAGTTGAGGAAACTGAGGCAGACAGACTTGCTCAGGGTCACATAGCTAGGAAGTATCCGAGGTGGGATAGACCCAGTGCTCTGTTCACTGCACCACCAACTACCCTGTGTAGACAGATCAAAGGGGAGGAAAGTTATCCCTGGCAGAGAGAACTTTGGTGAACAGAGGCTCTGAAATAGGACCACACAGGGTCTGGTTCAGGGCACAGAGAGGAATTCAGTTGTATTGGAACAAAGCTTTCATGGAAGATGCAGCTGGTTCAGGTGCATCAGTTCAGGTGATACTAGACCTTGAAGGTCAGGCAAATGAGTTTAAACTGGATGGGAGGTGATAGGGTCTCCTATAGGGCTTTGAAGGAAGGAGTGCCCTGATCAATTCTGTGTCTAAGGAAGATGGGTCTGGCTATAAGCCAAATTGGATTGGAGGAGGGGAGAGTCAAGCCAGGGGATCTGTTAGGAGCCTATCACAACAGGTCAGGTGGGTAACATTGAAGGTCTGCACTAAATAAGTAGTTGTGGGAATGGGGAGGAGGGTCAGGGAGAAGAGAAATGGCAGAAATGGAATCCACAGAACTTGGTCACTGATTGGATATGGCAAGAGAGAGAAAGAGTCATAGATCACCCCAGATTACAACCTGGGAGATGGAGTCAGTGATGGGGCCATAAACAGAGGGAGGGAAATCTCCAGGTGAAAATCTCAAGATCTTGAACTATCCCATCTTTTCTAGCCTATATAGGAAGTAGGCCTCAGGGAAAGGAGGAGGATAGAAGTGAAGATATCTGGGATATGTGCAGAGACCTGGGACTCCAGCTGAGCCCCTATCCGGCTTTCCAGTTCCCTCATCCTTGCACATCTACCTTGAGTTTTCCTGCTCCACAAACCAGTTGTTCTTGTAGGAATCAGAGAATCTCAGTTCAGGAGGAACTCTGGCAATTGCCTCTGCTCTTTGGGGAATAAGATGTAGCTCCTACAGTTAAGGACTGTTGCATAGAGCCATCTACTCTCTCATCCTGTTCCCCCTTAGGACCAAATACAATTTTATGAGATACCTTGCCCAAGTCGGAGCTGAATTTTGGGTAAGGGTCAGAGCTAAGTCTATGACCATGGCCAGGGCTCGAATTATAACTAGGATTAGGGTTCAGTATATACTGTCAGGGCTCAGTCTTTGGACAGTTAAACTCAGGCTGTGTTAAGACTCAGGGCAAAGAAATTACTTTTCTGGGAAGTGTTTTGGGTGACTATTGATGGAATCATGGGCATGGATTCAGTGACCTTTCTTGGCTCCCTACGCCCTTCAGCCAAAGGAGATTTTCATCACCCTGAACACACTCTCTTCTAGACAGTAGTGTTCTTCTTAGAATGTCTCATCAGAACTGCAGACACTACTTGGAATCTGAGTAGTAATCAGATCCAGAGATGATTTGCTAAGGCTAAGGCGAGCAGTGGCCTCTCCTCTGCCTGGCCATATGCTCCCTGGAAAACATTGTAAGAACAATAACAAGAAATGTTCTAGCAGAAGGATATCGATGAGCTATCACACAACCATAAGACAGTAAACGGAATAGTAAGAAGACAGGCGGCGAGGCCCATATGAAAATCTGAAGGAACTTGAGCCCAGAGAAGAGGTTTGACAGGGACAAGTCACTTAACTTCTGCTTGCCTCAGTTTTCTCATTTGTAAAATGGGAATAATAATAGTTATCTACTTCCCAGGGTTGTTGTGAGGATAAAAAGAGATAATGTTTGTGAAGAACTTTGTAAACCTTAGAGCAATAAGTAACCATGATCACCCCCACCACCATTATCATGACTTCTCCAAGGCAAGAAGAATGTCCCAATAAGCAGGAAGGGAGGCCCGGCAGGATCATACTCTCCATCATTTGGAGATCATACTTTGGTAAGATTTAAACTAGGAGGGCAGTTAGAGGTAATTGATTTGAACCCTCTTATATGACGGAGGAAATTGAAAAGAGAAGTATACAAATATTGACATACAAATAGTATATAGCCAAACAAGAAGAGGTTCTTTCAAGTGGTAGTGAGCTCCCCACCACTACCCTGGGTCTTCCATTAGAATCTGGAAGCCCAATCAGTTGGAAAGGCTGTGGAGAGGATTTCTATTCTGGAATGGGTTAGCCTGGACGACATCGGGCATCTCTTCCACTTTCAAGACTCTGCGATTTTAAGTTCCTGGAGGGCTGAGTCTTGGGTCTAGGAAGCAGGCCGTCTTGTAGTGTGCTGTGCTCGTGTAAGCTCCTCCCTAATTCCCATAATTAAATGGGCCCCCTTTGCTTGCCCTCCAACGGCTGTACATTTCAAGACATCATCTTGGAGGCCCGCTATGGTTCTCAGCACCGAAAGCAGCGCCGAAGCCGTACTGCCTTCACTGCCCAGCAGCTCGAGGCCCTGGAGAAGACCTTTCAGAAGACCCACTACCCGGACGTGGTGATGCGGGAGCGGCTGGCGATGTGCACCAATCTGCCAGAGGCCCGAGTGCAGGCAAGACTAGCCGACCCCCACCTCTTCCCACCCGCAGCCCGTCTCCTTCCTCCCTTTTGCCAGCTCCCTGGTCTTGCAGTCAAGAGCCAGACTGGTCTCCCATCTGCAGGGGCGAAATAACCTTTTGCCCCCTTTCACCAAGACCGAACTTCCAACTTTATTAAGATGGAAAGAGAGGGGGGTAAAGGCCGTCTGTGTGAGCGGAATATGGGTAGGGAGCAGAGCAGGGGGAGGAGGGGTCGAACCCAGGAAAGGACTGTTAGTGATGCTCTCCTTCTCTGCCCAGGTCTCCCCTGCCCTGCCCTGGTTCCTGTTTACTAGACCCCATGCTGTCTCTCTGCCGTCTCTGCTTCCACTTTCATTCCTCTCCCCGACGGCCCGCTCATCTCTCCTCTCTCTTCTCTCCCTCCCTCTTCTCTGCAAGGTATGGTTCAAGAACCGAAGGGCCAAGTTCCGTAAGAAGCAAAGGAGCCTGCAGAAGGAGCAGCTTCAGAAGCAGAAGGAGGCTGAGGGAGGGCACGGGGAGGGCAAAGCTGAAGTCCCCAACCCAGATGGCCAGGCTCCTGTCCTGCCCGAGTCTGAACAGTCTTGTACTCTGCCTGGAGAGCCCTCCTCTGAGCTCCACCTGACCCTGTCTGAGCAATCTGCTGGTGAGTCAGCCCCTGAGGACCAGGCTGACCGTGACGAGGAGGAGGAGGAGACCCGGGGAGGCATTGAGCAAGGCAAGACTGAGAAGAGTCCAGGCCTGGAGGGCAAGGGCTTCACCTGCAAGAGGAGCAGCCCCAAAGCAGGTGAGGCCCGGGAGGCAGGAGGTGCTTCAGGGAACAGGTCTCCATGCTGCCCGGGGCCTCCGTAGGAGAGCTCTCGGTGCTGAGACTTAGAATGTGTGAGGCCTGCTGCTGGGGAGGAGGGGGTGAATCAGGCGTTACATTGTGGACGGTACGCTGGGCATCAGGAGAATTATCTTCGTACCAGGAGAAACTGTATATGAGAGCATATGGAATATGGGAGAACACGGGGTGTCAGAGGAAACTAGGAGAGGGGAAAATGAGTGAGAGGACCTGATGAGCACGGGAAAGGTTGGTGTTGGAGGAGACGACCTACGATAGCCCACTATGTATCAGGGGAGACAAGCTATCAAAGCAGACAATGCATCGGGAGAGGACTATTTATCAAGGTAGACTATATTTCTTCAGCGAGCGGGGTGGAGGAATACACTTTCTCAGGGGAGAAAGTATCAGAGGAGGCACTGTGTTTGAAAAGACAGTTTGTCTGTCAGGAAACGGGCTATTGGCAAAGACAATGTATCAGAGAAGACAGGCAGGCTATTCGAGGAAACAGTGTATTGAAGGAAAGAAGATATCGCTATTAGATGAGACGATGGATAGGAGGAGACATAGTATCTTGCAGTGGAAAAATGTAACAGAGGAGATCATTGCTCTGAGGAAACGTTACTTAGAAGAAACAATGTATCAGGGAGACAATCTGGGAGGCACGGTACCCAATAATATATTAAGGGCGATTATATAGGGAGATTGTATCTTGGAAACAATGTAGCAGATACTTTTTCGGGTAAAAACTATGGCGAAGGGGGTCAGAAGAAAAAATGGTTAGTGTATCCCTCCCCCTCTCCCCATTCCCCATACCCCACTCAGTCCAGGATCCTGCCTCTGCAGCTCTTAGGCTGACCAGGAAGTTAGCGATCTGCCTGTGACTTTGAGAGGCGCGGGGGAGCAGGGCAGAGGGAAGAGGAAAGTTTTTAGGTGGTGAGCCGTGGGAGCTGCTGCGTGGTGGTTAACGGGCCTCCCCCACGGCTGTCCTTGCAGACTCACCGGGCAGTACGGCCTCAGGCCCCCTGCCTCCGCAGACCTCGGGCCCGGGGGCCGGCGGGGGCAGCGGCGGCCTCCTGGGGCCCTCACATTCCTACTCGTCCTCGCCGCTCAGCCTGTTCCGCCTGCAGGAGCAGTTCCGCCAGCACATGGCGGCCACCAACAACCTGGTGCATTACTCGTCCTTCGAGGTGGGCGGCCCACCGCCCCCAGCTGCGGCCGCAGCAGCCGCCGCCGCCGCCGCCGCTGCTGCCGTGCCCTACCTGGGAGTCAACATGGCACCGTTGGGCTCCCTCCACTGCCAGTCCTACTACCAGTCGCTGTCGGCCGCGGCTGCCGCGGCCCACCCGGGCGTGTGGGGCTCCCCGCTGCTTCCTGCGGCTCCCGGCGGCCTTGGCCCCCCGCCGCCGCACCCCCCAGCTGCCGCGGCCGCAGCAGCAGCCGCCGCCTCGGCCGCGCTGAACAGTAAGACCAGCAGCATCGAGAGTTTGCGGCTCCGGGCCAAGCAGCACGCGGCCTCCCTGGGACTGGACACGCTGCCCAACTGAGCGGCGGGTCCCCAGGGAAGCAGACCTCCCGCCCTGACCCTTTCCTCCCCCCGTCCCCCCCACCCCAGCCGGCCCGCAGCCCCTCTCCTCGGCCCAGGGCCCAGGGCCCAGCCCAGCCCAGACCCATCCCAGATCCAGCCAGGGAAAGCAGACCAGCCTTTCCAGGTCCGTCTCTTCACAGGTGGTCCCGCAGACCTCATCCTGGTCTGCAAGAGACGGATCCCCAGGGCCAGCGCGGCCCGCAGCCTTGTCTAGACCCCCTTCCGGGGTCCAGGGCCAGGTCCCCCTTCTCGCCTTTCACCCTAGACGAGGCCCGGGGAGGCAGTATCCCTCCCCCCACTCAATTTCTTCTTAGCGCTGCCACCACCCGCGCCAGGACGATCCCGCCTCCTCACCACGAGAGGCAGGGGGGTGAAATCTACACCTGTTGCACCCCTGCATGGCCCTGGGAGGAAGCTGGTGTGGAGGTGGAGGGAAGGAAATCTCTCTTTCCCCTTTGAACTGAACTTTCCCCACTCCCTATCCCGACAGTCCTAGAAGAGGAGCAACAGCTCTCCTTGACCTTGACCCCAACTCCCTCCCTTCGTAACTGGATGTGTGGAATGTGATATAAATATAAATATATAAAGCTATATTTTCAGTTTCCCCACCCCTCCCGCCATTCCTCTGCCTTTTCCCCACTTCCCCATCATTCCCCAGCGATGACTCCCGGTCCCTCTGGCGTTTTCTGTCTACCTTCTCGGTTGTGTCACAGTGTGGTCTCTTTCCTACTCTTGGTCCTCACTCTCCTCTTTTCGGGTCCTTTCTGTCCTCTACTAAGGTCTCACAATCATGACCACCTGCCATCAGGCAACTCGGTCCCACCCTCACCTCCTTTCTCTGCCTCTACTCCTTTCCTTTTGTCTTTCTGCCCATGTCTATTTCTTTCCCCCCCCCCATCTTTCTGTCTCTATCTCCCCATTTCTCTCCCTCTATCTCTGCCTCGACCTCCCTATATTTTTCTCAGTCGTAGACTCTCAGAGCTGGAAGGGACTGAAGGAGTCACACAATACCATATGGACAAGAGAGGATTCTTTGGCTCCAGAGCTGCTTTGGTCATGCCACCTTTGCTTGAAGACTTATAGGAACAGGGAGCTCACTACCTCCAGGGGCAGCTCCCTCCACTACGGGACAGCTCTTTTTTCTCTGTCTGTTTCTCAAAGTTCTATTTTTCCCTCGGTTTTTCTCAGCCTGTTTCCCTCTTGGTTCCTCTCCTTCATTCTCTTCTCTCGCTAAGCCACCTCACTACTTATTTCTTCAGTTTCCCCATTTGGCAAATATTGTCCTACCTGTCTATGTTGCTTCCTGTTAAGTTTCATTTTGTTTATGCTTGTTCTATTTTTTGGATTCTTCCCTCCCTCCCACCTACTTTCATTCCCCCCAGCCAGGGTCACTAGCCCAGCCCACCCCATCCTACCCCCTGAAAACCTAGCTTCTGGTGTGACTATGCACCAGGAAAGGAGACCTGAGCAAGAGAAAAAAAAACAGCCAGTCCTGAGAAAACTGTGCTCTTGGTTAATTTTCCAGAGCAGGAATTAGTGGCAAAGTCACGCCTTGTGCCTCAAACATAATTCTAGAGTGTCAGAGTTGGAAGGGACCTTAGAGATTATTTCTTCTAACCCCTTCATCTTACAGATGGAAAAACTGAGACCCAGGGAAAATAAGGAGCTTGTCTAAGGTCATACAATGTCATTAGATCATTAGCTTCATTTCACAGATGGGTAGCATGGGGCATGAAACTCGTCTATGCAGGACTTCTTCCCCAGAGCAGGTTGAGCTCTTATTCTTCTTTGGGAAATCATGGAAGGAAGTGTGGCAGGCACTGAGAGATTTTGTTTGAAATGGGGTTGGGTGGTCTGGGACTGGATACCAGTCTGATATGATCAAATTTGTCCCAGTTCAGTCAATGAGACCCAGAGCACTTCCTGTTCTTCTCCAAGGACAGAAAAGCACACATGCTCAGAAGGCCTGGGCGACCACGGGTAGAAACACCTTTCTGGGCTGAAGAGCAGGTAATTTACAGTTCTAAGATCCAGAATCTCCCTGAAAATGAGGAGGGGTCTAGAATTGGAGGATAAAGGGGGTTTCTTGTCAGAACTAAAAAACTGATGTTCCCGCTTATGGGGAGAAAGGATCAAAAACAGAGAAAACAAATTGATCCCATTTCTAAAACAAGATGGCAACAGTCCCCCATACCTTATGGGTGGGGATTGTAGATGTTTGTTTGGACATCTTATATAGACAGCTATTATTCCCAGAAAGGGAACTTAGGCATCTCCTGCAGTGATCAGATCCTGTGTTTGTTTAGGTTTGGGTTCTCAAAGCTAATTGCTTTAGTAAGAGCTTCTGTCCTACTTACTAGAGGGTAAAGAAGAGGGAAAACAGAGGCTTGACTTCTAGCTCCTTGTTGTCCCCCTGTGAGCAGCTAAAGCAACACTTACACAGCTCCAGTGATGCTAAGTTGGATCTGGGAGTCCAGAATTTGTTCTGGTTTTGACACAAATCTTTGTATGATCTTGGCAACTTTCTCCTCAGAGCTCTTGGCCACCTGTAGAATAAAGGGGGAACTTCCATCTTAATGATCCCATGTTTTCATTTGTTTCTATACCTCTGCAGAAGCCTTTAGTTGGAGAGATGCCCTAGAAACAGAAAGTTAAGTAGAAGCACAATCTATTGGTTTGAAGATAGATGGAGCTAGGTTTTGGGGCATGAACCATATGTATCATACGTATGCACATCCCACTCTGATAGGATGCTGATGGGGGCTGGACTCTCTCAGATCAAGGTGTGAGTGTTTCCCTGCAGAAGAGGACTTCTAAACTAGGTCCCTAACTCCTTAAATGCTCCTTGGCTATCAGGGACCCTACTCAGCCCCAGCCTTTCCCACACTTTGGGGGTCTGGCTCTGGCTTATTGGGAGCACCTCTATCCTGTCTGTTCACAGACTTTGCGGCAGCTAGTCAGTCAGCATGGCATCATGCAAAAGTCACTGAATTTAGAGTCAGAGGTCTAGGTGGGAATCCCACCTCTGAGTGATTTTGAATACTTGCCAGAGCCCACTTTTTTCCACCATAAAAGAAGGGAATTGACCAAATGTCTCTCAAGTTCCTTCCATCTCTAGAGCTAATAATTCTCTGCTACTGTCCTGCTGACCCACAAAACTTGCTAGGAGCCCTAGATTCAGGTCTCAAAGGCCTCTTCCCTTTGCCCCTTTGCCCATCTCAACTTCCCTTGAATTAGAATCTCCCTCCTGGGCCCAGAATTCTGTAAGCCCTGAGGAAACTTTGCTTGAATTTCTCCTCCCTAACCCAAAGGCCAGGAGAGAGCTTGGTTCTGGGGAAATGTTTCTCAACTACTTTTCTCGCCCTTGCCCAGGAGGGCTGAATGGGCCCCTCCTCCCTTGGGATAATGAGAGGTAGAGTGACTGTGGGCATAGTGGCTTGGGATAGGGTTGTTGACTTCCCTTTAACCAGAGCTGGTGTTGCTAAATGTGTATTATCCAGGATTCCTCAATTTCTTTCCCTTTTCTCTTCCCACCTAAATTTTTCTAGCTCCTAAAGCCTTTTCCCTGATCCAAATGCTCCAACTCCCTTAGGAGAGGAAAGTTTGGGAAGGGGAGGACACTTGGTTGGGTCCTCTGGGAGTAGGGAGGGGAATCTGTGCCAGTGAGGAAGCTAGTCTATGAGGAAGATGGAGAGATAAAGAGACAGAAAGGTGGGGTTGCTGCTCCATCATGCCCCTTGATTGGTCAAGGATGAGGTTACCCATAGGATTCATAGGAAGAGAACTTAGATCGGTGATCCTTAACCTTGGACCCTCAAGGAGTCCGTAGATAAATTTTCAGAAGGTCTGGGAACTTGGATAGGAAAAAAAATCCATTTTTATTTTGATCTAGCATTTCCTTAAATTATTTAAAAATATTATTCTGAGTAGTCTATGGACTTCATCAGAGTGCCCAAGGAATCCATGACAAAAATAAAAAGTGATTGAGAATTGCTGACTTGAAGACCATCCAGCCCAATTTACAAAGGAGCAAACTGAGGCTCAGTGAGGGGACAAAAAGTTGCCCAAAGTTATACACAGATTAGATAACAGAACAAAGCTGCTTTTGTAGGTCCACGTACTCCAGATCTGGTGTCTGGTAACAGAGGGAGCTAAGGTTGCCAGGGACTTCCCACCTGACATAGGTAGGGTACAAGCAGCCTTCTGGGAAAGTTAGGGAATCAGTTTGGGAGCAGGTGCTCTGCTAACCCCTTACTCTATCCCTGCCCCCTCCACCCATCACCTTTTCTGAGCTTCTTCCAGTGTCCATGCTCATGACTTGACCCTTCGAAGATAAGTTAATGGGGAAGGGGAGGGACCAGAGGCTTGACCTTTAGGAGTATCAAGAATGATGGGGGAGATTAGGAGCACCTTCAAAGAGTAGAAGCTAAGAAAGGAAAGGCTCTGGGCTAGAGGAAGGCTTTGGGAACTCTGAGAAGACTGGTCTGGTCAGAGGAGGCAGATATTCAGGGAATGAGGAGAAGCCTGAGCAAAGATATAGAGGTAGAACTGAGTTTAGAAGGCATGGGGAGTGAAGGAAATTAAAGCTGGGAAGGGGCCTTGGAGGCCAGAATGGTGAGTATGCCCTCTATTCCATAGGTCTGAGAGAGGTCTGAGGGATGGAATTCTGACGTCTTTGCACATGGCCAGAACTAGACTTTAGGAAGATAATTTAGGCAGCGTGAGGAAGTGGGGGAGGGCAGGGGAAATTTAATCTTTGCATTTGGATCCTCAGTGCCCATAACAAAGTCTTGAACACAGGAGATGCTCAGTAAATGTCTTTTCAACCAGATTTAGTTTAACTGAATTCAGAAACTGGAGGTAGAGAAATCAGACAATAGGTTCCCATCCTCTGTGCTTTCTTCACCTAGTGGAGATGTATGAGTGGAGATAGTAGCCCAGAGATGGGGGGACTCAGGGGCTAGGCTAGAGATTTGGCAGAAGAAGGAAGGCCTAGCTCACAGGCAGTCTGAGTCAGCACACGGAGTCCTGAGGACCCCAGATTCTGCACTTGAGAGTGCAAGTACCAGTAGTCCTTGATCCCCCAGACTCCTGTCTCTCATCTCTGGGAACTCAGGAAAGCTCTATAAGATTGGGAGCCCTAGGACAAGGAGGGAGAGCCCATACAAGGTCCTGGCTCTGGTGTAGATAATGGTGACGGTCCCTCATCTCACCCCAGGGATGGCCTCCCAGGGACAGTAAGAGCATAGAGATCAGTATGTCAGCAGTGACTTACTTGGAGGTGACAGTCAATGTTCTGATGAGCCCTGGCCTGACCTAGCCTGATCCAGCCCAAAGCTACCTCAGGCTGGACTCAAGCTTCTAGGCCTGTGGGCCTTTCCCCACCTCCCAACTCAATTCAATCATCTTTCCTGAGTCCCTGTAGACCTGTTCTTGCTTGGGCTTAGCTCCTTAGTGAGGAGGAAGGGAGGCCCCAGGCCCTGATCTAGCACAGTCATGATTTACCCATAGCAACAAGAGATTGTGTGCGTGTGTGTGTGTGTGTGTGTCTGTGAGTTAGGCTGGGGATTCATGACCTGCCCATAGCAACAGGAGATGTGTGGTGTGTGTGTGTGTGTGTGTGTGTGTGTGTGTGTGTGAGAGAGAGAGAGAGACAGAGAGACAGAGAGACAGAGACAGACAGAGAGAGAGAGAGAGAGAGACACTGAGGATTTGGCAACCCTAACCCCCAAAAGACCTACATTGTCAAGGGCCAAGACCACAACTGCCCAATTGTTCTGAGTATACAGGGGTTGCTGGCCCCAAGAAAATTAGCCCAGCCCAGGGTAGGCCCAGATTCCCTGCATGGCTTAGTCACCATCCCAGTCTCCTGATATAGCCTTCTTGGATCTCTGTTCCTAGTCCTACCTTTACCTTTGCCTCCCCTTTTGGTCCAAAGTTTGGAGTAAAATCTGTCCCCAGGTGATACCCAAGAGACCATCTGACCCTAGATATCTGTGAACCTCCAGACTTTCCTACCCCCATCCTCAAGTCCCTTGGCTGGCGGGCTGTACAAACTGCTGTAAAAACTGCTGTTGTGTGACAATGTGTGCTTAGAGATCATGGCCTTCCCATGGCCAAGACACCGTAAGGTACAATATTTATTTATCCTGTTAGTTGAAAAACCAGACCCCAGGCACGTGCCCTTGCCACAGGCCCTACTGCTGGGCTTCCATGTGCCGCATGCCGCTCGCTCTGTGCTGTGTCTTATCTGTTCTGTCTGTCCAGCTTTCTGTGACCTCGTGGCTGTTTTTCATACTGCATAAATAAAAGGCACAAGGCCCAAAGAGGAAGGTCTCAGGTCCTTTTGATTGGGGGTTGGAGAATGGGAATGGGGAGGGAGATGGGATTTCCTTTTAAAAGTTGCTGTAGTGAGCTGGGACTGTCTGGGAGTCGGTGTGGGTTGCATTCCAGGAGCCCCTAGTGGTGGTTATAGGAGGATCAGAGACACATCACACACACACACACACACACACACACACACACACACACACACACACACACACACACACACACAGAACAGAGATATAGAAACAGCTGAGAAAAGTTGAGAAAAGAGTTGGGCAGTGATCTGATGGGAAGATTAGAGAGGCTCTGGGATGAAAGGGGAAGTAGAGGGAGGAGGGGAAAGGGGACAGGGCTGGAGACTGTGTTCCATGAGGAGCAAATGAAGGAACTTGTTTCACTGATCATCATAATCCTAAATCACATTTGTTTTTTAATTAATTTTTTGTTTTCAACTTTCCTTTTTATAAGATTTTGAGCTCTAAATTTTCCCCTTCCCTCCCCTCCCCCAGATGGCATGCAGTATTATATAGGCTACATGTATAATCATATTAAACATATTTCCACATTAGTCATATTGTGAAAGAAGAATCAGAACGAAAGGGAAAAACCATGAGAAAGGAAAAAAAAGAAAATAGTCTGCTTCCATCTGCATTCAGGCTCCTTAGTTCTTTTTCTGGATGTGGATGCATTTTTCATCATGAGTCTTTTGGAATTGTCTTAGATCCTTGTGTTCCTGAGAAGAGTTAAGTCTATCAAAGTCAGTCATCAAACAATGTTGCTGTTACTATGTACAATATTCTCCTGGTTCTGCTCCCTTCACTCTGCATCAGTTCATGTAAGTCTTTCAGGGTTTTTCTGAAGTCCACCTGCTCATCATTTCTTATAGAACAACAGCATTCCCTCAAAATCATATACCGCAACTTGTTCAGCCATTCCCCAATTGATGGACATTCCCTTGATTTTCAGTTTTTTGCCACCACAAAAAGAACTGCTATAAATGCTTTTGTGTATGTGAGTCCTTTCCCCTTTCTAATGATTTCTTTGGGATACAAAGTAGGTCACATATCTAGAGCCTGGAAGAGAGAAATGGCAGAGACAGAGACTGGGACAGAGATTGGGCCAAGGGTAGAGACAGAAACAAAACCAAAAATAATCTAAGGATTATTAAACCCATTTTAAAGATCCCAGGAGGCCAGAGCTTGAAGGACCATAGAGCCATCTGAGGTCAGCGTGCCTCTGATTATGGATTCCTTTGGTGACATTCCCAACAATGGGTTATCCAGACTCTACTCCAGTGAAGGAGAGCTCCTTCCACCCTATGACAGTTCCCTCTCTTTGGGGACTGTTCCTCACTATTAAGGAACCTCAGTCTCCTTCTCTGAAACATCATCCATTGGCCAAGCAGAGCAAGTCAAATCCCTTTTCACAGATGATGGTTTCTTCTCCCCTATTTCTGTTGACTGATTCTCACCTGACATTTGCTTAACATCCTGGTCATCCTCTTCTAGACCCTCTCTAGCTTCTCAATGTGTCCTTCTTAAAGCATAGGGTCCAGAAGTGACCACAATATTCTTTATAGTATCTGACCAAGGCAGGTTACAGTGGTACCATTACTTCCTTAGGCCTGGATACTGGGCCTTTTTCAAGGCAGCTTCAGATGAAATTAGCTTTCTTGGTTGCCATAGCACATGGCTGATTCATACTGAGATGGAATCCACCAAAATCCCCAGGTCTGTTTGAACAAGAAACCTGTTGTTCAGTTACACAGAACAAATCCCCCATCCTGTTCTTGTGAAATTGATTTTTTAACCCAATGTAGAATGGTGTGTTTCTCCCCTATCTTTTAAGGTTGGCTCTATTATTCTAGCCTATAGTGATCCCTGCGTCACCTACATTTTTGACAAGAATGATCTCAATGCAGATCAGAGGGGATGGAACAGAAATAAGCATTGATTAAGCACCTACTATGTACCATGCAATAGTGTTAAGTGGGTTTTTGTTTTGTTTTAACAAATATCTCACAGCAATGCTGGGAGGGAGGTACTATTTTTATCCCCATTTTATAGCTGAGGAAACTAAGGCAGACATCTAATAACTTGACCAGGGTTACACAGCTAGGAAGTGTCTAAGGCCAGATTGACTCTGTCTCCAGGTCTTCCTGATGCCAGACCCAGCTGCATCACTAACTAGAGAGGTGACCCCATTTGTCTAGGGTCACATAGCTGTGGTGAAGAGCTCATTGCCACCTCTCCCACCTCATCCTGCCTCACCACAATGCTTGGCTCCAGGTTTGATCAGAATTCAGCTCACTCGACTGAAAGACTCCAGAAGATCATCGTGGACTACTTTGAGAGCTAGCAAGTTCCTCCTCATTGGAAGTGTTGGAATGGTTGCTGCACATGGGCTTACTGGACATGTTGCCATGGGGATATTGGCCTTGATGTCCTGAGATCAGGACATCCTAATATTATGTGATTCTAGGATTTTACAGCTAACAAAACTGAGGTGCAGAGAAATTAAATGACTTCATGAAGGTTCCAAAACTAGAGAGTCATCAGTGAAGCTAGAAAGGCTAGGGGCTTTTGCCTCCGCTCCCCCCCACCCCAGGCTCTTTCCATTGAATCACAAGCCTGAGGAAAGAGGGAGGTGTGAGGAGGCTGTCTGTACATCTCACTTCTGTTACTCCAGATGTGGAATAGAAACTCTAAAATAAGGCAACAACCAGGTTCCATTGGCAGGGAATTTCTCCATGGGGCAGGGGGCTTGTGTGCAGAAGGAGGGACCCACAGGAAGAACCTGAGGCTTGGGGAGGCTACTGGAGAAGGCAGCTGGGGAAGGGAGCACCACCCTGTTTTACAGTCAATCTGGTGCTGTTCCTGGGAAGGAGTGGGGGTGGAATGTGGCAAGGAGGGGGCAGTTCTGGGTGGATAGGGACAAGTCCCTTTTCAGGGCCCCTTTCCCAGGGAGCTCCCACTCCCACCCCCAATTGCTTTTGGCTTCTGGGCAAACAGATGAGGAGGTTGTATTCTCTGCCCCGCCCCTCCCCGCCCCCCTGCCAGGTCTGTCTGAGCTCCCAACAAAGACCACTCTAAAGGGCTGAGGGGGTGAATGTTGGGGGGGGGGAATCTGACACCTGAGGTTTCACCCACCTCTACCCTTAGGCCCAGACCGATGGTCTGCCCCACCCTCGGGCAGGAATGTGTCTGAGGGGCCCAACCTGACCTGCCTTCAGCCCCATTTGAGGGCTCTGCAAAGTCACCAGCCAACACAGACAAATCCCACATATAGACCAGTGGTGGGTTGGAAGGAATGAAGGTGGGGAACAGATACTTAAATGTCTACTATGTGCCTGGCACTGTGCTAAATTCTTTATAAATATCAACCCTGAGAGGTAGGTACTGTTATTATCTTCATTTTACAGTTGAGGAAACTGAGGCAGGCAGTTCCTGACTTCTGTCATACATGAAGGAGGCCAGAAACAGCTTCCCCACTGCCTTGTCCATATTCTTTCCTCTTACCACCTGGAGGAGAAGCAGCTGGGGAACGGAGCACCACCTTATTTCCCAGTCACTCTGGTGCTGTTCCTACAAAGGAGCGGAGGTGGAATGTGGCTGAATTTTTGAGTGTTTGAGTCTGGATTTGAATTCAGGTCAAGTCAGGTTCTGTAAGGTTCCCCCAAAATGGATAACCTACTCACCAGCTATGCATCTCCCTGGTGGTAGAATTACTCTTGTTTATCTTATTAGTCTAAAATCACCCTTTCCAAAAGAAGAATGAGCTGCCTTGGTGAACTCCCCATCACTACATGTGTTGAAACAGAGGAGGAGTGACCAGTATGGATTTATACACATCCAAATAACTCTGACCACAGCTTTTCCTTGCAGGAAATTTCATTTCCTCCCTGAACCTCCAATATTTCATGCAGCTTATGTCCCATGACCTTGGAGACAGTCACCTACACAAACAGGAAAGTATTATATAGAAGTATTCAATGCTTTAATTCTTTTCATAGAAGAAACAATAACGCGTACTAGCATATCTACCACATGGCTGCATGCCAATGCTTTCTCCCAACCAATATACAGGCATGTTCCCTAGGAGCTTGTGGATGTAGTTCAAGGTAGCTAGGCTCAGCCAGGCATTCTGGATCAGGAGACTCCCAATATGGGAGGCAGGCGATATTCCTCCTGAGGCAGGAATTCTGTCTTCAAGCATTTTATCCCTGGAAGAGGGGTCAGACTTGTTCTTCTTGGTTCAAGAACGATGAATGGGAGTTGCAAAGATGCAGATTTATGCTCAGTATTAGGAAAAATGCAGATTTATGCTCCTTACAGCACCAAGGCTTTTTGGACCTGCCTTGTTAGCAGTGCCTAATTGGAGTTACATTGTATTGAGGTATCATTCAGCTCCCTCACACACTAGAAAGCTTTCCTATGTTCTAGATATTTTGTGTGTGTTCGTCCTTTGTTGCTGAAGAAGACCGTGCCATCAGAGAAATAATGACATGACTTGCACTTGAGTTTGTTTTGAGTGAGGGAGGGCTGTACAGGTCACCAGCCTCACTTCTCCTCCAGAGCAATCTGAATCCAGTGACCTGATATTCATCAGGATGACTGGAGATGACCCAGGATAAGGCAGTTAGGGTTAAGTGACTTGCCCAAGGTCACGCAACTAGTGAGTGTCAAGTGTCTGAGGTGAGATTTGAACTCAGGTCCTCCTGATTCCTGCATTGGTGCTTCTAGGATACTTTTTGGGTCAACATGAAGCCCTCACTGATATGTTTCTATTCCCATAAAACTAGAAGACATATTAGTTCCAAGCAAAAGATATTTCATTAAACAGCAGAGCTAAATAACTGACAGTAACATTTGCAGTTCCTCCCCTCCCCTCAGACACCCAAAGGTGCCCTTTCCCACCAGTTACCACAAAATCTGAGGAGAATACAAGTCTGGAATTGCACATGGTCCCTGCCCTTGAAGTTCCTCACAGAGTTCATAATATAAAAGTGAGGAGAGAAGATATAGACATGACTAATATAGTACAAAGTAGCTTGGGTTACTGGTCATGGGAGGAGTCTTCCCAGTGGAAGAAGATGGAGAGTTCCTTGGGGTTGTGGGGGTCCAGGAGGATTTACTGTTGGATTTGAGGTTTGAATAGATCTGTCAGGGTAGGCAGGATTTTGATAGTCTCAACAGGGGTGGGGTGATGGGGTAGTGGTAGGACATTCAAGACTGAGAAGCAGACCCAGGCCCATGGTGTCTTTTAGCTTAGATGAAGTTCTCTGAGCTCATCCGTATCTCATGATGACCAATGTGACCAGAGCAGACCCCCTCAGCCCACCCTTAGCTCCTCCCAGCCTCTGAACTGGAATCCTTCAGCTACTCCCCAGGACATTTAGCTTCAAACCTCTCAGAAATGTCCCATCATCACATACTGCAGACCCCTTAGGTTGGTCATCCCTTATTAGGGAGGCTGTGGAGGTGATTCTAGTGTTGACTTGAGTCTGGCCTCCAAATTTCTGAGATGCCTTCCTGAAATTCTGCAGCTCAATCCATTCAGAAGAAATAAAGTATGGAGTAAGAATGTCCTTACGTGGTGACCTAGCTTTTCTTTGAACACCTCTTTGACAGGGAGCTCACTGTCTAACAAGGCGGTTCATTCTCTTTTTGTAAAGGACTAAATGATAGGAGGTTCTTTCCTATGTCAAGCTGAATTGTATATCCATATAGCTGTCCCTCTTTCCTTGGTCCTAGTTTTCCAAATTTCTATTTCTAAGAGCTCATTATTTCCCTCATTATTCTCTTAGCAAGGCAATAGCCACATAGGGCAGGACTAGAGAGGAATGGGGCAGAGATAGAGACAGAGACAGAAGGTGAGTCAGATAGCCATGAAGACTGGGGCAGAGGCAAGGATTGATGGAGAGTGGCACTAGGACAGACATCAGGTCTGGGGTAGAGACAGAGATAGAAGCAAAAACAAAGACAGGACCAAGCACTGGTCCACAGAGACAGAGGCAGAGACTAGGGCAGGTATGGATGAGGGGGGTAGGGATGCAAGAACAAGCTCCCTTCTTGCCTCTGTTGCTCCAGAGTTGGTTTCACAAAACCTTTTACAAAGAGCAAAACAATGCACAACATTTCCTGCTTGTGTGAAAGACTAATGGTTCCCTTTATCTCTGAGAAGCTGGGAGAGGATTCCCTTGCCCCTCCCACCCCCACCTCAACACACACACTTCCTTCTCCCTCCCCTTGACCGAAGACTATTCTTGGAAAGGGTTTGTGTTTCACTCTAGGCTCTTGTATAGGTGTGGGTGTGAGAATATATGTATGTAGGGGGGAGGGGGAAGGTGTGGATTTGGTCCCCTAGCACAAAGTCCCTCATTGTTACCTCTACTGCATCAGGAAGGCCCTACCTACTGCCCACAATCCCACAGGCAAAATTGCCACCTTGGGGTGTCTCTGACAGATCTGAAGTCTTGAAAGACCAAATCTGTTCTCCTTCTTCCACTCAGAACTTTAGGGAGGGGGGAAGGGGAAGTAGCCTATTTTTGCCCCCCTTCTCTTTCAATACAAAACCTATGGGGAAGAAAGGAGAGGAACTGTCTCACTGTATCAGGAGACTCAGAAATGTCAATTTAGATGTGAAACAGGTCTTGAAAGTCATCTGCAGAGATAGACACTGAAGCTCAGAGAGGAGAAGGCAGTGAGCAGTTTAAGGTCATACAGGTGAGAGATCTGGGATTGCATTCCAGGGTTCTGGACCCTTCCATCCAACAGGTTGCCTTTTTGTTACTGTTCAGTCAATTTTTTCAGTTGTGTCCAACTCTTGGCAAAGACACTGGAGCAGTCTTCCAGCTCTTTCTCCAGCTCATTTTACAGATGAGAAAACAAACAGGGTGAACTGACTTGCCCAGGATCACATAGCTAGTAAGTCTCTGAGTCTGGATTTGAACTCAGATCTTCCTGACTCCAGGCCCTGTTCTCTGTGCACTATGATACTCCCTAGATGTTCCCACTGCCTTTCTGGTTAGTCATAAACAAGGACTTTCCCAAAGGAAAGGGATTCTTCGATCCAAAGGGTGATGTGGTGGTCACTAGTCCTTTTAGAAAAAGATGGGACAGATCAATCAGAGAACTTGGGTTCAAGTGATTCCTGGAAAAAGAGGGGACTGGATCAGATGTTTACTTTCAAGCTGTAACTAAGCTCTAAGCTGTGACTAAGGTCTAGGACCATCTCCACTCTTTCCTACCTCTGTCTTTGCCCCTTTTTCCTCTTCCTCCCATCTTCTGTAACCCACAACCCCAGATACTTCTCAAGATCCTACTCACACTTTCCAAATAGCTCTCCCTTCCCAAACCATGGCTCTTGTCTCTTGGGGACCTACCCCCATTCCCAGTTTGAATCTCAATCTCCTCCAGTCTGCCCCAACCTGATCTCAAGGGGCCAAGAATCTCAGACTGGGCCTTTCAGGTATTGGGAGGAAGTAGACCTTGAGATCCCTTCCTGCACACTAGGAAAGACTTCAGCACAGAAACTCATCCACAATGGAGATGCCAAATACCCTTTTGCCTGACATATCTGGGACTGTGATATCCCTCAGACAGCGTTACCTCCAGGGTCCCTGGCAGCACATGCCTCCCCTCAGCAGGCCCCCTACCTGGTACCTTCCCAGGGAGGCTTAGTCCTATTGGGAGGCCGAGTCCTTGGCTCTTATGGGTCAGCCCACTGTTACAGAGAGATAGATAAGTGGGAAGGCACATACTGCTGGTGAAGGGATACCTGAGACACTCACACATGATCTACATGCACATACATGGGACATTCATGACCAGCACACATGTGACAGGCACACACATGTAAGAAAAGGCATAATAATTAGACCAACAGTGACTGGGTAGTTTCTGATTGGGGGGGGAGGCTGGGCCAGGCCTATTAAGCTGATGGCTGCCGGCCCTAATCCCCTGTGCCAGGCTGTGTGTGTGTGTGTGTGAGTGTGTGTGTGTGTGTGTGTGTGTGTTGGGGGGGATGGGGCCCCGCTGGGCTGTAATTTCACGCTGAAGGGCCTGATGGGGCTTCCCGGGGACTGATCCTTTCTGGATCAGAAAACGCACTTCCCTTTGTTACAGGGGAAGGGGGGAGGGGTGCTATTATCTTTTAACTCTTTGTGTGCCATCCAAAGGCAATCTCCTTCAATCCCTGGTATCTCTCCTCAGCCAAATTCCCATCTTGGTCTCCCTCCAAGCTCTCTGTTGCAGACCTCACCAGGAATTTCCTGGCCCTGGCAGCACCGACCCTCTCCCCTCCCCTGTCCCTCTCTCTGGTAGACTACTCTGACTCCCAAAGGGGAAACTCTAGGAAGGCACAGAGGAGTGTGTGAGTGAGTGTATAAATGTAAGTGTGAAGTGTGTGTGTGTGTGTGTGTGTGTAAATGTGTGTGAATGTGTATGTGCATGATTGTGTGTGTGTGTATGAGTGTGTGTCATCTCAGCCAATCAGCCAGTCCATCTCTCATTTTAGTGTGGCCCCTAGCATCCGGCTCCCATCCCTCTTGCTTCAGTTTGAGCCTGTGAGCTGCCCCTTCCCCATTTCGCTCCCCCTCCTCATCTCAAGCCTTATCAAGGCCTCAGCTCTTCTGGCCCAATGATTCCAATTCCTGTTCAGCAGGTTCCTGCTGACCTGCAAGAGAAGACCCATGGTGTGTGTATGTGTGTGTGTGTGTGTGTGTGTGTGTGCGCGCGCGTGCAGGTGCGTGTGCATGTGTGTGTTGCTTCTACTGTGCTCTTAGTGCCCCTCCCCACCATCTTCCTTGGTTCCACATCCTCAGCTCTCAGCCCCCATCCTCCAGCCAAACTTTCCTATCCTGGCCCAGTAGAAAATGTGTCTGACTTGAACAGAGGAAACAGGTTCAAATCCTGTCTCTCACCCTGACTAGTTATTTGACTGGGAAAGTTTCTTCCCAGATCTGAGATTCAGTTTGCCACTCTGTAAAATGAAGGGGTTCAATGTGATGGACTCCCAAGAGACTCTTTTCTTTTCCCACGTTTCCCTAGGAGTTTGTATAGTCCACACACTGGATAAGTAGCTGGACAGCTTCTCCTTCAGGTATTTACTACTCCCCACCCCCAGGCCAGGCCATCAGCCTGGGATGCAGGAGTTCAGCCAGTGGCTGCTTCCACTACCCAAGAGCCCCACAGGGCAGGCTACCCCTCTCTTTTTCATGAGGACCTTCATCTCAGCAGGGCACTGGGAAGGGATTGAAGCTTTGTTCTCCAGACAGGCAGGGTTCTTATTCTTTGATACCTGTTTCTGTTTGTCTCCATCCCTTTCCAACCCTTATTCCAGTCTCACACTTTCCCTTATGGAAAACAATGCCCCCCCCCTTCCCCTTTCCCAGTTTTAACACCACTTCCTCCCAGACTCTCAGACAGGAGAGTGCCAGAATTGGGAGATATCAGAGTTGGTGAAGGGCTCAGAATTCATGAAACTCAGGATAAGTTGAAGGCACTGGGCATGTTTAGCCTTAAGAGGACTCTGAGGGGCCATGACAGCTGTCTTCAAGTATCTGAAAGGCTGTCATGGAGAGAAGGGATTAGTCTTCTACTGGACCCCAAAAGACTGAAACAGGAACAAAGTGGAGAGCGTCATGGGGTCAGGGACACGAGGAAACCCTGCCTCACATTCAGAGGTGACTCCCAGCGGAAGGTGCTGCATGGAAAGGTCGGGGGTTCCCTCTGGATGGAGGTCTTCAAGCAGGGGCTGATGACTCTAGGGGATGGTGTAGAGGGATGCCTGCAGGTAGGTGTGGGACCAGGTGCTCTAGAAGGGCTTTCCGGCTTTGAGCTTTGGGGACCTGAAAATGTAGAAGGTTAGAGATGAGAGGCGCTCAAGACAGCATCGAAACCAACACACTCATGTACTTATATGGAAACTGAGGTCCAGAAAAAGGAGGATGGCTGGCTGTCCCAGACAGTCTTTGGAGATGGAGGCTGAGCCAGGACACTCGAACCCGAGTCTTCCGACTCTATCCAAGGCTTTTCTCCCGCCTGGCCCTTGGCAGCCTCCTCCTCTCCCGTTCTCTCTTCAGCTCTCTGGGAACCGAGCCGCCTCTCCCTAAAAAACCCAGGCCCCATTAGGAAAAAGCCCTTAACTTTTATTTACACTTCCGAGTCTTAAACACCATTAACAAAAGCCACTTAATTCAATTATATTCCCCTAACCGGTTGTGGCGGCGGCTGACACGGCGGCTGAGGCAGAGGCGGCAGCGGCGGTGGCGGCTCAGCTGCCTTGGCCCCCTCCCTCCCCCTTCCCTCTGTCTCCCTCTACCCCCCTCTCCCTCTCCCCCTCCACCCCCTCCTCCCGCATTGTCATTGTGTTGAGCTAATGAGGTAAACTCAAGCGCTGGCTGTCCCCCTCGACAGGTTTATGAGAATTTAATAAAGCGTGGCCGGCCCCAAATGAGCTGCGCCCGCGTGCGAGCGAGAGCCAGAGCGAGCGAGAGCGAGAGCGAGAGCGAGGAGCGCCGAGAGCCAGCGAGCCCACAAAGCGCCGCCCGCCCGTCGGTCCTCCGCTCCAGGCCGGCCTGTCTGCGTCAGCGTTTTTTGGCTGCCCCGAGCTAGCTTCACCCTGCCCCCCGGGGGAGGGTAAAAGGAGAGAAGTGGGGAGGGGAAAGCAGGCTGGGGGAGACGGGATATCGGAAGAGTGCCAGGGACTGCCGCTGCCCAGGGCCGCGTCCCAGCTCTGGCCACCATCCTCCCACAGTCTGTCAGCCCGTAAGTATTGTGCCAAGGTGTCAGGCACCGCGCTAAAGAGCGGGGGAATGCCACGAAAGGCAAAAAACGTGGTCCCCACCTCCCCCACACCCAGCAACTCACACTCTAATGGGAGAGATGTAGCGTAAACATCTAGATACATTCCAGATACGTACAGCGTAAAAAGGACATTATTAGTAAATGATGAGGTGGGGGAAACCTCCTACCAATGAGGAGAAGTCGAGATTTAAGTTGAGTCGTGAACACAACCAGGGAAGTCAAGAGGGGAAGGTGAGGTGGGAGAGCATTCCAGGCATGGGGCACAGCCAGGGCAAAGGCCCAGAGATAGGCTTGTCTCAGGTGCAACTGGTCCGTAGAATGTGTGGAGAAAGGAGGCAAACAAAAAAATAATAAAGTACCTACTGAGTTTCAGACACTGTGCTAAACCTTTTACATATATTATCTCATTTAATCCTCACAACAACCTTGGGAGATAGGTGCTGTTATTAGCCCCATTTTACAGATGAGGAAACTGAGGAGGACAGAAGTGTCAGGATCTGGAGTCATATTTGAACTCAGGTCTCCTCAACTCCAAGTCCTACATGCCTAGGAGTGTAGAGGAGAATCAAATAGAAGAAGATGGGAGGTAGGTAGGAGCCAGGTCATGATGAGCTTTAAATGTCAAATAGAGGACCTTATATTTGATCCTGGAGATAATGAGGATCAACTTGAGGTTATTGATCAGGGACAGTGACTTTGGCAGCTAAACAAAGAATGGGTTGGGCTAAGGAGACAGTTGAAGCAAGTTACTGCCTATTAGTCTAAACTAGAGGTGATGAGGGCCTGCCCTGGGGTGATATTGGTGTGAGGAGAGAAAAGGGGAGCAGATACGTGGGAGATGTTGTGGAGGAATAATGAGAAGATTTAGCCACAGATTGGGTGTGTTGGGTGAGTGGGACAGAGGAGGTTCCAATGACATGAAGATGGGAAGTCTGGGGGACTAGGAGGGCAGTGATGCCTTGGACAGTAATAGGAAGAGGGAAGGGTCTGGGGGAAAAGATAAGAACATTGAATTGGAGATGCTGAGTGGCCATCCAAAGGCAAATGTTGACTAGAGAGTTGGAGATGTAGGTCTATAGCTCAGGAGAGAGATTAGGTCTGCGTACACAGATCTAGGAACCACCTGCTCTATGTTGATAACTGAACCCATGGGAGCTGAAGAGATCACCAAGTTGAAAGGATAGGAGGAAAAGAGGAAAGGGGCCCAGGACTGAAGCCTGGGTCTAGTTCATCATTAATAGGCATGAGATGGATGAGGAACCAGCAAAGGAGACTGAGAAAGAGCAGTCAGAGAAACAGAGAAGAACCAGGAATGAACAGAAGAACCAATTATTATGACTCTTCTCTTTCTCCCTCTCCTCTCCCCTCCCCCCATATCCTCCAACCCCTTCAGCTCACTACCTACTGAGTAAGTACTGCCACCATTGAGTTAGATGGAGCTTTGGGTTTCCTTATGTTGACCTGAACTCCTGGCAACTTTCACACTTGACTCGGGAAGAAGTGCCCTCCTCCACATGAATCCGGTGAAAAGCTCTCATGGTCTCCCAAACCTTCTCCTCTTCAGGCTCCTTCCGTAGATCTTCCCATAGCTATGGTTTGTATGCCTGTTCTATTCTAGTCATTTCAGCTCCCCAATGAGCTCTCTAAAATCCAGTGTGGGGAGAACTGGATGCACTTACCTCAGCCTAGGCTGGGGAAGAAGAGGGAAGCCTTGTCATGGTAGTAGGAGTGAGGCAGAAAGGTTCTCGCATCTTGGACCTCCTGGGGTGCCAGGACCCCCCCCTCGACCCTAGCTGATGCAGCACCCAGAAACTTGGGGACCAGGACTCTGCTACACTGGAAGCTCCCATTCTCCTTCTCTCCCCCAGAGGCATTTGTTTTTAGTTTTCAGGATGTCTTCCCCCTCTACTCAGATTTAGGTCACCAAAAGAATGCGTCACCTTCTTCAAGGAATTCCAGAACAAATTTAGTCCAGTGCCTCCATTTTACAAAGGGAGAAACAGTCCTTGAGAAGCAAAAGTTCATACAGTGTGCTAGTGGCAGAATCAGGACCAGAACTGGAACCTAGGTCTCCTGTCCACAGGCATGATCCCCAGCATTTGGAACTCTGTCTCTTTCCATCCCTGTCCCTTTCTTTCCTTCCTTCCTTCCTTCCTTTCTTCCTTCCCTCCTCTTTCTCCTTCCTGTCTTTCTGTGTATCTCTCTCCCTTCCTGCTCCTTTCACCTTCCTTCCTTCTCTCCCTCCATCCCCCCTCTCTCTTTCTCCCTCTTCTCTCTCCTCTCTCCTCTTTCTCCTTCTCTCCCTCCCTCCCTCCCTCTCTTTTTCTCTCTCTCCCCTCTTCCCTTCATCCCTGCTCTGCTCTCCTTCTTCCTCCTCATTCTCTCTCTCCTCTCTCTCTTCCTCTCTCCTCTCCTCTCTCTCCCCTCCTCTCTTCTTCTCTTCTCTTTCTCCTTCTCTTCTCTCTCTCCTCCCCCCCCCCCATCTCTCATCCCAACATTGTAAAGCTTAGACCTAGAAGACACCTCAGAGACCTCCTACTTCAAACCATTCCTTTTACAAAGTAGGAAACTGAGCCCCAGGGAGGGGAAGGGGCAGGACTCAAAGTTACACAGTAGATAAGCTGGAATTCAGAAACAGGTCTTCAGATGCCAGATCTTTTCCCTTCCTCTAGAATGCTGTATTCTCAGTAGATGCAGCGCCTTACCCCTCCACTCCCTGTGTATCATGTTATGTGTCTTATATCCTAGGCTTCCTGCAAAGCTTGGCCCCAGGTTTTCTTCCTGGTCTTTCTGCCTCTCTCCACCTTTGACTTTCCTTTCTCTCAGACACCACCAGACATCCTGTGTAGCCTGGGCCTCACTTACTTACAGGCATTTATTTCGCTTTTCTACAAGGATCCCCAGGCTGTTCGTTTTGTTCATTCTACTCCAAGTTGGGGATCCCTTCCTCCTGTCCTCAAGAGCTTGGAGCTGAGCCCAGCCAAGCTGAACCAAGGACTAAGCCCCTAGGGTTCTCTAGCCTTGAAAGATTCATCACCTCTCCCACTGACATCTCCTTTCCCACTCAACTGTGCTCTCCCAAGAACAATGTAGACTCTACAAGATTGTGCACTGGGCAGTATGTTTTGTGTACAGTGTCCTTGCCCTGGAATCAAAGGCCCTGCATTTGAGTTCCACCTCTGATCCTTCCTCCCTGGGTGTCCCTGGGCAAGTCACCTGTCTGATCCTCAGTTTCCTCTTATGTGAAATTAGAGGCCTCTGAGGGTCCTTACCATGATCTGATGGTTGTGTGACCTGGAGCATGTGCTTTCTCTTCTCTTCTCTTCATTTTCTTTATCTGTAAAATGAGGTTGGATTGGTTTCTAAGATCACATCCAATTGTTCCTCCAACCCTCCATATTTTCTATTGGCTTCCTGAAAGGTACCTGATGGAACTGAACACTGTCCTAGATAATACAAAACGCTAGATAATTTGCAATGAGATTTGGCAGTGAATGCCTTTTCAATTAAAAAAAAAAATCAGAGAATTCTCGCTCTCAGGTAAAAGTGACAACTTGGTGTCTGCCTTCTCTGAGCAGACTTGGACCAGAACCAGACTTATGGTTGAACTGAGACCAGAATTAGGGCTCAGTATTTGATCAGAGTTTGACTTAGTTCTGTCTGGGGCCAGGGTTAGGGTTCAGTTTCAGTCTGGGATTTGGGGAGATTTACTAATTATTTTTTCAAAATTGGAATAGACCTCGGGGGTCTTCTGGTCCAATTTATATCTGAACAAGAATTCCCCCCTCCCCACACAGTTCCCACAAATGGTCCTCCCACCAACAACTCCAGGGAGAAGTGCACCCCCACCCCCATCTCCAATGGCTGCCCCTCCCATTCTGGGCCAGCTCTCATTGTTAGGAATTTTTCCTGACACCCAGCCAAAATCTGCCTCTTAGTAACACCCTCCTTCTGGCCCTCCCCTCCTAATGAACAAGGCTAATCCCTCCCCCACTTGACAAGCCGTCAAATACCTGAAGACAGCTCTCAGGCCCTGCCCCCCTGCCCCCAAGCTTGGAACCTGCCCGAATGCAGCCGCAGCTCCTCATTGAGCCCTTTCTCAATCTGCTGGCTCTCTTCTGGACTCTCTCCTCCTCGCCTGTGTCCTTTCTAAATAATGGCGGCCAGGGCAGATCTCACGGAGATCTGAGCCCTCCTTCTGACCCAACCAATACTCAGGGTGAGAAAAGTCTCGGGAGTTTCTTCAGTTCTCAGTTAGGGTAAGGCTGTGTCCAGGTGCGGACCCCAAGCGCCATCTGGTGGGCAATCTCAGGTACCACAACCTGGTGGGCAAGCATTGGGGAATGCCATGCTTCATGTGGAGATCAGTTTCAGTCCCACAACCCTGCGAGAGAAGATGGGAGGGCCTGAGAAAGCATCTAGTCAATCTCCTACTCTCATGAAAGTGAAGCTCCGAATTTTGACATTTTCCCAATCCCTACTATTTACATTTCCTGGGACCCTTCTAGGCTGCATCTAAGGACAAAGACTCGGGAGGGAGCTGGGCCTTTGGTCTCTCCACCCCCCAGTTAGTGCCTGTCTCCTGGTGCTCTCAGTGGTCTAGTTTCTACTTCCCTTTGTCTCATCTGCCCCCTTCCAATATTCTCCCAGAGGACCATAAAGAACACTTTGGGGTCTTATTCATAAATTTCAGAAAAAAACACTCCAGGGACTGGGCAGAGAGATTGGTATGCCATGATGGGTAGATAGATGGGCCAGGACGACCTGGCTTTGAAATCCCACCTGACTTGCTGCCTCAGTTTCTTTTGTAAAATGGGGGTAATGATGGCTGGTAGTACCTGCCTCATGGAGCTCTCATGAGGCCCAAATAAGATAATACACATGGAGAACTTTATAAACTTTAAAGTGACATGTAAATATTCTTATTGTGAAAGGGCACTGATCCTGGCATTTAAGGTCCTCTTCTGCCTTGGTTCAACCTTCTTGTCTAGTTATTGTTCAAACTATTCTCCTCCATGTATTCTGTTTGGGTAAGTGTTCTGGGACCCTGTCTTCTGTCTCTGTGATCAAGTCACCCTCCAAAAGGCTCTCCCATGTCAGAGTTGGGCTCAGGTACTACCTTTTTCATGAAGTCTTCCCTCAGTCCCCTACTCCCGTTTTGGTGAAAGGTCTTTCTCTCTCCAGGTTTCTCACTACCTTAGGCAGAGACTCTTCTTTGCCTTGATCTCACTCCCCCAGGGGAAGTTATGTGTGTCTCACCTTTGTAGTTCCTTGAGGGCAAAGCAGGCCTTGGGTCCCAAAACTTTTTGGCTTCCTAGAGTAAACACAAGCCTTTGTACACATTAGGTGTGATAAATGCTTGTCACCTTAAATTGGATAGCACCTAAACACCTCAAGCTATTTGATGGGGCTACTTTGGAATTCAAGTTAGCTCCCTGGGTTCAATTCTGCCTATGACCCTCTTGAGGCAGGAGTCCCAGGTCAACTGCTCACTCAAATTTCCGTGTCCTTCTGGCCTCTCCTGGATCAAGAAAAAGCCAGGAAATGCAAACAGATAAGGACAGGGCTCCTGTTTCCTCCAAGGTAATTAACAAGCATTTATTAAGACTTACTATATATCAGGCCCATGGTCCTCCTGAATGGATAGAGAGCCAAGCCAGAGTTAGGAAAACCTGAATTAAAATCTGACCTCAGATATGAGCTGTGTGACCCTGGGCAAGTAATTTTACCTTGTTTATCTCAGTTTCCTCATCTGTAAAATGAGCTGGAGAAGGAAATGGCAACTCACTCCAGCTTCTTTGTCAAAAAAAAAAAAAAAGCCCAAATGGGGGTCACAAAGAGTCAGACACAATTGAAATGACCCAAGAACAACACACTATAGGAAGGGATTATGAACTAAATTGGGGTAGGTAGGTGATCCAGTGGGTAGAGCACTGAGCTTGGAATCAAGTATCTGAAAGGACTGAACAACAAGGATATGTCAGGCACTGTGCTAAGGAGAGGGAGGGAGGGAGAGAGAGAGAGAGAGAGGGAGTGAGGAAGGGAGAGAAAGAGAAACAGAGAGAGAGAGGGAGAGAGGAAGGGAGGGAGAGAGGGAGACAGAAAGAGGGAGAAAGAGACAGAAACAGAGAGAGAGGGAGGATGAGGGAGGGAGGGAGAGAGAGAGAGAGGGAGGGAGGAAGAAAGAGAGAAAGAGAAAGAGAGAGAAAGGGAGAGAAACAGAGAGAGAAGGAGGGAGGGAGAGAGAGACAGAGAGAGGGAGAAAGAGAGAGAGACAAAGAGAGAGGGAGAGGGGAGGAGAGAGAGGGAGAGGGGGGGAGAGAGAGAGACAGAGAGATCTAATCCCCTAAATGTCAAAGTCAGGATTCAAACCAATCTCAACCCACTTACACTCTGTCTCAAATCTAAGATACATTTTAAAATGAAAGAAGATGAAATTTAAAAAAAGGTATTTAATAACGATGCATGCAAGACCTTGCACTTGGGTTTAAACAATTCACCTCCCAAAGACAAGATGGAGGTGTCGTGATCTGGCAGAAACTGGTTCAAAAAAAGTTCTGGAGGTTTGATTGGACTACAAGCTCAATCTAAGTCATCAAGATGATGAGGCAGCTCCAAAAGCCAATTGGATCTTGGATTGTTTTCATAGGAGCAGAGCTTCCAGGAAGGAGCAAGTGAGAGTACCTGTGTCATCTGCCCTGGTCAGACCATGTCTATGGTGTTATGTCCAGTTCTGGGCCTCACATTGGTGAGGACATTCTTGAACCAAGTGTCCAAATGAAAATGGCAAGGGCCATGCCATTTCAGAGTCAGTCAGAGGATGTTTAGCCTGGAGCAGATTCGAGGAGAACATGATCATTTTCTTCAAGTGTTTGAAAAAAAAATTGATGAAAAATTAGACTTGGTCTGTCTAGTCTCAGAGAGCAGAACCAGAAGCAATGGGTAGAAGTCTCCCCAACTCCACCCCTCCCACCCCCCACCAACAAAAAGCTAATTTAGGCTTGAGATCAGGAAAAAATTTCTTAGCAAGTAGAGCTAGCTTAGATATTTAAAGCCCCCATATATGTGGCGAATTCATCTGCTCAGTCAATCTCATTGTGCCCTTCTTGATTCAGAGAGGTGTCCATACCTCAAGAATAGGATGGATTACCTCTAGATGCATGGTGTGCTCTCTTTCCCACTAGAGGTCTTCAAGCTGGATTCTGTGGCAAATGGGATTCTTTCTAACCGTGAAATTCTCCAGTTCTGTGTGTAGCAAGTCCTCTGGGTTGCTCCCCAATTTGCATTTGAATTCATGGGTCCTGTCTGTAGAGAGTGGCTATTAACTCCTGTTCTAGGAACAACACAACAACAGTATAGCTTATGAACCGCACTGGTGCACCTCCCATGAACAATTATCAAATGGCTCTCTGAAAGAAGGAAGGGATGCGGGGGAAATGTAGGAGATGTAAAACAAGATATCAGTCAGTAGACACATTTGACTCATAGAAAAATCATTTACTAATACAGTGTAGTAAAAACTGAAGGATGAAAACATTTCCCCTATAAACCAGGAGCACATTCTTTCACAAGTACACACAATTTCTATTAAAAGAATTTAGTACAACGATAATGAGGCACAGATGTAGGATGCATGTGTGATAAAGGCATCTCACAATTCGTGATACTACAGGACCTAGAAATCCTTTCTTCATAAAGTTCTCAGGTAGTTCCCTTTTGGGTTGTTGCTTAGTTGGCTTTCCAGAGTCTGCTCCATAATCAGCTCTCTTCTCTGCTGCCAGAAGTCCTATTCCTTAAAGCTGCTTCCTCCCTCTCTAATCATTTCAGGGAACTGAGGATGCAAGGCATTGATTCCTCTTCTGGACTGTTTTTCCTCGCTCATTACTCTGTTTCTGGCTGAGATCTCAGCTCCAGCATTGCATCTACTCCCCCAAAGGGCTGACTCATCAAATGGGCTGAATAGAACTCTTGAGTCAAATTTTGAGACTTGTTCATCTCTCCTCCCTCTGGAATGCAAGTATCTGCTACTTGCTGGATTCTGTCTCCTACTGGTCAAGTAGTTCCCCTTCAAAGCAACTTGGTAGGAGAAAAATTCCCTCCTCACCCCTGAAGGAATCTCATTTCTAGGCAGCTCCTTACTGTCTCCAAGTCTCCAACTCATTGATTTAAAAATCCCAGAATTGCAGTCACTTCGTTTGCTTAGATAGCTTCATTGTCCTTTTCTTGACTCAGTCTGAGAGGCATTCACATCTTGTAAAAGGGTCACAGGGTGTAATGCTTTGTTAACACATAAACTTCATCTGGCATGTGACTGAATTCTATAAATTATATCAGTTACTCTCTGAGTTGGGGTGGGAGTCCCATTCTTTCCTGATGCATGAAGAGAAATATCCCTACCTTCTCAACTAGTAGAGAAGCCAGCTCGTACTCCTTCAGTATGTTAGTGGAGTCTTGCCCTTGGTCTCCATATTTGCTGAAATCTCTGGTTCTAACAAACTTGTTGACCCTAGTTGCAATTATCTAGCCATTTCTGTCATACAGGGGGCTCTTGAGGAAACCCTTTTATAGAGTTTTATAGGTAGTTTCCCTCCTTATCTCAAGCTACATGACACACTTGTTTAGATTCTTTTGGTTTATGCTAAGTATATTCCTTAAATCTTGACCCCTTAATATGGGTTTTTCTCAGGATTTTAATCTAGCTATTTTCCCTCATGCAACTTCCTTCACTTCTATAGCTTCATCTATCACATCTAACCCTTATCTCTTTTAGGAATATCAGCCCCAATCCCCATCTGCACCTGCTCAATGGACATCAGTGCCACCTCAAATCCAACATGGCCTCAGTTGAGTTCATTATCCTTGCCCTAAACTGGTTCCTCCCTCTCATGTCAGAACTTCTGTCTGCACCTCCAACATTAACCCAGCCTCCCACATTAAAAATCAAACCCAACCCAACCCTGAGGCTTACTTTTGGCTCTTCCTTTTCCCTATATCTCATATACAGTTTTAACCACTAGAGCCTTGTGCTTACAAACACATGAATATATTCATGGTGAGTAAAAGGGGAGATAAGTCCCATTTTATTGGTTATGTAATCCACCCAATATCTGCTTAATGGAAATGCCAAGATCTTTTGGTTCTCTGATCTCCACCTCCACTCACCGTCACACCCTGTGTGGCAGTGATTGTCTATGTTGAAGTGGTCTCTTGTCTCATCCTCCACCTTTTTACTGGAAGACACTGCTTCTTTTCTTGCTTAATTTTAATAGGCCCCCATCACATGAGCTTGGTATAATGGAAAAGGGATGCATGCATGGATTCAATAGATATAATTCTTTACTCATAACTGAAGAGCAAAGAGAATAAAGTCAAAGATATTGACAACAATGACCCTATGGGCCGCATACCTGTAACTCTTCTCAAATGGACTAAATCACACAAGTTACACAGAAATAGTTCAACAGACAATTGCCCCATCAGCATTTCCTCCTGGATGCTGTGAAGCATTCCTAATAATGTCCCATCTGCAGTCTCTCAAGAGAGTCCTTGTCTAATCCTTTGAGGGAACGGAGGGTCCAAGGCACTGATTCCGCTTCTGGACTGTTTTCCTCACTCATTACTCTGTTTCTGGCTGAAATCTCAGCTCCAACCTTGCACTTGCTCCCCCGAAGGGCTGACTCACCAAATGGACTGAATAGAACTCTTGAGACTTGACCATCACTACTCAAGGACAAACCAAAGTCATTCAGCTCTTTTGTCCTTGAACTCTCCTCAGTCATGCTGATTATTTATGTTCTATATCATTTCTATGCCAGACCCATTCATTCTTTTCTTATCTTTCTCAACAGTAGAAGTTTGATGGGCATGTCCATCTTCTGTGGATTTATGGCATGTTCCACTCACTCTCTCCTCTTTCTTTGACCCCACAGAGGAGAACAAGGAACATACCTCACAGTTAGTTACTAACTCTCAGAGCTATCATTTCTGTGACATCTCTCCAACTAACTGATTTAAAACTTCTAGAAATGTAGTGACTTTGTGACTCAGAGCTTCCCCTCACCCTTCCCCCATCACCCCCATTGCTTCCACCTGAGTGGAGAAGTTCAGAAGCAGGCACTTAGACTATAGCTACAATCTCCCAACTGGGCTGCTTTAATGCCCCAAATCACTCCATCTTCCATGCCTGACCAGATAAATCTTATGTATAGATCAAGACTGACATAGAATTCTTTCTTCAAAATGCAAGTTCAAAATGCCCAAGTTCAAACTCCTTTGTTTAACTTTCAAAGCCTTCCTCAGTTGAACACTTCACTTTGGTCAGCCTTACCCTGGAGTATCCTTGCTGCCCTCTGGACCTTCTGAACAAACTAGACTATTCTTGGTCCTGGGACCCACCTTGGGCTCCTCTACTTTTTTGTCTTTTATCATGATCTATCTCCTCTGTCTGGAATGCCCTCCCCTCCTCTTCTTCATCAGCTGAATTTCTAACTCTTCTTTAAAGCCCATCTCAAATGTGCCTACCTCCAGGAAGCCTGCCATAGATCTTCCTGGGTGGTAACCATCCTCAGATCTCATCCGGCATTTTGTTTTGTAACTTTAATGCATTTGTTATTGAATATTACATATTCCCACCTCTGGGCATTTGACCAGGTCATTCCCTAGGGCAGAAATTACTCACTCTTCATCTTTGCCTTTCAAAATCCTTCTCTTCTTTTCAGGCTCAGTTCAGGTACTACTTCCTCTCTAGGGCCTTCCCTGATTTTCCCCACTGAAAGCATTTGTTTCTTCCCCAGGTATCCTTGCACCCCTTTCTCTTCTTAGTCCTCAGTCTACTCTGTCTAGAATTTATCACCAGTATGCATAGATAGCCTTTGTCATGGCTGACAGCTAACGATGGGTTACCTCTATCCCCAGCTCCAGTCTCCCAGGATACACTTCTGCAAGGGTGATCAGTGCAGTCTTAAAATATCTGAGTATATGCACTTTAAAAAAAATTTGTCATGTAATAGAGAAAAAAGAGACTTGAGGATTGTGTTCATCCCAGAGAAAGAAGAGGGACTGAGACTGGCAGGTGAGAGATGATAGCAAGAAGCTGACCTCCAAGATCAAGAAAGGAACAGGAGGCAGATAGAGGTTTGCTTTAGCCAATCAGAAGCCCAGAATCTAAGAGGTGGAGGGGCTCTCAGAGGCATCGAGTCCAACCTTGATCTGAACAAAAAACCCCTCTAGAACATACCCAAATAATAACCTCCCCAGCTTCAGTTGGAAGACATTCAAGGAGAAGGAAGTCACTGTGATCTATGGAGAAAAGGCATCTGGATTTGGACAGCTCCAATTGTTACCAAGTTACTTTTAGACTCAGGTGGCCTCTGTAGCTTTCCTTGATAGCCCTCTGAGGCTAAGCAGAACAAAGCTGATCCCTTCTCCTCAGGATAACCCTTCAGACACTTGAAGACAAGTCTCTTTTCCCTCCTGTCTCCTCTTCCAGCTAACCGTTCCATTGGTCGTTTCAATGCTTTCTGCAGGGCATGGTGTCTAGTCCCCTCTGGTTCCTTCTCCCCTTTTTGTTGCCCTTCTCCCTCCTCCTTGCATCCTCCTGATTTCTCTCCCCACCCCACCCCCACTCCCCTGTCCCTGCTTGAGAGAAGTGAGTATGAGAAGGGCTTGAATCAGAAGTGTATATGTGTGTGGCAGGGAGGATTGTACTGTTTTGGGGGTCAGAGCCTTAAGTCTATGGAGTCAAGCCAGGGAGGACATATAATGATGTATATTCAGGCCCCAGCCAACATTGGGAGAAGGAGGAAAGGTAGATGCTCCTTTGGGAAGGGGCAGGTACTCTCTAGGCTCCAGAAAATACAACTTCCTTGAAAGCAGGCCCCTCAGCTCTCTCTGTACCCCAAGGCCTAATGGGTCATGAAGAAGCAGCAGGTTGACAACCAAGCCCATAGACTCACTGTGATCCACTGACCAGCTGGAGAGACACATGTATCAGTTCAGGAATCATCTGAGAAGCTGAGAGACCCTGCAACTGGCAGGTAAGATCAGCCATGGACCACATAGACCTGTCAGGAAAATCTACTGTTTGGCATGGCAGATCAGTAGGCTGGTAGACAGTTGCACTTTCTCCCACACAAAGCAGCCTGTAGGAGTCACAGAACAGTCGATGGGATCCATGGATCTGCTTGAAAGATGGAGGGAAAACTCAAAGCTGTGACCTGTAGGTCACTCATTCATAGACTAAGAGACCCTCCTAATCGATGGGTGGCAGGGGTTATTAGACAAAGATGAAAAGCTGAACACAAATCGATGGCCACAGAGTAATTGAAAGGTGCATACTCATGAACTCTGATAGAGATGGATCTATGCAGTAATTAGCAGACAGGCAGAGAAGCAGAAGGGCCCCAGACTTTAGGGGAGGCCAACGTGGATGATAGTAATCAGAGGCCTGAAGACAGCTTCTGCATGTAGATAGGATTAGAGGTGCCACATGTCCCTGTAGACTGGTTTCATTGGAACTGATGAAGATGGCAATGGATGGGCTGTGAGTGTACAGATGTGATGGTGGGTTAGTACCTCTAAGACCACTTCTATGTAGACAGAAAGATTGGGTTGTATATCTGTGTGGGTTTAACCCAGCCTCTGAAGGCTCCCTCCTCCAGGAAGCCTCCCAGTATCCTTACCTGTTGGTAACCATCCTCCCCTTGGAATCTCAAGCAGTCCTCACTGCATGTCCTCCACTCTGATATATGTATCCTGTAATAGCAATTAGTCTAATTGTCTCTGCTGGTGTCATAAAATAAGAAGATCTGGGGTTGGCAACTAGTCTAACTCTCAATTTCTAAAGGAGAAAACAGATCGAAAGAGAAGAGACTTGCCCAAGGTCTCCTGACCCTCAAGCCTTGGGTCTTCCTCCCATATCAGGCTGGGAGCCATCAGCGATAGGAAATACTTGAAGTTTGTGTGCCCATTCTCCGTATTCCTCTTCCTTCACTCTCTCTGCCTTTAAGCACAGGAAAGAGGAAGATCAAGGAAGAGGGCTCCCTTTACAGAGACCCAGAGAGGGACAGGGAGTAAACGGCACAGTCAATATTCACGTCTGGTCTTCTGGTTCCCAACTAGTCCTAAGCCATGAAACCACATGATCCCTTTTTTTTTCTTCTGGGATTTCCAGGACACTTCACCTATTAGCCCTGAGACCTTTGGAGGGTCCTAAGGTGAACTCTGTATATGACTTTCTGGAATGTTCCACAGGGTGACCCTTAGGAGGTAGAAAGCTCCTGAGGCAGGTTCAGCTGGACTCCCTCTGCCCCAGATACATAGCTGGCTCCCACTGGGCCCTCAGACTCCATGGTGAAGAGGCGGCAGCTCCGAGGACCCCCTTCGGGGCCAGGGCTGGAGTGGCGAGAGGAGGCAGGGGATGGAATAGGGCTCAGCTGCACAGCTGTTGTATCTTGGACTGTGTGTTCACTGGTCTCCATCTCAAATGTGGCCCGGCCTGCCCGGCCTGGGCCTGGCCTATTGCCGGCCTTGGCATGGCGAGTGCCAGGAGCAGGGGTCCGACGGCTACAGATGCAGCAGGCACCGAAGAAGCCTAGAGCCAGGACAAGCAAGACTGGCCCGATGATGATAGGTGGGTTGTGGCCTGGCAGGAAAGTGGCAAAGGCCCCAACCAGGGTGATGTTGATACCTGCAAGCATGATGCAGAGGCCACAGGCACAACACAACGCAGGGGAGGGGAGGCCAGCTGGGCGAGCTTTCCTCAGGGCGCTGGGGGCCTGGCTTCCCAAGCTCTTCTCCCCAGACATTGTCCCAGGGCCACCACTCAGACATCAAGGCTCTTCTTGCCCTTCCAAGGCCAAGGCTGCTCCTGCAGAGAGACAGGGGAAATGACAAGATCACACAATTTAAAACTGGCAGGAACCTCAGAGACCATCTGGATGAGTTCCCTAACCTCTTTTACACCATGGATTCCTTTCATGGCAAAATCTGTTCTCAGCATAACATTTTTAAATACATAAGATTAGGGAGGAAACCAATTATATTGAAATAAAGCTATCAAATATATATTTTTTAAAAACAAGTTTGTGGACCATTGGTTTTAAAACTCCTCATCTTAACCAAACTCCCCACTTTATAGAGAAGGAAACTGAGGCTCAGAGAGGAGGAAAGGACTTGCCCAGGGTCACACAGCCAGTAAGTGTAATGAGGAGAATGACTGATGAGAGTCTAGGCATAGGAGTGTGCATATTTGGTGGAAGTGATGTCAAATGGAGGGTCCTGGCCCTCCACCTCAAAGCCTGTTCAGGTATTTCGTGACTGTCTTTTTTGTCTGGTTATTGGGTGGGCTACCTTCTATTTGGGTGGGCTGATGAGCTAGAACTGAGAATGTATACCAAAAGCTCTGCTGGAACCCCGTCTGCCCACTATGCCCCTTACAGCCATCCTTATGCCTTGTGGTAAGTACAAAGGAAGAGAACGTGAGTTGGTGTTGGCAACAGCCACAACCCTCTTCACCATGTACTGAGCAGACAAGACACCTTCACTGAATAGCTGCTCACGCTCTGTGGTGGAAGGCTGGACTGTTCCACTTGTCACCACACACGACCGAACGTGGGGTCACCATATTTCATAAGCTTCTGGGACTGACCTTATTTTTCACCTCCCCCGTTACATAAGTAAGTACATCATAAAAATAATGACTACAACAATAAGTTTAAAAAAAACATTAAAATGTTTTTGGAATAAACAGATTTTATCACTTTATCAAGCAGTGATAGGGATCGATAACAGGTACATACCATCAGATTTGTTGGAGCCGTTAACTCAGAACAAAGCCTAGGAAATAATTAAGATAAGAAAACAGAATCAAAAATCTCTTCATGGCCACATGAATTTAACAAACAATAAATATACCAACAAAATAGGGGTTAAGAAATGCCTGAATGGCATAGATTTGTTGGAATTTATGATAAATATTCAGAATCAGATCTAACTGAATTACCTGGAATGTCAGAAGGATTAGCTTTATGAAACTCCAAGTTAGTAATTAATGCAGATGATAGGAGGAGCTGGGAGAGACTGTGGAACACGACACTGAAGACCACAAAAATTGAGCACCTCCTGAATACCTAGGAAGACATGACCTGATGACTAGAATTCTATCTCTTAAGCTTGTTATCTTTCATGGACTTTCGTGGATAGATGACAAATCCTTATCTTATAAATACAGAGTGCCACATGTCCTGGAGAGCTCAGTCAATAAACCAGATCATTTACACAGACTCATTTGGTTTATTCACTATCACCTAGATACAACATTTATTCATAAAATTTTATCACCAATTTTCTTAGTTGATATCATTAACTTAAATACTCACTATCTTTAAGTTACATAGGAAGGGGAAACTTTGAAAGAATGAAACCTGGTCAAGGAAATCAAAGTCTTATGGGAACAGGATGAGGTTTACATCTTGCCTGTTGATCTGTCTGTTACTAAATTGTCCTGAGGATGCTTTCCCTGAGCATTCCCTAGATGAGATTCTAATACTTCTATTCAACTATAAAAAGTCATTTTATCCTTTTCTGCAAGTCATTAGAAAATTGAATATAAGCAAATAATAACAAGATATCAGCTTGTTTCCTGGTTGTGTCCACCTGAATTCCACTGAAAAAGATGAGGAAAAGATGAATATAATACTTATAATGATGAAGATGATGATCCTTGACCTCACTCCCCATCCCTACAGCCAACCTGCTATCAAAGCTTATCAATTTAAACTTTATAACATGTCTTGAATATGTCCTCTTCTCTCACCTGACACTGCTGCCATCTTGGTGTGGGTTCTCATCACTTCCCACCTGGATTATTGAGATTCTTGTTGGTTGGTCAACTTGCCACAAATTTCTTTCCCACTCTAGTCCATCATCAACCTAGTCATCAAAGTGATTTCCCTAATGTTGCTGTCACTTCACTACTCAGTAAAATCCACTGACCTCCGATAACCTCCCCTATCAAATATAAAATCCTCTATTTGGCATTCAAAGCCCTTCCTAACCTAGCCCCTTATTCTCTTTCTTGTCTTTTTATACCTTACCGCCACCCTCCCCAGCTCCCTTGTACACTGTCATCCAATGACCCTGGTCTCCTTGTTAATCCTTGAACAAGAGACTCTATCTCTTGGCTCCAGGCATTTTCTCTGATTGTCCCCCTTGCCTGGAATGCTCTCCCTCCTCATCTCCAGCTCCTGATTTCCTTCAAGTCTCAGCTAAAACTCAGTTAAAACCTTCTACAGGAAGACTTTCCCAATACCTTCTCTTTGCTGGTTACTTCTTATTTTTCCTGTATAGAATTGTATATAGTTGTTTGCCCCATTAGACTATGAGTTTCTCAAGGTTAAGGTCAGTCTTTTTTTATTTTTTTATTTTTATTTTTTTGGCAATCAGGGTTAAGTGACTTGCCCAGGGTCATACAGCCAGTAAGTGTCTGAGGCCAGATTTGAACTGAAGTTCTCCTGACTCCAAGGCTGGTGCTTTATCCATTGTGCCAGTTAGCTGACCCCAGGGTCAGTCTTTTGCTTTTCTTTGTATTACTAGCTCTTAGCATAGAGCTCGGCACACAGCAGGTGCTTAATAAATGTTGATTTACTAAATGATGATAGTTGATATTTAATTTTGAAGCCCCTCATAACCAGACTATAACCTTCCTTTCCCTTTCATGCAATCTGTAGTTCAACCAGATTGGCCTTTTTTCTCTTCCTTACACACACCATCAATTTCCTATGTTGACAATGCTCTTCCTCCTCATTTTGCCTTATAGAATCCTTATTTTCCTTCAAAGTTCAGCTCAAGAGCCATCTCTCCTATAAGAGGATCTTTCAAGATTCCTACAGATGCTAGTGTCTCCTGCCACCTGTCACCTGCCTAGGTTTTGTATGTAGGACATTTTTCCCTCTGAGGAAGGAGCCAGTGTGGGCAGCAACTCTGGCTGGATCAATTGGAGTTCTGGGTGGCTTTCAGTTGACATCCTAAGACATGAGAGGCAGTGTGGTGCAGTGGATAGAGAACTGGTCTTCTGAGCAAGTCCTGGGTTCAAATTCTTCCTCTAATGTAGACTGCCTAAAATCCCACTTTCTACCTAAAACAATTCCAAAGAACTCATGATGGTAAATGCCATCCACATCCAGAGAAAGAACTGTGGAGAGGGAATGCAGAGCAAAGCAGACTCCTTTCTTTTTTTGTTTTTTTTTCTTTCTCATGTTCTCTTACATTCATTAAAATTTTGCAATGCAACATGAGTGTTATGAAAATGTATTTAATAGGAATGTGTGTGTAGAGCCATATTATATTGTATGCCATCTTCAGAGGGAGGGCAGAGGGGGAGTAAATCTAAAACTGATGGAAGTAAATGTTGAAAACTAAAAAGAAATAATTTTTTTTTAAAAAAAGATTATGGCCAAAAAAAAAAAAATTCCACTTTCTACAGGAAGTTTTTCCCAATTCCCCTTAATGTGAGTACCTTCTCTAGCTAGGGCTAGATAATTATCTCCAGTTTATCCTGTCTATATCTTGGTTGTCTATAGTTGTTTGCATGTCATCTCCCCCATTAGGCTGTGAACACCTTGGGGTAGGGACCCTCTCTTACCTTTCTTTGTATCCTCAGTTCTTAGCCCAGTTTCTGTCATTTTTTATTGCATCAAACTCTTCATGACTCCATTTGGGGTTTTCTTGGCAAAGCCCATTTTACAGATGAGGAAACTGAGGCAAATGGAATTAAGTGACTTGCCCAGGGTCACACAGCTAGTAAGTATCTGAGGTCAGATTTGAATTCAGTCTTCTTGACTCCAGGCTTGGCATTCTATCTGGCACCACTTAGCTGCCCCTTGCCCCAGTTAGGCACTTAATAAATGCTTGCTGACTGACTTTCTATGTGACTGTAGGCACATCACGTAATGGTTCAGTAGCCCAGGCAAATTTCCAAGAAAATAAATTACAAAAAAAGATGCTGAGATCAATTGCATTGACAGGAAATTCCTTACCAGGTGCTCCCTATATTGATGACCATCCTCCCAGGTGTGTATATATTTTTATATCTGTGTGTAGTTTTTTTCAGTCTCATAACTCCTTGAGCACAGGGATAATGTCACTTTTGTCTCTGAATTCTTCCTGCTCATTTGAGTGCCGGGAACATCAGAGGTGGTACTTAAATCCAGATTTTTCTGACCACAAATCTAGTGCTATGGGTAGCTAGAGAAATGGGGAGGTTTTTCTTATACTTTTTCTAAGCTTTTTCCTTCTGAAACCTGCTCTCTCTCTTTTTTTTTTTATCTTATGACCACCTGTCTCCACACACTCCAGATCATAAGAGCATTTTCCGGGGTTTATTAATGCAATGATGTGCCCTGGTGAGACTTCAAAAAAAACCCAAAAGGTCAAAAGGAAGAAAAAAGTCAGAGGTATTGAAATGTAAAGGTGAAGAGCTTCAGAAGCAAAAGAAAGAACCCGAACTTTAGAAAGAATTTGAGGCTTGGATAGCTCAATTGCCTATAAAGAAATCAGGGAAATCAATAAAGTTGCCTCTGAGTCACAGACTGCATTCATACGTTCCCCCCCTGGACACTCACTGGCATCAGATTCCTAAGGCAGGCTGGAAAGTGTAACTGGCTGAGTCAGAACCGCTCATCAGAAGCCTAGGAAGAGTCCCTGGCTAATAATGGCCCCAAACCAAGAAGGATTGTCAAGGAGGGGAAGCTAGGTCTCTTTCACCTACTGTTTGGAGGTGACAAAGCCAAGACCCGACATTTTAAGGATTCTCTTAAAAAGAGGAGAGGCTTCGGTTGATCTTAGACTGACTCATTGCCCTGTCTGGAAAAGCACTGTAGCACTCTACCTGAAAAGAGTACTCGAGTTGAAGAGAGCACAGTACCACCCAGCCAAAACAGAGGCTGTTAAGTGCGTGCATTCTGTGACTGCATAGTAGCTGTTCAGTAGCTGTCCAGGAAGCTATCGATCATCTAAGTGGTCAGAGCACTGGACTAGGATTCAGCAAAAGCTCAGCTCAAATGCAGCCTCAGATACTTACTAGTTGTGTGAACCTAAGCAAGTCTCTTAACATCTGTTTGCCTCAGTTTCCTCAACTGAAAAATGGAAATAAAAATAGTACCTATCTCTCAGGGTTGTTGTGAGGACAGGATGAATATTTATAAAACTCTTTGCAAGCCTTGCGGCACTATCTAAATGTTAGCTATAATTATTAATATTATCACTTATCATCATCAACACATTCAGTGGAGATTCCATGTCCTTGAAAAGGGCCCTGTAGCTAATGACCTTCCTGGTCCAGGCCCAGCAGCAACTGTACTTATTTGCCAAGCATCTTGTTCAGTCTGATGCAAAAGCAGCTGCTCAATGGCAAATGTCCTTCTTGGCCCACCCCCCCCCCCAGCAGCTGCTATGGCCAGCAGCTGAACAATGCCCACCTCCCCTCAACTTTAGCTCAGTAGTTGACTGACCTATCCAGAGGAGATACTATGACCTGGAAGGAGCAAGTCTAGCGGAGTGATGGGATGATTTCTCTTCCACTAATACTATGCCCCATAGCAAATTTCATGAGGACTCTCCAGAGAAAGATAGGACATAAAAATTGATATTTTAAAGGTAGAACTTAATGATTCCCTATATAGGTCCTTCACTAAAATTATACTTTATTAAATTTTTAAAAAATAAGTTTTATTGATGTTTTCTGTTTCATACATCACCCTAGTATCTTACATATTCCTCTCTCTCTCCTTCCCTGAGAGCCATCCCCTATGATAAATAGTATTTCTTAAGACAGGGGGAAAAAGTCAGCACAACTGATCAATATATTGAGAAAGTCTGAACTGATCAATATATTGAGAAAATCTGAAAACATGTCCAATGTATAAACAACTGTTGGGTTGGGTGTGTCTTCTCATATCTCTTCATTCAAGTCCTGCTTGAATAAACAAATCTATATTATTTTGTTACATCCACTTTGTATTTTTGATGTCATTGTTCTTTTCATTTACATCATTGTAGTTACTTTGTGTATTGTTTTCTTGGCTCTGCTTACTTCACTCTGCATCCGTTCATAGAGATCCTTCCATACTTCTCTGTATCCAACACACATGGTAATATTCCATTACATTCATATACCACAATTTGTTTAGCCATTCCCCAATAGATGGGCATCTATTTTGTTTCCAATTCTTAGTTATCACAAAAAGTACTCGTGTAAATATTTTGGAATATATCTTGCATATACATACATACGTACACATACATATACATACATACGCACACACACACATCATTGGCTTCCTTGGGATGTAGTAGTCATCTAGCTCCTGCAGTCTCACTTCCAACTTCATTGTTTTACCAAAAACTGCTCTCTCCAAAGACCCAATGATCTCTTAATTGACAAATCTAATGCACTTTTCTCAATACCTTAAGGTTTGTAAAGTACTTTACACACATTTTTTCAATCAATCCTCATAGAAACTCTGGGAGGGAAATATCCAGGTCTTATCCCAATTTTGAAGATAAGGAAGCTAACCCCCCAATACAGTGACTTATGCAGTTTCACATACCTAGTAAGACCCTTGCCCTAATTCTTGGACCCAGGAGCCTCCAGGAACTTGATCCAGAGAGGCAGAACAGCTGCCTATCAATTTATTTTAAGCTTTGGTTGGGCATGGGGATGGGCCACCATTATGGAAATAAAGACTGAGGCCTGCCCCCCTAGAATCTGAAGAGAAGATCTCATCAATGCTCAACCTCTAGAAAAGACCCTTTCTGTCTCATTTTTAAAGTACACTCTCTCTCATCATTCCCCCTATTTACCATGACCTGATTCCAGAACTTCCCTCACATACTTCTTACCAATCAGACTCCCCCCAATTGAGAAAAGTTCTTCTTTGGGTCTAACCTCAATTTTTCATGCTTCCGTCGTTAATGAATGTGTTGTCCCCTGGCTACCAGGAAGTTATCCTGGATTGAATGGAAAGAAAGTAGCGGATGTCTCCAACACAACCCATGGGATTTCCTTGGTCACTGCCCAACCCAAAAGTTCTTTTATGCCAGACACATATCTGTGAGTCTGGCTGGGTTCTTTATTCCATTGTCTTCCTAATCGTGGACATGTCTGCTTCACACTTGAGGCTTCACGAAGGCAGGGACTCTCTGGGAGCAGGGCTCAGCTTTCTCCCTCACCTAGGGGCTACTACTTTTCTCCTCTCTTTCCTTTCGCCATCGATCTTCCCTTCTATCGTCCCCTCCTTATTTGCCTCCTTTGCCAATGTCCCAGAGGAGAAACAACCAATCATGTCAGTCCTAGGAGAGGGTTGTGGCTTGTGACTTAGATTGTGTGCTCCTTAAGAACGTGACCTGTTTTTTAACATACTTCTGGCTTAGCAGTGCCTAGCATACATTCTAAGCACTTAAAAATTCTTTTTGACTGATGGGTTAGCTGATTGTAGTTACCAATTTGCTTTGCAACCTTGGTCAAGTCAAGACTCTCTGAGTCTCAGTTTACCCACCTGTAAAATAAGAGATTAGAAGTAATGGTCTTTAAGGTCCCTTTTAGTTCTGAGTCTCTCACAATGAATGGATGCTTACTCAGCTGGCCCTGGCCAGTGATCCTTCCAATCATCTGGAGCAAGAAAATGCCTCATTGCCCTGGCCAGGTGCTCCAGTGTGACTAGAGTGACTCGCTATTGGGATCTTGGAGGGGTCTTGGAATCTAGGAATGGTCTCTTCTAGAATATTAAGGATTTCTTCTTGGAAATTAAATAACAAGAGTGGCAAAGTCCAGAAAATGTGGAAGTCAAGGAGAAGCTAGAGGAGGCCTTGGTAGTTGGAAATTGATTTGGCTACCTAGAATTCAAGGCCATCCTTTCCATAGCCCCACCTGGAAGCAGTAAATGGCATGCAGGCACTCTGGAGAATGTGGGTACTTTTGGGCAGTCAGTAACAGTGGGGAACACTTACTTACATGGTGATGGTGATGTCCCGGGTACTTTCCCACCCCTCTCTGGGTCAAGAACAAGGAGAAAGCAGGAGCAGAGTGGTTACCAAGTACCCAAGATTCCCACAGGTCACCCACGTAGGTACTGTATAGTGGTGAAGCTGGATTTGAATTGAGCTTCTTAGACTTCAAAGAAAACTCTTTGCCCTGAACCCTGCCGGCTTATTCCAATGTTCAGGCTTATCTAGCTTCTCTCCACCATCTCTGTGTCAGGTCTTTGGATCTCTCCTGGAGCATTTTTCAAATTCTACTTTGCATTCTAGGCCTGTGTGTCTTCATTATGCCCCTGGCAGACTGTGGGCACAGTGAAGACAAGACCTGGGCTTAATAGCTCCCTGTATCCTCCCTTTTTTGCCCAGCACAGGTCCCTGAACACAGTAGATTCTGGGCACTATGAGAGCAGGGTTTGGGACTGATTCTTTTCTGCTTCTTCCCCCTCCATACCTAACTCAGGTGCCCAAATTCAGCAGGTGATGGGAATTTCAGAACCTCAAATTTGGGAAGAATCTCAGCTATGACCTCATCAAAGCTACAGGGCTAATCTATGGATACAGCCCTGGAAAGTATCAGAGCTTCGTTCTGATCCCACCAATTGAGTAACTTTGGACAAGTCACCAAACTTTTTGGGGCCTCAGTTTCTCAATCTGTAAAATGAGAAAGTGGGACTGGATGTCTGTAACATCTTTTCTAGCTCTAAATCTATGCTGCCATGATAGTTTGAGAGCATCTGGGTTATTGACCCTTGTATGGTTGTCAGAGAGTAGGACTGGGCTGGACTCTCGGATCCCTTCGTGGACTCTATAGTCTCCATGGTTTTCTGTAAACCTGTGGGGAACCTAGTTCTCTTTTTGCATATCTCAGGGGATGAAATGAGGTCAGTGTCCACTTCTGCCTCCTCTCTTCGGTATCCCAGGGTCAGGGGAGGGCAAAGGAGGGAGCTGGACTAGGAGCTGGGAAGCCTAGACTTAGATCTTTTCTTGGCTGTGGAGTTCTGGGTGATTTTCCCTTCTTTGAACCTCAGTTTTCTCTTCTGTAATCAAAGGCCTTTCCAGCTCACTCATTCAGTGACTCCATCTCACTTCAGTTCTATCAAGATGGGTGCATTATGAGTCATTCTAATTGAATCAGTTACAGTGGCACTGAGTTCATATCATTCACTCCTCAGGGAGTCTTGGAGCTGCTTTTTCCAGACTAGATCCTTGCTTCCTGGGGCCTGAGAAGCTGGGGGTACCTCCTCTGGACCCAATGATGTGGTCCCTAAGGATGATTGTTTGGCCCTGCGGGAGAAGACAGGGACCAGTGTGAGCCCTTCTCTGTCCTCACCCTGAGAGCAGATTTCAGATTTGAAGACTGAAGTTCTCACTCCTAGTTATAATTTTAACCCAAATCATGGCATTTTAGAGATTGAGAGCTGAAAGGAAATTTTGACCTGTAACTCCTGCTCTCTCTGTGAGTCACACAGGTCCATAGGCAGACCAAAAGAAGACACAATCTCTGTCTCTCCCAGATTGTCTGTCTGTCACACACACACACACACACACACACACACACACACACACATCCCCAAAGGATCTCTAGTCTCTCCAGTCCACTAATGAGTTTTGTTTGGTTTTGTTTTATTTATTTATTTTTCCATTTGAGTCTGTTTCTCCATCTGTACAATGAAAGGGTTGAATAGTTTAACCCTATAGTCTCTAAGGTTCTTCCTAATGTAACACTTTCTTATGTTGGCATTTTATTTACTGATGGGAAGAAAAAAGACTGGTGAGAGAAACACAAGAAAAATAACTTGAGGAGAAACATGGAGAGTTCTGAAGACCTGAGAGAAAGCAGCCAAAGTCAATGATGGATGGAAAGCTGTAGCACAGTGATTCCCTGATCAGCTTCTTTGAATGTGACCATTTTTAGGACTTTGGGATTTATTGCAAAGAAACTGTGAATCAAAGAACTGTTTGGGGACCATGGAACTATTGTATAATAGCTATTTGTGTCATATCTAACAGAAATAGGAATTAAGGGTTACTCCACCTATGTGAGAAATGAGTCACTACTCAGAAGGAAACACTGATTTGTGGCATTAGAAGCCAGTGATCAGAAGTTTGTGAATTCTGTTTGAGAAATCACAGAGAAGCCAACAAGAAAAGCTGCTCATAGAGGATTAAAAAAAACAACAAAAGCCAACGATTCTGGGCACAGTTGATAGCTGACATTGCATATAATGTGGTGAGTTGATCTGATTGGAGGAAAGCTATGATGCCGGGAGCTGACTGTCAAAAGCCATATTCCATGGTTTATAAAGAGGTGGTTGATAGGGGAAGAAGGAGAAGCTGGGGAGTGGGGGGAGTTGTTTTTAGAACCATCTATATCTTGAGAAAGGGGAAACGACTCTGAAACCTGCCTACTTTATTCTTTATTCCCTTCTATGGCTCCAGAAGGTAAAACCACCCAGGGTCTAGAAAGGGTCAACTTGACTAGTTTTGTACACAGGATGAAAGGAAATTACTTTTTACTGGAAACCCATCATACTGCCTTAGCACTAAGGGAGTAGACCTGGGAAGTCTTACAGATTCTAGGCTTAAGACTTCTATTAGCTAAAAGAATATAGTGCTAATTTAGGAGTAGAGAAGCAGACTTATTAAATAAGAGAGTGGAGATGCAGAAATAAAAGTCCAACCATAAATCTGCCTTTATCATTTATTTAGTAAATGTTATGTCATAATTTTTTCCTTTGCCATCTTGTTAATTCAATATGTTGTGTTAAAAGTTAAAGGTGTGGTTTTCCCTCTATTAAAAGATGACATCCTTGAGGATGGGGACAATTTTCACCCTTGTATCCCCTACACTTAGTACAGCATCTGACAATAGTAAGTTCTTAATAAAAGTTTGTTAATTGCCTGACTTAGTGTTCAGAATCAACAGTCAGCTTTGGATAATGTGATGCATCCCCTATGCAGTAAATTCCTCTTTCCTGAAAATTGATTTTTCTTGCAAATTAAGAAAAGATAAGAGAAGTTGAGTACAAACTTCTACCTTTTAGCAGCTCCCCTTGTTTCCTGGCCCTTTTGCTTTTCCAGCCCATTATTATTTCCATAGTCCCCCCACCCTAAGTAGGTTTGATATGGAAATTTCTCCCTTAAAATGAAATAGTCTTGCATCAGGGATAGTGTTGTGAAGGTTGGCACTAAAGCCTAATATTTCCTGAAGAATGTCTAACATGTTGAAACCGGGATTATAGAAAACTGTTGGAGAGTCAAGGGTCTTAACTGTCCCTATTCCAGGTCAAATTCTATTTACTAACTTCCAAAGGCTTGTTCAAATTCTTAGAATTTGGTTGGAATGATTATTACTCAAAATAATTGGACCCTTGACTAAGGTTCCTGGATTCTTTTTATAAGATAAAGATCTTTGTTGTGATTATGTTTGTAGTAATAGGATTTCACTTGTAGGCTACCTAGCAAACCTTAATTACATAACTTTTCCCATAATCTTTTGTCATTGCTGATTCTGTGCTTTTGTAGAACTCTCTAATTTAGTCAAAAGATATGTTACTCCTTTGCAGCTTAAAAAATGAGTTTACGTTGTCATTGAATTGATATATTCCTTTAAAAAAAGAGTTGATGGTATCATTATGAATGATTTGTGGGAAGTGGCAGAGACTTGGGAGCTACTGTCATGAATATAGATGTGGACTGATACCAGGTTTATCCACGGGATTTTGAGAGTGAGTTGCCATCATATCAATGGCCATGCAGGGTGGGGATGATCAAGCCAGCCCCAACCCAGATCTTGGAGAGAGTTGAGGGGTAAGCACCACATCCTACACTAATAATTTGAGTTATCCAAAAGAAGAATAGGCAGCCTAGAGAAGCAAGTGAATTTCCTCTTAATAGAGTTCTCCAAGCAGAGGCTGAATGATCATTTGCTGGAAATGTTGTAAAAATGATTTTTGTTTACATGCCTTTGTTTACATTCAGAGTCTGAGACTCTGGAATTTCTAAACTAGGCATCACTGGAAAAGATGTATTGGAGAGTAAAGAAATGGGAAGTAGAGGGACCAAATGAGAAGCTTTTCCCTACACCTTGATTAGAGACACTCCAGGAATGATGGAAGAATAAAGGTGGGCTATAACTTCCCCAATTGTCTGGGCTTAACTACCATGCTTCAGCTGCCATTGCTCTTTACTCCTATAGACCCCATCTCCTATTTATGAGTTCCTCATAGAACCTCCATTTTGAGGAATGCCCCCAGACAAGTCATCTCTTATTCTCTGCCTCAACTCTGTTCCTGCAGGTCTCTTCCCCTATTGATGAGTTCTTCCCAGAATCTCCAGAAGGACTTCAGGCCAGCTGTTCCTGATTCTCTGAACTAGCTACCCTTATGAATACCTCTCCTACCTCTTCCTGGTCCTACCCCATTCAGCAACTTTTTTATGTTGTTTTCCTTTATTAGGGTAAGGTTCTTGAGGGCAGGGAATGTCTTTTTTTTCTTGAAATTTGTATCCATAGAACTTATTATAATGCCTGGAACATAATAAGAGCTTAGTAAATGCTTGTTGACTTATGGCTCCAGCATGGCCCAGGGTTATATGAAGACCTCAGAAGCACCCTGAGAAAAATATGGTCAATATTGTAGAGCTCTGAATGAGAACAGTGAAGCCTGACAAGTGCTCCAAATAGACACATCAAGAGAAGTGAAAACCAGTGAGCATCAGGAGCCCAGGAAATTGAGGTTGTACCCAACAGGGCCCTACCATGCCATTCAAGATTTGAGGAGGGGGTAAAGTTTGCCTGTGCCATAATGTCTAGAGCCAAGCACTGAGGTTAGAGATATGTGTAAACAGAAGAAGACAGTGAATACTATGGGAAAATATGATGGGGCAAGAGATGCCCAGGAGATAAACCCAGAAGAAGACAGTTATTCCACACCAACTAAAAGTAGAGGAAAACATAACTTGGAGGTTACAAGGACTATTGTGTATAACAGTAGTTGGGAGGAATGAAGCAAGCAATAAAAATTTTAAATGAAATGAGATCTCCAGGTAATCAATCAAAGCCTGAAGGAATGAGTTAGAAGAAGAATAAATGACTAAGATCAAAAGGTTTTCTGTCTTACTCAAGTAGTGAGCCTTCCCCTGAACCATCCCCCACTATTAGAATGGATCAAAAGAACTTCAGTTCAAACACAAGAATCAAGAGAAGCATGAAAAGGTAAACAGGAAAGAGAAATCATAAGGGAGTTACTAAAGTTGAACTCTTTACATTCCTACATGGAAAGACAATATTTGTAACTCTTGAAACTTTTTTCAGTATCTGAGTAGTTGGTGGGTTTATACACACATACACACACACAAATGCATACACACACATATATGTATATATATATATACATATATATATATATATATATATATAGAGAGAGAGAGAGAGAGAGAGAGAGAGAGTGAGAGAGACAGAGACAGAGACAGAGAGCACAGGGTGAGTTGAAGAGGAAGGGATCATATCTTAAAAAATGAAATTAAGGGGTGAGAGAGGAATATATTGGTAGGAGAAAAGGAGAAATGGAATGGGGCAAATTATCTCTCATAAAAGAGGCAAGAAAAAGAGTTTTCAATGGAGGGAAAAAGTGGAGGAGGTGAGAGGGAAAACATGAAGCTTACTCTCATCACATTTGACTCAAGGAAAGAATAAAATGCACACTCATTTTGGTATGAAAACCTATCTTACAATATAGGAAAATGGGGAGAAGGGGATAAGCAGGGTAGTGGTGATGATAGAAGGGAGGGCAATGGGAGGAGGGAGCAATTAGAAGTCAACACTCTTGAGCAGGGACAAGGTCAAAAGAGAGAACAGAAGAAATGGAGGGCAGGATAGGATGGAGGGAAATATAGTTAATCTTACATAACATGACTATTATGGAAGTCATTTGCAAAACTACACATATATAGCCTATATTGAATTGCTTGCCTTCCCAATGGAGCTGGGTGAGGAGGGAGGAAGGAGGAGAAGTTGGAACTCAAAGCTTTAGGAATAACTGTTGAGTATTGTTCTTGCATACAACTGGGAAACAAGAAATACAAGTAATGGGGTATAGAAATTTATCTTGCCTTACAGGACAAAAGAGAAGATGGGGATAAGGGAAAGGAAGGATCTTAGAAGGGAGGACAAATTGGTGGTAGGGGTAATTAGAATGCTCAGTACTTTGGGGTGGGGGGAGGGGAGAGATGGGGATAAAATTTGGAACTCAAAATTTTGTGGAAATGAATGTTGAAAACTAAAAATAAATAAATTTTTTTTAAAAAAAGAACTTCAGGACCCCATGAGAAAAGAAACATTAGAACCAAATCAAAAGTTAGAAAAATAGAATAAAATTTACTGTCAAAGACAACTGAAAATGACAAATTAACAAATGAGAAAAGAAAATTTGAAGATAGATCAAGAAAGGTTAATTTAGAAGCCACTGCATCTCCTGAAAAAAAAATCACAATTTTTAAAAGCCTGGACACCATATCTTAAGAAATCTTAGATGAAAATTCTCAGATTAATTGGTGTTACAGAATTTGAGATATGGAAATTATCTCAATGGTCATTGAAAAATCCAATCCATACATGAAAAGAATCCCTCCTATAACACACCTGATAAATAGTTGTCTAGACTTTATTTGAAGATGCTCTCCCTTCTCCCTCCCCAAGAGGAAACAATCATTACCTCTTGAGGCAGCTTATTATACTTTGGGACAGTTGGGAAGTTTTTCTTAACATCAAGCTTAAATTTGGCACCAACAAAAGAAATGGGAAATTGTGAAGAAGAGAATGGTTCAGAGTGACTGCTTACTCTTAGATATTTTGAATTTGAGGTGACATCCACGCAGGGATGCACTGGTAAATGTTGAACAATTGGACACAGGACACACTTCTGTTCATATTTTCCATGACTTTCTTAAGTCTAGACCACCAGCAAACAATAAATTAAGCCCTGATTTTATTATTTGCTAATTTCTGATGTATGAATGCTCACACTGAACTTTGGTTCAAAGACGGTTCAAGTTGACTCCAGCACACTCCTGTATCCAGGTAGATATGTCCAGCAATAAGGAGGGAGAAGAGAGGGAAGGAGGGGGAAAGAGAGAAGGAGAGAGTGAGAGGAGAGAGAGTGAGTGGTCTTTTAGGGCTGGATATAACTATAGAGATTTCAAGTCATCTTCCTAGAGATCTGTCTTGCTGTCACTATATACAAAGTGTACAGATATGAGCTATATAATAGCACAAATAAGTAAAGACTAGTGGTTGAATGGTCAGACCCAAAGAGTAGTAAGTAATAGTTTGATGTCAGCTTCGAAGGAGGTCTCGAGTAGAGGGCTCAATCAATCAACCAAAAAGCATTTATTTAGCATTGACTAAAAGTGCTGAGCCCACTTAGTGTATTCTATTTCAGGCACACAAATACAAAAATGAGATCGTGCATGCCTTCAGGGATCTGACATCCTACCAGGCGAATACAATATGTTCAAAGGTAAGTAAATCTAGGATTTATGCAAAAGCAAAACCCTGTGATGGAGAAGGCACTCACAATCAGGTGAAGCAGGCAAGGGTTCTTGGAGGAGATGATGCTTGAGTTAAGTTTTTAAGAAAGCTAGGGCTTCCTTAAAGGAGGTGTGTGTGGGAGGAGGGTGTTGAGCAAGAGCATTGCAAGCTGGAGGATAGAGTGTGGAAAGGACAGAGGCAGGAGATGAAATTTCATGGATGGGGAACAGAAGGAAGGTCAGTGGGGTTGGAACAGAGAGTGCAGTAAGAGGAGTTACAGGCATGAAGTCTTGAAAGGGAGGTGCCTGTCAAACTGCAAAGAGTTTTAATATTGTCACTTACAGGTAATGGGGAGCCACTGGACCTTCTTAAGCATGGGAATGGCATGGTTAGACTTGAGCTTTAGTAATATCAATTTGGGGGCAGCTAGATGGTACAGAGAGTAGAGCACCAGCCCTGGAGTCAAGAGGACCTGAGTTAAAATTTAGCCTCGGCAAGTCACTTAACCCTGATTGCCTCAAAAAGAGACAGAGAGAAGCAGAAGAAGCAAGGAATATCAGCTTGGCAATCCCAAAGAGTAGGGAGAGAAAGAAGGGAGGCTACTGTAACAGTCTAGGGGAGAAGTGATTGGAACTTGCATCATGGTGATGGCTGTGTTGAATGAAAAGGACATAGATGTGAGACAGATTGTGGAGGGAGGTACAGATAAAAGGATGTGGAATTTGGAGTAAGAAGTCCTGGTTTTGACTTTTAGCTCTAGTACTTATGTAACCCATGAGAAGCCACCACGTGGATAGAGTACCAGACTTGGAATCAAGAAGATTCAAGTTCAAATCCTGCCATGGATATTTACTAGCTCTGTGACTCAGGGAAATTTGCTCAAAATCTCTGGGCCTTCTAGCTCTAAAGCTAATGATTTTATGAAGTAGAATCCATAAGAGCTGGCACTGAATTAAAAGTGAAGGGTGAGGAAGAGCTAGGCACTAAGGAAGGCTCTGATGTTGCAAATCTGAGTGATTGAAAGGATGATGGTGTCCTCCACAGAGGCAGGGAAGTTGAGAAAGGGCTGGGTTGGAGGTAGAAAGGGGAAGATGATGAGTTTTCTTTTGGACATGTTGAATTTCAAGTGCCTTTGGGATATCCAGTTTGGGACATCCAGCAGACAGCTGGAAATATGGAAGAGAGGCTGAGGAGGCTCAGGAGAGAGGCTGAGTATGAAGATCTGCGAGTTGTCTGCATAGAGATATGAATTGAATTCATGGGAATTTATAAAGTCACTGACTGAGAGAAAGTAGAGAAAAAAGAGGGTCCAGAGCAGTCTTGGATGAATATTACGAGTTTTACAATAGCCACCAAGGGGAGTGGGACAGAGTCTATAAAGGAAGAAATGGGATTACTATACAAAAGTGAGGGCCTGGCTAAGGTTAGAGAATGTAAATTTGTAGACCCAGCAAAGGCTAGTTTGCCAGCTCCTCCTTGACTGGGTGACACATAAAGCAATAGCATTTTGGGGATAGGCCTCTGAGTTGGGAGTTAGATACATATATGTGTGTGTATGTATGTATGTATATACATACACATATATAAATGTATGTTTATTCACATGAGTATCTATGTATATACACATACAAACATATTAACAAGTGCTCATTGATGCTAGACAGGGCTTTATACACTTATTGGATGTAAATCAAGTTAATAAATACTTATTAATCATCTAATATGTTCAAGGACCTCAGTTTCTATATCTTTACAATGAGGGGGGGTGGGCAGAGAAGAATGGACTGGTTGGTCTTTTAATATCCCTGGCAAATCCAGACTCCATTTCCACATACAGATACTAGGAGACAGGGAACAGGATGGGGGGGTAGGAGGAATGGGGGGGGGGGGGCCAAGAGTCAGAACTGCTCTAGGCATCAGGAAGATCCTAGGACTCAGGACCTGATAAACCTTAAGGCTACTCCTCCCCTTATTGGTAGAATATGCTATTTAAAAGGAAAGTGGAGGTGGGGTGCTTTTGCAAAGTGAAAAATCCTTAGGCCAGGGCTGCATTTCCACTTGGGAGGTTGCTCAGACTGGGTTCTGCCATTATTTGGGATAATTCTTCCCTCTCCCTCTCAGTTATACAAGACCAGTGTCCTGCAGGGAACAAGATGCCAGAGCCTCAGCCCTGGGGGAGTAACACCATGCATTCAACAGGTGGCCCAGCTCAGAGCCTAGAGTCCATTTAGAAATCAGAACCCAGAGTCCAGAAAGAGATCAGAGCTCAGAGCCTAGTGAGAGGTCAGAGCTCAGCCCAGCCAGGGCATCTCCTAGCTACCAGGCTCCTTCACCTTCTTGTATTTCTCTGTCATCACGCGACACCCCCCACCCCAACTCTCTCGCCGCTGCCTGCGGCTTGTCGTTTTGGGTCTATCTCGCCCTCCTCTCCCTCTTCCTCCCCACTGCCCTCGCCCCTGCACCGCGGTCTGAGCTTCCCCCTCCCCCAACCCTCACCTCTTTCCCCTCCCAATCCACTTCCTTCACTTGCCTGGAGCCAGGAGTCCGGACGGGAGGTGCTGGAGCTGGGGCCTGAGCTGGGGCGTGGGTCACCCAGCAGGGAGGAGGACTGGCAATACCGAGTCCAGAAGAGAAGCATCTCTGGGACGGGGTCCTGCACCCCTCCCCTTCTAGGGCATAAACTTTGCAGTGAGCGGGGGTTTAGGTTGGGGGAGAGAGACGGACGAATTTAAGAGAGGGGCAGATTGCCAGATATTGGGAGGCAGGGAAAATCGTGAGGTATCAAGTCCATCATAGGCAGGAGTCTGGCTTCACTCCAGGTTCTCAAGTCGCTTGGAGATCCTGGACTGGGCTCCCTGAGCGGAGGCAACGGGAGGGGCTAGGCTCTGAGCCTTCCCCAATCCTGTGCTTTTGGTCTCCCCACCCCGCTAGCTTTGGAAGAAATCATTCCTCCAACACGGACCAGGGCGAGGCAGGAGGACAAGCCCGGGGGACTGCCTCGGCGAGGAGGTCCAAGTGACTGGCTTCGGGTCTCAACGCTCAGTCTCAGACTCAAGCCTTTAAGGCGCCCAGCAGCCGCTGGCGCGGGGAGGAGCAGAACAGGCGGGCGGGAGGACGAGTGAGCCAGCAAGCAAGAGAGGGAGGGAGAAGGGAGCCACACGCAATCCCACTATTCCCAGGCGGGAAGAACATGGCGGGCTCACCTAGTGGTCTTTGACTCTCCGACCCAACAATCCTCCTCTTCTTCCTCTTTCCACTTCCCCCGCCTTCGCCCTCCCTTCCCTCGCCCCCGCATCTGAGATAACTGATGCTCTCTCTTCCCCCACCCCAATCCCTTTCTTCTCTAGCTCCTTCTCTTTCCTCCTCCCTCCCAACCTTCACCGTTCAGTCGGGAATTTCAAACAACCTTGTAGATAGGTACCCGCCTAGTTTTTGCAGGCCATTGACTGGTGGGTACGTTGTAACTCCCGCTATGAATGGCTCAGCGCAGCCCCTCCCCAATGCTGGGAAACAACTCAAAACTCCCTGTAGAGAATGAGGGGCTTGAAAGTACTTGCAGAATGGAATGGGTCAATTCAAGACCTGAGGGAAGCGCTCTTGGAGCTGTCCCCCCCTGAAGGTGCTGAAACCCCTCTCCAGGGCTGAGGATTCCACAGATAACAATATAGCTGACTTTTCTATAACGTTTGAAGGCGTACAAAGCACTTCCACCATATGGTTCAAGGCTTCCTATCCTCGTTTTACAAGTGGTCAGATTTGAACTCAGGTTTTCTCAATTACAGGTCTAGCACTCACTCTGCTTCACTCCTCACCAACATCTCTTTAGCTGTGAGTTTTCTATGTCTTCTGGCATCATTTACAGTATGCGTAAGTGGAATGAATGAATGAATGAATGAATGAATGAGCGTTTATTACCAAGTGTTTGGTATGTGTTAGGCACTATGTTAAATTCTAATGATACTAAAAATGGTCAATTCCTGCCCTCAAGGAACCTACATTCTAGTGGAGAGGACAACATATACAGGGAAAAGGTGCCCAGGGAAGAGTTTTGTCCTGGAGAGGTAGAAAGTGTTGATTGGAAGGGTGGAGAGATGTCAAGGTGGTCCATGTGGGTGACTGGAGAAATAGTTGAAGCATGGCCTGGTGGTTAGATGTAGTGGGCAGACAACACCCATTCAGTCACTAGAGCTGGAGCTCTAAAGATGAATGAATAATTTAGGATTCAGAAGACCTGGGCTTCCTACCTGTATAACCTTTTCATTACAAGTTCATTTTTCCTCACCTGGCCTCAGTTTTCTCACTTGTGTAACTTGATTCCCAAAGCCCATTGGTACAGGACTATCTCCTTAATGCCTGAACCTGAATGAAGGGTAAGATGAAGTTGGTAAGAATGGAAGAGAGGAGAGTTTCAGTCTCTTTGTCCTCTTCAGGCTTTGCGATGCCATTGAGAGCTTCTGGCCTCTAGCTTTGAAAGAGAAAGGATGAACAATGCCAAATACTCTTCAGGTTGCTGGAAAGAGAATTAAACTGGGAAGATGATGCCATAGGAAGAACTGTCAGTTTGCATCATGTCCCTTCCATCCTCAACATAGAGACTCTGGAGAATTTCCCCTTGGATGAAATCTGGGCTCTCTCTCTCTCTCTCTCTCTCTCTCTCTCTCTCTCTCTCTCTCTCTCTCTCTCTCTCTGTGTGTGTGTGTGTCTCTGTCTCTCTCTCACTGAGTGACCTCACTCCCAATGGGTGAGTTCCTTCACTCTATTGTCCAGCATACATTTCTCTATGTATACTTTCTCTGGCATCTATTCTGCTCTCAACCTGGATAAATGGTTTATTTGCTTGTTCCGTGCATTCATTGTGGAACTGGTATTTGGTGGGAAGGGATTCAAGCCTCGGATATAAGACTTGGGGTCCTACTTTCCCCAGTAATAAACAGCAATCAGAATTTTAGCCTGAACCTGAAAACTACATCCCCTAGATGAATAATATAAGGTACTGGATAGATGTAATTCTAGCCTAGTCTCCCCTCTCTCTGACTTTTTCTTTCTCCAGGTTATTTCAACAAGTGAAAAGGGGAAGAAAAGACTTTCTAAGTGTTGGAGACATCAAAGATACAGAGCCTGGAGGGCATGGGCCAGGACCATTCTGTGTCATCCATGGCCATCTTACTTTGGGGTACATAGAGTCAGACCCTGGAGGTTTAAAGGGTGGTCTCATCTAGCCCAACCTACTCATTTCACAGAGTTAGACACTGACACCCAGAGAGGGAAAGAGATGGGCCAAGGTCTCAAAGTGAGCTAGTTGGAAAGTTGGCTGTAGACTATATGGAAGACTAGGGAAGGGAAAGCAGTGAGACACCCATTGAGCTGTGCCCTATGTACAACTCAGAATCCCCTTGGCAATCCTCACTCTGACCCCAAGTTAGTCCTAGAAATTCAGGAGTCTGGGTCACAGACATTCCCTGCCATGCTGAAAAGTCAGCTAGGCAAAGAAATTTTTGTGTAGGAGGTGAGCCTGAGTTGGGTTTTGAGGGACCCCAGTCTGGGCCAAGGGTAGGGATACTTCTTTCTGTAGCTGGTGGCCTAGAGACACCATTGAATCACAGACTTGGAAGGGACCTCATTTGACAGATGAGGAAAATGAAGGTTAGAGAGGAGAAGTCACACAGTCAGTATGTGGAAGAATATGAACTTGGATCTTCTGACTTAGTCTAATGCCTTATGTTATATGTGAGAGAAGTAAGGCAGAGTCAGCTTGCTGGGCTTCCAAAGAAACTATAATCCAGTTTAAAACTGATAATTCTCCAGCCTTTAAAAATGAAACTAGACAGTATAGAGAAAAAGTGAGTCTTTTTGTCCTCTCATTTTTAAAACATTTTTATTTAACATTTTGAGTTCCAAATTCTGTCTCTTCCTCCCTCCCTGAGACAATAAACAATCAGATATAGGTTATACATGTGCAATTATGCAAAATATTTCCATATTAGTTATTTTGTACAAGAAGACTTGAATAAAAGAAAAATTGAAAGAAAGTGAAAAATAGCCCATTTCACTCTGTATTCAGTCAATATCTGTTCTTTCTCTGGAGGTGGATAGTATGCTTCACCATTAGTCCTTTGGAATTGTCTTGCATCTTTGTATTGCTGAGAATAGTTTCTGTGTAACAATGTTGTCCTGGTTCTGTTCCCTTCACTATGCATCAGTTTATGTGAGTCTTTCCAGGTTTTTCTGAAATCATCCTGCTTGTCTTTTCTTATAGCACAATAATATTCCATTACATTCATATGCCACAGCTTGTTTAGCCATTCCCCAATTGATGGGCATCCCCTTCATTTCTAATTCTTAGTCACCACAAAAAAAAAAAAAAAGCTGCCTTAAAGATTTTTATACAGATTTTTCCCTTTTTGGATGTCTTTGGGATATAGACCTAGCAGCAGTATTTCTGGATCAAAGGATATGCACAGCTTTGTAGCCCTTTGGGCATAGTTCCAAATTGTTCTCCAGAATGATTGGATCAGTTCACAACTCTACCAACAGTGCCTTAATGACCTAATTTTCCAACATCCCCTCCAACACCCAACATCTTCCGTTTTTTGTCATATTAGCCACTCTGATAGGTGTGAGGTGGTACCAAAAAAGACAGTCTTGAAACAAATCACTCTGTGGCTCTGACAAAGAAATAAGGCAAAGGAGTTTGCAAAATGTAATCCAGGTGCAGCCTGTTTAGGTCCACAGGTGTAGAGCATGGAGATGTGGCATGATGGAGTCTGCCTCCTGCTGCCTGCCTGGTGTCTGTAGCTTCTAGCCTTCCCTTCTCAGCTCTATATGACTTTGGGGAAGTCTCCAGTCCTGCAGGACCTAGACTCTCCTGCCACCAGTCACCAGTAACCACAGGAGCTTGGACTGAACACCACCATTTAGAGCTGCTCTGTAGTGCTGGGGAGTCCAGCTGTGAGATAACATTTCCCCTCTGTAGAGACTTCTTGTTTTTCTAGCAGCTTTTCTTTGACTCTGGTGATGACTAAGATTGTCTGGGGTTTAGGATTATTCAGCTGGGCTCCTGTCCCAGTGGTACAGCTGAGGGAAGCCAAAATAAGTAGATTGGAGAGGGTTGGAAGAGATCGGTGGGATCTCCATTCCTATCCTCTCCAGTGGGTGATGCATCCCCAAGGGGAAAGGGGTGGGTTTGACTAGGCAGTATCCAGTCTAAGATCCCTTAGCCCTCCTCAGCCCCTCGGCTCCCACCAGTATTGCCACCTCCAGGTTTCAGCTTCTCCAGGGTCCGGCTCACAGTAGAAAGACTGCTAGGCATATGACTCCTTATTCCTTGGGAGAGGTGGAAAAATGGGACTATTGTTAAAGATAGAAGACAGATTCTGGGGAGGAGAGCTATCCTGGTTATGTATGGTGGGTTTGGGCCATCCCTGTTTCAGAGCCATGGGGATGGAGTTAATGACTTCAGGATGAAGAGAGGAAGTGGGATTGGCATTTAATCCTTAAGGAAACAGGGCTTGGTGAGGTTAGGAAGTCTACAGATGTTCCCCACCTCCAAAATGCCTTGTATTTATTTGGGATTTATAGAGAATGCACAAATATGTGTACATGTTTTTCCTCACATCTAGCAGAATGTAAGTTCTTTGAAAGCAAGGATTATTTATTTTTTGCCTTTGTATGTTCAGCTTCTAGCAGAGTACCTGCAAGTGCTTAATAAATGCTAGTTGTTTTTGATTGGTTGGTTGATTACCTATAGGCAGGAGGGTAGGAGGAACTAGAATCCCACAATCCTAGTTAGAGGAGATGTTAGAGGCATCTAGTTTGACCTGTATCTGCTCAAGAATTCCCCCTCACAACCTCCCTGACAAGTGGTCAGTCTGTCCCCACTTGAAATCTCCTGGTGATGGGTATCCCTTATGATGGGGACTGGGACCACATGGGAAGGCAGACTATGGGGTCCCTCACACCTACCTTCACCCTTTCCTCCACCACTGGAGGCCCCTTCCTCTCCACTGTTCCCAGACTGGGGATGGATCCTTAGATTCCCTGCAGGGGAAGAAATGATTATAATTTGGATAAGATAAGTTGGCCACCATTCCCTAACCTTGATCCCTCTGTTCCATGGTCCTGATTGAGTGGGGAAGTTCTTCATGTCTGACTTGTACTGTTCCTGTTGTCACTTCTGGTTTGCTGTCCTCTAACTTGGCTTCTCTTTGGATCCCAATTGTTCATGCTTCCCTACAAGTAACTGGGTGTATATTTTGTGCTGACTTATCTGTATACATGTTGAATCCCTCCCACAACAGAAAGAAATCTCTTGATGGCAGATTTTGGTTTTGTCTTCCTCCTCAATACATAGAACAGGACTGGGCACATTTGGGGGTCTAGATTTGTGATTTCATCAGGGACAAACCTTCCAAATTAGCCTCCTTCCCGGCATCTCATGGTCTTAGAGAGTTGCCTGGGACCATTGAGAGTTTAAATAACCTGATCAGGGTCATCTGCCAATATGTGTCAGGTATGTGACTTGAATCTGTTTTCCCAACTTTGAGGCTGGTTCTCTATTTACTATCCCACAATGTCCCCCACCTGGTGGCCTGCTGACACCCCCAGTTTTCAGCACAGTTCCTGGCATTCATAAATGTATATTGACTAAACGGCACATGGTAGGCACCACAAGTAAGTGGCATTGTGGATAGAGTGCTGGATCTGGAGTCAGGAAGATCTGAATTCAAATTCAACCTTAGACACTTCCTAGTTATGTGACCCTGGGTAAGTCATGTAACCTCTGTCTGCCTCAATATCTTTATCTGTAAAAATAAGCATCATAATAGCTCCTACCTCCCAGAGTTGCTATGAAAATAAAATAAGATAAAATTTGTAAAACGCCTTGTAAACTTTAATGTGCCGTATAAAGTGCTAGCTTTTTATTTTTGTGATTTTTGGTCCTCTACAGTTTTCTTGTGGAGAGGTGGGGAGGGATCAAGGACAACAAGAGATGGGGACCTGAGGGAGGATTCAAGACTAGGAGAAGCTGGGCTGGGCTGGAAGTATGCGGGGGGTGGGGCAGAGGGGGAGGGGAATGGTTTTTTCTAAATCGAAGAGTCTCTCTAGCAGGATGTAAGTCCTCGAAGGCATTGCTGTTGTCATGGAAACATCTAAATACATCTGTGAAGGCTTCAAACCCACACAGATGCAAACACGCAGGCAGACGGACACATGCACACGCACACTCGCACACACGCACACACACATACACCCTGTCAACAGCCACCCAAGTTTCGAAAAGCTCTTAGTTCTCAGGGAAGTCAGGACTCCAGATAGCAGGAGAGATGAAGCAGCCGAGGCTCCATGGAGTAAGGGACATATCCAGCTAGTGATTACCCCATCAGGAAACGCTGGACTCGAGTTTCAAACGCAGGTTCCTGGCTCGGGCTTAGGAGTAACTGCTGCCCCCACCTCGAAGTCACACAATCTCATCCCCTCGCCCAGAGAGTCACGAATCAGTATATGCCCCATCTCCTTCCTCCCCCTCCTCCAGTCACCAGGTGGTCAGGTCACACTTACCCAGGGAAGGCAGGAATCTATCCAGGTTGAACCGAGAGTTCAGAAAGGGGTAAGCCAAGATAAAGAGCCCTGGGCATGAGGGAGAAGAGACCCTGTGAGTCACTGTGATTCCATTTCACCCTCTGCCCTTGTCCTGCACCATCCTGTGGGGCAGACTCACAGGACAATCAAAGATCATGCATCTGGAGTTGACCACTGAGTTCAAACCCTTCATTTTACAGACGAGGAAACAGAAACCCAGAGAAGTCAGGTGATCTGCCTGAGGTCACAAAGGTGGCCAGGTTAGCAGTCAGAATGTAAATCCAGGTCTTCTGACTCCGGAGCAAAGGAGTATGTGGATTTGGGGAGATAGAGACTCAGGATTCAGAGGTTTGGAGGACTTAGGTGTCCAAGATAGACAAACAGTTGGAGGAATGAATGTGAGTCCCTGAGGAGGGTGGAAGCAGAAGGCAGAGAATTTAAGTGCCTCCTGCTTGAGCTCAGGGTGCCCCTTGTGTCCTGGCCTCCCCCAAGCCAGGAGCAGCTGCTTCCTCCTTCGAATCCCCTACAGAAGGCTCTGATTTGGAACTTCATGCTCTAACAGTAGATTTTGTCCATTTAGAAATTATTTATGAAGCCCTTAACTTTAAGCAACAGCAAGACCATGGCTTGAGTAAATAAATGCCCCCCCCCCCTCTGGATATTCCTTCTCAGGGATCTCCCTCTTTGACCACACTAGGAGCGTTGGTTTGGGCTATAGAAGGTCAGATGGAGGCCATTGAGTCTGCCTGTGGCTTTATAGAGGGGGGAGGCAGATCTTGGATCGCCTCCTTTTCCTCTTATGTCTCTCCCAGTGCAGAGCTGGGCACACAGGCTGTGGGAGAAAAGTGTGCAAAGACTTGCTGATAGATGGATGGACTGCCAATATTCCATGTGATTTTCAGGAGGGAGCATCTCCAAAGCCCTCCTGGGGCAAAACTCCTGCCCTGACCTCATAGGGTGGCTGGATCTGGGGCTGGGGCCAGGTCTGGACTTTCTGTCTGTGTCACTGAACACAAAGGTTTCCAATGAGGCGCTATCAGTGCTGAGGTTTGCATCCAGGTCTGGGACCCCATTTTAGGAAGGGCATTGACAGGCTGAAGCTTGTCCAGTACAGAACAGGACAGATGGTACAGATCTTTTAGCACAAGCCAAAAGAAGATGATATGAAGGGACTAGAGATGTTTGGGATGGAGAAGAGAAGGCTTGAGATGAGGACATGACATGAGAACTGTATCCAATTATATGAGGGCTGTTACTTGGAAGACAGATGAGGTTCATTGGGCTTGGTCCCAAGGGCAGCATGAGGAACAGTTGGAGAGAAGTTACAGAGAGGTCAGCTTCATCATGATGGCAGGAAGAACTCCATGGTAGTTTGAATTCTGCCTAGGTGGTAGTGAGTCTTCTGACCTCGGAGGTATGAAAACACAGGCTGGAGAGACCTCAATCAAGGAACTTGCACAGAGGATTCCTTCCCTAGGGAGTGGTCTGAGGTGCCTCAGGGGTCCTTTCTGGCTTCAGGGAGATGGTAATTGATGTCTTCCTAGAGGGTGGCAAGGAGGAGTTTGAGGTTTCTCTACCATGGGTCCTTTCCTGGGGATGTAGAGCTTCAATTTTTGTGTGCTAAGCCCCCCTAACCTCCCTCCCCTGCAGGATGGTAGCTTCCCTCTCTGGGCCCCTTAGCCTGAGGCTCAGCACCTGAGAGATGGAGGCCGAGATAAGGTGAGGTAAACTTGAGATGGGCTATCCTATTTCCTTCTGGGTCAGGAGAATGAGGCCACTATGATATTCAACACTAGTGAAGCCAACCCCACCCCCTGTTCCCTTCCTCTCTTCCCCCAGAGCTGGGTCACTGTACTGACCTGGGAGTGTGGGGACTGGATTCTACTTTCTATGATCAGAAAATCAACCAGTTTGGGATCCCACTGCCCTCTCTCTGCTCTGCACAAATGATGGTGAGGAATGGACTTCTAGGGAAACCCATGGGTCTGAGGCTAGATTTGGGCAGATCTGAGCCTCCAAAGCCCCTCTCACAAGAGGGTCCCTTGTCTAGCCTCCACTTGAAGACCTCTTGTAATGGGGAACTCTCTAACCCCCAGAGCAGTTCTGTTTGGCAGGAAATTCTTCCTGACATCTAACTCAAAACTGCTATCTATATTTAAATTGTTCCTCCTGGTCTCCACCCTAGTTTCCTCACCCTTCTAAATCCCTCACACCCCTGCCCCTCAAAAACTGTAGAGCATCAAGCAGCTGTTTGGAGCAGAGGAGGAAGGGAATGAATGGGCTCCCTTTTTCCCAGCCCACATGCACTCACTACACCACTGACCTCCAAGGATGGGAGGGAAGGGGTTGGGGATTACTCTCCTGCTTCATTGGGAGCAGTTAGTATTGGCCCAAGGGGCACTGCTGCTGGGAGAAAGGTCACTAACAATGATAAAACAAGGCCTTTTGCTCTCAGCATCCTTGGGAAAGAGTAAACATACTCCCATTATACAAAGGGGAATACTGAGGCCCCAGGAGGGTAAGGGCTTCCTCTAAGGTCAGTTAAGCGTTGGAGTCAATGCTAGTCCAGTGCTAGGTCCATTGAGGCTGCAGCCTCAATCCTACACCCAGGGTTTCCTCTATTTCTCTGTTATAAACCTACCTTCTTCCTCATTCCCTCTCTTTAATTTAGAAACTCTGACTCTAGGAACTGGTTCCTTCCTGGGATGGGAGGATGAGGTATGAAGGGGTGATTAGATCAGAGCTGGAATCTTCAGGGATGATTGGACAGCCTGGTGAGTGGGGAGATGGGCACCTTATTCTGTAAAAGGTGGTGAGGTAGAACTGTGGCCAGGCAATGGGGTTGGGGATGGAGGTATGCATGGTGCAGTGAGGGGAACAGATGCCCGGCTCCCTCCACCTTTTCTTGAGGAACTTTCTAAGCCATCTATTCCCTGGCAGGCTCTCTTCCCTCCTAGCCACTTGAGCCCCCTCCCCAAATTACTCTACTGCCACTTTGTCAGCTCCCCTTGTCCCCCTCCCTTCCATCCCAGGATCTCTGCACTCACCCAGACCTGCAGCTCCGATGAAGATGCCCCCCACTGCTGCTGCTGCGGATGAAACAGATACCCCGATAATGATGCTGCCTGCAAGAAGGCCCAGGGCAGCACAGGCTAGCTGCAGGCATCGCAAGTCCCGGCCACTAATGGGGACATCCATGAAGTGTGGGCCCAGGCCTTGTCTCTGGCTACCCACCAGCTCTCAGCTGCAGCAGTCCACACTTTGCTTGGTCCTTAGAACCTGGGTGACTCCTCTCACCTGTGACTAGACTCCAGCAGGTTGGTCAGCATCCTGGCTTATCTGCAGTACTGGCTAGGCACTGTCCCAGACTCATTCTCCCCTTCTCTACCTGTGCTGTCCCAAATGCCCAGATCCTTCTTTGCTTCTAATATCAGTTCCCCTTCTAGAAGGTTCTCTTTTGATAGGGTGGCTATCCAGGTACCACCGAGGCAGGATTTCTGCTTGAGCCTTGGAGAGTTGGGAGGACCATGTCCTACCCTTCTGTCTACTTCAGAGAGAACTCAGGAACAGCTCCTCCCCTGCTACACATCTTGTGTCTGCCTAGGGACCCTGTGATCCCAGATGGGGAGGGGTAAAACACAGAGACCACAAGGGCTCAAGTTCCTTCAGCAGATAAAAGCAGGGGTTGCATTATAAATAAGACTAAAGCAACATGATCTGGGGAGTGGTTTGGGATGGGCAGGGAGAAAGACAGTGCCGGGGCAGAGTAGCTTGTTCCAAGAGACTTCTAGTGTGCCCTTGCTCAGATTGGACAGTGGGATGTAGTGCAAGGAGCCCAATATTGGGAGGGGGAAGAGGCCAGAAGACCTGGGTTCAAATCCTGACTGCCACTTCTGCCCTATGTGACAGTGGACAAGTGCCTTCACTATGCTGTGGTCCAGCTTATTTCTCTCAGAAATGGAGGGTTTGGATTCAGTGATCTCTAAGAGCCCTCTCTGTTCTGATATTTTTCCTGTTAGTGTTCTAAAAGCCCTTTCGTATTCCTTACCCTCTGCTCTAAGGTCTTCTTCCAGTCATTCCCTGTTCTATGGCCCCTCCCAGCTCTGACATTCCCTGTTCTGAAGCCTCTTCCATTCTGAGCAAGGGCACACCAGAAGCCTCCTGAACAATCTACCTTGCCTGGGCACTGTCTCTCTCCCTGCCCTTCCTCAGGGGACTGTTTGTCTACTTCTGTCTATTAGGCTTCCTCCATCATCAGTCACCGTGGCTCTGGAGAATTCTGCTGTAGACTCTAGTTGCCAAGGGGATCGCTGATGGATCTCCAGTCACTTGGGTCCTCTACACTCAAAATATTCAAGATCAGGACAGAATAAACACAAAGACGTAGAGATATCGTATACCCAGAGACACATGGTATCAAGAAGCACACACACACACAGATGCATGCGCGTGCGCACGTGCGCGTGTGTGTGTGTGTGTGTGTGTGTGTGTGTGTGTGTGTGGTGCTGGCAGCTTTCTTTCCCTCCCCCTCTGCTCCAAGAAGCACCAAACAATTCTTTTCACTTAGAAACCATCAGAGAAGAGCCTGAGAACCTTGTGTGGGTTTATTTAGCCCCTTCTGCCCTTCTGGCTCCTCGGCCAACCAAAAAGCTCTTTGTCACCGCACAGTACCATCCCCTCAACATCCAGAAGGAGGTTCAACAAATTATGCTGGATTAGAATCAGGCAGGGAATATCTACTCATGCTTATTATAACCCACTAGGAAGAGCAAATCTGAGCCTGCTAGGTGACATGGTGCTAGAAGACTGGGCCTGGAGTCAGGAAGACCTGAGTTGAAATTCAGCCACTTATTAGGTGTGTGACTGTGGGCAAGTCATTTCACCTCTGTTTGCCCCCATTTCTTCAACTGTAAAATGGGTATAATAACAACTAGGTTGTTGTGAAGATCAAATGAGATACTATTTGTAAAGGCTCACACGGGTACTTAGCACATAGTAGGTGCTTAACAATGCTTATTCCTTTCCCTTGTTCTAAGGACTGGGCCTTCACGAGTCACTACCCCATTAGATAAGGAAACAGTAAGAGTGCTGAGCAGCTCGAGAGGAATTCAAGTTTTCTGACCCAGATGGAAAGACATCCTGGGGTTCTGAGAGAATAGGCAGCTATGATGGCTGAGTCTCCAGCAACGATGTGGAAAAGACTGTGGAAAGCAAGAGAATGACCACAAGACTGGAGAAGGACAATGTGCCCCCAATAAAGGGTAGGGTATTGATTCCTGAGAAAAATATAGATTAGGCCATTAAAGAGATGGTGGGTGAATAATCAGAAAAGGAAGCAATCACCAACACTCAGACTGGCTTCCTCAAGGATGGACAGCTCCTATGAGACCCACCTCATTTCCTTTTTTTAAACAATTCCCTAACCTGGTAGATGAGGGGAATGCTGTGGATACAATTCACCTAGACTTTAGTAGAGCTTTTGTTAAAGTATCCTAGGCTTTCCTTGTGGAGAAGATGGAGAGATAAAGAATAGATGATCATCCATTTGATGTAGAACTGGCTGCATGGCTGGACTCAAAGGAGAGTTGTTAATAGTTTAATGTCAACATGGTAGAAGGTATCTAGTGGAGGTCCTCAAGGATCTGTGCTTGACCCTGTGCTGCTGCTCATAAGATTTGCAGGTGACTCAATTCTGGAAGGGAGAACTTACACACTGGATGACAGAATCAGGATCCAAATGGATCCAAATTCAGTTTAATGTGATAATAGGAAATTAAATGGGGATAAATGTGAAATCTTGAACCTGGTTACAAAAAACCTCAAATCCACAAGTATAAGATGAGGGAAGCATGGACAAACAGTAGTTGTTCTGAAAAAGATCTTGGGGTCTGAGGAGACCAGAAGTTCAATATGAGTCAATAGTGCCAAGTGACTATCAAAAATGCTACTGTGACCTTGGCCTGTGTGAAGACAGACAGGGCTTTTGTGAAGAGGGAGGGGAGGGTGCTACTATCTTCATCAGACTTTGACTAGACTGTCTTCAGTCAGTCAACAAGCATTTATTAAGTACTTATGGTGTGTCAAGCTTGGAATACAACGTGAAAATAACTATCTAACAGGGATACACAGTGTAAATCCTGAGCACCACAGTGTCCAGAGGAGGGTGGCCAGGATGGAGAGGGGTCTGGAGTACCCATCATACAGGGATGGGTTGAAGGAACTGGGGTTGTGTAGCCTGGAGCATCATGGGAGGGTATGAAAGCTCAAGGGCCCCCCTAGGAAGGGGATGGGGACAGATTTGTTTGTTTGGTTTTTCTTTTCAGAGCCCCCAGGAGCAATGCATGGATGACTCAGATCTGCATTGTTGTAGGGGACCTTCAAATATAATGGATCTAGCTAATAATGAGAGCTCTACCACAATGAAATGGGGGGAGGGGCTTGAGTTGGAGAGGGAACATCTCATAAAGTAGTGAGCTCCCCACCACTAGAAGTGATCAAGCAGTCTAGATAATCCCCTGTCAAAGAGGTTGTAGGGTATCTTTCCTCTCTGACTACAAAGATGGTGCCCTCTGAGGCCCCATCCAGCCCTGAGAATCTGTAATGGGAATGTGCACAACTCTCCTCCTCCTGAAAATCTCTCCTCTTCTTCCTGGACCAGACATTCCTGGATAATGGAGGCCTTTGTCCCCAGATGTTCAAATCTGTAGCTTCAGTGCTAGAATGAGATCCGATTACTCCTCTAATTAGGCAACAAATGACAGCCTGAGTCCCCAGGACTCAGAATTTATCCCCTGGTGATCTGTTGCAGAAGGAGATATCAAAATAATTGTGCATGAAAAACCCTTATTTGCAGGCTCTGAGCAGAGACATCCCCTGCTCCACTGTATGCACAGTACTGGGGGCTGTCTGACTATGCTGGATGCCAAAGGATCTTTTCCACCATCTTTGACCCTCCCCCTCTCAGCAGACCAGGGACCCAAGCTTGGCCCTTGAACTTGGGACAGGCTGGAAGCTCTCGTCCCTGGTATCTCCATTGGCACTGACTGAGACTAAGCAGCAGGTAATTATGAGATGACTGGTGATGTAATTATAATTCTGTCTGTGCCTGGGATTGGGGGCTCTGTGTATGACCAGGGCATAGGGGGTGGGATTAGGGATCAGTCTCAACTGAGCAAGGATGAAGGCTATCTGTGACCAGGATCAGAGCTCAGTCTGTGACTGGATGGGTGGATTGAGGTTTAGTCTGTGAGTGGGGTCAGGGCTCCATCTAAGGCCAGGAATATGGCTCCGACTAAAGACATTTTTCTCTCTTGCCTCTTTCCTGCTTCTTCTTCTTGCACAGAGCTATCACTCCCTGGGCTCTTCCTTGAGCTCTTTCTAATCAATGCCAGACACAATGAGTTGAGTTCACCAGAGAGCTGTTTTAAATTTCTTGCTTGTCTTCCTAGAACAGAAAAGAGAATGAGTCCCCTGCAAGAAACAGTCTCTAACAAAGGCTGTGGGGTTGAGAGCTGGGGCTGCCAAAATGCCTGAAAATAATAGTAGATAATGCAAACAGAAAAAGGCAGTCCTAGAATAGAGGTAGTTGGCTCCTCATCACTGAAAATCTCCAAAAGAAAACCAGATGATTCCTTCTCAGAGAAGCTATTGAGGCTCTGGGACCCTTGGAATCTCTGGCGAAGTCTGATCACTGTCACATTATTTCCAAGGCAGACCTTAACACAAGCCCATGGTGGTGGGGCTTCTGGTGCGATGGAAAGCCAATAGCTTCCATTGGGAAGTTTCCACTTGAGCTTGCCAATAACCTTGGCAGAGAGGCAGGACCAGGACTAGTCCAATCTCCCTTTACAGAGGTGGAAACTGAGACCCAAAGAAGGAAAAAATTCTTCCAAAATTCACAAAATTGCTAAGCATTTGAAAGGTAACTGGAGGCCAGATCTCCTGACTCTTGGCTATGGTCAAGTGAGTGAAGGAAAAGGGCATCAGTGATGATGAAGATGGCCTGCTGTTCATATATATATATATGAATATATATATATATATATGTATACACATACACACATATATACATATATATGTATACACATATACACATATATGTATACACATACATACATACACACATATACATATATGTGTATGTATATATATAGCTATAGATACATACATATACAGACAGACTAGGATTGGACATAATTTGAACTACTGAAAATGCTGAGACCTCTTTCAGCAGGAGGGAACAGTGTGAGCTAAGGTTTGGAGGCTGGGGAGGGGAGCCTGACATCAGGGTCCCACTAGTAGACCCTTTTGGCTGGAACAGATGTGAAAAAAGGCTAGGGCCAGATCGTATAAGGCCCTGAATATCAGGATAGAGTTTGGAATTTCTTTTGGAAGCCTTGGGAACCCACTACAGGGAGTACTGTGCTCAGATTTCGGCCATGAGGAGTCACATATCAGGATTCTCTGGCTTACATGTATAATAAGCGTGGCAAATTTTGCACCCAAGCGTTCCTTACGTGGCAGTTGTGAGAAGAGCACTTTGTAGACCAGTGAGCCTTACGCAATAGGAGCTGTTGTCGATAGGAGTCTGGGAGTTGAATATATACAACAAGGACAGTGGAGAAAGGACAGTATCATTTGTCTCCACTTGTAGTAGACTTCACTCTCTGCCTTGTGGATTGTATGTGGGGAACTCACACTCTGGGCTGGCTCCCCTTGAATCCACCACCACATTTCTAGGATCTGTCCCCCACTTCTGAGGGGTATGGACTCAGAGAAAGCAGATTCCTCTCAGTTTTTGCTAGGTTGTTTAGGAAGATGAATAATTACAGGAATGAAGCCAAACATTTTCTATAATGTTATAATTCTTAAATATGCATTCTCTCCCTCAGCACTCATAGTGTATAAAGAATGCTGGAATTATTGTTCTCATACTATAGATGAGGAAACTGAGGCACACAGTTACTCAGAATCACATAGGAGACAATGTAGGAGAGCAAAGAAAGGGAAGGAGCATTTCTACAGCACCTGCTGTGTGCCAGGCACTGTGCTTAATCCTAGGGATACAAATAGAAAAAGCAGATACAGTCTCTCCCCTCAAGGAGCTTACATGTTAATGGGGAAGTTGAATGATGGCCAGAGAGGGAGCACTTTGGTCCAGAAAGTCACTGAGATGACAGAGTGAAAAGAGTGGTATGGGAGAGTCTCAAATCTGTCTGCCTGACAGACACAATCTGGGACCACCTCACCCTTCCAACTCTGTGATCTATTGCTCCCCTTTTCAGACTCAAACACCCATACTTCCTAACCACACTTTGTGCTCTCTCATCTCTATGCTTTGGCTCAGGCCGTGCCATCTGCCTAGAACATCCTCCCTCTCTTTCATTACCTTTTGAATTTCTACCCATTCTTCGAATCGGTCCTCAAATGGAAGCCTTCTCTGTTCCTCCTTCACCTCATAGGGCATTAAACTAGATCCTTGAGTGTATTACTAGAGAACACTGTTTATCAGAGTGATCTGGTCTTAGCCTGCTTCTATCCCTGCCCCAAACCGGGGACTCCAGGAGAGCTGAGCCTGTGTCTGAGCTGAACTTTCTCCCCCGCACAGTGGGGGAGTCCAGTGTACAGTACACACCAAATAAAGGGTTTCTGTCATTGCTATGGTTATTGGTTAACTGTGTACACACCTCCAGCATCTGTGCCCACACCATCAGCAGCTGCAGAAGGAGAGAGGCTGAAACATTTCAACAGTTGTCACGTGGAGAAGGCAGCTTGTTCAGTGCTGGAGCCCCAGCCCTGCTGAAGGCAGAACCAGGAGAGTTAGGCAGGGTGGCAGGAAACCCTTCAGGCCAGAGCTGTCCCAGAGAAGAGCAGGCTGCCTCTCCCATTGGAGGTCTTCAAGTAAAAGCATCACGGGCACAGTGGGAAACGCTGCCTTTGGTGTCAGAGGGTCTGGGCTTTAATCTGGACTCTGCTACTTACAAACTGTGTGGCCTTGGGCTAGTCACAGTCTCTTTGGCCTCATGCTCTCCCCCTGAGGGGGTGAGACTAGCTAGCCTTCAAGATCTTTTCCAGCTTAAGGTGTATTCACTCAAAGTGAGAATGTGGTAAGACCTCAGCCTGAAAGGACCAGGGTCACCCATTGTATCTTGGGCCATCACCAGTTGTTCTGATAAATATCAGGCCACTGGACCTAGATGGCTCAGAAGGAGAAAGTGAGGTTGGTGATCTTGCACAGCCCTCCCTCATTCAGATCAAAGTCAACTGCAAGTCATGTCATCATCTTGATGTCATGGTCCTCTTTGAGAACAAAGGACAAACACAGCAACAACCACCAGCTTGAGGACGATGCTCCGACAGCTACTTGTTGAGGACGCTATAAAGGGGAATCTTGCCCAATAGAGATGGAACTAGATGCTCCTCTGGCCTCTGCCAACACAGGGTATAGGATCACAGCAGGAAGGTCAGAGCTGAATGGGGGAGGGAGCAGAGGAGAGGGGCTGTTTGCTTAGAGACCTTCCACTTCATTTTATAGAAGATGGAGAAAATGAAGTCCAAGGAGAGGGAGGGAGGAAGTTGCCCAAGGTGGTATAAAAATGAGTGTCTGGTTGACTCCTGCCCACTTCAAATCAGGCTGGGAAAGCTTGGATTTCAGAATCTGGGAAAGAAGCCTGGAAATGAGGGGGGTGGGAATTGATGTAGAAGGCAAAGGGCAGAGAAGGAGGGAGGGGGAGCAGCTCCTTTGGGTTAGGGGTGAGAGGAGCACTGAGGCTGGCGATTTAGGGTAGATGTGGGGAAGAATGTCCAGCTTAATAAACAGGAGGGCTCTAGCTGAAGCAGCTGGAAAGCAGGAAGGGTGGAGGTGTTCACAATGAAGGACAGAGGGGCGGTTTTGGAAGTCCATTCCAGGTTTGCCCATCTTCTTTGGGGAAGGAAGGTCTGGGAGAAGGGAGGAGCTGTCCACCTCTTTAAGCCCCTGGGGCAGAGTGTGGGTGGGGAGACAAGGCTGGTGCTGGAGAGGCTGAGGTCTGTTTGATTTCCTGGAGGAGGGAAGGTTGGTTGGGGGTAGGCCATGTGATGAATCCCTGGTTCTTCAAAGGAATGAGCGGCTTCCTGGGGGCCATGCGGAGGATGCCAACAGCCTGGCCTGGCTCTCAAGCTGGCTTCCACGGCAACAAGCTGCCATGGTGATGGGGATGCTGGCCGGAGGAGGGGAGACTGGGGAGAAGATGCCCAAGGGATGTGTGTGTGTGTGTGTGTGTGTGTGTGTGTGTGTGTGTGTGTGACACAGTTCCCTCACCCCCAGGCTGTATGGGGAGGAGGAGATATTGACCCAGGGGAGAGGAGGAGGAAGGGGCTCAGAGGCAGAGGAAGGGCTGTATTGGGTGTCCACTTCTGTCAGGGGCTTTCCCAGGTTCTAATTCAATAAGGGTCCAGAGGCTGCAAGTCCATGATGCCTCCCTCCCTCCTACTTGCTCCCTTCTCTGCCCAGCACCCTACCCTCCCAGCCAGAGAGGTTTTCAGAAAAGGAAATACTCTCAGGATCGCAGAATCTCAGAGGCATCTGATCCAATCACAGCCTGAACAAGAAGATCCATACCACTTTCCCAGCATCTGGGTCTCCAGCTTCTGCTCACAGGTCTCCAAGGAAGGGGAGCTCATTACCTTGCTAAGCAGCCCATTCCACGCTGAGGAGGTTTTTCCTGACATCAAGCCTAAATTTACTGTTTCTTGGCAGCTTCCAATTATTTTTCTTGTTTCTACCCTCTGGGACCAAGCAGAACAAACCCTTTCCTCTCCCCACATAACAAGTCTTCAAATATTTGAAGACAGCTTCCTGTGTCCTGACTCTTCTCTGGGATACGCATCCCTCCTTCCTTGAACTGATCCTCATATGGCATGAATTCAAGTCCCCTCCCTGACCCTGTTTGCCCTTCATTGTTCTCCAGTTTCTCAGTGTTCTTCCAAAGTAGTGCCCATAACTGAATACAAGGCTCCAGATGTGACCCGAGCAAACAGAAAGAGATGGATGGGTGCCTGCCTCTCTTAACACTATGTAAAATTCCATTAGCTTGTCTGGCTGCTGTGCAACAGTGCTGGTGCTTGTTGAGCTTGTGGCCCACTAAGACCTCCAGATCCTTTTCAGAACACTTTCTGTCTAACCATGCTACTCCCATCCTTATAACTGGGGAGGTAAGTTTTTTGAACCCAAGTGTAAGACTTTACACTTGTCCAGCTTTATTTCTTTAATTTGGCCCAAATTCTAGTCTCTGGGCTTTCTAGGAGTTTCACTTGGCATCCAGTCTGTCTGCCTTGGTTTCCTCAACTATAAAATGGGGATGATAATAATAGCACACCCCCCCCCAGGGTTGTTGTGAGGATCGGATGAGATAATTGTAAAAAGCACTTAGCACAGAGCCTGGCACACAGTGTTGTATCATTGACACACAGTGCTGTGTCAATGCTGATTCCCTCCTCCTGTTGGCTTCATGGCTCCTGCCAATGTGGTAAGTGTGGCTTTGTCCAAGGAACTGATAGAAATGTTGGACAGTACAGAGACAAGCGCAGATCCCTGGGAGCTTAGAGACCATCAAAGTCCAACTGCTCCACTTGACAGAAGAGGAAATTGAGGCCCAGAAAAGATGGATGACTTAACAGCTAGCATTTATAGAGCCCTGCAAGGTTTGGAGAGCAATGCGCGTTGTTTATAAACTCTTGATCCTCACCACAACCCTGGCAGGGAGATGCTGTTACTGTTCCCATTTTACAGATGAGGAAATTGAGGCTGAGAGAGGGTAAATGACTTGCCCTGGGCCATATAGGCAGTGAGTGTCTGAGGCAGGATTTGAATCCAGGCCTTCCCAATTCCAGGTGTAGAACATTACCTGGTGTACTACCTAGCTGCCTGTGGCCACCCCAGAGTTAGGACATAAATCTGGATCCTCTTACTCACTGTTCTACATTCACTTCCCCGTTTGACAGTAGAGGAAACATAGGCCCAGAAAGATTGGGTGAATTGGCCCAGGTTCCCTAGGGAGCCCCTGGAAAAGCAAGTACTAGGGCCCAGAGATCCTGAGCCCTCCTCCATTCCACTGCATTGCCTCTGGGAGAGGGGGACTCTGGCTGGATGCTGGAGTGACAAGTCCTGACTAGCTGGTGGGACCAACAACCAGGCCATTGCCAGTTAGCCTCCAAGACAGAGCTCTCCCCCTCATTCCTGATCTCAACTCTCCCCTGCAACTCCCCACTCAGCCCCTTCCCTGGGTCTCTAGAGAGGCTGTTTCCTGCATGGGAGGGCTGGGGAGAGGGAGGGATTCTCTCCACCTCCACCTCCCTTTCCAGTCCACTCAGAGGAGAAAGGGACTCCGCTCCCTCACAGAGTTTTCCAGATGAGGCCCTCCTTTCCCTGTAGTCTGCAGTGACTCACCAGATCAGCCAGAGTAGCACCAGTGGGTGAAAAAAATCATAGAAGGCCTCAGGAGGTGGAGGAGAAGGCAGACAGCGGGAGGTCCCTGGATCAGAATCCTGGCTTGGCCAATGTGTGGTCTTGAGCAGGAACCTTTTCCTCTCAAGCCTCTGTTACCTCCTTTGTAAAACAACCCCATGACTCTTAGGTCTTACTATTTTAAATCCAGTGATCCTATGGGGTTACAATTTGCTAAACCTCATCAAGATGCTGAGGTAACCCCAGAGGCAGCCTCAAGCTTTGGACAAGGAAAGGCACGGACACAACCTTTTAGAACTGGTTGGGATGTCAGAGGCAGAGGCCAGTCCCATTGAGACCCGAGCAGGGGAATCCCCGCCCCCCTACATCTTTCCTAGCAGGTAGTCATGCTTGCTCACTACCAGTAAGGAGGAGCTCACCACCTCCTGAAGCAGCCCATTCCACTCCGGGATGGCTCTCATTATTAAACTAGTCTATACTGGCCTCTCTGCCACTGACTTCCATTCACGGCTCCTGATTCTGCCCACAGGGGCCACAAAGAGCCAGTCTGATGGTTATTTCAGGAGAACTGAGTATCACCTTGAAGGCTTCTCTGTGCTCAACATCTCCAATTCTCTCATCTGATTTTCCAACAGCTTTTTCCTTGGTGTCCGTATGCTGACCACCATCCTCTAGATACATTGTTCAAGGTCCTCAAAGTCTTCATCCAGTAGACATTTATTGGATACATTTACTTTGGGTAGAGGACATTGGAGGGGACTGCTGGTCTCTGCCTTGAAGGAGCCTACAAGGAAATGAACAGGTAATGGACTCCAAAATAGAAGGTTGGGAAGTCCCACCAGAGAGGCATGTGTAGATCTCCCAGGGCCAAAGGAAGGAGAAATCACTTAGAAAGGGAGGACTTGAAGCTGGAGGGGACCTCAGGGATCATGGTTTCCAAGCCCTGCATTTTACAACAGTTGAGGCTTCCATGGCAAGAAGGCAACTCATTCTCATCTCTAATGCAACCCAACCCCATGGTTATAGGACTTCCTTCTTCTTGGCGGAGATGAATGCCCTGCCATCTGTGAGGGGTGGGTGGGAGCTAGTAAAAGCAGAAGAGCACCAACTTTGGCCAATTTGCCAGAGAGATTCTTAAGGGCCCACCCCCTTAGGGAACCATCAAGTCTTCTTTGAGTATCCAGTGGCTTTGGAGTTTTCCTGCCTCTTTGAGAGAGAATGAGGAAGAGATCAACCCCATTTCAGGTTGCTGAAGGAAAAGACTTCTGGGAAGGAGCCAGCATGGAAGGAGCTGGAAATCTCCATCATGTCTCTATTCTAGAGACTGCGGGGAGTTTCCTCTTGGGTGAGCTCAAGGACTCTCTTGGTTTGGGGGCAGCTAGGTGGTGCAGTGGATAGACAACTGGGCCTAGAATCAGGAAGACATGAGTTCAGATCCAGCCTCAGACACTTCCTTGCTGTATGACCCTGGACAAATCACTTAATCCTGTTTGCCTCAGTTTCCTCATCTGTAAGATGAGCTAGAGAAGGAAATGGCAACCCTCACCCCAGTATCTTTGCCAAGAAAACCCCAAATTGGGTCATGGAAAGTCAGACATGGCTGAAATGAATGAACAACAAAATTCTCGCTCCTGATGGGAGAGTGCCTTTACTCTGAATTGTCTGGTATATGTTCTACCTTCTTTCATTTCTGCTTTGCTTCCATTTGGATAAATGGGCTTCTTTGCTATTCACTATGTGTGTTCGTTGTGGATCTGGTGTTAGGTAGGAAAGGAGCCAAGTCTTTGGGTATAGAGCTCAGGGTCCCCCTTCCCCCTAAAATGACAAAGTGACCAGATGTTAGATGGAACTAGATCATAGCCCCTAGACTAACGATACGTAAGAAAGCAGATGGATGGATGTGCTTCTGGCTACCTTCTTTCTATGAGGACAGTAGGGTGGCCACTGGCCCCAACCTCCTGCCTGCCCTCCTGGTAGGAATGAAAGTCTCCCTGGGAGAAGGGTGGGGTGAGAAGAGGCTAGCGATGCTTATTCTTCCTCCCTTTGAGCCTCACCATGCATGGATGTCTCTGCACATGTAGGGCTCACTCTTGCTCTATTCCCTTCAAGGCTCAGCTGGGGAGGGAGCACCTCCCCCGTGAAGCCTTCCCTGGTCCCTCCTCCCTAGGTGTTAGCATCCTCCCTTTCCTTAAGTCACCCTGGTTGCTGATCTGGAGAGCTTATTGTCCATCACCTCTCCAGACACACCTTTAGAGTGGAATCTCCTTGGGGAGAGGGAAGGCTTTCCCGTTGCCTGGAACATATTTGTTGCTTCATTAATTAAATTGGATGAAAGTAAATCCCAAAGAGGGGAACGGACTTGCCCAGGGTCACAAAGGTAGCAAAATCTAAGTCCTTTGATCCCAAATGCCTCCTACTCTGTCCACCATTCCACCCTGCCTTCTCTATCTTTGGAGGAGGAGACCCTTCGGCCACTGTCCAGTCTTCTCTCTCCCTTCTCCCCTATATACTTCCTACTCCCAGAAGCATCAGGTCCCAGCCCTAATTCTTAGACTGGACAGAGAGGTTAAGTGCTCTTCAGGGGCTGGAACTAGGCCTCAGAACCCATTCTGGGACTATATCTGTCTGTCCCACTTCATGGGGACCCCAGTCTGACCAGCCTCATGGGGCCCAGTCTGTCCAAGTGGACAGAATACCTGGCAGTTGACAGGAGACGTGAAGAGGAAGGAGATTCCTCGTCAGACAGGGGCTTTGGACACTGTAAAAAGTCTACCCCTCCAATGCCCTGGATGAAAGAGCTCTGGGGAGGACAGCCCCCAGTCCCTGGCTCTAAGCAGGAGGGAAGACTCCCCTTCACAGGTTGGGAAGGCTCCTGCTCTGAGCTGCTCAAGTGGAGAGGATGATGATGGGGTGTGGTGGAGGAAGGGGGAACTGGGATTCCTCTCCAGGCCTAACTAGATGGCTCCTGAGATCTCTACCAAAGGATTTTCGAGCAGACAGCCTGGATCTGCAATTTCAATGGTAGAGGAAGCTCCAAGGAGACATAGGTATCTCCAGAGGCTGTGACTTGCCCAGGGTCACACAGCCTGTTTACGTCAGGGGCAGGACCTGAACCCAACTCTGGAGCCAGTTCTCTCCACTCTGCCATCCTGCCTCCTAAGGGTAGCACAACCTAATTAACCTCTATGTTCCCTGGGTCCAGGAATCAGGTCTTTTCTTTCCTTTGCCAGCTCACAGTATCTCCCTAATGTCCCCACTCAATATCATGGCCTCTTCTACTCAAACCCTTCTGGCACTTCCTACAGAATAAACTCCTGCCCTTAGTGTCCAAGGCCTAGGGATTCAGCTCCAGTCTGCCTGGCCAGTCTGCTTTCATGCCGCTGTTTCTCACATCCTGGACTTGCCAGCCAACCCTCTCCCCATTTCCTGTTTGTCCCTTTGCTCCTTCAGTGGCCCACCCCCCACCTCCCTCCCAGGGGGCTTCAGCAGACTTGCATCCATTCCTTCTTCCAAGGCCCTAGGTTCAGGCACCACCTTCTCTGGGAGCCTCTGGCCAAGAGAAAGTGGTCTCTACTTCTAACAGTTCGTAGGCGCCTGCCTGGACCACTCCTTTGCCGCAACCTCTCTTCCTCTATCATACCAAATTGTTCTGGTGGGCTCCCCAACCCCATCACTTCATAGGCTCTTGGAGAGGAAGGTCTGTCTGCTCTATCTGCTTTGTCCCAGGACTCTGTCACTATGGCAAGCTTCCAACAGCAGATGTTCCCAGAATAATGGGTCCACACCCTTTCAGGCCTTCAGTTCCTCACTCATCTTGGGCAGAACCCCCTGCAGCAGAGGACCGAGCTCAGGACACTGACCTCATCAGAACCTCTGGTATAAGAGGGGCTGGCTAGCCCCAGATCGTCTGTATAAACAGCCTTGCATCCTGGTGGAAGGAGTTCAAATCCCAGCTTTGCCACTTACTGGGAGGGCACGGCCTATCTACCTTCGGCTTGGAGTCTCAGTTTCCTTCTCTGTAAAATGAATGACTGACCTTCCAGCTCTATACTCATCTGTGAATAGGGATCATGTTGCAGGGGGTGAGGGGAAGGGGGCAGGGGCAGCTCTCTTCTTCCTGGAGTGGTCACAGGGTACAAATAAAACCGTAAATATTCAAGTCTAACTTTACACTTAATATGTAAATTGTCAACATACAGATATTGTTAATTGTATAAATTCTGAGCCCAGGCAACAGGGACTGAAGAGCCCTGGAGATGTCTGTCCCTGCCCCTGCCTTCCAGGTACTCCTCAGATTCTAATGGAGGGAAAGGCCACCTGAAGGCTGCCAAGGAGGGGTCAGGGGTCGGAGAAACTCAAGTCAGTGAAGTCTTCACCTTCTGTTTGAATTCTGCCCCCAAGGGATCCGTGGGTGAAACGAGCTCTAGGATGCCGTGGAAGGTCCAGAATAGGCCCTGGAGCCCAACCGTGGGATGAAGGGCTAGGAGAAGAAATGTGGCACCTTAGAGGCAGATCTCACCTCACCCCCCTTCTCCTCCTACCAAGGCTGGCATAGGCCTGGGACTGTGCTTAGGAAAGACATGCATAACCAGGCGGGGGTGGGGATGGTGAAGGGGGCTGGCGATCTGAGGGCCAACTGAAGGAGATGGGGATGCTGAAGCCTTAGGACGCAAGGGGGACAAGATAGCCATCTTCCATCACCCCAGGGTTGTTTAATAGTAAAGGGAAGAGGAGGGCAGTGACAGAGGCCTGTGTGAAGGGAAATTTCCTAGCAAGCAGGGGGAGAGGAAGGGGCTTCGGAGGGAAGCTCCCCAGCACTGGAGGTCTTGAAGCACACTCGGGTTGGCCGGTTATTGGGGAAAGTAAGGAAAAAATTCCTATTCATTTAATTAATATTTAATTAGAGGTCAAGTCTCTGATATTCTGAGTCCCCAGCAGAGGCTCCAAGTAGTCTGTGTCGAGCCTAGGGAATGTGCTCATGCACTGAGACCTTAGTGCAGTCCATGGCCCTCAAATGTTTATACTTCTACAATACAGCCCATAGGCAACAAGAGAACAAGTGAGCAAGAGGGAGAGCATGACCATGTGTGTGCACAACGTGGTGTCCTCCAGCGGCTTCTTATTCAATCTGTTCCCCACCCTGGAATGCACCTGCTCATCCCTTCTTTCTCCAAGGGTGAGCTCAGGCAGGGCAAGCTCCATGAAGCCTTCCTGGCTTGATCTCCTGTCCACCCCTCTCCCCATCAGACCCCATACCTTTGGATTATGATTGGTCCTGTACAAGTTGTATCCCCCAGGGCAGTGTAAGTACGTGGAGGGCAGAGGCTGTGACAGCTCGAGTTTAGGCCTGGCACAAACATGGCAGGTAGGTTCTTAATAACTGTCTTGCTGAACTGAACTCAAATTCTAGTTAATGAAGGGAGAGAAGCTACCGTGAAACATACTCTGTTCCCCACCCTTACCCCTTGAAAGCACCAAGGACAACACTCCAATTATACTAAAAATAATTTTATTAAAACTACACCTCAAAACATCACCATCAGTGTATAAAAGTCTTAAATAGGTGTGTTCATATTTCTTAATGCTAGTCATCCATACAGCACAATATATAAAAATCCATTGGCACCTCCGGACCTCCAACCTACTCTGACCTAATGTGGGGCAGCAGCTCCCCCTCATTCCTGCCCAGCCACCTCCAGCTGGCCACCACCACCTGGGCTGCCTCCACTTGACGGGATCCACGTTCTTCAGGGATTCCCAGTCAGCCCTGGCTTCTCAAATCATAGTTTAAAAGAGCTGAGGAAGAGGGAGAGACTTCAAACAAAACCCCCACATGCTGGGGAGGATAAATGAGCCCGACTGTGTGTGGGTCCCCCATGCCAGGACAGCACAGCTAACACTTTGTTTTTTCTTTTTAAATGAACTTTAGCAGCAACTACAAGTGAAGAAGAGGTTGATACAGTAGGGACAGTTCCTTCACAGCAAGACAAGACCGATGCATTTCACATGCTTGGGGACAGGCTGGAAATGGGAAGATGGATCTGATGCCTTGAACTGGAAAATCAGAATACTGCCTCTTCCATTCCTGAGTCGGAGGTTGGTGCAGGGGGAGAAGGCGAGAAGGCTGGAGAGCAGCACAAGGAGACCATGTGTATCATGGGTGGATGGAGCGGGGGAGGGAGGGAGGGAGGGAGAGGCCTGTTGTCTGCATGGCAGCAGCCACCTAAATACTTTTCAAACCTGACTTAGAGCAGCACTGCTGCCTGTACTGGATTCAGGAGCCAGATGAAATGACCCTATTAGTCAAAGTGACAAGTGACTGTTATCTTTTCCGATGACAACCTCCTTGGAGAAAGTCTCATTCTCAAGGCCCCCTGGAGAATACTAGAATGACCAGAAGGGGGAGGGAGGGGGAGAAAGAGATGAATTGTGTTTGTGAGCAAGTGCTGAGCCGCAGACAGACACGCTGGGGCTGAGAAGATGCTGAGGGACGGACGGCTGGGTGGCAGAAGGGTGCCGGCCTTCCCACCTGGGAGCCATTACTGGAGGTGAGTGGAGGCGGAGCCCCACTGTCACAGGGCCTCCAGGGCAGGCTCAGGCTCTCCATGGCGGCTGGCATGCGCCTCGGCTCGCCGCCGTGCCAGGCGAGATTTAGAGGGAGGGGAGAGCCTCACGGAGCAGAGGCCTTCGCTCAGCACCTCCTGGTCCTCCCCCAGCTCATGCTCCTCGTGCTGGGACAGCTGGCGGTTCAGGGCAATGGCCTCGGCTGCAAACAGCGTCAAGTCTTTGGTGCTGCTGTTCCTAGGAGAGAGCCAGGGAGGAGAGGGATGGCTCAGCCCGTTTTCTAGCTGGACCGTGGCCTTCCCCCCTCAGCTTCTGCATGTGGATTAAAGTGTTCAATACTGAAGAATGCCTCCATGGGCTGCCAAGGTCTTCCCCTGGGAGGCTGAGCCATCATCCCATGGATGTGCCACAGGCCCAAAGCATCCTGGAAAGCACCTTTGGTGAGCCCCCTTCAGGGCTGGGCCCACTGCCCTCTGGAAGTGAGTTACTGCCAGAGGGGAGGTGTAAGACCCCTCCCAATCCCAGTAACCTCCTAAACCAAAATGCCCATTCCCAGCCCCTCTCCCCATCGTGCGAGGTCTCCCGGGATCAGAATGGAAGCTTCTGTCCTGCTATCCTCAAGGAAAGACCTGCAGTGTTTGGCACATAGTAAACACTTCATCATTTCTTAAAAGAATCTGTCCACTGTTTAAGGGGAGGATGTTTGGGAATAGCTCAGAGGCATTCTGGGTTCAGTAAGTGGAGCAGCCTGGGCCCCAGAGGGGCAAGAGCCTGCTAAGGCAGAGGGAGTAAGTGGGTTTGGAACCCTGGAAGGGTGACTCTGGGCAGGTCCCCTCCCTCAACACTCCAGGAATGGGAAAGGGCTTCGCTATTAAGGACAAATCAGTGGGAATGGGAGGCAGATTGTCTAAACACACTCAACTCTAAGAAGGACAAGCCTTCCTGGGACCTACAAATTCTCCTGAGTTTGATGGGAAATCAGTCTCAGACCCTAGAGTGCTACTGTACCCTGAGTCCCAGCTCCCCAAGCCACTGTGGGGTTGTGGCCACCAGGATCACCCTGTAATTGCTTATTTCAGTCTGGGCTTTAGGGTAAATTCCACGATCTGTTTTCACAGGTTTACTGGCTGTCATCTCCCTGAGGGGCAGGTCAAGAGGCCCATTTGTGAACAGTGAATGTACAACTGACAGGAGTGGGGGGTCGCCCAAAAGCCATAGGAGGAGGACTAGGAGCAAAAACCCTCTGGAAGGGAAAAAGCATAATTTCCTTCAGGCTAAAGGGTTCTCAAGGACATGGTCAGCCCAGAGCCTCATCACTTGGCCCCTGAGGATCCATGACCAGGGACCTGGGCTAAGCTGGCCCACCCCTTGTTACCCTGAGAAGTCAACACGATGCTTGGTCAGAGAGAAGAAAGGGGAGAAAAGCCTACCCAGGCCTGGATGTCAAGTTAGATAAATAAGCATTAAGGAAGCCTCTGCTTTGTGCCAGGCCCTGTGCTAAGTGCTGGATGAGGAGGAGAGCTAGGATGGCACATTAAGGGACCAAGCTCGGACCCATCCCGGACCTCCTTACCTCTGGAGCACCTGCGGTGTGGGCAATCCCCTCTCTGGAGCCTTCTAAAATAGGAAGAACAGAGAGCTGCAGGATGAGGCTGACCCTCCCCACCCAGGAGTGGGCTGGCACTGCCATGCCCCTGGGCAGCAAGGACAGCCTTGATGTGTGGCCTTAGCCAGGTCACTGCTTTTACTTTTATGTCTGAGAGCCTCAGTTTACTCATCTGTGAAATGGGTGTGGTGTGATAGCTTTGGTGGTATTCCCCTTCCTGGGGAGAGAAACATCCTATAAACTGAAGTTCTGTTCATTACCAGGGCCTCCCATTTAGCACTTTGGAATTGATAGTGTTTTCCTTACAACCACCCTGGCAGGGAGGATGGTGCCAGAATCAGCACCCCATTTTACAAATGAGAAAACAGGCTCAGAGGTGTTGATTTGCTCAAGCACTCTGCTAGATTAGAAATCAGAGAGTGACAGGATTCAGAGCAACAAAGGACCTTGGTGACCACCAAGCCCATTTCTCTCTCTTCACAGATGGAGAAACTGAGGCTCAGAGGCAAAAGAACTTGTTCAAGGCCATACATCTAGAAAGTGGGAACGCTGGGACTCGAACCTGGGCTCAGCCACAATGGGGGGGGCAGCCCCTGCCCTCCCTCCGTTCAGGGCTTGGGTCATCCAGACACTCACCCCCTGCACCCAGGGGTGCTGTAGGACTTGGGCGGCACTGAGCCTCTGCTTGGCATCACGTACGAGGAGCTTGGAGATCAGGTCTTTGGCCTCGGGAGATATGTGTGCCCAGTCTTTCTCGGGAAACTCATATTTCCCCTCCTGGATGCTCTCAAACAGCCTGTCCTGGGGAAAGAAAGGTCCGTCACCTTCCTGATGGGACCCTCCAACCCATCTGTCCTGCTCCTGCCTCTGCTCCCAACTCCCGAGTTCCTGGGATCAGCCCTGGGATGACCTTTCACATCTCTGGGTCTCAGTTTCTCTAGGTGCAAAACAAAGCGGGGGAGCTGGGATTCCTGCACAGTTATGAAGAGCCCTGAGTAGAGCTTCTATGAAGTGACTTTTGCACCCTCTAAGATATCAAATAAACTGTAATTAGAGGCACTGAGGAGACAGAGTAGCAGAGGATTCCTGGCAGGGTTCTGGTGTGGAAGGCCGGGGGGCTGCTCAGGAGGCAGCCTCAGGACTTAGGCCTTACCTGGCAGACATGGCACACCTCTCCCCGGTCCCAGCCGCAGTTGGTGCCACAGTGCCCCACAAAGGGAGGGTAGCCGCTGAGCATGATGTACAGAACCACCCCAAGGCTCCAAAGGTCACAGCGCTTGTCGTAAAAAGTGGCCTCTTCAGTGAACACCTCGACCACCTCGGGTGCCATGTACTCGGCAGAGCCACACTAAAGGAGAGGATCGGGGGAGATGAGCATGTGTTAAGCCCCTAATGCACACAGAGTGTACAGGGCAAACACGCTTGACATTCTGAAAGTGGGCTGTGCAGCTGAATTCCCCACCCCCAAGGTGCCCTCTGTGTCCTCCCCTTTTCTGACTGCTGCCCGGGGGCAGCAGTGCAGAATCACAGCTACAGGGATTCCTAAAAGGGATCGAAGCCAAGCTGAGGAGGGGCTGGCTGAGGGAGCCTCCCCTCTGGCCTCCTGGAGGACGAGCTCAATGCTCTACCTGCAGTAACACTAGGAAGGTTTTCCCAACATCCAAACTGTTTCTTTGCCCTGTCCCCACTGCCCCCGGTCTGTGCCTCTGGGGCCAAACACAGTCAGCCTGTCCCTCGTCCTCACAACCCAGCCCTGAGCTCCTCTCCTCCAGTTCCTTCACCCTCCAACCCCACCTGTCAAGATCTTTCTTCTAAAAATCATTTTGTTGCTGCCTTTCGTTTCTGCATCACCTACATTTCCTTCCCCTCTCAGAAAGTTAATCTGTACAACAAAGGAGAAAAAGGGTCATTCAGGAGGTGAACCAAACTAATGCTCGATCAGATCTAATGCACATGGTATCTCTCCCTAGGATCAAGTTGGATTGGTACCAGGGGTAAAGCTGGCTTAGATTAGGAAAACAACATCTATATCAATGACATGAAAAGCCAAACCACACTGAGCCACATGACTCAAGAGGTTCCAACAAGGTTTCCTGGTCATTTCTAAATGATGCTGTCTGCACTCCTCCTCATGCCCTTCCTCCCGGGCCCTGGCCTTGGGACTCTGGTCTCTGCTCTGTCTGGAATCAGCCTCACGTCACAGCCACGCCACACAGATGCAGCCTCCTCTCCCCGACCTGATGTGGACCATGCCTTGCTCAGGTCTGTATCCCCAGTGTACGGCACAGGGCCTGGTACACATTAAATGCTTCATAACTATTTTCTCTTGAAAAACCTCTGAAAAAGTACAGCACTAATAAACAAGATAAACCAAAGGACCTTTTAAAATATGATGATGAGTGCCTAACATTTTAGACAATGAGGAAACATCAGAAACTTGCCCAATAAATATGAGAGTAAAACAAGGAGGCCCCTTCCCCTCCACTGTCTGACACAACTGCAGAGACTCTAGCAATAGCAACTAGATGAGAGAAAGAAACAGAGGCACAGAGGCGGGCAAGGGGGGGACGACGAGCCCTGCCAGCTGACCCAACTACGCAGGAAAGCTGAGAAAATCAGCAAAGAAACAGAGACGAAGCAAAACCACAAAAATCAACAGCATTTCACTGCAGAAATAACAAAATCCAAGAGCAAACGAGAACGGGACGCTCCATTCAAACCAACTACAAAATACCTTCAGTATCTAGGATGTCATTGACATTACTATAGAATACTTCTGAAAGGAAAGATAGAAAGGAGGAAGAGAGGGAGGAACAGGGAGAGAGGAAGGAAAGAAAAGAAAGAATCAGAAGGCTATTCAGTGCTCCTAGTTGGACCAGGCCAGTGTGATGAGGACAGAACCTATGTTTATTTCAGATTCCATGCTACACCAACCAACCTACCAAGGAGACACTTTGTAGAGTTAGACAAATAATGAATGTTATTTGGAAGAACAAAAGATCTCAAATCTTAAGAGAAATCATAAAACAAAGTGGGAATGGAAGGGAATGGGGTATGTAGAGACTTCAGGTTCTATAGAAAGCAGCCGTCACCAAACAATATGATCCAGATTAAAAACCCAGAGAAGCGGCTCATGGGCCTCCTCAGATGATGAAGAATCAGAAGCCACCGAGCTCCATAACCAGAGAACATATTCGACCCAAGCTCACAAGTTACATGGGAAAGATCCCCACCTCCCAAGGTCAGTCAGTCAGCAAGCACTTATTAGGCACCGACTATATGTCAGGCAAACTAGATTCAGAAAGTGCTTTGGATTCAGAAAAAGGCCAAACAGCCACTGGTCTCTAGGAGCAAACCTTTCAAATGGACGATTCATAACCACAAACAATGAGCTACTCCTGGTAAAGGTTCTTGAGATGCTACTTTTGCACATACCAAAGGTTCTGCTTTAGCGGTGTGCCCTTGTATGGACCAAATCCAGACTGAAGAGAAGCTTGGATCCCCCAAGATTATCTACTAGAATAGTAGGCAGCTGTCAATGGGGGTTGGTTGGTTTTCAATGATCCCATCTACGTCCCAAGCATTTAGTTACTTTATTTCTTAGGGTCTGAAGCTAGAAGGAACTTAGAAAGCCCCCAAGGAAGTTCCTTGGCCCCAATTTCTAAGGCAGCCCCCCCCCCATTTTCACAGCTGTCTACAGACAACTCTCCCAATAAACAGCTCATCTGATGAGAGATGAGGGAGGGGAAGGGGATACAAAAGAATTTCTGGTTTTGATGTTTTTGAGTTCCTGGGCTGGAAGCAGGTAATCCAAAGTCTTAGAGCCATTCTATGTACGTCCTTCATTGCCAAAGAAGACCATGCCATCAGAGAAATGATGACATGACTTGAACTTGACTTTGTTTTGAGTGAGGGAGAGCTGTGCTGGTCACCAGCCTTACCTCTCCTCCAGAGCCATCTGAATCCAGTGACCTGATATTCATCAGGATTACTGGAGAAGACCCAGGATGAGGCAACTGGGGTTAAGTGACTTGCCCGAGGTCACACAGCTAGTGAGTGTCAAGTGTCTGAGGTGAGATTTGAACTCAGGTCCTCCTGACTCCTGCACTGGTGCTCTATCCACTGCACCACCTACCTGCCCCCCCTAGAAGTCAGTGATGCTCTCTTACAACAACACCCAAATGCGTGCCTTGCAGCTTTAAATATGTTTTAAAAAAGCATATGAAGGAAACTCCCTTATGAAGCTTGTAAATCTCTTCAAAGAACCTCAACGAAAATCCTATCTCAAGTGTTCAAGAGATATCTCAGGATGTGTGTCTGGGCTCCCAGCAGCCCCATCTATGCCTGTAATATGTCTGAGAGGAAGAAGACCAGAGTTCTCATCTGCCCCCCTCCCCTACCAGCTTTGGAGAGGTCACGGTGGCCTCCAAAGAGGCACCATAGCAGGTGATTCCTTTACTTTCCCCTCCTTACCTGTCACCTATACTTCTTGGCCCCGAGGCTCCCCCTCCCCTACTCCACCCTCCCCTTGGCTGCAGGGACTGTTCTATCCCCATGACCCCCACCACCACCTGAGCTCCCACCACCTTCCTATTACACTGAGATAAAGCCTCTGCCTGCCTTACTCAGCAGACATGAAAAAACAGACTTTTTTGGAGTCCCTCATATGCAACCTAAACTTCTCACCTCACTGACCAATCCCCATTCCTCCTGCAATGCCTCCCTCCTTGTTTCCCCCTCAGAATAATCTCTTCCTCCCCTCTCCCCTTCTTCTCTCCCTTCCTTCTGCTCAAGCACCATTTTCTCCAGAAAGCCTCGACTGGTCATTCTCCAACCCCCCTCCCCCTTCCCTTCCTAAATATATTCCTTTTTTCTGTGCACATCTAGGCAGGGCATCTCAAAGTCTCACTGTTGTTTTAAGCTTTTAATGGCTTTCGGGGGGTGGTCTTTATCCAAGTATGTTGTATCCCTCACTCCTACCAGATACAGGGGTTTTTCAAGACCAGTAAGTTTCCTGTCTTCTGTATTTGTATCCCCAGCATGGAGTATGGCACCTAAACGACAGTAGGTGTTTTAAAATGCTTGCTGACTGACTCATCTCCATATTCTTAGTTGGTTCCCCTTGGGATCGGGGAGGTGGTGAGAGTTGGCGGCCCAAGCTAAGGGTTATAGTCGGCTCCCACTGAAGGAGGGGGGAGTCCAGCCTCTGTATGCTCCCTGAGGCCAGGGACTGACTTTCTTTTTGTTTGGAGTTGCATTCCCAGCCCTCAGCATAGAGCCTGGCACACAGTAAGGGCTTAATAATGCTTGTGGACTGACTGACTGACAGAGGCTGGAGACCCAGAAGGCTAGCCTTTTTAGAATAGGACTCCACCCAAAAGAAACGGTTAGACACTGGGAAGAGGGAACGAGAAATCAGGACCATTGGTCCCTCAGCTCCTCTGTGCCTTCCTTTGTCTTGTCAGCATTTTGCCTGGAGGGTGCTCCCAGAAGGTGGCTGTAGTGGGGGAGGTGACAGAAGGCAGCAGGACTTAGGACACTTACCGGCGTGGTCAGTTCTGGAGTGGTGATGGGGGTACAAGAATTGTTCAGCTTCACACCACTGCCCAGATCAAAGTCACAGATCTTCACTGGGGACACCTGGAATGAACCAAGGGCACAATGTCACAGGTGTCAGGATCTTCTCCAGACACAGGACAAGTGACTCACCTCCAGGTTACACTAAACTCTGACTCAGTGTGGCCCAATGAGAGGCAGAGATAGCTTGGTGCTCTGCACAGTGCCTGCCCTCACAGACCTTACAGTCTACTAAAACTTTCTGCAGCAAACTCAAAACAAGCCTTCATTTAGTCATGATGAAATTTCCTCTTTCCAAAGTTGGGGGGACTGCTCTCTGGATCTGAGCCTGGATCCTTTCCCCTGCAAGGGTGGCTTTCCCCTTGTTGATCAGGCTCAGATAAAATTAAGGAAAGGCAGGGCATTATAAGCTGTTGTGCATTGTGCAAAGAGAGGGCTTCATTCAATGAGAGGCAGGCTGGCCTTCTGATGGGCCCTCTCGTTGCACAAGGTATATCAGTTTATAATGTCCTGCCTTTCCTTAATTTCCTCTTTCAAAAGTCGGGGGGACTGCTCTTTGGACCTGAGCCTGACCAACAAAGGGAAAGCCACTCTTGCAGGAGAAAGGATGGGACACCTCAAGAGGGAAGTGGCCATGGCCCAGGAGAGGAAATCCAGGCAAAGTCTGACCCAGACCTTCCTACATCTTGGGAGAACAGATTTTTCCAAAGGTTCAGAGAAAGAAGAGACAGGATATTACAACCAAAAATAAAAATCAAGAATTCTGATGACAGAAAATATAATAATTTTGAGGAGAAGGAAGACAGGGGAGCTGTCTAATGAGAAGGATGTGGATGTGCACTGACCTCATCCACTGACTTCAAAAAGCCACATCCTGGGGAAGAGGGTATGAGTCAGAGTCAAAAAGCAGGACCAGCTTGGTAGGGGGAATGTGTGCTGGGTCTGGAGGCAGAGGGCCTGGGTTCAAGTCTTTGCCTGGCTATTTCTAGTCTGTGTGACCTCAGACAAATTGTTCCTCTCTGGCCTCAGAGGGCTCTCCTGGGGCAGGGTCCTAGCCATGTAGAGGCTGATGCTTTCTTCCTCCCTTACTTAATCACATAAATGAAGATCAGTGAAGGACATCAGAATTCAGGTCCAGTGTAATCTGGCTCCTGCAGGTTTCAAAGGACTCATGTTGAAACATTCTTCTTTCCTCTGATAAGAAACCGCAAATTCTAAACATGAAATGCACCTTGTTTTGTTGGTCCCATGGTGGTTGACTTGTTTTTTAGGAAAGGTTGGATGGAAGGCTGACCGGGAAGTTATTCTCACCAAAGGACACCAATAAGACATTTTAAAACAAAGCCCCACAAAGAAGACACGACCTATGGCAGGGAATGGAGGTTAAAGACAACAGGGCGGCGCAGCCTGTCAGAAGCTCGCTGGAAAGCCCTGAGGGCGTCAGAGTGCTGGGAGGAAGGCAATAGGCCTGGCTCTAGTCTAATGCCTCAGACATTATAAGGTCTGAGATCCTAGGCAAGGCACTCACCTCATAAAATGGCAGCAAGAGTCCTCAAAATGCCTACTTTGGGAAAGTACATGGAAAACCTCAAGATGCTAAGTGGGAATTCCATGACTATTGTTGCTCCATTGGAGACAAGAGAAAGATCAGTAAGGGCTCAGAGAACTGCTCAAAGCTGGGCAGCTCATTTCACGGAGGAGCTGAGGCCTGGGAAGGGGGCATGCCCAAGATCTCACTGGTAACATAACAGAATGGAGAGAAGGCAGAACTACTCAATTCTCATTCTACGTCTCTTTTCTGGCCAAAGAGGACAATTTTTTTTTAAAGATTTAGGCTTCGTAGGGACTTTATTTATTTATTTATAAGTGACCTGCCGTGGGTCAGACAGCTAATAAGTGTCTGATGCCAGATTTGAACTCAGAGCAGAAAGGTCAAAACAAAAATGGTGAAGGGGGAATATGAAACCCAAGATAAGTAAAGATAACAAGAGAGCTCCAGGCTGCCCTTGAAACATTCAAGACACAATGACCAGGAAACTGCAGTAGAGGGCGCTGATGGGAGAGCTCAGCCTTTGCCAAGGATCTCTGAAAGTTGTTCTCCAATACACAAGCAACTGAAGGATAGGAACAACTCTCAAAACAACAAACTGTTAGCAACCATAAATAAGCAAGAAGGCTCCAAATCACTCATAATAAAAGAAATGCTAAGCAAAAAAATTCTGAAGTTTCCCCTCACTCCCTGCAAATGGCAAAGGTGACAAAAGATGGGAACAGTCAGTGTGTCAAGAGCTGTGGGAAGACGGATGCATGGATGCACTGCTGATGGAGCTGTAGATCAATGCCACCATTTGGGGAAGCAATCTGGAATTACACAACAAAAGTAACTAAAATGTCCAGAGATCTCATTCCTGGGCATGCCTCCCAAGGAGGACATGGGTAAGAAGAAAGTCCCCACATGCACCCAGATATTTAAAGCAGCATGGCTTTTTGGTGACAGCAAAGAACTGGAGACAGAGCAGATACTCATCTGGTAGGGAGCAGGAACGTAACAGAATCTGCCTCTTACTGTGCTAGGAAACAAACTGGGAGGATTAGAGAAGCCTAGGAAAAGGGCTACAGTCTGATGCAAAGCAAAGAACGCACGAAGCAGTGACAGGAAGACAATCTACTCAGCGATGGAGTGAAAGACAAACCAGCAAAGATCCCCTCCCCCACCCTTCATGGAGGGGCAGGGGGCCCCAGGGGAGGGGCACTGCTCTGATTTAAACTTCTGGGATGTACTGATTGGTTTTGCTGATTCTTTTTTCTCTTCCTCTTTTTCTTTAAAAAATATTTGTTAGGGGGAATCAATCTCTGAGAGGGGGAAAGAGGAACAATATTGGGAGACATTCTGGTGAGGTAAAAAATAGCATATCAATAAATCATTATGTTTTAAAAGAGATCACTACAGCCCAGAACAGGGGTGTGGAGCCCGCAGCCCAGAACAGGGGTGTGGAGCCCGCAGCCCAGAACAGGGGTGTGGAGCCTGCAGTCCAGAACAGGGTGTGGAGCCTGCAGCCTAGAACAGGGGTGTGGAGCCTACAGCCTCAAGGCTATGCCTGAATCCAAGGCTGGGGCCTTGATCTGGATGCTGGGCTAGGACACAAGGATAATCTCCTAGTTGATCCTTAACTCCAGAATGGGCTGCCTAGGAAGTAGTGAATCCCCTATCCCAGGAGTCTTCAGACAGAGGCTGAATAACCACTTGAGGCCACAATTCATCCTATTGACAAAAGCTGGACCAGAGCTTGGACTTCCAACCCAGTTCTGCAATTCTGTGCTTCCAGTTTTTAGCTTCTAAACTACAGGCATGAATGGAAAGCATTACTCTTGGAAACTTGGACCTGCGTGGAATGACCAATGTGTCATTCTTTGCCACTATAATTAAACAGCACTTTCTGTATGCAAGCAAGAGGTAATTGAGTAGTATTGGCCCATATCACAGATGAAGAAACGGAGGTGAGGGGTTTTACCAGCTGTCACCCAGCTGGTGCTAGAGACAGGCCTGGCATTGAGGTCTTGTGGAACAAGGTAGGGCTCTTTCTACTATTCCATGATAGGCCCCTAGGTCTACATCTTGTGCCATAAATATACAAGGAAATGCTTCATGCCAAACTCAGGCTTTCTTTCCAGGAGTCTGCAAAGGGTTTCAAAGTGGCCACTTCAGAAAGCATTTATTTGGTGCAGATCAAGATGCATTTGAAAACTCAACAAGCTACCAAGCTCAGCTCCCCAGTGCTGAGAGTGTGCAAAGGGGCCACAAGGACACACATTCAAGAACACAGAGAGATTAGCCACACAGCCCATGAGCAAGCTTGATTTCAGCAGGCACCTCTGAGACTCGGGGCCATCGGTAGGTCCCCCCATCCAGCGTCAGGGGCCCCAAAGTACCTCTGAGGGAGATTCACACAGTATGTTCTCTGGCTTCAGATCTCGGTGAGCGATGCCTGAAATGAGGGGAAGGAAAGAAATGGTTAAAACACATACAATTATTAGACATTCCACACACAATTAATTTTTTTCAGATGCTGCTGCTCACAGATTAATTCCCAATTATGGTACATTAAAAAATTAACGAGCTGCAGGAGACAGAAGTAAGTAGAGCCACAGGGAGGGCCCTGTTGACTTGGGAGCCTGCAGAAGCCAGGCCATGACAGCCAAATGACTTCAAGCCATATGCCTGTCAGCGTCGCCTTGAGGGAGGACAAACTGAGGGCAGTAAGAGGCCCTCCACCCCAAGTGCTCCACACAGCGGCGCAGTAGTAATTAGTTCCTCATTTAGGACCATCTCAGGGGGGCCAGCATCGCTTTACCTCATTTCTTCCCAAGTGGCCACAACAAAAGCTTTCTGCCACACAGGATGCCCTGGATTTCCAGTGGACCAAGTGTTAACAAGTCTCCTGACGTTTGCCTGATTCCCCTCCCCTCCTCTGGCAGCAGGACAAACAGGTTATTTGGGGGTTAGGGCATCCAAGGGATAGGAGGAAACAGAAAGGACACCCTCTTGCTGTCCTCAGAGAGTACAGAACCATGACCCTTTCTTTCCTGTGGGAGCCTCCTAGTGCCAGCCACAGGCACCCTGGGAGCTCGGGGAACTGACTCCAATTCAGACTACAATACTGCACACTCCTCCCCCCCACCCCCAGCTCAGGGCAGAAAGAGCAGGTGAGCTCTATACTCCCCAGACAAGAGCCAAATAAAATCTCAGAACTGGAATCTCAGTGGTCACCCAGTCTACAGCAGAGAGGGTGGGCCTGAGACCCAGGATCAGCCAGTTTGCCATCTTTAGCATGGAAGTCAACTGGAAATACTGAATTTCTTTTTCCCTAAGTTCCTGCAGGTTCAGCTCTGGGTACCACAACTTTTCAGAAGCCCATCCCTTCCAAAAAGTAACCCCCAGCACACCTGTTAGTGCTCAGAGGCAGCAAGCTCAGCACAGCCCAGTTACTTCATCCAAGCCTCCTAATTGAATGAAAACCCACAGCAACCAAGTTCCAATTTGCCCAAATGGAGCCGGGCCACCACTGGCAGCTCTTTCCCATTATGGCTAATGTTTCCAAAGGTGGCCAGGGTGCCCCTCGCCTCCGACTTCCCAAGGCCAGGCGACAGGCCAGGGACCCCGGTCTGGAAGCATCAAGAACCGCTGGATACCAGCCCGCTTTCCCCCGATTTCCCAGAGGTTCTGCTGTAGCGTGGCCACTATTTGAAAAGTACAGACCTTGTTTCCAGGCTGACCATTGAGGCCCCATCCATCTTTGCAGAGTAAAGTTATTTATCAAGCTACGAGGTTCAGTTGGCAATTGTTTTTCAGCCACTCCAAGGATCATGTGATAGAGCAGGCTGGTGGTAAAGGCCCCCAGCATACACCTGGAAGCTGGCCAGAGCCCAGCCCCCTCCACAGGGGATCTCTAGAAGGTGTGACCCACTTTTGCAATTCATGATGGTGGCGGATGTTGGCGGCAGGTGGGGAGACGTTGTAAATCTTAGTCAGGCAGGTGTTATCTGCACGTATCCCAGCCTTCAAATGTGGAGCCTCCACCATTCATCACACCTGCCACATATCAGACACCCCACACTCTCTGGAATTCTCTTTCCAGGTTCAAATCCTACCCCCAACCACCATCCTGTCCAAGGGAGGACTGAGAGCCAGAGATGGGAGGACATGGACAAACACAAGGAGGGAAAGGAAAATGTGGAGTCTGGACACATGGTTGTGGGTGTGATGGCAGACTGCTGCAGGGAACATGGTTGTGTGTACATGCATGTGTACACGTGGTATATCACACAGCAGACCGCTGCGTGGAGCATGATTGTGTGTGCATGTGTGTGCACATGTGTGTGACATATCATACTCCACAGACTGCTGTGGAGGAACATCTTATACTACAAGCAAACTCTGGCTAAGACTCCAGTCTTTGCTAGTAGAGCAGTGTCTGTTCCTCTCTCAGATCCCTGTACAATAGCTATTTTTATATTTCTCATTATTAGAAGTATATTCCCCCCTATAATTCCAAGGAGCTAACGGTACAATAGATAGAGCACTTGGAAGACCCAAGTTCAAATCTCATCTCAGACATTTCCTAGTCATGTGACCTTGAACACGTCTCAACTTCTGTTTGCCTCAGTTTCATCAACTGTAAAACGGGGATAATAAGATAAATAACCCCTGCTTCACAGAGTTATTATAAAGATGAGATAATTTTTGTAAAGCTCTTAGGCCTGGCACACAGTAGGCACTTAATAAATGCTCGTTTTTTTTCTCCTACTTGACTACAAGGTTCCATGAGGGCAGCACCATGAGCAACTCTGTTACAAGGACACATACCCCCAATATTTGTGAAACAACAACCTTAAATTCTCCCTGCTAATGTATTTAAAGGCTTTCTTCCTTGATTGAGCCCAGGAGAGGAAAAGAACGTTTGAAGTTCAAGGTGTGTGACATGCAAACACGTGTCTGGAAACAGCAACACAAGCCCCCAAAGCCTTCCTCAGGGTTTTGTACAATTAGCTTCAGTAAAAGGCAGAGAACAGAAGTAGATGTCATGCACCTGCCAAGTGTTCTTTCCTGAGCCAAGGCTCAGCTGCCTCACCAGCCAGGGCTAGTGAGTATACCTACCCCAGCCCTGACACTCCCAAAAGAACAAGTGAGCTTGCACATCCCCCCTCCCTCTCCACGCCCCGCCTCAAGTGAAGTCTCTGGACACAAAGCTTTCTGTCTAGATTTCACCTCCCATGATGCATGTGCGTGTATGCACAGCCCCACATGCTCATACACACCTATATTGTGTGCATACTGTAAGCTCCTGCAGAGCAGCAGGCCCATGGGGTCACTCTCTTTGTCTCGCCCAAAGGAGGTGGTCTTATGGAAAGCAGTGGGATGGTGGGAGCAGGACAAGAGGCCAGGGCGTCCCAGAAGGACATCAAGGATGCCTTGGGCTAAGGTTTGCTTCTGCTGCCTGGGGAACCATGGACAAGTCAATGAACTCCTCTAGACCTCAATTTCTTCAAAGATGATGATGCTCACCTACATCTCCCATGACAGCAGCCTTGGGCAAAAACCTCTGTCAACCCAAAAGTTTACAAAGGAATAGAAGCCATTTTAAAGCTAAAAATCTACTGAATGAAAACTATCTACCCACATATGTAAATGAAAAGTCTGTTACTGATCCAAGTCCAGGATGCCTCTGTAAGCAGGATGCAAGAAATCATTAGATTCTAAACGTGCACACACAGATGAGCTCACTGATTTTTAACTTGGCACACTCCAGAATGAACACACTTGGGCCTCTCTCGATAGATCCCATAGATTTGTACGCACACCCCCTGTTTACAAGAGAGGTCCCAGCCCATACACACATGCCCAAGCCCCGGGTAGGGCTGCTGCACAGAGGACCTGCCTACCAGGCATGGGGCCCACAAGAAAGAGTCTGAGAAAGTCTCAGCCCAGAGTTCCAGCTGTGCAAACTCTCCTGGTTCAATCATTTTTTAGGAATGAACAGGTGATAGGAGCTATCCAAGAGGGTTCTGGGAAGGGACACAGGCTGCTTGCTGGGTCATGGAGGAGTGAGCCATCATGAGTATCAACATAACTGCCTTCCATGTAACTAGCAGAAGTAATGGTCTCCCAGATAGAGGTGCAGCTTAAACAGAGTTTCAGTTGAAAAAGACAAAGAAGAGATTTTGCACTCCCTTTGAGCTCTAGAACATCCATCACACCCAAAAATATCTGTCCAGCAGTCAGGCCAGCCCTCTAAAGAGGTCAGGGAAGGGTCCCCAGAGCTCTGGCTCACTCACCTTTGGTATGCAGGAAGTCCAGGGCAGAGGAGACATCCCGGACCACTCGGCTGGCTTCTCGCTCGTTGAAATGCTTTCGTTTTTGGATGTGGGTCAAAATGGAGCCTTCACCGAAAAAGAGGACAGTAGAAGGGAATGAAGAAAGAGGAACGTTAGACACCGCCAGTCAGACAATTCAGGGACCAAACAATCTGCTGGGCATTTGGGCGGGTGCTGGGACAACATGTCTGAGCTGATACTGGTGACACCAGACTGTCCCCAACACTTGGTTCAGTTTGGCTCCAGAAAAAAGAGGCAGGAACCACTTGAACAATAAGAGCATGGCATTGCCAGGACACTTTGAGGTTGGCTAATATTATTTCATTTTATCCTCACAAGAACCCCAGGAGCCCAGTGCTGTTATTCCCTCCATTTTACAGATGGGGAAACTGAGGCAGACAGAAATTAAGTGGGGGTGCAGCCAAGATGGCGGAGTAGAAAGACACATATACTCTAGGGCTTCCCCCATAGCCCATAAAATACCTGTAAAAAAATGACTCTCAACAAATTCTAGAGCAGCAGGTCATAGAACAACAGAGAGAAAGAGGTTTCCAGTCAAACGTAACCTGGAAGGCCAAAAGGAAAGGTCTATCTCACAGGATGCTGAGCTAAGTGGAGCCCAGCCCTGGTCACGGGGCACGGGGAGGAACAGGACCGCAACAGGCCTCCAGGACGGAATCCCTGGCAAGGAGGGCCTCAGATACCTCAACCCACAAGCTACAAAGAAAGCTCCAAAGGTCAGTGTGGGGGGGCTTTCCCAGCTGGGTGAGAGGGAAAGGGGTTCCTCCAGCAATAGCCCCAGGCAACAGCAGAGGCAGCTATGGTGGCCAGGAAGCAACCTGGATCCATTGTTCAGGCAGCTCAGCTTAAAGCCTCTGGCGGTAGGGAGCAGCTGATCTAAACCTGAGCCCTGACTGACGGGCCTGCCCCCACTCAAAGCCCAGGGAAACCGAGCAGCTGAGTCGAATCTCTTGACAAAGGATTCAGAAGTCAAGTAACTGGCTGGGAAAAAGCCCAAAAAAGGGAAAAAAAAATAAGACAATAGAAAGTTACTTTCTTGGTGAACAGGTGTCTCCTCCTATCCTTTCGATTGAGGAAGAACAAGGCTTACTGTCACAGGAAGTTAAGACCCCTGCCTCCAGGGCCTCCAAAGTGAACTTAAATTGGGCTCAGGCAATAGAAGAGCTTGAAAAGCGAGTTGGCAGCCTGCTAAAGGAGAACCAAAAAAATGCTGAGGAAAATAACACCTTTAAAAAGAGGCTAACTCAATTGGAAAAAGAGGTCCAAAAAGCCAATGAGAAGAAGGAGGAATTAAAAAATTGAATTAGCCAAATGGAGGAGAAGGTTCAAAAGCTCACTGAACAAAATAGTTCTTTGAAAGAGAGAACTGAATTCAGGGAAATAAATGACTATGAGATAAACCAAGCAGTTAAAATACAAAACCAAAAGACTGAAAAAATAGAAGATAATGTGAAACATCTCATTGGAAAAACAACTAACCTGGAAAATAGATCCAGGAAAGACAATTTAAAAATTATGGGACTACTTGAAAGCCACAATCAAAAAAAGAGCTTAGACATTATCTTCCATGAAATTATCAAGGAAAACTGTCCTGATATTCTAGAACCAGAGGGCAAAATAAATATTGAAAGAATCCACCAGTCACCTCCTGAAAGAGACCCAAAGAGAGAAGCTCCTAGGAATATTGTGGCCAAATTTCAGAGTTCCCAGGTCAAGGAGAAAATACTGCAAGCAGCCAGAAAGAAACTATTTGAGTATTGTGGAAATACAACCAGGATAACACAGGATCTGGCAGCTTTAACATTAAGAGACTGGAGGGCCTGGAATAGGACATTCCAGAAGTCAAAGGAACTGGGATTAAAACCAAGAATCACTTGCCCAGCAAAATTGAGTATAATACTTCAAGGGAATAAATGGTCATTCAATGATATAGAGGACTTTCAAGCATTCATGATGAAAAGTCCAGAACCGAAGAGAAAATTTGACTTTCAAACACAAGAATCAAGAGAAGCATGAAAAGGTAAACAGAAAAGAGAAATCATAAAAGACTTTCTAAAGCTGAACTATTTACATTCCTTCATGGAAAGAGAATATTTATAACTCTTGAGACTTTTCTCAGTATTTGGGTAGGTGGAGGGATTGTGTACACACACAAACACACACACACAGAGTACAGGCTGTGTTAAATCAGAAGAGATGATATCCACAAAAAAAAAATTAAAATTAAAGGGTAAGGGAGGAAAATACTGGGAGGAGAAAGGGAGAAATGGAATGGGGCAGGCTATAACTCATAAAAAGATAAAGAAAAAATCTTGTTCAATGGAGGAGAAGAGGGAGAAGGGGAGAGGGGAAAAGTGAAGCTTACCCTCATCACATTTGGCTTAAGAAGGGAATAACATGCTCACTATATTTGGTATGAAAACCTGTCTTACGCTACAGGAAAGTAGGGGAGGAGGCGACAAGTGGGGTGAGAGGAATGACAGAAGGGAGGCCAAATGGGAGGAGTAACTAGAAATAAACACTTTTGGGAAGGGACAAGGTCAAATGAGGGAATAAAAAAATAAGGAGGGATAGAGTAGGATAGAGGACAATATAGTTAGAATTGCACAATGTGATTACTATGGAAGTTTTTTGCAAAATGACACATATTTAGTCTGTATTGAATTGCTTGCCTTCTCAGTGGGGAGGGGTAGAGAGGAAGGGAGGGAGGGAGAAAAGTTGGAATTCAAAGTATTAGAAATAAATGTTGAGAATTATTATTGCATATAACCGAGAAAAAAACACAGGTAATGGGGTAGAAATTTATCTTGCCCTACAAGAAAAGAGAGAAGATGGTGATAAGGGAAGGGTGGGGTGTGATAGAAGAGAGGGTACACTGAGGGAAGGAGTAATCAGAATGCAAGGTATTGGGGATGGGGGGAGGGGAGAGATAGGGAGAAAAAATTGGACATGTTACAAAGTGATGTAAAAGCAATTAATATTAAAACAATTGACTAGAGACATCTTTAGTTTGGGGAAAAGGCTTTTAGTCTAAGTTTCCTAGAGGCAGGTAACTGCAGGTAAAATTTGGCATTGACAGAAAAGTCAAGGTTTCAATGGTAAATTTGATTTTATGATTGTTATTTAATCAGGAACTAGAACATGTACAGAAAGGCATGTACGCCACTTAAGACTTGCCTCAAAAGATGTTCCTTAGTCAATGTGAAATTATAATCGTATTTGAAACCTGGTTGTTGGAACTTGCTATTTTAAGATGCTATGGGACTATTAACTGACTGTTCTTCTGAGTCTAACTCCAGGTATGGATAGCAAGAAAGGCAGTCTGAGCCACTGATCCATGATGCCAGTAAGCCTGTGAGATGCTGGTATGAACTGCAAAAGGTGATCTCATGGGAAGGGTGGGAGAGTGGCTGTTCAGCCTGGGCTGAGGTAGGATTCTCCTGACTCAATTTCCCCACTGACACTTGGCAGACTTTAAGCCTGACTGAATGCAAGTTGACAATCTACTCCTGCCTCGAACTGACATGAAGTTGGGGAGATATTGCAACGTCCCTACTCTTAGTGGTAATTTCCTATAGTCAAAAGGTTTGTAAGCTTAATACTAGATCTATTAAATTATAGATTGTTGGTAGGGGAAACATCCGAAGTTAAGTCTAAAATTAAGTTATTAGGCTTAGGACTTTAGACCAACAACAATAAGTTAGGGTCCTTTAATTCTTAGTAATAGTGTGGAGACAATTAGGTCAAGGGTTTATGAAGTTAGCATACATAGTCATTATTTGTGCCTCAGTTGGTTAATGTTAAAAAAAAAAATTCATCTATATTGTAAGTGCTTTAAAAAAAATATCACCTAACCAAAAGTTGGAATTGTTTTATGTGTTAAAAATTAAAAATTAAAAAAAAATTAAGTGACATGCCCAGGGTGGTACAGCTAATAACTGACTGACTAGATCTGAACCTAGGTGCTCTGTACTCCAAGTCCTGAGTTCTATGTACTGAGCTGCCTCTGGGCCCAGGGCTCAGACTACCTGTAACCCAGGAGCCACTGTGTGGGGCAAGGGGGCCTGTCTCAGACACAAAGGACTTTCCTTTGGAAGCGCTGTAACACCTGACTAAAGATGCAAGCATGCATTGTTTGTAATATCTTTTCTTCCCCCTGAAGGGAAAGCTAAAGGATTTGGAAGACAAAATGGGAAAAGCCCATGTTTACAACCTGTCCTCCCATCCCCTTCACCTGTCAGTGGGTTGTGTGAGTCATGTCTCTAGTGGAGGCAAATGGCCCTGGGCCCCTCCCTCTGGGCACACAGCCAGGCTCCAGGGCCCTCTGTCCACTGGCAGCAGTTCAGCCTGGAGTTGCTCCACGCTTTCTGGCTGAGGCCACCTGGCTCCCTCAGAAACACACAATCCCAGCATCAGTTGGAGATGGTGTGACCTTGGAAAGATCCCCCAAAAGAGCAAGCAATTCTCCCTCTGGATAGACAACTGTCGTCATTAGCATGTCCAAGCTGAACCCCGCCCCTCCATGACTTTACAGGCAGCTCTCCTGTTCCTCCCCCACCCCCTCCCCCCCCTCCCCCCCCTCCCCCCCGCCCCCCATAACCGAGAGCCTCCAGGGATCTCCTTGACCAGGCTGCCTGCCTCAGGACCTGCTGGGACCAAACTAGCCTCACTAAGTACCCCTCATCTCAGCAGTTACCTAGAAATGCCACATGAGTCACTAAAAGCCTAGCTCCAAATTCAAGTGGGGGGCACTCAAATGCATGTGCATGTACACACACACACACACACACACGCATATTCCTGCCTATGTGCTTCCTGGAGGGAGAAGGGGGAGTGCCTACATCTCGGGGCTGGAGTTGCTGCTTTGGGCTTTATCCCATATCTGCCTCCAAATTTCAATTCTTTGACCTATTAGAGGGGTCCCTTTCTAGATGACAGTGACAAGTGGCTTCTCTCAGTGCCTCAGTTTCCTCCTCGACACTTGCCAAGGACCCTTGCAGGTCTCACACCCTGTGCTCCCTGAAGTGTTTGGCCACTGAAGGACCCTTACTGATCTGTGACCCAAGGGTGATGAGGACAAGAGCCAACACCCGATCCCCCACAATGCCAACAAGCTTCAAAGGAAAGCTCCCCCTCCCCCTCTGGGCCAGAGCCCTCCTCACCTCTGCTGGTTCTCACTCAGCAGTATCCCAAAGGGCTTGGAGAAAGGAGTGGCAGAACAGAACTTGGAGAAAGGAGGAGAGCAGCTGCTCCCACCAGCAGTAGTGCCATGGACAGATGGTGGGCCAAAGGGCCACCTTCCTCCAGGCAGCTGGCACACTGCGGTCCCACTCAACCTTGGCTCCAAGCCCTAAGCAATGAGATGCTTCCCTCCTCCAGTAAATGCTTCTGGCATAAAACTCCCATTCAAAAACTCCCACCCCATAATTAATTTTGTTAAGTGGTGAATCTGTCAAAGAAGGGGATTGGTAAATTGATGACTAAATTTATCTATATGTGATTCCTATTATAATGAAAAGGCGCTTATAGAATGCCAACCAGTGGCCTTTTAAGCTGCACAAATGTTAATTATCCTCCTTCCCCCTGGCCTCCCTTCTCCCAAATCAAGGGCAGCTCTCCAGTCCTTCATCCTTTTCATTCTGAAATCAGCCTAGGGGCCTCTGGGAGTCGTGAGGGAGCATCACAGTACAGGAAGTACCTCCTTGCAGTTTCTCAAAGACCAGGTAAAATCTCGCATCATCTTCAAAAAATTCGATCAACTCCAAAATGTTCCTAAAAGGGAAGAGGGAAAAGAAAGATACGATGGGGGAAATGGCATCGACCCTCGTTTACGGCCGCAAGGCACCCTGCTGGGGGTCAAAACTCAAGCTGGAATGGGCATGCCGGCCAGGAATCGGCGCCGGGGGGGGGCGCGCTGGCTCCAGGTCACCTTATCTTTCCATAATGTTGCGTCCCCCGTGCTTTCCTACCAAGCCCATGCTGTCAAAGCCCGGCCCTAAAATCCGCCAGGTAGGGTTATAAAAAGTCCCGGTCACATTAGACCCAAGAAAACCCACAGCAGCCGACGGTAAGCAACTGCGGTTAATAACGTGGAATAGGAGGCGCGTGTCCTGGAGGCAAGTATAAAATAATTACTTGCCCTCCTCCTCTCCCATAAATCACGGGGCAGTATTTACATGGCCTGGAGAAAATGGAAACATCTGTCAAACAGACTGGGGGCCGAACGCGGCGCCGCCAGCCCGACTGCTAAGTGCTGCTTAATGAAAGAGCGGGTGCTTCGCAGCCGTGGGTACTTGTAGCGCTCCCCGGTGAACACTCGCCGTCTGCCCAGTATTACATGCTCTGCCAACAAGGTCGTCTTGTAGCTCAGCAGGGAGACCGACCACCGGCATGGATTCCAGGGTGGGGAGGGGGTGGGGGGGCTTTCTTTTTTTCTGTTTTTTTTCCTAGAGTGAAACAAACTGAGTCTAGCTTCTAATGCTTAAGAAGGAACTACAGGCTGAAAAGGGAGCTGGACCTCTGCCTCCTAAAGACACCTTGACCCCTCCAGGTGAGGTCGAGGATGGAGGATGAGGATGATGACCAACCAGGCAATCAGGTGACAAGTGCTGACTGCAGGCCACTAAGTGGCTAGGAACTGGGTACAAACAGCACACTGATGGAATCAACTGGAGACAAGGAACAGGATGAAGAGGGATGAGGCAAGGTGGCAGGTGAGCTTTCACCTGACACTGGCGGGAAGCCAGGATGCTCTGGGCATGGAAGAGAGCCAGAGTCAGGGGACAGAGTCGAATTTGGGGAGCAGCCAGGAGGTCAGGGGCCTAGTATGTGTGCAGGGGTGCAAGGTGGAAGACTGGAAAGGGAGGATGGGGCCAGGTTAGAAAGGGCTCCAGAAAGCCAAGCAGAGGACTGTCAGCTTGATCTTGGAGGAGACAGGGAGTCGGAGAAGTTTACTGTTGTCTCATGTCACCTGCACTCAGCATTGGTGGTGAAATCATGAGTCTTCTACCCAGCCACCTTGCCTTGTGAGCCTAATTACAGTGGGGAGAGGAAAGGGGAAGAGCTCTCCCTCCTACCCGTGCCCCCAAACAAAGGACCAGTGGAAATAAAACAATAAAAGCTTCCTCCACTGAGATTGCAATCACTGGAGGCCTCCTATAGGGCCTTCAATTCAACAAGCATTTAGCAAGTGCCTACTGCATGCAGTGCAGGACCAGATGTAGAAATACATAAGCCCAGACTTGGTTCCTGCGCGCACACACACACCCACACACCCACATACCCACACGCACGCACACGTGCACACCCCCCCTGCACACACACACATGCACACATATGCACACACACATGTGTGCGAAAATGCTACAAGGCAGAACGTGCCACAACCAGGGCTATTCAAGGTCTGAGAAGGAAAAGGCACAGAATACATTACCCCTGCTGAAGACCTTGATCACAGAATGGATTGGGGACACCAGTGTAAAATAAGCCTGGCACTCTCATAAATCATGCCATTTCTCAAAGGTCCTAAGACTTACAAAACACTTCTCTCCCAAACAATTCAGGGGGGTGGGGGGGGGGAGCATGAGCGCCCAGGATATGTTATCCCCCCCTAACGAGAAGCCTGAGGGCTCTGAGACAGGAAGTGACCAGCTCAGGGTCACTAAAGAGCCAACCATATTAGGAATGCTTCTCTGAAGAGAGGATATGATAAGCAAATTAGTAACTGGTTTAACTCCTGAAGCTGAGAAAGGAGGGTCGCACACCCTAGCAGCAGCAGCCAATCTGCAAACAAAGTACCCATCACAAACTCTCCTCAGGTGCTGGGCTGGAATCCTGGCCCTTGAGAAGCTTCAGGACTGTGGGCAGGTCACATTCCCCCAGGGATAACACTCAGGCCATTACAGAACTCCCAGAACTGAAGATCAAAGGTCAAGTGCTTTGTAAATGGCTCTTCTCCACCTCAAGGGTAGTCCCAGGCGGCCCATTCCCCTGAGGGCAGGGGGGTGGACCCCCAAGAAGCATTCAGGCTCCTCTCACACTCACTTGTTGCCTTGACACTGATACAACGTCTCCACCTCTCGAAACACCCTGCTCCGACTGTGCCCGGCTTGTTTCTCGATGATCTGTGGAAAGAATGCCATTTGTCAGATGTGAGCCAACAGGGCCTTGGGTTTAGAATTGAGAAGGTAGAGGTGATGTGGACAGAATGAGCCAAATGATGAGTTTGTCTAGACTAGACAGAACCAGAGACAGGTAAAGGATTCTGCAAATGGCATCTATGCTCAGATGATCGGTGAAGACTGCCTCCCTGCCAAAATTCAATCTATTTGCACACCTGTTGATGAGGATACAGGACCAAAAAACAAAACCATCTCAGCCCCAAAGGAACTCGCTTTCTAGGGCAAGGCTTTGGAACTGGGGTCTATGACTTCATTCAAAAATAGTCTAATGATTATATTTCAATATAATTTCAATGTAATTTGTTTCCTTTGTAATCCTAATTTATTTTATTCTAAAATGCATTAAAAAATGAGTCTGAGAAGGAGTTACTAGAGCTCTCCAGCCTGCCTGCCCAGGGCTCCAGGACACAAGACAGACAGAACCCCTGTGTAAGGGCTCTTGCAGACAAGTAAGTGAACACAAGGCAATAATCAGAGGAGGGAGACAGCACTGGCAGCTGTGGCACCCTGGCAAAGCCTTCCAGGAAAACTCAGGGCCTGAAAGGCAGAGGCACCAATCCCAACAGTTCAAACACTATGAAGCAGCACATTACAGGCATGAGGAACAGCCAAGGCAAAGACCTGCAGGGTGGAAACAGCGAGTCCTGAGAATGGCTAACAGACCAATCTTGCTATAACAGATCAGGCATGATTAGGTGGGTGTAGCACGAAACTATGATGGAAAGATGGGCTGGAGCCAGCTTGAGGGAGACTTCAAAAACTTAGAATCTATATTTTATCTGGGAGGAGAGAGGGGGCCCCTGAAGAGGCTTTTTAGCCAGGGCATATCATGATCAGAGCTAGGCCAGCTGTGTGGGGGATGGTGCAGTGAGAGGGGGAACCATAAGGGAAGCCAATAGAAAGGCAGCATAACAGAGAGGAAGTCTTCCGTGGTGGCCCTGAGCCCTATATCTCAGCGCTGGCCCCCGTTCACACTTCGTTGAAAAAATGGAAGCCATTCTGAGAGCACCCTTGTCTCCCTCCTCCCCCTGGTCTCCACATGGCTTGTGCCTGCTCCTCACCTCTCTCTATATACATGTACCTTAGATCCCAGCCCTCTCCACTAATCCAGAAGACTGCTCCTTCTCTCTCTCTCCTCCTTCTTACTTCCATCTGTCCCTGTCTACTGGTTATTTCCTTACTGGTATAAACACGCCCATGACTCCATCTCAAAAAGCCCTCACATGACCTGTCCATCCCTGCAAACTATTGTCCTTTATCTCTCTTGCCTCTTTAGCTAAACTACTTGATAAAGCTATCAAGATATTACTTTTTAAAAAACAATTTTACAATTAAAAAAATTCGCATGTATTTATTTTTTCTCCCTTCTCCCTTTCTCCTTCTCCTCTATAAAACAGAAAAAGAAAGAACAAACCCTTCATGACAAACATTCAGTTGGGCAAAACAAATTTCCACATTAGCCAAGCTGAAAGCTTGAAATCATTCTGCACAGTTGGCCCATGACCTCCTCTCTGTTCGGAGATGGGCAGCGTTATTCATCCGTCAGTCTGGAATAGCCGTTGGTCATGGTATTAATTAGAGCTCTTGAGTCTCTCAGAGTTTTCTTGTTTTTTTACAATGCTGATATTGTACAAACTGTGCTCCTGGCTCTGCTCCCCTCCCTCTGCATTAGTTCACAGAAGTCTTCCCTGGTTTCTCTGAATCCATCCCTTTCATCTGTTATAGCCCACCTGGAATCCACGACATGCCTAGCTATGCATAAATCCATTCCTCAACTGATGGGAACTCCTTGGTTTCCAGTTCTTGGCCAGAATGCCATCTGCAAGTGCTACCTCCAGGTGCCTCTCACACCCTTGGATAACACCCCCCTCCTCCATCAGACCTTGGGTGTCACTCTCTTGCCCTAGATACTCTATCTTCCCCGTAGCAACCATCACTCCTGGCTCTTCCATGCGTGACACCTTCACCACAGAACCTTCCTCCAGGTCATGCTTACTAACTGTGCCACAGAGAAGGCTTCATGGCCTGGGCCTCATACAGAAAGTTTTTGACAGATGGAAACAGGAGGGATAGAAACAGAAGAGAAGAGCAGAGGGCAGTTTGAGGAGAGAGGACACAACCGTTCTTTCTTTCTTTTTTTAAACCCCTGGGTCTCCCTATCTTACTCAAGACTAACCCCACCACTGACTTGGCCCATCTGAGGTGCATCAGACAGGTGCTGGAATCAGTGTGAAGGGACCCAGTCAGCTTAGACCCCTGAAGCTCAGTACTCCCAAGCTCTGATCATCCACCAGCCTCAGCTCTTCCAACACGAGGAATTACAGGCATACCCTTCATTTTTCAAAGGATGTAACTGTTCTCTAAGGCCCATCTAATAATGGCTAGAAGCCTGTTTACAAAGCCAAACCTGGGCCTGTCTGGAGACACTCACCTTTACTGCATATTCTTTACCATTCTGTAGACTCACAGCACCTTGAACTTTGGCATAAGCGCCTTCTCCAAGCAGCTCAGAAGTCAGTCTGTACAAATCTGGCAAGGACATGGAGCAAGGAAAAAGGCCATCAGTTGGTGGTAAGTCCTGTTGGGCTGAGCTTCGCACCCATCAGGCAGCAGCAACACAAAGATGAAATCCTGCCTTTGTGACTTACTCCTGGCAGGTCCTGGGCTCTCCCTGCCTCTGTTTCCTCATCTGTAAAATTAGAGGGCTGGTCTAGAGGACTGCTAAACTAGGTGACCTTTAATGAGGAGCTAATCATGATAAACTTCTGAGCAGAACATGCAGTATGTCATCATCTCACTCACAGAGTAGCTGAGATGCCAGGAGGGTTGCTGGTTTGTCCAATATACAGCCTAGCATGACAGAGGGATGGGAAGAGCTGGGTATCTGGTCATTCTCAGTGGCTGTCACTCCTGCCACTGAGTCAGGCTGGGCTTCCTATGGAGGCCAGTCTGTGGCAAGGCACAAGCCATACTGGGCCCAGGAACCTTACAAGCAGGAAGAGCAGCTTGGACTGCCTTCCAAAGGAAATGCAAACCATCCGCATGCCCAGCAGGCTTGATGAGCACCCCCCAGTGGCTGCCCATGTCCTCTGTTCTCTAATTTATACCTCCTGAGGCATCCTAACAGGCAAGCCTCAGTCTGAGCCAAATCTATTCTTACCAAGCAATTCAATTGCTATCACTCTGACTTGTGAAAAACCCAGTTGTGCTTGCACAAAATGCCTCTGATTCCTTTCATTGAAGGAGCAAGGCCTGTGGGCTGGGAAATACTTCTAGAAACCTTGGGTGTTTACACCCAGCACCAAGCTGAGCCCTGCAGGCTCCCCAGAGCCCCAATTCTGCTTGATTCTTAAACCGAGGTTTGAGATGATGTCATATGTCTCCTAATGGACTTGGTAGTTGGGAATTAGTCTTCTACAACAGCCAGTCAGAGTGAAGGAGACAAGAAGTTATCCTTAACTGAAAGATAGAAAGCTCAGCTAGGAAAAAATCAATTGCCCACTCAGTCTACAAAGTGGGGAAGCAGGGCCAGAAGTGCTAAGGGATAACATTCATTATCGGAATGAAACAAAAATGGTATTCCATTCTGTTCAATTAACCCTAACATAACTGTTTACCAAGGATCTCCAAACTTCAGAGCAGGAAGTGACCTCAGGAGGCATCTAGTTCACACCAGGCTGGAATCAAAGTATACTACAAAACATCTCCAACAAGGGACTCGATCCAGGATTAGGGATAGGGACCTCACTACCTGCACCTCCTGAGGTGGTCTCTTTGTGAACACTCCAACACTAGATGGCTCTTATCTTCTCCCAACTCCCTGAAGAACTCCCCGCATTTCACATTCCAGTAGTACACATCACCAGTGCCCTCAGCTTAGAATGTACATCGAGGAAAAGAGGCAGAAGGAGCAGGGGAAGGAGATCACCTAGATTTCAGTTCCACTTCTGTCCCTTCTATCAGAGCCTCAGGTGTCTTATCTCTGAAATGGAGATAATACATCACCCCAGCCATAACTTTCTCCCCAAGTCACTGTGAAGATCTTCTAGTTGGAGGAGACAAAATCACTTCACCTGAGTTAGAAGGACCTAGAGGTCATCCAAACGATAACTGAACAAAAATCTCCTCTACACCAACAGTCTCTCCTTGGAGACCCCTAGAGAGGGAGAGCTCAGCACCACCTCCCTAGGACAGCTCTCACTGGGAAGGAATCTAATCTGCCTCTCTGGGACTTTCTCCATTGCTTCTGGTTCAATCTCTGGGGGCCAAGCAGAGAAAAAATTTCCAACTGAAAGGGACCTTAGAAGTTATCTAGCCTCTTTTTCAAGATGGGGAAACTGAGGCCCAGAGAGGTCACAGGACTTACCTGAAGTGACTCAGGGAACAAATGGATTGGCTGGGATACGAACCCAAATGTCCCCTCATCTGGGCACGGCCCTTGAAGGACAGCAACCCATCCCCCCTCCAGACATTTCCTTCAGTAACCCTCACCCAGCACCACCCAAGGCACTCCCTACCCATTCCCTACCCTGGCTGCCTCATCTCCTTTGGACACTATCCTAGAATGTCAGCATCCTTCCTAAAATTCAATGCCACAGCCTGAGTGGCTGCCCCAGACATAGCCCACTCAGGGCAGAGGATCAGCCTTCTGCCTCATCCTGGACACTGGGGCTCTCTAGGACCCCAAAGCCTTTCAGAGCCACCATCATACATAGCACACTAGTGACTGTGGAAGCCCAAGATCTTTTTTTTCACATCAACAGCTATCTCACCATTTCTCCTACATCTTATACTTAAGAATTTGTTTTTTGAAGCCATATAAACATTACAATTACCACTATTAAAATTCATCTTACTCAATTCAGCCCAACTATCTTTTTGAAGCCTGACTTGGCCGTTGAGCGTAGAGTCTCTCCTTCCCAGTTTTGGGCTATCCAAACTTGACAAGCCTGACAACTACATCTTTACTCAGGTCACTGATAAAAATGAGAGCCCAGGCCAACAGGGGCACTCCTTTGGCCACCTTTCAAAACCCCCAGAACTTGAGAGTTGAAAGGGACCAGAAGCATCATCGATCTAGTCCAGTCCAGACCTGGCAGGAAGCCAGCCAGCCTCTGCTAGAAGATTCTTGAGGAGGAAGAACTTAACCACCACCAAGGAGGAAGAGACAGGAAGCTGTGAATGGGGAGGACAACTAGGACCCAGCCATTCAGCCTACGATAAAGAAACCCACTTCCTCTATTTTAAGAAGAGGAGTAAGGGACAAGCTCAGGCAGGCTGAAGTGGTTACGGGGTGGGGTGGGAGTTTGGGGGGGTAGGCTTTGCTTAACTGATTATTTTTGTTGTGGTTCACAACAGCCTACATTTCTATAGTGTTTTAAGTTTATCAAAGCCTATTCACACTTTATCTGGTTTGATCCTCAGTCAAATACTATTATCTTCAGTTTACAAATGAGGAAACTGAGGCTCAGAGTCTATAAATGACTAGCTCAGGTTATAAATTAGTATCTTAGGCAGGATTCAAACTCAGATCTTCCTAACTCCAGTTGAGTGCACTATCATTTTGACCACTCAAGGGAGGAGAGAAAGGCTATCTGGCAGAATGAAGGGGTGAAAGAGTATTTATCAGGTGCCTACCTACTATGTGCTAAACACTCTGATAAGGACTAGGTATACAAACCACAAAGAGGGTGGCAGCCCCTGACGGACCCCCAGCAAGGCCTTGCCCTGCCCTTCTCAGCAGCTCTGGAAGCAGTCCAAATCATTCACTGTTTGGGTTACTGTGGCAGAGCAGGAGGCAGAAAGTGTTGGGGTGTGTGTGTTACATGCATAGATCAGGGACACAGTGTGGCCTGGAAGCAGCTCCACAGAGGGAGCGTGGTGGTGAAAGCATGCCAGCTTTGGAGTTAGGTTCGGGTTCAAGTCCTGCTTCTGACGGGTCCACGTCAGCCTGTCTCATGTCCTCCCTGTAACTCCTCTCCTCCTACCAGCCCAGACATCTGAAAACAGACTCCCTGCAGGGGCAACAGAGATATGACCTGGGAAACCTGAAGTCAGAACAGGATGTACAAGTGTTGCTATCCCCAGATGGGAAAACTGGGGCAGAGAGAGATGGAGTGACCCAGTGTCAGAGCTAAGCCTTGAACCCAGGTCTGACCTTTCACTGACTGCTGGTAACCATGGTAACCTCTCTCTGGGCCTCAGTCTTCCCTTTTTTTAACCCACCCTAACATCCTGTCTTCAAGTACTGAAAGAAGGATCCAGCTGGTTCTGCTGGGTCCTGGGACAGAAACAGGAACACTGAGAGGAACTTGGAGAGATTCTGCTAGGGGGTGGAGATTTCTTCTTCCAGAATCACTGTGGCTAGTGTGCCCCTGGGGTGCAGTGGTATGAGTCAACACATCCAGGCATGATGAAAAGAGTGTTCAACTGACCTTCAAACCTTTCAGGGAAGGAATCAGTCCCTCGAGCCTTCCGTTTTTTCTTTCTCCTGGTGCCACTTTCGGAGATGAGAAGGGGCTGGCTGCTGCCCATGTCTAGGAGGGAGAGGGGAGTGAAGGAAAACCATGTCACTGCTGCCCCTTCCACCCTGAGGCCTGGAGAAAGGAAGAGGGGACATCCAGGGAGGGCACAGGGAGGTAGCCCGTTAAATCTCCACAAGAAGGACTATTGATTTGCTTTGCCCCAGTGGCAAATGAAAGGCAAAGCCATTACAGAAGATTGTTAACTGTGAAAAGAAACTCAGACAGGCAAGCAGGATTAAAAAAAGCTTGTGAGTCCACAGACAGAGCTCCACGCAGGGCCAGAGCACATGCCTCCCCCAGGCCTCCCAGTCCAGAAGGCCTAAAGCAGCAGAAAGGGAGGCTGCTCTATTTGGGATCAGGAAAGAGGAGGCCAGAAGGCACCTGAGGCTGAGAGGTGGCAGAAAGAGGCCAGGGTCCCAATCCCAACCCCATTGCTCTGGGCAAGGGTTTACCTCGATTTCCTTGTCTGCAAAATAATCTTGCCCTTCTGCCCTCCCTCTTCAAGGTTGTTGTATGGTCAGAGTTTGGCAAATCCTCGACAATTAGACAAACATGGGGCATCAGGGCACACTGGACTCCTTAGGTTTCTTTCTGCCTCAGATCCTATGATCTTATAAATGCAGAAGTAACCAGGCTCCAGAACAGACTGGGCAGGAAGGAATAAGTGAATTATTTAGGAATAAATCTTTCCTCTTAAGGAAAGTGGAGGGGCAACACAATATCCTCTTTTCTAATGCTTGTAGTATAGAGCAAGATCAGCTGACTGCTCAAGCCCTCTTCACTAGAGGGGATACAGCTCCTTCTGCCAGATACACCTGGAGACCAAGGACTAGTTCAGGCCTCTGAGTGCCCTCTCTCAGAAAAGCACCTGACTCCCATCCTTTGGAGAGAGAGAGAGAGACAGAGACAGAGAAAGACAGAGAGACAGAGAGACAAGGAGAGAGACAGAGACAAAGATACACACACACACACACACACACACACACACACACAGACAGAGAGAGATCAGGACACAGTGAATATGAGATAAATGGACATGGGCACCAAAGTGGGAGCAATCAAGAAAGCAGGTACAAGTCCAAGAGGTAGAAAGAGGGAAATAAATAAAATCCTGCACCAGTGACCAATCATGGGGCTGCTTTTAAGACTGCAGCAAGGGCCTTGCCTGGTTAAAGATAAATTACTCGTAGAACACACCACACACTGATCCAGAATGGAGGCTTAACACTCTGCCTGCAGTTGGAAATAATAAGATTTCTTGAAGTCTCTGTGTCTAAATCCCCACCTGGGCAATTAAACCTTTACATCCTTCTGAAATAATGGCCCTGGTGCACTGATGGGGTGGAGAGAGAGGAGGAGTCTTCTGGCCCAACCTTCAATAAACATAGGCTTCGTTTTTTGCTCTGGGACTTTAAAATGGAAGCTGGAGAGCTGCTGGCCTGCCTATGCCTCAGTCAGAGGCGAGGTCTACGGGCTTCTCTAAGAGCCCCAGCTGAAAACTATCAGACAAATGGCAAGCCTGCCTGGGAAGATTGATGTGCGCTGGCGCAGTTCTGTGCACTGTTCCCATACATGAGCACAGAACAGCTATTTGAAGAAAACACACGGAATGTGGCACTTGGTAAATCCCACAATGTTCAAGTACGGATGGTGGAGCAGTCAAGTGTCTGACAGCTCAATGTGGGCAAGGGTCCACAGGGCAAGGTCAAACCTAAGCACAGCTCAGTCTCCATTATCCATAGTCACAGACCAGGCTTTGTGGAGCAGCCACAAGTGCTCCAGGGAAGGTCCCATTCTCCTGAGATCTCTAAGAGGTACCACCTTCTTTCTCCACCCTTACTTCATTCACTCACACATAACAGTAAATGCCAATTGTGTACAAAGTTTAGATGAGAAACAGTCCCCTGGCCCTTGGAGCTCACCAATCCTGCCCCTTCCCACAGACCCAGAATATCCCCAAGATGGGCCGACTTGTAGGGGAGGCTGGAGGGAAGGAGTACAGCCAGGGAAGCAAGGGGTCCTTCCCTAAGGTGAGGTGACTAGACTAAGGGGGCAGTGCCCCTCTGGGTCTTGCTCTTGGAACAGTTACAGCTTCCCTTTGCCCCTGGCAGCCAGCGCAGAAAAAGGGGCTCTGGCCTCCATCTATATCCAGCTCAGCTCTTCAGGAGGCTGGAGACCAGCCTAGGAGCCAGTGGATTGGGAGATAAATGTCACCCCTCTCTTCCCTCCCCTTGACCACACTCTGATTGAGGTGGTGGAGGTCTAACGCCAGGGGGAACTGCAGGAGAGGAGCAGGCGGCTTCTACACCACCAGAGAGGCTGAAATGTTCCTAGGATGCGGGCAAGAAAGGTGAATTGTCTGCTGCTTCTCCTTGGTTGTGATCATGGAAATGCTGAGATAGCCCCTTGGGAAAGCAGCATGCCGACACACAGGAAAGCTGGAGCTACACCCACCCACCCCCACATACCACACACACCTACTCCCCCATCCACGCACTTCTCACACAAAGTACAACACCTCTACCTCCCCCCCCCACATAACATAAACACCCCCACATACCACACATACACCACAATGCACGCACACGCACACACACACACACACACTCACACTCACTCTCCATCCACCCCCAGAGCATAGAGACCCCCTCACACCCAGCATATACCACATACACACCTCCATACTCCCCACACAGCATACACACCCCCATACACCACACACATACATAAACACCCCCACATATCACACATACACCACAATGCACGCACACACACACACACACACTCACTCTCCATCCACCCCCAGAGCATAGAGACCCCCTCACACCCAGCATACACCACACACACACCTCTATACTCCCCACACAGCATACACACCCCCATATACCACACACATACATAAACACCCCCACATATCACACATATACCACAATGCACGCACACGCACACACACACACACACACACACACACACACTCACTCTCCATCCACCCCCAGAGCATAGAGACGCCCTCACACCCAGCATACACCACACACACACCTCTATACTCCCCACACAGCATACACACCCCCATATACCACACACATACATATACATACCACAACACATACACACACACACCTCCTCCCCATCCATACACTTCTCATACAATGTACAACACTTCCACCTCCACACACACACACACACACACACACACACACACACACAGAGCATAAACACCCCCACATACCACACACACACACACACACATACACACACACCCATTAACTCCCCATCCACCCCCAGAGCATACAGACCCACCCCACACCCAGCATACAGCGCACACACACCTCCACACTCCCCACACGGCATACATACCCCCATACATCACACACATACATATACACACCACAATGCACATACACACACATACACACACACACTCAACCCCCATCCACATACTTCCCACACAGCATACAACACACACACACCTCCACACTCACACACATATATACCTTCACTCTCCCCCATCCACACACCCCACACACATACATACCATACACACACACACACACACACACACACACACACACACACACACACACATACATCCTCTACTCCAAAGCCTCAGTCCTAGAAAGTCCAGTGAGTACCTGATTTGCTCTGCATGGATCTCAGCAGAGGAGAAAGCACCAGGAAGGAGACATGATTAATTTTCCTTGGAAGCAGAGCTTGTGTAAGGAGAGATGTTTGATAACTAGGAAGGAAATATGTGTAATAACAAGGTGTGAAGGAAAAAGCCAAGCCTTCTTCTGCCATCAGGGTCACCAGCCCAAGCACGTGGGCTCTTTTTCCTCCTCACTCTACACAAACCAGGTCTTTCCCCCCAGGAAATTCTGACTCTTGATTTTAGAAATTTCTAGACTCCTACCTTATCAGACTAGGAGGGGACCTTCTGAGACCAGCAGGTCCAGCCCCCCTCCCCCATCAATACATTAACAAAGTCTGAAAATGTGCCCTGCAACGTACACTACTTGGGGAGCTCCCTCCTCCACAAAGGGTGGGATGGGAGTATCTTCTCATAGCACTTAGCAGTTAGGCTTGTTCTTTACAATTTTGTGACAGGCAATCAATAAACATTAATTAAGCACCTACTGTGTGCCAGCACTGGGATACAAAGAAAGGTAAAGCAGTGCCTGCACTCAAGGGGTCACAGTTTAGTAAGGGAGACAACAGGCAAACCACCCTGTACAAACAGGCTCTGGTCAGGATGCACTGGAGATAATTAACAGAGGGAAGGCACTGATATTAAGGGAGATCAGGAAAGGCTTCCTGTAGAAGGAGGGACTTTAGCTGAGGCCTGAAGGAAGCCAGGGAAGTCAGGAGGCCAAGATGAGCAGAGAGAGCATTCCAGGCAGGGGGAACAGTCAGAAAACACACCCAGAGTCTGGAGATGAGTGAAGAGGTCAGCATTCCTGCATCACACAGAGAGTGTGTGTATGGGGAGGGTGGGGGGTGGGGGCAGGTGATGAAGTGATTTGAATGCCAGAGGATCTTACATCTGATCCTGGGGGTGAGCCCCTGGAGTTGACTGAATGTGGGAGTGACATGGTCGGAGCTGCCCTTAAGATGACTTGGGCAGCTCAGTGGAGGACACATTGGAGTGGAGAGAGACTTGAGTCAGACAGACCCTCCCCAGCAGTAACTGCAATGGTCCAGGGCTGAGGTGACACAGGTCTGCATCAAGGAGGTTGCCAGGAGATAAGGACAAGAATCCGACTGGACACAGGGAGTGAGAGATAGCAAAAGGACATGTTTGGAGCCTGAGTGACAGGTAGGATGGTGATGTCCTCCACAGAAATAGGGTTTTAGGGGCAAAGAGACATGTCTACAAGACACATGTGGCTGGAGATGTCTAACAGGTGGGCTGGAAATGCCAGATTGGAGGTGAGGAGAGAGGCTGGGTCTGGAGGAGTAGATCTGAGAATCATCAGCACAGAGATGATCAACAAGTTCACAGCTGCTGATGTGGCATGGAGGGGGAAGAAAAGAGGGTCCAGGACAGAGCCGTGGAGGGCCCCATTATCATGCAGGACCAGGATGAGGATCCAGCAAAGGGGAGGGAAGGCATTTGGAGCCATGGGAGGAGAACCAAGAGAAAATAGTGTCATGGCAGCATACAGGGAGAGAGTATCAAAAGAGTGTCAAAGGTGAAGAGGTCAAGAAGGATGAGGACTGAGAAAAAGCCACCAGATCTGACAATGAAGAGATTCCCGAGAACCTTGGAGAGCACAGCTCCAGCTGAATCAGAGTTAAGAAAATGAGTCCAAAGGGGACCATGGCTGGAGATGAGGAAGGAGAGACAGGAATGAGAGCTCATGGGGATGGAAAGATCTCCTGAGGTTGGGGAACCATGGTCATGTCTGTAGGCAGTAGGGAAGCAGAAGGTGGGCATGGCAAGACTGAAGAGTAGTGAGAATGGGGATGTTAGAGGAGACAGTCTGCTGGAGTAGATGGGGTGGAATGGGTGAGCAGGGTCAGCTTTGGGAAGGAGGAGAGTGTGGCAGAAGGCATATGAGGGACATCTAATGAGGAGGAGGGAGAAGAGGGAGCTCAAGGTCACTGGTCTCAATTTTTTCAGGAAAACACACAAGGTCCTAGAGAGGATGCAGGGAGGGGGATTTGTTGGATGGTGTGAGAGATGAAAAGGTCTGCAAGGGCCCCACAGGGGAAGGTGTAAAAGTATTGCCTCACAACAGCAAGGGCCCAGCCGAGGCCATAAAACATACATCAGAAGGAGAGACTTCTTCCACCTTCAATGGGCTGCAAAGGTACAGGAGAGAGGGCAACAGACAAGAGTGATACGAGGACCTGTCATTCCTTTGGGGCTGTGGCAAGCATTTTGCACACATGAGTTCTCTCCACACTCTCATTCCAGCCAGCTGTTCCCAAAGTGTGCCACGTTGGTGCCCAAGTGGTGGTGGGGGCAATGCCCTCCCTCTTTGTTCCTGTGTCTCAGCACCTTCTCTTTCCTGAAAGTTCAGCTCAGGTGACATCTTTTGGGAAATGATCCGACTCCCCATTGTCCTCTAAGACTCCGGCCTCATTCTGACCCAGGAAGCAGCAATGGGCACTGGGGCCGCAAGCTCTTTTGAGGCAGAGGATTGTGGCCGGGAGCCTTGGGTCCTTTGAGAATGAGCCCCAGAATATGTTGTGGGCACACTTTCATCCTCCTGGTTCCCCTGTGGAGGTGAGGTTTGCACCCATGGGATGGACCTGGGGCCAGGGAAGCTGATCAGGAGACTGATGGTGCCTAGGCATGGGGGGCAGAGACAGGAATAATAACATTCATTCCTACTTCATATTGGCTTTAAGTCTGACAAAGTACAGAAAACCTTACGCAGAGGAGCAAATACAGGGGCAGGCCCAGAGCTTTCAGGAAAGAAGAGGCTTTGTGCAGGTACAGACCTGAGCGCACCTGGCAATGTAGGAATGGCAGCTCACACTTACAAAGAGCTATCTTCTGAAGACCCCAGGGAGGCAGAGAACACAAGCCTGGTTACTCCCATTGGACAGAAGAGGGAGCTGAGGCTCAGAGGAAAGCAGGGGACTGCCTCAGGAGCTGAGCTGAGTCAGTGCCAGATCACTCCTGACTCCGTCTCTCTCAAGCAGCTTCCATGGGCTAGTGATGGGGACAAGTCTTGAAGAGTGCAACAGGACTCAGAGGTTTCTGGTCCCAGGATGATGCCAATAACCAGAATGGGGAAATCAAGGACCGATGTGCCAGATCAGCATGGTCAGAGAGAGGGCTCAACAGTAACAATTAACATATGCAAAGGGTCTGTGACAAGGAAGCTCTGGACTCCACCACGTGGGAGCCAAGACTGGATGAAGCTTGTATGGGAAGCTGGCTAGATGGGAGTTGGGAAGGGGAAGCACTTCCTGATTAAGCATCTCTGGAAGCCTGCTCCATAAGGTGCCTTGAGGAAGAATTCAGAGAACAAACCACTGCGGGAAACCCAGTGATCACCTCTGCTAAACCTCTTGGGTAAGCCAAGCCTGACAACCCAAATCAGCACTGGGCAAAGCCAAGCCCAGTTTTCTTTAAACAGCAACCTGGAGTACTTCAAAACCAAGTCATTCTTACCTGGACTTTCTCTTGGCTAGGTGAAGACAGAGCCCAAGCAAATTCGTTTCTTGGCTGATCTCGAGATTGGCCGACCTGATCTTTTCTTCTGCAGCTTTGGGGATGCTTTCATCGGTCCTTGAAAATGCAGTGAGTATTCAGTTCCCCAGTTTGCTGGTACCTCACCGCCTGTGGCATCTAAAAGAGACCAAGAGAAAGCATGGGCTAGAAGCCCTGCAATCCCAGAAGGAAGGTCCACGTGCCCCTTCTGGAGAAGGGTGAACCCGACTGACCCCTCCCTATCTACCATGCAGCTTTACAGGGCCTGCCTCTGTCTGTCTCTCTCCCTGCTGTTTTCCATTTTTAGCATCTATGGGGGAGCAGGCTAGGAGAATAAGTACTAGTTCATAACGATGTACGCCTATGATTTCAGGGCGGGTGGGAGGAAACGTCTCTGATCAGTGCAGATCTGCATCTGCTCCACACCTCAGAGTCAGAGAGATTCAGTGACCAGCCCTGGGCCACACAGCTGCTGAGTGTCTGTGGAGGTTCCTGACTCCAGGCCCAGCACTCTAACCACTGTATCACCAGTTGCCCAGATGTCTAGGCATCTTATATTTTTGGCACTGCTCAAGATCCAAGAAGTGAAGGTGCCAACTGAAGTTCCAAGCAAAGAGTTCCAAGGACTGAGTATAAAGGGTGACATGCGTGACTTTCAAAGGGAAAAGGGGCAGAGACCAAGATGAGGAGTCACAGCACCCTAGCATGTGGACTAAAGCTGTCAGGTCAGTGAACAAAGTACAGACAGAGGGGCCTGGCACAGTGAAGATAAATTTCAGATATCAGATACCTACTATGTACAAGGCTTTGTCTCCTCTGCTCTGGGTCACCCCCCTCTACCCCAAAGGTATCCCCCAGGGTTCTATCCTTAGCCCTCTTCTATTCTCCCTCTGTACAACTTCACTTTGGAATCTCAGCAGCTACCAAGGGTTTAATTATTATCTCTGTGGAGAATGCTGTCAGAACCAGAAGGGTCCTTAGAGAATATCTAATCTCACACTTTACAGGTGGGGAAACTGAGGCTCACAGATGGGGAATGAATGGCTTGCCCAAGTTCATAGAGCCAGTCTGAGGAAGGGCTGGTTCAGCCCCAGGTCTTCTGCCTCCTTCCATCCCCAGGGTCTTTCCTAAGATGATTCCAGGTGTCCAGTGACAATGCCAGTTGCAAGATCATTTAGGGGTCTTGCTAAAAAACATTCAGCAGAGCTCATTTTCTCCAATCAGGCTCCTTGAGAAAAACCTGAAGCATAATCTGACACTCAAGTTTTTCCAGAAAATGTAGTAGACCTGTATTTACTTTGGAGCCTGGCCTACCTTGCAGCTGGTGCCTCCCATGATGCCTTGGGACTCTTCGATAAGGCAACATGCATAAAGTTCACTGGACTGAGTTGAATTTAGACTTGATATAGGGGGAAATGTCCTAACAATTAGAGCTATGACAGAGAGGAATGAGCTGACTCTGGGGTAGGAGGTTGTAGGTTGCCCCTCCCCCCCCACCCCATCCCAGGGGCCTTCTGGATGCTGGATAATAATTTGGGGAGGGGGGAGAGACAGACACCATATATATGGGGATTCTTAGGTAGGTGTTAGATCTGTACCCACTGAAGTCCCTTCCAGCTCTGACAGTTTATGATTGTGCCCCAAGCCAAAGAGAAAGGGTAATTTTTTTTAAAAAAAGGCATTTTCCTCACCCAAGACCCTTGCCTCCTGAATCCAGGTCCCTGAACTCACGCAGTCCCCAGGAAGTATTGACAAGTAATGCCAAGAAGAAGAAAGGCAGAGGAGTCCTCAGACCAATCACGGGGCAGCCAAGGGGAAGCCCTCTTGACAATGTGATGGGCATAATTAGCGCCATCCTCATTAGTCACATCCTCACAGCAATCAGACTGAAGCCAATAGAGAAGCCAAAGGCCAGCGGGGCTGGCTTGACTTGCTCATAAAAGCTGGCTGACAGTAGAGATCAAAGGGTCCAGTTGAGGGCCTCAACCTGATGAGGGCTCAGCACAGTGCCTGGCACACAGTAGGAACTTAATAAATGCTTCTTGGCTGACCTTTTAGCAGTCTAGTGAGGAAGTGGGGCAAGTAGCATTATCACTCCCATTTTACAGATGACAAAGCTGAGCCTCAGGTGAAGTGATTTTTTTTTTTCAGAGAACAAACACTCTGACCTAGTTCCTTCTGGTCCTAGCTCTGTCCAGAGCTCTTCCCACCAGGCCACAGGGCCTGGCAATTGAGGAGCTGAGGTAGCTTGATCAAAGTCGAGGGGCCTGCAGTGAGGCGCCCACAAACCTTTTTCCAATTCAAGCAAGGGGACTGCCCACAAAACTTTTTCTTCCAATCAGTTAGTTCAAAGAGCTTTTAATAGATGCCTCAATTCCATGAAAGGGAAGGAGATCCATCCACTGTTGACCTGCCCTGGTATTGAAATCTGCTTTCCCTCTAGAGCCTACAGCCTACCTGCCAGAGGCAGGGATCTCAGGTAAAGGGAAGAACCAGAAGGAGGCGATCTGCCTGGTCACAGCAGTCATGGCCTCTATTCCCCCTCAGCCCACACTGCACAAGCACCCTCTCCTGATCCTTGTGCCTCATGCTTGAACCCAAGGATGGGAGATCTTTGTCAGCTCTAGTGAGTCCAATTCCCTGATTCTGCAGACAGAACACTGAAGCCTGGTCAGGGGGCAGCGTCAATTAGTGGCAAATCTAGGACAAGAATCCAGCACCCCTACAATATCTCTAACACCCTGGGCCTTTGCAGACATATTCCGTCCATCCTTGTATACTCTATACCCCAATGAGCCCCAAAACAAGCTCCAGACCCTCTGCCTGGAATGTCCTCTTTACTTACAGCCTCCAAAGCCCAAGCCAAAGGTTACCTCTTCCAGGAAGTCTGACCAGATCCCTCTGCTTGGCATCACAAAGCCCCAATCTCATGCATGCATCACAGGATGCCAGGTATCTCTGTGTCGGATCAGCTTCAGAGACACATGGTCTTTGGTGAGGGCAAGGACTGAATCACATCTAAGTTATGTATCTCTCCCAGGCCCAGCACAACGCTCTTTCCTCAGGAGGTACTTTAAAAATGTCTGCATGGCTAGATGCTTATCACAGAGCAGAGCAAACTGCAGACTCAGGAAAGATTTGGTGGAAGAAAAAACAGTCCCAGACAGTCCTCAAATTTACATCCCAAATTATCCTCAAAATTAAAGAGGAAGACTCTGGAGAGAGTGACAAATTGATTAAGCACCTACTAAGCACCACACACTTTGGATACAATGCCCCAAAGGAAACTGACCCTGCTCTCAGGAAGCTGACATCCTACTGAAGAAGGTATCAGGTACACAGCCAAGTTAAAAGTAAATACAAGGTAACTGAGAAAAGGGAGGCAGGGATTAGGTAAAGACCCAGAAGCGGCACTTCAGCAGAGCTTTGAAGAAAGGAAGGACTTGGAGAAAAAGGTGGGAGTGGAAGAGCCAGGGTGAAGGCCTGAGGCCAGGAGAAGCAGGGCCATGTGAGTGCACAGGAAGAAGCCAGATGTGTACATCAATGACAGGCTGTGGAGTTTGGAGGGCTAAAGAGAGGCATTAATAAAGAGGGAAGCTTTGGGGAAAGGCCAATGAGGTTGATCAGAGGTGCCTATGAGGCATCCAATTCAAAAGTCTGATGAGCAGCTTCTGCCAAGGAGTTGCTCAGGAGAAAGATGAGTCAATCAGTTCACAAGCATTTATTAAGCACTTACTGTGTGCCAGGCCCCGTGCTAAGTGCTGGGGATACAAAAAGAGGCAAAACCATGAGCCCGGCCCGCAAGGAAATCACGTTTAATGGGAGAGAAAACAAGGAAATAGCTGTGTATATAAAGAGATAGACAGATAGACAGATAGATAGATAGATAGATAGATAGATAGATAGATAGATAGATAGATAGATAGACAGACAGACAGACAGACAGACAGACAGACAGATAGATGGATGGATATGTAATTTCACAGGGAAGATGAGGGGACAGAGAAGGAAAAGGCTCCTGTAGGAGGTGGGACTTGAGCCGATTCTGGAAGGCAGGCATGGACAAAGGTAGATAAGAGAGTGAAAGCCCAGAGACTGATCTTCTGGGTCACAGAAGGCACAGAGCTCTGGGCAATAAGGTGTAAGAGGGCCAGAAAGGTAGGAAGGGACCAGGGGAAGAGGAGTTTTAAGTGACAGAGAGGAATTTAGATTTGATCTGGGAGTCCTCTGCATAAAGGAGATAATTAAGCCTCAGGGAGCTGATGAAGAGATTAAGAGACAGTAAAGAGAAAAAGGAGGACTCAGGACAGACAGAGCCTTCGGAAAAATCTGTAGCTAGAGGACAAGCCGTGGATGGGCCAGACAGGGAGAAAAACCAGGAGGGGAGCAGTCATCGAAAATTGGAGGAGAGCCATCAAGAAGGATGAGGAATTGCAGAGGCTGCTGAATCTGGCCACTAAGAGATCACTGGTAACTTTGGACAGAGCTGTCTCAGTTAAGGAATCAGGTCAGGAGCCAGATGCAGAGGGCTCAGGAGAGAGTGAGAAGAGAAGGGGATATTGAGGGGAGTGGATGTGAGGTAGATGGGTCACATTAGAGTAGAGAAAGAAGAGTCCTGGGGCAAAAACTTGTAATACATCCACAGAGGCAGAACATGGGTAAAGATCCCTCAAGAGCAAATTAAGGAGTAGTCAGATATGGAGGGCAAGGTAGAAGGGGATGGAAAAGTCAGGGGAACCCCAGAAGAGAGAGACAAGTAGGTAGAGAGAGAAAGGGAAAGGGAGAGGAGGAAAATGAAAACGGAGCAAAAAAGAGAAAAAGTTGAGACAGTGAGGGGGGAGTGCAAGGGGGAAGGGAAACAAGTAGGAATATTCTGTGGACATTCAATTGATATTAAGGTCAGGATCCCCACGCCAGGACCACTCCCCTCTCTTTTTACTCTTAGGAGACACCCTGTTTTCCAGGACCAGCAAGCAAGCTATGCCTTGAGCTTGACATAACAACGATCCTTTGCGCTCGCTCACCTTCTGGATGAATTGTTTCACACCAGCACCGTCCCTGAGCTTAGACAAGCACCTGTAGTATTTGTGTTCTGGTCATGAAGTCTGCTATGAGTTAAACGGTCTTATTGCTGCTGTCACCCCTCACTGTCAGGGCTACAGTTCCCTGCAAAGTCACAGGGATAAGTATTGAGATTTACCCACACTAAAGCAGGTCTCTTACTAGAGGAGTCCCAGCACATGTGTCTAGTTTCCCTCCTCCAACAGAATGAAGAAAGTTTTTTACTTATCACCACTGTTATCTCTTTGGTTTTAATTTATTTTATTTTTGAGTTAACTTTGGTTCTGATAACCTGTGTGAGCTCTGTTAACAGTAGCTCCCAAACCCCTGTGAGTCTCTGGTCATTTGTTCTTGGGGTTGCCATACGGCATCTTACATCAACAGGGCCTGGAAATGATCTCAGAAAATACTGGCTCTCCTTAGCAAACAGGGAAATGTGGCACCCAAGGGCAATACCAGCAGATAACAAACTATTCAGTAATACCTGGGAGAAGGCAAAAAAGAATGAGCAATGCTGCCTCTTAATCTAGGGGAAAGTAATGGAGAGAATAATGATTTTTGGTGGAGCACAGCTCTTGCAAGTCTCCTCGGAAACAACAAAAGCATGTGCCGCCAGTGCTGGAGTCAAAATCAAGAGAGATGCCTGGACAGGGAGGGATACAGCAGATCAAAGTCTACCAGTCTTCTGAGAAGTCTTACTATCAGACATAAGACAGGGAGATGTTTGCTCCCCTCTACTCATTAAGGGTGTCTAGCTCACAATCTGAATAGAACAGAAGATGGTGAAGTCTTCCAGAAACTCCAGACAGCAAATGGCATTAGACTCAGTGAAAGAAATGATGACTTGATTCAAATATCTGAAGGGCAGTGGAGAGACTAGGATAGAGTGGTGGAGAGAGTTCCATGCCTGGAGTCAGGAAGACCCAACTTCCAATCCAGCCTCTGACATTTACTAGCTGTGTGACCCCTGGGCAAGTCATTTCACCCTGTTTGCCTCAGTTTCCTCATCTGTGAAATGAGCTAGAGAAGGAAATGGTAAATCACTCCACTGTCTTTGCCAAGAAAACCCCAAATGGGGTCACAGAGAGTTTGATATGACTGAAAATGAGTGAACAACTACAAGAAGGAGAGCCTTAGTTCATAATCAGCTGAAAGAACTGGAGGACTCTTTGGCCTAGAGAAGAGGGGTGAGGATCGGGGATATGTCAGAAGTAACAGTCTGGTTATTTTTAGGTGCACATAATTCACAACCCTGCCACTTCACTGGGGTTGTAAAAATGCTCTGCAGAAAGAGGAGAGCTGTCTTCAAGGATCTGAAGGGCTACGAGTCACAGAGACCAATTAGGCTTGTCTGGTGTGCCCCAGAAGGGCAGAAGGAGGAGGAATGGGAAGGAGCTGCAGGGATAAATTTAGGCTTGATGTGAGGAAAACCTTCAATCGTTCTAAGTAAGAGTTGGGATATTTTTAGATGGCTGCATTCACAAGCCTGGATCCATCCCGCTTACAAAGCCATGCCAAGCACAACGTTTATACCCTCCTAATGCTGAGAGGAGAGCGAATGGCACAGTGATAGATTCTCAGAGCTCACTGAGGTCGCACCAAGATAACCTGCTTGACCTGGGAGCAGCTGACAGGTCCCAGGTGACCGCAGGCCTTCTCACTGTCCTCTTCCAGAAGCTGGGCCCACTCCAGGGGGCAAATGCCACCAAATTCTCCCAGCCATTGCAAAACACACCTGGGACGTATGTGTGATATGGTAACTCCAGGCAAAAGAGGGGAAAAGAAAGGAGAGCTCTGCACGGGCCTTCAGTGGAAGCCAGCAGAGGCTGGGAAAGATGCCGACGGCCACAAATGTCACCCCACGGCTTCCCTCTGCTCTCCACCGAGGTCAGGGAGGCTTCCACAAAGCCAAACGTGGCCCTGGCCCCGGACTGTCCCGCTGGAGAGCCCAGGAGGGGCCAGGTGGGCTCACCCGGCCTGGGACGGAATGAACGGGGCAGCTTCCGACAGTCGGAAGGGCCTCGGGCCACGGAGTCCCCACAGTCCGTGACCAAGCATTCCCCCCCGCCCCCTCCCCAACGAGGGGGTGCGGAGCCCCCCAGGGCAGCCCTGTTGTTGGGGAGGTGTCCTGGCAGCAATACTCCCGCGAGCTAATTCTGGGGCCGCCCTCACAACGGCGGGTCCGGTCCTGGGGGGCGGGGGAGGGGTCCCGGAGCCCCTCAGACATTTGGACAACCACCCCGCCGCCGCCCCCCCTCAAGGCCCCCCCTCCGTCGTGGGGGCAGGGGGTCCTCCTCCAGCCCCGTTTTGGACTCGGAACCCAAGGCAGTGCCAAGGGGTGGGGCCCCGCCCTCCTCCTCCTCCCCAATCTCCCCCTTTCATCCCGGAGACTCCCCCTTCTCAGACTCACCTCCTACCCAAAGGCCCCTCTCACTTGAGCCTGCCCCTAGGTCTCCCGCGCGCTCCCGAGTCCCGGTCTTCTCTGGTAGATCAAGGATCAGCTGGGAACCCGGAAGCACAGGGCGGAGCGGGGGCGGGGACACGCCTGCGCCTTGGGCGCTCTTGTAGCCAGCGAGGGGATCCGGGCAGGTCGGAGCCTGCGCTCTGAAGACCTCCAGTTACCTCCCCCGCCCCTCCCGGGAACCTCCTCTCTCCTAGAATAGGCGGATCCCAGCTGAGGCTACGCCTGCGCCTTGACGCCTCTCCCGACCTCCACGAGGACCGCCCCCGCCGCCCTCTCCCGGTCCAGACTAGGGGCGTGACGAATGGGCGGCTCAGATACGTGAACGCATGCGCCCTGGGGGCCCGTGGGGCAGAGCCGGAGGTAATTCTGCGCAGGCGCAGTAGGCTCAGGTGAAACTCTAGGAGTATGCCAGCTGTGGTGACCTGTGGTGATTGTATCAACCAGTAAACATGTATTAAGCGCCTACTGTGTGCCAGGCACTTTCCAATGATCGTCTCGTTTGATCCTCACAGTGATCCCAGGCGGGAAGTGCTGTTTGTTATTAACCCCATTTTACAGTTAAGGAAACCAAGGCAGACAGGCTAAGTGATGTGCCTGGGCTCAGACAGCTAGCCAAGCCCCTGAGGTTGGATTTGAACTCAGACCTTCCTGGCTCTAGGCCCAGTGCTCTGACCAGCTCCTTCCCTTCTGGGCCTGCAAGAGGAAAGGGCCCTAAACAGTCCCTGACATCCTTCCGAATGTCAGCATTCTCCCTTCTCCCTTAGAGGTTTCCTCAGTTTGGGGGGGAGGGGGTGTGTGAAGACCAACGGGGGTAAAGGTCATCAGTTCCTTGGAGTCTGAATACCTCTGGGGGCCTTTCCTAAGCAGGAGTTGTCAGGGTACCCATGTTGGCCAGAGTGGATGCCCCTTAAGAGGGGAGAAAGCTTCCCACTGTCCCTGGTGCTGCCTGTTAGGGCTCTCAGCTCAGCAGACTGTTTTTTCCTAGAACAACACACTTTCTCTGGTCTCCCTCCCAAACCCCACTATCACAGGTGTTGGGTTCTCCAGGCCAGACGGGGTAATCTGAAGGCTGTTGCTCGTGAGCCCCCATCCAGTGCATTTCCCATATCAGTCAGCCAGTGAGAGTTCATTAGCTTTTAAAAAGAGGTGGGATAGTAAAATCATTCGGTTCAGAATCAACCACCCAAAAGTTTGGGATGTATTCCCTCCACAAATAAAAGCCTAGTCTGGGGAAAATTGGGTTCAAGCTTAGAGAGAGAGCACTTGTGGACTAGATGAAACTCCCTTTCTCCCTCCTTCCCTGGAATCTTTGTGAAATTCCACTGTGGTATGTATCCCACCCTACTGGGCTCCAGAATCCTGGCCTTACTCTTTAGCTGCTTTTCCTGGTGGGTCTAGTTTGTCTCGTCTCAGCTCCAGGCTGGATGCATTATTTGTTACTCGCCTAGACTCTCCAAAAACAAAGCCAGTAGAAGTGGAGAACTGGGAAACAGCAGACATTCAATGCCAAAGGTCTCTATTTTTTTGATAAAAGAGAAGACAAGGTCCTTAGCTGAGGGGGAGTGAAAGTTGGGGTTTATAGAGAGGAAAGGTTTGGAAAAGGCACTATGGAGATAGAGGGTCAGTCAGGAAAAATTCATTCATTCATTTGTTCATTCGTTATATATGTATTAAGTGCCTACTATGTGCCAAGTACTATGTTAAGCTCTGGGGATACAAAAATAGGCAAAAGATAGTCCTTACCTGCAAGGACTATCTGATGGAGGAGATAACAGGCAAAAAAAATATACAAAACTAACAGAAAAAATGGGAAATAATTGTAAAAGGGTAGGCACTGGAATTAAAAGGGATTAGGGAAGGCTTCCTATAGAAGGTGGGATTTTAGGTGGGACTTATAGAAAGCCAAGAAAGTCAGTCATTAGAGCAGGGGAGAGTGAGTGTTCAAGGCAGGGGGGACAGTAAGAGAAAATCTCCTAGGTGGGGAGATGGAGGGTCTTGTTCATAGAAAGGCCCAGAGGCCGTGGTAGGGGGAGGGAGCAGCCTGTGCAAAGTTGGAGGTGGGGAAAGGGAATAAGCATTATAGAGCACCTACTGTGTACCAGACACTGTGCTTTTATAAATATTTTCTCATTTGATCCTCACAACAACCCTGGGAGGGAGGTGCTGTTATTATCCCCATTTTACAGAGGAGGAAACTGAGGCAGAGGTTGTGACTTGCCCAGGGTCACATAGCTAGTAAATGCCTGCGTAGATCTGAACTCAGTTACTCCCAACTCTAGGCCCAGTGCTCCATTCTCTGCACCACCAGCTAGAAGTAATTTGTCCATCACTAAAACTTCTACCCAAAGCAAAGACAGTGAGGACTCCATTAAGGGAGGATTCATAAGGCATCCCTTAATAAGGGACCATAAGGCTCAAGAGTGATAGAATTGGAAGCCACAAGCCCTCCAAGTTATCCCCAGAACTCTAAATGGAGCAGTGGTCAGCTGCCCTCAGGGGAATTGACCTTCCAGGGTGAAAGGGACCCTAGATGGGGAAACTGAGTCAGACAGAGGTTAAGAGACTTACCCAGCAAGGGCAATGTTTGACCCCAGGTCTTCTTAACTCCAAGTCAGGCTCTGGGGTGCACTCCTCTGGGGTGCCTCCTAGCCTTTCTGCAAGATAATCTTATCACTCATGTCTTCTTTTGCTTTTCTGTGTAAGTTTCTGTTTCCCAGGAACTGTCTCCTCTCAGCTGTCCCGCAATATCCTTCCAGAGACAACTTGTGACACCACAAGGCCCTCCCACCCCCCACTCTCCTTTTTGCCCTCCTCTCCTTGCACAAGACTAGATAAGTCACAAGGCTCCTGCCAGTACTTTTCCATCTGGCCTCCTTTGAATTTAAAACCTTGGGGAGATATCCTGCTGGTCCTCATGCACCTGTGGACCCACAGCTGACCTCAGGGGCAGGCTGTGCAGAATGGGGCATCCCCATGGATGAAGTCCCAGATCTCTCTCTCTCTCTCTCTCTCTCTCTCTCTCTCTCTCTCTCTCTCTCTCTCTCTCTCTCCACCCTTCCTTTCCTCCTTCCCTCCCTTCCTCCCCCTCCTTCTTCCCTCCCACTACCATCCTCCTCCTCTCTCTGTTTCATTAGACAACAAGCATTTATTAAGGGCCTACTATGTGTTGATACTGTGCTAAGTGCTAGAGATGTAAAGAAAGGTAAGGGCCAGGCCCTGTCCCCAAGGAGCTCATGATCTAATGGGGGATGCTGCACAAAACCAGTGTTCTAACAAACCACTGACAGGGTAAATTGTGAACAATTAACAGAGGGAAGGCAGTAGCATTAAATGGGATCAGGAAAGGCTTCCTGGAGAAGGGGGGATTTTAGCTGGGGCTTGAAGAAAGCCAAGAGGTGGAGATGAGGAGGAAGGAGGGCATTCCAGGGAGGGGGCACAGCCAGTGGAAATGCCTGGAGCTGAGAGATGGAGGGTCTTATGCTGGCAATAGCAGGGAGACCTGTATCACTGACTCTAACAGTGCATGGGGCTTTAAATGCCTATTAGATTATGGGCTCCCTGAGGGCAGGAGCTATCTTTTGCCTTTCTTCATATCCTTAGTTCTTAGCATAACGCTTGGCAAACAGTAGGTGCTTAATAAATAGGTGTTTGTTCATAAATTGATCTAACTCCTGACACCACAAGAAACTTATTGACTGACTGATGGATGGAGGATTTTATAACTGATTCTGGAGGTGACAGGGAACCACTAGAGTTTATGAAGAAGGGAGATGATATGGTCAGACTTGCAGTTTGACAGCTTGAGTGGGGAATGGACTGGAGTGGGAAAAGACTCGAGGCAAGAAGATTCCCCCTACCCCAGCAGCTGGTGCAACACTCTAAACGTGAGGTGATGAGGGTCTGGACCAGGGGGTGGCAGCATCAGAAAAGAGAAGGGGGCATACTGGAGAGAGAGCTAGGGACCTCTCTTGTAAGTTAGAATCTGACCCTGAAAGGAGGCAGCAGGTTGCAGTAGATGGGACACCTCAGTTTCCTTATCTTTAAAATAAGGGGGTTGTACTTGATCGCCTCTAAAGTGCTTTTGGGCTCTGATTCTATGAGCTGTATGATTTCACTGAGCTCTGATCGGCAGGAGAGCATGATCAGAGCCACCTTTCTGAGTTAGTGATGTGAAGACAGCACAATTCTGGGGTGTGGGGAGGTCTGCCCTGGGAGCCCACCTACTCCCTAGTGTGGGCTAGGTGTCCCTAGGGTGAAACGACAAATATAATTTTCCTTTAAGGCTCAGTCTAGGGGCTGCCTCTGACAAGTGGTGCTTCCTGGTTCCCCTAGCTGTCAGTGATCCTTCACTCTCTAAATCACTAAATTGACTTTATACATGCTTTGTAGTGACTAATCAGTACAGGGGTGTTGTGTTTTTCCCTCCTCCCCTCCCATAGAAAGGATGGCTCAGGGGGACATGAAAGCTGTCTTCCTGTATTTGCGGGCTCTTCTGGGTTCTGGCGACTCCCAGAAGGCAGAATGAGGAGCCAGGGATGGTAGAGGAGGAGGAAAGGAGCCTGGAGTTGAGTGGAGGGAGATGGAGACTTCACTAGGGTTGGTAGAACTGAGCTAGACAAAGGAACAAGCTGCCTGGTGAAGAAACGAACGGCCTATCAGTGCTCCAAGGGAGGCTGGACGACTTGTCAGCAACGCTGTCCAGGGGATCTCTGACCCTTCCGGCCCAGAGATTTTGGGAGTTGAGGTTCGTTGCACCTCTCAGAAGTAATTCCAGGTGCCATGGGTGGGGCTGGCCTGAAGATGGAGAATCTGCCCTTAGCCCAGAGAAAACATGGGCACATTATCCCTGGGCACAGCTTTGCTTGCTGTCCCCTAGCCTAGAGATCAGGAAGGGTCAGCTTTGAGCAGAAAGAAGGCAAGGTCTGGAGCCTGGGTTGGACCAGTCTTGGCGGGGGGGGGGGGGGGGGGGGGGGGGGGCACACCAGGGTTCTTAGTTCTCCCTTCTAAATTACTACCATGCAGAGCACAGACGTCTTTCCAAGGGCCAGCCCCCCAGCACTCCTAGGGGAGCCCCAGGATTCCATGTTCTCCACGTTTGTGGAAGTCCCAACCCCCAGCCTCAGGTTGAGCTCTCCTACCCAGAGCTCTGAGCCATATCAGCCCCACCCAGGCTGGCCCAAGGCACATCTCCTGTAAGGGTGTGGTCGTCCTTGTTTTTTAAATCTCTGGACATCAAAGGAGCCTATCTGGCCAGACACAGAGACACAGGTTGTCTTTCTTCTTTATTTTTCTTTGTTTAAAATAAAAACAATACACTCTTTCCCTTTATTAAAAAAAAGGTTTCCCCTTCCCCATGGATCAGCGGTAACCCCAGCAAAGGGTGATTCCAATCACTCTGATTCACCACTGAATGAAGGGGTGGGGATGGGAGGCAGAGAAGCCAAGGCTTCCGGGAATCTCCTCAAGGCTCAGACCAGATCCCCTCCCCGAAGTCTGCTTCCTTCAGAGGGAAGAATCCCTGGGAATGGCAAAAGTCAATTAGGCTCAGGTCTTAGGGGATGGGGGTCTTCCCCCACCCTCTTCATTTAGTCTGGGTTGGCTCTGGTCCCAGCAAAGCTTCCATCAGAGTTTACAAGGTGGGCAGGCAAAGACTCTGCTGAGGTCCTACAAGGTGAGATGCTATGACCGAATGCTTCCTAAGGACAGGGACTAGCTCTGCTCAGTCTCCCATCTCCCCCTGGCTAGGCCTGGCTCAGAGTTGGGGGGGTGGGAAGGTTCAGTAATGATTAGGTGAATAAGTGGCATCTAATTAGGGTGGTGAATGGGAAGGCATCCCCAGTAGGCCTCAGCTCTCTCCCATTCATCCTTTCTCCACCTTCGACGCTCCCCCCATCAGGGGCAGTTCTATCCACCAGGAGGACCTGAGTTCAAATCTCACCTCACACACTTGACACTCACTAGCTGCGTGACCTCATCCTGGGTCATCTCCAGTCATCCTGATGAATATCTGGTCACTGGATTCAGATGGCTCTGGAGAAGTGAGGCTGGTGACTTGCACAGCCTTTCCTCACTCAAAACAAAGTCAAGTGCAAGTCATGTCATTATTTCAGTGATGGCATGGTCTTCTTTGGCAACAAAGGAAGAACACACACACACCTTCGATCCCACTAGATCTTCAGTGAGTGTGTGAAGGATGGGTGTGTGTGAATGCACAGAATGAGAGGAGGGATCTGGCTTGGACCCTAGGTTTCTCTATCTGGTAGCCTTTTAGCTTCAAGCTATGAAGAATCCTGAAAAGTGGTTTTTCCAGAAGGGTTTGGCCAAAGGGCTAGATCTGCTCTAGCTTTGGGGGAGAACCCAGGAAGGGTCTCTTCCATCCAAATAGCTTATTTGGCGGTGTCCGGACAGCCTAAGAGTAGTCTCATGGGTCCAGAGTGGCTTTGCCCAAAGATGTCTTGGAAAGAGTTCTCTTGTCATCTATGCCAATGACCAAAGGAGCAGTGGCTCAAACTGTAGCACATGAGATCTTGGCTCGATGCAAACAAGGCCTTCTTGGCTGGCGGCTTGTGGTTAATCCCCTGAAAATGACTTCTTGAGGTGGGGAAGGACAGGGGACCTTTGAGTACAGCAAGGCCCCTCTACTCAGCCCCCTCCCTCCCAACACAGTCTCCCTGAATCTGGAGGGTGGATGAGGTGACTTCTCCTAGGATAGCCTCAGTCTGGAAACCAGAGTTGGGTAGGGGGCCATTAGGGCAGTCAGAACCAGGGTCCCAACTGCTTGCTGAGACACCTCTTAATCCTTGGTTCTACAGGGTTCTCCCTGGGAGAGGAATGGTGGCATTCTGTGCCACCCAATTGTAAAACCCTTCCCCCAAATTGTAAAATATTGTTCACTTATTGCCCCATATGCTCGAGGCCCTTAGCTCTGATGCATGAAGCCAGGGAGTCACATAGGACCACACACATTCACACAGGGAAGGAGTCACACCTCCACAAAGACCTAAGCACAAGGGCTAGTCCGCCAGACATCCATGCAGCTCTCAGCTCAGTGCTTGGCACACAGAAAGCGCTTAATAAATGCTTCTTGACTTCACTGACTGTCCCTTGAAGGCGGGTGATCTCACAGGGTCATGTAGGGCCCTCCTGGCTCTGGCCCTGACACTGTCCAAGACTTTGAGGTTAATTACACCCTTACATCAGCTACCTCCTGCAGCTGCTCAGGGCCCTTGCCCAGCTTGGTGTGAGGGCGGGGGAGGTCTCCCAAAGGAAATGTCAGATTCATGACACCTTCCCTCCCAGCAGTTTCTGAAGTGTGTCTTTTTCTGTCTGTCTTTCTCTCTGGTCCTCCCCAACTCCCTCCCAACAGGAGAGAGTGTGAGCAGACTCCGGAAAATGAAAGCTGGTATTTGGAGGGCCTCAGGGAGGGGCACCAGAGGAAGACGGTGGCTGTGGGTCTCTCCACGACCATAGTCATGGGGGTAGTTGCCTTTTCCCTACCAATGTCCGGGGACCTCCAGGCCAAAGGTCAGCATCCTCCCCCAGGCAGATGGGGGCTCAATGACAGATCCTTTCTGTCATCTCTCTCTGGAATGTCAAAAGCATGGACAAAGAAGGTCAGGACTGAGGATCCGAAATCCCCTAGGCCTCAAGGCCTGTTCTCTCCCCCTCTCCCCCACCCAGTACATTCCTCCCTTGAAAAGGTTGTGATCTTGTACCCTAGGGTTCCCAGTGAGTTCTTGGGGGCTTCACGAAGGGTTGTGGCCATGAAATGTTAGTGGGGAACAGGAATAATAGGAATGCTCTCTGCCACCCCATCTGTCTAGTTGGCACAATCAGAATTTTACACATTAGGCTTTCTTACAGTGAACCACCCCCAAAACCAAGCCCCAAATAGAGTGGCCAAAGATGTGAGACCATGGTGCCTCCTGCCACAAAACCACAACATGGAGAGGTCTAGAGAAGAGGCCCATACTGCCCTCAACGGGTAGAGGACAACACAGTGTCCACAGAGAGGGGGGCAGAATCTCCCCAGGCTGAACAAGGGCTCCTGCATTAGATATGAAGACATGGAGCCTACAGAGGGAGTTTGAGGTGGTAGGCCAGAAGGCAGGAGACCTGAGTTTAAAGCCTGGCTTAGACATTCACTAGTTCTGTGACCCTGGGCTCTTGGGCTCTCAGTTTCCACCTCAATGAAATGGGGCTGATAATGGACTTTGGGAGGTGGTGAGTAGTTTGTAAGCTTTAAGGCCCTGGAGAAACAGACATGGTGGGCAAGGAGGCAGGAGAGTCTAGGACCCCTAGAGTGAAGGCAAGGCCTGAGGCCTGTCTTACCAGTGGCTCTAGCTCCCGGTGGTCCACTAGGCTGAACTCCTGGATAAAGTAGTAGAAGTGTTTGTAGCAGGTGTTGACATGGGCCTCCGCACCCATGGCGATGATGCCATCAAAATGGTGGATGTAGACATGGACAAAAACACGGAAAAGGCGAGTCAGGATCTTGGTGCACACTTGCTGGAAGTTCTTGGGGAAGGGGACCCCTGCAGGTAAGGGAGAAAGAACTGATTCAGAATCTAGACGCCTGGAATCCAGACCCCCAGATATCTGGGCCCCTGGATATTTGGACCCCTGTACATCCAGGATATTAAGACATTAAGACCCCAGGATATCAGGGACCCTAGACATAGGGACCTCTGGATATCTGAGCCCCTGCATATCTAGACCCAGGGCATCAGGGTCCCTGGACACTTGGATCCTGGGACATTGGGACTCCTGTACTAGATAGTCCCCTCATGTGCATCTCAGCCCCCATTTCCAAGTTAATTTCCCTGCAGAAGAGCCAAGATACCTGGGTCCTCTGCACCATTCTGAAGAAAGAGGAGGCAGAAATTCATCTCCCATTTACATCTCACTCCAAGATCATGCCCTGAGCCTCCTGCCCGGTCCACCACTCCCTGCCCCTCTGATCCTGCCTTCATTTTCATTCTGAGAGCAGAAAAATGAAACAGAAGGAATAGCTTAGTTCAGGGGTGGGGAACCTGCGGCTTTAAGGCCACATGTGGCCCTCTTGGTCCTTAAGTGTGGCCCTTTGACAGAATCGAAAGTTCTAGAAGTTTTGGTCAAAGGGCCACACTTGAGGGCCTAGAGGGCCACATGTGGCCTTAAGGTTGGACTTAGGTTAACAGGCCTTAGACTCTTAGCCTCAGGAGGGAAAAACAATGAGCAAACTTGTCAGTGCAGGCCCACTTACACCCCTATTACCAAGGCTAAGGTGAAATTCAAAAATGTTTCTGTAAATGCAAACCTCTTCACTTACTCCAGGCTGCTCCTGACTTTGTCCCAGACAAGGCAGAGGAGCATGGCCCAGGACATGGCCATGATCTGATGCAGCCTCCTAATCTTACAGGAAATGAAACAGAAGCCCCAGCCTAGGTGAAGGTTAGTGCCAGAGCTGGAATCCAGACCTCCAAACCCCAACACTCTTCCATCATACCCATTGGGGTATGTCAAATGATTAGACTTGGCAGCAATAGCTGCCATTTCAGCCACGTGCTGGATGGTCCTAGCCTTACTTTAGATGGCAGGTCTTTCTGGCTCCGTACTGCCCCTTGTGGTGACAGCACAAAAAACCTCCTACTGCCATGTCTGGGCTAGCCTGGGGCTGTTCCTCATCATAGGCTGGTTCCCTCAATGCCCAGAATAGACCAGGCCACACTCCAGCTCAGTCCTACAACCTATAAACAGGCAAGGTAGGGCAGGAACCTGTCACAGGGTCCCCATTCATCCCCACACAAACACACAGGACAAAGTCGTTGGGCTCCAAACCCTATGGAAGGAAATCCCAGGGAGACAGACCAAGGGGAAAGAAAGAAAGGGGAGAGAAAGGTCCCATGGCCAGTCCTAGGGAAGGTACCATTTTATTTCTGCCTTTTATCTCTAGTGCATGGCACATAATAGGAGCTTAATAAATGTTTCTGATTAATTGATCATTCCATAACTCCATCTTCCACAGTCTGCTGCTGTGGTATGGTATACTCTCTCTGGTTTCCTCAGAATTAAGCTGACCAATGGAATCATCACCAGCTTAAGGACATCTTCTCCTAATGAATATGGTTGGGGAATAGTTAAGAGTAACCCACCCACCTCCTGGTGGCCTCAACTGCTTCTCTGCCTGTGTTTGTCTCTCAGCCTTCTTTCTATCCTCGTTGGGCAGGAGAAAGCCCACCCTGTTTCCTAGAAGTGACTAAAACAGGGAGTATTGACCTTTTCCTTGCAGTCTTCCGCTTGGTCCACTTCTAATGGAATCTAAAGTCAAGATCTTCCTTCTTTGAGTGCTTGTCTGTGTTTTCTTTTCTGTAGGCAGTGATTGGAACACTGGACCCTCTGCAGATCCCAGAGGAGCCTAGAATGCCAGAGCTAAGGGGAGACCTTAGCTTAGAGACCACCAGTGATCTCATGGAAGAGCCAGGATTAGAACCCGAGACTCCAGGTCATTTTCTCATCTTCTCTCTGTCCTCAGCATCTAAGGTAGAGTTGTTTTCTCCATCTCATTGTGCTAACTCTGCAAATAAGGATGTTGAGGTCTAAACAAGCTGAGTGAGTGCCTCGCTGAAGGTCACCAAGCTAGGAGGAGTTCTCTCTCTGGCTTGATCCTGTCTCCCAACATACTTTAAAAAAATATTTTAAAAATAAATATTTATTGATGCATTTTGGGGTTTTTTTACATCACTGCAGTTTTCTCCTGTATCCCTCCCCCTCCCAGAGAGCCAGCCCATACAACAAATAGCAATTTTTAAAACTTTTTGAAAGAGGCAAAAAATCAGCCTAATTGATCAATACATTGAACAAGTCTGAAACTATATGTGATGTGCAATGCTTGTGGACCTCCTGCCTCTGCAAAGGGTGGGTGCCTCCAACATTGTGTAAAAATAGTATTCCTTTCCTTAAAAGCATTCATTTGACCAGCATTTTAAAGTGCCTACTGTGTGCCAAGCACTGATACAAGATACAAAAGCAAAAACTCAATGTTTCCCACCCTTCCACATTGGCAAGATGGCAACCGAGACCATGAAAGTCCTCAGTCAATTCACCAGATGGAAAAACAGCACGTCTAAATCTTTTCTCAATTCATTTCAATATGGCTTCCATCACCCTACATGTACATCTAAAGGACTTTATTCAGCCCTCACCTGCAGCCTCCAACACTGCTGGAAAATCAGGGCTCCTATTTCTAAATCTCTCTAAAAGGGACAAAGTGCTGTCCCCACAACCCTCCAGGGAGGTAAGGGGAGGGTTATTAGCCCCATTTTACAGATGAGGAAAGTGAGTCTCCGAGAACCTAGGTTCTATGCCAATTATCTTACAGCTAGTAAGAGCCAGCTGGGGCTTGAACACAGGTGCCTCCTGACTCCTGCTCTTGCCCATTCCTTCATTTCATGCTGCTTTTATCTCAGCTCCATCCTCCCCCCCTCAACATCTCAGAGACCCCTTACTCTCTAGCTCTTCTCCGTCTCTAAGCAGCTGTCTCCTAACTCCACTGTCTTCCATGTGGCTTCATGGCACAGAGAGAAGCCTGGAAAGTTGGGTGAAAAAAGGCCAGGCTGGAAAAAGCTTTTGATGCCAAACAGAGGATTTCCTATTTGAGTGTGGATGGATCTAACACGGTCAGACCTTTGCTTTAATGACTGAATGGAGCTGGATTGGAGTGGGGAGAGCCTTGAGGCAGGCAGACCCACCAGCAGCTACTGCAGTAGCCCAGGTGTGGGGTGAGGAGGGCCTGTACCAGAGTGATACAGTGTCTGAGGAGAGAAGGGACATGGGGAAGGTAGATATTCCAAGCTCTGTGCAGCATTAAATCAATAATGGAGTAAATTCAAGTGAGGGGGCCTAAGATGGTGACTGGGAAGATGGTAGTGCCCTCATGGTAACTGGGAAGTTCAGAAGATGGAAGGGCTTGAGGGGATGGGGAATGTGCCTTATCCAGGGCCATGCTGCCAGGTTGAGTCAAGGTTGGATGTGAACCTAGGTCTTCCTGACATAAAGGCCAGCCCTTTATCCATGGGGCTGGGCTGTCTTGCACATCAAAATTTGATGGAGGAAAATGTAAAATCTTATATTTGGATTTTAAGGAAATCAGCTTCTTAAGTATAAGACAGGGGAGGCAATTTGTCTAAAACAGATGTGGGGGTTGCAGTGGGTTACAAGCTCCTTGTAAGTCAATAGCATGATTCAGTTCAGCAAAAAAAAGTTGGTAGGATCCTAGGCCGAATTTAGATAGCCAGGGATAAGGAGGCATCTGGGTGATGCAGTAGAGAGAGTACTAGGCCAGGAGGCAGGAAGACTGATCTTGCTGAGTTCAAATCCATCCTCAGACACTTATTAGTTGTGTGACCCTCGGCAAGTCACTTCACTGTTTGCCTCAGTTTCCTCATCTATACAATGAACTGGAGAAGGAAATGGCAAACCCCTCTAGTGTCTCTGCCAAGAAAACCCCAAATGAGATCAAGGAGAGTGGGACAGGACTGAAACAACATAAGGAGGTGGGGATCCCTCTGTCCTCTGCCCTGGACTGGCCACAACTGGAGGCTTCTGTTCAGCTCTTGGCCCTGCATTTTAGGAAAGACATTGATTAGCTAGAGGGTGACCAGGGGAAGGCAATCACAGTAGGGAAGGGCCTTGCATTCATCCCCCACAAGGAATATGGCTTTAGCTCCCATTCAGGGCTTCCCCATTCCTGCCAGAATCACCTTTATCACACATGCATGTGGTCTCTTCTCTGCTCTAAACGTCATCACCATCTCCCTTTTGCCCACTGAGTCAAGTTTAGACTCAATTTTTTTCTGGCATTCAAGGCTTGCTGTGATCTGGCAGCAACCTGCTTCATTCCATCACTTCCTCCACACACAGTATGCTCCAGCCAAGTGGACTGACTGTGTCAGGAAGGTGCCCTGACTCATCTGCAATATCTCCAGTCCACTGCCACTATCTTAGGATACCCCCTCCTGGAGAGCCAGGCTCTCCAGGGTTCCAGCATCTTCCCCATTAGACTTCATGTAACACTGTATTTGTCTCTCTCGGGTCAGGAAATATCACGTGTACTGTTGCTGAATGCACCCCTGAGACTGGGAGTGCCATGAGGGCAGGGCCTGAGCCAGACCAAAGCTCTATTTCCTCATTCATCCCCAAGCACAGGTCTCTTCATATGGTAGGCACCATATATCTTAATAAAAGGTTGTTGAATATCCCTGATGCCAAATCATGACCTAACCAGGGGTAAGACTTCTTGATTTAGGAAGGATTCTCTAACACTCTAAGCTGCAAGGGCAGCCTTCTCACATAGTGAGCTCCCTGTCATGGGAGATATGCAAATAGAGGGTGGGTGGCCACCTACCTGTTAGAGACGCTGTTGACAGCCTGGAACAGACACTGGAAGTAGCTGACTTCCAAGGTCCTTTCCAACTGGGAACTCTAAGGTTCTGTCATCTTACAAAGAAGCAGTTACCCCCATGTTTTTCTGGAGAACAATGTTATCTTATGGGTGTGATATGGAGTATGTATATGGGAAAGGTCAGGGTCAGAGTGACTGACAGAGGCCTATGATTGGCTCAAGGGGTGAGACCCAAGACAGGAAGGGAGGCATGAATACTGTACCAAGGGCCCAAAGACTACCCGGCTTGTAGTCTAGAAAGAAAAGGGGCTTGGGGATAGTTTTTGGGGGAGAAGGAGGGACCAGTTCAGCTGCCAGAGGCCAGAAGAAAGACCATGTCTACTTCTACCTGGAACCCAGCCATTGTGGAGTCTGCTTTCCCCAGTGACTTATATTCCCAGGTGAATATTGCCAGAGCTAGCTCAGTGTTTGAGAGGCTCTGAAGAAAAGTTTGGGAGAGAAGAGGTATTAGACTGACTACCACACTAAAGGTCTACAGAGTCATTGTGCTGACCTCATTGTTATATGCTTGTGAAACATGGACAGTCTACCAGCGCCATGCCAGGAACCTGAATTGCTTCCATTTGAACTGTCTTAGGAAGATTCTGAGGATCACCTGGCAGAATAAGGTACCAGACAATGAAGTCCTTGCTCAAGTTGAATTGTCAAGCATTCAAACTGCTTCAGAGAGCACAACTCTGATGGGCTGACCACATTGTTTGAATGCAAAATGTATGCTTGCCAAAGAGACTATTTTATGGAGAACTCACATGGGGCAGGTGATCACATGATGGCCAGAAGAAATGATACAAGGACACTCTCAAAGTCTCTCTCAAGAACTCTGGATTTGATTGTGCAACATGGGAGACACTGGCACAGGACTGCTCAGCGTGGCATGCCCACATCAGAAAGGGTGCTGTGCTCTTTGATCAAAGCAGAATTGAGATAGCACAAAGTAAACGCAGGATGTGCAAATTTAGAATATCCACCCAAAATATTCACATGGACTATCTGCGCCCAACCTGTGGTAGAGCATTCTGAGCTCATATTGGTCTGATCAGTCACAGCTGGACACACTGAAATATCAGTTTATCATGGTGGTGTTGTTTTGGTCCTCTTTGAAGATGGACAACAACCAACCAAATATTCCCAGGTAAGGGAGACCATATAACCTAGACACTGGACATGTAGGACACTGAACCCAGCAGAGTCCTGGGACCATGCTATTTATCTGTAATTGACTGACCCACAGGAGTATCTTCTCTGGTGGAAATGGGAGGTGGCTCTCAAAGGCTCTGCCAGCAATACAGAATTTCTGGTAGACCCTACCAAGCTGAAGAGACTGAGTCAAGACCCAGAGATGGAGCAGGCATGTTGTCTGAGGTCAGAATCATGGAATCTGAAAGTTGCAAGGAACCTATCCCAGAAGGAATCTCTGCTATAACATCTCAGACAAGGGGTTGTCCAGTCTCTGCTTAAAGACTTCCAAAGATGGGGGACTCACTACCTCCTGAGATAGCCCAATCCATTTTAGTAAGTGCCTGAGATAGACTAATCTACTTCAGTAAGTGCCTGAGATAGCCCAGACCACTTTAGTAAGTTCTTCCTGACATCCAGACTAAATTGGCATCTTTACAACATCCCCTCTCCCTCCACTGTTCCAAGTTCTGACCTCAGAGACCAAGCAGAACAAGGCTGATCCTTCCTCCATACTACAGCCCTTCAAATCCCTAAGACGGCTCTCTTATCCTCCTGAGCCTTCTCTTTTCCAGTTAAACACCCCCAGTTTCCTAAACAGATCCTCCTAAGACATGGGCCCAAGACTATTCCCCATCCAGGCAGCTGACCAACGTCTTTAAAATGTGGTGTTCCAAAAGAGGTCTGACCCAGACCTCCTGGCCCTCTGCCCTCTCTGCCACACTGTCAGGAGTTGTGACTCCCCCAAGAAGCTATGGCTCTTTCCCAGGCAAATTCAAACTTCACAGAAAAATCCCCTTAATAAAAGGATTTGTCCTGTAAAACTTGGACTCAGTCAAAGGGCTGCACTTGAGGACCTAGAGAGCCACATATGGCCTTGAGGCTACAGATTCCCCTCCCCGCCAAGTCCTAGACTCACCGTCAAAGTAGGATTTTCAGGGAGCCACCCAGTGTCTGATGGAACACTTTTTGGGTTAGGGAACTCTTACTGGGAAGACCCGACTTTGCCAACTAATATGAAGGCCAGTCCTGGGGGAAAGGGAGTCTTTCTTTGCCATAGAGTGATGGGCCTACATCAACACTGCCTGAGTCCACAGGCCACAGGGAGATCCCATCCCCCAGAGAAGGCACTGGGCTGGTTAGGCACAGGGTTGAGGCTCCACAAGCTGTTATGCCTGTGCTATCTTTAGTTGATCCCCTTCCTCCCCACCCTCAGCAGATCAAGGTCAGGGACACCTCAGCAAGTGGGTGGGTCAGAGATACTCAGCCTACAGCCACAGGACCAGTGTCTGGACAGAGGAGATAAGATGAGGCTTCAAGAAGGAGAATATCATCATCACTGTGTTCTTTCCTCCCAGGAGCCCCAGTCCTCCCCCTCCAGGCTAAGCCTTCCACTCAGGGACTGTCATTTGATGGACAGGTCACAGCCCTGCCCTCAGGAAGCTCCTCCCCTCAGCGCAGGGTCTCTCCCAGCAGGGTTTCCTGATACCCCCAGTCTTTGCCACCACAGCCAGGACACTCACCCACTTGGGTGGGGAAGACATCCTCATTATTGATGAGCCCCTCGATCCAGTCCATGAGCAGCGCCATGTAGCGGGGGGCGGGCAGCTTTGTGGGCCTCCGATACTGTTGCTCATCTTGCCAGCGGTACTCATAGCGTGGGCCACCCGACATCACAGGGCAGCTGGCCTCCGTGCAGCACTCACCCATTGTGCCATAGATGAGGTTGATGCGATTGAAGAAGTCCACCACGTGCACGGCCAGCCAGTCATTGATGTTCTCCCCTGGAGGCAGCCGCACCACGGCTCGCAAGTCCAGGCCAGACTTCAGAGAGGCCTGCGCCTTCTTGTAGAGCTCAAAGCGTTCTGTGCCTGGCTCAAAGCGCTTCCTGGGACGGAACGTCTTGTCCTTGTTGAACACTTGTTTCAGGCACAAAGCCATGACTGGGAGACTGAAGCAGCTTCGGCCTACAAGAAAGAGAGGGAGCTGTGAGTGGCTAGCTCCCTCCCCTCAGGACATCCTGCCCCCCATTTGAAATACTCACTGACTGACCCTAGGCACAGACTTTACAACCCACAGCCTCAGGTTCCTCATCTGTAAAATGAGGGGTTGGCAATGATGGTCTTTAAGGTCCCAACCCTCTCTGGATCTGTGAGCCTAGATTATTGTTCCTATTTTTTCATATTGTTGCTGAAACCTGGACCGTCTGCCTCCCTCCAGCCCATCTGTTCAAGTTCAACCCAAATACCACCTTCTACAGTAAGCTTTTTTGACAGAATCCACACTTGACATTTGTTAAGGACCTCCTATGTGTCAAGCAGTCATACCCTCTGAGCCCTCGATGATGCCTCCAGCATGTCATCGGGAGTGCTGGCATATCTGGGTAGAGGCCAGGCAGACCCTGCTAGAAGCTGAACTCCATGAGGGAAGAGGCTGGGCGTCAATGGAAACTGGGCATCTCCTCCCAGATCCTACCACAGTCATGGGCTTAATGCTGTCTCCATTTTTCCCATGGTATAGTAGGGCGAAGGACCAGGCATACAGCCAGCCACCCTCAATGCAGACACTCCTGGCCCTGCTCTGCAGAGATGCTGGGCATCATCTTCCTTCAGCTCTGCTAACAGGACAGTCCCGAGACAGGGGCTGGACACAATGGCCTTGTTGACCACAGCTGCCCTGTGCTTTGTGTTGATTGGCAATGGGACACTTCCTCCTGGATATCCCGTCATCCGTCCGGCCCGGGGATTCCCAGGGCATGGGGGAGGGAAGTTTCTGCCCAAAAAACTCTTTCCGGTTTTTCTAGCTGAAAGAAGAAAGAGTCCAGCAGGATGTGTGGGCTGCAGGCTGGGGAGGGAAAGAGGAGGGGCCCCCTCGGAGGACTGACAGGAGCAGCCACAGAGGGGAACGACTAGGCAGGCTGTCAGGCGGGGAAGGATGGGCTTCCTCACCCAGGAAGCCTCTAATTCAGCAAATGTGTGGCCAAGCCCTGCTCTGCTCTGGGGAGCAAGAAGAGGAATCAGGCTCCACTCATCCCTGCCAAGGACGCTGCTAGCTGGCCAGGCAGGGAAGGATACTGGTGACAAGAAAGAACCCGCACTATGTGGTACAACCTTGAGACCTTCCAGAAGAAATGGCCACCTAGTCCCAGAATCCCTCATAAATGTCCCCAGCAAGTGGTCATTCAGCATCTGCTTGAAGACCCCAAAGGAGAGGGACTTCCCCCTCTCTCTACCACTTTGGAAAGAGTTGTCATTGTGGGGAATGTTTTCCTGACTGTCCCCCTGTTTGTAGTTCTGGCTCTGAGGCCAAGGAGAACAGTACTCACCCCTTTTCCCCCTGGCAGATCTCTAGATACTTGAACTCATGTCTCACATTTCTGCCCCCCCTTACCCACCCAAGTCTCCTCTTTTCCAGGTCAAACATCCCCAGTTCCTTCAGCTGAGACACCTGTTTCAGGCTTTACCCTGGAGACTACAGTGAAACAGGTGTGGCAGACTCATGCCCTTCACCTTCCGGGTGCAGCCCTTGTCCGGACACTGTACCTTATCTGCAGTGCCCAGAACTGAACAAAAGCATCTACTTGTAGCCTGACCAGAGGGACTCTCCCCTCCTCTGTCCTACTTTAATAAAGCCTGAGATCACCTTCACCTTCTTGGCTGTTACACCACACTGCTGACTCACGTAGAATCCTGATAAGCCCTCCCTCTAACCCCCTTTAATATTGTACCCTTTCAACACCTTCAGATTCAATCTGTCCAGTATTCATTATTGAGCACATATAGGACTCTTTCTATGGTTCTTGCAGGGCTGGCATATCATATACTACTCTCTGTGGAGATGGACAGGCTGGCAGGGGTATCCCATCTCTCCTGGCCTGTGAGCTCTCCAAGCAGGGACTGATCGCAGGCTCAATACTTACGTCATAGGACCTGGGCTTGCACAAACTAAAGTTGTCTTCCAGTCTAGGTCAACTGTTTCAACCCTGTGTGCTGTTAGTCTTGGGGGCTGGGGGAGCAGGACAGTGGGTGACTGCAGAAGCTGTGTGTATGCCCATTGGCTAACTCTGGGTCTGGACAGTTCGCTTCCTTTACATTTCAAAGGCTGACCCATTTACCTATGGCTCTGTGCAGCCCTCTCCCATCCCCCATCCCACTTTTGGGCAGAAGGAGGGACAGATGGGACCCAGGGAGGAAAGAGAGCCAATCCATGTGAATCAGAGTGCCAGCCCAGGGAAGGCCATCCCTGGCCTTCTAATACTGAAATCTGGGCAAAGGACCGACCTTTAAAAAACTTCACAACCTGAATCTTTCCTGTTTTTCTAATCTTACACGACTCCCTCCCACGTTCTCAACCATCTAGCTATGCTGGCATTCTGGCAATTCTTCAAATACAACACTCCATTTCCCACCTCCTTGCCTTTGTACTGCCTGTTCCTCATGCTTGGGATGCCTTCCCGCTTCAAGACTCAGCTCATCTCACTTTCTGCTGGAGGCTTCTCCTAGCACCCTTGATTGCTTGTCCTTTATCTCTCCAGTGACCTCCCATCCAATCTGGATCTTCTCTGTACTTAGTAATTCATTTGTGGTTTCCCTTATTAGAATGCTAATTCCTTGAGGGCAAGGAGGGTATTTTTGCCTTTTTTTGTATGCCCAGTTCCCAGCTGGGTCTCGGTAGGTGCTTAATAAAGGCGTGTGGATTGACAGTCCAGAGTATACTTTCTCTGTTCTAGTTCTATGCCCTCCAACTCAGAGGCAGAGGATGGACATGGGTTAAGAGCTAAAAGCAGTTGACATGCTGGCAGATGTCTATGGGACCAGGCCAGAGAGGCACTGAAGGCCCTTTGCAGTTGGGGTCCAGTCTGACTTTCCAGCCCCGTTTCCCTGGACTCCCCCTCACACACTCTGCGTTCCAGCCAAACCAGCTTTCACCAGACTTGACCCTACACTTAGCACCTCCATGCATCTGAACAGGCTGGTGACCATGGCTGGGTTGCACTCCCTCCTCAGATTCCTCTGGGAAGTCTGGGCCCACTGTTCTCCTCTCTGGAGGATTCAGGGGCAGGGGGTGGGGGTGGGGGTGGGGGAGAGTGGGAGAGAGCTAGGTGGAGGGATGTGTCAGACTCACCTTGCCCCTCTTGGCTGCAGTCAATGCAGACACTGTGGGGGCTGCTCAGGGGTTCAGCTCACTCTGCTCCCTCCTCTCTGAGGAGGGGCCCACAGGGCAAGGTTCTCCTATGCTGGATGGGGCAGGGGTGTGAGACCCCTCAGGATGGTCACTCTCAAGGTATACCCCAGCCCTCCCCCAGGTCATTGGTGCCTCAGCAATGTTCTAGGCAAGCCAAGCCGTTGAAACCTGGCAGTTGCTTTTCTTCTCTTTCTGGAGGGTCCTAGGGATTCAGGCTGGGGCTGGGTGGGTGGGTCTTACCCCCGGTGGCCTTCTCTCATACCGTAGATTTGAAAGGGCCATTAGAAATGGTCTTGTCTGGCCCTGTCTTAGGAGAGCACACAAAGATTAAACACCCAGGGTCATCCCACTGAGAGACCAGTATCCTTTCTTGAGACATAGAGACCTTCAGCAATGCTGACAAAGCACTTCTGGAGTTAGAACAACTGCTCTCACTTTCCGGAGGAGAATGGCCAGGGATTGTTGGAGCTGGGCTTGAAGTCAACTCATTTGGACAGGCTGCTATACTGCCCCTCTCCGAGTCCACCTGTCTGTCTGTCTGTCACACACACACACACACACACACACACAAAACACATACATACAAACACACATGTACACAAACAACATGCATACACCAAATGTACACACACCATACACAGTCACACAATACACACACATAGTCACACAACATACACACATACACTCACAGGCCAGAGACTGAACCAGAGCAGGGAAAGTCCCAGAGAGATGAGCCCTTCTTAAGAGGACTCCAAAAAGGGAAGCTGCCTTTCTCGCCCGAGCAGAGGGCCAGTGTATCAATCTCAGCCTGAAGGACTAAAGTCAGCCCTGGTATGACCACATGGAGGTATGCCTGGCTGCCTCTTTTTTCCTGGGTCTTCAGACACAGGGCCACCCTATGGGTTGCTTAGGGCAAGGCCATATCTGGGGTGACAGTGAGGGGGCAGGGGGATGAATGGGGTGAACTTTCTAGCTTGAGGAGGGAGCCTGCCCGCCTATTTCTCTGAGGCGTTGAAGTGAATAAAGTATTTTCCCCATAACCCCTGGAAGGCAGTGAGTGTAAGGGTTAATTGTCTCCATTTTACAGTAGAGGAAACTGAGGCACTGGGAAAGAAAGTTGACCAACAGCATAAATAGTCCTCTTTCCTGACTTCTGGTTCAGTGTGAACTTCTGGAGGTCACTAGTATCAGAGACTGGATTCAAGTAAGAGGCTAGAGGGCCCCCTTGGCCAGAAGCATGACCCCTCCCTCCAACCTCACCTTTTGGGGGTAAGTCATTAGCCTCTTTTTGTTACTTCCAGAAGGGAAGTGGGGGAAGATTCCATTTCAATGCCTCTGCAGGTCAGAGTCTGTGCACCAGGGGTGAGCCCCTCCCCCGGAAAGGGCTAGTTTTCTTGGGGGATGGGGCTCCAGCAGACTTCAGCTTAAAATATGTTGCTCCTATGATCCAATGGCCTTTGCTTGAGCACAAGGCAGAGAAGGGGAGATTACCCCAGGGGCTGGACTCTCATTCTTGTCCCTGAATTCCCAGTGCCTAGCACAGAGCTTGGTATACATGCAGGTGTTTGCTTACGGTGGGCTGAGAGACCTTGCTAGAGGAGCTGGGGCAGGGGTAATTTTTCTCCTTTGGCCTCAGTTTCCTCCTTTGTAAAATGTAGAAAACAACAAGGGTCAATTCCAGCTCTGGGACCCTCCTGGGACTTTGGTGTGGATTCAGGGAGATGGAAGAGCAGACAGCTCTTTGCAAACAGAAAAGAATTGCTCTGTTTCCTGCCTCTGCTGGCCCCTCCCTAGATTCACAGAATCCCAGAATTGGAGTTGGCACTAACGGTCCAACCCACACAAGGAGTCCCCCCACTGTAACATCCCACACAAATGAGCATCCAGCTGATGCTCAAACACTCCAGGGGAGAGGCACTCACTGCCCCCAGAGGCAGCCCCTCCCACTCTGGGACAGCCTCATTTGGCTCCTTGGCAACTATCCTGCTCTCCCAAGCCAAGGCTAATCCCTCATACCATGGCCACCAGGCCAGCTTTGAGAACTCCATTCAGGAGGGTTCCAGAGAGGCCCCTGTCCCCTCACTGCCCTTTTATATATACATACCCCACTGCCTACCCCAAACTAGCCCAGCCTCTCCAAAGCACCGGCTGCTGGCCCTCTGATGTCCTCTAGAGGCCTTTCAGGGGGTCCACACCTGGTCATGTGGACCAGGGCAAGTTCGTGTTGTCTAACTTCAGTTTCCTCAAATGTAACATAGACTCCCTGGTATCTTAGGTTCCCTCCTGAGTTAATTTTTATTCTGCAGTCAGGCCAGGGCCTGGGGGTTTCCTGGCACCCAGAGAAGTCACCCAACGGTCTGGGCCTCAGTTTTCCCTTTTAGGAAAAGGAAGCTGTATTCCCCTAACAGCCATGAGGCCTGTAGGCCTCATCTTGATCCCCCAGCTCTAGGCCTCCCTGGCCAACAGGGCAGTCGGTCCTACTTACCTCTGTGTCTCGGTCTCTTAGGAAGTCCAGATGTGTAGAGTGGGGAAGGGAGAGCACTGACTTGAGAATCTCCAGGGGCCACTAATTTCCTTAGGACTTGAGCTAAGTCCCTTCCCTTCTCTGGGTGTCATTGCCCTTCCTGGTGAAAGGTGAGTTCTAACAGCCAATTGATCTCAGCTTCTTCTAATGGGCTGACTCAAACACACCTCCTCCAGGAAGGCTGCCCTACCCAACCCTGCCCACATGAAGTCACTCAGAGTGGGGCTAGCCCTGGAGCTGCACAAGGCTAGCAGAGGCCTCCCGCATCATCCCCAACAGTCCATTTTACAGAGGGAACAACTGCAACACGACCTGGGACTTAAGAAGCTCCTGCTGGGAGGACTAGTACAAGTCTGCATTTGTCTCACGCTTCAAGCTTGGAAGGGCTCTCATTAACAGAAAGACGCTCACCGAAGTTCTGGATGGTAGGGCCAATAATCGTGCCCATTCTCCAGAAGAGTTAACTGTGTCAGAGCTAAGACTGAAATCCAGGGCGTCTGCCTCCAACCCCCGGGTTCTCTCCGCCAGCCCATCTGCCTCTAGGCTCCCATACACTGGGTGAAGCCTAGCCTTATTAGAATGGGGGTTTCCTGAGGGCGGAAGCCTGGATTCCCCCACCCCTGCGCCCTTGACCCTCGCAGAGCCTCTGCCCCCGCCCCCCAGTCCTAGGTTCCCCTAGGCTAGAGCCCGGTGCAGCGTCAGCTCCTACAGGCTCAGGCTGGCCCCTCGAGGAGGGTCACGGTCCAGCTCTGGACGCCTGGGCCCCGCCCGGCGCTGTGGGTGCGCTAAACCCTGGCGGGGCAGAGCCACATTCCGGCGAGGGGCGGGGGCACTCACCGGGCACGGCCGGGCCAGGCGTTCGAGGAGGAGGGCTGGCTGTCTGACCGACCGTCTGTCCGTCAGCCTGACTGTCAGTCTGTTTCTCCGCCCGGGAACTCACTCTCCTCCGCGCGGGTCGGATAGCCGGGCGCTGGAGAGAGCTTCGGCGGCTGGTAAAGATTCCCCAGCCGGGTTGAGGCTCCGGTCAGGGGAATCTGGACCGGCCCCGCCTCTGGCCCGGCCCCGCCTCTGGCCCCGCCCCCGCCACGCTGCCAGACCTGCCCACGGGCCTCTGGCCTTCCCCGCCCCGCCCCCATCCTCCGCCCCTTCCCACACGCGCTTCATTCTCGCTGTTCTCAGTGGGCAGTGGGGACAACTGCTCAGAGTCTGGGCCCTAAGCCCTGTCTCTGGTCTCGGGCTGATGTCCTGGGCTGAGCCCTGACGCTGACCCTGGTCCTGATCCTGGTCTTGGCCCCAGTTTGAGCCCAGTCAATGGCTCCAGACTAATGACAATAACAACCAGAAGGATATTTATATAGCAAATACTATGTGTAAGTGCTCACAGATATCTTCACAGCAATGCTGGCAGGTAGGTGTTAATTATTATCCCCATTTTACAGGTAAGGAAAGTGAGGAAAACTGAGGGTAAGTCACTTGCCCTGGGTCACACAGCTAGGAAGTGTCTGAGATTGAATTTGAACTCAGGTATTCTAGCTCCTCTATCCACTATACCAGCTAGTTGCCCTTGAGTCCTGACCTTGGTTTCAATCGGAGCGCTGGTTCTGACGCTGGCCCCATGCTGAACCCTGATCCTGGTCTAAGAGTCTGAGTCCTTGGTCCCAGATAAGGCCTTGACCCTGATCCTGATTCAAGACTGGTCCTAATCTAAATGGAAGTTTCAGTCTGGGCCCTGCCTTAGCTCCCAGATGTGACAATCTGGGCTGGCAGGCCCCCTGCACTAAGAGAGCCCTGGGAGCCCAGGCTCTAGGACTCCCAGGCCACCCAAGCGGCTGCCTACTTGAAGTAATCCCGTCACACAGTGCAGGGTTCCTCTTGGCTCCTGCGTGTCCACATTCTGTCCAGTGGCATTCTGAGTAGTAAGAGAAGAGGGTAGATGTTGGGGGTGTTATTTGTTAGCCATTGGACCACAGGAGAGTTCCTTCTCTCCCTTCACTGAACCTCACTTGTCTTCTTCATCTGAAAAATGGGAGCAACACTCCTGGCAGAAATTGTATTCAGTATTATTGCCTCTAAACCATTCCTGAGGTCAGGGATCAAGCCAATTGTCAAGGAAACCTTGGGGAGGTCCCATCTGGCCAAGCCTTCTGGACCAAACTGCAGAATGCTTCATCTATGTCATCTGATTTTGTCCTCACAATGATTCCTATGAAGTAGGTTGTTCAAGGGTGGTAACTCCATTTTAGAGAAGAGGAAACAGGTTGAAAGAAAGGAAGCCACTTACCCAGAATCACCCAGTTAGGACTAAGCAGAATTGGTCCCCCACAGCCAGGCTGCCTGAATCCAAGCCTAATGCCTTCCCACCATCATTCCATCTTCATGGGACTGGAGGGGGCTGCCTTGAGGAGCAGGGGCATTCCTGAGCCCTGGTTGCCCTCGTGGGCCTGCTGGGGAGAGAGGATGAGGTATTAGAATAAACTCTGACTGGGATTCTTTGCCTCATGTTTCACCTGACCCATGCTGAGGTCTGGTGTGGGTATAAAGGGCAGTTGTTAGGGGCCCTAATAGGCTGCCTGGAACTCAGCCCAAAGCAGACATTTCCTGAATGCCTAGCAGGTCAAAGGGGGCTGATTTAAGTGGCCTCTCTATCTGTTGGGGGACAGGGAGTGCAGTGTGTCTGAGGAGGTTTGGTGGAAGGGGGAAGCCTCTAAGGCTGAAGACCCAGGAGAGCTTGTCAAGGAGATGGGGAGGTGGCCTGACTCTCAGCAGTCAGTAGAAAGAAGCCTGACCTGGGAGGGACAGCTTCTAGTCCTGACCTTGGCACTCTCCTGGGAAGAAAAATCATTTTATTCTCCTGGGAATCAGAAAATTGGCTTCTGGTCCCAGGTCTAACACTGATTCTCTCTGGGAGCTGGTCTGGCAGATCAGGGGAAGGCTACAGACTCAGCTTACCCAAGTATCTCCTTCAAGATGGCTCCAATCCCACCTTTCTTGGTCCCCTTTAATGTTATTGCCTTCTCTTTTCCACCTACTTTGTCTCTTATCTGGTTTCATAGTTGTACAGATGCCTTCCCCTATCCTTCTTAATCTTGGTGCTTTCCCTCAGTTGATTACCTCTCATTTTTCCTGCATATCTCTTTAGTACATAGCTGTTGCATATTATTTCCCTTCTTAGATTATGAACTTCTTGAGGACAGGTGCCAAATTTTCCCATTCTTTCTATTTCCAGCACCTTGCACATAATAGACAGCAAATGAATACATATAGAATGTCTTTGGGGATGAGATGGAGAGACATGGATTAGAGAATTCTATAGAGACGTCAGTTCAGAGCTGATTGACAAGGCAACTCCCAAATGCTAGTGTGGAGAACAGTTTTTAGTAGAGGACTTTGGAGCTGGTCTGATGGTCAGCTTAGGGCTAGGCAGCCTATTCTAAGAAGGATGTTGAAACACTGGAGAGAATCCAGAGAATGGAGACCAACCATGGAGGATCCGAGGGAGGTGGAGATGTTTAGCTTGGAGGAGAGAAGGCTCAGGGTGGCTGTGATAGCTGCATTTGAGGTCTGTCCTGGGGACGAGGGATTAGCTTTGTTCTGCTTGGCAGGGAGAGGAGAGTGTTTTAGCAGTAGATAGGCATATTCAGTTGGATGTAAAGAAAGCCTTCCCACCAAGAGCTGTCCCAGAGTGGGAGGGCTGCCTCAGGGGGTGGTGGGTTCTCTATTACTAGTGGCCTTCTAGGTAAGGCTGTTGAGGCAGAGATTCCTGCTCAGGGTCAGGGCCTGGATTAGCTTCCTCCTAGGTCTTTTCCAACTCTGAGATTCTGTGATTATAAATCAGGAGACCCAGGTTCTAATCTTGATCCTCCTGACATTAACTTGAGTCAATCCCTTCTCCTCTCTGGGCCTCAGTTTCCCCATCTGTAAAATGAAACTATTTCCAACAATCATGTTCTGAGAATCAGTCCTTTCCCAACATTCTTTTTTTCTGCCTTTTCCCAGTCTCATCCCCAGACCAGCTTAGGTCTACATTTTCCTCTAGTTTCCTGCTATTCTTAGTGGTCCTCTGTGGTCCTGGGCCCCAAGGACTCAGTGTAGTGCAGGTTTACTGTAGGATAGGATTTTAGAGCAGCTAGGAGGGAGCTTAACAGTCATCCTGACCAGCCCTATCCCTTTAGAATGGAGGAGGCCCAGAGAGGGGCATCGAAGTGGTCAAGGATTTAGTGTTGTTAATGTGAAACAGGATCAGACTATTCAGACTCTCCCTCTATTTCTCAGGGTGATTCTGAAGAAAGAACCTTGTAACCTTTGGGCACCACAGAAACAGGGACTGCTTCTAGACGTAGACACAGGTGTTGAGCCTTAGCCTCCCTCACGATGGCCCTCATGACAGAAGTAGCTTTCCTCTAAGCTATCTGACCAGCGGCCAAAGCAGCAGCTTTGTCTGAGGCTCTGCTAGGGATGCTACTTGGGAGGGGCCAGGGGGAGAAGTGATGAAGCCCTCCTCCAGCCCTCCCTGTCTATCTGGAGTTCACACTCCAGTGAGGGGGGTGAGACAGGAGATCCTACTACTCCAAGCAAGATGTGGGTCATCCATAAGACAAGAATGAGCAGCATCTGGGGCTGGAGGAGGGGGCTCTTCCTTCCGAATGTGGGAGAGCTGTCTGGAGAGCATTGCATTCAGATAAATCTTCTGGCTTAAAACACAGTGTCTCCAGGAGGCCTTTGCTCAAGTTTAAGGATCAAAGTATGTGACTCACATGGGGAGGGAATTGAGGTCTCAGGAACCTCTGTTCCAAGGGAGTTGGGGATGACCAGCCTAGAGAGAAGACTTGGTGAGGTCATGATAATTGCCTTTATGTATTAGAAGCCTGTCATGGAGAAGAGGGATAAGCCTCCGGCTTGGCTCAGGAGCATAACAGGGAGAAATGGAGATGAGAGGGAGGGCTACATCAAAGTGATATGAGGAAGACCATGCTAATAGTACCTCCTTACAAGAGAAGGGACTGCCTTAACAGATAGTGAACCTCCCATCTCTGGAAATACTCAGAAAGGAAAGCTGGAAGACCATCTATCAGGGAGGGACTCTTTACACATTAAATAGGATAAACTCCCCTGAGGCTACTTTCCAATCCGAGATTCTGATCATTTCATATAGTCAATGTTTGTTGAGTTAAATTGAATTGGTGGGCACAACACATTTGTGCCTTTGGCAGCCATCAGGGCATAGGAACGAGCTTATCCCATTAGCCAGTGCAGAGGGAAGGGTTTGTAAATGGAGAATACAGGCAGGCAGGAAGGAAAAGTGTAGAGTCCTAGGCATTGCTTGGGAAGGGCATGGTAGGGGACCCTGAGTATTCAGAACTGGGAGGAAGGAACTGGGCAGAATAAAGGAAAGGAGAAAGAAGGCATTGAGGGCAGACCCTACCAGGAACTTCACTCCTTTCCTGGCTACAGGTACCCAGAGCCCCTGAACCCTCAGAGGGCCTGAGGTGAAGGTCTGTGTCCTTTCCTCCTCACCAACCAGTCATGTCACTTTTCCTGGGGAAAGTCCAGGTCACTGGTGTGATAGTGGGCCCAGCTTCCTGCTGGGCCCTGCCCTTTGGGAGCAAAGGACTACTGGAATGGTGGGGGGTGGTGGGGGTGGTGGTTGGGCTAGGATGGAATGATGCATGTTGTCTGTGCTCACTCAGCTCTGCCAGCCTGTCCTATCATGTCTGCCCTAAGCCTGTCCTTGGGGGCATCTTTCTGCCCCTTATCGACATTTCTTCCCCTTGCCAGGGCTTTTTATCCTCATGTCCACTCCTTCCTCCAACTCCCCATGCTCTGGCATCCCTTATCTCTGGACTGGTTTGCCCAGGCCCCAGTGCCCATCCCCGATAGCCTGGAAAATTCCATTTCCCTGTTGTCTTCCCAACTGAGGTGGAACTTTCCTCTGGAGAGAGATCAGCACACTTGGAGGACAATGAGAGGGGGAAAAGAGGCATTTTTCTTGCCTCTCTTTCCTTCCTTCCCTACTCCCATGGAACTTGATGGGCAGGAGTTCCAGCCACACAGGGGCATCCACAATCATGAAAAGGGGGAAATGGAAAACTGGGTTTGGGGCAAGGGCAGGGGCAGAGACAGGGCTGCCCAAGAGAGCCAGTATAAAAAGGGCTGAAACCAAAGTAAGGAGAGACTCCATTTTATACCTTGACACAGCATTTACTTGGCCCTTTCCAGCCTCATTTTACAAGTCTGCCAAATGGGGCACTGATCTCCACAGGGTATGTTAACCCTTCTCCTAAACATTGGATCCAAGAGCTAGAAGGAAGAAGCCATCTAGCCTCACCCCTCCCCATTTTACAGTGAAGAAACTGAGGCCCAGAGAAGTTAAATAGCCTGCCCAAGGTCAGAGCCAGGATTAGCATTCATGTCCTGCTACTTCCCTTAATAGCTGTGTAACCATGGGCAACTACCTTATATTTTTGAGTCTTGGTTTCCTCATTTATAAGACAGAAATGAGAGACAGTATGGTGTGGTGGATAGAGAACCAATTTTGGAGTCAGAAAGACCTGAAGCCGCTTTACCCCCAGTGTCCCAGGAAACTTTGTAGTAGGTTACAGAAAAGTTGCAATCTGGATGGGTGAAGGAAGTTTTCACACTAGGAATTCCTCACGGGTCTGGAGTAATAAACAAACTAGGATGGAGTTGTACATCTTTCCACCCCCTGCTCTCACTGCTGCTGTGACCAGGGGCGTGGGAGACATCTTGGTCATGGCAGGGGACTCATTTCCCAAGCTTGGGAAATGCCCAGTGTCTACACTCAATAGACTGCTGCTCTTATATAAACTTCTGACTGCTGGGACTGATCCTGGTTCCATCTGTTCTTTCTCTTTCCAAACCTTAGAGTATATATACTTTGGTGTCATTGTAACTGGGAGCTGCACCTCCCTCCAGCCCTGCTCCCTCAACTGTCCCAGGACCCACAGGAGGCAAAGAGGCAAAGGCTGATCCTAATGAGAAGACATTTAATGGATATAAAGGTAAGTTTAACTTTGGCTAAAAAAAAAAAACCCAAAACCAAAAATCTTCCCAATTATTAGATAGGGGCATGGGAAGAAAGAGACACATGACTGAGCAGCAGCAGCAAATGAATGGAAGGGAAGGAAGGGAAGAGAAGGGAGGGGAAGGAAGGGGAGGAGAAACTGATCCTATGTTTGATAAGCTAGCCCCACTCCCATTCCCAAGGAAAGGGGAAAACAGAAAAGAAGCACTGTGAGAAGAGTTTGATGAGAATGTGGTGCTTGGGGCAAGGAAGGGACTAAGTGTGCTAGAACCCTGAGGAGAGAAGCCACCTCCATTGATATCTGTACAGAGAGAGAAACTGGATTCAAAGTGGTGAGGAGAGAAAGCTGGGACACCAAGACCAGGACAGTGTGACCAAGCTAGGAAGAAGCCACACAGAGCAGATACAGAGTTGCTAGAACTGTTCATACTGCTGAGAACAGAGCTGGTGATTCCTCAGTTTCCCCCTCCTTTACTTCTTTCCCGCTGTCTTGAGAGAGAAAGATGTGTCTGTTGCCCTATTTTTGTTTCTTTTTTCCTCCTATTTTTATTTCTTAAGAGTTTATTTTGCTTTCTAGTTTGTTGCTGTGAAGCCATGTTCACCAAGATAAATGTGGTATTATCAATATTCTTTTTCATCGCTCAAATCACCTAAGAAAGACAATAAAGGGAGGAGACCTGTGAGAAATAGATTTTAAACATATATACACAAACATATGCATATACATGTGAATGTACATGTAAGCGTGTCTGTATATGTATCTGCCAGAGTAATTTTTCTAGATGGGGGCTCAGAGCTATAGATTCGAGAATAATTGATTCACTTTTTTGTAACTTTCCAGAGCAGAGGTTGTTCAGTTGTGTCCAAATCTTTGTGACCCCTTCTTGGGGTTTTCTTGGCAGAGATACTGGAGTGGTTTGCCATTTCCTTCTCCAGCTCATTTTTACAGATGAGGAAACTGAGGCAAAGAGGGTTAAGCAACTTGCCCAAGGTCACACGACTAGTAATTGTCTGAGGCTGGATTTTAACTCAGATCTTCTTGAACCCAGGCCTAGAACTCTATCCACTGTGCTACCTAGCTACCCATGGACCTAGATTAGTTTTAGGTAAAAGAGCCAGAAGTGTAATACGAGGGTTGCTAGGCTGGGCTGAAGAGAAGAGGGCTAGTTACTCCCTCTTTCTGGCACTCATCTTTGTGTGCTCTGAATTATTGCCATCTTAGCCACTTCATCTGTCTTCTCCATTGGGCATGACTTTCTCTTTAGTCTTTCCCTCTGGAAGAAGGGTTTTCCTTTCAACCCCCACCCCTCCGCAGGAAGACAGTGAGAAGGTAAAGTGGTTGAAGGGGCCACCCCTCCTACCAACCCTAACCTGCTCAGGAATTGTTAAATTTTCAGTGTATGCATTTACGCCTTGGAAATCTGCAAACGCTACAGATCTGGGCTTGACTTACTGTTTTCTTGATAGTCTGAGCTTAAGAAAGTGATGGAGAAAATGTTAACGTAAATTAAACTTAAAAGTGCATCATGTGAAAAAAGTTTTCCCCAGAGAGCCAATTCACCAGCACACCCCTGCCAAAGTGGAGCTGGAGGTGAGTAGTGAATGGGGCAAGGGTACTGTGGGCAATGGGAGTCTCCGCTGGGGCCCCATAGACAAAGGCAGAGCTCTCTCTGGTACTGTAAGCAGGTACCACCTCCAGGAAGTGAACCCCAGGGAGAGAAAGGGACCTGTCACCACCACCACTGACATTTGCATGAGGCAAGTGTGACAGGCAAATGCTGGGACACCAAGGCAAGGACTGTGTGACCCTAGAGCAGCTGTGGAGTTGTTGGAACTATTTTCCCTACTGGGATTCTCTTGCTTCTTTCTTTCTTTTAAATAGCATTTTATTTTTTCCAATTACATATAAAGACAATTTTTCACATTCATTTTTATATAGAATTTTGAGTTCCAAATTTTCTCCCTCCCTCTCCCTTCCCCTCCCTAAGATGGTAAGCAATTTGATGTAGGTTATATATGGGCAATCTTGTAAAATATATTTTCGTATTAGTCATGTTTTCACTGTTGTTTTACATTCAATTCCTTTAAAATAAATGTAGTTAACCATTATTAATTTATGTGTTTCATTACTCAAATGTAACTGAAAAAGACAACAGAAGGGGAGTGAGAGACAGACAGAAAGAGTTAGACAGAGGGAAGGACAGAGAAACAGAGACAGAGATGACTTTTTAAGCTGATCTATATCTGCCAGGGTAATTTTCCTAGCTGGGAGCTTGGAGCAATAGAAGAAAGAGTTATTGATTTTTACGTCTTCCAGATTAGTCCTAGGCAAATAAAATAACAGTCTTGGGGACAGGGAGAAAAGTGTGAGCAAGTTGGGATTGGTATGAGAGGTGACCCCCTCAACCACTGCATCTTACCACTGTCTTCCTGTGGTGGGGTTGAAAGGATGTTGTTGTTTGTACTTGGTTTTTGAAAAGGATCGATCACTTCATGGGTGATGCCTTGACTCTTCCTCCAGAGGGGAAAGGTAGAGAGAAAGTCATGCCCTGTGAAAAAGACAGAGAAGTTGGCTAGAGAGCAGTCACCCACAAAGGTGAGGGCCAGAAAGAGGGTAGCTAGCCCTCTCCTCTTCAGCCCAGCCTAGCACCCCTACTATCATGCTACTTACTCATCTGCCTTAGACTGGAGGTTCCCAAACTTATTTGGTGTACCTCCCCTTTCAAAAGCAAATATTCAGAGCCCCCTGGAAATCTACTTTCTTTAACCCTTTAACTTTCTTTTTTTCAAAATTTGCATCATTTCAAAAAAACCCATGAATTTTAAAAAAATGATACATCTTAAATTTAACAACTTATTGTAAATCTGTGGATTTTTTCCTGCATTGAAATTTTGATGTTATAGTATCTTACTGTAAACAAATCATTATATACACATATTCCTGCTGATACATGCTGAACTTCCTAACAATGTGTGACATGCTCACCTGCCAACACTTGCTTGTTAAGACCTATTGGTGGACTTGACCACTGATGAGTTATAACATGCATTTTATGTGTTTATTTGGAAAATAATGTAATTGCTATGATTTTGACTCTATTACACAATGATGAAACATGTATGAATGATTTTTTCAAAAATCTCTTCTACTGCCCCTTATTTTTATTCAACACCACCCCCGCAATTGCACCTGAGTCTACTACTATCCTCCTCCATCATTCTAGAGCCTCCCAGGGGGTGGTATTAACCACTTGGGGAACCTCTGCATGAATCCAGGTTCTTGGGTGTTGGGACATAGGACTTTGTGTGAGGCTTCCAATCTCCTCCCTCCTCAGAAAGTGGGGCCCAGATTGGCTCTTCAAGGGATCAAGGAGGTGGATCTCCTGTCTCTCAGCTGATACTGTCTTTAATGACCTGAGAAACAGGCATCACTGTGCAGGAAGGACTCTGGCAAAGAAGAAAGCAGCTAGAGTATGGTTATGAGGGGACTGGAGCAAAGGAGGAAAGGGCTATTTAACTGCCTTTTTTTGCAACATGGCTAATATGGAAATGTTTTGTGTGATCTCACACGTATAATTGATATCATATTTCTTGCCTTCACAATGGGTGGGTGGGGGGACAGAATTTAATAAAATTTAAAAAAAGAATGTTAAAAATAAATTTTCAAAAAATTGGAAAAAAGGAGCTTCCAAGAAAGCACATGGAGTTTAGGAGGAGCCAATCCCAGAGGGTCTTGCAGCTCAGGAGGCAGATGGTGAACAGGCTTGGTCCCTGAGCCACAGTTCAGAGATTTGGGAGGTTTAGGTGATAATACAAAAAGGATAGGCCTTTACAGGCTGTTATTGTCAGAATACCGAGGCCTCCAACTGCCCAGGCCCAGGCAAACTTCTTTTAATGACGCCAAAGTGCTACCCAAAGGAAGGAGACAATAGCCCAGCCCCAAGGGCCAGGGGTCAGTAGACATCCTGGATCCAAGAGGGTCCTTGGGACAGGAGGAAGATTCCTCAGCACTCATGAAATGAAGAGCATGGGGATGGACAGGGTAAGGTGGGCCTCAGGGTGCTATTGTCCTTGCTTTGGGGAACCTTGGGATAGACAGTTGCTCTGATGGGCAGAGCACCAGGGGAAAGCAGGAGCAGCCTGTGGATATGCTGAACACCTGGCTATTCAGCTGGTGCACCAGTCAGCCAGTGTTCACAGTGGTATGCTCCTGGAGAAGACAGCTCTACCCTCTCTTCCAACCCCCTAAATGGAAAGGACTGTGAGGACTCTCACTTGCGGGGCTTCTGTCCCAAGATGTTCCTAGTTTGTTTTCTCCCAGTCTGGAGAGGAGTCTTAAATCCTAACAATGTCAGAGCTTGTAGGGATCTTAGAACAAATAACACAGAATGTCAGAGCTGGAGGGATCATAGAACCTAGAACATGGAATGTTAAAGGAGGGAAAGTGTTTAGACTGAGAGGGACTTGAATATATAGAAGACAATGTCAGAGCTGGGAGGGACCTTAGAACCTAGAACATGGAATGTTAAAGGAGGGAAAGTGTTTAGACTGAGAGGGAATTGAATATATAGAAGACAATGTCAGAGCTGGGAGGGATCTTAGAACAGAAAATATAGAGCTTGGAGGGACTTAAGAATGTAATAAACAGACTGTCAGAGCTGGGAGGGACCTTAGAACCTAGAACATGGAATGACAGAGGTGAGAGAGCTTAGAACATAGAACATAGACTATCAGAGCTGGGAGGGCCCTTAGAGCTCTTGGAGCCCAATCCCCTCATTTTACAATGAGAGAATCTGAAGTCCAGAGGAATGTAGTGACATGTCCACAGTCACACTACCCATCAGATGCAGGGCTAGGACTAGGACCCTCGTATAATATACCTAGATTTAGCAAAGCTCCGTTAATTTTTTTTATTGATGCATTCTGTTTTTGACATTGTCTAAATTTTCCAAAGTTTTTTTCCTAAGTAAAGGAAGTCAATAAGCATTTACTAAGTGCCTACTATGTGCTAAGCACTTTTTACAGTTAGGATATCATTTGATCCAGAGAGCCATCCCTTACCACAAAGATTTTTTAAAAAGAAAAACAGGAACATGAGAAAAAAAATCCAGCAAAACAAACCATAATATAATATAGTCATTATTCCTCGGCCATGGACAAATTCCTTCGGAGGAGCGGGGCTGCTGCGTGTTCTCACATCTCTTCTTTGGGATCAGGCTCGTCCTTTGGGTTGTTTCAGAGGCGCTGTTCTCTCCATTCCCGTTGCTGCCATTGGGGATTTGTTTTCTTGGCCCCATTTCATAAATTCTTTTGTGCTATACTAGTGGAAAAGATGGGGGGAGGGGTAGACAATAGGACAATGAAGTTGGAAAGAGTTGAATGAGCAGACTAAAAGGGCAGTTGTTAATGGTTTCATGTGAGTGTGGAAGGAGGTCTGAAGTACAGTACCCCAGGGATTTGTGGCTGGCCCTAATAATAACAACGTTTATAGAACACTTTAAGGTTTGTAGAGCAATTTAGAATTATTATCTCAGTTGATCGTCACAACAACCCTGGGAAATAGGTGCTATTATGGTCCCCATTTTACATATGGGGAAATGGAGGCAGGCAGAAGTGACTTACCCAAGTTACAATGTATCTGAGACTCCTTGTGAACATCTTAGAGACAGCAGGCCCAGTACTCTGTGCACTATGGCGCCACCTGGTGGCCATCTGAACATTTCTGTCCTTTGTTCTCAAAGGGAACCATGTTGCCATGACATGAAAGTGAATTGGATTTAAATGAGGCAGGTCTGTGCAAAGTTACCAGCCTCACTTTGTCCTCTGGGGCCACCTGGGGGGCCAGTGGCCAGATACAGATCAGGACAACTGGTGGCGGCCCCGGATGCAAAGGGAGACCTTGGCCTTTTTAAGCTGAGGACTTTCCCAGGTCTCAGTTTGACTAGGCAACACCCATTCAGTGATTAAGAATAGGTAAGTCTGTGATGGAGGAAAAGGCACAGACGGTATGCCTCTCTCATTTGAGCATGATACAAAGTTGGGAGGGATGACAAAATCAGGATCCAAAAAAAGACTTTGCTGGGCTAAAACCTGCTATGGAATCTAAGAAGATGAACTTTAGTAGGGACCCGCACACAGTCTTACAGTGGGGTTCAAACACTGACTTTACGAGGTTCAACAGGAGTTTGTCTGAAAATGATCTGGGTGTTTTAATGGACCACAAACTCTGTAACGAATCATCAGTGGCAGCCCCTAAACCTACTGCCATCTTGGGGTTCATTAAAATAAGGCAGAACCTCTAGGAATGGGGAAGTGGGAGTCCCTCTGTCCTTTGCTGTCTCCAGACCTCATCAGAAGTATTCTGTTTATTTTTGGACCACACAGTTTAAGAGAGACATTGACAAATTGCAATGTCCAGAGGGTAGCAGCCAGAATGAGGAAGGACTTGCATTCAGGTCTCCTGTGAGGGTCAGTTGAAGGAATTATGTAACTTGGAGAAGAGAAGACTGGGTAGGATGGGGAGGGGAGAGAAAGGGGCCATGGTTGCTGTACTCAGGGTTTTGAAGAGCTAGCCAGTGGATGAGAGATGAGACTGGTTCTGGTAGGCCCCAGAAGGCAGAGTAATGAGGAACAATGACCCAAACTGGGCTGGGTGGGAAGCTGAAGCTGAAAAGAGGCCCGGATTGTCATGATCTCAGGTAAAGCCTCTTCCAGTGAGAGCTGCCTCAGAATGGAATGGAATGCTTTAAGGAGGCAGAGGCATCTTAGGAGGTAGAGGGTGTGTGTCTTTCAGTAAAGGCTGAATGGAACACACAGAAAGCGTGGCTTTTTCAGTAACTGGACTCAACTGGATGATTTCTGGGGTCCCTCCTAACTGTAAAATTCTGAGATTCTGTGAATGGAAAAGTTGTAGCGAGCGCCTCCTGGTGTTAGGAGCCCCGAGGCATAGTGGATAGAGCCCTGGTCCTGGATGCAGGAAGCTTCGGGTGTAGATCCAGCCTCAGATACTTACTGGCTGTATGACCCAGGGAAAGTCATTTCACCCTTGTCTGTCTCAGTTTCTTCATCTGTACAATAGCACCTCCTTCCCAGGATTGTTGTGAAGATAAAATGAGGTAATATGTGTAAAGTGCTTTGCAAGCCTTAAAGGATGATATCAGTGCTAGCTACTAATTATCATTTTTAGCATAGCGCACAGCACATAGTAGGTGCTTACTAAATGCTTGTTGATTTGGCTTGGTCTGAGTTCTTAAGGGAGAGTACAGCCAGCATGGGGCAGGGGTCCATCCTAGGCTGTGACTATTTGGAAGTTCTGTTGAGCCGCTATCCACTCCATGAGCCCCCATCATCTTAATGAATTTCCCCTGTCACTGAGCCTCTTATTTCTCTCCCTGAACCCCTCCTCCTCTCCCTGAACTCCCAGCAGACACATGCTCAAAAGAGACATGTCCCTGGATTCATTCTGCTCCAATAACAGCCTTGGTCTCCTGGATACTGGAGCTTCTGAGAGAGGTAAGGGAAGAAAGTCAGGTCTCTTTGAGCAAAAGAGACTTTCCTTCTATCTCCTGTGCTTCCTCTAGCAGCCAGGAGCCCTGGCAGTCCCCAGGGTTTATTTCCAGGAGCAATACAGCAGTCTTTCCCACCACAATGGAACAAAATGGAGGTGTCTTCTACCTTCAGGTCTAGAGTATTTTTCCATAGAGAGAGAGTGAAGTTATGTAGGGGTGGGGTGTGTGCTGTTGGTATGGTCCACGTGTGTTCATTAGACACAGTTCAAGGAGAGGCACTGATGGATATCTCTGGAATCTTGACCATCCCTCTCCCAGGGAGACTTTGATTCTGACCTGGAGAGGAACAGGAGAAGGGGCCATGAAACCATGAAAGGTTTCTCAGAGGAGAGAAACTAGATTAGAATTATATTTATCGGCCCCTTCTAGGAATCGATCCCCCTCCCTATCCCTCTTAGATTGAGGATGCTTTCCTGGTTGCTGTCTCTTAATGGGGCAGCTAGGTGGTATGGTGAATAGAGGGCCGGATGCCCTGGAGGCAGCCGCAAACACTCACTAGTCGTGTGACCATGGACAAGTCACTTCCAAGTTTTCTTAACTGTAAAATGAGACTGGTAATATCACCTGTCTCTTAAGGTTGTTGTGAGGATCAAATGAGGTAACATTCGTAAGGTGCTTAGCACAGAGTAAGCACTTAATAGGTGTTGATTTTCCTCCTTCTAAAGAGGAAGGGATACCTCTAACTTATATCCAAAGACTTGACCCCTTCCCAACAAATAAACATTAGTTAATGTAGAAGACCATTACAAACAGTGACTCTTAAGTAAATCTATTTACCAGAGACGATAGAAAGAGAGAGCCCTTGATTTCACCCACGGGGAAATTCCCCGGTCTCTAAAGAGGCAAACTGGTTATCAGGGATCCCTTGAGAAGCAGGCTTCACCTCTGTGTCTACCTCCCTGTGCCCTTCTCTCTCTGCTTAGGTCTCTCCAGTCACAAGCTCCCAAGCCCACTCTGCCCTGAAGGTGGGGAAGTAGCATGGTGTCATCCTTCTCTCTACCGAGAAGAGAGTCTTATGCAAATGAGCCAGGATCACATTTTAGTGAGAAGGGGATGGATTTAGGGGCAAGACACCTGAGTCTGGGTCTTGACTCAGATGCTTACCAACTCTGTGAGCTTACTTATGCTTCCTCTCTATGAACCTCAGTTTCCTTCTTTGTAAAACGTAGTAATCCTTATGGTACTATATAAATGGTAGTGACAATCAAGATGACTGATAAGTCTGCACACTTTGTAATTTTGGTTGTGAAAAATCTGTTATTTTTGCTCCCCCCCGCAAGTGAGCATCATCTGTGACTGGAAACAGTCCTACCTCAGTCACCTATCAGCCTCTGTCTGCCTCAGTATCCTCAACTGTAAAAAGGGTATAATAATATCACTTACCTCCCAAGGTTGCTGTGATCGTCAAATGAGACAGCATTTGTAAAATGCTTTGCAAACTATTGCTAAAATAGAAATGGTACATTATGAATAATAGCGTGTTTAAAGACACAGCTATCGTAGCCCTCAAGTCTTCACTTCTCCAGCCTAACAGGTTGTTTCTGTTGATTGTCCTATGGCATGGCCTTCAGGCTCTTGATTCAAGGACTCACTTGTCCTCCTCTGGATATTCTCCAGATGACCATTGTCCTTAAACTGTTGAGCCCAGAAATGAACACAAAATTCTAGATGAGCCTGTCAAGGACAGGGTAGAGAGGGGTTATTGACTTCCAGTTCATCAGATTCAAAGCCTCTTTTGAAATGACAGAAGGCAGAACTAGGAGCAATGGGAGAGGGGATTTACAATTAACTAGATGGGCAGTGATTTCAAAGTAGGATGGGCTGTTTTGGGTGGTAGTGAGTTCTCCGTCCCTGTAGGTCTTCAAGGGAAGGCTGGATGACTTTGTAGAGGAGATTCCTGTTCTGGAATGAGTTAGACTAGAAGCCCCTGGGATTTTTTTCAGTTCTGAGATTCCACCAGAGCACCTCCTGTTTCTTTTAACATTTACTCAGCACTGACTAGGTCCATGGTGTTGTTGGGGAATTGGCTGTAACAGAACCATACATGTTTGGATTCAAGATTCAAGATCAGCCAAGTCCCCGAGTATTCTGTGAATTATCGCAAGTAACCCTGATGGACCAAGGACACATTGTGCAGCATTTTTGAAGAATTCTAAGCGCCTTTACTGAGTTTGCCCTCTGTTATTATCTTGGCTTACTAGAGCAGATTCCCCCCCTTTTTGTATCATGGATCCCTTTGGGGGATGCCCCTTGGTAAAGTCAATGGGCCTCTTCTCAGAATCGTATTTTTAAAATTGTTATTCATCATGAAAAGGAGTGCTCAATTTTAATTAAAGGTTAGTGAAAATGAAGATTGACTTTTTTTTTCCCATTCAGGTTCACAGACCCACTAAAATCTGTCTATGGACCACAGTTTAAGAACCCCTACTGTAGAGCAAGCTGGACTCTACCTACCCATTGTTGTTGTTGATCAATCATTTTAGAGTCTTTGAAGCCCCATTTGGGGTTTTCTTGGCAAAATATATTAAGAGTGATTTCCCATTTCCTTTTCCAGCTCATTTTACAGATGAGTAAACTGAGGCAAACAGGGTTAAGTGACTTACCCAGGGTCACACAGCTAGAGAGAAAGCCATAGACTGAATAGAGGGTGGAAGAGAAAAGCCTTAGACTGAGCTCAGGGCTCCAAGGCTTCAGAAAGAAAAGGCTGCTGGATGAACTTCAACCTGCTTTAATTTCATGCATCTCCCACACTTCCTTAGCACCTACTGGGTCTAGGGCCCAGTGCTCAGTGCTGGGATCAAAGATGAGTGAGACATTGACCTTACCCTCATGGAACTTAGAGTCATAGGGTCCAAGGATATTCAAGGTGGAAGTGACCTTGCCTCATGACTTCTAGAGATGAGGAAACTCAGGCTCAGGGAGGGAAAGTGACTTGACCCATGTCCCACAGGTCCTAAGGAGAAACTTGAGGATCTGCAAACACAGGTGCTGTGGTTCTTAACCCAGGCTTCTTACTGTAATAGGGTTGGAGGATTAGACGCGAGGACACCTATAATATAATATATGATATGATATGATATAGCGATGTGATGTGAGGTGATGTGATGTGATATGATATATAATACATTGTATTGTATCATATTATATTAATTATATTACATGATCACATCATATTCTATTCTATTACATTACATTATATTATATATGACAGCTATCATATAATCTTAAGAACTTCAGAGACGTGCCTACATGAGATGCAAAACTCTTTGGGAGTTCAGAGGTGGACAGGATCACTTCCAGCCAGGGATGCAAGAGAGATCTCATGTAGAAGCAGGCAGTAGAGCTGGGCCTGAAGGCACAGGCTCTGAAAATAACTTCAGTGGAGAGCAGGTTGATTAGAGAACAAGATGACCTTGACTGTATTGTTTTCTGAGCCGCTGGCCCGGAGCCCAGGATGCTTGGACAGCCGGCTGCCAAGCTCTAAAATGAGGAGTTGGGCAGTGGTAGGGAAGTCACAACCCATCAATCCCATCCCCAATGGGGTGTGAGTCTCTTCGCTAAGATCTATGGCTGTGTCTGCTCTCTACAGTCCTTTCTGGGCTTCTCATACATCATCTGCTTTTGCTTACTCACCCATGGGCCCAGAAACTGCCTTCAAGGAGCCCAGGCAGAAGCCACAGGGACAACAGACACAGGCTTTCTGCCTACTCCAAATTTTTCACACTGATGTCACTAGACTGAGGTTCCAATGATCCCCCAATTGGCTTTGGGACCAAGTGTTTGAGGTTCAGTGGACTTAGACCACTCCATTGCAGAATCCAAAAGTGATATCAGTGGCCACCTCACCTAGGAAACTGGGGCTTCATGGAGAGGGGGCAGTGACTGGTATGTATCACTTGTCATTCAAATCAGGTCTGATTCCCCACTACAATATCCTCTGCCCTTTACCCATCTTCCTCTTGGCACTTTACAGAGAACAAGGGAGTCCTTGTGAAGATCCAGCCTTGAGGGTGGTGGGAAGTTCTGCTTCTCTGGGGCCAGCTCCCAGCTGGGACCTAACGTCACCCTTCAAGTGTTCCCCAGAGGAAGACTCTGATGAGGGGATCTCTATGGTCCCTTCCTATTCTAAGAGTCGAGGAGACACCACATCATTATCTTCTCTCTTCCCCACAAAGATATAGCACAAGTCTTCCTAGGTTTCTCTAAAACCATTTCTCTCCTTATCTCTTATGGGGAAAAAGCCTTTAGTCTAATAGACAGAGAGCCTGCCTCAGAGCCAGGAAGACCTGGGTTCAGATTTCACCTCTGATACATACTAGTGGTGTGACCCTGGACAAGTCACTCATCTCATGTTCTAGGCAGCTTCCCAAACTGCAGAGAAGTTTCTGGATATTCCTCTTTGGTAGAGAGAATTTGCTTATTCCTATGGAGATTTCCATCCGTAAAGAGAAAGGGGATTGTATTTGAATGTCTGTTATGTTGAATGTCTGTTACAACAGCTTGCTTTAACAAAACAATGGCATATGAGTACAACAGAGAACCGCTGCTTTGTAAGAGATGAGGAAGGAAATGGTTTTAGAGAAACCTGGGAAGACTTGTATGAACTGATGCAGCGAAGTGAACAGAACCAGGAGAACTTCTAGTGCAGCATCAACACTGTAAAAATGAGCCACTTGGAAAGTCTTTGAGCTGATTAACTCAGTCACCAACCATGATTCCAGAGGACCTAAGATGATGGATCCTTTGACAGAAAGATGATGGAGTAATATGCACAGTGGGACGTACATTTTCGGGCATACCTTAGATGGGGATTTTTCTTGTTTGTCCATACTTATTTGGTACAGGGTTCTTTTGGGGGGGAGGGGGAGAAGCAGTGTGGGGGACAAAAAAGTTTGGAGATGGAAAAAATTACATTGAATTAAAAAAATGACTTCATTAAACATGGTAATTATAAAGCTGCCCTGCTTGTATGTATCTCATTCCAAACCTCTTTCCATTCTCTTCTGTTTCTCTAAATGTTTTGAAGATCCCTTTTTCTATTTTTCCCTTTTTTTTTTGACCTATCACTCACCCTGTTCCCTAACCTCACCTCATTCAAAGCTGAAAAGGAGGGTGGGAAGGAATCTGTTTGGGGCTGTGGTACAGAAAGACGAGAGTCAGGAGTGGAGCCTGGAGAGGAAGAAGACAAAGTCAGCCCCAGCATTTTCCTTAAAATTAGAGAAAAGGGCTGCAGGGGAGGAGAGTCCTTCCAGTATGAACAGTCTGGGAGAGGAGTGAACTTCTGATGGTGCTGTTCTGTGGCGGTTGCTCTTTATACTTTTATCAGTCCATGGAAGTCTTCCCCTGTGTCTTTGTATTCATTATATGTAGAGTAAGATTACAGCAGAATAAGATTCCCTTCTATTCAGGTAGCACAGTTGCTCAGCCATTCCCCAGTTGATGGGCATTGACTTGGTTTCCAATTTTTTGGCATATAATCAAAAGTACTGTTTTAAATATTTGGTGTATATGGAGACTTGCTTTTTGTCAATGGCCTCATTGAAGCAATGGGTGGAATCTCTGGGTCAAAGAGTGAGGACATTTTAATCACTTTATTTACAAAATTCCAAAAAGGCTCCTGAAGGGTTATAGTAATTCACAGCTCTACCAACAATGCATTGATGTGCCTTTCTCTTCAGTGCTTTTCCCATCTTTGCCAAAGATGACAAATTGATCACAGGATTTTTAAAAATTTCTTATTGATAATTCAAAGGATCACTTTATATGGTTATTAAGTTTTCAATTCTCCTTTTGAGAAACCTCAGTTTCCTAATAGCCTAACACCTTACAGCCTAACACCTGCAAGTGCTGGACCGACACTGGGGGGCCTCTTGCATCTTGGACAAGAGCTGTGGCTGATTTTAAACCATCTGAGGGTTTATGCTCAGTGTCTGCTAGTACCTGGAGTGGGAAAGGAATGTTGAGTGGGAGGTCCACAGGGGGTACCTGGGGGGGTAGTCTAGAATCACAATTAACAAGGATGAACAACATCTCTGACGTCAGAAGAGGGCATCTAGTCCTTCCTTCTAGAACACCTGAGACATTGTCCTTCAGCCTCCTTTCCAAGGCAGCTCATTTCATTTTGGGACAGCTTTCCTTCTAAGAGCAGGGCCAGTAACTGATTCTTGGGGTATGGTGGCCCCCTCTCTTATGGCACAAAGTACATGCCACCCAGCTATTAGTGTTCATGCCCTCTAAGGGCAGAGGCTGCATCTCCTGTCACATGCCTTGCTCCCTAGCACAAACTGTTTCCTCTCACCTGACCAAAAGGCCCTCCACAACATTCCCACTGTCATTCAGATCATTAGTGCATCCTCCTAAATCTCCTTCGGTGGCTCACTGGAGTTCAAGGTCTGGAGGGCCTCTTTGGGCCTCAGTTTCCTCATCTCTAAAATAAGGATCATGTCCCTTCCCCATGGGTTGCTGTGCAGATCATGAGAGAACAGATTCTAGCCATTTTCTTCCTCCCAAGTTCCTGTAACTCACTCAGCTCCACTGGACCAGTTGTCCAGGCCTCTCGCCAGCCAGGCTCTTCTCCTTGAAGACTCTTGCCAGTTTGTCAGCGTGCCTCCTTGTCTGTGGTGCTCGGAGGTGACCTGACTACAGCAGGGGGCCATGAGGTCACAGGCCTGGGAAAGGCCTCAGAGGCAGCAGGCCCCATTGTAGCCCAAGGATGTTCCATGATGCTGCCAACAGCGCTCAACACTCAGCTTTTGCTCGAAGACTTCCAAGGAGAGGAAACTTCCTAAGGCTGCAAGTCTGTCCCGCTTGAGATCACCCCAACTGTTAGGAAGCCTTTGCTCACACTGAGGAGAGTAAGCCAGGCCCCAGCTGTTATGAAGCAGATTGCCTAGTATGACATACAAGTCCCGCCAAATTCAGCCTCAGATACTTATCAGCTGTGATCCAGGGCAAGTCACTTAACCTCTGTCTGCCTGTTTCCTGAACTGTGAAATGGGGATAACAGCCCCTACCTCCAAAGGTTGTGGTATCTCATCACTTGGCAAGTTTCAGAGCTCTAAATAAATGCTATTATTAAAAGACAGGGACACAGGTAACCAGATAGAACCTAGGATTGTCACCAAGCCTTCTTCCCACCATTCATCATTCTGACCTCATGTTTCCTGAGTCTCCTCCTCCTCCAACCAAATGTCCTCGGCTCCTCTGACCCTCACACGAGGTCTTCATCCCCTCACTATCCCGGTTGTGCCCCATACTTAGCAGGGATGCATCCCCAACTTTCTTAAAGGCTTCACTGGACTCCTGAGTCTGCTGTCAAAGAGTTGGCGCCAATTCCATCCCTGCTCACACATCACACATAGAGAGAAGGCTGGAGAGCCAAAAGCAGCTTTATTGCTCGCCCAGGGAGTCATGCCCTGTTGTTCATATGCTAACAGCTATGGGGCTCCAGGCTGGGGACCACCACCCTGAGGTTCAGGACTGGGCGCCCATTTTTATATCTATGTATATGTTCAGACTGTATGATTCACACCCTCCAAGCACACATCACTTGGAGAGCGTTTCTAAAAGGGGGGGTAGGGTGAGAAGAATGAGCACACTCTGGTTTCTTCTTGGGTAGCATCAAAACTGCCTGCTATCTCCATCGAGTGCCAGCCCTGGAGGTCACAAGATGGGCACGCAGGCCAGTTAAACCTCTGAATGAAATGGGCAGCCCCCCCGGGAGAGGGTGGTTCCTGGCATGCCCAAGCATGTCAAGGAGGGGGAAGTCACACACGTGGCCATAGCAGGCCTGGCAGTGCCACCTCTTCTTAACTTCACATAAATGACAACTCCATCACTTTGGGGCTGGCATGCAAGCACAGTGTCACATTTGGATACTGCAACGTTAACGATGGGAAGTCAACAGTCCTACTGGGCATCACTGACCTGGCTGCCACTCACTTCCCAAGGACAGCCTAAGGAGGCTGGAAGAGAATTCTTGTAAGACCAAGCACCAGGGCACCAACTCCGGCTTCGCCCTCCCCATGGTAAACATCCTGGGGAACACACAAAAGGAGTCCAGTGTGTATGTATGTATGTGTGTGTGTGCGCGTGTGTGAATGTGTGTGCGTGTGTGTGTATATGTGGGGGTGTGTGAGTGAGTGCGTTCATGTGTGTGTCCGATGGGTCCTTGGGCCCCCTTTCAGGATCGACCACCACCTTCAGTACAACAGCCTCTACTCTAGGCTTTGTCCAGTTCTCGCGAGGGTCTCAGCTCAGCTGCAAGCCCACTCTGCTCCAGTTCTGCAATGACGGCCATGTATTTGAACTCGTTGGGTCGGAGGTTAAAGGTCTCTACCAGGCCATAGGTCTCCTGGCGGTCAGTGGCATAGAAGAGCTGCACCTGGTTGGCAATGCACTGGGCCTCAGGGATTTTCTGAAAGGGAAGGCAACGTGGTTAAGGCCTCCCCTTCTGGACGCAGCTCCCTCACCTTACAAGGGCCCTGGATGGACGGAATTGCCCTCAGAAGCCCTTTCTAAACTAGCACCCCAGCCTTTGGAGATGGACTCCCTGCCATGCACAGGCCCTTTCTCTCAAGGGCATCATTTTGTTCAGCACGCTGGGCATGTCAGCTTTACAAGTTTATCCCAGCATCCAAGCAGGAGTCCCAGCAAGCATCTTGTCTAAGGCCATCTTGTGAGGCCCACGAGGACTAGGGTTGCCTGACCAAGGTTCCATGGCCAGAGAAGCAGGGGCAGGAATAGAACCCTGGGCCTCCAACTCCTTTAGTGTCATAGGACCACTGCTTTGGGTAGTGTGGCCTAACTACACTGGACATGGTTGTTCTGGCCCTTCTGAAGCTTGTACAAGCCCAGAGTTTGTGGCCAGTTTCCACTGTGATGAAAAGTTATCACAGGATTCTTCTGGCTTGGTGACCTTGAACTGGGAGGATGGGAGCTTATTCCTTCTTCTTTGGCTCTAGGGACTGGGACCCCCATTCCCCATTCTAGAACCAAGGAAGTCTTCTTTCTGCTTTCCTGGAGCACTGAGGACTGTCATTACAAGATCTCCTGCTGGGCACCTGCAAGCTTGTAGTGTTCCCCATGTAGTCTGATCCAAGGCAATGTCTGCTCTCTGCCCCCGGCTTTGAGCTCTGCCAGTTCCTGATCTAGTTCTCTCTCCTCTGTAGGCCAGGCTAGAAACTGGACCCAAGACTGTGTTCTGCCCCTGAGGCCTGCGCCTCCTCACTGCTGCTGCCTCTGACTATCCTCCTCCCTCTATAACATGCTGTGTGTCTGCTTCTCCTCTACCCTCGTAGCAGGGCAGTGGCTGGCAGGGCTGCCAGCTGACATCTGTACAGGTCTGGGGCCCCTTATCATGCTGGGCACTGGCACGCTCTGCCCACTTGGGCTGGGATCAGGATTCACTGTGACTTTTCCTAATCTCCCCTCATCAACACTCAGTCTAGTATGTTTTCTAGATCTGCCTGGAGGATTTCTGGGGGTGCACCCTGCTACTCTGTGTCCACCAGGCCTGGCTTTCTAGGTTTGTGGGACTTGTCTTACCTTTGGTGCTGCAGAAAGGAGGCCATGCCTGGAAGGCTCTCCCTCCTCTCCTGTGCCTCCTGGCTTCCTTCAAGTCCCAGCTAAAATCCCCCTTTTACAGGAAGTCTTTCCCATCCTTAATGCCAGGGTCAACCCTCTTGTGATTGTCTCCAATTTAGTCTTGTGTATGGCTCATTTGTACCCAGCTGTCCCCCCATTAGGCTGGGCACTCCTTGAAGGCAGACTGGTTCTTGTCTTGCCAAGTTTCCCAGACCTGGCACAGGACCTGGGATTAGTGATGTCAGCTGACTGACAGGCCTAACTGCATTTTACCAGAAAAGTGGAGTCCATCTCTGCTGTCATGAGCACGATACCCTTCTCCTCCTTGAGCTCTGGGAAGTGGTAGAGGATGAGCTGGCTTGATGCTGCCTCCCCTCGAGTCTGCAAAGGAGAGCGGTCCAGGCCAGGGTCACCCTGACGCTGCCAGGCCAGGGAGCATGGGATACCTCGAAGTGCTAGCCCTTGCTTTCTGATCCGTGGGAGCCAAGAGAACAGAGGAGTGTGTGCAGAGGCCTGGGCCCAGCAGAGATGGGTCCAATGGCCACATGCTGACTGCTCCACAGGTCACTTAGAATAAACAATTTCCCAAAGAAAAGACACAAATGCCATTCATGCAAGGGGAAAGGGAGTTCTGGGAGGGCACAGGGGTCACCCGGGGGTAGGGAGGATGCTATGGGGTCACTCTCTTTGACACCATGGGTGTGGCATCTTTTCAGGGGCCAGGCTTGTGGCTATGGAGCCAAAGCCCCCAAAGAGCCTCTGCCTTCAATAAAGGTCTATTCTATGAAAGAGAAGAAGGAACGGATTTAAAGTGACCACTTGAAGGCCGATCTTGGAAGTCTCTGTGAGAGGGAAAAGTTGGGGGCAGATGACAGACCTAGCTTTGGACTGGCCAAGGGGGGGTCACCCCCACTGGCAGACTCACTAGAGCAGAAAGGGGCTAGAGGAAGATGGGACTGGCTGCCCAGAGGATGGGGAGGTGGGTAGCCAACGCCTGAGGGTGGCCTCGGGGAAGCAGATCTGAAGCTGAGGGTGAGAAGGTTTCTCAGCACCATTTCCAAAAGTGTGGCTCTCCAGCTCAGGAAAAGTCCTTTAAATTGTGAATTAGAAAACAGCCTGCCAGGGCAAATATGGACACCCTTCCCTGGGCTCTCTCAGGCTCTTGGATATGGAACTACATTTAATTCAGTAATCCAATCATCATGACATCCACAATCCACGGTGACACAGAAATAATAACAATGGCGTGTACTCTGCGGCACTTTTATAGTTAAAGAGTAAGAACCTTGGGAGGGAGGTGACGCAAGGCTTTTTACTCCCATTTTACAGAGAAGGAAACCGATTCTCAAAAGAAACAAGGTACTTGCTTAGGATGAATGGGTGGATTTGAACCCAGGCCTTTCCTGGCTACCTGTCCCGTGCTGTTTCCCCTTCCTGGATGTGTGACCTGGGCCACTAAGCCTCAGTTTCCTCCCCCATGCACTAACCACCTCCTGGGGCTGCTAAGAAAAGCTTCAGAGTGATCTCGCTCTTCCCTCCCAAACCCTTCAGGTGGCTTGTGGTAAGGAAAGTAAGTGGCTGGGAAATGGGTGGGCTGGACCAAATAAGGCTAATTAGAAGGCTAAGGCCCTGCTCTCAAGAAGCCATATGCAGAGAAGGAATGGTAAATAAGAGGTAATATAAGATACATACATAAAATAATATACAAGAGGATGGTAATATTTGGGAGATTGAGATCAGGATAGGAGGCCTGAGGGAGGGATGAGATGCTCAGGGGCTTCAGAGGGAAGATCCTCTGCAGTTGGGAGGATCAGGACACCCGCCTTCAAGCTCATCCCAGCAGCCTGCACTCAGGTCAACCCAATCTAAGCTCTGAAAGCCAGGCTGACGGTGCACCCAGTCTGTGCCACAGGGGAGATAAAGGCATGCTATCTGGCACAAGCTGTCGGATGGCTCAGAGAGAGTGGTCCCCAGGCTGGGGGTGGGGATCTGGGAAACATCTGTGGTTATGAACCATGAATATATAAACAGATAACTAATGACCCAAGGTCACTGATGCTCAGAGCCCCAGAAATGCTGTCCAAAGCACCATGAGCATTCAGGAGACATTCCTGGGGGGTCCAGGGTCAGAGAAGGCCCCCTAAAGGAGGTGGACATTTGACACAATGACTCCCTCTCCAGCATCAGGGCAAAGGTCCCTGGGACTGCTTCTAACCCCTGAACCTTACTTCCTATTTGTGGGAAGAGCCCTACTTTTGGGGGGCAAAGACACACCCACCTCTGACTCCAACTAATAACAAACCCCGCCCCTCTTGGTTGGGAGCCTTGCAATGTTGCTCACCTACCTGGATGTTGATAAGGGCAGTGAAGTGGAGCTCTGAACCTGACCACTGTCCCACAAAGAACTCATAACCTTCCCTCCTTGGGAGAGCACATAGAAACTGCAGGAAGCAAACACAGGGGGTGGGCTGGGGGGTGAGATGTCCAGCAAAGACCTCCCAGGTGCCACCAGGTCATGCCCTCCCTCTAACCATGGGGGGGGGGGGTCCCTCAGAGCTCTGTCCTGGGCCCCCTTCTCTTCTCCCACTATACCCTGTCACTTGGTGACCCATAAGCTCCCAAGGATCCTCTGACCATCTCTATGCTGGTGATTCTCACATTCACTTCTCTTGCCCAACCTCTCTGCCTGCTTAACCAGACAGCCCAAACTGGATTAGCCAGCAGACATCTTAAACTCGACACGTCCCAAATAGAAATCATAACTTCTCCCTGTCCCCAGGCCCTCACCTAGGTGGCAGGTGGCATTCTCCATTCCTCCCCATCACATAGCTCCATAACCTGGCTGCAGCTAAGCCTGTGGATGTTACCTCCTCTTCTCTGCCCCACCCTGGTGCAGACCCTCCTCACTTCACCCTGAAGGTCTGCTGGTGGGCCTGCCTGTGCCAATTCTCCCCTGGCTGTAAACCACTTTCTACTCAGTTGTGAAAATGATCTTCCTAAAGCTAAGGACTTACAAGACATTCCCTCTACTTGGGATGCTGCTGTGGCTCCCTATCACCTCCAGCATCAACCACAAAATCTTCTGATATGGACCTCCCCTCACTCCCGCCTCTCCACCCACGCCCCTCACGTACTCAGTGATCAGAAGTATTGGCCTCTCTGTGGCTGCTCTGTCTCCCAACTCCCAGCCTTTGCACGGGCTGTGCCCAATACCTGCAGTGTACTTCCTCCTAACCCCTGTTCCTGGCTTCCTTTAAGTCCTGGTCTTTCCCTAATTCCTCTTAATGCACCTGCCTTCCTTCTGCAGAGAATTTCATTCATATTGTCTGAACCTTAGCATGTAGCTGTTTGTTTTCTCACCCATTAATGTGTGAGCGCCTTTTCCCTGTCTTTCATCCCTAGCCCAGTGCTGGGCACATAGCAGGGGCTTCATGTTTACTGACAGACCCCCAAGGCAGAGTGTGCCCCCAGGTGTTTTGGATTCAAAGCCAGGACTCATCTCCAGTCACTGATGTAGAGGCTGATAAAAAGATCAGTGCCTTCAAGGAAAAGCTTTTCCACTTCTGGGGAATTCACCCAAATGAGAGTTTTGTGGTTTAGACCGCCAAGGGCAAGTGACTGAGTAGGTCTACTGGCCCTGGTCCCTGAGCCTTGGCATCTCTGCCCACATGCTGACAGGCCAGCCAGGGCAGTTAAAGCCACAGTCTCTTCCCCCCTCAGGGGGCAGATGAACTTACAGATGGACACTTCTGGGCCCGGCTCCAGATCAGGTCAAACTTCTCTGCCTGCAGGGTAGAAACAAGAAAACCACAGCCTGACAGAGGAAACACCAAGGCAAACCAATGACAAGCTTGTGTCGGATGCCAGCAGGTACCTAGATGGTCAGCCCTCTGGGGTTCAGGCTCACCCCACAACTGGTTCCTGCCAGCCTGACAGAGGAAACACCAAGACAAACCAATGACAGGCTTGGATACCAGCAGGTACCTAGACGGTCAGCCCTCTGGGGCTCAGGCTCACCCCACAACTGGTTCCTGCCAGCCTGACAAGGCCTCAGCAAATACTTGGGCCATGAGAGGCCACATGTGGAGTGGAACCTCCCCCCTTCCCTCACAGCTCCTTGTTCTGCTCCCCGCCTCTCCCATGTCCCCCAAGGCTGCTAACCCTTCAAACATATTCCCCCTCCGGGTCTTCTCTTCCTACCCTGACACTCCTAGGTGCTTCAGAAGGCACAAGCACCCGGGGCTTCCATCTGCCTGGCTGCTCTCCTCTGGGCTCTATCCAGTCTTTCCGAAAATATGCTACTTAGAGATTGCCTTGGCTTTCCTGGTTGTCACGCCACATTTTGGACTCTTATTTAGTGTGTGATCGCCTAAGACACCCAAATCATTTCCAGACAAAGTGCCCCTAGACACACTCTCCCACCCTACGCTTGTGAATGGATTCCTGCTCCCATGTCTAAGACTCTACATTTCTTGCTCCCTAAATGTAGTATGAGGTTCATCTCAATGTTCTAGCCAGGCAAGAACATTCTGAATCCTCATCAGTCACCCAGCATGCTGGCTACTCCTACCAGTCACTGGCAAAGCAGGAAAGCTTTACCTCACGACTCTGTGATCCCAAGACTTCCCAGCTCCATTAGTTCTGGTGGCCTGTTAGAAACAGTGTCTTCAAATAGTATACCATGGAGCAATAAACGACTCTGGAAATATCCTGGCAGCCTTGGCCTCCTACCAAGGCCTTGGCATACGGAGACATCTCCAAGACAGGGAAAGGACAAAGAAGACCCACAAATGCCAGGCACAGAGAGGAGCACGAAAAGTCCCCCTGGAGAAGCAGAAAAGGCAGCCTCCCACTCAGAGCTCAGGGCTGGCCGTCACACTGCTCACAACACCTTCATCCTTCCTCCCAAACAACTTACAGGGATAACAGCGTAGATGGTATCTTTTGTTGCAAAATACTGCTGCCAAATCTGGTGAGAGATGAGAAGGACCAGTGTGAGGTCACAGGGGACCCAGAGAGAATCCCTGCCAGTCAGCCTTCCCCACTAATGCTCATGGTTCAGAACTGGATGGGGAAGGAAAACTTCCACAATTAAATTTTTATGATGAGTAATGCTACTGGCCCTTAGTGAAAAAGGAGTAACGAGCTGGTGTCCAGTAGGATGCCTTCTTGTGGAATGTCCCCAGCAGGACTTGATTCAGGGGGCAGTGTCCTGAGGAACATTGGCACCACGTTCCCCCAGGCATTCAGATCTGGCCACACTCTTCTCTAGAACCTCCCTCCAAAGACCAACATCAGTGGCATGCTGGGTAAGATCGCTAGGGCTCCCGAGTTAGTCTTATTTCAAATGAGGCACCAAAGGTGGCCCCAAAGTCTGGGGGAGGACAGGGCTCCATCTCCATGATGTGAATTGTGCAAAGCCAGAGTGGAAAGGAAAGCAAGACACAGGGGGAAGAGTGATGGACTTGGGTTTGAATCCTGCCTCTGATGTCAGCTGTGTGACCCTAGACAAGTCACTGTTAGCCTCTCTGAGTCTGCTTCCTCATCTGCGGAATGGGGACAATCCTAACTGAACAGGCCACGGCTCCTAGTCTGTGACCAGCCAGGCTCTGGATGGGGGTGTGGATCAGAAGAGATGAAGGATGTACACTGCTGGGGATGCCGTTTCAAAGGCTAAGACTGCCAGCTGTTCCTGGCAACAGCCCAGGCACTCCAGGTTTTCTTTAAAAATCCATGACAAATTCAGCCCCTATGAACACAGGCAAGATGCTGCCTTCATCCCTCCACAGCCTCATGTCCTTCCCTGTTATTTGTCCTCTGCTTTTTTCTTAAGCTTAAACCAACTTAAGCAACATGTGAGTGAGCCCCTTCCCAGAAGGCTGCAGCAGGTGGTGAACAAGTCCATCCTCCACCTTTGTGATATCACAGGCCGCAGTTGTCCCCCATGGGAACACAGCTGACTGGGCCTATGATCATAGGTCTTGGGCCCCACTCTAGATCCAATGGGCTGACTGCCCCGCTGTCTCTGTCTGGCCAGACTGAAGAAGCCCCCTGTGCTGGCACCACATTCATCACTACCACTGATCCCAAAGGAGGCAACAAGGTTTCCACCTCCACTGGTCCAAATGCAGCTTTCAGTTTATGGCCCTACCCTAGACTTCCTCTTCACCCTAATTCCTGCCCACTGACTGAGGGGCCTTCAACACCCACCCAGAGCTGCCTCCTCCAACATCCTGGCCCCCCAGCTGCACACAGTGACATTTACATCCTTGATCTCACTGTCACTCAACAAACCCTCTCCCTTTGTATTCCAGAATCCCCAAATCTCCCTGTCTGAGCTGGACCTTCCATTCTGCCTCTTACTGTCTGACTCCTCCCAATCCCATTTTCTGTCTTCATCAAGACCTCCAATTCCCCCCCATTCCCCCTACCTGTCTGATCCCATGATCACTTTCCTCCATCCCCATCTCTCTCCTGGCTCCTTCCCTGAAACCCACAAGCAGGCCCAGGTCTCCCCTCCCATGCCCTTCCCATGCCCTCAAGGAACTACCCAGAGCTCTCCTCTCTTCTATGCTGGTGCTTTAATATTGCCTTCAATCACCATGTGCAGTCTGGCTTCTGACCTCCTCACTGAACTGAAACTACTCTATCCAAGGCCAGTCACCCCCTCTTCATTGGGAAACCTCCTATCCTTTTCTCAGGTCTCATTCTTGACATGCCATTTCTGTCTGTCGTACATAGTGTTTCTTTTCCTTTCTCTGCTCTGACACAGCTACCCCCTGGCTGCCGGCCCTCATCATGGCTGGATTATCACTGCACTAGTGCTTGGAGGGGACTGGGGGTCTTGGCTCTTTCCACTCCAATCTGTCCTCCATCAGCTGTTACAGGGATTTTCCTATGGCACAGGTCTGGCCATGTCACCCTTCTAACCAACAAACTCCAGGGATTCCCTATCACCACTGGGACAAAACAGACGCTCTCTGGCTTTTAGACACTTTTAGAAGCTGTTCCCATCCCCATTTTCTGGCAGTCTTCCGCTTTACTCCTTTCCCCAACCTCTGTGATTCAGCGACAATGGATGTTCCTCGCACAGGACCCACCATCACCCGACTCCAGGTATTTTCACTGTCTGTTCCTCAGACCTGCCATGTTCTTCCCCACCTCACCTCACCTCACTCACCTCACATGTTTCCTGGCTTAATTCAGGTCCTCACTGAATTCCTGACAGGTGCAAGAAGCCTCTCCCATCCCTCTCAACACTAGCACCTTCCCTCTGTTGATATGTGGTCTCCCCATCAGGCCGTGAGCTCCTTGAGGGCAGGGACCATCTTTTGCCTTTCTTTGTATCTCCAGAGCTTAGCCCAGGGCGTGGCATACAGGAGGCACTTACTAATACTTGCTGACTGACTGATTGATCTGTCTGCGGCATACAACTCTGCTGCCCAGTCTTTTCTCCTAAACACTCTCTCCTTTCTGCTCCCTGATTCTCTTACTACCTGCCTGCCTGCCCTCTGCTCAGTCTCCTTCAGTGCACCACCACACACACTCCATCCTAACTGGTGATGATCCCCAGGCTCCACCCTGTACCCTCTTCTCTCTCAGAGGCCTCCCTCTGGGTTAATTTTCTCCCCATCCCTATGGAGGTGTCTGATCTCTATCTATAGCTCTGCTCTGTATCTTAAGACACAGACCCACACCACCACTATCCAATGGACTTTTCTGACTGCAGGCCTGGTGGGCATCTTAAGCTCTGCATGTCCTTGATGGAGTACACCATCTCTTCCCCAAACCCTCCCCTGAGGGTGCTGCCATCCCTGCAGTCACCCCAGAAGTATCCTCGTCTTTTCACATTCTCTCAGCCCATAGAACCTTGAAGCTGCTCAATTCTGCCATGCCCATCTTTCCAAGTAACATCCTTGCTTAGGCCTCACACCTCTCACCTGCACTATGACTGTGATCTGGAGATTCTGCCCTCTCTTATCTTGTGAGACATTTCCTAAACATGTGACCCCCCAACCTCCTGAGTGAGGTTCAAACTAGATTAAAATATAATTGGGGAATATTTGACAAAATAAATAAAAATATGAGAAAACACAGAGCATGTTAACATGTGACTAAGTCACTACACACCCCGGAGATCCTCATATACAGGTTGGTGGCTGCTATTTCTATGTAGTTTTGATAACATTGGTGTAAAGCATGGTCAGGAGCAGCTGGGGCCAGATTAGGAGGGCTCTGACTACCAGGACAGGGAGTTTGGATATTATTATTATTAATAATAAAAATAGGTAGCTAGCATTTATACAGCATTTGAAAGTTTACAAATATCATTGGCTCCTCATAATAACCTTGGGAGGTAGGGGCACATATTATCCTCCCTTTACAGATCAGAAAACAGACAGATAGAGGTTCAGTGACTTGCCCAGGGCGACACAGCTAGTCAATGCCTCAGGTGGCAGCTGAACTCAGGTTTTTCTGACTCCAGACCCAGGGCTCTATCCCCTCCCAGTACCACCCAGTTCTATGGGACTTAAAGTTTCTAAACTCAGTTTAATTCCTCCACGAGATGAGTGGTACAAGTGGAGGTTCTAGAGGTTTTGAAGTAGGTGTGGGAAAAGACAGAAGCAGGGTTTCTCAAAGGTTTACTGGGTCTACAGTTAAAATATGTAGGGCTGGGAATGGGGAGACCAGCTGGGAGCTGCCACAGTTATTGGAGAAGAGATAAGAGCCTACCCTAAAGGTGCTGGGAGAACAAAACACAGACAGGATGCAAGACTCTGGAGCACCTGGTGCTGGGCTGGGGACACAAAGCACTCACTTTCAGAGCTTGCTTGGGAACAGCAGTGCTGCTCACCCCAAGGAAGGAGGAGGAAATATGTTACCTGCTGGATCTCTTCTCCACTTTTATCTTTCACCATCTCAAGGTTCAAGATTGAGCTGAGAGTCTGAAACGGGAAATGAAGGCAGTCAAAGGAAATGTCCCACTGCAGCTCCAGCCTCCAGGAGGGGAGGGGGCAGAGAAGAGACTGCCTGGGGGCTGACATATTGCTGCTCATCTCCCAAATTCATCCCTTCCTCACAAACATCCCAGTGGGGGAAGAGCTGCTTTGAATTCTCCCTGGTTTTTGCCTCCAAAGTATTTCTTCACTCTCCCCAGGCCCCAGTCTTCAGGATGGCCCAGAGTGACCACGAAGGACTGGAGAAAGGTGCCTGCTGCTACCACAGGTCCCATGGGTCTGGGCAGTCCCTGGGGCTCAGTGCTGGACTACCCTGGGGTGGGGCCGGGAGCCAGATGATACCCTGAGATTTGTCCATAGACCCATGATCCTTCATCGTTTTACAGATGAGGAAGTTAAGGCACAGAGGGAAGAAGTTTTTTCTCACAATCTCATGCTCTGGGCAGGCTTTTGGTAAGCTTCACTTGTCACATGTGTTCTTCTGCTTCTGAGCTGGCAGAAACCTGAGGAGCCTTGGTGCGACTCAGCCTTTCTGGGCCCTCATGTTCTACCCCGGTAAAATAGGAAAAGTAGGAATAAAGACACGGGCTCTCCCTTCTCCCCAGGACACAAAGAGGCAAAGCATCTCCAGAGTCCTCAGCCGGAAGCCTCAGGCTGCACGGAGGGAGCACATCTGACCCTAAGCAGCCAAGCACTGAGCCTGCCACAACTCTGAGTGGCTGACTAAGGCAGAGCCATTGGCAACCTGGGCTACACCCCAGCACCCCTGTCCCAACCCTACCTTGTCTTTAGTGAATCCTCTCTTCGAAGACTGTTTCCCCAGGGCTTCCGTCTGAAACAAAGAAGTTACTGGTCTCCACTTTGCAGGAGGGAAAGGGAACTGAGGCAGGTAAGCTGCTGGTGGCCAGGCAAGGGGACAGTGCACGCCCCTCTCTCACCAAATCTGCCTTCTTCACTCTGCTTACAATATCCATTCCTACCTCTGAGACTTTTCCTGATCACCTTTCTTGGTGAGTGGCTGCCTTTGAGAGGAGAATGCCTAGAGCAAAAAGAAGAGCAGGGGCTGGGCCAGCTACCCAGCCTCAGGAACAATGACCCCAGGAGCTCTTGGCTGGGCTCCACTGGGAGACACCAGCAGGATGAATCAGAATTTTATGGTTTGCTTCTTAGAGGAGGTGGGAGGGGGAGGAAGAGTATGTGTGTCTAGCTTGGCTGGGGTGGGGTGGAGGAGTGGGTACCAGGTGGGGCAGGCTCTTGAAAGGAGCCACAGAGGAGCCCAGATCTCTGCCAAAAGGCAGGTCCAACCATAGGCTGAATAGGGCACCCGGGCCTGGCCTGACTTGGGGGACTCCCATTTCCATGTCTTCCTCATACATGCAGAGGCTCAGGGTTAACTGGATTCCAGGCCAAGAGCTAGAAATGAAGTCTCATTGAGGGATGCAGCCTGAGCCCCATTGCAGAGACACACCTGACAGGAGATGGCCAAGGCCATATTAGGGAGGGCTGGCTGGTAGGCTGAGGGCCTGCTGGTGAGGAACATTACTCCTTGGAGGTTCCTTTCCTTCCAGGTGGCACTGACTCTCGTGCCCTGCTGGGGCCCCTCCTGACCTCCCTCACCATGAATGTGAGCACTGAACCCAGCTAGACCCCCACCCCTAACACCCCTGGGTGCATCCCCAGGGCCAGGCTATCAGGCGGGGGCTGCATTGGCTGCAGCAAAGCTCTCTTGCCTTCTGCTCCACACACTTGATAAAGTCGGCTTGCTTGGAGTGTCCCACCGGCTGCTTCCGAAGCTCATGCCGCTTCTCCAGGCGGGATTCGAAGGCAGCGGGGTCAGACCTGCAGGAAGGTGTGGAAGATGAGGGGTCAACATGGAGGAGGGTGTCTTGGACTTTGCTATTTCACCTTTTCTGATGTCCAGAAAGATGAGACTAATGATGGGGCGCACAGTAGAGACAAGGACCTCTAATAGGATCCCTCTCAGCCCATGATGTCTTGGTATCTATTCTGTATGAGAGACAGCATGGCCCAGGAACAGCAAGGCGGCTCAGTGGATAGAGCCCTGGGTCTGGACTAGGAAAGAGCTGAGTTCAAATCCAGCCTCAAATACTTCCTAGCTGTGTGACCCTGGGCAAGTCATTTAACCACTGTCTGCTTCAGTTTCCTCAAATGTAAAATGAGGACCAACAGCACCAACCCCACAGGGCTGTTTTGACGATCAGAAAAGATATTTGTAAATGGCCTGGCAGGAAGTACTTAATACCTCTTTCCTTCCTTTAAGCCAGGAAGAGCTGAGTTCAAGTCTACCTGACTAAGTGACCCCCAAGGCCCAGGCCCTGTTTGTGGACAGACAGCTGTTTGATTAAGGATCCCCAGCAGCCCCACCTGCCTGACACAGAGGAGGCCCTTGAAAAATAGAAATCCCATGTTTTATGTCCCCAGCCCTCAGAGGTTCTGGCCACTATGGGTGCTGGGAACTGTGGAATGTCAGGCTTGGACATGATGCCAGGCAGAGCCTCCAAGAAAGGAGAGGCTGGTCTCCAACCCTAGACAGCTAGGCCACCAGCATTTATTGAGTACCCACTGTATGCCAGTCTTTGTGAGGCTATAAGGACACTGGTTTCTGACTTCAGTCAGTCAGCATTTATTAAGCACTGACTGTATTACCTGGCATGGTGAAGACACAGAGACACTGCATTCTGAGCCAAGTCAGTCAGCCAGCATTTATTAAGTACTGGCTATATACACCTGGCACTGTGAGGTTACAGAGGCACTGGATTCTGAGCCCAGGCTATGGAGCGGCCCGGGCCGGGAATCTTCGGAAGGCTCCGCCATCTACAGCTAGCAGGGGCAGGGGCCACCCCCTCCCCTTTACAGACGAGCAAACTGAGGCCCGGGAAGCTGACTCGAGGGGCAGGAGGCGAAGGAAGGGGCTCCCTGGGGAAGTGGGAGTAGGGAGCAACGGAGCTGCTATGGCCAGCCCAGAGACCAAGCGGTCACGGGATTCGAACTTAGCACCGAGGCTTCCAAGCCGGACTCTACCCACTGCGCAGCCGCAGAATCGAGTTCCAGCATCCCCGCCTCCTCTAAGCAGTTTCGAGACTCGGTCCCAAGGCAGTCTACGGGAGGGACTCGTCTGCTTCCTAGCCCCCCCCCCTCCCCTCGGCGCCTGCGCAGTCAGGGGACGAGCGCCCTTCCGTCCCTGCCCCGCCCCTCGGCGCCTGCGCAGTGGCAGAATCTGGTCCCTACACCAGTTACAGGGAGGAGCTCCTCTTCCTCCTCGTCCCGCCCCGCCCCGCCCCTCCCCTCCGCACCTGCGCAGTTGCTGGATCTTTTCCCGGTACTTGTCATAGTAGGGGTTGGTCTCGAGTTCGGTCTCGCCGCTCCCGGTACTGCGGCGCACGGAGAAGAGCCGCAGCTGCTCGGGGCCCACAAGCCCCAGGCCGAGGCCCGGACCCAGAGCGCGACTGCGCACGGCGCACAGGCCCCGGTAGAGGCCAGCCACCTGCAGCACGGCTGGGCCCGCACCCCCCGCCGCCATGGCCGCCATGGCCGCCGCCATAGTTTCTGCCCCCTCGCCCTCCGCCCCCGCCCCCACGGTGGCTTCCGCCGCCGCCTCTTCCGCCGCAGCCGTCGTGCGCCCCTCCATCCCCCTCCCCTGGCGCCGCCGCTTCCGCCCCCGCCCCCGCCCCCAAGGTTCCGCTGCGGCAACGTTCCTGCCCAAGGGGCGGGGCCTCTTCTGCGCAGCCTCGAGAGGGGAGGGACCCGGGGAGGTTACGGACTGGAGCGGGCACGTGTAGAATTGAACTCCGCGCGGGCTCCCATGCTTGAAGCCCTCCTCCGACGGCCCAGTCCTCCATCTGCCCCGCCCCCCCGGCCGCTGGCCCGGGTCTGGGCCCCGACAGTCGCGATCTCCGAGCTGGAAAGGCCCTGGCTTGGATCCTGCCCCCACTGAGCATGGATTAAGCACCTCCTGTGGCGGGCCTGGCAGGAAGCCCCGGGGTTACCAGAAGGGCTCCGGCTAAGGGGGAACAGCCCGTGTAAGGAACCGCGTACAAGAGAGGCAGAGCTGGGAAGGGAAGGAAATGAGCGTTTATGCAGCACCTGCTGTATGCCGAGAGCTTGGTTCAAGTAGCTCCTTTGACCCTCACAACAACCACTGGAGGTGGAGCCTGCTGTTACAATCCCCCCTTTTACAGTTGGGGAAGCTGAAGCAAACAGAGGTTCTGCGTTGACCTCTTCAGTGCAGTCCCCGGGGTCAGCCGGGAGGCGCTGTTTGGGGGGGTGAAGTCACTAGCCCATGGGAGGACCCTCCCAGCTCGAAGCCTTTGGTCCTATGATTTGGTATAATGCCCCACCCAGGGCCCCTTCCAGCAGACCTGGAGCGAGTGCCAAGAACACCCGATGCCTGCTGGACGTTCTCTGGACCGTGCAGGGGGATGCTGCTGAATCTGCAGCTGCAGCATTTCTCTGGTGAACCCTGAAACACCAACAAAGCCCTCCTGGACCTGGGGTTTGTGGATGGAGGGGCCACGAGGCCCAGGGAGTGAAAGGGAGGGGGTACGAGGCCGAGCAGGACCTTTGTGCCTTGGACTGGAGTGTCCAAAGGGCCCCAGAAAGCCTGGCCTTGGGGATTCCCTGCATTCCCCTCACTGGACTTAGCATTCTTTTTGGTGTTCCTCCCTTTGATCCTACTACTGGCCACTACTTAGCATTCTCTTGAGGTCCAAGTGGCCCAGCCAGGATTGTGGATGGTCTGGACTACCCGCCACTCTCATCAGGATCCTCCCTGGGTTTGATCCATCAAGACCATCCCTGGGACCGCAGACTACTTGGTGACACTGGGATGCTTCCCTCAGTCTTCTTCTGTGTTTAAGTTTCATCTCGCCTCCATGAAGGTGCTCAGATTCAATCCAGCTCTTTCTCTGTCTACCTGAGATTCTATCTGGCCTGCTTGTGAACACAAGCATTACAAATGCTTAGGCTCCTTAAGAGTCAACCTAGTATGGCAAATCCTTAATAAATTTAGTTTTTCTTTGGTTTTAAGGAGGCTTGTGTCAAATTCATTCGAGCAGGACTCAGTGTGTTGGTATTTTGGGGTCCCCACCACCCCAAACCTCAACAGAAAGGATGGTGAAAATGCCAAAAGAACAAGAGAACACCTGGAACCAAAGGAAGCCGATCTCTGAACCCAGAACACGCTGGCCCCAAGGTCAGTGCTTGGTACCTTGGGTTGAGATCCAAAGGTTTTCAAACAAGCTGGGCCAAAGGCAGAGGCACACGGAGCTGGTTCCAAGGAGGATCATCAATGAGAACAGATTTAGATACTGAAAAGATTTTAAAGGGCATCCAGTTGAACCCTCTCATTTTACAGATGAGGAAACAGAGGCTGACTTGCTCAGGATCATTCTATTAAGTGGCCAAGGCAAGTTCCCTCCCTGGTCTTCCTGACTAAGCCCCAGGAATTTTATCTACTGGGTGCAGATAGATGTTTCTCAATGATTTTCCTTAAAGCCTTTAGGTCCCCAGTTAGATGGCAGACTTTTCAGACCTGTATTTTACAAGTCCAGATTCACTCTGCATTTATCAGGTAACTCATTTTCTGTGCATTGTGCTTGGCTCTGCTGGGGAAGACAAGAGTAGACTACCACCCAGTCTGTGTCTTTAGGGAGCTCAGGGGCTGCCAGCCGAGGAGATAAGGCACAGATGCACTTAGAACACTATGGGCCAGGACCTTTAGGACCTACTGGGCTTAGAAAGACAAAAGTTTCACAGAATTTACATTCCATTACAATAAAGGGGAAATGACATGGATGCCAGCTGTCAACAGGAAATCGCAACTTCATGAAATCTATGTGAAAAATTGGGTTATTACAAGAGAAATGAACATGCATGTGGAACCCTATGCAAACCTTGAATGTTCGTTCATTCATTCCTTTACTCATTCCATTATCCAGTAAACTTGGCCTGTGATGTTCAAAGCATTGCCCTAGGGAGCCCTTGGGGTGTGGGGAGCAGGAAGGGGAAGGCTAGAGACGCTAAATCACCTCTTTCCCCAGTGGAGTTCATGACCACATTATGCTACAGTATCTCAAGGAGGGGCCGCCATTTCTTTTAGTGTACTGGGGCTAGAGTGGGGGTGTCAGCCTCTTTGTCCCATTCACTAGAATGTTCTGGTTCTAGAACCTGGCAACCTTTAGGAACAATAATGCCTGGGCGTTCTGATCTTAGTTGGAGGAGGACTAGGAAGGAGGGCCTTCCCTTGGAGAGCCTCCTGAGGCCCCCACTGGCCCAGCACCACCCAGCCTTCTACCCTTATGGATCCCCGAGGAGAACGGTTGAGCATCCCTAGTGGTAGGTGGCTCTTCTCTCCTCCACCATCTGAGGAAAGAGAGCAGACAGGACAGCCTGGTGTCAGGATGGAGGATTAGATCGTCTGTGTGGTGGGAGTGAGGGTGGCAAGACCTTCATCCCCACGATCTCTTTTCTGCTGGCCATGGATGTCTCCACCTTGGCCTCCGGGGCTCCCCGAGTGGTAGTTGTTTGGGCTCATACCAAATGGGAATTCTGCTGCATAGATAAGGCCCATAGTCTTTTACAACTTTTCCACCCTCCCTCGGGGTTTCTCGGAGGAGGGAAGCATGCTGGGGGTCGAGTGGGTGGAATGCTCCCATCTCTGCTTGCTGGTTAATGGTAGCCCTATTATCTCCTCTCCCAAGTCTGGCTCCCACTATACTTTGGGGTCTTGGGGCTGTGCTCTGTGGTTACCGGCGGCTGCATGGTCTTTCTCCACTGGAGGAAGAAGGTTCGAAGGGAGGAGCAGGCCCAGGAGTGGGTAGAGGTGATGCAGGCGGCCACCTTCACCTACAGCCCCCTCCTCTATTGGATCAACAAGCGTCGGCAGTATGGCATGAATACCAGAGTGGACCTCCCAGTGGCCAACCCCAACCCAGAGGCTCCCAAGCCCCTGACTAGCAACCAGGAGGAAAGGAGGGAGGCCTCTGCAACCAAATTCCTGAAGTCCCCGGCCTCCGCCCCACCCCTGGCCTGTTACCCCACCCCAGTGCCACACAACCGCATCTTCCAGGAGGTGGCCTTTGCTCCTTCACTGTGCAACATGCCACCCATGGTGAACCACTCCGCCTCTTTCCCGTTCACCGTCTGTCCGGAGAGGAGGGTCCAGTTTAACTCACTGCCAGCTCTGGCCCATCGGGACTATTGCTTCAACACTAAGGGCTTGGCCTATAAGCTGTAGCTTGCATTGGTCTGATGGAAACATGGGGAGGGGTGTAGGGTGGGGGACCAGGATGCCCCAGTGGCCAGCTGCTTGCTCTGGATTCACACCCACACAATCATCTTTTTTCTGCAAGTTCATGGCTTCTGTCTTCTCGATTGCCTATCCCCATCCAATTCAAATCTGATATTAAACTTTTTAATAAAATGTTAAAAAAAACCCAGACCCACTGGTCTTGAGGCCGAAAGGTGGGGTGGAGGCCGTGGCAGCCAAAACACGGTGAACCTGGGACCATGGCCTTGAATCTAGGCCCTAAATCATCATTTGACCAGAACCACAGTCCTGAGAGACTTGAGAGGCACTATCCCTCATCTTGGGGTGAGGGGCAGAGGAGGCTACTTCCTGCCAGGGTGACTAGACAAGCTTTCACTCCTGGGCCTGAAAAGCCAGGGCTTTAGATTGGTTTCACAGTTTCCAAGTTCCCTTCTGACTCTCAATCTCAGGACCCTAGGGTATGAGGATACAATGGGCCTAATCTTCTCCAAGTCATCCTGTTAACCACTTGGAGCTGAGCATCACCAGCCTCCACTTGCTCCATGGCACCACCCTGGTAGCCTCATACCCAGAATCATAGCAGGTACCCATTAAACATGGGCCCAATTGCTCAGGTCTTCAGACTTCAAATCAATGATCCTTCCATTCCTGACTCTCGTGGGGGAAGCACAACCTAATGTAGGGTGAAGAGGAAGGCTCAGAGGTTTTGGCTAGAATGACAATCATATGACATCTAAGTTTTGAAAAGTCTTTCCTTGTGACTGACTGAGAAGGAAGGGGAAACAACTATTCTGCCCCCTTAGCAAAGAAGAAACAGGTTCTTCGATTGGAGATGGCAGGTTACTTGCTCTGGGGAGAACTGTGCCAGAAAGCATTTCAGGTGTGACCTGCCACCACCCTCACTGTGCCCAGTGGCTCATAAACTCCCAGGGTGAGGAAGTTCCTCCTGCTTTGCATAAATGCCCCTACTATAATTTAGGGACCTGCCCCAAACTCCTAGTTTTTGTGGAAAAGGAGCACTGCGTTTGGGAATCAAAAGTTCGAATCCTACCTCTGCTCCCTGTCATTTCCCTGTCTGTTTTCTGTGCTGTCTGAGGAAGGGGGTGGGATTCTTGTTCATGTCTGGGCTGGGCTTGTTGGCCTTGAAGCTGTCCCCTTAGAGGTCTTTCCATGTGTGAGAACTGTGAGCACCTCACAAGGTCCTGTGAAATCCCCTTGTGCTCTCTGGCCTGGTTGTAGGTTGGCCTTCATTATCCCTTCCCTGTCTTAACTCCTCTGGTAACATTGCAGGCCACTTCCCCATTTTCTTTTTCTTTTAAATGGGCCTCAAGCTTCATGTGGTGGTTGTGTATTCTACCCACCCCAGCCCCCACAACCCCATCTTCCTGGAGCTGGCCTTTTCCTCTTTGCTGTACAAGCAACTGATCCACACAATAAGCTTCAATCACAGACACAGGGCAAAAAGGGGAGAGACGTTTTATTCAGAGAAATTAAAACTTGTTACATGTTATTAAAGTGCAAGGATCCTCTCTGAGGTGGGGACCTAGACTACCCCAGGGTCAGGAGACATCCATCCCCTTGCTGGCCAAACAGCTGAGGGAGACTGACAAGGTAGATGACCAAGGGCAATGTGGCCCATACTCTGTGGGAGTATCTAGGGGAGCATGCCAAGGGGGGAGGAAGGGAGGGAGAGAGAGAGGGAGAGAAGGGGAAGAGGAGAAAGAAGAGAGGGGCAAGGTCAGTCCCTGATTCAGTCCCTTGGCAGATAGTCGGCCGAACTGGGAGGGGCTGGCCCAGGGATGGAATGAAGCCAATGAAGCAATCCCTCCTCCCTGCCCCTCATTACATCTCCCTCGGATGCCCCACCCCTCACCTCTCCTCTGGGCAATACTCCTGAGATTTAAGGCTGTCAGTCAACTAACTTCCCTCCCCTGAACAGGCCAGTTTATGGATAAGTCTCCCCCCGCCCCCCGCCACAGGGCTGGGGAACCCTCTAGGTCCTCAAGTGTGGCCCTCTGACTGAGCCCAAACTTCATGAAAGGCTGAGCCTGTTCTGCCTCACTTTCCATGCATTTCCCTGACCACACCCTGCCCCCAGAATCGGGGAACTGAAGGCAAGGAACAGTCCAAGAGTGAGTGGGAGAGAATAGGAGGGTAAAATGTAGGAAGAGATAGGCAGCCTTGGGTCATTCGGGGCCAGAGTGGCTAAGTGCTCCCCACCTGTGAAATTCAGCTGCTGTCGGGCCTGGCCAAGGCACAGTGACTTGGGTGCCTTGGCAGCACTGCCAGTATTCGAGGTGCCAGAGGAACACTTCAGGAGACCAGGCAGCCTCTATCTCAGTGGAAGCAGGTAACTCGACCCTGGGACCCTCCTGCTTGGGAGCTGGCCAGCAAAGGCAGACTCACTGCATGGCTGGCCTAGTTCATGCCAATGAGATTCCTCCTGAGTAAGATCCTAAGACAAATCCTAAAAGAAACTGACTTTTTGACTAAGAATTAACCAAGGGCTCTCTGCTGATCTATGAACAACTGCTCTGAAATTAAAAAGGGCAGCCTGCATTGTCCCCTTAGCTGTGGCTCACAGAAATCAGTTTCCAAAAAAAATTCAAACAGAACAAAACCAAAAAACCCTAATAGGTATAGACAAAAGCCTTATGGTACAACATATACAGGTCTTTGAGCGATCAGTTTTATTGCTAGAATTTTATTTGGTTGCTAGAGAATTTATAGGGTCAGGTGTATCAAACAGGGTTGCAGGCATGGCACCCAGGGGGCCTGTAAATAGCTGGGCAATGGCGTGATGCACCCAGAAGGGGATGCAGGGAGAGAAGCCTTTGGGGGTGGCAGATGGGACAAATTCCCAGAAGGGCATTGGCCTGCTTGTCCCTAGCTGATCTTCACTGCCTATACAAGGCTTTTGTGAATCGCACATACCCACTTACTGCAAGGCTATGAAGGGTCTAACACCAGAACAAAGCTCATCCAAATAAAGGGGTTTCCCTCAGCTCCCTGGTCCCCACAGATGAGTTCTGCACATGATTCCTCCTTCATGATCCAGAATGACCATTCTGGGAATGGCAGATGGGGCCAGAACTTACTGGGAGGCAAAGAGATTCCTACCAGCACTGGACTCCCACATGGTAGGCAGGACTAGGAAAGATATTGCACTTGCTAAGATTCAAGGAGATCCCTGCCTCCTGTCTCATCCAGGGGCACAACACCTCTGACACTTCATTTTGTGATATTGTAGCCCACAGAAACCTCCTGGAAGGAGGGAGGCTCTGACACTAACTGGAGGCAGAGAAGAGGTGCCTCTCCCCACCCAGTGGCCCTGGTGACTGGGCCAAGACCATTCGTGGGGGATGAGGCCGAGTCTGTCCCATCAGCTGGAGGAGAGGCTCTGAGGAGGGGCAGCAGGCAGGGCTGGGAGGGGAAGGCAACATCTCAGGAGGAGGAGGAGAAGCCAGAAAGGACGGATTCCAGGGTTTTTCACGCCATCCTTTCCTGCAAACACTTTTATCTAAGCTCAACAATTGAAGAGTGTCTCACGAGGTTGGAGGGGCCTGACAGGCCCTTTTCTGACTCTTGGGGCAGGACTGCTTAGTGAGCAGCAGCCCTCCTGCAGGGGTATGGGGGACGTGTCTGGACATTAATGGCTAGGTCTGAACTGGTTTCTCACATTCCCCCATAATTCCCTGTTCAATGCCAACTACTAACAAATGCTTGGAAAAGGCCTCTCTTGGACAGAAAAGACAAGATTTTCTGGGTTTCTATAAAGTGCTGCTAATTTAAGGCAAATTTATGTAAAATAGAAAATAGGGGTTTTTCTCTATGTACATGTTTTTCAGTTTAAAGACATGATCTTGTCTCTCAAGAGGGACCAGAGAGGAAGGAGGCTCTCTGGATCAGCAACATTCTTGTGGGTGCCCTGAAAGCACAGTCACTGCTGAGCATCCAGCCAGAAGGTTCGGTTCTCCTATAAAAAAATAACTGCTATGAGCTTCTCCAAAAGCAGGGTGCTATGCAGCTTCAAAGACATGGGGATTGCTGGGCTGAGGGCCAGGTGGCTTGTTAGGTGGTGGCCGGGCCAAGGCCTGCGCTGGGTTTCCAATTCTAATCCTGCTCTGTGTGCTCAATGCCTAAAGCCAATCTGAGCTCCAGGAAGGAATATCTCCTGTCTCTGTCCATGTCAAACTTGGCCATGCTCTGGGCAGATGGGATGGCAGAACCAAGCAGGTCCCAGAGATCCTGGTAGGACAGCTTCCCCTCAGGCCCCTGGCTCGTCCTTTGGAACAAATCCAGGAGATCTGTTGAAACAAGGCACTTGATCATCACCAGTTCACTCTTGGGCAAACTGCTCAGAGGCCCAGTGGCTGAGGGGAGCTGAGGAGCCTGGGGTCTTACTGCTTCACTGTGAGACAAGCAGCCCAGGGGTTGTCAGCCAGGGAGCCTGACCAGGGCACGGGCACTCCACTTGCAGAATCTCACTGAAGGGAGTCTACATGAAATGATTTCTCATGCCAGGCCTTGAGAAAGTGGAGGCAAGGTACTGCCCTCCCTTTTTGGTTCTGTGCCTCATGGTCACCCACTAAGATTTGGGCTGGGACCTGTTTGATGGAGGTGACAAAGACCCTATGGGCCAACACCAGAGACTGGCTGCCTTCTTCCCCATCTTGAACCCTGTAGCTAACTCCCTGTATTGTAGGCTTTTCTATCTACCTTGTTACTGGAGGTAGTATGACTTCCTATGTATCTTTAAAGTCTAACTGGGGGATGAGAGATGTGCACACAGCTGTGTGGTGTTCATTCTCATCAGCTCCTGAGGAATGACTTTCTTCAAACAGGGAGGACAAGAGCATTGAGGGTCAGAGGCTCAGCATCAGGGTTAGGCTGTCTGCAAGGGGATGACCTGCCTGGCCACAGCAACCCCTGAAGATCATCTTCTGGGTTCTCAAGGGGCTGTTGTCTCAGCCAGAAGGATTAGCTACAGATGCTGGGACTAGGGGGCACCAGAGATAAAAAATGACCTCAGTCACTGTTGGTGGACTCCTGGGCAAGGCCCATACCACACTGGCCTGTTTTCTCATCTGTAAAATGGGGTAACAAGAGTACCTCCCTCATGAGGCCTCGGTTTGTAAAGTGCTCAGGAGAGTGCTTGGCACTTAGCAGGTGCTTAATAATGACCTCCTCCCCAAGGTCAGGTCTATGACACAGTTAGGAAGGCAAATTGAGCCTCAACTGGTTTGCATGATTTGTTGCTACTTACATAGCGACCCAACCCTTATCTGCAGACTTAGTTGCTGACATGCCAAAAGCAGGCTGCAGGAGTCAGACTACCCAGAAGAAAGTCTCCCCACCCACACAAGCCCTGTCCTGGGGCCTCCAGTCCCTCCTCAGGGCACTTGTAGGTTGCACAAGGCTCTCTGTGTGCTTCCTGGCAGGCAGAAGGGACAGGGAATGGGGAAAATCAGTCTCAAATGAATCCAACTTCATTCTAAATCTCAATGCAAAAGGGAAGATGCAGAGCAGAAGCAAGGCCCCCTCAAAAGACAAGTGCGCTGGCTAGGGTGGGATGGGAGGGCTATCGAGGACAGTCTCAGGAAGCAGTGAATCTCCTGTCACGGAATGTGATTCCCTCACTGGAATCCCAGAAGCCACTCAGGTGAGCCTGGAGCTGACACTTGTGGCTGGGGGACCCTTCTTGGATGTCTCCATTTTTTAAGCTCTGGTCCTAGCTGAACAGGGCTGAGCTGCGTATCCTTGGCCCTAGAGCAGTGCTCAGTGCTCGCTGAGGCACCCTTCCCTGAGACCGCCTCCTGCTCCGCGGGGATGTTGTGGGACCAACGTCTGCTCTGGGGGAGGGTGGTGGAACTGGGTGACTTCTCAGGCTTCCTAAGTTCTCACTCTGTCCGAGGCACTGTGGATACAAGGAAGGCCAGTCCCTTCTCCCAGGGTCTCCACAGACTCAGCCACCTCCACTTCCGGTACCTCTTTTGTGTGGTATTTTCCATTAGAATATGAGCTCCTAGAGGGCAAGGACTGTTTCTTTTTGCTTATGTTTGTATCCCTAGCACTTAGCACAGAAGAAAGGCTTAAAAAATGCTAGTTGCCTGCCAGCTAAATGAGTGGGTACACAAAGGGTTTATACAATCTATTCAATGGGGAGAACCACAGAGTCTTAAACTTGGGGTCCTCCCAAGGAGAAGATAAAACGGAGGTCTGATTAGACAGCAGGTGTTCTGAAAAGGACCAGGAGGTCTCAGTGGACCACAAACTCAATGAGTTAGTGAAGTGGGGGACAGCCTTAGAAAAAGCTCATGGGAACTTGAGGGGGAAGTGGAGGTGAGGACAAGGGTGCGGAGAGTAGCTCTGTTCTTTGCTGTTGTCAGAACTCTGGAGGATTGTATTCACACACTTTAGGAAGGGCACTGATGGGCTGGAGAGTGCTCTGAGGAGAGCAGTCAGGAGAAGGAAGGGACCCTAGAGGCTGAGGAAACTGAGGCCCAGGGAGGTTGCCTGAGTTCAAAGACACACTAAGGAACAGAAGCAGAATTTGAATCCAGGTCTTCTGATGCCAGAGTCAGGGATCTTTCTACTCAATCACACTGCCTCTCAGAGGGCAGAATTAGGGAAAAGGCATGGAAGTGGATAAGAAGCAGATTTGGAATTAAGGAAAAGTTTCTTAACCCTTTAGCTGCCCTACAGTGGGATCAGCTGCTTTAGGAGGTGGGCTCCCTCTGCTAGATGTCTCTGGGCCAGGGCTGCATGACACCTGGCTTGGGCTGCTCTAGAGGGAAGTCTTCCTAAGGGCCACATGGCTCTTTGCAAGGGACCTTGGACAGCGTCCCTTCCAAGTCCCACATCTTGCAGGTGAAGAAAGGCCTGGGAAGAGCATGGATTGCCTAAAAGGAGGCAAGTGGCAAGGATCCAAGACTGGAATCTGAGCCCAGGTCCTCCCACTAGACTGTTCTAAGGCTTTCTTGAGATACCTTCACAAACATTTGGCCACCTTTAAAGAGTAGTTTCAAAACCCCACAGCCCCCCACCCCTACCCTAACCAGCTCCATCCTTGCCCTTCCTTCCCTGTCAGACTGACCTGTCACCTGGGATAGAGACAGGTCTCTGATGAGTAGTCTCCACCTGGTTTCCGAGAGATCGTGGGGAAAATTTTGAAAGTGAGGATAGCTTTGACTCAGCACTCTGTTTTTTCTCTGTAACAGACAGACACAGGAGGATTGATACCAAATTAAGCCAGCATGCAAGGTTCCCCTTGAAGTCACCTGTAACTGTAAGGTCTTAAGGACACCATCAAATCTGGAGGAAGGAAAACAGGGTGACAAAGGTGTGTGTGTGTGCTGTACTGCTGGAGGGACACGAGGGCAAGGTTAGACTGCGAATAGAAAAGGCCTCAAAGGGAAACGGGAAAGGCCAGAACGGCCCTAACTACCAGAGACAGTGACCTGGGCACAGGGAGGGCGTGGCTCATCCCACCCTTCCATGTGGCCATGAGGTTTTCATGTAGAGCTGGGCTTTGGCTTTCTTCTTCCTCTTCCAAGGGCAGAACACCTAGAGTGAGATCACGCCAGGAGTGGCAACCAAGGATGCAAGTCCTGAGCAGGGAGAAGAGTGCTGATGGGCACTGGGGGGGTCTTGCCTGTGAGGGAACGGGAAGCATGTGGGAGGGGGCAGGGAGACAGGCGTTCCGGCAGCTGGCTGGTGAGCCTGCCTCTGTCCTGGGGCCCACACAAACATGCCCCGCCTGTCAGATGCCTCTTTTCTTGAAGGATGGGCCAGACAGGGAATGAAGGTTGGAGCAGGGTGCCTGGTGGAGGGTCTCCTTTTATTTTCCTCTCAGGGACGATGATGGAGCAATGCAGGCTGGAAGAGGGGACAGTCTGGCAGATTCAGAACTTGTAGGTGGACTGGGCCCAAAGGACGAGACTGAACGGATCAGCTTCAGGCCAAAAGACTGGGCAGCTGCTGCCGGTCACTGCCGCCCCGGCTTTGCTCTGGGTCGCTCTCCCTTCGCTAGGCTCTTGTTCTTCTCCTGCTCTCTGCCTGTTCCTCCTTATCAAGGCCACATGCACTGGACATAGGGGATCCCCACGGCTCTGCCCTGGGCCCTCCTCTCACTGGGGACCTTGCAGTGATGACCTCATGAACCCCCATGGCTTTAATTATTGCTACTTAATCATTTTTTCAGTCATTAAGTATTTATTTTTTCTCCTTGCTACTTCTGCCCCTCCCCCATGGTAAAAAAAGAAAAACAATCTCTTGAAACAAATAAGCATAATCAGGCCAAACAAACCCCCCAATGGGCCACACCTTGACGCCCACATCCCCGGCAGCCTCAGCGTGCACCTTTGGGGTGGCGGGAGGCGCACTTCAGCCTCCTTGCTTGTCCACTTGGGACCACAGGTCTCTATCTTCAGCCCTGACCTCTCTCCTGAGCTCCCTTCTGGCATCTCCAGCTGCCTCTTAGTCATTGAGCTGGGGGTCTACAACTTGTCCTCCCCTCTTCCTAACTTTCCAGCCATCCTGCATCACAACTCTGGTGTGGCCCGGACTCCTCCAGTCCTTCCTGCACACAAAGGCAGGGGCACTCACATATCCACTACCTGCCAGTGAGCTCCAGGACTCCCTACTGCATGCCAGACAGAATACCAAATACTGTGGGGTATTTAAAGCCCTACGATCTTTCCAAACTAGTTCAACATCACCCCCCTCCCAACAGCCTGAGGTCAGACCAGTTTTTCTGCCTTCTCACACATAACACACCATCTCCCACCCCAGGATCTTTGCCCAGGCTGTGTCCCATTCCTGGACTGCCCTCCCCCTTCCTTTCCCCTTTGAGAACCTTATTTTCTTCAGAACTCAGCTCAAATGTCTCCTTCTAACCCCCTGCCCCCAATTTTCTTGCTATTTATTTTGCATGGTTACACAATATACATGTGGCCCCCCAGACAGAAGGGAAGCTGCTTGTGGTCAAGGGCTATCTCACATCAGCCTCTGTATCCTAAATGGACTGACAAGGGCAGTATGGGGCCTTCACCTCTTGGGACCTCAGTTTCTTTATCTGAGACAGCAGAAAGACCTCCTGTGGGCACTCTCCTGAACTCTTGTGTCTGAGGCATCCAACAAAATGTCTGCTCAGTCACAAGCAGGGTCTGAGGGGTCAAAGACATGGCCTGCATCTTCCCTGGCACTTATGGAGATGGCAGCTTTACCTGAAGGATTCACATCCCTGGAAGCTTGCAAGGGAAGGGTGGATAGTTCTCTGTCAGGATGAGCCGAGGGATGGTCCTTTCAAGAAGCAGGGCAGGATGGGGCACTGTCAAGCCCCAGAACTCTATCTGTAGTAACTGGTGATTTTTAGGATCACTTAGGTTTCCCAACTAAAACCAGTGACTTAAACGCTGACTCATAAGCTACAACTCAGGTCAGTTCTCTGGCCATGTGAGACTAAGACTCTTGCTTATTAAAGAGATGTAGGAAATTTTATCTCAAACTCAACATGTACCATTGACCCTTAACAGATTCAAGCCTTCAGCCCTTTCTGTGCCTCTTCTAAATCCTCTGAGACTTGAGGAAGCACCCTGAGCTGGGCCAGGGACTCACTCACCTTCCTCTGAGGCCTCCAATGGTGGTGCGTTGGGCTCTGGCTTGCCTGTGAGAGCGGTGATTAGCTGAAGCTTCTCCCTCAGCTTGGAGGCTTGAGAGTCTGCACCATCTTCCTTCTGCCCCAAACAAAGATCCAAACAGGATTATGGGAATAACTGGCTGGAGAAGAGACAACTACTATATTGGAGGACATGACCACTATTCTCAGAACTCCCATGGAAAAAGGATTTGGTCTACTTGGTCCCAGAGTGCAGAACTCAGATAAGTGGAAGAAAGGTCTTACCTATAGATGTCACAATATACAAATCTGTACACATACACACAGCTATGTAGAAAACCCGGGCTGGAGTCCTAGCCCTGTCACTTAACTGCTGTGTGATCTGCAACATCAGTCTGCACCTCTGCCCAGTGGAGGCGCCACATACCCTCCCCCTTTCCTCTGTTCCTCACAGTAACCTGGATGGGAAAGTATCCATTTGTACGACTGTTAGGGGGAGTAGGCAGTCTATATTACAGGGGTTCAGAGCAAGGAGCCTCCATGTCTGGCTGGGGCTGAGATAAAAGAGCCAGATCTCAAGGGCACCCATGATCCCCTAGAGGTGGGCATTTCTGGCAATCCCCCTCTTATCCCCTTCATTCCAGGGGCTTCCCCTGAGTTTTCTTGGCATTGAGTGCAGCAGGACATGTGGGCCTTGCCACACAAGGCTCAGTTACCTCCTGGTCTGCTGGCACCCACCATGTGCCTCTCCCTTGCCCAGGGTTCCTTCTTCAGAGGCTGTCATACAACCTCAGTGACTGATGGGTCCTTCTCAACCTCCTCTGCTGGATCACCATCCATGTCATGTTCCCTCACTGGGGGAATCCCTTAAGGTTCTGCCCTGCATCCTCTTCTTCTTGGGGATGTCATCAGGTCCCCCAGGGGCCTCCCTTCAAAGCTCCTATGGAGCTGACTCTCAGCAATCCTCACCCAGCCCTACTGTGTGTAGGTCTCGTTCTGCACCTCCAACCACCTACTCTATGCTCTGAACTAGGTATCCTAGTCAGTCAACCAGCATTTAGTGCCTACTATGTGTCAAACTCAGTGTGTCCTAGTAAAGCTCGCTATCTTTCCTCTCCAGTGTGCCTCTTTTCCTGCCTTCCTGTTACTACTGAGGATGCCTCTGTCTTTCCCCCCATCTCCCTTCTCTTCACTTCTGCAGCCAGCCACCCACTCTGGCCCCCCTCATCTGTCACTGGCCTTCTACCTGCTCTCTCGTCCATTTTCCATCCAGCTGCCAGTGATATTCTTAAGGCCCAGGTCTGCTGAATGGGCTGCAGGGCTCCCTCTCCTCTCTGCTATCATACACATGCACATACACATATGGGCGCTAGCTCCAGTTGGCCCTTCCACACTCCCTTCACTCCTTCTCTGCTCTGGCCTGGCCAGACCAAACTTGCTCCTCACACACAGCACCCCATCTCCTACCTCTGAACCTTTGTCCTGGCTGCACACCAAGCCTGAGATGCTCTCTCTTCCCCTCCCCCTCTGAGAATTGTGCCTGGTTCATTAGCATGCTAGCTCTTTAAGGAGGTGGGCATAGTGCCTAGCACATAGTAAGAGCTTAGTAACCCTTGCTTGTGACCTCCAAAATGACCCCTATGGGAAGTCTCTGCTGAACCCTTCGAGCATCATGCCTCACACCTCCATTATTATTCTCTACGTGCTGAGATATCTACGTGCTGTTTCTCTGAAGGGATGTAGGTGCTGTGAGAGCACCCCTACTTTTGTATGTTTGGTGCCTAGAATACAGTAAGAGCTTAATAAATGCCTGTTCACCCCCCTCTCCCCACTGTGCCCCTCCCTTTCCACTGATGCATTCAGGCTCACTCTCCTAGTCCTGAATTTGGGGTCCGTCTCATTTTCCATTTACAGTATCTGACAAGTTTTCCACTTTGTTCATTCAAGTGTGTACCAGAGTCTGGAGAACATCCACTTGGCTTTTCCTGTGTGGAGTTAGTCCAAATTTCTGCATGATTATGGATCTTATTTTGGAGGCCCTGTAAGGTAATGCCATCTGAGAACAGGTGCTTCTGATGGGCACCTTCCTGATCCTTGGATTCCACAGTGGATTAATGCTGACACATATGGGAAGATGCCAAAATACTGGCCTGAAGACACTGTGTGCAGTGGGATCTCGTCTTTTCTATAAAGCTGAGGTCTCTTAGATTGGAAAGGTGTGTGGGTTGGGACCTTCCCCTTGAGTTGATGCCTCCTAAGGTGTGGCTTCCAGCACACAGGAACCCTGGGCACACTGGACCACACGAGTAGCTTTTGTTCCTCTGTCCTCTTCAGTTTCCTTGCTTCCTTAATAAGCTTTTGCTAAGCACTTGCCATGTGCCAAACCTTCCTCCCTCCCTCCCAGAGCACTACAGAGTCTGTAGGGATACTGCTTACTATCTGGGCTGGAGGAAATCCAGAGGTAAGGCCCTAACAGGGCTCAGTGAAGAATTACAGATGTCCAGAATCTCATGGGGCCTAATTTTCACCCACTGTAACTGAGGACAAGAGGTGCTCCATCTTCTCTGGGGTCAGGGGAAAGTCAAATGCCTGAAGGTTCTCCAGGATGGTGGAATGAGCCATGCCCTAGGGAATGGAGACTGCTTCCTGTTGGACTTGCCACCTGAGGAGGATCTGGACCAGTGACTTTGCATTTCTTGGCCAGCCAGAGGACTCTACCAGCTGAAGTGGCTCCTTGGTCCGAGGAGCCCAGGGGGCAGAAGGCTGTCACTTCTAGTCCCTGCTACTGGCTGTGAATGATCAGCTCATTCTGGGCCAGGTAAAAGTGGCATGGAAGGCTGAAATGTGGCCGTGTTGGGAATGCCAATCTTCTGGTGACTGCTGAAGTTGGCAGGCCTGATACCTTCAGCACCTTTCAAGTGTCCCTGTAGTGGATGGGACCAGAGGATACTATGTTTTCAGTGTTGTTGGGAAAGGGATTGAACCCCACCTCAAAGTCTCAGGCTTGGGCAATAGCAGAGGTCCAGGTACTGAAGCTGGAGGTTGGCCAGGGTTCCTGAGCAAGGACCCCATGTCCTCTGGGAAGAGTGTGGAGGTCACACTCAACTCTTGCCCACCCTGACACTGTCCTTTGAGGCCTCCACACTGATCTCAATCTCACTGTTACAGATGGTGGCCTTGTTGATGTGGCCTGCTCAGGCTTACTCTAACAGGTGCCCAGGAGAGGCATTATCCATCTGGTGTGGAAAATGCAGGCCCATGCTGTCCTGGCCCTCTTTCTGGTCTGCGGTCTGGACTCCACTGAGGCCTTCCCTCCTTGCTGCATCCTCCCACTCCCCTGCTATGCATGTTTGCTATTTCTAGCTCCTCAGGCACACCTGAGATAGCAGCCCTCCTGTCCTGGAGAGCAAATAGGCTATTATGACAAGATCCATTCTGCCCTTGCAGGTTCCTCTGTCATCTCACTTTTACTAAGCACATTTGCACTCACAAAGTAGAGGAACAGAGCCAACTGCTCCCTAATTCAGGCCAAGGCTGAATCTGGAGGGACGACATACATGTTCAACGCTGCGTCTCCTGTCATGCCTTCCTGATGGCCGTCGTGACTCCCTTGGGCATACACATGGCACCCTCTCAAGCGTGGGAGAGATTTACATACAGAAGTAGCCTTTGCATTCATGCCTGTCCATAGAGATGGAGAGCAGCAGCTAGAAAAGGCAACAGAAGTCAAGTGTGGGAAGCTTTAAAACACCAAAGGCCACGTGCTCAAGCTGCAGCAAAGCCTCCTCCATGGCTGTCTCCAAGGGCATTCCCATCCACGCTTGTTCCTTGTGAACGCCTCAAATGACAGAGTGTGTAAGAGGTGCTCTCAGTAGCTTAGCTGGTCTCTGGGGAGAAGGGAGCACCCAAGCTTGCTCCCCTTTCCACTAGTCGGAGCACAGGAAATTCTCCAAGATGCTTGCAGATCACTTTTCTGAGAAGAATGGCACCTTCAGTGACTGCAATAATGGAAGGGCAGAGCCTTTAACCATGGAAATGTAGCTGCTAAGGCTGACTGCCAGGGAAGCAGTAAGTAAAGGCCCGGAATGTGTCCTGCTGTTTCTTTCTCTCCCTTACCTTTAGAATCTGGGCTTGTTCCCCATCTGTCCTATGAAAGTCTCTTTTCAGAGAAGTAGCTCCATCAGCCATCTTGAGAATGGAGAGAGGAAGAAGGGGAGGAGGAAGAAGGGAAGGAGGAGAGGGAGCAGAAGAAGAGGGAGATAGAGGAGGAGAAATTTCTTTAGGACAAACATTTAAGCCTCCTAAACATCATGCCCTTTTGAATCTCAGCTACATTTACCTGGAAGGCTGGAGAACACTTTCATGTAGATAGCAGGGATAAAAAAGGATGATAAGAGGTCAAAGGGAGCAAAGCCCCAGAGAAACAGTGTTATGGGGCAGTCTGTCCCAAATCTGAAGATGCTGACACACAGAAGCCCCCTTCTCTTCCTCTAAACCAAGGTGGGCTGTGTAGCTCAGCCACCTGGCTCCTCTTAGCAAAGCTCTCCTGGGATGTACCAAGGCCCAGAGAACACCTCCTCCAGGCTTCCCTGCCTCCTTTTCCCTGCTTTGAGAAGTCCACATGGGAGCCTTTTGATCTTCCTGGTTCAGTATTAAATGACCTGAACTGGTGATGGACAGTAGAAGCTGGGACTTGGGTACCCCCAAATTCACAGAGGAAGAGGAGGCGGGCCAGACCACAAGCCAAGGCCAGGCATTGCAGGAAAGCCTAGATCTGGGGCTCAGGTCTCAACTTGGTGGTGATGGGGTCTGTGGCAATCATTTCCCATACTGCATCTGACTGACTCTGGGTGAGTTTCTGGAGATACTGTTGAGTTCTGTGCAAGGCCTACTGCAGAGGCACATACATGTGGATGATGAGAGGGGGCACACTGATGATGAAGATGTTAAACCTAGCAGAGCATATAACTAGGATGAAGACAACATGATAGGGTAGAAAAGTCAGTCAGAGTCAGAAGACCAGAGTAACTAGCTGTTTGTCCTCGGTTTTCTCCTCTGTAAAATGGGGAGGACAATAATAGGCGTACTCTTCATCTCCCTTACCTTAGGAAGTTGTGCTTCACAAGAATGTGATTCTCCCTGATGGGCAGCACAGCACAGAGGAAGGTGCCCAGGGCCTCTGCTGGATACTTAGACGGGTGACCCTCAGCAGCTCGCCTGCTCTGTGCAGCCTTCCAGGCTTCTGGTGAGCACAGCCCTGTCCTAAGTGGGCACTGCCCTGGGGACCACTTGGTGCCATGGGCTCTTCCCTGATCCCTGAGGTAGGAGGAAGTCCATGGCTGCTGACACTTAATTCTGAGCTCTGGGTCTCAGTTTCCTCATTAGCGAATCTAAATCCAGAGTACATATGACCCCTCCACCATCTGCACATGCCATGCAGGAGCCCAGGGTGAGGGTACAAACAGCAGGCTGGCATGGCTTAACCTTTCCTGCCTATGCAGGGGTTTTAGGTTGGCCATCTTTTCTGCAAATCACTTTCCTCACCTGTAAAATGGGGTGATAACTCCTGTTCCACTTCACCACATCGTGAAGATGCCATGAGACAATGGATGGGAAGTGTCATGCAAATGCCATGCCCGAGTGACCGTCTAATCTGGGAGAAGCCTGAGGGCAGCCATGTCAGCACAGCATGCAGTGGTGGACAGAACATGTGGCCAGGACCTAGCCGGTCTTACCGTGGTGAAGGACAGCTTCTCTCTCTTTCCTAACTTGTTCAGAGCCACCAGGCTGCTTCCTAGTGAGGTGACTCTCTGGCTCAGATTCCTGACTGTCCCATCCATCCCCAGAAGCTTAAGGTCATTGTGTCTCTGGTACCCCATGAGGGTCCTGTTGACCTCTTCCAAAGAGCTCTGAAGGTGCAGCATGTCCTAGAGCAAAAACAGAGCATGTTGTGGATTCTCTCCACTGGGTGGTCAGGCCGAGAAGCCACGGTCACGTCACATCATATCACATTATGTCATGTGGCTGAAGCTGGCTCCATTTGTGGCCAGGTGGCTCTGACCTCAGAGAAGGGAAGAGGTTCGTTTACACGAATCCTTAGAAGCCGGGATGCTTGGGCACTGATTTCTCAATGTTTACCCCTCCTACCTCCGGGTCACTAATGAAGAGGCCGATTCATGTTAATTTATCAGAGCAATACCACCTTAGGAACCAGACCAATTATTGAAATGGCTCATGTAATACAACTATTACAAGTTGTGCATCATTCAATACACTATCTAATTATTTTTACTGACATCCTATTTATAAGACTGAATATTCTTGGCTTAAAAACATTGAATCTGTGGATATGAATACATTTAAAGGACAATTGGCCTTTCACTCTGAATGGGTCTGAACCCAGTATCTCACTGCCCACTGCCAGTCAAGGCTAAGAATTTTTTGGACAATTGCAAGTTCTGGAGAGGGGCTTAATAAGACACAATTTCTGAATGGCCATGCCCTTCATGCCACCTGCCCCGACCTGCTCAAGTTGTTAAGCACAATAAATCCCTGTCCTCTTTGGGGGTGATTCTAGGGCACCTGGGGCAAATGCAACTGAAAAAAGGCCTTTACGTACCTGCCCCACAGGCAGAGCAGCACAGAGACCAGGGGCTACCTGAATGCTGAGCAGTCTTTGCCTGTAGGCAATGGTCTGACATGGTGCCAGTGACTGAATCGAAATGGTTCACTGGGTACTTTTCCAATCTGGGTGTGTCCTGCTGAGAGCCTGAGCAGGAGCTATAAGTATCTGCTGGAAATTTTTCTGCCCAGGACTGGGACCATGGAGGGTGATGGAATGGCCTTGCTGCTCTCCTTCTCAGAGTGCTGGAACTAGTAGCAGGAGTGGAAGAGGCAAGAAGCCAGGCCTGAGGCCTCTCACTTTCTCACACTGCAGGGGGACCAGCCCAACAGCCAACATGCACATGGTGAGGGCCCACTCTTCTCCATCCTCAACGTGGGCTGAGAACTGAGAGTCTCAGGCATCTCTGGACCCCTAAAGGCATCAGGCCCAGGTCTGGCAGAGGTCTCCAAAGGGCCCAGAACCCAAGCAGATGATGTTGTCTGCTTTGTGCCAGGTACTGGGAATACAGAGACAAAAGAGTCCCTGCGCTTGAGGAACTCCTGGTGCCAAGCTGTCCCCCTTCTGTGTCTCTATGTACACCAGAAGAGCCACTGAAGAGTTGCAATCAAGAGAACCTGGGTTCAAACCCTGCTTCAACATCTGGCCTTGATTAGCCCTGGCCTCCTCATCTGCAAAATGGTGGTATCCTCTGCCTGAGAACTGAGGACTCTGTGGCCATTTTCTGTATCTCCATCTCCATTCCATGCTGCTGTTGAATTCTGACCCCCATTTAAATCCCACCTCAAATGCTGCCAGCCCTGTGTAGCCCTGGAGGGGGCAACTCGTGCCTGCCTGGCCCCCTCCCCATTCCCTAAACAATATGACAAGTTGGAGGTTCTCAAGGAGCAGACCCTGTGAGTCTCCCTTTTTCCTAACCCCTGCCTCCTCTTGGGCCTCGCCCTAGGCTCCGTTGACACCTAAGACTGAGTCAGTGTTTGTTGTTCCTGGAGCAGCGTTGTCATTATCATTGCTTAACCTCTGTCCCCTGAAAGTGTCATGTCCCCACTGACTGTCTGTGCTGGAACAGCCTGGAAAAGCTCTACATTCCCTGGCTACATGTGGAGTTTCTACAAAGATTCCACCTCCTCCCTTTGCCCCCTTTCCCAGCCCAGGACTGGAAGCGTTTCCCCCACCCCCACCCCCACCAAGCCCTGGCATCTTGCAGAAGCACCCTCACCCCTTCACTCTTCAGGGTTGGGCAAAAGGAAGGATTCCAGCTGTGGTACACACAAGGCCTTCTTGGCTGGCAGCCAGCAGAACGAAGATGGACAGACTTAGTTATGATAAAATGCAACCAGCAGCAAACTGGCTTTGAAAGCTCTCTCTTGTACGTGTTCATTCTGTCTTAGCTCTGATAAGGATCGGGAAAAGGAGGGACCTTAAGAGGGGGACGGACACGCCTGAGGGCCTGGTGTGGGGGGTGGGGCCTCCAGAACCTCCCTCCAAAGGGTCCTTTGGGGGAACCAAAGAACTGGTCACTTGGATGCTTCTGCAAGGGACGGACGGGAGGCCCCACCAGGGGGAGGCCCCACCAGGGCGAGTCCCTGTCTGACACCTCCCTCGGTGCCAAGGCCCCTCAGAGGGAGGGAGAGGTTGTGTCTCAGCGGCCCCCTCCCTCTGGCTCTGCAGTGGCTTGAGCATGAGAGGCTGTTGGGAGCAAGGGGATGCTACAGGACTCCTTTTGTGGTGAGGGAAGGTAGGCTGGCTGAGCCAAGGACTGGCCTGGAGGCCCCCCTCTGGGTTGGACCAGGATTTCCTTACCAGGTCACTTTGGAGGGTCTCGATGGTCTTCTTGTGCTCATCAACTGTTTTCTGGATGGCTTCCACAGCAAGACGCACTCTGCTTAAGGTGCTCCCGATAGAGGCCACGCTCTGAAGAGAGAAGCACAGTGAGTGTAGCTGCAAACCCCAAAGGGAGCCCACAGAAACCCCAGAATTCTGCTGCATACTCTGGAAATAACAGGACTTTGTCAATGCTTTGGCTAGATGCCTTGCTCATGGTTGCCCAGAGTCCTCAGACTCTAGGCCAGGACACTATCTCTGTGGGCTTACAAATAAAAGCCAGGGTCTAGGAAGTATTTCACAACTTTCAACTCCATCTGACTTAATTATCTACTGAGCCTCTATCTGGTGAGTGAGGCCACCCTCTGAGGGCTGGTACGCAGGAGCAGCGTATGGACGTGGACACCTGTCTGACAGGCTAACCCCACCTTTCTCCACCGTGCCTCAACCTCCCTATCTGCTTCTGCGTGGCCAGGAAGAACTCTGAGAGTTCTCAGAGGTGCATGTCTGCTTGGCACCCAAATTCCAGTCCAACGTGGACAGGTAACAAGTGGTGTACGAATGCCCCCAGAAATCAATACAAGAGATTCTCTGGGCAGAATGATCTGTGACATGTTGTTTTCACTTGTATCTGCACTCAGGGTCTCTGACCTACCATTTGAGAAAATGCCAAAGTTGCTTCTGTCTATCAGAATGTAAATGACTATTAGGGCAAAGGTCAGAGGAGGCAGAAGGGCCAAGTAGCTCTCATCTTTGTTCTGGGAGGGGATGGCCACCCCCACTGCCTTGTTCTTCTCTCCCATTTCTGGTTCTCCCTCTCAGGGGGCTGACTGTCCACTCCTTGGCCTGCCACTCGAGGCCTCCTGTCTAGCCTGCTTCCCCATCACCCTACCTGCCCAATCTCGTGCACCTGGGGGCAAGGGATGTGGATATCAAAGCAGGTTCTATCTACTCACCATCTAGGTGACCATGGTGAAGTCACTTCCCCACTCAGTCTCAGCTTCCTCAACTATAAACTGAAGTACTGGTCCAGCTGACCTCTAAAGGAGCCCCAGGCTGGTCCCAATCCACTGCCTCGAGCTTTCTCTGTCCCCCTCAGTCCTCACACAGGCCCCTGTCCACTGTCCATGGACATACAGTCAGGCCCCACTGGAGCAAAGAACAAATCTTGTGCTCAAACATGCCCCGTTCAAAGTTATAAGTACATGTAAACTATGGTGACTGGTTGCAGCCTAATGGAAAGATGCTGTGTGACTGGAATAACAAGGCAGCGGCCTGGAGTGGCCCACGCTGTGTCATGACTTCAGCTTGGCCACCACCCCCTTGCAGACTGTGAGTTCCATGAAGGCCGGGGCCATGTTTCTCTACCTCCCCGGTCCCCAGTGGGTGCCGAAGAACTGAGCTGCGGAGGGGCAGGGAGTAGGAGGAGCTTTGGCCAAGCCCTGGACACTGGGCATGGGGTCAGCTGAGTGTCTTTACCCTGAAGCACTCAGGGGAAATTACACTGCCACCATTTTCTGGAAGATCAAGGAATGGAAGGAGGCCTCCCTGATGTGTGTTTGGGTGGCTTTCAAATGGATAACCTGGCAAACTCCTCAGTAAAGATGCCAGCAATCAAAAGCTCATTCCCACCTTGGAGGAAGCCCTAGGATGATAGACTCCCAGCAAACCCAAGGGGCAGGAGTCCCTGAGACCCAAGCTGAAGCCAATGATGCAAAAGTCTTCCTGTGGCTCTCTTCAGTAGAGCTGGACTTCAAGGAAAGTTGCAAGAGATGCATCGTCAGAGCCCAGCTTTAGAGCACTTACCTTCTGAAGGCCCTCAACAGTGGAAGGCAGGCTAATCAAATCTGAAGCTGATTTGATGTTGGCTTTGAGGTGATTCACTGTGGAAGTCAACAAAGCAATCTGAAAAAAGATGGAAAAGTATGTTTTGAAAACACGACCCTCTTTTCAAGAACTCCTGGCCTCAGGTACCACATGCCTACCCCTGTGGGGCACTTGTTCCCTGTTGTGCTGGGGTTGCCCAGGCCCCAGAGTTTAGAGAGGCCCAGCACCCCACCCAACCTCACCCAAGGCTATGGGCCCTTCAGACTCCCCCAACAGTCTTTGAGCAGAAGGATGCATCAGGCCTCCACAATGGGACCTCCAGGTAATGTGGTACCTTGGCAAAGAATCACACTCAGGCTATTTATTGATCTGTGTGTGTTCGGTGACTAGGTTGTCAAAGTGGCAATCGTGTTGTGCAGGAGGACCTGGAAATCTGAGGGAATGGGAGCTTCGGGGAATCTCACCCTCCTGGATCAAAGAAATGTGCTGTGGCAGACCCCCAGGAGCTCCCAGACTTATGGACTCAAGCAACTCATTAAAACAGGCAGCTGGATTCAAAATAAAAGGCAGCTTCCCCTTTCCTCTTTGGGGCAGAGTCAAGTCCTTAGGATAGAGTTCAGTTCCTGGCCCCCATTTCAGGAAGGGCAGTGAAAAACTAGAATCAATGTAGAGAAGTGATATCTGGATGGTGAAGGGTCTGGACACCTCACTGAGGTGCCCTCAGAGCCAACCCTGCTGCTCCCAGCTCCCCTGCTCTGTTCAGGCTGGCACCACACTTCTGCCCACTCAGGTCTACCCTTTCAGAATCATCTTGGCCTCCTTCTTCTTCCTAACTCCTTCCACACATGCCTCACACGTCACTTGAGTCACTTCAGGCTTTGATTCCTTCTTACCTGAAAAATTCTAACAGCTTCCTGCTTGGTCGGCTCCCTATTAGCTCCAAGATCAAATACAAACTACTGGGTTTAACTTTAAAGCTACCACCATGGGGCTCCCTCTCCTGCCTAATTACCCATTATTCTCCTTCACAGCCTTCCTGGCTAAGCCGACTGGCCCCTGCTACTCCCCCTGCATACTGGAGAGCTCTTTACCTCCCCTCCATGAAGCTTGGTGCAAATATTATTTCCCAAGCGAAACTGCTGCCCCGCCACCCAGCCTCCAGTGCTCCCCAACATTATCTCATGTATGTGTCACTATCTACCTCCCCTATAGAGTATAAGCCCTTTGAGGGCAGGGCCTATTTTTTCCTGCTTCCCCAGCACACTGGCCCAATGGTTGGTTCAATGATTTGTGCATTAGACAGGCTTGGGCTGAAGATGGATTCAGGAAGTCTTGGGTTCAAATCCTACCCTGCCACTTTCAGCTCTGTGACTGGGAAAAACACTCTGAGCCTTCATTTCCTCATCTGTAAAATGGGGCCCCCAAGAGCCCTTCCCTCCCAAGGATGGAGAACTGTTGAGTCAAGGTTAGCCTACCTCACTCCTGGCTTCCTGAGCAGATTCAGGAGCTGTGTTTGGGGCTCTGCAGGGGCCTGTCCTGGAGGGCTAGAGCCTCAGCCCAGCCCAGGCTGTTTCCTTGGTTCTTTCTTTGGGCCTGTTCCACCTGCTGGGAGGTTACCCTTGCTAGCAGCCTTGGTGCCTCACCACTAGGCTATGCCCACGTCTGCTAAGACATGCAGGCAGAGTATACTAGTTCTATGTTGGTCAGATGCTCCTGGGATGCTTTTCCTGCCACCATCCTGGAGGCTTATGCCCAATTCTGCAACAGGAAAGTCTCACCTGAGCAATGCTCGGGCATAGGCCATGGGCTTCCTCCTTGCCCGTTGCTCTCATCCTCTCCCACAATTTAGGATATGAACAATGCATCTTATTATAGTGATAGCAACTCCCCCAAAAGAATTGAGTACCTACTATGTGCCCAGCCCTGTGCTGGGACCCCGAATACAGAGAAGCAAGAGACAGACAGTCCCTGGTCGAAAGGCTGGGGCGGGGAGGGAATCTACCACATACAAGGAACAATTCTGCCCCCAGTGGAGCAAGGCTGACTCTATGCACAAGGGAGGCCAGACAAAGTTCAGCTGTACACACCAAAATGAATGAAGTAGGAAGACTAGAGTGAACTTAGAAGAGGGAACCGGATTAGGAGAAACTGAAGGGAGAGGTGTTGGCAGGAAGGGAATCTAGGCCAAGAAGGAGAACCCAGGGAGCAACAAGAGGCAGTGGAAAGGGTGCTAACATGGAAGGACAGAAGGTGGTCACTCCACACACCTGGCCCATCCCAGGGTAACTGCTTTCTCCAGAGAGCCTCTTCCCTGAGGAAGTCTGAGCCCAGTGAGTAAGGTAGGCCTTAGCCCTCTGGTAAGGGAACAGAGTGGGCCTCTGCTAGTGTCCTGGAATGGGAGTTAGGGAGAGGGCCAGCAGAGGCATGCAGGAGGCTCCTGGCATCCTGGGGACCCATCTCCATCAAATGTAGTGTAGCTGCTGGGCAGGTCTACCACTCGCTAACCTTTCACATGCCTCCCAGGACAGAGCACCCTTCAAGGGCTTGCCACCAAGTAAATGGGAGCCTTGGAAGGAGCTCCCAAAGCCACGAAATTTAATCTGGATACCAGTTCCTGGGAGCACACTGACACCTCTGTAGTAGACTCCTCTTCCACCATTCCCAAGGAGGTGGGAAGCAGGCCTGGAGGGGCAGGATGGGGCCCACTGCCATCCTCCCCCATGACTGGCTTGATGGCTCCATGAATGGAAAAGACTCAAAAGTAGAGCTCACTGAAAACATTAAAAGAAGGAAAGATCCCACAGCCTGGGCCCAAGGATGAGTCAGTCAGAGTTGCTTAAAATAAAACTGCTGTGCACATTATGAGCCAACTTGACTAGCAGGAGTGAAAACCGCCACCGTGGGTAAGCCCACTAACATGCCATCCCTCATCATATGCTGCAAACTATCTTCTGCCCTTCTGACCCAGAAAGACCCCTTTGGTCTCAGCCAGGACATAGATGCAGGTGGTGTGACTCCAAACTAGTCGTTGTCCCCCTCTAAGGCCCCAAGCCTTGAGTTTGAGGACAAAAGAGGGGGAGGGATGGGGAAGGAAGGCTCTACAGAAAACCAGGAGAGGCTTCAGGATTGAGGGAAGCAGTGCAAGGGCTCTGGGGACTGGGTTAGCTCTGCCACTGCTCTGACCCATGACCCGAGCCTAGGCCCTAACAGGGTGTCCTCCCCTCCCCACCCCGGGCTGGGTCTGGGACCAGAATGGAGGCTTCCTCTGCAGTATGTTGGCCTCAGCAGGAGGTCTGTTTGAGGTCAAAGAAGAGCAAGCTTAGGACTGTCTTCTTCACAGAGGAAGTGCTGGGACAGAGGGGGCTTTTCCAACACGAGGCAGAAATGGCCAGGGGCTAAGTAGCTCTAGAGTGTGGACTGGGAAGCAGAAAGCTCCTCCCTGAAGCTTGGCCAGGACCTTTGATTCCCTTCGGATCATTACTCTTCCAAATAACAATATCAGAGGAAGGACAGCAGAACGGGGAGGGGGGCAGATGACAGGCAGGGCACTTCCCTTTCCGGGCCCTCAGTCCTAGCCTGGGTCCCCTGGGTCTGCAACGATGCCCAAAGGGCAAATTCTGTCAGCTCTGAGGGCACCAAACAAACCCAAGTTAAATAGAACAAGATGCTTCTTTTCTTACTCAGTGGGTTGCGAGCAAGAAAAGTCGCCTTCATGGTGACCAGTGAGCTCTGACCATTCCCCAAACCTGGGGCAGTACATCCTCAGGACTTTCCCCAACCCTGTGAGCCAGAGGGAACCCAGCATCCCTTGCTCTGGAGCTCCCAATGCTCAACTGAAGCTGTTGGCTCTGTGTTATACCCTCAGGTACAAGGTGTCAGCCCTCTCAGACAAAACAAATTAAAAAGAGTCACCCTCCACCCCCAGCCCAGATGCAGCATCACAGCTTGGAGGGAGGGGAAGCAGCTTTGGCTGTATTTGAGCCCGGAATTTTAATATTTCATGCCAGAATCACTGAATCTCTGAGTTAGAAGGGACCTCAGAGGCCAGCTAAGTCTAGGCTGGGACCTGAGGCTATTTTAGTAAAAGGCAGTTTTTGAAGTCCATGCAATAGAGTAAGTTATCATTAACAAAAGGCCTGTCCCCAGTATTCAATATCTGCAGGGCATCTATCATTTTAATGATTTACTTTTATTTGGCAATTAAATTGCTTCAGGAAAGTACCTATAACTCAAGAGCTTCTAAATCCCAGTAAGACATTTAGATAGCAGTCCATACTGCTCTTTGGTAAAATCCTAGAAAACACACGAACATTGATCTCAGAACACAAATCCTGGTAAATCTAGGAAAGACTTGGGAAGTGTGCAAATGCCTTTTCAGTTTATTATTTCATACTTTGGGTTCGGCTATCTCGTTCTGAACAGGACACTTGTTTCTGCGACCCTCGGGGAGATCCACCTCAGAGTGGCATTTCAGGCACCGGCTCTGTGGGGGTGGGAGTGCCTTTTGGCACTGACCTCATACCTCCCCGCCTATGAAGGACACTCCTCCTGTCTTTGTCCACAAAGGTGAGTGGCAAATTAGGACAAGGACATGGCTACTTCAGGCAGATGGCTCCATTCTACTAACTGAGCCAGGTTAAATCAGATGACCACACCACTTCATTTCATCTGCATTTCTTGAATTACACAGATAAGGGGTGGTCTCCATGACCTGGGCCTTTTCTTAGCTATGGGCAGGAAGTTCTAGAGCAGTGGAACCAACCCCCTTCTACCTGTTTGGCCATTTCTGTGATGTTTATCCAGACTTTGTTCAAGCCCAGGTCTCCAGATTCAATCTTCTCCAGCTGCTTTTGTTTTCGGAGGAGGTCTTCATTTAGTTTGGGGATCTCTTGGAATGAGCTTTTCTGATTAGATTCCACTAAAACCAAAAATAAGAAGCATCAGCAATAGCAACCAGTAACCTCTGTGACCCAAAGATGAGGGAATGTCAGACGACCTAAGCAGGGGGAGCCATGGGGCACAAGCATCTCCTATCCTTGCAGAGACAACAGGACTTACAAAGAGGAGGGGGAAGAGTGGCTGGAGGCTCTGGTCTCAGCTCTGCCACCTCCTCCCTGGAGGCTCTTGGCCCACACATTCTCACTCAAAGCCCCAATTTTCTGAGTGTTAAATGGGGATAATCTTGGCCCTGCCTACTGTAGGACCTGCAAGGCCCTGATCCGATGAGATAACAACTGCAGAAGCACCTTGTATGCTCCAAAGTACAATCCAAATATCAGCTGGAAACAGTTCAATCCTCTAGGCCTTCAAACGTGCACTACTACCACTTGGCATTTCATATCACACTATCCTTAGGCTCAGGACAAAGGTGGGGAGAGTCATCACTTTACCACATGACTTGGCTAAACCTTTCCAATCTTTTCCTCTCTAAGATCTTAAGCCTCCATTGTAATCAGTCTGCTCACCAGCCACATTGGCCCAGAAGCAGGGAGGGGACTGAGAACTCTGACCAGCTCAAAGAAGATTTGGACCTGGCTGGGGAGAAGGGTTTATCTTGGGCATCAGGCCACCAAGGAACATGTGGGGCAGTTTGCAGGGCCTTGGCTTTGTTCATCTATTCATAGAGGATTTGGGGCCTCAAGAGTGTATAAAATGATGACAGGCTATGAGATGTACTTAAACTGATGGTCACCTTACTTCTGCTTAAGACTCCTTGTAAAAAAGAAGAGAATGCTGTCTGCATAGATACCAGCCTAGAGCTCAAAATGAAAGGAGGGAGAGAGAGAGTGGGAGAGACAGGAAGAGACAGAGATACTAGCAAATGCATGGCTTGATGCTTTGGCTCTCTTTTAAGAGACCTTCAAGATTCACTGGGTTGGCACCAGAGAGCTCTGGAGGACCCATATAGTTTTTACAACTTTAAGTGATAATTTTCTATCCAAACAGCACTCAAAATAGCTAAGACAAATGGAACACACATCCACATCCCCTTTCTTATATGCCAATGCTGCTTGCATGCATATTAACTCTTAACAAACTGCTATTAAGAGCCAGCCATTAATATACTTTGAAGAAACACCTGCCCAAATCTTCATAGGGAGTTGGAGTAAAGAAGTAGTGTGACTATTGAAATACCTGAAAGACAGTGTTTTTGAGTAATTAATAACCAATTTATTAATTGGGCTAGTCAATAATCAATAAATTGGTGGTCAGTGGATTCTCTAGGTCACCAAAGTTTCTAACAGAGATATGAAATGTCTCAAATATTTTTTTGAAAAGAAATGCCCCTGACAGGAAAAATCAGCCCTGATGAGTGGACATTTAAATGAGGAGGTGGGCTAAAAGTCTTCACCTCTTCCTGAGGATCACAAGACTCTGCTGCCTCCAGCAATCTGGACATCCCACTCAGACCCCTCTGGCTGTTCTCTCCTTTGTGAGCTGGGTTGCCCTAAACTCCACTGGAAGGGATCAAGGACATGGGCTTATTATCTTGGGCAAGAATCTACCTACATTTGATTCTGTTTACACTTCAAAAGAAGTAAGGTCTCCTAGCTGGGGGTTCCTGCCCAAGACTGAGAAGCATGTACCCAGAGGATTAGGGCAATCTCCTCTATCAGATATACCTTTCAGAGAATTGGCTGACTGACCTACAGGGGCTGGTCCTTGAATGTGGAAATAAAAGGTCAGGATACTAATTAATAATGGGTTATTAATATAGTGGAAAATAATAATTTCCATAGAGAAGGGAGTTGAAAGTATTCAGGGAAGCTAAATAATAAAAAGAAAGGTAAAGGTAGGTAGACCCCTACTTTTTACCACCAGCATCCTTTAATAAGTCATATGAAGTGAGGGCTCCACACAGCCAGCTTGGTGTAGCAGAAAAGGACTGGGCACCATGGCAGCTGAGAGTGGGAGCCTTGTCTAGCTCCAGCATGAAGCAGCTGTTTCTTTAGGCAATGACCCTTCCCCCACCAAGTTTTGGTTCCATATCTGTCAAATCCAGGTCCTGAGTGTTATGAGAGCTAGGGGTTCCTTCCACCTTGGAGAAACAGACTGCTCATGCTGGTCACATTAATGCAGTGAGCCTTCTGCTTTCTGTCACCAGTCCTCTTGGGCAGGCTTCATTTTAGAAACAGGTAAGTAAAAACCAATGAACAAATTAAGCACCAACTGTGTGCCAAGCATTGGGCTACATGCTGGGGACACAAAGTCAAAAGAAAACCACTCTCTGCCCTCCAGGAGCTCACCCTCCATAAAAGGGGCCAACACAGGTATCTGTGTATACCCAATCAATACAAGGTATGAGTCCTTGGGGGTAGGAGTAGGGGAGGGCATATCCAGGATCAGAACAGGGTTCATGGTGTTTATTTCAGTTACAAATAAAAAACCATGGCCCAAACACTGGTACACCCATTCCTCATCTTGTGGCCCAAACATCTAAAGTGGTTCATGCCAGCGTCCAAAATCCCAATGAAAAGGATGGTGATGTGAAGTCTGTCAGACAAGCCTCCTTCTTCTATGTTAATCTGGCCTGTGTGACTGCCCCCATGGGCATCCCAGCTATGTCTGAGATGGGCTCATAGGATCACTGGTTTGGAACCAGGAGGGATCTCAGCAGATACTGAATCCAATTTCCAATGGGGAGGCGGGGAGAGGGGAAGAGAAACAGAAGTGACTTGCCCAAGGTAACAAAGGAGTAAGCATCAGAGGTAAGATGTAAGCCCAAGGCCATTGGCTCTTTCCATTGTCCAATGCTGCCCACTTTGAGGTTATCTACTGAATTAAATAAATAACTGGACATAGCATCAAAAACCAGCCACACACAGGCAGACAGTAACCAGCTGCCTAAGAAGGAGTCTCCAGACTGGCTTGGTAAGTGCTAGCAAGACCATGCTGGTCTGATCCTGAGTTGGCACAGGGTTTTCCATGAGCTGATGGCACTCTCTTTTGGGGTCATGACAGAGCTAGGCTCCCAATCATAGAATGTGAGAACTGGAAGGGCCCTTAGTGGCCTTCTATTCCAAACCATACACCAAAAGAACTCCAATTGGAATGTGCTGGTCATGGGGTCATGCGGACATTGAGTCTCCAGAGGGGAGGCCCTCACCTGACTCTCAAGGTAGCCTCTTGCTGCCTTTGGCAACCTGCCCTGTCTGACTCCTCTGCCACAGGACAGCTCTTCAGATACCTACACACTTATGCCACTGGAGTCCTCTTTTCTCCGGGCCAGACACCCCAACTTCTTCTAACCAATTCTCATGTCACAGACTCAGGGCCCTTCACCAACCTGTTTGTCCACCTGTGGAAATGCTTCAGTTTGTCAGCGATCTTAAACAATGGTTCCCAGACTGGAATATAATCCTTCCACGACATCTGGCTAGGACAAAGAGACGCCTGCTTCCCTGTTCCTGGGAGCTCCGCCTGCCTTAATGCAGCTCGATGTGGCATTAGCTCTTTTGAGTGCCACATCCCCCTGATGATTGGTGTTGAGTATATAATCCACTGAAACCACCAGATCATTTTCAGAACAATCGCTCTCTATCCATGCCTACCATGTTTACCTTATACTTATGAGGCTGATTTCAGTACTCAAGTACATGTCTTTACATTTATCCCCAGGACATTTTGTCTTACTGGATTTAGGGGAAGGTTCTAAGATCTGTCAAGGTTGTTTTGGATATTGACCCCGTCATCCAGGGGGGTTATTAGCTGCCCCTCCCAGCTTTGAGTCATTTGCAAGTCTGAGGAACAGGCCCCCCATGGCTTCATCCCAGTCATGGATAAAAGTAAAGCAGCACAGGCCCCTAAATAGGTCACTGGAGTTCCACTAGAGAACACTTGCTACATGCACAATGAATCACTAACTACTGTTCTTTGGGTGCTGACCCCTAACCAGTTTTGAACCCATCTGATTCAATTACCAACTCTCTCCCTACTCTTTACCAGAAAAGCATGGCAACCAAAGGGGTCACCTCAATTTTAGGATCTCCAGGGAAGGGGTAATAAAGCTGCTGAGCTAGGCCCTGTATCCCTGCCCAGATCTGTGGCAAAGCCTGGGCCCTGGAGGATGTTGGCCAGGCAAGGCCCTGCAGGCCCCTTCAGTGTGATCTCCCCAGGAAGAGGGGCCAGCACAGGCACTGGTTAAAGAATCAGGAAGAAGTGTAACAAACAGCTCCCAATGACTAATTCATGAGCTTTCAACACCAAAAGCACCTCATGCAACATTGATGACTGGCTGTGGGGAAGATTCCCAGCTGCCCCACTTGGGTGAGTCCTTCTTGGTACCCACAAATGATCCCTGTGTGTGCTGGGGAAACAGGTGATTCAGAAGCTCTTTCAGGCAAACATCCACACCCAGGAGTCTGGGTAAATACCGTTCAAGAGAATACTCCAGAAGTCCCATACTGGCCCCACTTTGTGGTCTGTCTCCTCACTGGTACATGCTTCCTCTCACTCAGGGCCTGCCGGGGAGGCCCCAGGGAGAGGCATCTTGGGGGATCCCAAGGGCTGGACTCCTGCCTGATGAGGAGCTTGGAGATAGCATTGCTGCCAAAGAAGACTCCCAGTTTCAGACCTCCTTGTCCCTCCTGGGACAACAGGGCCTGGCTTCCAGAGGCCCTGCCTCATTCCATACTAATGAAGAGTCAGCAGTGAGCAATACAGGGAGGGGTGAAGTGACTGATGAGGGACTGGGCAGAACTTAAACCCAGGTCCCTGCCATGCAAACCGTGCCCCAAATGTTACCGCCTAACAAGAGGCCTTTCCCCATTACCCTTCATGCTGATGCCTTCCCTCTACTGACTGTCTCCAACTCAGACTGTCCATCGCTTATTTGTACGTGGTTTTTTGCATTAGTTCTTTGTATCCCCAGCACTCAGCATGGTGCTGGGCACAAAGCAGATACTTAATATATGATTACTGATTTTTTTATGGTACATGGACAGGGAGAGCCTTTGGCTTCTCAGAAGGTCCTCTATGAAGAGGGACATACTCTAAGTAAGCTCCTCTTATTTAGGACCCACAGTCAAATGTCTAGTTTGACATTTATTGAAGTCAGTTTAAAATCAAAAGCAAGTGTTTTAAAGAAGATTGTTTAAGTCCAAGGAGGGGGTGCAGAATAGTGACTGGCAAGGTTTTTGGAACCTTAATCTCTTGCCTGGCTGGCCCATTATAAGCTCTGATCACCTTTCTCCCTTCTCCCCTGGTTTTAGTCAAGAGTCACGGATGAGGTGCCTGTTGTGTGCCAGGCAGCATGTGAGGCCCCAGGGAAGTAGAGGAAAGAAACCCTGGGTAGTGTCTCACCTGCAAGGCCCAGCTCTGCAGGCGCCATTGACTTCTAAGCAGACAAAGTAACAACCAAAGAATGAATGCATTCCCTTATGAACAAAACACCACATGTGACAACAAATGCCAGCAGAGGCTACTTCGGCAACGTCTGCATGTACCCAGCTCATGGTAAAGGGCACAAAGCTGTAAGAGGGTCAGGGCAGAAGGAGTCTTTGGCAGTTATAAAGCATAAGCCAAATCAAGCTTCTCCTAAACCAAAGTCTTCCCCAGTGCCTCACTATGGCAGAGGTGCCCAGGACTCTTATGGGCATGCTGGCAGAGGTAATGGGCCAGGCCTTACTGCACTGAAGCATCTGGGCCCTGCAGCCCAAGAATGGACAAACTCAGTCTGGAGAATGGCTCTGATCAACTACTTCATTAATCTAGCTAAAGAGATACAAAAAGGCCACAGCTGGAAGGGAAGCAAAAACCACCTCCTGCCCCCATGCAATCATGGTCCCCAAGTTCTGAAAAACACACCCTGCAGTTGAGGTTAGGACCCACACTGCTGGACCGGAGTACACAACAACCACTACCAGCTGGCAAAGCGAACTGGACAGGGGCTAAAAAGGAAAATCAACTCAAATGTAACTCCCACTCCATCACAAATTGATTCTACACAGATGAAGAGAATGGGTAGGATGGACATACAGGCTCCCAAGAGAACAGCTACAGGTCCCCTGAGTAAAATCTCAGAACCATGAGCAGCATTCTCTCCTTCTCCGAGGAAGGTCCTCTGGAAGTTTTATTAAGGGCTAACTATTCTTGGGACAGACTGGGAGCCTGAATGACCGTGGACAGCAAACAAAGACAAGGGCCTGGGCTAGAGGTACCCTGTGATGGCAGGAACCCCTAGGCATGGATGGGAAGGCAGGAGGCATTTCCTCCTGATCCCTGGTGCCAAGGACTCTTGGAATGGTTTCTCTACAAGGATGCTGTCAGGGGTAGCTAGCTTTCTTGTCAGTTATGACAAGCGGCCAGCTCGCCTAAGTACTATCTTAAAGGTTTAGGGCTGCCAAGAAGATGGTGAGACGCTAGGCACTATTTTTAAGGGAAACTACTTTGCAAAGTTGCAGGTTGATATAAAAGGAGAAATGTCCTTGCCAAGGGACTCCTCCTAGATGGCTGGAGGCCCCTCTGTGGAGGCTGTAAATCCCCAATCACTAGAGATCTTTAACTCAGAACAGTCATATTCTGGCAAAGTTAAGGCTGAGCTGTCTTTCAGAGCCTCCTACGAGTCTATGAAGTTAAGACTTTCTGAAGAGCAGGGAGTGGTTCCAAAGTCCATTCATAGGCTGCCTTCCTGACTGGACGACGCCTGCCTGCTCCCTTCTGCCAAGCACACCCTCAAGTCCCCTCCTGTGGGAGGGCCAGTGTGGACAAGGCCCAAGTACTTGTGGCTCCTGTGGGGACCACTGTCCCTCTAGTGCCTGGCAGGGCCTCAATAAACAAGTAATGAAGTGAACTGTTTTCCAATAAAATATGCTCCTTACTTTTGGAAACATCCTATTAACATTCACATGTGGCAAAGTTAATTACAACTTGTAAAAGACTACTATGAATAAAAGTACAATCTAGAAGGGATGAGAGGAGGATGGAAAGGTAGAAGGATGGAGGCTGACCTAATTAACCAAACTCACTGACCCTGGCCATGAAGATGCTGGCAGATGCCCAGTTTTCCTTCTTGGGCCCATGGAAACTGTTTAGAAACATTTTCTTGTACACACACACACACACAGCTGTCATTCGCATCCTGATCTCCATTTCCACCCAACAGAACGCTCTCTTATAATAGACACGGAGGAGAGCAAACACACTGACCAGTCTGGCAGCACCGCCTCCTTCTGCGCCCACAGCCTGCCACCTAGCCCCCACTGACATCAGCAGGCTTAGGATCCTTCTCTCCTACTGCTCCGAAAGGCTCTATGGCCTGTGTTTCTCTGGGGATCTTGGGCTCAAAGCACTTCATTCAAAGTCATTCGCAGTAATCTCAAAGATCCCAGGAAGGTCGGTAAAGAGAACAAGCACCGAGCCTGCTGCCCCTTCGCAGGCGGGGGAGGTGGAAAGAGCAGGATGAGAGGTCAGAGCTCATCCAGCCCTGTTCCCTCACTTGACATATGGGGAAACAGAGGCCCAGAAAATGGAAGCGGCTCACCCGGGGTCAGAGAGGGAGGAAGAGGCCGGGGGCTTCCTCTCACTTCTCACCCGTCCTCCTGCGGTGCTTCATGGGGCGCGGAGCGGACCCCGCGCTGGGAGCAGACAAGCCCCGAGCCCCAGCCGGGGGGCCCGAACGCTTCATTTAGTCGTCCCAGGTGGGGCCAGCAAGGGGGCCCTTGGCCAAACACTAGGGTGCCTCCGGGTGCTCGGCACACAGCAGGGACCGGCGGTGATTAGGGAGGCCCCCGAAGCCCCCTCCTCCCGAAGCTCCCACTCACGCATTCTGAACTGATCCTTGAGGGCGTCCAGGTCCTCCTTGAGGGCCACCTGCATCCACACCAGGCCCACGCAGGCCACGGCGCACGCCGCCAGGATCACGAAGGCGCACAGGGGGTAGCAGACCTTGCAGCAGCGGAAATAGTCTCCTCTGCAAACGAACAGGCGCCGAGTCGCGGGGGACGCCCGGGCCTGGGGCGGCTGACACCCCCGACCCAGAGCCCGGGGAGGAAGGGCCCGCGGCCCTGGGGGGGCTCGGCGGCCGTGGGCTACGACTCCCGTGTGGCCCCGGTGTCCCGGCCGGACCGCGGGCTCTCCGGGGGAGGGGGCTGCCCGGTGCCCGCCCCGCCCCCCGCCGGGGCCCCCTCCCACCTGGCAAAGCGCGCGCGGGGGCCTCCCCCTCCCCCTCCGCGCTCGTCCTCGTCCTCGTCCTCGTCGTCGTCGTCTTCGTCCTCGTCCTCCGAGCTGGACGCGGAGCCCGAGGCGGGCGGCTCGGTGCGCAGCAGCCGGTGGCCCGCGGCGCCCTTCCAGGCCCGGCGGCTGCGGCGGCTCCGGCCGCGCCCGTCCCCGGGGCCCAGGCCGATGAGCGCGTTCAGCTCCTTGCGCTTCTTCATCTTCTTGGGCGGCGTGAGGGGGCCGCCCGGGGCCGAGCAGCAGCCGCCGGGCTCCAGCGCGGCCCGGCCGGAGGGAGGCGGGGGGACGGCGCGGGCGGGCCTCTCAGCCGCTCCGCTCCCTCGGCGCCTCCGGCTGCGGCTCCAGCTCGGGCTCGGCCTCGAGCGGCCGCCGAGTCCGCTCCCGGCCCATGGTCACGGCCCGGCCCGGCCCGAAGCCCCGCCCCCAGGGCCGTGGCCGCCCGCCCCGCCCCCCCCCAGCAGCGCGCACTCCCATTGGCCGTCCAGCGACGTCACTCACCTGTGCGTCGGCGCGTGGGTGGGGCCTCCTTAAAGGGTCCGCGAACCCTATTCCTGAGGCCCGAGCGCTCCGGGGCGGAATACTAGGAGCTGGCGCTGCCACTAAGGGACAAGGCTACTACGTGTACACACCGCGCAGAGCGCTTGGGGAGCTTAACATCCATACCCCTTCCCCGTGGTACAGATGAGGAAACTGAGGCTCAGAGCAATGAAATCCTTTGCCTAAAGTAAGAATCCTCAGGATGGAGCTGGAAGCGACCTCGGAGTCCATTCCAGTGGGCACCTGGGGAAACTGAGGCCGGACTGGCGAAGCCACTCCCCCAGAGACACCCAGCTAGAGAGTGGCTACGCAGAGGGGATGCTTTTTCCTGTACCAGTCCGCCAGGCTTCTAGTCCCGAATAGCCGAGACTGGGCTGCCTCAGTTTCCCCCCTGCACAGGGAGGGGCAGGCCCAGGTGCTCTGAATGAGTAACGAGGCTGCTGACCCGCATTTGACCGAGTCCTTGTAGTGCGCACCTGCCAGGCACGGGTTGGGCCCCCTAGGGAACAGAGGAAGGCAAGGAGCTGGCCCGGAATGGATGTGATAAGCTTTTACAGGGTAGATGGAAACTGTGTGCAAGAGGATGCGCTTGTTCTTTTTACTTGTAGCTGGTACGAAGCCTGGCACGGAGGAAGAGCTCCCTCTATGCCCGCTTGTTTGGTTCCTCATGGGGTGAAGGCAACCAACCCGGAGACGGGAAGGGAAAGCCCAAGGTCACACAGAGCTAGGAAGGGAACCCAGGTGTCCTACCTCTCAGCGGTGCCCTTCTGAATCCCCGGGATCGTTTTCTTGCTAATTTCTTTTTAGAAGTGGCCTAATTCATCTGAGGTCAGACAGAGGGCTGAGTAGGAAAAAAGAACGCAGGGTGTGCTGGGAGGAAAACCAGTTATTATCTCAGTGGTTGTTTCCCTGGTGGCATAAAACAGGACAGAAATGCTCTTTGGTTCAGGCAGCCCAGGACCGAAGCCCTCTGGAGGCCAGGCCAGGGACAGACAGTCCAGGGAGGAGCCAAGGACTGGTCTCCAGGGCAGTGGCAGGGGATCAGTGATTTGGCTGGGTGGCTCCCCAAGGTGGCCACCCACTTTACAGACAGCCTGTGATCTGCCATGGTGGAGGGAGGGCACATACCATGCAAGTCACATGTCTCTAGAGCTTTGCTCTTTCTGTTTTTGTGGTCATAATTATGTTTCAGCGAAGTGGGAAATGCAAAGTATGAAAATAAAACCAGAAGTGTGTTAGGGGAGCTCAGAGGGCTCTGGGGGCAAAGAGTCAGGTCTGCTCCTCACTTTCCCTTCTGGAGACAGAATGACTAGTATGACCATAATGGCTTTACCTTCAATGGGCATGAGGAGCAGTGCCCAGGTGAGGGCTTCTTACCCTCTCCCAGAGAGTGAGTGAACCTAACACTCCGTAGGATTCACCAGCACTGATTCAGTAAGTTTTAGGACCTGGTCAGGAAAATGGCTAAGCTGGAGGATGCCAGCTCAGTAAAGGCCATGGAATCACTCTGGGCCAGGGGGCTCATTGTGTCCAGTCCAAAGACTGATTCCTCAGCCCAGGGAGGGCAGAAGCCCTCCACTGTCGCTGGGGAGGGGGGTGGGAATCAGTCCTTACTGGGTTGCACATGTGCACATTGTCTGTTAAAAAGTAAGCTTCTTGTGGGCAGAGACTATTTCCTTATGGCCTCTATATGTCCAAGCTCATCAAAGTGCCTCTCCAGGCAGCAAGCAGGTGTTAAATGTTTGTTGCTTGTTTCTTTGTTAAATATCATCTGATCTGGTGGCTCCATTTTACTGCAGTGTAAACTAAAGCCTAGGGATTTGTCCCAGGTCTTATGTATTAAGTAACCCAGCTGGGAATCAAACCAAAGGTTCTCTCGGTCCAGATTCAGGTGTTAGCAAAACTGGGTCACTAGCACTGACCTACTGCCTGCAGATGATGAGGACTACGGATCTGTGGCAGACTCAGGCCTTGAACTCGGGTCCGGATCTGCTGCCCGGGCAGCCAGCTCCAGCCTGGCTCCTGGCCATAGCCTCTCTGGTCCTTATATCCCTTCCCTCAACACTGACCGGCTGCGTGCCCACACCCCACCCCACCAGGAGGAACGTGGCTTTACCCCTGGGCACAGGTCCAGGAGGCATCCCCTTTCGGACCCAGCCACCACCCCAACTGCCAGTAGGTCTGTTGGGAAAACAGCCTGTGAAAAACCTGAGTCCCATTCTGGATGCTGCCTGCTGCTACTTCTGCTCTTGCTTTCTGCTCTGCCACAAAGTCTTTTTAGAAGTACTGCCTCACAGAATACCTTGAGTCAGGGGCAGACCCAATCTCTGAGTGCTGAATTGTGGGAAGGGGCCAAGAGGGGGCGGTGCACATCGTATCTTAAAGGCATCTAGGTGGTGCAGTAGATCTGGAAGAGTGAGGAACACCCAAGTTCAAATCCAGCCAATGATACTTAAAAGCTATGCAACAGAACATCTGGTTGTCTTAGTTTCTTCATCTGCAAAATGGGGATAATACTAACACCTACCTTCCAGGCTTGTTGTAAAGATTAAATGAGATAATGTACAGACAATGCTTTGCAAACTTTGAAGTGCCACATAAATGGTTTTTATTGTTCAGTCGTGCCTGACTCTTCTTGACACTATCTTGGATTTTCTTGGCACAGATACTGGAGTGGTTTGCCATTTTCTTCTCCAGCTTATTTAATAGAGGAGGAAACTCAGGCAAGCAGAGTGAAATGATTCACCCATGGTCACACAGCTAGGAAGTGTCTGAGGCCAGATTTGAACTCAGGAAGTTGAGTCGTTCCGACTTCAAGCCTGGTGCTTTACCCACTGCACTACCTAGCTGCCCCTAGATAAATGTTAGCTAGCTATTATTTCTTAGGGCATAATATTCCATTACTGTAATATTTTATAAATTTCATACCCATTCCCCAATTAATAGGTATCTTTTCCCCCATTCTCTTCTAACACAGACAGTTGCCATGAACATTTTCGTATATATTAGACCTTTGTTTCTGTCTCTTACCTCCTTGGGGCATATTCTGAGCAGTAGAATTGCTGAGTCAAAGGTATGCACAGTTTAATTCTTTTTTCTTGAATACTTCCAAAGTTGCTGTCCAGAAAACCATTCTGAAAAGTCACCGAGAATAAACTAAAATGTCCATACCTTTTAACCCAGGCATATAACCCGAGGAAGTCAATGAGAGAAAAAAAAAACCCATATATACCAAAATATTTTTGTCACACTTTTTATTAGTGGTGGAGTTGGAAACAGTGGGTGCTCATCAAATGGGAAATGACCAAAGTTTAGGACACGAATGTGATGAAATCTGATGGCATTATTAGTGAAGAATATGGCAAAGCTTGGGAAGACAGTGCTAGCTATTTTATCGTAGCCCTGCTAAAGTGCTGTGCTCTGAGCTATGTTGCAAAAAAGAAAAATGATGTCCTCAGGGAGCCTCCCACCCACTAGGAGCAATATATGCAGAACACAGGTGAGTATGATGTAAGGTGGAATGTGATGAGAGCAAAGGGAGGATCCAGACTAGGAGCTCAGGGAATATCTGGAGAAAATCTGCAGAAACCCAGATCCCTCTCACAGCAGGCTTCCTGGAGGAGGTGGCAGCTGATCAGGGCCTAGAAGGAAAAGGATTTTCAAGGGTTGTACCAGGGTGCAGGCTGGTGCCTTCTTTGGGGGAACAGGGTGGCCTTGGGGAGAGTGTGGAGAAAACAGCTAGGGCAGGGCTCATCAAGGGTTAGGACCCAGGCATCTAGGTCCCACAGATTAGAGATCTTCCTAAGTTAGGGGTTTCTTAGCCCCTTATCTCAGAATAGTCTCAGAGATGCAGCAAGGTTGGCAGATACTCCTGCACTACCTGGGGGCAAGGGGAGGTTAATTTCTTGGGAATTGTGAGGGATGCATCTCCCTCTTTACTGTAGAAAGGTAAAGCCATTTACAGACATCTAGTTGGCAGGTCAGGGAGGGCACTCCAGGGTTTCCATTGGAAGAACTGTAGCAGAGGAGGTGGGGAGATGCCAGAGGAACTGCTCCCTCCCCTCAGGTGCCTCACAACCCTGGGGAGCCCATAGTACCTGGCCCCTTTCCAAGCTGCAGGTGGTTGGGTTCCTGGAATTTCCCAGAAATCCTGGAATTCTGGGATTCCTGAAATTTCTCTCCCCACCATCTGCTTCAGCTTCCAGCTAAACATCTGTGCCCAGATGTGAGGGAAGCCCTACAGCTCAGCAGGAGGCAAAGGCTGAATGTGTATGTGGGGAGGGGTGGGAGCAGGGAACCAAAGTAATGTTGAAACAATGGTCCCCTCCCCCTCAGAGGAAGTAGTGGCCTCATTCCCACTATTATAGGCTATTGAAGGAATCCGGTCATTATTCTGACCACTTGGCCTCCAGGATTCTATGTCAGATTTGGCAGCTGGCCCTCTTCCTTTGAGAAGGGAAAGCAGGAGAATAAGGGTGCTGGAGACCAGGTCATAGGGGCATCTGATGAAGGCACGGATAGGGGGACTGGAGAGGGGCCTTCAAATATCGGAAGGATCGTATCTTAGAAGAGGGGTCAGTCTTGTTCAGTTTGGCAGAGCCAGGAGCAGTGAAGGGAGGTTGTCAAGAGGTGGATTTATCCCCGACATCTAGAAAAACTTATTAATAGCGATCCCTGCCCCAAAGTGGAATGGGTTGCCCCTGCAGATAGTGAACTCCCCTTTCTGGAAGTCTTCCTGCAAAGGCTAGGACTCTAAGACTCTTCCGCCTTGGGCACATTGCAGAGGACCTTTCATTCCTTCCAGTGATGAAGTGCCATGATTCATTATACTACTACCTTTATGAGACTCAGTTTACCTATCTGTAAAGTGGAAGTGATAGGTCTCCATTGAGTTCCTGGTGATAGTTCCATAACAGTTGCCTTAGACTCCCTATGCTCGCATTTCTCTATAATGACAGTGCTACCTCTTCCACCCAAACTCTGGAGCATGATGTAAGGATAAGGGGAAGCTATACATTTATTTTTTTTGGGCCTGAGGGCTGTATGTGACCCATGTACATGGACTGGCAGGACTGTTCCTCCTTAATTCTAATTTTGATCCACAAGCTTAGGGACTTATCCTCCCCAGCTACATGATTATTCAGTTCCCAAGCATTTATCAAGTACTTCCTTTGGGCCAAACACCATTCCCATTATTGGGAATAAAAAGGAATACAGAAGCTAGCCCCTGTTCTCAAGGGCATCACGTTGCAATGGGGGAGACAATTCATGAACAACGATGTATAGACAAGATGTACTATCAGGAAACACCTCCAGATGAAGGTAGCATTTGAGCTGAGTCTTTGAAGGAAGCCAGGAAAATCAGTAGGTACTAGGCAAGGGAGAGAAACATTCCAGGTATGGGAGAAGCCAGAACAAGGATGTGGACTTGTGAGATGAATAAGGAGAAAGGCAGTGTTTCAGGGTCATAGAGAAAGTGGAGGCAAGGCTAGAGTGAGAAGACTGGAAAAGTAAGGAAGGACCAGGTGGTGGAGGGCTTTAAATGTCAAACAGAGGACTTACTGAGGAGGGGGTCAAATCCTGGATTTAGGAAAACTGTATTAGCAGCTAGGTGCAGAGTAACCTTCACTGGCAGAGATGAAGCAAGGTGACCAACCAGCAGGTTATTGCAGTAGTCCAGGTGGGAGGTGGCTGGGTCACAAGAGAAAAAAGAATGTATATGAGAAATGGCATGGTGGCAAAAAAGTGGAAATTGAGGGAATGTCCAGCGATTGGGAAATAGTTGAACAAGTTGTGGTATATGAATGTGATGGAATACGGTAGTTCTATAAGAAATAATGAGCAGGTGGATTTCAGAAAAAAAACTGGAAGGACTTACATGAATGGATGCTGAGTGAAGTGAACAGGACCAGGAGAACATTATACATAGTAACAGCAACATTGTGTTGTGATTAACCACGAAAGACTTAACTCTTCTCAGGATTACAATGATCTAAGGCAATTCCAAAAAAACATTCATGATGGAAAATGCTAACCACATCCAGAGAACTGTGGAGTCTGAATGTAGATCTAAGCATATGATTTTGACTCTTTGTTTTTTCTTTCTTATGGTTTTCTCCTTTTCTGATTCTTCTTTCACAGCATGACTAATGTGGAAATATATTTAACATTATGACACGTGTATAACTTATATCAGATTGCTTGCTGTCTGGGGAGGGGCCGGGGGAAAATTTGGAACTCAAAATTTTACAAAAATGAATGTTGAAAACTATCTTTCCATGTAATTGGACAAAAAACAAAATACCATTAAAGAGAGAAAAAAGAAATGATGAGCAGGCTGCTTTCAGAAAAACCTGGAAAGATTTATATGAACTGATGCAAAGTGAAGTGAACAGAACCAGGAGAACAGTGAACACAGTAGCAATACTATAGGGCCATCAATTGTGAATGATTTTCCTGTTCTCAGTGATGCAAAGATCTGAGACAGTTCCAAAGGACCCATGATGAAAAATGCTATCCACCTCCAGAGAAAGGACTGATAGAATCTGAGTGCAGACCAAAGCATACCATTTTCACTTTATTCTTAATTCCTCCCCCCCTTGCCATTTCTTATGCAAAATGACCAATATGGATATGTTTCACATGATTGTACACATATAACACATCAAATTGCTTAGTGTCATAGGGAGGAGAAAGGGAAAAAATCTGGAACAAAATTTTATGAAAAAATGTTAAAATTGCTTTCACATGTAATTGGAAAAGATGAAATGCTATTTAAAAGAAAAACATGTATGGAGAAAGGGGGGAAAAGAAATGGCACAAGGATAGAAAAGACAAGATTTGGCAACAGATTGGATATTGGGACTGTGTAAGAAAAGTGGAGGATAGCTTCTAATCCTCAAGTCCTCCCTAGAGGCAACACTTTTGAGTCAAAACTCCTCCATCTTTTGGATGTGAAGTTGGCTTGACTTTTTTTGAACCCCTCTGATCTCTGTGGAAAATCAAGATAGGGGAGTGACTAGAGTCCTTCCTTCTGAGAGCATGGAGTGGTAGACCTGAGTTCTAGTTGAAGTTTCTTTTTCTCTAAGATGGAGGGTGACAGTAATTGCTCTGAATATATGCTAGAGTTGGTGTGAGAAGCATGCTCCATGCCCCTTGAGATGCCATAGAAAGGCAAGCTGTGGAGGTGATGAGGATCTCCAGTCTCCTAGCCAGGCTGTACTGGGGGCAGAGACTCTCAGAGAGGCCATCTTTTGGGGGAGGCTTGTGCAGGCAATGACCACACAGGTGGACCTCAAAGTGCTGATCCAGTATGGAGTTAGGACTATAGTCATTATTTCTGTATTAAGTCAACTCTCAGAGTTCAGCAGAGCTCTCCACCATTTATAGCCTTCTGCTGCCCCCTGCTGCCCATTGGCCAAATAGGGAGGTTTTCACCCGTAGCGGTCCAAGCCAGATCAGTAAATCAGGGTAAGGGGATAATTACAGCTGGAAAGCAGGCTAATAATGATTATCAAGGGTAAGGCAGAGAAGGAAATGGAGGCTCACTGAAGGCAAGCCAAGTCCCACAGTAGGGAAACAGCTATGCTTGTCCCTTTGCACCACTAAGAAGAGATTCTGCTGTGCTTGCTGCCCCTGGTTAGGGACCTCTGCTTCAGACACACAGAGGACTGTGCCCCGAGGCTGGAGTCCCAGATGGGCACTATAGGGAAAGGTGACAAAAAAAATAGGAGCAGGTCTGCCCTGGGGAGCTTCTGATCTGAGGAGAGACACAAGCCTGTCCTGGATAGGGAGCCTCTGATTGCCTCCAGACTCTATGGCACTCTCAGACACTAGGAGACAGGAAGGGTAAAATGTAGACCTCGGGAGCCCTTGAATTGAGGTGAGCTCAGGGGCCAATGGGATCCAATCTCCAAATCTAAACTATCCCCTCAGTCCTACCTGTTGTGAATCATTGCCTGAAAGGGAGAGAGAGAAAGATCTCAGTTTTAGAGGGAGAGAGAGTAAGAGAGTAGGGCCTAGCTTTAGAAGTAGCCCTCCTCTTAACTTGCACACAAGACTGCATCCTTCCCTGCCCATTTCTGCCTAGCCACAACCTTGAAGCTTATCTAGGGTAAGCTAAATTTGGGGTGCTAAATTTAGATGGAATTGAGAGGACTTAGGATCATAGGAGCATAGACCTGTAATGAAATAGATACCATGGAATCCAGTTGCCCCATTTCACAGATGAGGGAGCTGAGAATGTAGAGAGTTGGCTTGTTCATGTCTTTAAGTAACTGTTGTGTGCTAGGCATTGTGCTAAGTGCTGGTCCCTCCTCTTACATCTCACATCTAATGGGGAAGAGAGGATAAATCAAAAGCTCTATGAACACAGGTACAGATGGAATGAATTGGAGAGAGCTCCTCATCCTGTCCTCTGGGACGAAGCAGAGCAAAGCACCTCAGCTTTGTACAGTTAGAAGGTCTCTTTAAATTCAGATTTCATTTACGCCGGGTAATCCTATCCTTAGGTTAGCTGATTTTCTCTGGGCCTCAGTTTCCCACTATGTAAAATGAGGTACTTTGGATTTGGCAGGGCCTCCCTCTCATGATGGGTCAATCCTCAGCCAAAGCCTGAAAAGGGGACACTTGTTTACTGGTTTGTGGAAAGAGTCCTTGCTCAGGACTCTGGAGGTCTCTAAAGATGGATGGAAAGGTTGGAAGAAGGGACAGAGGAGAGAAGAAGAGTCAGTCTGGGGACTAGGCGTGGCACCTCGAAGTTATAGGAAGTACCCCCCCCCCCCCAGCTGCAGGAGGCACAGCTTTGCCACTTAAGTGGGCCTGTTAGACAGCTATGGGGAGGACATACCTCGGTGAAGAAACGTGATGGAGGGAGTATGGTCTCTGGGCAGAAAGGAGACAAGAGTTTGCCCTGGGGAGCTCTAATCTGAAAGGAAGAGACACAAGGAAGGAAGAGCATTTCCATGCTCTTTATTTAGAAGTAACATTCCTGGAAAGGAGAGGTGGTGTCTCCTTTTCATGTTTTGTGAAAATAGGCCATTCTCCATGAGCTCTCTCCTCTTCCTCATCTCCCATCTCTTAGATGCCTTCTCCTTCACTCCTGTCTCACATAATGAAGTGGCCTCACTCCTTAACCAGGTCAATCCCTCTCCCTGTTGAAGCAATCCCATTGCATTCTGTCTTCTCCAACAGATACCTTCCAGCTTTAAAAATTGGTGAAATCTAAGCTAGGCTGACTCCCATAGAGCAACATGCCTCGGGGGAAAGAAGTCAGGGGAGATGCTCAAGAATGAAGTTAGTATGATACAAAGGAAAAGAAGTCCAGTGAGGAGGAAAAATGGGATTTGACTGAAGAAATCATGGGGTTGCACAGGGAAACTACCTAACCAACTTAGATTTTAAAAAGAAATGCAGAGAAGATGGAAGAAAGACCAGGTAATGGAATGAATGTGAAAGTCTGGCAAATTTTATGGAATTTGTCATGGAAAATTTGTATCATGGATGCTCCAGCTCAGGATTGACCTGGTTAAGGAGTGAGGCCACTTCATTATGAGGCAGGAGTGAAGGAGAAGAGAGCAGTAGAAGGCATCTAAGTGATGGGAGATGAGGAAGAGGAGGGAGCTTATGGAGAATGGCCTATTTTCACAAATATGAAAAGGGGACACTTTACCTCTCCTTTCCAGGAATGCTAGTTCTGAATAAGGAGTTGAGGCTGGTGACGAAAGCTCCAAAGCAAAGAACAACAGTCTCAAAAAACTGCTACTGGGAGAAAGAGGAGGCTCCATGAAGTTGGAGGACCTTGGTTTAGACAACACAGAGAAGGGAGAGCTGCTCAGTGTTTATTTCACTTCTGTTTTCTCTGCCAAGGAGAAGAATCTTCACACTGGAAATAGTAGGACAAAGATGCTTTACTAGGAGTTTATTCCTAAAGATATGTAAAGAGATGGTAAGAGAATACTTCTCTGCCCTTAGTGAATTCAGTCTCAGATGTACTATATCCTGGGGTCCTGAAAGAACAGTCATAGGGCACCTCAGAGATACTGCCAGGAAAATTTGAAAGAGCTTGGAAAATGGGAGAAGGGTCACAAGATTGGAGAAAAGTGAATATGGTCCTGATTGTCCAAAATAGCTCTCAAACTCTAGGCCTTTAGCTTGCCTTTGATTTCTGGGAAAACTCTGGGGAACACACCATCAAAGCTATGCTTGCTAAATATTTACAAAGGGAAGCAGTAGTGAGCAAGAGTCAGTGTGCTTTCATCTGGGTCAGGTCAGACTCACTGTATTTTCTTTATTGGTGGAGTTACCCTCCACCCTCATTGATGAGGGGAATACTGAGGATATGGTTTACCTGGATTTTAGCTAAGTCTTTGCTAAAGTATTTTATGCTGTGCTTGTGGAGAAGATAAACATTGATCAGACTGGATTCAAAGAGTCATTACTGGTTCCATGTCAACATGACAGAAAGTCTTCAATGGAGTACCCCAGGGATCTATGTTTGGCCTTGTTCAGTTTAGCATTTTTTATCCAGAACTTGGATGAAAGCATATATGGTATGCCCATCAGATTTTATGATGACACCAAGGTGGAAGGGAGAACTGAATTAGAGGCAGGATCCCAAAGGGTCTTGACAGGTTAGTGTACTGGGCTGAATCTAAAGAGATAAAATTCACTAGGGGTCAATGGAAAGTCTTGCACTTGGGTACAAATAATCAACATCACAAAGTATAAGATGGTAGAAGGATGGTTAAACAGCAGGTGTTCTGAAACAGACAGTGGTATGTTGGATATATTTAACAACTGGCTCTGAAACATTTTGTCTACTTTTAAGTTAAATTTGCACTATCACCATTTTCTCCATCATTTATTAAATCTAGACAATCAACAAAACAATAAACCAAGCCCAGATTTGTAGTATTTGCTGGTTTCTGAGGTGTCAATGCTCATCCTGAAAGCTTAACAATTTGTTCTTGCCAGTAGGTTAAAGCTGGCTCCAGCACGCCCTGAGACCAATCTGGGGGTTTTAGGAGAACACAAGTTCAATGTGACTCTGCAACGTGACCCAAATGGTAATGCCATGTCGTAGTGTGCATTGAGCTTCCAGGAAGAGTGAGGCAATAGTCTAGGTTTAACAGAAATGGACACAACCTTCAAAATGAGATCTGTCAATAGTATGGCAGTGGGACTGTCTGATAAATTTAAGAGTATCCAGAGGACAACCAAGGCAGTGAAGGACCTTGAAGACTATAACATGTGAGGATCAGTTGAAAGGACTTGGGGATGTTTAGCTTGGTGGAGGAACTCAAACAGCAAGGGGTGGTGGGAATTGAGTGAATCACACTGACTCCATCTTGTGACTCAGTTCTGAAGCCAGTGCAATTCTCTTTCTATTCAACGAAGATCTGGTCTAATTTCTGTCTTGTGAGAAAACTTTATGCAATTATGAGAAGTGTGAGAAAACTTTATCACATTGTTTGAACAAAGCCCTGCATGGTTGGGAAGCTGGACCACCTCGACCTGCTGCTTAGAGATCTTTAAACTATGGACTGAGCTTATGCTGACCAGAAACCCAGTCAGATCTGAAGACTGATGCACAGAGTGTTCTCACAATTATACATTTCTAGCAATCTATATGTCTTATCTGCAAAGTGGCCCCATAGTGGTTAATCATTTATTGTTTCTGGGTTCCTTGGATAGAATACAGACATTTGAGGAAAATGGGACACCTCTTTTTTTCTGATTTCAGGGCACTTTCCCTCCCAACTTAAAAACTTCCTAATCATTCATCCAATTAGAAACCAGATTACTTAATTTTATATCCTGGTTAATTGTTTCCTCTAAATTAATTGGTCATATTTGATTGTTTTTAGTGTGTGAAAACCTGTCATCTCCTGTATTCTGGGGTCCAGTGCCAAAGCTGAAGAATCTGGTACTGGTTTGTGGGCAGTTGGCATGTATTGTTTAATAAACTGATGTTCTTGGAAACTGGAACCTTGTTTCTCCCATCATTTCAGGTTCCATCTGCCACAGTGAAAGAGGGTCCGGAGGGACATGCTGTCTTTTAACCTATGCAAATAGAAAGATTTCCTTTACTTCTGCTCCTAATCTATACATTCTCTGCTTCTAATAATGGAGTCCCAAGGAACTTCCTCTTGTGGACGGGTCATGTGGGTATAGGTAGGGGCTAAAGAGAGAGTGATGCAGTCATTGGATCTGGGTAATGAAATTCAGGCAGATTTACCAGGGTGGCCACCCAGGGCTTGGACAAGTGGTCACTCTGGGGCCTGACTTCCAGAGCAGGTGGAGTTCCAGGAAGCTGCCACCATTCACAGAGACCAAAGGCTTTGGGTCAGAGAATTCACCCCCTTGACCAGATCAGAACTTGACCCTTTTCCCTGTCTATGACTATCCAGAGGAGGACTACTCCAGACAAGGCTGGCCTGTGCAAACACTAGTTAAAGAAATTGTGTTCATGATTAGTACCTTCCTTCTGTTGAAGAAATATTCACTTTATGGACACTTTGCATTTCTTTAGCTCCATACCCTCCCCCCCACTCCTCTAGGATGTAAGCTTCTTGTAGTCAGCCATTGCTTTCTTTTTTTTTTTTTGTAGGTTCGGTACCCACTAGAGTGCCTGACCCAGGGTAGGATCTAAATAAATACATGTTGGATGGAGACTTTGATGGCTGACTTGGAGATTAGACATTTTTGACTGGTTCCAGAGTGCTAAAAGAATGCTGCAGCATTGGTGGGGAGGTGGGTGGGTGGAACCTCATAGATATTTTAGCTCAGTTTCTCCCAGGCAGAGCAGCTCCCAGGCAGCCTTGAGAGGTAGGGGGCTCCCTATCTTGGGAGGTCTCCAAGCAGAAGCTTCCTCCTCAGAGTGGTTTGAGTTGGGTTGAATGCCTGGGGCCCTTTTTAGCTCTGGGGCTCTTGGAAGTCTCCCTGCTTCTCTGGAAGTCCATGCAGTCCAGTCCCTTCATTTTACACATGAAGAAATTGAGGCCAGAGAAGGGAAAGGAGATGGCCAGGACCACTCCAGTATGGAGGAAACTGATGCCCTTAGCTGTAGACTGGGTTCTTTCCTCTACCCCATGCTGTCAACTGCCCCACTGAGAGGGGCTCACATGACTCCTGGTCTGGCAAAACAGGTTCCAGAGGGCTAATCCAAGCCTGGGGCTACAGCTCCAGGGGGCTGGTTTTCAGGCCCTCCATGTACCCTCCTTTCCTGGTGCCTGGAGTCCTGGCTCTGGGCCCACACCTCCTTGGCCTCTCATTGGCTAGTTCTGCAGGCAGGTCCTCTCTGTCCAGCATTTATCCCCCAATCTGCCTTGATTCAGAGCAGAACTAGTAGGTAATTTGCTAGGAACCGACTCTAGGGGGTAAGCAAAGAAAGAATTCCTCCCTGACTCATGATAAGATCTTGTGGCCTGATATAAAAGACAAAAGTTGCTCCCTATTCTTGAATCTTCTAGCTCTGCACTCTCCTGGGAAGGATCTTCATTCAGCACTATGGACACTGACCTGGGATCTGCTTGGCTCTTGGGAAACCTCTCCAGCCTCCTCCTCTTCCTAGGCTTGGTCCTCTTGCTGCTGAAGGGGGGCCAGTTGTACTGGCGCAGGCAGAGGCTGCTTAGAACCTTCCAGAACTTCCCAGGCCCTCCTGCCCACTGGCTCTACGGGCACTTCCTGGAGGTAAGCACAGTCCAGAAGGAAGTACAGGGAGGGGGGAGGTCCTGGGGGATATATGAGAGATCAGCCAGTCCATATGGTCACCCACACAATACTCACCCCAGTATTAGGCCCTGGCCTCAGCAAGGCCTTCATTCCATGGAATCCCAGAATCCCAGGTACATCCAAAGCCATTTCACTAATCCATTTGTGTCCTCCTGAGGGGTGAGGGATGAGAAATAGCACCACACGATCAGAGCGTCTTCCATCTGGAACTGCAAGGGACCTCAAGCTTACTGAATTTAATCCCCTCTTTTGACACGTGAAGAAACTAAGGCCCATGAAGGTGAAATGACTTAGCATCATAGGTCTAGAGCCAGAAGGGATGATGGATTTTATTAGATTTATTAGATTTTTATAGGCAAAAGGGGGAGTGTCAAAAAAACTGAAGGTATCATCAATGGGAAAAACAATATGATTAGTTACAGTCAGTAGCACTGTAGATGTAGAAGATAAAATTATTGGCTGGTAACGGGGAATGAGAGGCTAGGAACCTTTCCTCTCATTTTGTTTGATATTCTGATTGATTTACTCTATTTGCATGCGTAACTAAAGATATGTAGATAACAGATTTCCTCTAATTGGTCAGGGATTGCTAGTAGTGTATAGATAAGGGATCTCTTTTAATTAAATCCAGATATTGCCTTGGCACTCACCTCGGTCCATTTGGCAAGTCAGATGTTTTTTGAAGAGGGCTTTGTCCAGTTGGCCTTGTTTGTTGGCCATTCTGTCCATGTTTGTTGAAGAGGGAACTTTTGGACTATTTTGGTTTCCCTGTTGGAACAATTAAATCAAGTTGATTAAATTGCTAGATAATAGTATTCTAGGGGAAGGGAGAAGGGAGATGGAGAAGGGAACAAGCATTTATTAAGCACCTACTAAGTACCAGGCGCAATGCTAAGTACTTTGTAAATATTATTTCTTTTGACTCTTACAATAACTCTCCAAGGTAAGTGCTATTGTCATGCCCATTTTATAGTTGAGGAACCTGAGGCAGACAGAAGGGAAGTGACTTACTCTAGATCAACACAGCTAATTAATGTCTGAAGCTGGGTTTGAAGATAGGTCTTCCTGATGCCAGACCCAGAGCTCTATCTACTGCACCATGTAGCTGTCCATTTTAGGTGTTATCAGCGTCATTTCTGATACCCATTTCCTATTTTTGATTTTCAAATAGCTTGTTTAAAGAATTCAGGGTTAAATCTTTTAAATTGTACATTATACTTTTTCTCTCATTATTATTCTTTCTCTTTTTATTATCAATTTTTGAATTAGCTCTGAGTAGTCTGATGGTCTGCTTGGGCAGAGAACTCTAAGTCAGGTCTAACACTCATGTTCCCAATAAGTCTCTTCCTTGTCTGTCAAAATGTAGTCAGTTTCATTCTTTGTGATCACAAGTTTGGTGTCCAGCAATATTTTTTTTTAAGAAAGTGTATCCTTTACAGGTATTCTACATAACCTTCTGTATAAACTACAACTCTTTGAACTCATTTTTTTCTCCTAAATCATGCCTTCCCATATATTTCATCCTTTCCTTTCCTCTCCTTAGCACTGGAGCCACCAAGTATCAGAGTTTGTGCTGATTTGATTTGGAGGGTCTTCTCAAATTCTTCATAGACTTTTCCTCCAATAGAATCAATCGTTCCTTAATTAACAAATGCTTATTAAGCACTTATTATATGCCAAGAATTGTGTTAAGTCCTGGACTAAGAAGAGGAGATAATATATAAGTGAGATGTACATTTTAAAATGTTACATAATTTTAAGTAAATTTAAATGTTAAGAAATTAATTTAACATTGATTAGCTAAAATAAGTACATTTTAAATGATATAAACCATTAGATAAATTGTATGTAAATGGTTGGTTGGTTGGTTGGTTGTTCTCTAAGAGGACCACAATGACATCACTATGTTAAATCAAGTTACATCCAACTGTGGCTGCTCAGACCAACATCAGCTTGGAATGCTCTACCACAGGTTGGGCACAAATGGTCTTTGCGAACATCTGGGGTGGATTCTTTAAATCTGCACATCTCACATTTATCTTGAGCTACTTCAATTCTGCTTTGCTCATAGAGCACAGCACCTTCCCTGATGTGGGCATGCCATGCTGGGTGGTCCTGGGCCAGTGTCTCCTATGTCACACAATCAATTCTAAAGTTTTTCACAGAGACTTTGAGAGTGTGCTTGTATCGCTTCTTCTGACTACCATGTGAGCACTTGCCCTGTGTGAGCACTCCATAAAATAAGACTATTTTGGTAAGCTTATGTTTGTCATTCAAATCACCTTTGCAGAAATTTTTGGGTTTTTGTGTGTATGTGTGTGTGTATGTATGTTTTGACCATAGGGTGGGATCCCTGTCTGCCATGGCAATGACTCCAGGGTTGGGTAAACAGACAATTTTTAGGGCACTTTTTCTAGCCCCTTTCTCAGACCAGGAGGCAAGCAGTCCAATCCTTAAAAAGCTGCTCAGACTCCCAGGAGACTGCTGAATCCCACTGCTGCTACCAGCGAGAACACATGTATTGTCATGATCAATCACAATTTTATTACCTTGTGGCCACTCCTATGTCTCTTTTATGATTAGGTTGGCTGGTTTTTGGAAAATAGATTCAGAGGCATACTATAGGTATTGGACTAGGACTTTGTGGAGTAAAAATAAAAGAAAGGAGGGAAAAAGAAAATCAGGGAGAAGAGAATGATAGAAGGGGCAAAGTGCCAAAAGATATGAGAAAGGATAAAATAAGGAGTACAGGCAGAGAAGATAGAATTGGCAAGGAGAAGGTCTATCTTCCTCTAAGATTGGAGAGAAGGAGATAATAAGGGATGATGTTGGGATTTGAAGTGTGGGGTGGGGTAGATGAAGAAGATTGAGACAGCTGATCTCAACTTTTTTTTTCCAGTAAAGTATGGCATCTTCAAGGGCAGCTAGGTGGTGCAATGGATAAAGCACTGAACTTGGAACCAGGAAAGACTCCTTTTCATGAGTTCAAATCTGATCTTAGACACTTACTAGCTGTGTGAGCCCAGGTAAATCACTTAACTCTGTTTGCCTCAGTTTCCTCATTTGTTTAATGAACTGGAGAAGGAAATGGCAAACCACTTCAGCATTTTGCCAAGAAAACTCCTAATGGAGTCACCAAGAGTTTGACATGACTGAAATGACTCAACAACGATAGCGTCCTTTGCTTAGAGGGAGTGAGATGATGAGGCTCATGTTCTGAGTGGAAAGTCAAGACACAGACATCTGGAAAAAAATAAGAAAGGAGATCAGTAGCAGTTCTGGACAACTAACGGTGGCTCTAACATTTTGTAGTTGGTAGGACTCCCATCCATCCAGTTATCATCCATCTACTTATTCACATGTTCATCCATGCATCCAACTGCTTTTCCATGTTTTAGCCACTATTCTGCATTTCATCTCTATATCACTTTCATGCATTGGTTAAATGCCAATGATGTGAAAGACACTGCCATTAATGCCATTGGAGATACAAAGACAAAAAATGAAATTGTCCCTGCCTTCAAGGAGCTTATGTTCTCTACTAATACTGCAACAGTACAGAATATTTTTTGATTTTCTGTGCTACATAGGAAGAATGCCCAATGGCACATTAGGGGAAAAAAAATCATGCCAGCTAGTGGCAGGTTTATACTTGATGCAAAAAACCTGAAAGGCATCCAGGAATGGGATGTCTGAGGAGGTAGTGAACTTTCCTTTACGGTGAATCTTCAAATAGAACCCAGATAAATACAATCTTACCTTTCTTTGTATCTTTGTGCTTCCCACAATGCTTGGTACATACTAGGTGATTAACAAATGCTTATTGATATTGTAGCTAGTTCTCTTTTTTATAAAAGTCTCAGTTGGAGGAGGTGGTCTCTGAGGTCTCCCTGCAAACCTTTATATATATGAAGCAAATTAGACTTTAAATATGGCTAGAAATATAACAAGTTGGAGGTGGGATACATTCCAGTCTTAGGGAATGGTGTGAGCAAAAGTGACAAGAAAAGACAGTAAGACTGACTCCAGATGTGGAGTGTCCTGAGTGTCAAGCTAGTTTCTATCTTTATAGGCAATGGGATTTCAGGGTTTAGAGCAAAAACTGATATGACCGTATTTTTGGTTAGGGAAAATGATTCTAGCAGCTGGTGCTGCCTGGGTTGAGAAGAGAGTCAGGCATCCTATCAGGGCCGGTGCTAGGAAGAGGGCATTCTAGGATGGTGGCCATGGCAGTAGAGAGGAAGGGAGGGGTGGGTGAGGGAAGGTCTGCTTTTCACACTTTTTCACACATCCCTTTTTTTTTCTCAGCTTGTGTTCTCACCTATTCAATGGACAGCCTTAGGAGTCCAAAGCTCTGGACTGATGTGTCCAGTCAGGACAGCTCCAGAAGACCAGTATCTCATTGTCTTGTTATGATTCTATCTGGAGTTCACTCATTTGCTCCCCCAACAATCATTTATTAATCACCTACTATGTGTCAGACACTGTGTTTGGCACTAGATACATGAAATCAAAACCATAACTCATCTCTCAACGAGCTTCCATTCTAACAGAGAGGACAACATCTATCTATATCTATATCTGTATCCATATGTATCTGTATCTATCTATATCTATCTACAAATGAACAACTGAGTGGCAGAGTGGTAGGGAGAAGGGGGACCAGGAAAGTAATCATTTAGAAGTTGGAACTTGCCCTGACTCTTGAAGGAACATATAGATCAGGTTCCCCTGACCCCTCGCATAGATCTTAAGAGAACCAAGAAAATAGCATGGAAAGGAAACACACTTAGGCTTTGCCAGACAAGCAAAGGACTGTATTGTCTCAAGCAAATTCATTCAAGCAAATTTATTCATTGTAATAAAAGTAAAGGTCAAGGTCTTACTCAATCCCTGGGTCTTGGCGTTAGTCCTTGGCTGCTGCTTCTCTCAGGAGTCACACGAGTGATCCTCTTCTCTCTCTAAGTGATGTTGCTTCTCATCAGACTCCCCTTCTCTGGATAGAAGGCCACATCCCTAAACTCTCAAACTTGGGTCAATTTGTGAGACTGCACAAGGCAGGAACTTCCCTTCTTGTACTAGGTGAGGTTCTGGTATCCTACTGTTAAGGGGATCCTTCTCCTCTCTTTAACTAGAGGCCAGGAATGACATTGTCCATGAATTACCCCCTTGGTCACCTGAGGAAACCTGAAACTCCCATCAGGTTAAGCAAGCAAGTAAATGAAGCTGCAAGAATGTCTCTCTATGCCCACAGGTGCTGTGCTCTTGCTAATTATCTGGAAGAAAGAAGGGTAAAGGTGATAAAGGAGTGAAAAAAACTGCAAGGCAGGTCTCCTGGTCCACTTTCATAATCTAGCACAAAAGGATTATCATCCCCGCCCCCCCCCCCACTCCCAACAAAGTCTATCGTCCCAAGTCTGTTTTATTCAGTCATTCAGTAGTGCCCAACTCTTTGTGGCTTTGGGGATCATAGTACATCAATGCTGTCCATGGGATTTTCTTTGCCAAGGTACTAGAGTGGTTTGTCATTTCCTACTCCAGTGGATTAAGGCAAACAGAAGTTATGTGACTTGTAAGTGTCACTAGTGAAAAAATGCTCTAAATCACTATGGATTAGAGAAATGCAAATTAAAGCAACTCTGAGATACCACATCACAGCCATCAGATTGGTTAACATGACAAAATAGGAAAATGAAGAATATTGGAGAAGATGTGAAAGAGTAGGAACACTAGTTCATTGTTGCTGGAACTGTGAAATGATCCGACCATTCTGGAGAACAATTTGGAACCATGCCCAAAGGTCAATCAAACTATGCATTCCCATTGATCCAGTAATACCACTACTAGATCTGTATCCCAAAGAGATCATAAGAAAGGGAAAAGGACCCACATGTACAAAAACATTTATAGCAACTCTTTTTGTGGTGGCAAAGAATTGTAAATTGAGGGAATGCTCATCAGTTGGGGAATGGCTGAACAAGTTGTGGTATAAGAATGGTATACCACATGGAATGGTATTCCATAAGAAATGACGAGCAGACAGATTTTAGATAAATCTGGAAAGACTTACATGTCACTAATCATGACCTGTAAGTATCTGAGATCACATTTGAACTCAGGTCTTTCTGACTCCAGGCCCAAGGGTCTATCCCCTGAGCCATCCAGCTGCCTCTTCCTCAGTCTAAGCTAACCCATTAAACTACAGAGCAGCTCCAGCCACTGAAACTTGTCTCTATAGAAGATCCAAGGGATGGGTCCAAAACAACCAATTCATTTTGGGGCAGCCCCAGGCTCTGAGATTTCATCAGGAGTGGAATCTTGTCCTCTTGTCAATTAGTGAAAAGAGACCATTTAAAGGCTCCTCCAAAAGACCCATCAAACTGATCACTGAACTTCCCTAATTAATATCCTTTAAACTCTCCCTCCTAATTTGTAGTTGCAGCAAATCTAATTGGGTATGTCTTTGGGCATATTATCCCTACTTCTAGAAAACTCTCTGAGGAACTTGGGAAAGCTCCAGCATCAAGACATTCACCTGCTGCCACACATGCTTTCTTCATCACCCTCTCTAGGGCCCCTCATTGAGACACTTCCAAAATCAACCCAATAGCCTTTTGTGAGAGAACTGAACTCTCATGGTTAGGAGGGGGCTGAGCTCCCAGAGATCCCCTAACATACAACTCCACAGAGTCAGCAAACGAATGCAGTTTTGTAAAGTCTCTCTACACTCCCATTTACCTTGATGCTTGTAAAGGCTACTTTCAACCCACAACCAATAATTAGGAAAGAAACATAAAAATTAGTAAGAGTGGAATGGTGAACTAACAAGAAAGGAAAAACAGACACGATGGGGGGGGACCCCAAACTTTCCTCCCCAAATGAAAAGGAGTCAGCCAATAAACATTTATCTATTAAGCACTTACCATGTGCTTGGCACTATAAGTACTAGGGGTGCAGAAAGAGGTAAATGACAGTCTCTGCCCTCAAGGAGTTTCCAGTCTAATGGGAGAAGACATCATGTTAACAACTACGTACAAGCTATAGATAGGAACAATAGGAAACAATCAATCTCTCTCTCTCAGCCTCAGTCTTCGCATCTGTAAAATGAGGTAATAATAAGCACCTACTTCCATAGTGTTATAAGGATCAACTGAGATAATATATGTAAAGTATTTTGCAAACCCAAAAGCACTCTATAAATGCTAGCTATTATTATTATTATTCAATCAATAATTTGTTTGATCAATCCAGGAGATCCTGAGCTTCTATTTTGTGCAAGACTCAGTGTGAGGGGTTGAGCCAGGGGCAGGGGTCACGGAAAACCAGGCAGTCTGGCATTTGCCCTGGTTGCCCTCACAGTGACTGAAGGCTGGAATCTGCTGAGATAGAAATTACAAATGCCACAGATTAATTGCCCCATTCAGTTCTTCGACACACTGGAGCTCTCCCTTCACCTGTAGGTGGTTCTGTTTCAGTATCACAAGAAAGAAGAATTAAAGGTGACGTTGTCTTGGGTGCAGAAATTCCCTTATGCCTTTCCCCGGTGGTTATCTGGGTCCATGGCGATTCTCTACATCTATGACCCTGAGTACGTGAAAGTTCTGCTGAGCAGATCAGGTGAGAGGAACTCCCCTCTATGTCCTTTGCTCCTTGGGAGGGGGGTCCTCTAATTTCCCTCCCCCTCAGGACCCTCCTCAAAGATTCCATCTCAGTTCCCTGACAGGTGCCCTCTCCTCACCCACTCCCCTTATGCTCTACTTTATGCTCACCAACCTAACCCCTCCCATTTTCTTCCCCTGCAGGATCCTCAGCAGCCTCACAGGTAATTGCCCCAAGATCTAGCCCCATCTGCTCCTGGGGAGTCTCTCCAGAGAAAGGGGAGTTTGGGATGGGCTGTCTTTCAGATCATGTGTACCCCTTTTCTGTGTTTCAGATCCAAAAGCTAATTTACTCTACGGATTCTTTGTCCCCTGGATTGGTATGTTCAACCCCCCAAGATTGTAGGGGCCCCCACTTGCTATCTGTGCTCTATCAAGTCCTTATCCTTTCCCTATAACCCCTTCTATGTCCCCTGCCACCACCCTGTCCGGGCCTCTCATTCCCTCTTGCTGGACTACTGTTTGACTCTAACCAGCTTCCCTGCCTGCTGCCTGTCTTCTCTCCAATCCTTCCTCCTCTTGTTCAGAAGACTCCACAGGCTCCCTACTGAGGTCTGAAGAAGATTCAATGGGATGATATTTGTAAAGCACTTAATACAGTCCCTGACCCTTGAAAAAGGCATATTTCTTTCTCCTTACTCCAGGGTAAAGTACACACTCCCCAGACCTCCTGAAGAATCCAGCCCCCACATCCTCCTATGGTCCCATCATTCTCCTCACATACTTTGCTGTTCCAGCCAAATGACTCCTTTCATCATCCCTTAGACACCCCCTGGGTTTTCTCATCAAAGCACTTTTATCCATCCCTTTGCCTGAAATACCATTGCTTCTCCCCTCCTCCCCCCATATCCCATATCTCCGGTTGTAAAAATGCACAGAGAACAGTTCTTTTACTTAATCATTCATTTATTCCACCAACACTATCTGAGCTCAAATGATGTTCAAGTTTGGGCAGGGGGCTAGTGCGTGTGCATGTGCATGTGTGTGTGCATGCACACACATATGTGTTGAGGGAAGGTAGAATGGAAATACTCATGGTCGCTATCATTACAGAGAAATTAGTTTCTTAGAAAAGACATGGGATGTAGCCATGATCTGAGTCAGGCAGGATGTAAGAAGGGCTGGAGAATGTTGAATGGGTGCAGAGAAGACAGAAATGCTGGCCAGGTAAGAGGAATCAAGAATATAACCTCCTTCAGGGAGGAGGCAACATGACACCTGACTGTGGAAGGGTGCTAGGATTTTAACAGAGATGGGAAGATGGCATGGCAGGTGTATAGAATAACGTCAGTAAAGGGTCAGTGGTAGGAATGTATTCAAGTTTCTCCTTGGAGGTTCCTCTCATGCATTCTGTCTCCTCAGGCCATAGACCCTTGAGGTTCTCTCCATGCCTCATTTTTAATCTTTTGTCTGTATCTCCTGGACTCAGGGGAAGGGCTTCTGGTTCTGAATGGGCCAGTCTGGTTCCAGCACCGGCGGCTTCTGACGCCTGCCTTCCATTACGACATCCTGAAGCCTTACGTGGCACTAATGGCTGACTCTGTGCAAGTGATGCTGGTGAGTCTCCCCCAAGGATGCTCCTATGCCTAGGTGGACATATAAACCCTTGTGTGCACTGACACACACACACACATGTACAGCCCATGCCTCTCGATATTTCATAAAATCCCAGAGCTAGAAGGGACTTCAGAGGCTCTCTTGCCCACCCCTCACCCCTAGACATGAAGTCCTGCTACAGTGTCCAACTAGTGGTCACCCAGTCTCTCCTTGTATACTTCCAGGGAGAGAGGGTTTGTTGACTTTCTCCTGAGGTCATTCATTACCCTTTGGGATAGTTGTCAGGAAGTCTGTTCCCATGTAATACCCATCTGTGGTGGGGGAGCAGGGTTTTTGGTGGTGACCACTCCCATCCCTTCTTTCCCAAATGATGCTTCCTACATTTTCTTGCACTTTTCTGGGCTTCAGGTTACTGTTTACGAACTGTCCCCAAACCAGGGGGTAGGAAGATGATGAATAGGAAGGCAAAGGGGAACTAGTGTCTATGCTTTTCTTCAGTCCCAAGACACTCAGTCAGAAGTGTTGACTCAGTGGTAGGCACTCTGTCTGAGCCCTGAGCTGAAGGAGGGTAATGGAATTCAGTCATGGTAAGTGGGTGAGAGAGTAGAAATGGTTGCTTAAAGCAAGTAGGGAGGTTCTCCCCATTATCTGAGGAAGGTCTGCAGGAGTTGAGACAGACAGTAGGAAGCAAAGAGCAGCAATGGGGCAGCATAGATGGGGATGGAGAGAAGGAGTGGGCAATGTTGGTTGTGACCGCTGTGAGGTGAGATCAGTGCTTTGAGGCATAAGAGGTGACCAGGGACTGGGGCCTGACTCAGTGTGTCGGCATCATTCAGGCTTGAGGCCAGACACAAACCAGGAGAGTTGGGGGTAGCCATGCAGGAGAGGGGCCATTTCATAGGCCCTCCTCCTTGCTCCTGATTCCAAGGAAGAAGTTAGTACTGAATCAAGGAGAACTGATATTTATTAGGAGGAAGCTGCTTTCCCAATGGCATAGCTTTGAGGGCCTGGTCTTCCCAAGACCTGTTGTTTTGACTGTTCTGTAAAGAAGTGGTCCTTGGTAAGGGTAGCAGCGCCTTATTCAGGTTACTACCTAAGCTTGCATTTGTATTGGTAGGTCCTTATTTCTTCTCCTCAGGGGTTAGATTTTTAGTACTGGTGCTTATGAGTCTCTACTGGTGAGTTATCTACTAACATTCAGGCAGACTTATTTGGCTTTTAGCAAAGTCATTTACCAAGATGGTATAACAAGAATAGTAGTTGCACAAAACTTTCTCCTCCCCTAGTATGGGGCATACTCCTCTATGAGTACCTGTAGTACTCATGGAAAGTGGGCACAATCTTAAAGTACAAAAGCAGTGAGGCATACATGTAAAGAACACAAGGTACAGCGGGGTAACTCACAACTCTTGGCTACAGTTAGTCCTTTGCTCCCTTCACAGAGTCCCCATGAAATTGCCCTTAGGCCTGGCTTTCGCCTGGGCTCTGAAGGTCAGTGCCTTGTACAGTCCATAGCCAATACTCCTCTCCATCATGAGGTGTCACATTAACTGATCCTGTCTTTTCTCAGTGACTACTGATCCTGGTTGGATGTGCTATTTTCTACTACTTCTGTCTCTTTGATTCCAGACAGATGCAATTACTGTCTCAGTCTCTCCAATGACATGGTCAGTGGGTAGAGTGAGAAAGGAAGAAACTCAACTCCTCCCTACCACCATTATCGCCAAAGGTCAATACTTTATAAGGGCTGTGGTGCCAACTCTCATATAGAGATTATCCAAAACAGAATCCTTCCATTTTTGACTGGCCTACTTGACTTACTGACTCTGAACGGCTTTGCTATTTTTATAGTTAGCCCAAAAGATGTCACTTGACCTCAGCCAATCATAGGATGCTTCCTGTATGGTTTCATCTGCATTTTGTTCAATGATCAAAACCTCACCATCTTCTCAATTAAGTTATGAATTTATTCACACCCTCTTTATATTTTGATGGATTGGTTGATTGATTCTGTCAAGGTATTTTGTGATTACATTAATGGAGGTAGAACCTTATCCTTACACAAGGAAAAGGGCCAAGTACTTCTTCGAGCCTGAAGAGAAATGATGAAGTGAATTCTCATCCCCTCCCCTCCCCCAGAACCCTCTCTTCCACTATCCCAGCAGTCAGAGGGTGATTGAGCCTCAGCAATAATTGTGATATTGCCAAAGGTTGATTGCTACATAGGCAAGTGCCAAATAATACTTACACCTGAACCAATCAATCAACAGTCACTTACGATGTTCCTAGTATGTTTTAAGTACAGGGAAACAAAGGCAAAAACAAAAATGGTACCTGTCCTCAAGGAGCTTATATTCTATTGAGATGATAAGATACATGAACTGTTAAAGAAATTCACACTATATTCAAAATAAATAGTGATTTGGGGGACACTAACAACTAGAGGGATCATGAAAGGCCTCCTGAAGGAGATGGCACCAAAGATAATCCTTCAAGGGACCTAGGAGTTCCAGGGACCTGGCATGAAGAGAGAGAGGATTCCATGCGTGAGGGACAGTATGTTCAAAGGTATAGGGGCAAGAGAGAGAACATCATGTTCCAGGAAGAGCAAGTTTGGCTAGATTGGGAAACACATGAGAAGGAATTATGTGTGATTTTTTGGAAAGCTAAGTTGGGTTGGATTGTGAAAGGTTTTAAATGACAGATAGAGGAGTCTGTATTTTATCCTAAGGAGAATTGAGGAGCCACTCACTGGATCTTTTTTTTAATTATTTTTTTGAGGTTGAGTCTCTCTGTCTCTCTGAGGCTGGTTCCAGACTCTTTGCTGACAATTGAGTTTAGCTCTACTATAACCCAGAATACCAGGGCATAAGTGATCCACCAGTCTCAGTTTCCCCGGCAGCAGGCACTATAGGTATATATCATCTCACCTAGTCCCACTGGAACTTTGTTAACAGAGGAGTAATATGGTTAGCTCTGTGATTTTGGAAAATCATTTTGGTAGTTGAGTGGAGGATGGACTGTAGAGGCAGAGACCAGTTAGGAAGCTATTGCAATTACCAAGGTATCAAAGATCTGAACTAAGGTGATTATTAATGAGTAGAGGGAAAGGGGTAGATACAACAAATGTTTTAGCAATGGGATAGAAAAAACTTGCAATTGATTCAATATAGTAGGGGGATGAGTGAAAGCGAAAAGTTTGGAATAACTCCTAGGTTACAAACCTGGGTGACTGAAAGAATAACAGGGAAGTTAAGAGTAGAGGTGGATTTTTGGAGGAAAAATGATGAATTCAAGTTTAGATATGTTAAGTTTGAGACACCTGTTGGACATCCAGGTGAAGATGTCCAACAGACAGTTGGTGAATGTGAGACTGCAACCCAGGAGAGAAGATATCAAGGATAAGGGTATGATTGAGAGTGTCAAACATTGCAGATAGGTCAAGAGGGATGGGAATTGAGAAAAGGCCATTGGATTTGGCAGTTTTCTAATTTCCCTATTGATGTTAAGGTGCTACTATTTTACTAATCATCACAGGATCACAATCTAAGTGTCATCTTTGATGCCTCAATCTGTCTAAGCCCCCTATATGGAATCATTTGTCAAATCCTGTCTTTTTTACCTTTGTAGTATCTCTGAGAACATCTATATGCCACCTCCTCTCTTCTGACTGCCACCACCCTGGTGTAGACCCTAATCATTTCATGCTTGGACTATTGCAATAGCATACTGGTTGGTTTGCCTGCCTCAGGTCTTACTCCACTTCACTACATCTACCACTCAGTTGTTAAACTGATCTTCCTAAAGTACTGGTCTGACCATGTTATACCCCTATCCCCATTCAATCAACTCCAGTAGCTCCCTGCTGTCTCTAAGATTAGACACAAAACCCTCTGTTGGGTTTTATAATCTGTCTCCTTCTTACCTTTCCAGTCTTTTTATATCTTGCACCCCACTATCTACTCTGGAACCCACCAATCCTGGCTTCTTTGTTGTTCATCAGAAGACAATCCATCTCTAGCTCCATGCTCTTCCATTGGTTGTTTCCCATGCCTGAGATGCCTTTCCTCCTTATTTCTGGCTTCCTTTTAGTTCCATCTAAAGTCCTACCTCTTTCAGGAAGCTTTTTTCAATCTCCCTTAATGCTGGTACCTTTCCTCTGTTGACTATCTCCAGTTTATCCCATCTACAATTTGTTTGTGCAGAGTTATCTGCATGTGAGCTCCTTGAGAACAGAGACTTTTTTTTCTTTCTGGGCACAAGACCTGGAACAGAGTAGGTGCTTGATAAATGTTAGTCTGAGGAGCTCATGTCACAGAGGATGAGTATTGAGAAAAGACAGTTCAGTTTAATGTTAAAGAGATTATTGGTAATTTCGGAGAGAACAATTCCATTTGAGTGGTAGGAACTAAAACTTGATTGTAAGGGGTTTGAGAAGAGAGTAGGAGATAAGAAAGTGTGTAGGCACTGACTGGAAGCAGTTTTTCCTGTAAGTTTGGCTCTCAAAGGAAGGAGAGAAATAGGATGATACCTGGAGGGAAGGGTAAGGCCACGAGAAGTGGTATTGTTGTTTTAAAGAATGGGGAGGTCTGGACTAGTTTGTAGGCTCATCAGGAAGGAATGAGGGGCAAGCTGGTGTAGGAAACAGGAGATGGAATGGGATTAAGGGTTCGTTTGGATAGGGAGAAAGGCTACCTTTTCCCCCAAGACTAGAGCAGAGTAAGGGAAAATAAGGAAGAATGCTGAAGTGATTCAAGGTGTGGAACTAGGTAGGAGAGAAAGCTCAAGACTGTTAAAGAGGCACGAGGAAAGATCCTCAGTTGAGAGGAAGAAGGAGGTGCTGTTGTAAGACATTGGTAGAGAGAAGAGAAGGCTTGGAATAGCTGCTGGGGGTGGGGGAACACTTTAGAACTGAACAGGAAAGAGATTGTCATGCAGCAGAGAGGGCCAGGTGACACTAGAGAATCTTATCGTGATTAGTGTACCCCCATCCACATAGTGTCCTGTACAGAAAGCACTAGCTCTTTGAGACTGATAGTGACTGGGCACCAATAGACACACGTGTGTGTGTGTGTGTGTGACTTTGGGTCACTTCTCCCATTTTATATAGATTGTGAATGGATATAATTAATAAATTACTGCATATAATCACTGGGAGGAAAGTTTCCCCTGAAAATTCACAATTCACTTCAAGCTACCCTTCCTAAGTACATACTGCCTACAGTATGTGAGCACTTCTTTTCACATCTGTAAAGACCTGGTCAGTTTTCAGACACAGGCCTGAAAAAGATAACTCGATTAAAAATATTTATTAAATGAGGAATCTATACAAGGCCCAAAGATGGCAGAAGACAAGGAAAGACAGGACACTGACGTTCCTCTCAAAGAATTTATAATCTTGTGTGGGGAGGCCAAATTGACAAATGTCTCTGATTCAAAGACAATCAAGGAATAGTGCAAACCAAGACAGTGATTGTTCTCAGGGTGGGGTGAGTTGCCTAAGAAGGTAGTATTCCTTCCCTGACATCCTTCTGGGATGTCTATAAGTGACCAGATAAAGGCATGCTTGGTCAGGTATGGCTTAAATCACATGCCTCTGAGGGATCTCTCAGCTCTGACATTCCCTGTTCTAAGGGTCCTCCAAGCCCTGACATTCCTTGTTCTAAGGCCCCTCTCAGCTCTGACATTCTTTGTTCTATGGCTCCCCTTCCCCCTCTCTCCCCAGCTCTGAGGGCCTGGGACTTTGTCTTTGAGCAAAGGCAAGGGGCAGACAAAAAAAAGCAGACAATGGATCATAAGGAATTTGAAGAAGGGCTGATCACTTTCTCTGTGGGGATGGAGGGCTTTCTGGAGGAGCCTGTGGCATCTGAGTTGGACTTAGAAGGAAGCAGAGGGCTTGGGAAGATGGGAGGAATAGAGTACATTCCAGGCTTGGTGGATGGTATCAGCAAAATACAGAGACAGGAGAGGGAGGGTCAAGGTAAAGTGGAGAATATGGAGAACATGGCGAAGCGTGGATTTGCCTGTAGCAGGGGAGCCATGCATACTGACAGCCTCTGCTGCCTTCTTCTGCTCCAGAATAAATGGGAGAATCTCATCACCCAGAGTTCCAGCCTGGAGGTCTTTGAGCACGTCAGACTGATGACCCTGGACACCCTCATGAAATGTGCCTTTAGCTATAAGGGCAACTGCAAGACTGAGAGGTGAGTGATAGCCAGATTGTCCGTACTCCGCAAGCAGCCTAGCCCATCCTGGTCACTGCTGTCTCTTCCTTTAAAGTTCAGTTACCTCACCACCTCCTACAGGAATCCCAGCCTACCACATCTCACCCTACTTCCAGTGACCAGTGCTGTCCCTCCCTCTAAGCCACCCCCTTCAAGGAAATTAATTTGTCTGGATTGAATTCTTTTTGTTTAGGCTATCTCCCCCTAGTTATTCCTTACTCCTTGTGGGCAAAGATCGGTTCAGTTTTTAAAAATATAATTTATTTACTTTCAGTTTTCAACATTCACTTCCATAAGATTTTGAATTCCAGATTTTCTCCCCATCTCTCCCCTCTCCCCACCCCAGGACAGCATGCATCCCAACCATCCCTTTTCCCAATCTTCCCTCCCTTCTATCCTCCCCACCTTTTCCCATTCTCCCTCCCCACTATTTTCCTGTAGGGCAAGGTAGACTTCTATACCTAATTGCCTGTACAACTCATTTCCCAGTTGCATGCAAAAACAATTTTTAACATTAATTTTTAAAGCTTTGAGTTCCACATTCTCTCCCTTCCTCTCTTCCCACACACCTTCATTGAGAAAGCAAGCAATTTGATGTCATATGTGTGTAGACATGCATAATACTTCCATAATAGTCATGTTGTGAAAGACTAACCACATTTTCCTCTATCTTGTCCTGCTCACCATTTATTACATTCTCTCCCTTGACTTGTCCCTCCACTATAGTGTTTGCTTCTGATTACCCTTTCCCCTAATCTGCCGTCTTTTCTATTATCCCTCCTTTCCTATTCCCTTCCCCACTGCTTTCCTGCAGGTATAATAGATTTCCATACCCAATTGAGTGTGTGTTATTCTCTCCTTATGCCAAATTGGATGAGAGTAAGGCTCTCGTATTCTCTCTCACCTCTCCCCTCTTCCCCTCCATTGCAAAAGCTTTTTCTTGCCTCTTTTTTGTGAGATGATTTACTACATTCTACCTTTTCGTTTCTCTTTCTCCTGGTACATTCCTCTCAATACTTGTTTTGTTTTTTAAGTATCCTCCCTTCATATTCAGTTCACCCTGCACCCTCTGTCTATATATACATATACACACACACATATATACACATATATAACACAGCCTCCACATGTATAATATACACATACATACTTATATGTCTATATACATATATATATATTTCCTCTAACTATCTTAATACTGAGAAAGTCCTCATCAGTTACAAATATCATCTTTCTATGTAGAAATGTAAATAGTTCAACTTTAATGAGTCCCTTTTGGCTTCTCTTTCCTGTTTGCCTTTTCATGTTTCTCTTGATTCTTGAATTTGAAAGTCATATTTTTGTATTCAGCTCTGGTCTTTTCAACAAGAATGCTTGAAAATCCTCTATTTTTTCAAAATTCCATTTTTACGCTGAAATAATTATATTCAGTTTTGCTGAGTAGGTGGTTCTTGGTTTTAATCTTGGCTCCTTTGACCTCTGGAATATCATATTCCAAACCTTTCAATCCCTTAGCATAGAAGCTGCTAAACGCTGTGTTATCCTGATTGTGTTTCCACAATATTTGAATTGTTTCTTTCTGGTTGCTTGCAAGATTTTCTCCTTGACTTGGAAACTCTGGAATTTGGCTAAAATATTCCTAGGAGTTTTCCTTTTGGGATCTCTTTCAGGAGGTGATTGGTGGATTCTTTCCATTTCTATTTTACCCTCTGATTCTAGGAGTTTTCCTTGATAATTTTCTTGATAATTTTCCTTGGTAATTTCTTGAAAGATGATGCCTAGGCTCTTTTTTTTTTTGATCATAGCTTTCAGGTAGACCAATAACTTTAAAATTATCTCTCCTGGATCTATTTGTCAGTTTAGTTCTTTTTCCAATGAGACATTTCATATTGTCTTCTATTTTTTCATTTTTTTGGGTTTTTTTATAATTTGGTTGTTATAATTTCTTAATTTCTCATAAAGTCATTAGCTTCCATTTGCTCTATTCTAGTTTTCAAGGAATTATTTTCTTCAGTGAACTTTAGGATGTCCTTTTCCATTTGGCCAATTCAGCTTTTAAAGGCATTCTTCTCCTCATTGGCTTTTTGGACCTCTTTTGCCATTTGAGTTAGTCTATTTTTAAAGGTATTATTTTCTTCAGCATTTTTAGGTTCTCCTTTATCAAGCTGTTGACTCGTTTTTCATGATTTTCTTGTATCACTCTCATTTCTCTTCCCAATTTTTCCTCTACTTCTCTGATTTGGTTTTCAAAATTCTTTTTGAGCTCTTCCATGGCCTGAGACCATTTCATAATTTTCTTGGAGGCTTTGGGTGTAGGAGTCTTGAACTTGCTGTCTTCCTCCAGTTGTATTCTTGGATCTTCCTCATCCTAAGAAAATACCTTTTCACCAAGATAGTAACCTTCTATAGTCTTATTTTTGCCCATTTTTGGTCATTTTCCCAGTCAATTACTTGACTTTTGAGCTCTTTGTTAAGTGGAGGGTGTACTGCCCTAAGTTTCAGGGTTTTGTGTAGCTGTTTTCAGAAATATCTCTAGGGACCTGTAGATTCTCACTTCCTCCAAAGTGTCCTCTCCTGGCCTGTGCTCTGGCCTGTGAGCAACCACAAGCACTCTTTTCTGCCCTGGAACTGCGAGTAGGCTTCCTTCTCCACAGCTGCCATCAGCTCTGCCACACCAATGTTCCTTCTTGCCCCAGGACCACCACCCAGGACTGTGACCCAGATCAGCCACTCGATTCCCCCCACTATCTGTAGGCTGAGAGCTCCAGAAGCAGCCATTGCTGTAGCAGTGACTGCCACGTTCCTCTCTCACCTAGGTGAGAGAGATTTCCCAGTGAACTTTGAAGTTGTCTTTGGCATTTGTGGGTTGATAAGACTGGAAACCACTATAAATGCCGGTGATTCAGCACCCTGAGCCCTGTTCCAGTCCAGTCTGTGCTGGCGTGGCCCATGCTGGGCTGTGCTCCACTCCTGCCTAGTGCAATAGACCCTTCCTGTCAGCCTTCCAGATTGTGTTGGGCTGGAAATCTGTTTCACTCTGTCATTTTGTGGCTTCGACTGCTGTAAAATTTGTTTAGAGTTATTTTTACAGGTATTTTGGAGGGTTTGTGGGGAGGGCTTAGCCAGGTTTCTTTTTCTACTCCGCCATCTTGGCTCTGCCCCCTACTGGTTCATTTTTGTTATCTTTATACATGTCCCTAGTACTTGGTACATCATCTTGAATTGAATTTCATCCCTGTAGAGTCACAAGGCATTATGGTACAATGTTTAGAGCTGATCTCACAATCAGTAAGCTCTGGGATCAAACCTAGCCTCGAACATGCAAATCACCTCACCTCTCAATGGCCCAGAAAAGTCTAAGTTTTAGTCAAAGTGCTGACTTGCATTGGTTGAGGGACTTTGCAGACCAGGGAGTTTTCTGTGCCAATGAAATGATAATACCACTTGTGGCCAGCATTAATATGGCACTTTTAGGTTTGCAAAGAACTTTATATGTTACCTCATTTTATCACCACAGGCCCAGTCCCTGCACTAACTCTCCCTCCCAAACAAAAGGCTCTTTCCCAGTTTTGGCTGATCTGGGCCCTTCCCCCACCCTGTGATCTTCTTCTCTGCAGAAATACCAACTGCTACATCAATGCTATATGGGGAATGGGAGCCATGATATTCACTCGGATTCGGTATGCCTTCTATCACAATGACCTCATCTACTGGTTCAGTCCCCATGGCTACCAGGCTCGCCAGGCTGCCCACCAGGCCCATGAGTACACAGGTACTGCTTGCCCCTGCCTACTGTCTGCTAGTCAAACATACTTTGTTCTTCCAGCAGAGCTTTGAGGAATCTTAGAACAGGTAAGATGCCACCCAGTGAAAGAAGTCCCTTCTCCAGTGTCCCTGGGAGGTCCTCCTCTAGCTTCTGCCTGAGGGAGATGTCCCAGGCTCCCAGGCTGGCCTATTGCTCATCATGAGCTGAGATTGGAAGCCCTCTGACTTCCAACCATTGTTCCCAGTTCTATGTTCTAGAGTCACATTAGAATCTAAACCACAAACCTTCAGATAGTTGGAGGCAGTGATATTATTTTCCCCAAGCCTTCTTTTCTCTAGGATAAGCATTTGAAGACAGAGGATCCTTTCATGACCCACTCAGCTTTGAATCCCTAGTGGGAAGGTCTCAGTCTTCTGGGCACACAGTAGACTCAGGAAAGAATTTGTGGAAAAATGAGTCACAGAAATAACTCTTGGCTCATCTGGTCATGAAAAATCTTCCAGAGAGTGCCTTTGTCTGTCTCAGAGGGAAGGACTCTATTTGAATTGTCACATCTACTTTGAGATTTGTTTTGGATGTACAACAAGACATTCCTGCTGATAATGAAAGGTGTTGCAATGTGTCAAGTCTATGAGTTTGTGTATTTATATTTTGATTGATCTTGGCCTGGTTCAAGGATGAAAGGCCAAGGTTCATGCAGCTCTGAAATTCTATCATTCAGACACAACAATTCTCACTCATAACACAATACCTGGTGGCACATAGTCAGTGTTTAATGCTTTTTTCATTGATTCATTGATGCACACATATAGCTTCACATAATTGTATAACCAGCAGCTCAAAGATACAGCTCTACTCATGGGTGGGGACTGATTGGTTGGTGGGCAAAGGGTTTGGAGAACACAGAACCTTGGTTCCCAACTCGTTCCTAACTTAAAGAGAGAAGATGCTTGATTCCAGAGTCTCTTTGGGGACCTCTTCACCAATGAGGAGAGTTTTATGCAACTGAATTTGAGACCCTGGTTACATTTGTATACTCTCATACACATATATTCATGAACACACACACAAACACGCATACACATGCTCATACACTCAGACATACTCAATTCATTCGTTAATAAAAATAAACAAGCATTGACTAAGCACCTACTATGTGCCAGGCATGGGGCTAAGTATTTGGGATTCAAAGAAAAGTAAACACTGTTTTCACTCTCAAGGAGCTATCATTCTAATGGGGGGAAGGGACATATATGTAATTTTATACAGACATGATATACATAGGGTAAATATGAAGCAGTTTTCAGAAGAAAAACATTTAGAATTCTAATTACAAACATAATCTCTCTCAAAAAAGTACATACATATACACACGCAACCTCACCCCTAGTATTCCTCAGTAGAGGGGAGATAGGAGTGTGAATTCACAGGATCATAGCTTGAGAAGTGTAAGGGACTTTGGAAGTCATTGAATCCAACCCTCTCATTTTCAGATGAGGAAATTGAGGCAGATAGGGGTGAAGTTACTTGCCAGGGTCACACAGCTAGAAAGTGTCCAACACAGAATTGGAATCTAGTTCTTCTTGACTTCAATTCCAGTGCTCTCTTCACCATGGAAGAAGCACAGGGAGAGTTGTCTGTGCTTAACACAACAATCCATGGGCATTGAGAGCTCACTACCTCCCAAGGGAGCTTGGTCTCTATGGTCTGTGACCATGAGATATTTTCCTGCAGACATGGTGATTAGGAAGAGGAAGCAGTACCTCCAGAAGGAAGGAGGCTTGGAGGCTGTCTCGAAGAAACGACACTTGGATTTCCTAGACATCCTTCTCTGTGCCAAGGTGAGAGTTGGCCAAACCTGGTGGTTGCGCCTAGGTAGGAGGAAAGCAGCTTCCCATCCCTTCTATTTTTTGGTGCTTCCCCCTTTCCCTTGTGCTGATGTCCTGAGAGGTACTGGCACTACAGTGAATGTAGGTGGCCATGCGGGAGCAGTCATCCAGATTTGAGAGATTATGCACGTAGTAGGGCTGGAGTTTCTAGGTAGGGTCTCTGTAGTCCATACGACCATTCTCAAATCCTATCTTTTTGTAGCTGCCATTTGCTCTCTTAGAGGCTGCCACTCATACCATGAGGAGCTCCTGGTACCATATTTAGTCACAGAGGAAAATCCTCTGAGCTGATTTTGATGCCTCCGTGCTTTCATAGGAGAATATCCCAGCTTTACGTACTTCTAATGGTGCTGATTGTGGCCCATCCATGCTCTCTCACCCTTTGCGACCCTGGTCCATTTCTTCCCACGAGTCCTTCTTGAAATATCATGGATATTAGTGGAACATTTAGGCTACTCATTAATTATTCTCATTCTCCATCTTTTTTTTTTTAACTCTTTTTATTTTTTCCTATTTAGGTCTAGCTTCTCCCTTAAGTTCCTTTCTTGTAACACTAATTGTCTTTTGGGTATCTCGAATTGAATTACCTAAAGCAATCTCAGATTCAATGTCTCAAATAGAACTCATAATCTTATTCCTCAAACTATCCCTCTTTTCCACTTAAGTTCAGTAAGTGACCACTATGTGCCAGGCACTCTGATGGGCATTCAAGTTACAAAAATAAATACCTCATCTTTGAATACCCAATTGCATGCCACCTTCTCCCAGAAACTTCTCCTAAAGCCCCAGTCCATCTAATCTTCTTTGCACCTTGTAAAGGTACTTTTCATTGGAGTTTGGAGTTAGGAGCATTTGAGTCTTATCCTGAGTGGGCTGACTATAGGCTTTCTGAGGGCAGGGTCTGTGTCTTCTTTAAACTTCATCCCTCCCTTGGCACAAGCTCCTGCACATGGCAGACCCTCGGTAAAGGGTGGCTGGCCCCTGATGTTATTGGCTTCTCTTCACCAGACAGAGGATGGACACGGCTTATCAGACAAGGAGCTGAGGGCTGAGGTGGACACTTTCATGTTTGAGGGTCACGACACCACCTCCAGTGGCATCTCCTGGCTTTTCTACTGTCTGGCCACAAATCCTGAGCACCAGCAGAAATGTCGAGAGGAAATCAGGGGCATCCTGGGAGATGGGACGCCCATCACTTGGTGAGTGACTGCGGGATTAAGGTCTGCTTTGTTTCTCCCTCTTTATACTCCAAAGGAGAAAATCCTTGGTCCCCAGAAATCCCATTCCAGGTCTGATCCTCCTCCTCCTGACAGTCTCGTCCTCCCTTGATCTCCTTATGCTTTCAGGGAGCACCTGAGCCAGATGCCATATACTACCATGTGCATCAAGGAGACCCTTCGCCTCTATCCTCCAATTCCAGTCTTCTCCAGGGAGCTCAGCAAGCCCCTCACCTTCCCTGATGGACGCTCCTTACCTGCAGGTAATAAACTATACCCACTTGTTCATTCTGCAAGCTTGTGGGTCCCTCCCTGTGTGCCTGGGAGATTGTATTTGACAGTCTTTGAAAAAGCAGTGCTGAAAATTCTTCAACAAATGAATTATAGGACCTTCCAGGTCCCACCAAGTCCCCCCAGAATACTCCCCAGGGAAGTCAAGGGTAAGAACATTTATTAAGCACCTACTATGTGCCAGGAACTGCACTAAGTACTTTAAAAATATTACATGATTCAATCTTTACAGCAATCCTGGGGAATAGGTGATATTATTGTGCTTAGTTTACAGATGAGGAAACTGAGGCACAGGGTCACACAACTCTTATCTGGAGTCAAATTTGAACACAGGTCTTCTGATTTCAGGCTCAGTGCTCTTCCTGGGTCTTCACTCCAATGCCACTTATGGCTCCAGGAAAGGGTCTCCTTCAAGGCAAGAGTGTGGGGAAAGGGTGATCAATGATCAGGATCAGGGACCAAAGTGAGGCCAGAGAGCCATTGACTGGAGTGGGGCTGGGAATGGTTACTCTGTGTGTCAAGTGGAATCTGAAATGATTCAGGAAACAAAGACTGGAGTTTCTAAGAATATCCATTTATTAAGCAATGTATGCCAATTGCCCAACTAACTGACACCAGGTCCCTCAGCTTTGGCACTGGACCCCAGAATACAGGAGATGATAGATTCTCATGCATTAAAAACAACCAAATATGACCAATTAGTTAAAAGGAAACAATTAACCAGGATGTAAAATTAAGTAATCTGGTTTCTAATTGGATGAATGATTAGAAACTTTTCAAGATAGGAGGGGGAAGTGCCCTGAAATCAGAAAAAAGAGGTGTCCCACTTTCATCAAATGCGTGTATTCAATCCAAGGAACCCAGAAACAATAAATGATTAACCACTATGGGGCCACTTTGCAGATAAGACATATAGATTGCTAGAAATGTATAATTGTGAGAACACTCTGTGCATCAGTCTTCAGAGCTGACTGGGTTTCTGGTCAGCATAGGCTCAGTCCATAGTTTAAGGATCTCTAAGCAGCAGGTCGAGGTGGTCCAGCTTCCCAACCACGTAGGGCTTTGTTCAAACAATGTGATAAAGTTTTCTCACACTTCTCATAATTGAATAAAGTTTTCTCACAAGACAGAAATTAGACCAGATCTTCGTTGAATAGAAAGAGAATTGCACTGGCTTCAGAACTGAGTCACAAGATGGAGTCAGTGTGATTCACTCAATTCCCACCACCCCTTGCTGTTTGAGTTCCTCCACCAAGCTAAACATCCCCAAGTCCTTTCAACTGATCCTCACATGTTATAGTCTTCAAGGTCCTTCACTGCCTTGGTTGTCCTCTGGATACTCTTAAATTTATCAGACAGTCCCACTGCCATACTATTGACAGATCTCATTTTGAAGGTTGTGTCCATTTCTGTTAAACCTAGACTATTGCCTCACTCTTCCTGGAAGCTCAATGCACACTACGACATGGCATTACCATTTGGGTCACGTTGCAGAGTCACATTGAACTTGTGTTCTCCTAAAACCCCCAGATTGGTCTCAGGGCGTGCTGGAGCCAGCTTTAACCTACTGGCAAGAACAAATTGTTAAGCTTTCAGGATGAGCATTGACACCTCAGAAACCAGCAAATACTACAAATCTGGGCTTGGTTTATTGTTTTGTTGATTGTCTAGATTTAATAAATGATGGAGAAAATGGTGATAGTGCAAATTTAACTTAAAAGTAGACAAAATGTTTCAGAGCCAGTTGTTAAATATATCCAGTATACCATGTCTGTTTCAGAATACCTGCTGTTTAACCATCCTTCTACCATCTTATACTTTGTGATGTTGATTATTTGTACCCAAGTGCAAGACTTTCCATTGACCCCTAGTGAATTTTATCTCTTTAGATTCAGCCCAGTACACTAACCTGTCAAGACCCTTTGGGATCCTGCCTCTAATTCAGTTCTCCCTTCCACCTTGGTGTCATCATAAAATCTGATGGGCATACCATATATGCTTTCATCCAAGTTCTGGATAAAAAATACTAAACTGAACAAGGCCAAGCATAGATCCCTGGGGTACTCCATTGAAGACTTTCTGTCATGTTGACATGGAACCAGTAACGACTCTTTGAATCCAGTCTGATCAATGTTTATCTTCTCCACAAGCACAGCATAAAATACTTTAGCAAAGGCTTAGCTAAAATCCAGGTAAACCATATCCTCAGTATTCCCCTCATCAATGAGGGTGGAGGGTGTCTCTACCAATAAAGAAAATACAGTGAGTCTGACCTGACCCAGATGAAAGCACACTGACCCTTGCTCACTACTGCTTCCCTTTTTCAATATTTAGCAAGCATAGCTTTGATGGTGTGTCCCAGAGTTTTTCCAGAAATCAAAGGCAAGCTAAAGGCCTAGAGTTTGCAGACTATTCTTATTCTGTTTTGGACAATCAGGACCACATTAACTAGCATGAGGTCAGGTTGCAGATAAAACATATGCATCACATGAGATGTAAGAATTGTGAGAAATTGTGAGAAAACTCCTTTTTATCAGTCTTCAGATCTGACTGGGTTTCTGGTTAGTTTCTGGTCCTTAGTGAAGGGTCTCTAAGCAGCAGGTGGAGGTGGTCCAGTTTCCTAACCACATAGGGCTCAGTTCAAACGACACAGTAAAGTTTTCTCACAATTCCCACAATTGAATAAAGTTTCCTCACAAGACAGAAATTGACCAGACCCCTCGTTGAATAGAAAGGGAACTGCTCTGGCTCCAGAATTGAGTCACAAAAAGGAGTCAGTGTGGTTCACTTAAGTCCTATCACCCCTTGGCGTTTTAATCCCCCACCTGGAGAAAAGAGAAGGAATGTGATCTCTGTCTTCAAGTATTTGGAAGACTGTCCCATGGTAGACTGAATTTATTCTTGGGAGGGGGCTGATTTTTAGATACGTAGGTTTAGATCTGATATCATGATAAAAGTCTTCCAAACCAGAGAGGTCCAAAAGAGGGATGGGAATCCCCCAGTTTTATTGATGGTTCTGTCCTGGATTTAGAGCTTGTACAAATCTCCGAGGGCATAGAGCACAATCTAGTTTCTTGCCCTTCCTTGCCCTAACTGCCCTTACTGTGAGAGAGAAGTTAGTCCCTTTTCAGGGCTGTTGACCATAGCTGTTGACCTCCCTGACCCATGGGTCATCAGCCGTATCTGAGAGACAGTGGTAAAAGTCAACGTCCCTCTGGCCCTCATGGACATTGGCCTCTGGAGTTTACTGATCTGCTCAGATAGAGGCAGGGTCTGAGATTTGAGGAGAGATGATACCGATATCTGGTCATAGAAAACTTTTGTCCTGAGGGTGTGCTTTGTTTCACCCTATTTTTCTCTTCCTAGTCCTGGTCCAGGTTGATGCTTCTCATCTTTCTCAAGATTAGAGGAATATATGTTAATGATTAGGCAAATTCCCAATTCTTTATGCGTTTGCATGTTGCAAGGTTGTAGGAATCCTTACTTGGGGCCAAGAAAGAGGAGGTTGGTTGAGTTGGAAGGAAAACCAGCATTAAGTGAAAAGCCAGGCTGGGTTAGCGTCAAGGTATCTGTGGGCCACAGAAGTCCAAAAGGTGGAGGTGAGCAGGGGTCCAGAGCTGAGGAGTCCTTTGTAGATTGGAAATCCAACCTAGTATAATGGAATGGAAGGAGCCTAGATGGGCAGCTAGAAACTTGGGTTCTAATGATACCTCTGAGGAATCAGGTGATGTCACTGATGTTACTGTAGGCAAGTCATTGTCACTGGAGGGACTTCTTTTCTGCATTTGAGGGTGGAACTAAATGAAGCTTTCTAGGTCCTCTGGTCCCATGGTCTTCTGAGTCTGAGTAGGGCTTTCCAAGAGCTTGATCAGTTTCTGTGCTAACTTGACTCCACAAAACCTTTTACCCTGATGCCCTGGTGGCTTGTATTCCTCCTTCCAACCCACAACCTGGCTGGGGATGGTGGGGTGTCAGTGGGATCTGGTTAGGTCCTAGAAGCTTCTATGACTCGGATACTGTAGAGACTTTAGTCTTTCTACTGACCAAATAGCCAGGCCCACAGACTGCTAGGCCTTAGGCTGGTGGATTGAGAGCCCAGCACCTATGGGCTACTAGGTAGACCAGTGTCTAAAGTGTCGGACCTGGAGTCAGGAAGACTTGAGTTTGAATTCTGCTGCAGCCACTTTACTAGCTGTGTCTTGCTGAGTAAGTCACTTAATTTTTGTCACTTCAGTTTCCTCATCTGTAAAATGGGGATGATAATAGGCTTGTTGTGAGAGCCCAGTGAGATAATGTGGGAAGAGCTTTATTCATCTTAACGTGCCATATGGATGCTAGTTCTTATTGGCACTGTTGTTTGGGAGGGGTGGGGTGCAAGTCAGCGTGTCTCTCCAGCTGCTTCTTTTTACCTCTCCAGGAGCCTCTGTCACTATCAACATATACGCCCTTCATCACAATCCCAGCGTGTGGCCTGAACCAGAGGTGCGTCTGCCCTCCAAAGGGGAGGAGCTCAAGGGTCCATTAGAGATGATGGGGAGGGGGGCAGGTAGAAGGGGATAACCGACAGAGAATACTCCAGCCCCTCTGGGGGATAATGCAAAAGATGATGAAATTGGTGGTGATGGGGACAGTCCTGGGGTTCAGACCACATCTGGAGGTGGCACTGTGCTCAGTTCTGGACACCACAAGTTCAAGAAGGCCAGTGCTGGGCAGCTAGGCAGTGCAGTGGATGGAACACCTGCCTTAGAATCTGGAGGACCTGAGTCCAAGTCTGGCCTCAGACATTTACTAGCTATGTGACCCTTGGGAAGTCACTTAACCCTAACTATATCCAAAAAAAGTCATTGCTGAGTTGGAGAGTGTCCAGAGGATGGGAAAGGGCTTGGAAGTCATGTCATAGGAAGATCATTAAGGGAACTGGAGTTTTTTAGGCTGGAGAAGGGCAATGGGGCACATGAGAGCTGTCTGTCCTCTGGTACCTGAAGGGTCATCCTGTGCAGGAACTGTCAGACTTATTCTGTTTGCCTCTGGAAGACAGAACCAGGGCCAAAGGGTAAAGTTTCAAAGAAGTAGATTGAAGCTGGACATCAGGACAACTTTCCTAACAGTCCAAAGGTGGGAATGGTCTGCCTCAGGAGACCTTGAAGTGAAGGCTGGATGGCCATTCATGGAGGAGTGTCATAGGGGGCATTCTTTCTTGGCCAGGAGCTGGATTGGATGTTTTCTGAGGCCTCCTTCCAAATGTGAAGGAAGTTTGATAAATGGGGAAATATGGGCTGAGGAGGATGAGGGTGGGAGTTAGTTAAGAAGTGGGTTAAAACATCTGCTGTAAGTGTGAGGCTGGGCTTGGAGGTGGAAGGAGTGGATAATGAAAGAAAGAATTAATAGGGATAGAAGAGAAAGCTTGTTAAGTCACAGGGAGGATCACAGAGTCCTAAATCTGGAGCCACAAAGGCCAGTCTCCTCATTTTACAGATGAGGAAACTGAGGCCTAGAGAGCATCATAGCAGGAGCGCCATATATTTGTAGCTGGTGAAATCAGTTCCATTTCATGGTTTTCTCTAGTGGCTCTGGAGTAGGAGCAGAGAAGGTGGATGATGGGGGGGTGACCCCCAATGATGAGACCTGCAGGGTAGGAGTGAAGAAATTCTAATCAAGTGGGCAAAAGCATCCAGTGTAACAGCTAATGAGACACTAAAGGCAAACCATGGGGTCCAAGGTGGATATGGAGAAAATCTAATCCGGAAGTGAGGGGAGATGGACTGTGGGACCAGGGATGTGCCAGATGGCTTAAGGACACCATGAGAGTTTAGAAGTCTTAGTATGGAGGAGAAAGAGGCAGGACAGGAGGTTATAGTTAGGAAGAGGAATTTCAGACTTCCTGATTTTGGTCATGGTGTAGTTCAGAGAGATGCAAGATCTGAGGTCCACATGAATATTGAAACACAGGAGGATGAGAGGATGGGGTGAGGCAAGGAGACTAGGAACCTGGTGCTAAGTTCATTAAACAAGTTTCTAGACCAGTCCAGTAGTTGGCAGAGGATGGCAGCAAAACCAAAGAGAGGGTAATTCAAGTATAGTATGGGTCTCAGAAGACCAAAGAATCCTGAAGTTTGATGGTAGAAGAAGGGCCTAGAGTGGGGTGGGGAAGGGGAGGAGAATCATCTTGGGTCTGTGAGTCAAGGAAAGTAGGACCCTTCCCACCTTCACGCAGTCCTGCCTCCCACTAATGCTGGCATTAATTGGCAGGTGTTTGATCCTCTCCGATTCTCCCTGGAGAACTCTGCCTTCCGGCCCAGCTTTGCCTTCCTTCCCTTTTCTGCTGGTTCCAGGTGGGTTTTCCTGGGTGATGATCTGTGCATATCTGTACATATATGTAGATAGAAAGATGGTCCAAGTAAAGACATGCAATCCAAAGAGATGTAACACGTGTGCACGCACATGTATGTACGTAAAGGCACACATGTGCATGCATGTGCACACATGTGTACATGTGGGTGCTCGTGCGCACACATGTATATGCATGTATGTGTGTACATGCATGCATGTGTATGTGCATGTGTGAGTGTGTGTGTGTAAGTGTGTGTATGTATATGTGTGTTGGAGGAGATAAAGGGCTGGAGGTGTGGCTTGCGGATGGAGGCAGGTCTTAGAAGACTCCTGAACCTCTGCTGAGCCCACACAGTTTCTATTCTCCTCGGCATCCGTAGGAACTGCATCGGGCAGCAGTTTGCCATGAATGAAATGAAGGTGGTTGTGGCTCTGACCCTGCTCCACTTCCACCTGGAACCAGATGACGCTCAGCCTCCAGAGCTCTTTCCCATGGTGATTCTCAGGTCCCAGAATGGGATCCACCTGAAGCTGAAGAGGCTCTGAGGAGGCTGCCTTGAAGGAGGAAGACAGCCATCCTTCTCTCCCCATCCTTTCCTTCCCCCACCCCCTTTCCCACTCCCATCCAGCCAGCCTTGGGGTGGCTTACCTAGACTTGCCTGGGGGTGGGAGTAGGGAGGGCCTTTGTCTACCTGTCCTCCATCCCCACAAATACCTTCATCTGTAATAAAAGTTGAATCATCTGATCACAGTTGTAAGGCTTTCTGTGTGTGTGTGTGGGGGGGTGGTGGCTGTGGGTGAGGGAAAGAAGAGGAGAGATCAATTAGGAAGAGAGGTGGGAGGATGGGCTTGCCGGCAGGGAGATTCCCCCCCCAGCGGGATTACGTAGGGAGGGACAACGGGGGGGGGGGGGTGGGAGTGGGGAACAGCGGGGGGGAGTGGGGGAGAATAATGGGGGCAGCAGGGGGAGCAGCAGGGGCAGCGGGGGCAGCGGGGAGCTCTTTGGGGACATAAGGGACAGAGGGCCCATTTTCTGGGATTGTATGGTAGAATCATGTGCATGTGGGAAAGAGTATGACATCTTAGTGCCTGGCTGAGACAGTATAACTCTGCAGTGTGAGGCCAAAACCCCACCTCCTACAGGAAACCTTTCCTGATTACCCCTTAATGCTAGCTTATTATTATAATTTTTAATGTTGATTATTTCTGCTTTATCCTCTCCATAGCTTGTTTGTACATGGCTGTTTGCTCTTTCCCTTGTTTGATTGTAAACTCCTTGAGGGTAGAGACTGCCTTTTACTTTGTATATCCAGTGTCTGGAGTATTAGGTGCTTAAAAATGTTAACTGAGCAACTGAGTGGGGAGAGCACCAGATTTGGAGTGAGAAGAGGAAGGTTTGAATCCTGCCTCTGATACAACCTGTGTGTTCTTGGTCCCCTCTAAGCCCCAGTTCCCACAATGGTAAAAATTGGTGCTACATGGCCTTGATGCTCATTGCAGGTCTGGATCCTGAGAACGACTTCCAGAAAACTCGAGGTGAGTGCATCTAGAATTGCAAGGAACTCAACCAGCTCAAAGTTGAGGCAGATGTGTCAGGGAAAGAACATGCTCAAAGTTGGGGTTCAAATAGCAAAATTATACACCCTAAGAATGGACTTGAAGATGGGGTATTATAGGATTCCTTTCACCTAGGAACTCCTTGGGTAGAGAGTCTTGACCAGCAAGACCCTCATCTCAAAAGCAATGAATGAGGCGGGAGGCAGGATGTAAGGCAACTCCGTTTATTCAGCTGAGAATCAGGGTTTTTAAAGGCTGTAACCACAATCATGTGCAGGCTGAGCTCATCCCTTTCTTCACCATCTCATGACTTACTTACGTCCTTGTGCCCGAAGCAAGTAATGAAGCTTATCTTGCTCCTGAAGCTAGTTCCTGAGTTCCCAGACTCAACTGCAACTTTTCTGCAAAGAACGTCAGTATCTGCAGGAACCTCAGGTTCCAGGGTCATGGAGGGCTTCTGCCAGGGTTTGAGTAAGCACAAGTCTCATGGGAATAGGCTTTGCCTCAGCTATGGCCTTGATCATGGGACTCACGCTCCCCTTAGCCCTCTACAGGTTATCAGTGCCAGGAGGGGAGGGGGAAGGCATTCCTAATCACACCCAAGGTCATTGATTGAAGCCAAGCTTGGGTGAGGTTCAGGTAGGTGGAATTTCTTTATTGGGTCCCCAAACTGGGAGAGGATCTGAGTTAACTCTCTAAGGCAGCAGAAGAAAAATTACTCAGAGATCATTGAAAGGGGATCAAGAGTTTTATCCAATGGGAAGCTTCCAGTATCATCTGCCTGACTTTGCACTTTCCCTCAACTTAAATCCAATTCATTGGCATGTCTTGGCATCACCTCCTTGAGATCATGGTCCTCCTCAAGAATGAAGGGCAAACAGCAGCCTGAAACAGGATCAATATCAGTCAGAGCAGTGAAAAAGTACAATCGTACCTGTCTTTGCCTATAATGCTTTTATGGCCATTAGCACTGTTTACTGAGGTGATTCCACACTGGAGTCCTAGCATCATAGTATAACATCAAACAACAGTGTTTACAATGATCACTACTAGTAAGTGTTGACTGTTTGGTTCAACCTAGAAAGTTTTAATCAAGTTCTATTCAGCAAAGGTCTGGGAGTCTGCACCCATTCCATGATACTGCTGTTGTCCTGGACAAGCGCCTTTGAACTCCAACACTGCAGTCTATGAGAACCCGTAGAAAGGATTCCTTTCCTGGAAGGAAAGCCTACCCATTCCTGTTACTGGCCTGAAGGCTCAATGGAAAGATCACTGGCCTATATTCAGATCCTATCTTGGAAAGTAGATGACAAGACCAGCGTTCAAATTCTGCTTCCTCCTTACAGTCTTTGTGACCTTGGGCAAGTCATTTGTGTATATGCCTCGGTTTCCTCATCTGCAAACTAAAGGAGTTGGACTAGTTGGCTTCTCATGTTCCTTATAGATCTAGATCTGTGCCTTTATGCTCCCCAGTTCCCAGGCTGGCTCTTCTTGTGCACATACATTTGTGGGTCTTTCCAGTGAAGGGCCAGATCTCTTCCCCTTGAGTGAAATCTCCACATACTCTCCCTCTCTACATGTGAACTGTTTAATTATTCGGTGAAGCTCCTGTAAATCTTCACACTATGACCTTTCCCCTCAGCAATGCCTCCAACTCTCAGCAGGTAACCCATGTGCTCCCTCTGACTCCAAATCCCAGAGGATTTTTCTGTTTTCCTGATTTTACCAGTACCTGAAATGTGAGTGGAGGCAGTGAGCTCTGGTCTGGGATTAGGGCCAAGTCTGTTGACGGGGATTATGAGATCCTGCCCTAAAGGTCAGGGAGGAGCGAAGGAGGAAGAGAGAAGTTAGTTCTGGCAGACAGTGACTGGGGTAGCAGCATCATGAGCTCTCTGCTCTCCTTTGCCTGGTTCCCAGGCAATGCATCTTGGTTTGTCCACATCTCTTTTCTGCTGGTTTTGGGCCTGCTGGTGCTAAAGGTGGTCCAACTGTACATGCATAGACAGAGGCTGCTTCGAGAATTCCGGAGTTTCCCAGGGCCTCCTGCCCACTGGCTCTATGGGAATGTCTTGGAGGTAGGTGATGTCCTGGGAAGAGGGAGAGTGGCTATGATTAGGTGTAAGGTCTGTCTGCTCATCTATGGAAGGTCCAGAAGAGGCATGGTTGCTTGGACCAGTCCTCTGGAAAACTCCCTTGAAGTCTCAGCCACAGAGTCTGAGGTGGGAGGCCCCTCAGAGTCTAGCCAACCAAGTCTAGCCAATACTTCAGCAGTGTTGTCCTCCACAACTCCCCGGACCATGGTCATTGAGCCCCCACCAGAAAAGGAATAGATATGGCTAAAATCCTATACTTGGGAGCCCAATAGGAGAGGGATCTGCACTCCGCAGCCTTCTAGGTCACTTTCAGTTCCAGTTTTGTGATTTTAGTATCTAGTGTGGGGAACCTGCAGCCTTGAGACCACACGTGGCCTTCTAGGTCCTTGGGTGTGGCCTTTTGACTGAGTCCAAGTTTTGCAGAACAATAGTTTTATTAAGGGGGTTTGTTCTGTGCAGTTTGGATTCAGTCAAAGGGCAGCATCTGAGGAACTAGAGGACCACATGTGGCCTTGAGGTTGCAAATTCTCCACCCTTGATAGTCCAATTTCTCCATCTGATAGATGAAGACAACAAGGACCATATCTGCCAATCAGTCAAAGAGCATTTCTCAAGCAGCTACTGTGCTGGGCGTTGGTAAAGCTGACTTTCTCAAATCATACAACTCTACAGACAGAACTAGGGTTAGAATCCAGATGATCTGTTTCCTAGTGAAATGTTGGGAAAGAACATTTGCCCTACAGTTGCACTGTCTTTAAATACTTCTAGTGATGGGGAGCTCACTACCTTCCAGGTAATGTAGTACCTTGTCACCTCTCATAGTTATAATGCTTGACCAGACATTGAACCAGAAAAGGACTCTTTGTAATTAAAGTCCTGATTGTCCCTCTGGGGCCACATAGTCCCTCTCCTATATGATAGCCCTCTAAGTATTGGAAGAGACCAGTCATGTGTCCCCTGAGTCTTGTTTTCTTAGTGAGATGTCATCTTTTCTTTCACCAAATTCTCAGGCTTCGTTGTCTGTACCTCCCCTGAGGTCCTGATCTCATCAGTCCTTTGGACTATAACTCCCTTGGTGATTGTCTTATCTCTACCATCAGAACACTGAGATCCACAAGGGAGCCAACTATATCTCTGTCATCTGTACTTTCTACCTTCTTCTGCCACCAGTTCCAAACACTAAGCTCTCATTAGTATCATAGGTTGCCAAAGTGGTTGATACCAACCTCTGGGGGCTGCTGGACCAATCCAGGGGGTGGTAGTAGCCTGAGGTGTAACTGGGGGGCATTGAATAAAAGTAAGGGGGTGGTGGAAGCATAAGGAAAGAAGACAAGAAAATTTTGAAAAAACATTTGTACATGTTTCATCTGTTATGTAACAGTTAAAGTCATAGTGATTACATTATTTTCCACATACACACTCGATGTACAAGTTATAAGTAATCTGTGGTTAAATCCATTTACAATTCTTAAGAAGCAAGTATTGTCTGGCAAGCATCTTGTACATTGTTGGGAAACTCAGCATATATCTACAGGAATCTGTAATGACTGTAATGTGCATGTAATGACTTTTTTACAATAATATATTATATGGTTATATGATACAATATTGCCCCATCAAAATTTCAATGCAGGAAAAACCCCACAAATTTACAATAAGTTATTAAATTTAAGATGAGCCATTAAAATGTATATTTTTTGAAATGATGCAAATAAAAAACATTAAAGGGTTAAAGAAAGTAAATTTCTGGGGGGCACTGAGTAATTTTTTTTTGAAAAGGGAGCAGAAGGCCAAATAAGTTTGGGAACCTCTGCACTAAGTGCTTAATGAATGTTGAGGGCTCACTCTGCTCCTCCTTCCAGGGGATAGGGTGGTCTTTCAAAGAGAAGTTTATAGAGGCTAATGTTCATCCAAAAGAAATAAGTCATGAATGATGAAGTTCCAAAGCCAAAGGGTAGGAATTTTCAGCTTGAGGGCCATCCAAATACCCTTCAGATTTCATAAACCACTCCCAAATCCTGGAAGAAAAGGCTGCCTATATTGCTGCCAGGTTGTTCCTACCTAACTGGACTTGGTTCCACTCTGTTGCCATAAACATTACCAACCTACTAAGGACAAGAATCCCAGATAGGCAGCTCTGTTTCCTGAAGCAATGAGAGAAGCTCTGCCAAGGATAAAGTACCAAGAATTGTCAGTCTGTCTGATACCAAAGGGATTTTGGTAGATATTCAGCAGACAGATTTTAATAGCCAAATGATTACTCCAAAGTATCTGGAAACAAGGTGCCAGGGAGTTGTTTTACCCTCAAGATGGAGACTTGAGATCAGTGAGATTTTTTTTGCTTTCACTAGACCTATGATTTCACCAGTGCAGAGAGCTCTCAATAAGAGCCTCCCTCTACCAAAAGAAATCAGTGCTTTCTCTATAACTCCTAGATTTATAAAATTGCCTGGGAAATGGTAAAAGAGGTACAAAAAGTCAATGAGGAGAAGAACCTTCTTAAAAAGTAAAATTGGCCAATTGGAAAAGGAGATCCAAAATACCACTTAAGAAAGTAATTCCTTACAAGTTAGAATTGAGCAAATGGAAGCCAATTACTTATGAGCAAACAAGAAACAAAACCAAAAGAATGAAAAAATAGAAGACAATGTGAAATATCTCATTGGAAAAATAACTGACCTGGAAAATAGATCCAGGAGAGATAGTTTAAAAATTATTGAACTACCTGAAAGCCACAATAAAAAGAGAGCCTAGACACCATCTTTCAAGAACTTATCAAGGAAAATTGCCTTGATATTCTAGAACCACAGAGTAAAATAGAAATGGAAAGAATCCACCAATTACCTCCTGAAAGAGATCTCAAAATGAAAACTCCCAGGAATGTCATAGCCCATTTCCAGTGCTCCCAAGTCAAGGAGAAAATATTGTAAGCAGTCAGAAAGAAACAATTCAAGTATTGTGAAACCACAATCAGGAAAACACAAGATTTAGTAGCTTCTTCATCAAAGAATCAGAGGGCTTGGAATGTAATATTCCAGAGGTCAAAAGAGCTAGGATTACAACTAAGAATCATCTACCCAGAAAAACTAAGTATAATCCTTCAGGGGAAAAATGGATATTCAACAAAATAGAGGAATTTTAAATATTCTCAATGAATAGACCAGAGTTGAATAAAAAAATTTGACTTTCAAATATAAGACTCAAGAGAAGCGTAAAAAGGTCAACAAGAAAGAAAAATCATAAGGGACTTAATAAGGTGAAACTGTTGATATTCCTACATAGGATTATGATACTTGAAACTCATAAGAACTTTCTCATTATTAAGATGGTTAGAAAGAGTGGGCACAGAGGGCACAGGTGTGAGTTGAATAGGAAGTGATGATATCTAAAAAAATGAAATTAAAGGGTGAGAGAGGAATGTACTGGGAGAAAGGGAAAGGGAGAGGTAGAATGGTGCAAAAAAGAGGCAAGAACAAGCTTTTACAGTGGAGGAGAAGAGGGGGAGGTGAGGGAGAATGAGTGAATAACATACACACTCAATTTGGTATAGACATTTATCTTACCCCATAGGAAATGAGGAAGGGAAGGAGACAAAAGAAGGGGGTGGGGTGATAGAAGGAAGAGAAAATTATGGCAGGGGGTAGTCAGAAGCAAAACACTTTTGAGGAGGAACACGGTGAAAGGAGAGAGAGAATAGAATAAACAGGTCAGGGGAAATGGAGTGAAGGAAAATACAGCTAGCAGTAGTAACTGTGAAAAAATTTTAAAGTAATTTTCACTGATGAAGACCTCATTTCTCAAACATATAAAGAATTGAGTCAGATTTATAAAAATAAGAACCATTCCCCAAAAGATAAATGATCAAAAGATATGATCAGTTTTTAAACGAAATAATCAAAGCTATCTATAGCTATATAAAAAAATGCCCTAAATCACTATTGATTGGAGAAATGCAAATTAAAACAATTCTGAGGTGCTACCTCATACCTATTAGGTTAGCTAATAGGAAAGAAAAGGAAAATGTCAAATGTTGGAGAAGTTGTGGGAAAAAATGAGACATTAACACATTATTGGTGGAATTGTGAACTGATTCAAATTCTGTAGAGCAATTTTTAGGTAATACTACTGCTAGGTCTGTATCCCAAAAGAGATAAAAAGCAAAAGGAAAAGGATCTATGTGTACAAAAATATTTATAGCAGCTCTTTTCCAGTGGCAAAGAATTGGCAATTGAGGGGATGCCCATCAATTAGGGAATGACTGAACAAATTGTGGTATATGATTATGATGGAATACTCTTATGCTATGAGAAATGATAAGCTGGATGCTCTAGAAAAATCTGGAAAGACTTGCATAAGCTGGTGCAAAGTGAAGTGTACTGTATACAAAGTAATAGCAATATTTACAATCAGCTGTGAATGAGCTGACTAGTCTTGACAATACAATGATCCAAGACAACCCTGAAGGACTTATGAAAAAATGCTGTCTCCAGACAAAGAACTGATGATGTCTGAATACTGATTGAAGCCTACTTTTAAAAAACTTTATTTTTCTTGAGTTTTTTGTTTACGTTTTCTTTCACAACACCACTAATAGGGAAATGTATTGCATTTCTACACATGGATAACCTATACTGAATTGCTTGCCTTCTCACTGTGGGGAGACAGGAAGGGAGAGAATTTGGAACTCAAAGTTTTAAAACAAATGTTAAAAGTTGTTTTTACTTTTAATTGGGGAAAAATAAAATAATAAATAAATTTTAAGAAAAAGAAAAAAAGAAAATTGTTTGGGAGCCTTAAGAAATGAAGGGAGTTCTCCAGGGTCAGTCAACATGGATTGTGATGATAGAAAGACCAACATCCAAGTATTCCTGTCTCTAAGACCAGTTTTCCAACTATAAAGTCACATTAGCTGTCAGAGAGGTTTTAAGAGACTAACTGCCCAGTCTCTGAACTGTATCCAAAGAATATCCCAATACAAGTGACTCAAACTTAACCACACTTAAAGTTCTTGGTTTACAACACTCTGTTGCAGATGGCAGGGCAGGTAGGTGGCACAGTGGATAGAATACCTGACCTGGAGTCAGAAAGACTCATCTTCATGGGTTCAAATCCAGCCCCTGTGCAACCTTGGGCAAGTCACTTTACCCTTTTTGCTTCAGTTTCCTCATCTGTAAAATGAATTAGAAGAGGAAATGGAAAAGCACTCCAGTATCTTTGCCAAGAAAACACCAAATGGGGTCACAGAGAGTCAGACATGATTAAGACAATTGAACAAGAAGTTGCAGATGACATCTCATTTCATGATCATGAAGATGCTCAGGCCATATCAGGGCAGGAATGATTATTTCCATTTTACAAATAAGACAGTTGAGGTTTACAGATGAGATAATTGAAAGTCAAGTTACTTACTCAGCCCTTAAAATCATAGAATTTCAGAATTGGAAGTCATCATTTTCTAAAATTAATTTTTTTTAAAACAAATGTCTGCCTTCTCTCTCCTTCACCTTTCTTTCCTTCTCCCTTTTCTTGAGAAAGTAGTAAACATGCATAGTCAAGAAAAACGAATTCCTATATTGGCCACATACCAAAAAAGTTTCAGTTTGTAACCTGAGTCTATCAACTCTTCATCAGGAGGTGATGTCTCATCATAGGTCTCTGGAATTGTGTTTGGTCATTGTGCTGACAAGAGTTCCTCAGACTTTCAAAATTAGTTGTGTTTGCAATGTTGTTGCTATCCACTGTTCTCCTATTTCTCTTCACTTTGCTTTGTATCAGTTCATCCATATCTTCCCAGGTGTTCCTGAGATAATCTCTTTCTTGTTTCTTGTATTCCGATAGTATAATTGAACATCATCTAATCCAGCCTCTATATGAAATATGAATAACTTGTGTAATCATCTGTGCTCAGCAACTGATCAGCCTCTGCTTAAATTCTTTCAGGGATGGGGAACTTACTATGCAATTTTCAGGAGGCATTAATTTCTGTACCTCCCTCTGCTTGGTTCTCTAGGACTTCTCTACGTAGTCACACAGAACAAACCTGATTCTTCTTCCACATGACGTGTGTCAATTCTCTGAAGTATCTCTAATTTCACCAGTAGGCCTCTAACAATGCCAACTCAGCATGATAGGGGAGCCACAGGATGGCTTGGGCTTCAGGATTTCTTGGCCCTAAAGTGGGGCCTGAGTTAGACATGACAATGTCCAAAGAAGCAGGGGCCTGGCTCCACAGGTGACACATTGTTCAGAGAAGACTGAGAAGAAACTAGGTTAGGTCAATGGTCCCCATGGTCTCTCCCCCCTCCCCCCATATCTCTGGAGTGCACTCTCCCACAAATGCATGCAGAATCCAAGGGAGGTGGAGTTATTCAACAAACATTATTCCTTTCCAAATAGTCCATGATCTCAAGGACCTCACCATTTAATGGGGGAGACAAATGTGTACAAAATGTAAATAGGGCAGATGGAAGTCATCTCAGAGGGAAAGGTACCAGCATCTGGAGGATGATAGAAGGCGTGATGTGAGCTGAGACTTGAAGGAAGAGAGGGAATCTAGAGCCAAGATGAGGAGGGAGAATATTTCATTTCAGGTACAGATGGCAGACATGACAAAGATATGGAAATAGGGAAGGGAGTTTTGGGTATGAGAAACAGCAAGTAGTTGAATATGACTGTGTCTTGGAATTTGTGGAGAGAAATAAAGTCCAAGAAGTTTGGAGAGGTGGTAGAGGCCAAAATAGAGGGGAAAGAGGTTGGAAAGGATCTAGGACAGGACCCTGAAGGACACCTACAGTTAGAGGGGATGATCTGGATGAAGGTTCAGCCAAGGAGACATAGATGGAGTGGTCAGAGGGGTAGGAGGAGAATCAGGAGAGAGAGGGGGTGCTGTCCTGAAAATCTAGAAAGAGAGAGTATTAAGTTGGAGAAAGTGATCAATAGTGTTGAAGTTTTCAGAGAGGTCAAGAAGGATGACAATTGAGAAAAGGCCATTGGATCTGGCAACTAAGAGATTGCTGGTAATTTTAGAGAGAGAAGTTTTGGTGGAATGATGAGTCAGATTGAGGAGGCTTAAAAATATATTGACAGAATAGGGACTAGAGCTGATCACAATACTTCAGAGGAGGTCTGGCAAGGGAATGGGATGGTAGGACCACCACTTCCTTATTTTTGGAAGCTGTGCCCTTCCTAATGGAATTGAAGATCACATTAACACTTTTGGCTGCCAAATCATACTGATGACTCATGTTGGCTTGACTTCCATATGAAATTATTAGAGCTAGTTTTGGTGTCATTTTTGTTGTCCCTGTCTCATTTTTAGATTTGCATGTTTGATTTTCAATTGCTTATTTAAATAGTTTAGGTTTAAGTTGAAGGAAGGGAAGATACCAAAGGTATAGGGGAAAAAAAATCTCACATGCCTTATTAATACCAAAAAATGGCTAATGGGAGAACAACAGTGAGGAAGATCTCCAGCATATTGGGTATTTCCTTTAATGGGGAACTTTTGGAGGACCCATGAGTTACACAAGATGGGTAATGGCTTGTATTGTTGAAGACACTCCTGAGTAGTAGATGAGATCCTTTTGAGAATTTGAGAGTATCTCTCCTTCCCTTTCCTCTCTCTCTCTCTCTCTCTCTCTCTCTCTCTCTCTCTCTCTCTCTCTCTCTCTCTCTCTCTCTCTCTCTCTCTCCTCCTCCTCCTCCTCCTCCTCCTCCTCTCTCTCTCTCCCCCACCTCCCTTTACCTCCACTCCTCTAAGGAGCTGGGACCTAGCCTAACTTTGCCACCGTGGGACCTTAGATTTCCGTGTCTTATTAGGTGATGTCTGAAGTCAGTTTCTGCATAAATGTTCCATGTCTCTATGAGCCAATTATTTGGACACACTCCTTGAGGAGTTCATGTTTCTTTCAGGGTCTGGGACAAATATTAGGAATCTAAAATGTTGTTGTAGCAGAATGCTGTGGTTGGATGTAAGCCTAGGCTGAAGGCTCCCTCCCTGCTCAGTGGCTGCTTCAAAGGAGTCCCGAACCTGGAGCCAAGTCCCACCTCACACAAACCCCTGCTCTTCATGCTCCTTCAAGCCTCATCTCCTCTCTCTCCATTTGTTTATTTGCCTCTTGCTTTCAGTTTCCAGTGGAAGAGGAGCTCCGTAAAACGGTTTCTTTGGCAGAGAAATTCCCATGTGCCTTTCCCAGGTGGTTCTCAGGCTCCTGGAATATTCTCCAAGTCTATGACCCCGACTACATGAAGATAATATTGAGCAAGAGAGGTAAGAAAGCCCTCAGTGGTTTTGGGGCTGGAAGATAGCCCCTTCCCCTATTGAATCCCACCCCCCCCACCTTAGTCAATAAACCAGCCCCCAGAATTTAAACAATGACTGGTCAGCTATTCGCCAACAATTTAGCCAGTAGGGTAGAGGACGGGGCAGCCAGAAGCCAGACCAATAATGCCACAAAAAGTCTACAAGTCAGACAACAGGCTGGCCCAAGGTGTGCAGAAGCGGGCCAAAGGAGAGGCCAGGGTGTAATCAGGCCTGTCCTAAAACTTGCCATCTCGGTCAGGAATTGAGATGACACTGTGCACATTAGCTCAGCACCCTTGGTGCTGTGGAGCTGAGCAGTCAGGGCATCTAGGGAAAGGACTGGATCTGGTGCTGGCACGTGCTTGTTTACTGGCCTGGCTTTGGTTCAGCATCTCCCACTCACCTGGCTCCCAGAGAATGAAGCAAGGGGAGGGGAACTTCTGGCAGTGTTGGCCTTTGACCTGATGTTTTAAAACTCTTTTTTCTTAACTGATTTCTTTGCCTTATGTTATGATGCTCAGATCAACATTACTAGGAATGCAGGATTTAGAATCAGAAGGGAGTCTAGATATTATCTAATAATAGCAATAGTTAACATGTACATAGGACTTTCAAAACACTTAACATATGTTATTTCATTGGATCTTCACAACCCTGAGAGGTAGGTGCTCTTATCATGCCCATTTTATGAATGAGGAAACTGAGGCAGAGGTTAAGTGACTTGCTTAAGGTCACATAGTTAGAAAGTGTCCGAAGCCAGATTTGAACTCACACCTTCCTTACTCTATGCTTAGTGCTCTATCCATTGAGCCACTTAACAAGTTTGAGCCCTCTCATTTTACAAGGAAGGAAATAGCCCCAGAAAGAAGGGATTTGCTAAGGTCACACAGCTATTAAGGGGCAGACCCTGGGTTCCAGCCCAGGTTTCCTGACTTTTGCTATCCCAAGTTAGTCTTTACTGAGTTTGTACCAATTGCCAGTCAGCATGTGTCCTGGAGACAGAGGCCCTGAGGCCCATCTGGTGCAGGGGTGGAGCCATGGCATTGGGTCACTAGGCACACTGTGGCTATTCAGAAATGTACATGCATCTGACAGCCCAGAGCAGGTGCTTTTGGGGTCACTGAAAATTTATGGATCACAGTCTGGCTTCTCAGAAAAGATCTGGGCTTTTTGGGGGACCACAAACTTATTATATGTTGAAAGTGTGAGGTAGCTGCCAAAAAAGCTACTGAGAGCTTGGGCTACATTGAGAAGGGAAGAACTTATAGGACCAGGGATAGTCCTGCTGTCCTTTGTCCTCATCTGGCCTCATTTGGAGGACTGTGGTCAGTTTTGGACACTATGATCTAAGAACATTGCCAAGCTGGAGAGGGAAACCAGGCTGGTGAAGGGATGAGTCCATGTCACATGAGGATAAACTGATAGATGCGTAGGGATGTTTAGGGAGTTAGAGAAGAGAACATGCTGCTGGAGGGAGTGGAGAATGGGGAGGAGATCAGTACCTTGAACTCTCCTATGATAGTCTCTCTAGAGCTGGTTGGCCTGCGCAAGGCTGAGGGGTGCAGGGGCCCAGGTCTTCTCTAGGTCACTATCCTTCTGCCCTCCCACTCCTGTGTCATCCTCACCAGGCTTCCCTATGGACTTCCTTGGAGAGATGGCAGAAAAAAGCTGCAAGGAGCTTGGGTCTGGCATCTCAGAGCCTCCTAGTCCCACAGACACACACAAAAAAACCCTCTCCCCCCCACCATGGGCAGCGCCCACATTGATGCTGAGGGAGGGATGGAGAAACATCATCAGACTCTGCCCCAGTGAGGCTCCGTCTAGAGGGGCTGGGCTATGAACTGGTAGAGCTCTTTATCTCTTGGCTCAATCAATACATCAAGGAAGGCAGGTTCAGAGCTGAGAGAGGTGGGGGTGGGGGTGGGGTCATCTTTGTAAGTGGGGCTGCATCCTCACTCTGCTCCCAATCTATTTGGCTAATCTGGGTCCAGACCCCTCCTCTCTCTGGGCCTCAATAACCTCTGTCAAATGAGGGGATTGCACTAGATGGGCTCCAAAGCCCCTCTCAGCTCTGATAACCCTTTGTGTTTCTTCAGGTCTTCCCATTAGATTTATCTTTGTGCTTCCAATGAAACCTCATCTGCCCCCAGGGAACCTTGTGTGAGTGTGTGTGTGTGTGTAATGTGCAATGTGTGGTATGTGTGTGATATGTGTACATGTATGCTTGTGTGTGCGAACATGGTATATGTGAGAGTGTGGGTGTGTATTATATGTGTATGTGTGTATGTGAGTATGTATATAGTGTGTATGTGAGTATGTATATGTGTAAGTATGTTGTATGTGTATGTGTGAGTGTGTGCATGTGCAAGTGGTATGTGTATATGTAGTGTGTATGAGTTTTTGTTGTATGTATATGTGTGAGTATGAATGTGTGCATGTATATAAGGTGTGTGTGTGTGTGTGTGTGTGTGTGTGTGTGTGTGTGTGTGTGTGTGTGTGTAGGATGTAGGCTGGTGGAGATGGGAAATCTCTCTGTTCCCTTTGGTAACCGGCTCTTTCCTGGCTCTCATTTCAGATTCAAAGTCACATGATGTCTACAAATTTCTTATCCCCTGGATTGGTACGTCTTTCTCACCTCGGCTTAGGCCCTTAGAAGCTCAGAAAATGCAGGATGAATGAAGGGATGCAGGGTGAATGAAGGAATGCAGGGTGAATGAAGGAATGCAGGGTGAATGAAGGGATGCAGGGTGAATGAAGGGCTGCAGGGTGAATGAAGGGATGCAGGATGAATGAAGGGATGCAGGGTGAATGAAGGGATGCAGGGTGAATGAAGGGATGCAGGGTGAATGAAGGGATGCAGGGTGAATGAAGGGATGCAGGATGAATGAAGGGATGCAGGATGCCTGGCACACTGGGGAGGCTTGCAGCTTCCCACATGTAGGCTGATGGGTAGATATGCCCAGGAAAGGAGGCTGACACTCCTAGACCAGCTAGCTAAGGCTGATCTCTGAGCTCCTATAGAGGTATAGATTTAGAGGCACCCAGTGTGCTCTCTTACTCAGTCCTTCTGTGCCCAGGACCACTATTTACCCAGGGATATAGAACCCCCTACGGGTACAGTGAGGTTCCCTCTTTAGTGTAGACAGAGAGCACAGGACTATCTCAAGTGACTTTCCCTTGGCTTCACATGTCCAAGGTTAAGGTAAGTAATAGCTGCTGTCTAGTTGTACAACCACCTCCTGAACTTGACCCATCAAAGGCCCCGTCAGACAGGCTTCTTATCCCACAGACCCAGGTCTGGGGCCCTCTGTGCCCCTTCCTACCCTCCTAACTCTGATTGTCTAATTCTTGGGGCTCAGGGAAAGGGCTACTGGTCCTTAATGGGTCAGTCTGGTTCCAGCACCGGCGGCTGCTGACACCTGCCTTCCACAATGACATCCTGAAGCCTTATGTGGGGCTGATGGCTGACTCTGCCCGAGTGATGCTGGTAAGTTTCATACATGAGTGCTCACACGGACACATGTGTTCACTCACATGATACATGCATGTGCCTATATATTCCACTGTGTATGCAAACTTATACACACACACATAAGTACCCACTGATGTATATCCACACACAGATTTGTGGACACACATATTAACAGCTAGCATTTACATCACTCTTAAAGGTTTGAAAGTACTTTGTAAATATCTCATTTTGATCCTCACAACCTCACTTGAAGGTAGGTGCTATTGTCATCCCCATTTTATGGATGAGAAAACGAGAAAAGCAAGCAGGGTACGTGACTTGCCTAGGGTCTCACAGCTAGTTAACGTCCAGTACTGGATTAGAACTCAAGTCTTCCTTACCCCAGGCCCACTTTGTCACCTAGTTGCTAAATTACAAGCAATATAATTTACACAGACACACATGCGTGCTCATGGACACACACATACATGCGCTCACACACTGATATACAGAGGCAAGATGAGGACAAAACCTTAGGCACAGATGCACATTTTTGTGGACACAGGGACAGACTCCTCATGGGGAGGGTTTCCGGGCTTCCTGGGTCTGTTTCAAGTTTTTCCCCACTGGCGACCTTCATTGTAGGGAGATGATCTCCTTCTATTTAAGGATTTGACCAGGAGAGTCTCACTTTGGGATGATTTTGTAGAGCAGGAGAACAAGGGAAGATGAAGGGAAGGGAGCAATTATTTATTAAGCACCTACTACATGCCTGTTTCATAACTGTTATCTCATTAGATCCTCACAACAACCCTGAAAGGTAGATATTGTTATGATCCCCATTTTACAGATGAGGAAACTGAGGCAATCCAAGTGAAGTGACTTGCCCAGGGTCATGCAACTACTAAGTGTCTGAAGGAGAATCTGAACTCAGATCTTCCTGACTCTAGGACTTCCTGACTTTCTTTTCTAGCTGAGTGACTAGATTGTTAGATGAAGGCAAAGCTGTTGAAATGGTTTCCTTTAATTTAAGGAAAGCATTTGATGAAGTTTGTTTCCATCCTCATTTTATATTACCTCCTCTCCCACATTTGATGATCCAGCCAAATTAGTTTTCTCTATGTACCACAACTGCTGTTCTCCACCTCCCATTTCTGTGCCTTGTCATTTCTCTCCCCTCTCCCCCATGCTGGGAATGCACTCCCTCTTCACATCTACCTCACAGAATTCCTTTCTTCTCTTAAGATGCAGACCAAGTACCACCTTCTACCACCTGAAGCTCTTCCCAATTGCCTCATCTTTGAGCGCCCTTCATAGTTAACCACTTTGTATTTATGTAGGGATGGTTCTGGACTCATGGCAAGACACATCTTCCCTTAGGGCTTTAGGGATACCTTTGGCGGGCTAGGGTGATTTTCTCTTATGCGATTGTCCCCATTCTGATGTTTCCTCCACTATTAGCTACCAGTGATTAGCATCAGTTCCATCTAACCATTAATATCAATCGGATTGCACAAAGCAATATTTACTCTGAAGATACAACAAGCACAGGAGCATGAATATTTCCCAACCCCATCTCCTAGGGGGGCACAGTCTCCCATGTACCCCCTTAGTCCCTGGAGAGAGTGGGCTTAGAAAAAGTTTCCACAGAGCATTTGTTCCCTCAGTTCACTTCCAATGTGGCAGAGTCAATGCATGAACAAGTTGACATCTCTATGATGGCTGGTCTGGGCAGGGCAGGTTGTTCAGAACTTTGTTGTTCATTAACTAGCTTTGATCAAATCCTGCCATGGACTCTACTCCCAGAATTCTGAGCTTTCTTCTCACTCTCCTGGCCTTTCACAGCTCACAAGGTGTTCATGACCCCCAACCAACCTCCTTCACCTAAAATCAAGAAAGAAAAGACGACAGAGACAGAAACAATGGGAAGGCCATATGTGTGGTCCTGGCGCCAAGACTTAGTCCTTGTCTCCTCCACTGAACACATTAATCAGGAAAAAGCCAGAGGCAAGAGTCTGGCCCTAGATGACTGGTGCCTTGGGAAAGTACCCCTGTTCTGGCTCCAGAACCAGCTCTGGAACTTATGCCTATGTTCCCAATTATGGAGCAGAAGATGCCCATCATGCGTTCTTACACCTAGCCAGAAACAACCTCCCCAGGCTCTTCCAAATGGGTCACTGCACTGGCCACTTTCCCTTGTTAAATTCACTTATGTTTATTTAGCGATTATGTAGAGTTGTCTTTGCTGTCTTTCCCATTAGAATGGCAGCCTTTGTTTCACTCTCTGTATTTATGTCTCCAGAGTGTAGTCATGTGCCTGGCATGTTGTATGGGCTTAATAATGGCTTATTGATTCATTAGAAAAGATGAAGAAATGTGAACTAGATAATACACTTACATAAATTAGCAGCTACTTGAAAGGCTTAGCTCTAAGAAAGGCCATCAATGGTTCATCAATGTCAACCTGCAGGAAGACCTCTTGTGGGTGCAAGGGGGTATCTATCCTGAGTTCTGTGTTGTTTAAAGGATGGAGGCCTAGATGATGCAAAGCTGTCGGGGATGGCTCCCAATAGCCTCCTGGATAAAACACAAAATTGTGTTTGACATTCAACATCCTAACCTCCCTCTCTCACTTTTTCTGTCTTCTTCTTCTTATACCTTATATGTCCCATACTCTGGTCCAGGGACACTAACCTCTTTTCTCTTCCTTGAATAAGATACTCCCTCTCCTAACTGGGCATTTCTCCTGGTTGTGTGCCATGCCCGCAGCTTTTTCACTACCCATCTCCACTTCCTGGCTAGTTCCTAGTTAAAATTCCACCTCCTAGGAATCCTTTCCAAATCTCTGCTAGTGCTTTCTCTCTGAGGTTATCTCCCATTTATCCTGTCTACACCTTATTGGTACATAGTTGTTCGCATGGTTTCTTCCCATTAGATGCTGAGCCCCCTGAAAGCAGAGATTTTTGTCTTTCTTTGTGTCTCCAGCACAGTTCCAGCAAACAATAAATGTTTGTTGACTAATATATTGGAGGACAGTCAGAATGCAAAAAGATCTTGAAATGTATGTCCATGTATTCCGTATCTATCACCGTGTCTGTAGACCAAGTCAACAGATAAATAAATAGAAGGTCTATACAAAATTAATGCAGAATGATTTTGGTGGTGGTGGCTAAACTGGTGAAATCTCGAGAGAAGCGATATTTGAGCTGAGCCTTGAAGGGAACAAGAGATGCCAAGAGAGGGCATTGAGGATTAGGGTGTTCCAGGGGTGGGAGACAGGGGATGTCCTTTAGAGAGACAGGAATGGAACGTCATCTACAAAGAGGATCAAGTAGTTTAGTTTGGCCAGAGTGTAGAGACCAGGAAGGGGAGCAGTGCACAGTTTGGAAAGATGCTGGGGCTCTGGATAGGGAAGGGTTTAAGCACTAAACAGAGGACTGGCATTTTCTCCTAAAAGCAAGGGGGTGATTTACAGGGCGGAGGGTCCACTGCTCACACAAAGCTGGTGGACAATTTCTGGGTTATGTGGCAAAAGGAGATTATCCCTGAGAAGTTCAAGGGGAATCTGTCTTGTCCATCTTGCCAGAGTCCTCCTTAATAGGCTGGTCTTTCTTTCACCTGGAAGATGATCTACCTGAGAGTCCATATGGCTTCAGAAAGGGCTGAAGAATGTTGATACAGAGCACAACAACTCCAGGAGAAATGTCGGAAACTGTACAGATTGTACATTGTACGCAACGTTTGTTGATCTGACCTAGGCATTTGATACTGTCAGTCATGACGGCTTGTGGAAAATTATGGCAAAATTTGTGGTCCAGAGAAGTTCATCAGTATTGTACATCATACAATATTGCATATGATGGCATGCTGGCACAGATTCTGGATTCTGGATGATGGTCTCACGCTTCCCTAGTCACCAGTGGATTGAAGCAGGGTTGTGTGTTTGCTCCCATGCTTTTTAGCATAATGTTTTCAGCCATGTTGTCAGATGCCTTCAGTGAGGATGAAAACAGCATTAAGGTTATCTAGTGCACTGATGGTAAATGATTTAACTTGAAAAGGCTACAAGTCAAGATTAAAGTGGAGGGAGAGTTGGTGCATGACTTCTTGTTTTCAGTTAATAGTATACTCAATGTAGCTTCTGAGGCCAAGGTGCAACAAGGAGTGGATTGATTCTCTGCTGCTTGTGCTAATTTTGGTCCAACAAGTAATACCAAGAAAACAGAGATTCTTCATCAGCTCACTCCACACCACCCATACATGGAACCATCAGTTACAGCAAATGGAGAAATATTGAATATTATGGGTAAGTTCACTTACCTTGTCAGTATACTTTCCAGAGATGTATGTTTAGCTGATGATGCCAACACATGAATTGCCAGAGCTAACTCAGTATTTGGGAGACTCTGAAGGAAATTATGAGAGTGAAGTATAAGGCTACCTACCAAACTGAAGGTCTGCAGGGCCATTATGCTGATCTTGTCGTATGCTTATGAAACCTGGACAGTCTCCCAGCACCATGCCAGGAAACTGAATTGTTTTCATCTGAATTGCCTTAGGAAGATTCTGCAGATCACCTGGCAAGATAAGGTACCAGACTCTGAGGTCCTTTCTCAAGCTGACCTGTCAAGAATTGAAACTCTACCATGGAGAGTGCAACTCCAATAGGCTGGTCACATTGTTTGAATGCCAAACACACACTTACCTAAAGAACTATTTTATGGAGAACTTATACAAGACAAGCACTCACACAGAGATCAGAAGAAGCAATACAGGACATTCTCAAGGTCTCTCTGAAGAACTTTGGAATCAATTGCACAACAAAGAAGACACTGGCAAAGGACCAATCAGCACGGCATGCCTGCATCAAAGAAGGTGCTGTGTTCTGTCATAGAAACAGTTGCAGTAGCTCCAAAGAAATGTGGGATGTGCAAATTTAAAGATAACTTCATTGCAATTGCTCAAGTGGACTTTTTGTGCCCAACCTGTGATAGGCATTCCAAGCTCATCTTGGTCTGATCAGCCACAGTTAAATATCATTTTGGTCCTTTTCAGGAGCAAAGGACAATAACCGCTATGTGTCAGTCATTGTGATAAGAGCTTTTACAAATATTATCTCAGTGCATAGAAGGTTAAATATAAACCAATAGGTCATAACCTTGTTATCCTCTGTCTGGGTCAGAACATGTCAGGAATACAGTGTTCAGTTCTAAAGAACATATTCTACGGAAGACATTGAAGACCTGAAGAGGGTCTAAGGGGACGTTAGATAGAGTGGCAAGGAAACTTTCTGAATCTATGTCACAAGGATCGGTTGAAGGAGCTCAATGCTGAGCCTGGAGAGAAGACTCAAGGTGGGGGGCAGGAGAACTGCCATCAAGTATCTAGAGGGCTGTTACATAGAAAAAGGATTAGTCTTGTTCTGTTTGTCTCCTGAGAGAAGAATCAGGGTCAATGAGGGAAATCTGTAAAGAAGCAGATTTAGTCTGGATGTCAGGAAGACATCTAATAATGAAAACCATCCCAAAATGGAGAAGATTGTCCCAGGGACCGATGGAGTTGCACTCAGTGGCTGTTCTGCTCAGTTCCAAGCAGAGGCTGCATGACCACTAATCAGTAATATTGCAGAGGGGACTTTTTCTGGAATCTTCCTCATATTTTGGGCCAGGCTCAGACCATTCAGTCTCTGTGACTTGATCTGAAGGGTTACAGTTGAACTCATGAGTCTGAAGTCTAATAGAATAAGACTCATTGATATTTCTGGGACTCTTACAAGTTAATGTGTCACCCACGGGATCTCATTTGATCTGTGCAACAATCCTGTGAGGTAGGGGCCACTATACCTCATGATATAGAAGACAAAATGGAGTTTCAGGGAGGTGAAGGGACTGATTTACCTAGGCAACACACTGATTCTGTGTCAGAGGTGGAGATCTGAATCTAGGTTTCCTTGACTCCAAGTTCAACTCTTTGTCCTCTATACCAGCCCTCTTTTCAGTTTGTTGCCCTTTTGGGTATTCAGGTAACATTTAGTCACCCTCATCTCCTTAGCACTGAAGGGCTTCCTGGAAGAGGAGGTTTTGATTGGGATTATCATTCTTTTTCTATTTTAGGACAAATTGGAGAAGCTCAGTCACCAGGGCTCAAGTCTGGAGATCTTTGAGCATGTCAGTCTAATGACCTTAGACTCCCTCATGAAATGTGCCTTCAGCCATCAGAGTAACTGCCAGATGGATAGGTTAGTGGATGCACCTTTGAGAGAACTGTCCATTCTAAAGAGTTGGCAAAATGTGCTGGTAATAATGCCAGGTATTCTGAGACCTTGCTACGGCCCCAGACTGAGGCCTGATCCCCATAACAGACTAAGTCCTGATTCTAAGTGGAAACTGTGAAGTCTGACCCAAAACTGGTCCCTATCCCTGGGCAATCTCATCCTTATGCCTGTCCCATGACCTTGCAAAAGCAAGTGAAGTTGAAACCAAGTAAGTGTGTTGATAGAGCAGAGCAGCTCATTTCTTCTCCTGAGGATATAGCTCTGAGCCCAAGTCTGGTCTTTCCAGGGATAGAAACATGATCTTGATATGCAGGATGTCCCAAAAGTCTTAGTGTAGGCATAAGCTTCAACAACTTGTCATAGCCTAGTATAATCATCATTCATTCATTCATTCATTCAACAAGTAAACCCACTCAGAAGGAGTTCACAAACTAGCAGGCAGGCAAGAAATAAACATAAATAACTGCCCTCAAGCAGCAGAATAGAATATTCTTATTGCCTGAGTGGATATGAGGTTGAAAAAAAGTGCTGATGTTGTCTGATCACTATACTAGCAAATGACAAGAGCAGGGAGCATAACACCCTGAGTACATCACTCAAGGGCTCCCCCAGCCCTTGCATATTCCCCAACTTTATCTGCAAAGAGAATACTGTTCCTTTTTGAATTTTAAGTTAGTTTCCCTTTAGAAATGGGTTGGGTCTTTGGCAAAGGGGACGTGGGATTTAGTGCTGTTTTGGACTGGATAGTTAGGGAAAGACTGATAATAGTTTCTCATTCAGATTAGACCAACGACTTTAGATTAAAGTGTTGTCCTATTATTGTTTTGTAATATGGAACCTGAAGAAGGAAGGGTTAGAAAGGGGTTATGTCAGTATACAAAGAAAACAGGGGGCAAATTGTCTGACTGAACGAGCTAGCCAAGGGAGAATATGGAGAGGAGAGAAAAAGGCCAAGGAAAACTCACATGGAGGGACCAGGAAAAAGGCAGAGAAATAGGAGAATATTGACTACAAGCTATGCAAAGCAAGGGCTCATTTCATTTTTGTTTACGGCCAGCACCATCATACTACATGGAATGCAGAAAGCACGTAATGTTTGTTGAATGGGAAGGAGAACCAGGAGAAGATGGTGTCTCTGAAAGCAAGGGAGGAGATTGTGTTTGTGTGTGTGTGTGTTTGTGTGTGTGTGCGTGTATGTGTGTGTGAGCAGACACTGCACAAAGGTCTAAGAAAATGAGGACTTAAAAAGAAAACTAGTTATAGTTGAGAGGGCGTTTTCAGCAGATGTGGAGACAGAAGCCAGATCTGCAGGTTGTGGGTGGAGGGGAACAAAGGATGGAGAGTGTAGATGGCTTTTTAAATTTGGAAGTGAAGAGGTGGAAGGTGATGGGAAGGTTGAAGAGCTGACAGGGCTGAGGGAAAGCTTTTATGTGACAGGGGATCTTAGCATGCTTCTAAGGATAAGGGGAAGAGTGAATGGATAGTGAAAGAAGAGAGATATATAGAGAGAGAAATGGAAAGAGATAGAGATAGACAAAGAGATAGTGAGAAAAACACACACATACAAAGACAGAGAGAGACAGACAGAGAGAGGCAGAAAGGCAGAGAGGAAAGGAAAGACGCACACAGAGACAGAGACACAGAAAGAGACAGAGACATAGAGAGGGAGAGAGAGACACACAGAGACAGAGAAAGGCAGAAAGACAGGGGGAAGGAGAGACACACAGAGAGACATAGAGAGATGGAGAGAGATAAAAATGAGACAGAGGGAGAGACAAAAAGATGCAGAGAGATAGAGAGGGAGAGAGACAGAGAAAGCAAGAGAGACAGAGAAAGAAGAAGTAGGGGAAATAAGGGAGGGAGGAAAGGATACCGGAAGATGGAGAGGTATAAGAGACAATGAGTGACAGAGTGAAAGGAGAGATAGGAGATAGGAGAGAGAGGAAGGGAGACATGGGAAAGGAAGAAGGGAGAGAGAGAGAGAAAAGAGATAATGCTAGAGCACAACACTGAAGGATATAGGAGGTGCCATGAGAGCAAAGATTTCAGGTGGGAAGGTACTTTATAGTATGTAGCCTAATCTTCTCATTTTGATAGATGCGGAAACTGCGACACAGAGTCACACAGTTAATAGGTATCAGAGCCAGAACTTGGGCTGAGCTCCTCAGATTCCCAAGCCAGGACTTTCCATTTCCTAGTTGGGTGCCTTGAGAACCAACTGAGTAGTGGGTCCCTAGAAGATGGTGATGAGTCAGTTAGCCATCCATGCAAGAAATACTGCTGTTAACTTTGTCTCTTTCCCCTCTCATACTATTCAAAATCAGTCACCAGGCTCTGCTGACTCCTCTTGAGTCATAGGCCTGTAGTCACTAGACTTTTTTCTATGGGGTTGTGATGCCCACCTCTGAGAGGTCTGTGGTGGAATACTCTAGCGATGTGCCCTTGGCCTCATTCAGTTCAAGACATACAGATTAGGACCTATGACTCCAGAGTTGATGGAGTGAGGCCTGAAGAAGACAGTCAGGAGGGAAGGAGGAAACAGGAGGAAGGTATGCAGGGGACTCCAGGTGTGGAGGGAGCTCACTTCTCCTGAGTGAAGGTGGAGGCCACTTCCTTTCTTCTCTGTGTGAAGGTGGAGGCCACTTCCTTTCTCCTCTGTCTCTCTTTCCCTTCAGGCACTCAAACTCCTACATCCAAGCTGTTCATGACCTAACCTACTTGTTGACTTCTCGTATACGGAATGTCTTACACCACAATGCTGTCATCTACTGGTTCAGCTCTGCGGGCCGCAGAACACGTCAGGCTGCACAAAGGGCCCATCAGTACACAGGTATTGCCTACCTGGATAGGTCTGTCTTGGTGATCTCAGCACATTATCAATACCCCAGGAGTCCATAGACTCCCAGAAGGAAGGTTTGTCAGACCTAGGATAATAGAACAGGTCTTAGACATCACTGAGTCCTTTGGAGATCAAAGAAGTGATTTTCCCAAGTTCATACCAATGGTAGGTAGTAGAGTCAGGATTTATGACCAGATCTTCTGACTCCAAATCCAGTGCTCTATCCAGTATACTGTGACACACTCACACATTCCTTCTATCTCTTTTCCTTCCCATCCATTTTATCTCCCCATATCATACAGTTCATTCCCTTTATCCCCTTTGTATATCCCAACCACTCCCTTCACATCCTCCACTCCATTCTTTGATCTCTTCCTTCCTATTCCCTCAAATTCCTCTTTCTCCATCCCTTCCTCATTCTCTCATTCCCCCTTCACTCTCTCCATCCCCTTTAGCATACTCTCCACCCCATCCCCCACCTTGAGTCAGACTCATTCATTCACACAGGAGTTTTACAAAAAATTTGAAGCTAAGTCAACACAAGGAATCCACCCCCAGTTTTCACCCTCTCACCTAAACACACACGCTGTGAGATACCCAGAGATAACACTGGAGCTGGGGTGTTGAGGAGGACCTCCCTCATACCAAAGCACAGAGAAATATATATCTCCGTACAAACTGAAGCAGGCATATAGGTGTGGTCAGGCTTTCCCATGTATTCATAGACATGCGTGTGCAGCTCAGGGGATGGGATAGGAAGCAGCAGACATTTAGGATCTTCATTTCTGGTACAAGGAGTCCCTCATCCACCAAGGAGTAAGACAGCACTTCCTGAAAACGAATGCAGTCCATGGCTTCTACCAAGGATTTCCCCATACTCTACCCAGGCAACTCCCCTTTCTGCTGCTGAGGTCAGGGCTTTGGGTCATCATTCTCACCCCCAGGCAATATAAAAGGGCACAGGAAGAAAAGAAAGGAGGCAGAAAGGAAGGAAGGGAGGAAGAAAACTAAAACTTAAGCATGCATTATGTGCCAAGGACTGTACTAAGTGCTGGGGATATAAATACAAGCAAAGAGAAAGATAGCTCTTGAACTCGAGAAATTTACATTTTTATGGGGAAAGACAATACACAAAAGGTAGCTGAACAGCTGGGGAAGGAGGAGGAGGGGGTGATGAAGGTACTTGGTGTGGGAGCATGATTTTAAAGTCTGGAAAGTGAGGAACAGAAGAGGAATGAAGGCTAGGCAGCCTGGGCCTTTCCATAAAATGAATGTGTCAGAAGAAACTAACCATTGGGAGAACAGGGCAAACTTGGTGGAGGGATATTCCACTATGAGAAGGCCACAGGGGAGGGTAGATGTTCCAGGATAAGGAGGTCCTAAGTGCTAAGGGAAGTTCCAGGAGAATATAGCTGCAGAGACATGGGTTTGAAGTCTGGAAAGCTAAGGGCTATGAAGGATTTTTGAGGGCTTCTAGTCAACCCACCCATTTTATGTAGCAATCTTTGTTTCTTCAGGGAGGATAATCCAGGCTCTACTTAAACATATCTAGGAATAGGGGTATTGTTCCAACTTAGCACCCTGCTTGCTCTCTAGGGATTTCTCCTGCTGATTTCAGTTTTAGTTCTCTGATGCTCCAAGGAGCAGTTGCCCTATTCTTCTGTCAGGCAGCTTGGGGCACAGCAAAGATCCTTGGACAGTCATGGCTGTCTCCCAGGGGTTTGAGGATTCCTGCTCCATGACTACCGTCTGTTTTCCTGGAGCAGATCAGGTAATTCAGAGGAGAAGGCTGCAACTGGAGGAGGAAGGAGGGTTGGAGGCCATCTCCAAAAAGAGACACTTGGATTTCCTGGACATTCTCCTCTGTGCCAGGGTGAGCATTACAGGGCCTTAGGGCTCATCCCGTGGGGAGGGTGGATAGGTGCAGAACTTGTTTGTGCCTTATTAACATAATTATGAACATTTATCTCTAGTTTTTATAGCATCTCAGAATTGGAAGGAACCTGAGAGAGCACCTGCCCTACCCTCATTCGCAATGTACCAACTTCCTCTAGAGCAAGACTTCTTAATCTGGGGTCTTAACTTATTGGGGAAAAATGACTTCTTTATTTTCACTCATATTTGGTTTCCTTTAGAACCTCTCTATTTTATTTTGCCCATTCTGAGAAGGGGTCTATAGGTTTCACCAGACTGTCAAAGGAATCATGACACAAAGACAGATTCAAGATCCCTGTTCTTCAGTCTTCCAGACAAGTTGTAATTTTACCCTCTATACTAAAACCTTTTAATGGGGGGGGGGTCCTTCCTCAAACAGCCTGTTCCATTGTTGGACAGCTCTTATTGTTAGGAGTTTTATTCTTTTCTCAAGTCAAAATGTTTCTCTGTGACCCCCACCCACTGGTCCTTGTTCTGGCCTCTGAGGCTAAACAGAGTGATTTATATTCTCCTGCATGATAACCTTTCAAATATTAGAAGAAGGTGACCACACTCCTAGTCTTCTCAGGGGTGAACATTCCTAGCTCCTTTAAACCTGATATTGTGTATTTCAGGTCCCCCAAGTCTCCTGATTGCTCTTCTTTGAACTTTCTCTAGGTAACCGGTGATACCCATAACTGAATACAGTACTCTAGATGGAGTTTTATCAGGGCAGAAGCAATAGGACAATGGTGTCTCTTGCTCTGCATGTTAGACTTCCAGAGATGTCCTTAGACTGGACATACCCATTTAATCCTATTAGGTAGCAGGTCACCTTGAGGCTCTCAAAGATGACTGACAAGAATGGCTTTTCTTTATCCAGACAGAGAGTGGGGACAGCTTATCAGATGAGGAGCTGAGAGCCGAGGTAGACACATTCATGTTTGAGGGCCATGACACCACAGCCAGTGGCATTTCCTGGATCCTGTATGCCTTGGCCACACATCCTGAGGATCAGCAGAAATGTCGGGAGGAGATCAGGGGAGTCCTGGGAGATGGGGTCTCCATCACCTGGTAAGTACTCAGGAAAGAGAAGGAAAGGGGTCTCTTCTTTTTTTCTAACTTTAACTAAATATATTTATTTTCAGTTTTCAACATTCACTTCCACAAAATTTTGAGTTTCAAATTTTCTCCCTATTTCTCCCCTTCCCTAATCCCAGGACAGCATCTATTCTGATTATCCCTTCCTCCAATCTCCCCTCCCTTCTATCACCCCTCCCATCCCCTTCCCTTCTATTTTTTATAGGGCAAGATAAATTTCTATACCCTATTGCTTATATATCTTATTTCCCAGTTGCATATAAAAACAATTTTTAACAATATTTTCAAAGCCTTGAGTTCCATATTCTCTTTCTTCCCTCCTCCCCACCCACTGTCACTGAGAAGGCAAACAATTCAATATAGGTTATACATGTGTAGTAATGCAAAACACTTCAATAACAGTTATGTTGTGAAAGACTAACTATATTTCCCTGTATCCTGTCCCTCCCTCCATTTATTCTATTCTTTCCTTTGACCTATCCCTCCACAAAAGTGTTTACTTCAGATTACCCAAAGAGGTTCTTTCTTACAGAACCTCCTCTGTCTGCCCATTGACTCCATACCAAAAAAACTTGGCTTTTGTGACTGTTGTGGGACAGGACAAAAACCTGGTATGTTGGATTTCGCTGACTTTTGAGATGATTGGAATGCTACCTGCTCCTGTCTGCATTTCCTTGATTCTCCCCTGGGATGAATCAATCAGTCAATTAACATGTTTTTATTACCAACCTCCCATGTACCAGGCATTGTTCTAAGTACTGTGGATAAAAAATCAAAAATTAGGACAGTCCCTGACCTCAAGGAGCTTACATTGTAAATAATAATGAAAAAGAGTAGGTGGGAATATAGTCTTTCCTCTCACATAGCTACCACCCCACCCTGGTTCAGAGTCTTGTCACCTCTGTCCTGGACTACTACAATGGCTTTCTAATTGATCCCACCTATCCTCTGCTATTGTCTTCCACTAAGCTACCAAAGTAATCTTTCTGAAGCAGGGATATGACCATGCTACCCCCTCCCCAGTCTCAATAAATTCTAGTAGTTCTCTATTATTTTCATGATCAAATATAAAATTTTCTGGTATTTCAAGCCTTTCACAACATTACCTTTCTTACCTTTCCAGATTTTTTATGTCTTAATCCTCTCCATGTATTCTATGACCAAGCTATACTGTGGGGAATTATAATAACTGAGGAGACAGATTCTGAGCTATGCAATTTATTAGCAGATAAACATAACAAACTGGGTCAAAGGACCCTCAGCAGGAACAAAGACTCTGAATATAGATTTTGCACAGATTTTTATACATTAAAAGAAAACAATACACAAGATACAAAACATGATATAGAACTAGCTATTCTGATTTTGTATTGGAGGAAAGATTAGAGTGAGTAGAATTTCCCCAAATCAGGTGATTTTCAGGAAAACAACAAAATGGAGGCTGTTCACAAAATGGGGTCAGTGTTTGTTCTCCCAATTCTCCCCTTTGATACTCCAGTCCATGGATCAATGTCTGTGAGTCAAATTTAAAAAGTCTTTTTTTATATGTTCCTTTATCAGTATTATACACCAAGAAAACAACACTGGGAAGGCCCCTTTCAAATAGTTTAGAATAACAACTGACATAGAGTATAAGAACCATAATGATGTATAAAACAAAGACAGCCTATTTTCTTTTTCTTTCTTTTTTTTAAAATTTATTTATTTAACTTTTAACACTCATTTCCACAAAACTTTGGGTTCCAAATTTTCTCCCCGTTTTGTCCCCTCCCCCCACCCCCAAAAACCAAGCATTCTAATTGCCCCTATCACCAATCTGCTCTCTCTTCTATCATCCCTCCCTTCCCTTGTCCCCATCTTCTCTTTTGTCCTGTAGGGCCAGATAACTTTCTATACCCCATTACCTGTATTTCTTATTTCCTAGTAGCAAGAACAGTACTCTACAGTTGTTCCTAAAACTTTGAGTTCCAACTTCTCTTCATCCCTCCCTCCCCATCCATTCCCTTTGGAAGGCAAGCAATTCAATACAGGCCATATCTGTGTAGTTTTGCAAATGACTTCCATAATAGTCCTGTTGTATAAGACTAACTATATTTATTTCCCTCCATCCTATCCTGCCCTCCATTTCTTCTGTTCTCTCTTTTGACCTTGTCCCTGCCCAAGAGTGTTGACTTCTAATTGCTCCCTACTTGCATTGTCCTCCCTTCCATCATCCCCCCTCTCCCTGCTTATCCCCTTCTCCCCCACTTTCTTGTATTGTAAAATAGGTTTTCATACCAAAATGAGTGTGCATTTTATTCCTTCCTTTAGTGGAATGTGATGAGAGTAAACTTCATGTTTTTCTCTCACTTCCCCTCTTTTTCCTTCTACTAAAAAGTCTTTTGCTTGCCTCTTTTATGAAAGATAATTTCCCCCATTTCATTTCTCCCTTTCTCCTCCCAATATATTTCTCTCTCACCGCTTAATTTCATTTTTTTAAGATATGATCCCATCTTATTCAATTCACTCTGTGCTCTCTGTCTCTGTCTCTGTCTCTGTCTCTGTCTCTCTCTCTCTCTCTCTCTCTCTCTCTCTCTCTCTCTCTCTCTCTCTGTGTGTGTGTGTGTGTAATCCCACCCAGTACCCAGATACTGAAAAGTTTCAAGAGTTACAAATATTGTCTTTCCATGTAGGAATGTAAGCAGTTCAACTTTAGTAAGTCCCTTATGATTTCTCTTTCCTGTTTACCTTTTCATGCTTCTCTTCATTCTTGTGTTTGAAAGTCAAATTTTCTTTTCAGCTATAGTCTTTTCATCAAGAATGCTTGAAAGTCCTCTATTTCATTGAAAGACCATTTTTTCCCCTGAAGTATTATACTCAGTTTTGCTGGGTAGGTGATTCTTGGTTTTAGTCCTAGTTCCTTTGACTTCTGGAATATGATATTCCACTCCCTTTGATCCCTTAATGTAGAAGCTGCTGGATCTTGTATTATCCTGATTATATTTCCACAATACTTGAATTGTTTCTTTCTAGCTACTTGCAATATTTTCTCCTTGACCTGGGAACTCTGGAATTTGGCCACAATGTTCCTAGGAGTTTCTCTTTTTGGATCTCTTTCAGGAGATGATTTGTGGATTCTTTCAATATTTATTTTGCCCTCTGGTTCTAGAATCTCAGGGCAGTTTTCTTTGATAATTTCATGAAAGATGATATCTAGGCTCTTTTTTTGATCATGGCTTTCAGGTAGTCCTATAATTTTTAAATTTTCTCTCCTGGATCTATTTTCCAGGTCAGTTGTTTTTCTAATAAGATGTTTCACATTATCTTCCATTTTTTCATTCTTTTGGTTTTGTTTTGTGATTTCTTGGTTTCTCATGAAGTCATTAGCCTCCATCTGTTCCATTCTAATTTTGAAAGAACTATTTTCTTCAGTGAGCTTTTGAACCTCCTTTTCCATTTGGCTAATTCTGCTTTTGAAAGCATTCTTCTCCTCATTGGCTTTTTGAACCTCTTTTGCCAATTGAGTTAGCTTATTTTTCAAGGTATTATTTTCTTCAGCATATTTTGGGTCTCCTTTAGCAAAGTGTTGACCCGCTTTTCATGCTTTTCTTGCATCTCTTTCATTTCTCTTCCCTGTTTTTCCTCCACCTCTCTAACTTGATTTTCAAAATCCTTTTTGAGCTCTTCCATGGCCTGAGCCCATTGAATATTTATTTTGGATGTTTGGGATACAGAAGCCTTGATTTCTGTGTCTTTCCCTGATGGTAAGCATTGTTCTTCCTCATCCTAAAGGAAGGGAGGAGATATCTGTTCACCAAGAAAGTAACCTTCTATGATCTTATTTTTTTTCCCTTTTCTGGGCATTTCCCAGCTAGTTACTTGACTTCTGAGTGTCCTCTCCACACCCACCTTGCCTGCAGTTCTTCCCAGCCAGCCCTTGGGGTCTGAGATTCAAATGCTCCTTCCCAGCCTTAGGGCTTTTGGTGGAGGCAGGACTGCTATTCAGTGTGAGATTAAGTTCAGGTGGTCAGGTGGGGGCAGGGCCACCTCATGGGGCTCAGTTCCCTCCGGGGGTTTATGCAGAGACCTTTAACAATGGATCTGAGCTCCTGCCTGCTTTGGGAGCCCCTGTCTACTGCTGCCTCCGCCGCTGCTCCCCCCCCAGGGGGTCTGAGCCAGGGGACACCTTGCTCCCCTCTCAGGGAGCCAAAAAGACCCTGTCACTGACCCCCGGCACCCGTGGGCAGAGCGACCTGTGTGCCTGCTGGAGATTCTGTCCCTGAAGCCTGCTCGGATTTGCTCCTCTCAGTGCCACGCAGCCAAGACACGGCTGGGCTCTGCTCTGGGTCTGGGGTGCGACAAATCTTTTGGGTCAGTTTTTCAGGTCTCTCTGGAACAGAAATCTCCTCTGCTCCATTGTTCTGTGGCTTCTGCTGTTCCTGAATTCGTTGGGAGCTCTTCCCCACAGGCATTTTATGGGCTGTGGGTTCAGAGCTTGCATATGCGTATCTTTCTACTCTGCCATCTTGGCTCCTCCGACAGCCTGTTTTCTAATGGTGACTAATATACCATTCCCCTACAACCAAGTGAACCATGAGGAAGGATTCCACCAGGGGTCACTTGGTTTAGGCAGTTGTATTTCTGCTAGAACCTGCTGGATTTTATGAAGGCTTGTCATGATTTTTTCTGATCAGTTAATGTAGGAACAAGAAGATTGATTGATCATAACACAGGCCCCTCCCTGTAAGACCATACGATTTTGTAAGACCATTTGTGCTCAGGAATTGACTTCTATTTGGAGGGTGAAGATGGACATACTTTTGAGTTTCTCAGTGTCAAGTGAGAGGTTTCTACTAGCCTACTCTAGGGCTGTAATCCCTTTAAATGGAAATAGGGACCAGGAGATCTTCATCCCAAGCCCATATTCTTTCACAGTGTTTTGGATTGTATTCACATCTCCATTAGCTAAGGTCTCTTCTCTTTTTTGTTATTTGAACCACCATGCTCCCAAGTTTCTTGTAGTTATCCTTGCCACCAGTATTATGGTATGATTAAAGACTAAGACTGGTGGGGTAAAATAGGCAATTCCACACATCCCAAATAAACATCACTGCCACAAACAAGGAATTGTTCAGGGGCTACTAGTCCCCAAGGAACTTGAGAAGGGGGGATATTTAATTCCTCCAAAAGTTCAATTATTCTTGTAGTATAAATTTGTAGTGAAGGTTGCATCATTCTTGCTCCAGATAGAGTCATTATAAGCAAGGCTGGTCAAAGAAATACATTGAGGTTTCTTGTCTTTAATGCCATCAAAAAGGCAGGTTTTAGCACAAGTAAAGGGGTCTCATTTTGGTAATATCAAGAAAAGCAAAAGTCAGTCTTCATATCTCCTGAATCTACACCTGGCTTCTTGGAGACACAGAAATGAAAACTCAGAAGGGGAGTGGCAGTCCTAAGTGATACAGATTTACATTTGATGGGTCCCATCAAATTTAAAAATAGCTTGTTTGCTATAAAGATGGGTCAATGATATTGGTCTTGACTTGTTATCGTCCATTTTCCTTCCTGGGGCATAAATACCACACGTGGCTAAAATAAAACATGCAAAAACCCCTTTCAAAGATGGTATTTTAGGATGTTCAGAGTCAATGGGTATGGGAGAATTTCATTTTCAGTAACAAGGGATACTATCCATCCATCATCTATAGGGCCTAGTTGCTCTAAGATGATGCAAAGCATGTTCTCCATCATCATAAAATTTACTAAGAGTATTGAGTCTTTTCCAATCCTCTTAGGAGGAATGGATTTTGAAAAAGCAATCAGTAAGAACGCTGGAATTAAATAATAACAAGGAAATGAGAAAGAGGTAAAGCATATGAGTACAACTGTAAGGCATCAAGCAGATGGGATTGTAAAAAGTATTCATTTTCCCATAGTTGACAATTTTTTTATTTTCTAGATGATCTGGGGAAGGAGAAACACTAGGTGTTACTATTAAGATAAAGCTAGACAAAAAAGATTTTTTGATACATTCCTCTCAGACAGTAAGGAGCAGATTTTATGTGAGTACAATGTATCCAAGAGTGTTTTTCTCTGATCTTGATTGCATTTGGGATGGTCAGTGATACTTTGAATGGGCCTGTTCAGGCAGATTGAGTGCCACTAATCCTCTGGAAATTCTAGATGTAGACCTTAACTTTAGGGTGGAAATCATGTAGTGCAAAGTCCAAGGGTCCAGTCTGTACCACAACTCCCAAGCCGTGAAGTTCTCTCAGTCTGTTTTGTAATTGCTGTATGTAAGAAGCAAGAGAAGTATGTCTCCTTGGTAAAGATGAATATACCAAGGAGAAAGATTTGGCCTTTATAGGGGGATGACCAAAAACATTTCAAAAGGAAAACAATATAATGCTCCCCTTGGTCTGCTTCACAGATGACCCAGAGCAAGGGGGATTGCTGGTGTTCAGTTAGTTGTATGACCCCATTTGGGCTTTTCTTGGCAAAGATACTGGAGTGATTTGCCATTTCATTCTCCAGCTCATTTAACGGATGAGAAAACTGAGGCAAACCAGGTTAAGTGATGTGCCTAGGGTCACGTAGTAAGTGTCTGAGGCTGGATTTGAACTCAGGTGTTCTTAACTCCAGGTCTGGTGCTCTATCCACTGTGCTACCTAGCTGCCCCCAAAGGCAGTACTTTGGGTCATGTAAGTGCACACTTTGCAAGTTATGATGATAAGCTCTTTATTCATATGTTTAATGTGACCAGAACTCTGGGGGAGATAAAGGTACAAAACCTAGGAGTTATTTCAAGACAAGAATAAATTTGGGAGAGAATTGTGTCAGTGAATAGAGACCCTCTCTCTGCATCAGTCTGTGCAGGAGGGCCAAAGCAGGACACAATCTTTTTTAGAACAATTTTAGCAATGAAGTTGGCTGTGGCCTTGGAACCAGGAAATGCTTTGACTCAAAGCACTGACTCAAAGAATGAGCTAATCAATGACAACAAAGCAGATCTTATTTCATATACTTGAAAGAAATATATGGTAGGGGCAGCTGCTGAAAGTGATGACATAGAATACATGTCGATTAAATGCCAGGATGTCAGAAAGGGCATTGTAAGTTCTCGTGGCTATGCCAACCACAGAGGAACAATCATGAAGAGGTTCTCCCGAAGCAGGTATATCAGGCGGTAATGTGAACAGTGCTTTAGAGTCACATATCTTTTTCTTTGCCCAATGAAGTCATTTCATATCTAGAAAGTCTTTGATCAGAGAAAACTTGAGTGCAGTGTGTCAACAAGAGATATTCAACCTCATGAGATCACTGTATTGCAACTGGGGCCCCTAAAACCAAATTACATGGCTTTTCAACTAAAAGAATGGTGGCAATTTTAGCTTACAAGTAGAGCAGAGCCCCTGTAGCCACTGAATCTAGCTGACTGGAGTAACGTACTACAGGGTGAAGAGGGTCTGAGGGGACCCCTGAAGCCACCCCCATTTGTGGACAGAAAGAGAAAAAGTTTACTCTACCTGGAAGTCCCAGTGGTGGAGCTGATAACAGGGCCCTCTTGAAGTCTACAAGGGCAGTAAGATGTTTTGATTCAAGTTGCAAATGTTTTGAAATGGTATCTTTGGTTCGAAGAACCAGAGGTTTAGTGATCTCACCCAAGGATAGAATCCAGCGATGGCAACTCCTCAGATAGTATGTAGCTGTCTTTTGGTTATGGAAACTGCCAATTGTTGAGGAACCTGCGTGCACTTTTAGGAAACAGAGAAGTGTCAGAAGACAGGATGACACCAAGGAACACAACCAGGGGAAGCACCGCTGCTCCTTGGATTTATAAACTTCTGGAACCCTCCAATGTAGCTGGAGAAGAAGATGGCAGCTGTTGTTTCAAGAGATCCCAACACTGGCTGCTGTTGGCAGGAGAACCTCAACACACTGAATCAGAGAGGAGCCTGGGAAAATGATGGAAACCTAGTCTAGTAGCAAGATTTGAGAGAACAAGGTGGGACTTTCTATAAACCCTTGAGGCAAACAAGTCTATATCCATTGTGTATTCTTCCATGTGAAGGCAAACAGGTACTGAGCATCTAGGTGAATGAAAATACTAATAAAAAACTGGCAAAGATCTGTCACAGTAAAACAGGTAGACTCACAAGGAGTTGAGGAAACAATGGTAGCAGGATTGGACACTACTGAGTGCCTGGATATAACATAAGCATGAAGAGTGCACAAGTCTTGTACAAAGTGATAAACCAATTTACCATTAGGCCCTGGCTTGGATTTTTTTTTTTATCATGGAGGATTGAAATGTTACAAGGGATTTTTTTTCTCCTCCAGATTTATTTATTTGTTTTCAATTTTCAACAATCACTTCTATAAGTTTTAAATTTTCTCCCCCTCCTTCCCCAAGATGGCATGCAATCTTTTATGGGTTCTACACATACATTCTTATTAAACATATTTTCACATTAGTCATGTTGAATAGAAGAATTAAAATGATGGGAGAAAGTATGAGAAAAACTAAACAAAACCAAACACAACACAAGAGAAAATAGTCTGCTTCATTTTGCATTCCGACTCCATAGTTCTTTCTCTGGATGTGGATGGCATTTTCATCAACAGTCCTTTGGAAATGTTTTAGGTGTACAAGGGAATTTATTTGAAACAATAATACCTTGACCCATCAGAGAGTCAATAATGTAATGGGTATAAAACCTTCAATAGCCTCCCTGTAGAAAGGGTACTGAGGAAAGGATGGCGGGGTCAAAGACTCTCCCTTGGTCTGGATGGTGGCAGAGGCAGTGGATTTTCACAACCCTACATCTAAGGGTGAAATTACCCTCAGGGATGTCAGATGGAATCCCTGAATCAACACAGGGGAGAAAAAGAGAGAGAAAGAGAGAGAGAGAGAGAGAGAGAGAGAGAGAGAGAGAGAGAGAGAGAGAGAGAGAGAGAGAGAGGAAAAGAAGAAGAAAAAGAAGAAGAAGAAGAAGGAGAAGAAGAAGGAGAAGAAGAAGAAGGAGAAGAAGAAGATGACTACGAAAAAAGAAGAAGAAGAAGGAGGAGGGAGGGAGAGAGTCCGCAGAAGTTGCAAGGACAGAGATTCATTGTGGGAGCAGGAAATAGTGATTCTAATTTTACAAAGGACATCATAGCCTAACAGGTTGAGAGGAGAATTGGACATGAGGAGAAAAGAATACTCTGTTGAGAAAAAACCCAACAGTTACCATAAGGGGAGATAGTGTGGGAATGCTTTGAGGCTTCCCTGAGATCCCAGGAACATTTAGAGATCCAATAGAAGTACACTCAGAATCTGATTTGCTTCTCAAAAATGCATGAGAAGCTAAGCAATCATAAATCATGTCATCACCTTTGAAGGAAACCATTCACTGGTGTGGGGAGAGGAAGACTGGGATAGTTAGGGCAAAGACATCAATACCAGGAAAAAATGAAAAGATCCTCATCAGAATCTATGGTTCTTGCCCCTCCCCTGCACTCTCATGCCAAAGACACTCCAAGAATCCTTCCAGGGCCCCCACTAATTTTTTTTTATAACACCGGTATTGGAGGACAGTACTATCACAGTACAATGGATAGAATGCTGGTCCTGGAGTCAGAAAGATGTGAGTTCAAATCCAACTTCAGATATTTACTAGCTGGGTGATTGGGCAAGTCACCTACCTTCTGTTTGCCTTCATTTCCTTAACTGTAAAATGGTGATAATAACAGTATCTCCCTCACAGAGCTGTTGTGAAGATCAGATTAGATATTTGTAAAGCACTAGCACAGTGCCTGACACATAGTAGTTGCTATATAAATGCTTATCCCTTTCTCTACCTTCTGTTTGATTTCAGGCACCACCTGGACCAGCTTCCATATACCACGATGTGCATCAAGGAAGCCCTGCGTCTCTATCCTCCTGTGCCATCCATTGGCAGGGATGTCAAAGAGACCATCACCTTTCCGGATGGACGCTTCTTAAGAGCAGGTACCAAGTCTCTTGCCTTTACTCATACAGGATATTTGTGGGTCACCTGCTGGAAGGGTGGAAGGTTGGAGTAGATGACTTCTGAGCTCCTGCCCTCTTCTGAGAAGAGATCATTTGAGGGCTAAGATTATAAAATTATCTGTTTTTCTGCTCAACCTTGAGATATATGCTCCACTGTAGTTTCAAATGAGAATATATCCTATGCAAGACTTTATTTTTAAATCCTGCCAGGCAGGCTAGTTTCCCTCTTGCTCTTGAGAAGGGACCAGTCATCTGTCTTGTTTTCTGCTTAGACCTGTCACACTTGGGTCAGTGATGTTCTGTTTACTCTTCACTTCAAACGGTATCTCGAGGTCAAAGGGAGTTCCCAGAGAGGTTATTTGTACTGCACAGGGTTCAATCAAAGTACAGAAAAAAAGGATTGTAGTATTCAAGAAAATGACACTCACTAGCTGTGTGACCTTGAGCAAGTCACTTAACCCCAACTGCCTCATCCTGGGTCATCTCCAGTCATCCTGATGAATATCTGGTCACTGGATTCAGATGGCTCTGGAGGAGAAGTGAGGCTGGTGACCTGCACAGCCCTGCCTCCCTCAAAACAAAGTCAAGTGCAAGTCATGTCATTATTTCTCTGATGGCATGGTCTTCTTTGGCAACAAAGGATGAACACACAACAGTCAAAGTGAGAACTCAGAAAGACCTTGGCTCCACTGCATCTGGGGCCATCTTCAGTTGTGCTTATCTACATCTGGACATTGGACCCAGATGGCTCTGGAGGAAAAAGTGAGGTTGGTGACTTTGCACAGCCCTCCCTCACTCAAATCCAATTCAATCACAAGTCATGGCATCCTGATATCATGGTCTTCAAGAACAAAGGACAAACCACACAGCCTCACAGTCAAAATGACTCTGAAAGCTGAAGCTTCAGAGCTGGAAGTGACTATAAAAATTATCTTGTTGGATCTTCCTATTTTTTAGGTAGGGAAAAAGGGGAAGGGAATTGTTCAAGGGACTGGTCCATGTCACAAACATGTCCCACAGTTATCCCCCCAGTCCCTCTTAGCTCTTTATGCTTCTTCCTTTCTAATCCAGAGATTAAACTTCATGGCAGAGAAAATAAAAGTGAAATAAGAGTTGAAATCCATTACAGCCAACCATCTGAAGTCTTTTTTTCTTTTCCTCAATAGAAAGACCTTTTAGGGTATGGGAAGGACTTGGATCTCCTTCCCCTCCTCCCAACTCCCCGACTCAATTGTTTATGGCTCCTTCTGAAAGCCCCAGAGCAACCATGACCAGTAAGACAATGGAAAGAAGGCTGGACTTGCTGTCCAGAGACCTGGGTTCTAATCATGCTTCAGTGGTTTGTTAAAGTGCAAACCTCTCTTTCCTTCTCTGTGGGATGGAGATGATACTGTGGTACTTGCTTCGCAGGGCTGTTAACAGTTAAGTAATACAGTGTGTACAATAACATTTGTGAATCTCAAAGCCCTGCACTGATAGCAATGATTCTTATTTCCCTCTGCCATGCTGGGGCCCTCAGTGAGGGAGCTAAGGGGGCTGGTGGAACAGTGGATAGATCACTGTCCTGGAATCAGGAAGACATGAGTTCAAATTTGGCCTTAGACATTTACTAGCTGTGTGAACTTGGGCAAATAATCTCTGCCTCAGTTTCCTCAACTGTAAAAGTTACTGTGAGAATCTAATGATTTGATATTTGTAAACAAACAAACAAACAAAAGCATTCAGCACAAAGCTAGCAAATAGGAGGTGTTACGTAAATACTTATTTCCTTCCCTTCCCCTAACCCCCAAAACTTCACTTGTTCCGTCTGTAGGTAGCATGAGTCTCACCAGATTCTAGGAGTCCTACCCACCCCAGGCTCAGTGGGGTGTTTGTGGGTAAAAAATCATGCAAATACTAATCGAACCCCTGTCCAGTGCATCCTTAGGACTAAACTGGGCAGGAACAACCTGCTAGAGCTGTAACCCACAATTCTTCGTCTTGTGGAGGTGCTGGAGGAGGTATCAGTATTCGCACTCTCTTTTGGGTCTTCCTGCTCAGTCACGATTTGGAGACTAATAGACATCTTTTAGCTCTCTTGTTAGCAAGCTGGAGAAAGAAATGACCAACCACTCCAGTATCTTGGCCAAGAAAATCCCAAACGGGGTCATGAAATGTCAGACATGACTGAAAGACGACTGAACTGCAAAAGTTCTGGGTCAGGTCAATTGTCTTGAACTTTCAATTAGTCTCACGGAGGCACTTGATAATCCTGAAAAGGCAATGGCAGAGCTGGCAACCTCTGCCTTCTATTCCTGCCCTCTGCTGCCATTCCCGAGGTCACTGTTTACCTTACAAAGTTTTTTTTTCTTTTTCTCTCTCTAGGAAACACAGTTTCACTGAACATATATACTCTTCACCACAACCCCAGGGTGTGGGCAGATCCAGAAGTATGTTGGCCCCATGATGGTGATGGGGCCCAGGGTGGGTGGTGTGGATGTGTGTGGACTTTTTAGGGAACTGGGGGAGCAACCTCCAAAGCCTGAGAGATGAAGCCTATCTGGCACTGTTAGCTCCTGAATCCTGTCTTTATTGGTTGCTATCCTAAGAGTTGACCAGTTAAAGACAGTATGAATCAGTGTGGTGTGTGTGTGTGTGTGTGTGTGTGTGTGTGTGTGTGTGTGTGTGTGTGTGATGAACAGCTCCCAGACCAACTCCACTGGTCTGGGGAGAACAGTGAAGAGCCCCTAGCTGTAACACCAATGTGATACCCATAGCAGCAACTATGACATTTCTCCCTGTCAAGTTCTAGGCAAATTCTTCCCTCTGCCTGTTTCTCTTTCTGCCTGTTTCTCTGTCTGTTTTTCTCTCTGCCTGTTTCTCTGTCTGTCTGCCTCTCTCTCCATCTACACATTTCCCTCTGAGCAATACAATGTATACTGTTTCCAATCAAAGACTTAGCACTTGATTGGCTTAGAGCCCAGAAGCTTGGAAATCAGCACTTAATTGGAAAGGTGTGGTAATTCCTGTGGCCCAGAGCCTAATTGGCTCTGTAGCAGGGCCCCATGTGAGACCTATTAATGGGTAGGGAAGTCTTATATCCCATTAACCTTACTTTAGTCCAACTCCACTGATGGGGGATGGTGGAGATGCTGTACATAGCTCCCAGCTAGATTGGAGTGTATGTGAACAGCCCCCAGCCCAATCCACTGACCCAGGGGTCCTCTTTGCAGGTGTTCAATCCTCTCCGCTTCTCCCCTGAGAACTTGTCCCTCCAGCATTCCCATGCCTTCCTGCCCTTCTCTGCAGGACCCAGGTGAGTCAATGTTACCAGCATGAGTTCCTTCTGAGTAAATAAGTGTTGAATGAATAAACGAGCAATGAATGAATGAAGTAAATGAATGAATGAAATAGTCAATAAATGACCCTTAGAGCCAGACACAGAAGGTAGGGGTTAGTGTAGGTTACCTTCCAGATCCTTCATGGAAGAGGAACCAGTAAGGGAAGCTATACCAAGTCTGCAAAGACTAAGATTGTACAGTAGATAGAATTCTGAACCTGGAGTTAGGAAGACCTGAGTTCAAGGCAGGTTTCAGACACTTAATATTTATGTGACTTCTGTCTACCTCACTTTTCTCAATTGTAAAATTGGGATAATATTAGTACCTATCTCATAAGGTTGTTGTGAAGATCAAATGAGATGCTATTTTTAAAACACTTAGCACAGTGTCCAGCCCATAGTAGGTGCTTAATAAAGGCTTGTTACCTTTGTACCAGTTTGTTTCTGTCAGAGCTCATCTGAACAGGAGTCATGGATAATTGGTAGGTTTCATCCAGTCTTTCTTAGTCTAGAGAGGACCTGGCCATGAATGTTTTCACCCCTCCATCCTTTCACACCCCAAAACCCAAAGCAAAAGGCTGGTGTTTCACCCCCCCCCCCCAAATTAATGTTTCTTTGAGGAGCTTGTTCTCAATATCTGCTATGGTTACAGTGGATTGGATCCTAGTGGGGAATCCATGCTCTGAGCAGCCCCTTTCCCACAACATATTAGCTTCTCTTCAACACAGATGCTTCTCATTCCTGGTTGGATTTGCTTGCATGTCTCTGGTGAAATGATCTTTTGTTTCTAATGTATATGATTGATATTTTTACTCTCTCTTTCCAGAGCTCAGCTCTAAAGGCTGACTAAGGCTTAAAGCATTTCTTTGATTATACTGAGTGCCACTCACTTCTTAGTGATGTCTTGAACCAGGAAAATTGGCTTCTTTGTTAATTCCAGGGGCCTTTCTTGACCTATCCAATGAAAGTCTCCATAAAGTACTTTTATAGTCATAGAATAATATGCATCCATTAGCATCACCAGCTTCCAGGTACCATGCATGTGATTCCATTGAGTGACTCCAAAGCCTACTATTTTCTCAACAGGAGAGTGCCTGCTTCGGAATGAAACATGAGTCTTTTGGCAGCATGGTTTTGTTTCTTAGATCACTTCTCATAGTCTTTCACTAGTTATTTGTCATCTACAGACAACTCAGGTAGTGAAGGTCGCTTCAGTGAAACAAAACAAAGTTCACTCTCACTGATGACATAGTCTGGTGGAAATCTCCATCTCTCAGTTACACTTTCATTTGTTTGTGACTCGCTTGCCTGGGTGTCGCATAGAACTTTATTTTTTTCTTTTTAAAAAAATTATATATTAATTTATTTTTAGTTTTCAACATTCACTTCCATAAGATTTTGAGTTTTAAATTTTCTCCCACTTCTCCTCCCCCCTCCCCAGATGCAATCTGATATAGGCTTTACTTATACATTCATATTAAAAATATTTTCACATTAAGGCAATTAGAGTGTAGGATGTGTTTAGGGAGGACCAATATCTTTGGTGTGATGGCTGCTGAGCCCTTTTTGGGGATCTTTCCACCTTTGGTGTCTACCTGTTCCACCTAACTCTCACCTGTGGATCCAAGAAGCTCCAGCATGTGCGGTGGCCACACCCTAGTAAACCATTTTGGTAGACGGGCCAAACCAGGAGGGGTAACCAAGAGTTCTCAGACCCATTGGTGAGTTAGGGGGGTGTCTACCCCAAGCATGTGAAGACTTCATCTGGTAGGGAATGAGCAGATGAGAACAATTTGTTCCAACAGCCATGAAGGCAGATGAAGCAGGCAATGTAGAGCTCTTAGAGCTTGGTTATACACTGAAGATGCCAAAGTTATCCACTGCATCCTGAGCCATTGCCAGCTGCCTTGACTCTGTCTTGCCACTGGACTATGATGACTCTGGAGGAAAGAGTGAGGCTGACAACTTTATGCAACTCTGCCTCACCTAAATCCAATTTACGCAGGAATTAAAAGACATCACCCATACCATTTCACTATTATACCTCAAAGTCCTGTGGTGACAGGCAAGAGATGAAGCAGCAGGTATGGCTACACTGGGAGCTGTAGTCACAACCCTGCACACAGGTGGCCCAAGCCATAGGGTTGTTTCTTACTGGAAGTAGCAGTGGGACTCAGCAGCCCCCTGGGTGTCTGAGTAACCTTTTAAGGATTTCACTACTCACCTCCTGGTGTGAGGAAAGGGGTTAGAAAAGGTGCCCTAAACATCGTCTGCTTACCCAACCCTGGCCTGATTACTGCGTCAGGCAGGAAATCCCACTATGTGGTCGAAACACAAAACAATGTACAAAATGTACGAAAACATCTGCAAAGATGATTGCATTCACCATCGGCCCATGGAATGTGTGCACACTAATGGACAACACAAAATCCAGTAGACCTGACAGAAGAACTGCTCTTGTTGCAAGAGAACTCAACAGGTATCGCATCCAAATAGCAGCCCTGAATGAAACAAGGTTGGCAAATGAAGGCAAGCTTACTGAAGGTGGATCTGGATGAAGCTTTTTCTGGAGTGGACACAGTGAAGGAGAGCACTGTGAAGCTGGCATGGGTTTTGCAATAAAAACTAATCTAATCAGCAAGCTGGTATGCCTGCCAAAAGGAATGAATGACAGGCTCATGACAATGCTATTGCCACTCGCAGGAAAATGCCATGCCATCATCATGAATGCCTATGCTCCTACCATGACAAACCCTGATGAAATCAAAGAAAAATTTTATGAAGACCTAGAAACCCTTATTATCAATGTTCCAGAAGAGGATAAGCTTATAATCTGGGTGATTTTAATGCTAGAGTAGGCTCAGACTACCAGATTTAGCAGGGAGTCCTAAGGAGGAATGGAGTTGGAAACAAGAATAGCAATGGTCATTTTCTGCTGAAGACTTGTGGATTGCATCACATTCTCATCACCAACACTGTCTTCCATTTACCTAAATGCAATAAAACTTCGTGGATGCATCCTCACAGCAAACACTGGCATCTAATAGACTGTGTGACTGTAAGGAGAAGAGACAGACAAGATGTGAGAGTGACAAAGGCAATGTGTGGTGCAGAGTGCAGGATTGATCTAAATATCTAAGCTAAATATTCAAATTCATCAAAAGAGCTGCCCTCAAGGCAAAATGACTACCAAAAGAATTAATGTCAACAAATTAGAGCTCTTCTCTGACCGTGAAGAGTTTGTTGCTGACTTGGAGGGAAAGTTGAACCAACACACAGTTGGTAACAGTGGAGTAGAAAAGGAGTGGGCAGCTTTCAGAGATTTGGTGTACAGCACTGCATTTGCTCATCTGTGGCAGAACACTAGCAAATACCAAGACTGGTTTGATGAAAATCATGGGGAAATTCAGAAGGTGCTAAATGAAAAATGAGAACTCCACAGGATTTAGCAGCAGGATAGTTCATCTACCTCTAAGATAGCAGCATTTAATTCCATCAAAAGCAAAGTACAAGCAAAACTTAGAGAGATGCAGGATTCCTGGCTCAGTAAGAAGGCAGATGAAATTTAGTTTATGCTGATAGTAACAATCCAAAGCTCTTTTATGATTCCCTGAAAGCTATTTGTGGACCAAAAACCTATGGTGCATCACAACTACTCAGTGTTGATGGAGCCACATTGATTAGTGACAAAGACATGATCCTAGAGAGATGGGCTGAATACTTCCTTAGAGTTCTCAACAGACTGTCATCAATCAATGCTGAGACCATTGACTATTTACCTCAGGTTGAAGTCAATCCGTCCTTAGCTGAACTTCCAACTGAAGAAGAGGTTTTGAGGGCCATTAGGCTCCTTTCATGTGGCAAAGCACCTACTGCTGATTCTATTCCAGCTGAGATTTACAAGGTAGGGGGACCATTGCTCATACAAGAGCTGATTGAAATTTTCCAGGTTATATGGCAAGAACAGGGTATTCCCCCAGGTGTTTAAGAATGTTTCCATCTGTATAAGGGTAAAAAGAACAGATTGTCCTGTGACAATCACAGGGGGATCTCTCTCTTAGTCATTGCTGGCAAGATTCTTGCTAGAGTCCTCCTTAACAGACTGATCCTTCACTTGGAAGATGGTCATATACCTGAAAGCCAGTGTGGCTTCAGAAAGGGCCAAGGAATAGACAATACGGTGTTTGCTGCCCAACAACTCCAGGAGAAGTTTGAATTGTTTGAATGCAAAATGTATACTTGTCAAAAACACTTTTATGGAGAACTCACATGGGACAGGCGATCACATGGTGGTCAGAAGAAGCGATACAAGGACACTCTAGAAGTCTCTCTGAAGAACTTTGAATTTGACTGTGCAACATGTGAGACACTGGCACAGGAATGCTCAGCATGATGTGCCCACATCAGAAAGGGTGCTGTGCTCTTTGAGCAAAGCAGAATTGAGACAGCACAAAGTAAACGCAGGATGTGCAAATCCACTCCAAATATTCACATGGACTACCTGTGCCCAGCCTGTGGTAAAGCATTCTGAGCTTGTATTGGTCTGATCAGCCACAGTTGGTCACACTGAAATTTCACTTTACAATGGTGATGTCATTTTGGTTCTCTTTGAAGATGAAGGACAACAACCATTTTCACATTAGTCATGATGTAAAGAAGAATTAGAACTAATGGGAAGAACCATGAGAAACAAGAAACAAAACAAAACAACAAAAGAAAAAGAGAGCAAATAGTACGCTTTCATCTGCATTCAGTCCCCAAAATTCTTTCTCTGAATGTGGATAGCATTTTCTATTGTGAGTCTTTTGAAGTTGTTTTAGATCCTTGCATTGCTTTGAAAAGATAAGTGTATCAAAGTCAATCATTGCACAATGTGGATGTTACTGTGTGCTGTGTTCTCCTGGTTCTGCTCATTTCACTCAGCATCAGTTCATATAATTCTTTCCAGGTTTTTCTGAAGTCTACCTGCTCATCATTTCTTATAGCACAATAGTATTCCATTACATTCATATATCACAACTTGTTCTGCCATTGCCCAGTTGATGGACATCCCCTCAATTGCCAATTCTTGGCTACCACATAAAGAGCTACTATAAATATTTTTGTACATGTGGGTCCTTTTCCCATTTTTGTGATCTCTTTGGGATACAGACCTAGAAGTGGTATTGATGGGTCAAAGGGTGTGCAGTTTTATAGTCCTTTGGGCACAGTTCCAAATTGCTTTCCAGAATGCTTGGATCAGTTCACAACTCCACCAGCAATGCATTAGTGTTCCAGTTTTCCCACATGCTCTCCAACATTTATCACTTTCCTAGAACTTTTATCTTTTCTTTCAGTACCACCATCACATGACCTATGAGACAGAGCAATTGCATTCACATTAGTTATTCTTGGTTAGTACTATCTGTTGAATTCACAGGTGGCTATCCATCTGTGGCAAGCAGCATCTAATACAGTGTGGTCAAAATTCAGATCAGAGGTTTGTTGTAAGTTCACAATCATAACATTAATTCCAGACATAATGGCTTTGAACTTTTTGGTGATAACCTGCTTCTAAGCCAACAACTTCAGTTGTTGTGTGACATGGTGAGGATAAAAATTATTTAATCTTTTTAAAAATTTCATTTAATTCAGTTTAATCGTTTTTTATTAAATAAGAGAGAATGAGGCAGAGTTCTGAACCAATGGCACTTTATTAAATGGTTCACGGTCCCCTCTATGAAGTGAACTTCTGATCATTCTCAGAGATGCCCCCTCCTTCCAGGTCCTATTTTTATGGGGTTAGATATCTAGACCCTCATGAACAGCCATAAAAAATACAGAATAATTCCATTGGTTGACATGATCTGTCAGCAGGGTAACAAGTTGGTTGAAGCAAGAAATATCTCCACTGACTAGGTGATCACAAGATAGATGGGCTTCTCCTTAGATTAGGCAGGGGCTATACATATGCTCCCACAACATATGGTGGTGATGGGGTGAGACCTTCCATCCCATGTCACCACTCATGCTTGGTTTGGCCATGGAATTTGAGCAAAGCAGAATGGAGCTATCTTTTTTATTTTTTAAAATTATTTTATTTGTTTTCAGTTTTCTACAATCACTTTTATATATCTTAGATTTCCCCCCTCACTCCCCCTCTTTACTCCCTTTCTCCCCACTCCCTCTCCAAGATGGTGTGCAGTCTTATATAGATACTACACATACATTCCTATTAAATACATTTTCACCTTAGTCATGTTGCATAGAAGAATTAAAATGAATGGGAGAAACCACAAAACAAAACAAAACATAACACAAGAGAAAATGATCTGCTTCATTCTGTGATCTAATTCCATAATTCTTTCTCTGGATCTGGAAGATGTCTTGCCTCAAGAGTCCATTGGGAAATTTTCAGGTCCTTGCATTGCTGTGAAGGGCTAAGTCTACTAGAAAATTTCCTCACACACTGTGGTTGTTGCTGTGTACAAAGTTCTCCTAGTTCTGCTCCTTTCACTCAGCCTCAGTTCATATGAGTCCTTCCAGGCCTCTCTGAAGTCCTCCTGTTCATCATGTCTTATAGCACAATATTATGCCATTACATTCATATACCACAACTTGTTCAGATGTTCCCCAATTTATGGGCATCCCCTTGATTTACAGTTTTTGGCCACCACAAAGAGAACTGCTATAAATATTTTTGTACATGTGTGACCCTTTCCCATTTTTATGATTTCTTTGGGATACAGTCCTAAAAGCGATATTGCTGGGTCAAAGGATATGCACATTTTTGTAGTCCTTTGGGCATAATTCCACATTGCTCTCCAGAATGGTTGGATCAGCTCACAGCTTCACCAACAATGAATTAGTGTTCCAACTCTCCCACATCTTCTATAGCATTTACCACCTTCCTGTTTTGTTATGTTAGCCAGTTTGATAGGCGTGATGTGGTACCTCAGAGTTGTTTTGATTTGCATCTCTCTAATCAATAGGGATTTAGAACATTTTTTTATATGACTATAGATAGCTTTAATTTCTTCCTCTTAAAACTGCCTGTTCATATCCTTTGACAATTTATAAATTGGGGAATGAATTGTATTCTTGTACATTTGACTCAGTTCTCTATATATTTTAGAAACGAGGCCTTTAGCACAGACACTAGTTCAAAAATTCTTTCCCAGTTTTCTGCACCCCTCCTAATCTTGGTTGCAATGGCTTTGTTTGTGCAAACTCTTCAATTTAATGTAATCAAAATTATCCATTTTGCATTTCATAATGTTCTCTATCTCTTGTTTGGTCAAAAATTTCTCCATTCTCCATAAATCTGACAAATACACTATTGCTTGCTCCCCCAATTTGTTTACAGTATTAGTCTTTATACCTAGATCATGTATCCATTTGGACTTTATTCTTGTGTACTGTGTCAGGCATTGATCTATGTCCAGTTTCTGCCACACTGTTATCCAGTTTTCCCAGCAATTTTTGTCAAAGAGTGAGTTCTTATCTCAGAAGCTGAGATCAATGGCTTTATCAGACAGTAGATTGCTATATTCATTGACTACTTTGTCTTGAGTACCTAACCTATTCCACTAGTCTACCCCTCTATTTCTTAGCCAGTACCAAGTGATTTTGATGATCGCTGTTTTTTAATACATTTTGAGGTTTGGTAGGGTTAGGCCAGAATGGAGATATCTTTGTCAGCATTCTTACGGTTGTGTAAGTGAATTCCACAGCTGATAAATAAGTAATGAACATTACTTTAAAGTTTGAGGACTATTATAGGGCCCTTGTATTATTCCTATGACATACAAAATATGGATTAATACAGTGCTTATTCTTACCCAGATATGCAAAACAGGCATAGCAAAATACAGAATCTCATTGGTTGATAGACTTTGCTTTTGAGGGCTCAAAATGACATATTAGCAGGAGGGTGGGTCATAGATTGAATGAAGTATGGGGCACCTCCACTAAGTGGTTATAAAATGTTCACTTGCTTGTGTTGGACAAAGTGACAAGAGAAGCAAAAAAAAAAATTTGGGAGACTTTCCATGTAGTTGAGTCACCTCCACCACACTGTATTTGGTCATCATGACAAGGAAAAACAAGGTTAGAGGGCCTCTAGTTAACTTCCTACGATTAAGCAAGTGAACTTACAATCTGTAGCTCACAGCTCTGTGACCAGATATGAAGAACTATATATATAATCATTACTCCTCTAGAATCATACCAAATTGATTAATACTGAGCAGAATAGAGGAGGCATCCTCAATGAATCAACTTTCTAAGGGTACTATGTCTCACTGAGCTCTCTTTTAGGAAAAACAATTAATTACTGGCAGAATTAATTTGGAAGATTTGGGAGAGAACTGTTTTCATGTCCAACAGATTGGTATCCAGATGCTGGATGAAAGGCTTGATTGGATCTGTACAGGCTAACACCTAGCCAAGTCTTTGAAAGAATGTTCGCATTTATCTATCCATTGGCCTCCAAAGGGTTTTAGAGGTTTTATAGTGATTTGCCCTCTCTGCTCATAATGCTCTTCAATCATGTATGGATAAGTACGGTTTGTCAGTGGAACCTTAGGTCTTAACATATTTGTAGCACTAACCACCAAATCCTAGAACATTCTTAGACCTTGGAGCTCTGGGGACATGACCAATTCAGAAGTTTCTCCATCTCTTCTGGGTCAGTGCTCATGTCTTACTATGATATTATGTGACCTACATAACTGATAGAGGGGTTATGGAGTGGGCACTTGTCAACTGATGACTTCCAATCAACTTTTTTTTTTTGTAAGACAATGCAACATTTTAATCCACCTTTTTCTGGTGTCTTAGAAAGCTAGATAGGTAGCTAGATGGAGAGGAAGATGACAGAACATTTATGAAGCACTCACTCTGTGCCAAGCACTGGAAATATACATGCAAGCAAAAAGAAACACAGTTCTTATCCTTGAGGAAGTTACATATGAATGGGGATAGACAGCACATGGAAAGGAGCTGAAAAGCAGGCTTGGAGTGAGGGAGAACTGTATGAGGGAGCAAGGTCAAGCACTTCAGGGATCATGGGCTGCTCTGGGTTTGAGAAGCACATGAATGAGAAATCAATCAGCATGTGAAGAAGGCAGCTGGGGGGGGGTGTGTGTGGAGAGGTCATCCATGAAGTGATAGGCTGGTCTTTCCAGTGACAATGAAGTCTCTAGATACACTAGGAGTTTGGGGGTAATTCATGTTTGACTACCTTTCCCAGCACCAGTTGGAAAGTGGCAGGTGCCGCTTGGGGGCACACTTTCAAATGGCTACATTATACTTTTATAACAGGTAAACAAGCTGTCCTTATTGAGTCCCTTGTAATTAGTCTTTGGTATGTACCTTATATTTCTCTTGACTTTTGTATGTCGAATCTTCTAAGTTCAGGTTTTATAAAAAACAAAATCCTAAAAGTCTGACAGTTTATTAAATGTCCATTTTCCCATTCAGGATTACACTTAGCTTTGCAGGGTATGATATTTTTGGCTGGAACCCCAGCTCTTCTGCTTTTTGATGTATAATGTTCCTGTGGGCTTTTAGTGTTGCTGCTGTCAGGTCTTGTGCGGTTGTAATTTTGGCACTGTCATATTTAAACTTTTTTTCTTGCAGCTTGTAAAATTTCATCCTTGAGGTGGGGGTTTCAGAATCTAATTATGATATTCCTGTGGGTTTTCCTCATAGGATCTCTCTCAGGTGCTGATCGGTGGATTTTATCTACTTCTACTTTCTCCTTTTGTTTTAATACTTCACAATTTTCTTTAATTATTTCTTGTATTATTGTATCAAGATTTTTTTTGATCGTTTTCTCTTCCTGATCTGTTCTCCAGATCTGTTGTTTTTCTTGAGATGTTTTATATTCTCTTCTATTTTTCATTCTTTATATTTTGTTTTATTATTTCTTGATCTCTTATAACTTTGCTATGAAAATCAAATGAGCCATCACCATGATCCAGTTTTTCCTTAAATTTTCACTCAGCAATGTGGTTGGGATGAACCTGGTTCAGAATTATGAAATTCTGAACTTGGACAAAAAAACCTGAAATGTTAAAAACAGATGGAAATTCTTAACCCTTAATATCAACTCTAGCAATATCTTATGGATGTTTTGATTCTAACCTTGAGAGAGTACTTTTTATTTGAACTAAAAAAGAATAATTCTTGTCTGTCATAAGCTCATATTATACTGAGGGAAGGCAACATATAAGAGGGAGCTGAAAAGCAGTCTTTTCTTAACCCTTATTCTTATCTCTAGGACTGGATGATTTTCTTCACCCTGAGATACACTGAATTGCTCTTGAATTAATATGCATCCATTACACTAAAACAACCTTTGATTACACCCCTGACTCCTCTATCTGTTTAGGAGAAATGTGAGACTTGAATCATGGTGCTTGAGCAGGAAACATTAGTTTTGATATCTAGTTTCTCCTCTTCCCTCAGAATTCTAATTCTGGAATTAGAAACAAGAAATCCACAATTAAACAGGTAAAGAGAGAGACCAATAATCAAGAGTAGTATTTCCTAGTCAAGCTCCATGATTCAAGTCTCAGACTCTTCCTGATGGAAGCATTTTAGCTTAAAACATATAAATAGCACATATTTTTCAGTGTTCTCTCCCCTACCAGCTCCTTGAGAGTAGGAACTATTTTTTGCCCTTTCTTATATTCCTAACATTTAGCACAGTACATGGCACAGAGGAAATGTTTAACAAATGCTTGCTTAATGATCAGCTATTTAAATGTCAGTAATTATTTTGCTTACTGGGAGTATAGAGGATATAAAGTTGCAGTGGTGGGAGCTCAGTGTTTCTGCCATAAGAAATGTAGTTCAGTGCAGCTGTGGGAGTGAGAAGAAAAAATCTATTGCTGAAAGGCCTGAGGATACCAGTCCCCCGTCTCTCTTTAATGTCGAAGCTGCCTGAAACCAGCTCATGAAAATAGAAGATCAAGGTTTTTTGCTGGTTTTGTTATGCTGGTTCATTTTACTGCTGTTACTTTTTAGAAAGGAAGAAAATAAATAGAGCTAATCAAGAATCCTCTGTCATAAAGAAATATGGTTGTGAGGGGGCAAGGACTTTTCTAATCATCTGTGTTGTGTTTTTCTGTGTTGTGTGTATCACTGGGGACATCTTGGCCACACCAAGAGTTGTCTGAGATCTTGGGCAAAGAATATATGGAAATGCTTGGTGGTGATAAGACTTGGACACAAGGTTAATGTCAGATGTATGACTGATAACATTTGTTGGTCTTTCCCCTTAGTCTTGGACATGCCTGTCCAGGACCAAGGGCCCTAGCCATGAATCTAGAAATGTAGTTGGGACCAGGCTGTGGGAAGTCTTGAATGCTACAATGGGTGATTGAGATTGAATGAATCTCTGCTAGGTCTTGGGTTAAAAGAACCTGAAACATCTCTTCCCTTCTCTCTTCCACATCTCTAGGAACTGCATTGGGCAGAAGTTTGCCATGAATGAAATGAAGGTGGTCATTGCTCTGACCCTGCTCTTCTTTGAGCTGAAGCCAGATACCACAAAACCTCCCCTGCCTATTTCAAAGCTGGTTCTCAAGTCCCTAACTGGGATCCACCTCTGGATGAAAAGACTCCATTAATACTGCCCCAGAGAACAGAAAATGAGGAGTCCTTCCTTTCTATCAGTCATCTGTCTGACTCTTTACCTGCCCAACTAGGACTTTCCCCTGCTTTTCTCTTTCACGCTTGTCTATAATAAAGATCCCACAGAACAGAATCTAGAGCACCAGGGGTCATTCTTTCTCCTGGAAATGTGGAGAGGAAAAAGAATAAGGGTGGTGAGGGAATGATGGGAGAGAAGAGGAGTAAGAGAGAAAGGATGGAAGAAAGAAGGAGGGAGGAAGAGAAAGTCAAAAGTCATCTGAAGGTTTGGGTTCCATTTTAGGGCTAACTTTGGGATGGATGTTGAACATTCAATGGAGGGTAACAGGAGACCATGACTTGAATGAACTGGGCGTGATCAGCTGGAACAAGAGAAGATGTAGTGGGGGGACATGGGAAACATTTTCAAGAACTTGAAGAACTCTCATACATAGAAGAGGGATTGTTTTTGGTCTTCTTGGCCCTAAAGGACAGAACTAGGAACAGTGTGTGTGTGTGTGTGTGTGTGTGTGTGTGTGTGTGTGTGTGTGTGGGTGTGTGTGTGTGTGTGTGGGTGTGTGTGTGGGTGTGGGTGTGCATGTGTGTGTGTGCATGCGCGCCTTGCCTTGCCTTTGTCTTGGTATCCCAGACTGGCACAGAATAGGATTGGATTCTAAATCTCCTGGGAACTGCCTGCTATCCCAAGGCAGTAATGCCTTAGTCAGTCAATTGACAAACTTTTTTTTTTTTTAAAGCACTCATGTGCCCATGAATCCCTGGGCTAAGCACTGGGTATAAATGAAAGGTTAAAAAGTCCCTGCCCTTAAGAATCTTTCATCCTAATCATAGGATACCAGCCACACACCAGAAAGTCCAGAAGCTGCTACCCTCTCACAAAGACCCCCCCCTGTACAACCTAGCATTTGCACTGAGTTTTGAAGGAAGCCAAGGGTTTTCAGAGGTGGATGTGAGTAGGGGGAACATTTTCGGAGTGCTTAAGAAACTGGATCCATTCTTTTCTCGATATGCTTCAAATGACCATTAAATACTTACTGTGAGCATGCCCTGGGCTGGCACTGGAGGAGATCCCAATTTTAAATTAGATACAATAGCTACCCTCAGGGAACTCACAGTTGAGGAGGGGATCTGATAGCAATGAAAAGTCATAATACAATGCAGAGCTAGAATATAATAATAAGAGCTATAATAAATCTAATCTTTGAATTCTACCATTCCCCTCCCTCCCAACCTCAGCCTCCTTCTTTATAATGCCTTTGCTTATGCAGCAGCTGGAAGTGACCTCTTCATCCTCTGAGCCTGCAAGATCACTTGGGTTGTACCTGTCTGATGGTCCTTATGATGTTCTGATCTGATTGTTGGTGGGAGTTTTTTAATCTCTTTGTATGATTTTATTGATGTACAGATCTCCTGGTATGAGAACTTCTGTTGTTGCAGACAAACAAGGGGTCTTTGTAACTTTTAACCCGGGTTCCTTGGGCCAATCGATGAAGTGACTTGCTCTGGGTCACAGAGCCAGGATATCAGAGGGAGAACTGAGCCCCCCAGATCATCCTGCCTCCACAGCTGCCTTGTGTCCACTATACCACCCTCCTTTTTGATAGTTTATGATTTTCTCCATTCTAAGCCTCAGGTTATTAATCTATAAAATGAGAATCATAATACTATCCTTACTTTGCAGGGTAGATGTTGCAGAATTTGTGGATGAGTCACCAAACGTTTAAAAAATACCCCCTGGACTTCTTATACTGGAATTACCCTCCACCCCTCGGGCCCATTCCTCTGATTGGTTGGTTCCTTTCATAACCTCCAGGTCTTTAAGCCAGCCAGGTCTTCATCCTTTCCAGGCTCCCCTTCAGACCTTCCAGAAATTTTCTATCATGTTCCTGCTCAGGTACCATATCCTCCATATGCATTCCCTGCTTTCTACATTCCTTTTTTGTATTGATTTCCCTCATTAAAAGTAAACTTCCAGAGGACCGGGATTGTCGTTGAATTTGAATTAGCTTGGTGTTCAGGGAGGACTAGTACTTCTGGTGGGAGGGGCTGCTTCTCCACTGTTGGTACCCACCTGTCACCCACCTCTTTACCTGTGGCTTCAAGAAACTGTAGCATGTGCAGTGGCCGCAGAGAAGGACAAATGAAATAAACACCCCAAGCCTCAGGGGCTAGAATGGGCGATCCTCCATCCCAGTTTAATTCATGACACCTTCATTGTAGGTGAAGTGTTTGTGATCTTCATCTTTTGGAAGCAGCAGGAAACAGTAATCCTGTGGTCGTTTTAAAATGTAGCCTATTCTGGCTCTGCCACCAGTTAAAGGAGACTACTCTTCTGCATGTGAAAGGGAGCGCAGGAGATCTCCATGTTAGGCATGCTCCATTACACAAACATAGTCAAGTGAAATATGTGACCACAATGGTCGCGTTCAAGAACCATAAGCCTTACTCTGCATCCTGAGCCCATCACCTCTCAGTCAAGAGGTAGGTGGAAAGCTTCATCATTCAAGAATCATGTCTGGCCATTGCATTGAATCAGTGTTCCCAAGTCTTTCAAAATTGTGTTTATCCAGTGTTGTTATTATTCCATAAATTGTTCTCCAGGCTCTGCTCACTTCACTGCATCAGTTCATACAAGTCTTCTCAGTTTGTTTCAGGTCTGTGCTTTAGGAGGATAACTGGTTCCCCAAGGAGTGGAAATTAGAAAGAAAGGAAAGTATCACCAGAGTGGGGGGGATGGCCTGAGAAAGTCCTAAGGGATAAAGGGATGAACAATCGTGGGAGAAAAGAATGGGGGTGGAAGAGAAAGGCTCAGAAAAAGATAGGAGGAGAAGAGACTGTGATCCGATGAAGAAACTTCAGTGTTCTTTATCACGGGAGCGGAGCATTTGTGAATGACAAGATCGAAAGGATGCCCATCCTAGGATACAGCTGAGGCAGAGTGGAGGAGCAGGTCATGGGAGTTTGGTAGCTCAAGAAAGTGAGAAGGGAGGCTGTTTGAGAGAGCAACGACATCTGCGTGGAAGTCTATGGAGGAGAATAGGGTTAGGGTGGAGAGAGGGAAACTTCTCCATAGGTGCTAGAGTAAGCAGTTTCTCTTTTATGGAGGTCTGAATTCTGCCTCCAGGTTCTTTCTAGGAAGGCTGGGTCTCAACTTTGAGAGAGGGAGGCAGCTCCTCATGTTCTACGGAAGGGTGAAAAAAGCTCTAAACAAGCCACTGCGGCCAAGGAGAAGAAAAGTCAGACGGTGGCCTTGCAGAAGAAACACACAGGAAGCAGACTGTCTCTGGAGGGACAGAGGGCATCCCAAGAGGCACCAGAGCTGAGGACGGCTACTCCCCCAAGGTCCTTTTAGCAGAATTAGGGTTAGTCCTCGGAGGAGACCAGCAAGCGTTGGGTAGGGAAGTCAAGGTTAGAGAAGTGGAGGTGGTTTGTCTCCTTCTGCTTAGGGGAGGCTGGGACTTTGGCGAAGGAGGAAGGATATAAGAAGCCAATATGAGAATAAACAGGAGGATGTGAATGGGCTGGAAAGCGGCGTGTGAGAGGGCTCTGGCTCTCTAGTCTGTGACGTAAGAAGGAAGGGCTTTTGGCCAGGAAGACTCTACCTGTCCGAGTACCGGCGGTTCTGATTAAAAAGAAGCTTAATGACAGGTCTGGAGGTTGGGGCGGGGCAGGAGAGAAGGAAGAAAAGGTATAGATTCCGATGCTTAGCAAGATCCTGGAGAAAACATCCGGCCAAAAAGCAGAAAAGAGGAATCCCGGGCCGCGCGCCGGGCGGGGGGACGGGAGGGAGGACGGGGCGCCGGGGGAGGGGGCGGTGCTACTCGCAACTTTGTTTCTAACTTTCAGGGGCTCCGCCAAGTACCGCCACTCTCGCAGTGCGCATGCGCCGGGTCCTCCACCCGCGCCCGCCCCTCCCGGAGTCTCCTCCACCTCTCCCCTCCCCTCCCATTCTGCCGCAGGCGCCCCCCTCCGCCCTCACCTCACCCTCCCCCAGACTCCGGGAGCTGCGGGGCGCGCTTCGCCGGGTACGCGCTCGGGGCCGCGGGCGGACGGTGGGGCCGGGCGCGCCTCGGGAGCGCGCGCGTGTGCACGACGGGCTCGACGCCCCAACCCCCTCCTCTCCCTCCCCTGCGCCTTCCTTCCGAGAGAGCGAGCGAGCGGCCGGGAGGGAGGGCAGTGGTAAGAGCCGGGCGGACCCCGAGACCGCCCCGGGGGAGCGGGGCAGGGAGGGGCGCTGCCGGCAGACTTAGGGGGATCCCCGGACCGGGGCGGGGCGGCGGGCCCCAGGGAGGCCGGCCAGGCCTGCGGCCCCTTCTTCTTCCCCGGGGGGAAACTGAGACCCCGGGGGGACGTAAGTGGGCCTTACCTCACTGCCTCTCTGACACCGGGGGAAACTGAGGCACGGGACCGAGTGGTCCTCACCTCGGTACCCCCTCTGACACCGGGGGAAACCGAGGCACGGGACCGAGTGGTCCTCACCTCGGTACCCCCTCTGACACCGGGGGAAACCGAGGCACGGGACCGAGTGGTCCTCACCTCGGTACCCCCTCTGACACCGGGGGAAACTGAGGCACGGGACCGAGTGGTCCTCACCTCGGTACCCTCTCTGATCATGAGTAACCTACAGGAGAATTTTTCTGTGAAAGGTAACTTTGGGGTAGATTTCATCCAAACTTCCTAACCAGGAGAGGTGGCCAAGAAGGAATAGGCTGCTTTGGATGGGCTTCCCTTTCATGTAAACCTTCAGGCAGAGCCTGGATGACCACTTGTTGTAGATGGTCTGGTTGGGGTCCTTTCTGGTGATATAGATGGGTTGGACTGGATGGTCTCAGAAATTCTCTCCAGTTCTCAAATCTTGCATTTCTGTGGCTGTATTGTTGATGCATCCTGCAAAGTATGGGGTGGGGAGGATCTCTAGGATTTGAGTGAGATGGTCTTCAGTAGGAAGAAGGGATGAATGACCTATTAAGAAGTGCTCTCCAGATTTGGCACTCAGGTTAAACAAGGCTTTTTTCCTTTGATCTAGTTTGTGGAGGACACCTAAGTCCCAACCCATACAATAGGGCAGCTCAGGAATGTGGAAGACAGCTATGAATTTTATAGGAAAAGGTAGCATCTCAAGCAAGCTCATCTAATTGGCTCCTGATTTCTGATGCCACAGGCAGGGAGCCCACAATTAGTGAGGGAGCTTAAAACATGGACATTTCTATTATGAGATGTTTCAGGCACAGAAACTCCTAGAAAAGAGAAGGTGTATTTTTACATCAGAGATAACCCATCCCAAGAAAGGTTAAATCCAGAAACCAGAGAAATACCACTCTCTCTCCTCAACTGACTGGTTATTCTCAGGACAATATGCCAGAACATATAGGCTTTCCAGTTGCAAGAAGTCCAACTCAGCAATCTCACAAGGTCATAGAGCAGGGAGGAAGGCTCCCAGTCAGGACACACCCTGGTAAATGATTTTGGGCTAAACCAGGGATAATTGACAGGTCTCAATCTTTTCAGCGAATTAGGGGTGTGTGAACCCCAAGCACGTGGGAATGGGTAGATGAGAACAATTTGTTCCAACAGCCATGAAGGCAGCTGAAACTGGCATCGTGGAGCTTGGTTTGATGTCAAGGACAACAAAGTCATCCACTGCATTCCACACCCTCACTAGTCACCTTGTCTTTTGTCTTGCCACAGAATTCTGATAACTATGGAAGAGAGAGTGAGTCCAATGACTTTGCACAGCTCTGCCTCACTTAAATCCAGTTTATGTATGAGTCAAAAGATGTCACCCATACCTTTTTTTTACCATTTTTTTACCTACCTCAAGTCCCGTGGCATTGGGCAAGTGACAAAGCAGAAGGTGGAAGATACACTGGGAGCTGTTGTCACAACCCTGCCCACAGGTGGCCCCGGCCATAGGATCATCTTTTCACTGGACTAAAGCAGCAGTGGGATTGGGCATTCCTCAGGGTGTCTTAGTAGCCTTTTTTAAAGGACTGCATTGCTTACCTCCTGGCATGAGCAAGGGGCTAAAAAGGTGCCCTAAAATTAATCAACAGTGAGCACTTCTTTATATAGCTCTTTAAGGTTTGCAAAATGATTTACAAATATTACCCTCTTTTATCTTTACAATAGCCCTGCTAGTATTATCCCCATTTTACCTATGAAGAAACTGAGGCAGACATATTTAAGTGACTTGTTCAGCGTGAGCATGGATTTGAAATTAGGTCTTCCCGACTCTAAATCCCACAATGTGCCACCTAGCTGCATCTTAGTTAGTTAATGGCAATACTTTTACAATAATACAGAGATTCCAGGTCAATATAACAGACTCCACACACTGCTCAGAAAGCCAGGTTGTTGGAACATCAGATGAAAAGCATCTAGGGTCTACAGGGTATTTGTCCTTTTTCCTCAAATGATCCATCCAAGATTGTTTGAACCCCTGCCCATCCCCCAAGTTGAGCCCTAATTTCTGCTCTGTGGGCACCTAAAGCTCACTTGGTGGAAGCCCATTTGCCTTTGTATAACTCCCGATCAAGCAGATGGTGAGAGTCAAAGATACCTCTCTTTCCTGTCTTGTACTGGGCTTCTCTCCAGGGCTAAGAAGTTTTGGATCTCCCACACCCTGGCTTCTATCCCCCCTAAGGTGTGATAATGGCTCTGTTGGAGCTTGGCCAACTATGTTCTCAGTAGGGAGGAGCAGGTGAGGACTTGGTTTACTTCTTACCTACCTGGCAAAAAGGACAAAGAAAATAATAGTCTTTCCAGCTGGCCAAGTGCCGGCAACCCAGGTTAGTTACTGACAGCTGAAAGGGTAGGTGGAGAAGCTCTTAAAACAGCTCTGGGGTTTCAGCGCAAACTTCTGGGAGCATTATACAATGTTACAGCTGGAGGGTTTGAGGCTTCTAGCCTCATACAAAGGGCTCCCAATTCAGTTTTCTTCCATTAATTGGTAAAGTGACACAGTAGTATGGGAAAAGAGAAAGGAAAGGAGAGGAGAGAGGAGTAGGAGGAGAAAAAGAGGAAGAAGGAGAAGGAAAAGGACAAGAAGAGAGAGAGTGGGGAGGAGGGAGAGGGAGAGATGAAGGATGGAGGAGAGGAGAAGGGGAAAGAAAGATGAGAGAGGGAGAGAGAGGAGGGCAAGAGAGAGGAGAGGAGACAAGAGGAAAGGAGAGAGAGGAAGAAAGGGAGATGAGGATAGGGAGGAATAGGGAGTGAAAGGAGAGGAGATACCAGTACAGGAGTCTCTAGATCAGCTGTTTGAGAGGAACTGAGAACAAAAGCAATTGATCCCGTGCTGAGGACAGTGCCTCACACATGACAGATGCTTCATAAATGTTTGATTAATAGCCTTACCACCTGTCTGATGCACTTCCTGGTTACTAGCCAGAATGTCAAACCTGGCCTGAATCATCATTGCTAATCCTAAAACCAAAAATTGCCCCAGGTTACTCATGAAGCAAAGACTTTGAGAAGGAAGGGGAGAGTAGGGAATAAGCATTTATATAATGTAGGGAAGACCCTAAGTGTAGTGAGGCCTGTGTGGCAAGGCCTCATGGTTGCAAGGACTGTCCTTGTGTGGCTTGGACTGGGAAAGAATAGACATCTCTACCCTCTTCTTTCCCCACCCTTCTCCAAGGGAGACTAAAGGAGCCAAGGTCTCCCAGTGCATCTTGGGTCATCGCCAGTCATCCTGATGAATATCTGGTCACTGGATTCAGATGGCTCTGGAGGAGAAGTGAGGCTGGTGACCTGCACAACCCTTCCTCACTCAAAACAAAGTCAAGTGCAAGTCATGTCATCATTTCTCTGATGGCATGGTCTTCTTCAGCGACGGAGAAACATAACCCAAGGAAAGCTAATTCCTGCCAGGAAGAGAATCAGGAATCTTCTGCTTTGAGACCTCAGAGAGGACACCAGGCTAGGATTATATCTATCTGCTCCCTTAAATATTAGTAGTGTAGGGAATGTGATCAGCTTCAATCTAATGTTAGTGAAAGAAATGGAGACTCCAAGCTTTTTATCTGACCCCTTCCCCACCTAATACCAGTTCCACACACATAGTGAATAGCAAAAACCAAACCAAACCCATTTATCCAAATTGTAGCAAAATGGAAATCAGAGATGGTCTATATAAGAGACTATATACCCGACAATGCAGAGTGAAAGAGCTTGTTCATTGGGAGTGAGCAAGATAGCTCAAATGAGAGAGAGAGAAGGAGGGAGGGAGGGACGGAGAGATAGAGAGGGAGACAGATATGACTGAACAACAACGATAACATCAACAAGTGTTTGGCCAGTGGAATGGTCATCTCGGGAAGTTCCAAAGCGATTGTCTTGCTGTGGTGAAGACCCATTTGAGATTAAGTAACATATATGTGTAGGTACAGATTCAATCAGTACTCTTTAGGCACTTGGAGTTCTGATAGAACTAGACAGTGCCCAGTAAATAGTGCTGAGTAGGGCATGTGAGAGATTCAGGGCAAAAGGGGCAAGGTTCTGACCAAGATGATGCATGCGTGCATGCGTGCGTGCATGCGTGTGTGCGTGTGTGTGCACACGTTCTCACATGTTTGAGCATGGCAGTCTGCCCTCTTCTCAGTGATAGTTCCCAGAGTGCCACACAAAACAAATATTGCTCTTAGCACATCATTACTTCAACAGAAGTCACCCCATAACACCACTCACAATAGGCCAATGTCCATTAAGAAGGAACTCACTGTATCCTGAGGAAAATCCCTTTCATTTGTCACTTTCTCTTGTTGTTAGGTCTTTGTCCTTCCTGATATCAAGCCTAAATCTGTCTTGTTGCAGTTCTCCCTCATTATTTTTGCCAGGTGCCAAGCCCTTTGGGATATAGGTCAGAAGCACGCCTAGTTACCTAGCACCTGACATATCACATCCTGACAGAGATAAAAAGCCAGTTCCCAGAAGCGGCTCTGAGGGGAAGGGGGAAAAACTGAAGAGGTTTTTCTTTTTTTCCTGGAAAGGGATTGCTATCAGTATGATAACAGTGCGGCCACTTTACAGAAAGAGATACGGAAAACCTTGGATCTTTTGCCCAAAAGAGCATGGCAGAGACCACTTTTCTCAGTAGGATGCACTCTATCTAAGCACGGACTCAAGCTGGAGCCAAAAACTGGAAGCAGAGAGATATTCCACAAACGCAGCAGAGCAATGGCCAATATAGGCTACACATGTGGTAGGGACGACATATCCAATGGATACCATGCATCCAGAATAACATGGGTGGACCGGCAGGATTAGAGCCATGCATTCCTTACCTCCACACCTTACCTCCACACATGTCCCCTACATGTACATACCTCTTTTTCACTGTATTGCTCCCCCTTCATGCAATTGCCCCGATCCCCTGTGTTCCTTACATGTGTACACTTTCCCCATTGATAGTGTGTATATTTGTGGGAGAATGGACTTCAGGAGTATTGGAGAAAGATTTTATTGTTACATTTCTTTGGATTCTATTTCTTTGAATGCCTTTGTTTCGATCTAATTGTGTCCTTTGGCTGACTAATAAAGGTAAACATTGGTGGGGGTCCATGCACTAAGATATTAAGTGGATGTGATTCTGCAGAGTACTATGACCCTGGGGCTGCCTCATCTGGGGGATCCAAGTGTGAAGTGGGAGATGACTCCAGCCTCAGCAAGGAATTGCGCAAATCATCGGCCATAATAGCAACAGCGTTCCTTAGCGCTGAAATGGGATATTTATTGTTTATGTTATTTTGTGTATTAACTTGAGAATGATCAAATAGCATACTTCCTACGCAGATGTGACAGAGGGTGCAACACCATGATGACAGATGTACAGAGAAAAAAAGAAAATCAACAAGGCAACTAGCATTTATGACATACCTACTATGTGCCAGGCACCGTGGTAAAGGCTGGGGATACAAAGAACAGTAAAAGACAACCTCTCCTCTTAAGGGGCTCCTTAATGAGCTAGAGGCAGGATAAATTGGAGGTAATACCAGAGGGAAGATACTGAGACTACGATGGACTGGGAAAGGCTTCTTGCAGAGGGGGAGGTTTTTGCAGAGATGTGTAGGAAGCCAGAAAGGCCCGGGGGTGGGGAGGGGGGGAGAGATGAGGAGAGAGAACATTCCAGGCATGGGGGCCAACTGGTGAAAATGAAAACAAAACGAAAACAATATCCAAAACAACGATAGAAATTCAACTGCTAATCTCAATGAGAAAGAAGAAAAACAGAGGCCACGAAAAGAAAACCAGTGTGCTTCAAAATGGACAAATTATATGTATATAAATAATCATAAAACCTAATGAGCGGTTTAAATTTTTAGGAATTCAATAAATAGTTATTTCCCAAAGATCAGAAATGGTGTACTATATTTAACTTCAAACTCGGAGCTATAAAGGAAAAAATGCTTTACATTAAAGTTACAATATTCTCCTCTTCCATTTGGCTGAACAGAACTTTTGGTGACCAGATCTTAAGCCCTGAACCTTTCTGAACTGCTCCTTAATGAAAGCCAGACTCTGTTCACCCCGATGCAGCTCTTTGGTTCACAATTTAGGCAGTCTCCAGATTAATAGCGGTTAGGGCAATCAGATTTATTTACCCAGCTCAGTACATGTAAGCTACACAGAAATTGGAAACTTTACAAAGCAGGATGAACTTGGGAATGACTGTCTGCCCTACTCAGAAAAAGAGAAGGTGGGGAAGGAAGGGGAGATTATGTCTCAAAGTTTGATACTTATTCTCTGAAATGTAAATTCATCAGTCATTAAACCCATTCTGACTGCTGAGAATGGAGGCAGATGCAGCACCCAGGGCTCAGGGAGGGATCCCAAAGGGTCAGGATGCAGCAGCAAAGGCAGGAAATGGAATGCCATGTCAAGGAATAATAGTAGGCCATTTTGATTGGAGTGAAGAATGCACTGAAATATGTTTCTAAAGTTGGGATCCCATAAATGGAGGAGGGGATGAGGAGCAGTGAGGGAGTACTTCCCAGCACAGGACCCTGAACAAGCATCGAATGAAGAGAGGGATTCTGAACAGTGCAGAGTAAGGCATGTTGCTGCTTTGTGGTGTTGAGAAGGGTAGGCTGAGGGATGCAGGGACAGCAAAGTCCAGCAGAGGGCAGCAGCATGGGGGTCCCAGATGAGGACAAAAGCAAAAAAAAAAAAAAAAAAAAAGGAAGGAGGAAGGGTGAAACAAAAACATTTTAAAGAAATCTTTGTCTTCGTTTCTTTGGCACAGGTCTACCACATGTTGTTTACTGAGCTAAACATTCTGAACACAAGCACTTTCAGTTCAAACAAGGTCATTTGGAATGTGTTGTCACCTGGGAGACCAAGAGGATGCTGACTCAGAGTCGGTGGCAAAAAACCAAGAGCAGGGCCTGTCACTGGCAGACCCATTAACCCAGGGGGGAGGGAGAGGATGTCAATAGGCATTGTCAGACCACTCCATATCACAGCTTCAGACCCAGCATTATGGTCTGTGAAGGCCAAATAGTCCTGCTCTCAGAGGGTTCCAGTAGCAAGGTCACGTAGACATGATCTGCCCTAAGAGACCCCTCCCTCCTCCCCATCTGTAGGGAAAATGCAGGGAGTAACTAATATGAGTAGTATTTTCTTCTTTCTTTCTCTTTTCTTTCCTTCCTTCCTTTCTCTTTCTTCTCTCTCTCTCTCTTTCTTTCTCATAGCATGACTTCCCTGCTTACCATTTCTGGGAATTTCTCTTCCATTAGCGCTCCAGGGCAGGAAACCATGCAGAGAGACTCCATTAGTGAGAATACCTCTCCTGGCTTTGTGTATTCATAATCATATGGTCACTGGACCAAGGGATTTTTCCTGATGAATTATCCAAGGCATCTCGCATGATTGCAGGGGGAGATGTAGGGCTGGAGAAGAACCTTCCAGGCAGCAGCTGATTGGAATAAATCAAATGTTTTTTTTTTTTTTTTTTTGCCACCAATTGAGAATGAGCCCCAGTGGGGTCTAGGATTCCCTGTAATTTGACATTAGTTGTATGACTGTTTATGGTTTAGATTTCTTTTAAGGACCATGTCTTAAACCCAAATAATTCTGGCTCTCGTTGATTGACCAACCATAGGTCCCAGCCCAAGCCTCATTTGGTCTGTGTTTGTTTGGGCTGAGATGGCTCAGAGTGAGTGTAAATAGCAATTGTTTCTGTTTTGCCCAGAAATCCCGAGGGTGTTCATCTCCCAGATTGGTTTTTTTTTTTTGACTAGGTAAAAAAGGCCATCCTTTGCCTCATTTTTACCTAGTCTTAACCACTGAATGGGCATTGTCCCAGTCAAACTGTGACCTGGGAAAGAGCTTAAAAAGGCCAAGGTCTCACATTGCAGTCAGGGCCATCTCCAGCTGTCTTGATCTATATCTTGCTCCTGGACCCAGATAGCTCTGGAAGAGAAAGTGAGGCTGGTGACTTTGCCCAGCCCTGCCTCACTTAAATCCAGTTCACTTGCAAGTCATGGCGTCACCTCCCTTATGTCATCGGTCCTATTTGAGAATGAAGAACAAACAGTAAACAAATGGCTGTGTAGAATTGAGAGTGGTCACAGAGTTTTGTTTGTGGAAGTATTGCCTTTAACCTTCTCCTGCTTTCATTAAATATCCCCTCAAAATATGTAAAGAAGTCACAAGAAGATTTATTCCCTTCAAGAGAGGGGAAAGTAGGCTTCTGGCTTGGAAGCTGTCCCTCTGTTTTGTTCTACAATAACAGTAATGATGCTTTTGATTTTTTCTCCCCAAACATAGGGTAGCTAGGCAACAAGGTAGTGCAGTGGATAGCGTGGAAGTCGTGGAGTTAGAAAAACATGAGCTCAAATTCAGCCCCAGAACCTTACTAGTTGTGTGACCCTGGGCAAGTTGCCCTCCCTCCCAGGCAGGGTTGTTGAGAGGGCAACATGAGATAATATCGATGAAACATTTTGCAAACTTTAATGTAACACAAGTGCTAGATATTATTATTGTTACTACTATTACTGTTCCTTTCTTTCAGATTTCTTTTCTTTTTTTAAAAAATATTTTGTTGATGCCCTTTGTCTTTACATCAGTTACACTGATAGCCTTCCTTCCAAGCTTGACCCTCCCTTATGACAAAGCAACAACATTCAATACGGCGAATAAAGCTACCAGTGTATATACTATTGTGTTCCAGTAGTCTGCCACTTTGTTGTGAAGGAAGAGGTGTGATTCGTTATCTGTTTCCCAGAACAAGCAGTGATGTTTCAGGGATTCAGACTTTCTTTTTGGTCATCTTTCATTCACATAGTTATAGTATTTTAGATGGATAGACAGATCAATAGATTGTAGACAGATTCAGCTAGATGGAAAGATAAATTGATTGAAATACAGATAGTGTGATTGATAATCAAATAGACAGACAGACAGATAGGTAGATAGATAGATAGATACACAGATAGAGAGCATTTATTGAGTGCTTACCAAGGACCAAGTCCTGTGCGTGATGTTCTTTTGGATCTGCTTACTCGGTTCTGCATCAGTTCATATGAATCTTCCCATGCATCTCTGAATTCTCAACATTTGTCCTTTCTTATTGTACTGTAACCCCTGTCCCAAAGTCCATGGGTATGAGATACGCTTTTTATTGGTGAAGATGAATACTCTGCCTTGTATGAGCGGCAGGACAAAGTTAGCAAGAGCTTCAATTCTTATTTAAGCTTCTTCAAGAGTCTTCAAGCTTCAAGTCACTTCAGGGGTTTCTGGCTTCCAGCTTCAAGAAGGAAGATGGAAGAGGACTTCAGGTTACTGAAAGAAAAGATTCAGGGAAGACATGAGAGGAGCCAGCAATCTTTACCACGTTCCTATCTTTAGCTTGCTGCACTAGAGACTTCAGGGAGTTTCCCCTTAGGTGAAACCTCAAGCTGAATTACCTTTCTCCCAATGGGAGCATTCCACTCTATGTTGTCTGATACATGTATTCTCTTATGTATACCTTCTCTGATTTCGCTTTTGCTACAATCTAGATAAATCTGTTTCTTTGCTATTCAATGTGTGTTTTCATTGTGGAACTGATATTAGATGAAATAGGGTCAGCCTTGGATATAGAACTTAGGGTGCTGCTTCCCCAGCAATAATGAAAAATGACAATCAGAAGATTGTATCAGATCACATCCCTTATACTAACAATAAGGGAGTAGATATACATAATTATAACCTGGTACTCCAGCTCTTTTTTTCCTTTAAAAATTTTTAAAAATTTTCATTTCCAAATTCTCTTTCCTTCCAGTCCCTCCTCCACCCATTAAGAAGGCAAGAAATACACCCATTGTGCATATCAAGTCATGCACCACATATTTCAATACTAGCTGTATTGCAAAAAAACTCCAAGAAAAATAAAGAAAGTAAAAGAAAATATGTTTCAATCTACATTTATTGTTGTGGATCATTTTACTAATCAGGGTATCCAAGTCTTTCACAGCTATTCATCATTACAATTGCTAGTATACACAGGATATCACATTGTTACTATACATAGGGTTCTTCTAGTTCTGCCTATTTCACTTTGTGTTAGTTCATATAAGTCTTCCCAGGTTTTTCTATAGCCATCTTGCTTTGTCTTTTTTAAAAAAATGTATATATATATATATTTCTTTTTAGTTTGAGTTTCAAATTCTCTCCCTTCTTTTCACCCCTCCCTCACCCACTGAGAAGGTAAGCAAAATGATACAAATTATACATGGGAAATAATGTAAAACATATTTCCACATTAGCCATATCATTAAAAAAGCAAAAAAGTGAGAAAATTATATTTCAATTTGCACTGAGTTCATCAGTTCTCTCTTTGAAGGTGGATAGCATTTTTTCATCATGAATCCTTTGGAATCATCTTGGATCACTGTATTGAATAGAGTAGGCAAGCCTTTCACAGTTGATCATCATTACAACATTGTTATTACAGTGCACAATGATCTCTCAGTTCTTCTCACTTCATTTTGCATCAGTTCATATGGGTCTTGTCATGTGTTTTTTTTCCTGAAAACCCCACACCCCCATTTATAGCACAACAATACCCCATCATAATCATATGCCACGACTTGTTCAGCTATTCACAAATTGATGAGCAGCCCCTCAATTTCTAATTCTTTCACTCCACAAAAAAAGCTTCTATAATTTTTTTTAATGTATAGGACCTTTTCCTTTTTTCTTTGATCTTCTTGAGTTACAGATCTATTGCTGGGTCACGGGGTATGTACAGTTTTATAGCCCTTGGACAAAGTTCCAAATTGTTCTCCAGAACAGTTGGACCAGTTCACAACTCCACCACCAGTTTATTAGTCTACCTATTCCCCCTCATCACCTCCAGCATTTGTCATTTTTGATAGATGTAAGGTGGTACCTCAGGATTGTTTTAATTTGCCTTTCTCTAATTTTCATATGACTATAAATAGCTTTGATTTATTATTTTGAAAACTCATATTCATGTCATTTTGTCACTTATCAATTGTGGAATGGCTGTTATTTTTATAAATTTGGCTCAGTCCCCTATATATTTGAGAAAGGAGACCTTTATCAGAGAAGCTTACTGTAAAAATTTCCCCCCAATTTCCTGTTTTCCCTCTAACTTTGTCTGCATTTGGCTGGTTTGTACAAACTGTTTAAATTTAATGTAATTATCATTTTACCTTCCATGACCCTCTCTGTCTTTTGTTTCATCATGAACTCTTCCCTTATCCATAGATCTGATAGGTAATATTTTTCTGTGTTCTCCTAATTTGCCTATCATATCACCTTTCATATTTAAATCATATATCTATTCTAACCCTAATCTTCCATTTGAACTGTCTTAGGAAGATTCTGAGGATCACCTGGCAGGATAAGGTACCAGACACTGAAGTCCTTGCTCGAGCTGAACTGCCAAGCATTCAGACTGTGCTTCAGAGAGTGCAACTCCGATGGGCTGGCCATGTTGTTCGAATGCAAAATGTATGCTTGCCAAAAAAGACTATTTTATGGCTAACTCACATGAGGCAGGAGATCACATGGTGGTCAGAAGAAGCAATACAAAGACACCCTAAAGGTCTCTCTCAAGAACTTTGGATTTGACTGTGCAACATGTGAGACACTGGCACAACATCACACAGCATGGCATGTCGACATCAGAAAGGGTGCTGTGCTCTATGAGCAAAGCATAATTGAGACAGCATAAATTGTAGGATGCACAAATTTGGAGTATCCACCCCAAATATTCACACAGATTATCTGTGTCCAACCTGTGGTAGAGCATTCCAAGCTCATATTGGTCTGATCAGCCACAGTCAGACACACTGAAATTTTGCTTTATCATGGTGATGTTATTTTGGTCCTCTTCAAGAACGAAAGACAACAATCAACCAACCAATCCTGGATTACAATGTAAAATGTTAGTCTGTGCCTAAACCTGCTTTTCAGGTTTCCCAGTAGTTTTTTTTTTTGTTGTTGTTGAATAGTGACTTCTTGCCCCAATAACTTGGATCCTTGTGTTTATCAAACATTATATTATTATGGTCATTATTGTGTAGCTAACCATTCCACTGATCCACCAGTCTGTTTCTTATCCAGTACTGAATTGCTTTGACGATTACTGCTTCATAATTTAATTGGAGATCTGCTACTGTCAGTCCTCCTTCCTTCACTTTTTTTCATTGATTCCCTTGATATGATTGACCTTTAGTTTCTTTAGATGAATTTTGCTATTATTTTTTCTAGATTTATAAAAATTTTTTTGATATCCACTGAATAAATAAATTTGGGAAGCATTCTAATTTTTATTATATTGGTTTGACCTACCCATGAGCTATTAATATTTCTCCAGTTGTTTAAATCAGTCTTCATTTATGTGAAAAGTGTTTTGTAATTTTCTTACAGTTCCTGGGTGTATGATGGCAGGTAGACTCCCCCAAGTATTTTATATTATCTGCAGTTACTTTAAATGGACTTCTTCTGAGTTCTGTTGGTAATATAAGGATATGCTGATGGTTTGTGTGGCTTTATTTTATATTCTGCAACTTTGCTAAAGTCCTTAATTGCTTCAGCTTAATTAATTGACTCTGTAGGGTTCTGTAAGTATACGATCAGATCATCTCCAAAAAGTGACAGTAATTTTTTCTTATTGCCTCTGCTTATTCTTTCAATTTCTTTTTCTTCACATTGCTATAGCTAACATTTCTAGTACAATATTGAATAGTAATGGTGATAATGAATAGTCTTACTCCCCCTCCCTCACCCTCTCCCCACAATCTCATTAAAAAGACTTCTAATTTGTCCCCATTACAGATAATGCTTGCTTTTGATTTTAGCTAAGTAATACTTATCACTTTATCCTTTTGTTCCTATGCTTTTTAGTGTTTTTAATAAGAGACTCCCTCTCTCTGAGGAGAGCAGAGTGAACTCTGGCCCTGACTTTCATCTCTTCTGATAGGAATTAAAGCTTCCCTTGGAGAAGGTTGGGGAGGGTGGAGGCTAAAGATGCCTATTCTGCTTCCCTTGGAGCCATAAGACAGCCCCTTGCACACATAAGCCTTGCCTTTGTGGTACAAGAATATTCCATGACTTTCATATACCACAAATTAATTTACTCATTTTTTTCCAGTGCATATGTATTTGTGTTTTAGAGGGAGTGCATATGTATTTAAGCTCTCATTAGAGTGAGGAGCAAATATTAACTTGGCAATAAATTGCAGTTCTGTAATTGATGATGGCTCAGGCTTAGTGGTCCCAGGTATGGAGACTAATGTGGAGATGGGCAAGATGCCTGATGGGCAAGCAGTGGATATTAACTCTTGGCCAGTAAGTTTCACAGGCATTGTATGTTTATCCCATCTGCCTTCATGGATGGGGACCTTTTGGTACCACTGGCCCTTTGGTAAGGTATGAGTTCCTTGTCTTATTTTTCAGGTCAACATTATGTGTGAAGATAATAGATAGATTCCAAGGTACTTCCATAGTACTTAGTCTTTTAAAAGTGAGGCTAGTGATAAGAGATGTACATAAAGTGAGGACCAAACCTGGATGGCAGGACAGAGAGACCAATGTGTCCAAAAAGACTTGGTTCTTTGGAGGAAAACCTGGGAAAGTTGGGAGGGGGGAAGTTTTAGATTAGATCTAGTCTCCATCTTCATGGAACCTAGTGGAGAATGTTGGTGTTTACCAACAAAGCTGCCTATTATGTACATTTTATGATCAGTGCATTAGAGAAGAGCAAACATAATTCAGTGTGAAGTCTGAAGGTAAAGACTACAGGAAACAAGGAAGATTTCCTGGAGCAGGTGGCATTTGAGTTGAGCTTTGAAGGATGATTAGAAATTCAAGTGGCAAAGAGATAACCTCACTTGAACTTATCCTGAATCCACCTGCTTCCCTGAGTTCAGACAGTCAGATGTCATGTCCTTGTATACCTGATGGAAAGTGTTCACCCAAAGCAACGTAGTGTTTTCATGACATGGATAATTCAATTCAACAAGATCAATTTTCAAGTTCCCAGCCATTTTGTGTACAGTCTCTATGCACTAAGGCATACATGTTATCATCTCTCACATTAGAACATAAACTCCTTGAGACCAGAGGCTGTTTCATTTTTGTCTTTGTATGCCCAGCACTTGACCTGATGCCTGGCACATAGTAGGTGCTTAATAAATACTTATTGATTGAGTGATTCTTTTTCCTTGGTGGGATCTGTCAGTGGTTATTCTAAACTTTCTTTATCTCCTCCAGCCCCCTATGCCATTTCTGCCCTCCTTCTCTCTCTCACAGAGAACTTGACTTCTTACTTTCCTGATAAAACAGATACTACTCCGTATGAAACTCCTCTTCTCCCAGTCCCATGCCTCAAAACCCTTTGGTACTATCCATTCTCTCTACTTTTGCTTCAGTCTCTGAGGAAGAGGTCATTATTTCCAAGGTCAGTTTCTCCACTTTTGCTGTTGATCTTAGCCCCTTTCACCTCTTACAGAACTCAGCCATTCCTTCTCTTTGGTTTTCTATCTTTTGTCTAACTGATATATTTTTTGATGCTTAGACATGTTCCTCTCTCTCTTTAAGAAAACTTCACTGACCCTGTTGTCCTTATGCTAATACGCTATCTGATTTCCCATTCAGAGCCACATTCCTAGAGAGGAACATTTGTACTTATGGGTTCTACTACTCCATCATCCACTGATTTCTCAATCCTTTGCATTCTTGTTTCTCCCCCCATTACTTAATAGTGACTGACTTTTCCAAAGGTTATTAATGATTTAAACTGCTAAATCCACTGACCTCCTCCCAGTTCTCAATCTACTTGACCTCTACATTTTTGATACTAACACCCCTTTCTCATGGATACTTTCTCTTTCCTTGACTTCCTTCACATTGTTCATTACTAATTTTCTTCTTACTTGTCAAAAACCTCCTTCTCAGTCCCTTTTTTGAAATGATCATTCATCTTCTGTCCATTGTATTGTGTCTCCTGTTTCTGTCCTGGGTCCTTTCCTGTTCTCTCTCCCTAAACTCTCTCTTGATGATCTCATCAGCTCCCATGGGTTTAATGATTATCTCCACTGATGACTCCCAAACCCATACATTAGGCCTTAATCTATTCTGAATTTCAGTCCCAAATTTCTTATCCTCTTGAGAATTTCTTCACATTGATTGATGTCTCAGACTCAATATATTCAAAACTGAAGTCAGGTGTTCCCCACTCACCTCTCTCCAAACTTACCTATTTCATTCTCTCAACAAGTTACTGAGGATAAAAAACTAACTGCTTTCTTGATGTCTCTCTCTCTCTCTCTCTCTCTCTCTCTCTCTCTCTCTCTCTCTCTCTCTCTCTCTCTCTCTCTCTCTGTGTCTGTCTCTCATCTCTCCCATCACCCTTTATTCTCCATTTATAGACTCTTACTGTTGTTTAAGGCTTCATCACTTATCAACTGGAAGTGTCCACCTTTACAGTGTGTGTGTGTGTGTGTGTGTGTGTATGTGTGAGTGTGAGTGAGTGAGAGAGAGAAAGAGAAAGAGAGAGAGAGAGAGAGAGAGAGAGAGAGAGAGAGAGAGAGAGAGAGAGAGAGAGAGAGAGAGAATGTCATGAGTGGTTGGGGGAAATATTTGTATGTTTGTTCTTGCAATATCTGTAAATATCACTTTGTAAAAGCTACCCAGTGTTAAGAGGTTAAATGGAACTGAGATGCTAATTTCTGGCCCCCTTAAAGAAGAAGAGCAGGACTTGTTGGGACTTGAGTAGACTGCAGAGAAAAGAGACACATACGAAGTCCGTAGGGTATCTTGGAACGCTGAGGGAAGTGGTGATTGACCTATGCCAGAACAATCTCCCTTATGCAATGTACACTGTTAGGGCAGGGACTGTCTTAGGTTTTGAATTTATATCCAAAGTGATTATCATAGTGCTTGATAAATAAATAAATATTCATTCATTCATTCTCCTGGTAGAGACAGAGAAGGTAAAAGAACAGGTTACTGGACAAGGTCTTTTTCGTTATGCAGGGACTAGAGATCCCCTGCTCTGCTCTTCTAGTTGGTTTATAGTTATAGTAAAGGATCACTTCATCCTTCGTCTCTGTGATCTGGACATTTCCATCCTTTCTTCTCTAAGGCCTGACCATTGTGGCTTGTCTTTCAATGACTGGTCCTTATAGCCCTTCTTAGGTATCTTCCTGCTTGCAATACTTTCTGTTTCTTCCCACACTTTCCCCTTCTTCCCCCCACTCCCCCCATTTCAAGGTTAGGTGCATAACTCTTGTGATTCAGCAAATCCAGGGTGGAGATTGGCTCACCCATCTCACTGGTATCTGAGTGACTTCAATCACTGTCTCTGTGGGTGGGGTCAACAGTGGACTAGGTAAGAAAATTAAAATATCTACAAAGTCATTTCCAAGGGAAGGTCCCTCACTCTACAAGACAATGTGTCAACAACAGAATAAAGGCATCACCAGAGGGCACCTTGGATGGGTAGCACAGGAGCACCAGAAGCAGTGGTGGTCAAGGATGGTGCTAAGAAGCCCAGAATCCACCCTTCCTTGTAGTGCATATAATGTGGAATTGATGATCAATACCTGAGAAAGAGAGGGAAGGGAGGACAGAGAAGGGTTAGGGCACGCAAGGATGGTGGCAGAATGGATGTCCTCTCCCTGTTCTTGTGTTCTGGTCAGAATTCCTGGGCTGAAAGTGGTTCTAGAGAAGTGAGGTATGTTTGGGGGACAGCCAGACCATTTGTATCCAGGACTCCCTGCACCAATAGCTACTTCCAGGTTGGACACATTGTCTATGATGCACAATTTATTAAAACAAACAAGAAGGCAAAAAGGCAAATCTCCCAGATGTTGCACTTTCTTTTCTCTTGGGGTTTATTAGCTTCTTTCTTTGGGGCTCATAGGTTGCTTTATTTTTGTGTCAATCCTGGAATTCTGGGAAGTTCACCAAAGAACAGAGCAAAGTTCTCTCTCAGATTCTTTCTTCCCCACAGACTGTATTGTGAGTTAGTCCTAGGATCCAATTGGATGGAATACTGTTTGCCCAAGGTGTGGCCAAGGGGGGAGCCTTGGAGTTGTTCACATGCTCAGCACTGTGGTATAAGAGAGGAAGGCTGTGTGTGGCAGGACAATGCTCGTGTCCAGAGCAGAGCTCTCCCCATGTTGTCCTGGTTCTCCTCATGGCTCCCTGGGAACCTCTCCAGGCTGTGGTTGTGCTCAGCTTCCCTGGGACTCATCTGGGGCCTGCTCCAACTGACCTGGCTCCTGTTTAGGAGGCAGAAGCTTCTCCAAGGCCTCCCTAGGTCTCCTACCCACTGGTTCTTTGGGCATTCCAAGGAGGTAGATCCAGACCCTTGTCCAGTGGCAAAGGTAAGAGGGATGGATTTGAAGAGGTAGAAGAAAGGCACACAAAGAGAGAGAAAAAAAGGGGACAGGGAAAGGAGGCAGAAAGACAAGAGGAGGGAATGATAAATAAAGGCAGAAAATGAATTACAGGATCTCAGTAATGAAAAGTTCAGTGGCAACTAGCTCCTCCAATACCTGACCAAGACACTCTGCCCCCTGCCCAGGAAGGGAGTCCACTATCTCCTCATCATACAGCTTGTTCTCCATTAGACCAACTCTCACTGTTAGGAAGGTTTTTTCCTGATGTCCAGATGGAATCAGCTTGTCCAGCACTACCACTTGTCCCTACTCTCAATTATTCCTAGTTCTGCCCTTGGGCAGAGAGATGTGAAAGAGTGGGAAGAAGAATGCCTACAAATTGGCCCTTTGGACTCCTTGGAGCTAGACATGTGCCTCAGGATGGAGAGAAACAAGAAAAGGGCAAAGGAGAAGAAAGGGTCCAGGGATAATAGAGGAGGAGAGGGAAGAGGAGAGGAGAGGCAAGGAAAGCGGGAACAGGGAAAGGATTGAAGAGGAAGAGGTAAAGGGAGTAGAGAGGGGGAAAGGAGAGAGAAAGAGGAGAACATGAGGAGGGAGAAGAGAGGAGGACATTGGGAAGGGGGAAAGGGAGGTGTGAGGACAGGAGGCAGTTGAGGAGGAGGAAGAGAACTATTTGTTTTGTCCCTGAGAAATGAGGTTAATGTCTAACAAGCCCATTCATCTGGACATTTTGTAGCCTCTTGTCTTCTGTACTATTCCTCTCTACTGCTTCTCTCAGGTCTTTGCTGACTGGTTCATCTAAATATTCTTCACTGGATCAGTATCCAAGTCCTGTTTGCTCTTTTAGAGGAATGTTCCCCAGTTTCTGTCCTGAGCCTTCTCTGCTCTCTCTACATTCTCTCCTTTGGTGATCCCATCAACTGCCATGAGATCAGCTCTATTCTGATGACTCTGAGGGCTACCTCTATCCATTCCCAGTCCCACATGATTGTTGTTGCTTTCTTGCCATGCCTTTCCATGTGGCTATCTTCTTGGCATCTCAAACCCAGCAAGTCTAAAACAGAACTCATTATTCCTCCTCCCCCTTGAGTTGTCAACTTGAGTTGTCAGTGACCTCCCCAGGAGGCAGCTGGGGGGGGGGGGCGGTCAGTTCTAGTACTTCAGCTGATGAGCTTTCCCCAGTGTGCTCCCATTGCTTTTTTAATATAAAATCAATATCAGTTACTCAGACAGGCTTTATTGGCTTTTAGAAAAGGGCTTTTAGTAGACTGGTATTGTCAAGCGACTTGGTACAAAACAACCCACAGCCTTCCCTCTAACTTGGGAACACTCTCCCCTAAATGCCTACAGAAAGTGGGCTTAAAGGTACAGCATACTCCTGGAAGTCCTTTTCTCTCCTTCCTTGAGCCCTCATGATGATCCCTGTGGGCAGGGGAAAGTCCATGTTCCTGCTGCGCTCCTTGGAGAGTTGCAAAACTCCCTTCCTCAGAGTAGACAAAGTCATCAGTGATTCCAACTGTTCCAATGAGAAGTCCAAATCTTCTAATCTTTTGACATTCATAAGGTTATTCTCTGGTCAGTAATGGAGGAGGAGACATGAAGTCTTCTTGTCTTCCCCCTAAGAGTTTGGTGGGACTATTCTCCTTCATCTGTAGCCTTGAATGCTGGATGGAGTTTGGACTGCCTCACTTCTACTCAAGTCTATGAGGCATGACAGAGTCTCTTTAACCAATCCTGACATACTTCCTATGTAGAATAATTTCATTTATTCCTTCAAAAATTGATGAACTATCTTCCTTTAGTGAATCAGTGACCAGGTCTTGCTCCTTTAGCAAGGACATATACTAGGCTGCACCCAGGGTCCTTTTCTCTCTCCCTATATTCTCTTCTTAGTCACCTAAGAAGATTCCATGCATTCACCCTTAGTTCAATGCCCCTGACAGATTGACTAAGTGAAGTGTTCATGACCTTTTAATCCATCCAACTCCCAGAACAATCTTCCTAATGTACAGATCTAATCATGTTGCTACTTTGCCCACAAATTGCAAATGGCTTCCCATTGCCCACAAATAACATAAAAATGACTCAGGCTGGCATATACACCTAGGGCACTAATCCTCAGTTGGCTCCCACTTACTCTTCTAGTCTTATTTCATACTACTCCCCTTTGTGTACTCTTTTTTTACTTGTCACACTCAGCCTCTAGCCATTTGTAGAAATTAAAATGTTATCTCCCACTCCCAAGACTTTGCAGAAGCCATCTCCCCTGCTTAGAAAGAACATCCTCAGTTTGCCACTTTAGATTCTTTCTCCAAGCCTCAGCTCAGAACTTACCTTCTCAGTGAGGCATTCCCTGATACCTTTGCCTCACATTTGCTAATGCTTTCTCTTTTCTCACTAAAAAAGGTAGAGTGTATGACAGACATTCTTGTTCAATCATGTTAGACTCTTTGTGATCCCATTTGGGGTTTTCTTGGCAAAGATATTGGAGTGGTTTGCCATTTCCTTCTCCAGCTCACTTTACAGATGAGGAAACTGAGACAAATAGGTTAAGTGACAGCTAGCATGTGTCTGAGGCCAGATTTAAATTCAGGAAGATGTGTCTTCCTGACTCCAGGCCTGGAACTTTATCTACTGTACCACCTAGCTGCCTTTGACATTCTTAAAGACTATTATAAACTCCCTTCCCGCTCCCTCCCCAGCAATACCTTTAGAACAAGCAGATGTCACTTTACTGAGCAAAGTCAAGGCTGAGAACAGGATCAAGCCACATGTCAAGTGAAACTGCCTCTAGAGCTTGTGAAGTGGCCAAGATGCATGAGTAGAGTTCAAAGGCTCTCCATGAGTGATATCCATCTGAATTCATCCTCTGACATGGCGACAAAAAAAGCACCAAATAAATTGCCAAGTCATGGGCATTTGTCTGTAGAAAAGAATCTTTCATGATTGCAATTCTGAAACATGTAACTGCTATAAGAAACTAGCTTAAGTAATCCAGATTTAATTATCAATGTGGATTATACAAAGGAATACACAGACTGTGTAACACATCCCTAAAAACAGTTAAAAGCCCCAAAGCATGTACAAATCCTAACAAGACATAATCTGGCAGCTGGAATTTTACATAATATGTTTGCTCTTTTGCTTTGACATACAAATGACAAATTCCCATACAGACCTAAAAATATTCTGGAGAACTCAACCACTAAAGAAAATTGAAATCAGGCTATTATCAGAGCCTTGCTGTTGCCCACAATCTCCTTGACAGAATGTTCCTTAAAAAAAGACACCATAAGAGCAATGTTGTTACTAAAAGGCACCATGCCAGTGTAAGAAGAACCCATGTGTACTTACAGGGTTCCACATGTAGTGAACTCCATGTATAGAGAGGGCTATCTCTCTGCCTGTAGAATAAGGAGTACCATTATGTGGCTCAAAGTGGGGAGGCAGAATAGATATCTCTTGCCTCTTTTCCCCCTACTCTTCTCCAATGGAGACTTTCATTCTTGCCTGGAGGGGAAGCAGGAGGTTGGGGCTGGAGGTCACTCTGCTCTCCTCAGAGTGACAGGGCACCTATAGATGCATAACTACTTACTCCCTTAAATATTGTTAGTCTAGGGAATATGGTCCAGTTCAATCTAAATTCTGCTTATTGGGTCATCATTAATGAAGAAGGAGGACTCTAAGCTCTACAAGCAAGGTTTGGCCCCTTTACCACCAAATACCAGTTCCACAATGGACACATGAGGCAAAGAAACCCATTTATCTGATGTCAGTAAAACAGAAATGAAAACAGTGACTTTATAAGGGGTGAACTTAACTCTTCATGTCTTTACTCAACTACCAAAAACTATTGATATTTGTTCCATCTGAGCAATTGTCCTCAGAAAGGCATAATGGCAATGCAGCAGCTTTGCCATTTCTTTTTACAGCTTACTTTATAGATGAGGAAACTGAGGCAAACAGGTTAAGTGACAGCTAGCACGTGTCTAATCATGCTACTATTTTCCCCACAAATTGAGAATGGCAATTTCTCTCTGAACCTCACCAGAAAATATACGAAAGAGATAAGAACCATAACAAAACCCACAATGAAAATATTGGAGTAATAGTGCCAGGCAACTTGGTGGTGCAGTGGATAGGGTTCTATACTAAGAATCAGGAAGACCTAAATTCAAATCCCACCTTTCATACTTAACTAGCTCTGTGATGTTGGGAAACCACTTCACTTTTGTTTGTCTGAGATTCATTATCTATAAAATGGGAATGATAATAATAGTACTTACCTTCCAGGGTTGTTGTGAGGATAAAATGGAATAATATTTGTAAAGCACTTCACATACCTTAATTACTAGCTATTATTTGGCAAGGCAGCTATGTGACGGTACACTGAGTGCTAGGCCTGGAGTCAGGAAGACTGACTGCACCAATGGATTTCCCATCTCTCACAATTGATACTAAAGGGCATGAGAGTGAATATGGATGGCTTCTTCTGATCTCGGTGTGAGTGTTTGCCTTGTGTGAGTTCTTTGTATAAGAGTTTTTTAGGCAAACTTATTGTTGGCATTCAGACTTCATGGCCAGCCCATCAATGTTGCACTCTCTGCCCCAGAGATTGAATGCTTGGAACATTAGCTTGAGGATGGATCTCAGTGTCTGGTACCTTATCCTGCCAGGTGATCTTTAGAATCTTCCTAAGACAATTCAAATGGAAGTGATTCAGTTTTCTGGCATTGTGTTGGTAGACTGTCCAGGTTTCACAAACATACAACAATGAGGTCAGCACAACAGGTCTGCAGACCTTCAGTCTGGTATTTAGTCGAATATCTCTTCTCTCCCACACTTTACTTCTGAGTCTCCCAAATGCTGAGCTAGGTCTGGAAATGCATGAGTCAAACTCATCAAGTATGTGGACATTCCTGGGAAGCATATATCAAGCCAAGTGAACTTATCGATAGCATTTAATTTTTTTTCATTTGCTATAAGCAAGGATTACATGTATGAATGGAGCAGTGCTGGCTGGTGGAGAGCCTCTGTTTTCTTGGTGTTGATTGTGAGGCCAAAATTAGCACAAGCAGCAGAGCATAGATCCATATTCTGTTGCATCTCAGTCTTACAGACTGCTTTGATCACACAATCATCTGTGAACAAAACAATCACATACCAACTTTCTTTCTACTTTTGTCTTGGCTTGTAGCCTTTTCAAGCTAACTAGTTTATCATCAATGGAGCAGCTGACCTCAATGCCATTTTAATCTTTGTTGAAGGCATCCAACAACATTGCAGGCAACATGATAGAAATCATGGGAGCAAGCACATTGTCCTAGTGTGTGCTGCATTGGTAAGTGGGAAAGCATAGCAGCATCTTTTATCCAGAACCCATGCAAACATGCCATCACAAGACTGGTATCCAATACTGATGCATTTCTCTGGGCAACAAAATTTCTCCAAAATCTTCCCCAAGCTTTCATGACTGACAGTATCAAAGGTCTTAGTTAGATCAATGAATGTTGCATACAGACCTCTGCTTTGCTTCTGACAGTTCTCCTGGACTTCTCAGTCCTGGACTTGCCAACACCATGTTGACCAGACCTCTACCTTTTTTGAAGCCACACTGGCTCTCTCTTACCATCTTTAAGAGCTGCCAGCCCTCCCCAAACACCCTATACCACCCCCACCAAGGATAGTTAATGGTTCAACATCAGCTTGGCAAGAGGTTTCCAGCAGTGTTCCCTGTCTCTTCATCTTCTATGTTTTTTCTGTCTTCCACCTTCTTTTACTCTCTCATCTCATCCTCCCCACCTCTACTTACACATCTCTTATTTCTTCATCTCTGTCTCTCGTAAACTGAATTCAAGTTACCTTACCAAAGTGAACATTTCAAAGTACTATTAAAAAAAGGATAATGGATGTGACTTCTGAGTCACTGTCAGTTAAATCTAAGTGATTACGGAGAACATGAGAGGTACTGGAAAAGTGTACTGAGAATCAAAAAGGGAAAGAGAATGAAATTTGTAAGCTCTAGATAGTGAGCTTCTTTGATTTCTTGCAAAATTCTACAACATATTATTAAAGAGATGGCTAATGAACATCTGCAAAAGAAAGTGATGATCATAGCCAATCAACCTGGCCTCAAGAAAAGATCATGCCAGACTAATTTTATTTCTTTTTTTCAGTAGATAAGTGATTAAATTGTGTCAGTACAGCTTACTTAGATTTTAGCATAGGATTTGATTAAGCTCTTCATGCTACTTTTATAGAAAAGATGGGGAAATTTGAGTTGGATGATATGTGGATTCAGAACCAGCTAAATGCATGAATTTAACCTAGTCACTAATGGCTGTACAGAAACTTGTTGTAGATCTCCAGTGAAGCATCTCAGACACTTGTGTTCAGCCTTTTGCAATTTAACATTTATACAAATGACTTAGATAAGGAATAGATGATATCCTTTTCAAATATATCAATGATGCACAGCTAGGAAGGATTAGCTAACCCACTGGATGACAGATTCAGGGCCCTAGAAGATCTTGACAAGGTTAACATTGGACTAAATGTTAAAAGATGAATTGTAATAAGGACAAATGCAGGTACAAAATGTAGGTACAAAAAATAACATCCCAAATACAAAATTATGGGGAGCAGGGATTGGTCAGATATCAACTGGTCTGAAAACGGTCTGGGAGATTTAGTGGACTAAGTCAGCATGTGTGCCGGAAGCAAAAAATTTAATGTGGTTTTCAGATACATTAAGAAAGGAAGAGTACTTAGAAATAAGGAAAATGATAATTCCCCTGGTTATCTCCTGGTAAGACTATATTTGGAATATTGTGTTCCATCATGGGCACTGCCTTCTAGAAAAAAATTGTTGAGCTGGTAAATGATCACAGAAGACCAAGTTGATTCATGAAAGGCCTTATATCCATACTTTGAGAACAAGAGCAGGGATGTTGAGCCTTGAAAGAGAAGGCACAGGTGGATAACTGTCATCATGTAATTGAAAGATCATCATGCAGAAGACTGTGTAACTGTTTGGACCCACAGGGAAGAACCAGAGGAAGTAGGTTGACATTTAAAGAGACAAATTTGGTCTTAATACAAGGAAAAATTCCTAACATTAGAGCTCGCCAAATGTAGAATTTGATCTTCAAGTCAGGTTTCCACTGAATGACCACTTGGCAGTATGCTTGAGTGAGGATTTCAGATATTTTTAAGGTATGGACTGGACTAGATGGCTGATGACATCCTTGCAATTCAAATTCTATTATTTTGTGATTCCTCCTTCCCTCATTTCTGTCCCTTTCCATTATTAGTTTCCCTTATGTCCTTTTCTACTTTCTTACCTTTGTCTTCCCACATCTTTCCCAAATCTTTCCCTTACACATCTACTTCTCCAGAACTTCTTTCTCCATCTACCCTTCCCCTTGGATTTCTTTCTTTGTTTTGATAGACAGCTTTTTCACTGATGGTAGCTGAAAGGACTGCCACTTGTCATTCCCACCTCTCACACATACTTGTGTGATTCTGGGCAAATTACTTAACCCCTCAGTTTTCTAAAGGAGGATTTAGGACTATATAAAGTTACAGTGAAGGAGCTGATCTGTGTGATAGAGAGGATTTTTTCACCCAGGAATTTCCTGAGTTTTATACCAATGAATTCATAGGTCCATTCCATAATTGTGACATTTCTCTCTCTTTCTCTCTGTCTCTTTCTGTCTCTTTTTCTGTCTGTTTCTTTCTCCATACATATGTATATATGTGAGTATGTATAATGATTTATCATTATTTTACATTTAAGTTGTATATTCATTTGCAGCCAATTTTGGTTTTTGGTTCAAGGAACTGGTAAAAATCCACTGTTTTTTTCCGTAGATGTTTACTAGTCATACATTTACATAAGAATCCAAGCTGGTTCCTAGTTAAATTCAGTGCAACAAACATTTGCCTAAGGGTCATAGATTCCTTTTCTAAATGATCACAAAAATACCTTGAATATCATATTCTGGAATTCTAATAAGAAACATTTAACTGATGAGTCTGGTTTCCTTTCCTTTTTTTTTTTTTTTAAGTAATCCTGCCACCTTCCTTTCTTTGAAAGTCAGTATCACAACAGCTATTCTCCAGTTCCGCATTTCTTCTGTTTTCTCTGATTTTTCTAAGGTCACTAACTGTGGTTCATCAAGCACATCCAGTCATTCAGGTGGGTTTATCTATGCCAGGCGACTGATGGGTACTCACTGTGGTTCTCTGGGTACCATTTCCTCACTAATCTCAGTCTTCAACTCCCTGTTGACATTTCTATTCTGTTCTCTTTACTGGGAAAAAGAGTCTTACATATTAACAGAAATAGAAGGAAAAATGATGGCTGAGTGGATCTATCCTCTCCCTCCTCAGTTAGTCACAGTCATTGTCACCCTGGACAGTGGACGCATCTGTCCCTTGATCTTACTTTTTCCCTTTTTTATTGTCCTTAGTTCTCTTCACCAGTCTTAGTTCATGCTGATATAGTAATAATGGCTACCATTTATGTGTCATTGTAAAATTTGCAAAGCCTATGTATGTATGTATATGCGTATTTATACATACACACATATGTGTATATATGTCTTTGGATATCTATCTACAATGCCTTTATACATACACACATATATGGCCCACACAACAACCATAGTTCCTCTTATTATCCCCCTTTTCAAAAGGAGGCAGCTAAGTCTGAGAGAAGTTAAATATTTTAACTGGAGTTGTACAGTTAATAAGTGTCTGAAGCCAGATTTGAACTCAAGCCTTTCTGATCCCAGGTCTGACACTCTATCCGCTAGAGCACATCTCTGTCTAACTTGATCCTGTACTCTAGGACCATGAGCTTATGTTTATCTCATCCTTCCGTCTTCTTTGTCTTCTCTAATTCTCCAGAGAATCCATATTCTTATCAATGAAACTATTCCCCCCAAAGATGCAGATCCCAACCGATGCATCTCAACTGATCCGGCATGTCTATTAAATCTAAGTGAATCAATGAGTTCCCTGTGCATCCACATTGTTTTACTTAAGCATCAGCCTCCCTTTCTTCTTTATTAGAATTATGTCTCTTTTATCTCCAGGATTCTATTCCCAAGAGCCTCCGATCCCTCTTGGGAAGACTTCCTCTGTGGAATTTTAGGCCATGAGATCCTACTTTTTTACTTGATTGCTTTGAAATCTGTTCTCTTTAAATCCAAGGATTATCAGACTATTCCCAGCTTCTGATGACAAACTCTACAATGGAGTGATAACTTCCCCTAAGGTTCCCATCATTTCAACACTGAAGAGGGTATGTTCTGGGGGGAAAAACCTCCTAGTTTCCTGTTATGGCCATTTACTCTTCTAGTTATGAAGTTCTTTGACCACTAAAGTACCTCTTTCTTCTTGCTTAGTGGCTTCAAGAATTAGAATTCCTGAAAGGAAGGCTCCTTTAGCTAGCTAGAATAAGGGATAGAGATTGCTCCCAGTGGTGCTCTTTGCAGTGATGAATTCTGATTGAAGTGAGGGCGCAGACAGTGTATTTGGAGGAAAGTGACCTGGGTGGGGTGTCAGGGGACCTGGTTCTTCCACTCACTCCATTTGATTCCATGATCTTGACTCAACCATTCCCTTCACTAGGATTTAATTTCCCTTCTGTAAGTTCGGTGCTTGAACACATGACTTCTCCTGCCCTTTCCAGCACTAACACTATGATTTCCTTGCACAGATAAAGTGATTAGGACCAGAAAGGCTGCTCTGAAGGAGCAGGAGGAACAGGAGAAAATTTAGGGGAAGAAACGCCTGGATTTTCTCGACATTTTTCTTAGGACTGGAGTGCATCTGAGGGGCTTCAAAAGGATGAGTTAATCTGGAGTTTGATATAGGCAAAGCCAAAGTGGGTCTTTAGGGCCCTCCCCCCTCCTTGTTCTCCTCTCCTTGCTCCAAGGATTGTCTGTCTCTCTCCATTCCTGCTTCTTTTTTTTTGTGCATTTGCTCATTCATCAAACAGGAGGAAAGATCAGTGGGGAAGGGACTGTCCACTCAAGATTTCATGGGGGAGCTAAGGAAGGATGGTTAAGTTGAACTTCACTTTTATTGGCACAGAGGATGCAGGTAGGCAGAGTGAAAGTGGATACAAGATGTTATAGAAGAAAAGGTTCTAGATTTGCTGTCAAAAGCCCTGGGTTCAAATCCTGGTTCTGACTTACCACCTGTGTGTCATTGAACAAGTTGCTTCTCCCACTTCAGCCTCACTTTCCTCCTCTGGAAAATGAGATTTGGCCCCAAAGGTCTCTAAGACCCCTTTCAGTTCTAAATCTTATGCATAAGAAGGAAATTCAGGTAGAAGGATGGTTCTTCCTCCAGCCCCATCAAAAAAGAAGATTCCATTACCCTCCTATTTAGGTCCTTTTTCTCCTATTTAGCAGCTTTTATTAGGGGAAGTTCTCTCTGAAATCTACTTTGAATCCGTCCTATTGTGTCATCCACCCATTTTTGTCACCTCTATTTCTTCCTTAAGGATGAGAACAAGACAAAGTTGTCAGATGCAGACCTACGGTCTGAGGTGGACACATTCATGTTTGTGGGGCATGATACCACCACCAGTGGCAGAGCACCAGCAGCAAGGCCTGGAGGAGATCCAGAACATCTTGGGAAATCGTGACACCATCTGATGGTGAGCTCTGGGTCTGCTCTGTCTCACAACTGACTGAGGAGTGTGTCAGGGGATGCAGAGACCTTGTCAGAACCTGCCGTATTCCCTGAGGCTCTACCTCTTCTTACTGTTGTGCATGTGCCAAGGGTCTCTTCCCTCTTTTGGGCTTCAATTTTCTCATCTACAAAATAAGGGGATTGTACTAATCAATCTCTAAGGAATCTTGAAGAGATAAATCTCAGATCCAATGACTGTATTTGCATGGTTGACTCCAAGGTCTTGGTAACCCTTGATCTGTCCCATTGGCAGAGTCTGTGAAAGCTCATCTTTATGGGACGAGTCCTCTTGCAGAAACTTCCCATTCCCCTTCCTACCCCATAAGGGACTTTGGGCCAATTCCATCCCTAGGCTCAAGGACTCCTGGCAGCAAGTCTACAGCTTCCTGGGGAACCATTTGATCTATTTGGGTCTACTCCAGTCTCTAGATCCAAGGCTTGGGTGTTTCATTATTTTCTCAATCTTTCTTAGTCTCTTGACTATTTGACAAAGTCTCTCATCTTGTTCTTCCCAGAATCACAAAGTTTGAGTTGGAAGAGACCCCAGCTGTTATCTAGTTCAACCTGAGCATGAAAGGAACCTCCACCTTAATGTACCCAACTATATGATTGTGTCTCTGTTTGGAGACCTCCAGTTGAGGGGGAGCCCATTAGACCTGGGGGTAGCTCACCCATTGCTAGAGAGTTCTTTGTGATATCCAGAAGTCTTTGCAACTTGTCTCTCTACTTCTCCTTCTGACTTCTGAGGACAAGCAAGACCAATCTCATCCCTTCTCCATGGGGCAGCCCTGCAAACACTTGAAGACCACCAGGTTCCTCTTAAGCCTTTTCTTTTCCAGTTTGAACATGTCCAGTTCCTTTGACTGCTCCACCCTTGATGAGGACTCAAAGCCCTTTCCCATCCTGGTGGGCCTTCTCTGGACACTCCATTCTATCAGTATCCTTCTTAAATGGTGGCTCCTGGAAATCAGTACAATGTACTGGAAGCTATGCTATCATCTATAGTGTTTTAAGGTTTGTAAAACATTTGCATATATTAAATCATTATAATCTCACAATCCCTGTGAGGTTGATTCTATTATTATTACTCCCATTTTTTCTGATGAGGAAACTGAGGTACAGAGAAGCTAAGTGACTGCTCAGGATCATATATAGAGAAAACATTTGAGGCAGAATTTGAACTCAGGTCTTCTTGACTCCAAGTCCAATGAACTAACCACCATACTACTTAGTTTTATATGTCTATCTTAATGTAGCCCAAAATCACATTAGCTATTTGGGCTGCTGCATCATATATACTGATAGTGTGGTCTACTAAAACCCACAGGTCTTTTTCATATAATTTGGATTTTTTTGGTGCCAATTTTAAATAATTTTTGTTCTCCAGGACAAGAATTACATTTCCACTTGTTTACAGTACTGATAAAGTGCAATGTTGTTCACTTCTCTCCCTCTGCACACATTCAAGTATTCAGAATGCCCAGATTTACACAGTAGCTTAAATGTTACTTTAAACTACTACTGCCTTGGCTACAAATTTTGAGTCCTTCAATTTTTGGAAAAGCTGTGTGGAATACCCTTTCTTCTATTGTTTAGTCTACCTCTTCAATGGTGAGTCTACTTCCAGATAGGGCTGCTCCACCCCCTGGGAATCCACCAGGCATGCCTCCTGGCATGCCCCCTGCACTGTGGTACAGCTTGGTAATGATGGGGTTGCAGACCTTCTCCAACTCTTTCTGCTGATGCTCAAATTCTTCCTTCTCAGCAGTCTGCTTCTTATCCAGCCAGTTGATTATTTCATTACATTTGTCAAGGATCTTCTGTTTGTCTTCATCACCAACCTTGCCTTGCAGTTTTTCACCCTCCACTGTAGCCTTCATGTTGAAAGCATAAGATTCAAGAGAATTCTTGGAAGACACCTTGTGTCTCTGATTCTCATCCTCAGCCTCCTGGACCACATGCTCAATGTCTTCCTTGCTCAGACATCCTTTATCATTGGTGATGGTGATCTTGTCCTCCTTGCCTGTGCTCTTATCCCCAGCAGAAACATTGAGAATGCCATTTGCATCAATGTCAAATGTCACTTCAATCTGAGGAACACCTCTGGGTGCTGGGGGGATTCCTGTGAGCTCAAATTTGCCAAGCAGGTTGTTATTCTTTGTCATTGCCCTCTCACCTTCATAAACCTGAATAAGCACACCAGGTTGGTTGTCCAAATAGGTGGTAAACGTCTGTGTCTGCTTGGTGGGGATGGTGGTATTATGTTTTATCAGAACAGTCATAACTCCACCAGCAGTTTCAATTCCAAGGGAAAGAGGAGCGACATCCAACAGCAACAAGTCCTGCACATTCTCAGATTTATCTCCAGACAAAATGGAAGCCTGGACAGCTACACCATAAGCAACAGCCTCATCAGGATTGATACTCTTGTTGAGCTCCTTGCCATTGAAGAAGTCTTACAAAAGCTTCTGGATTTGGGGAATTCAAGTGGAACCACCCACCAGGACGATGTCATGAGTCTGTGATTTATCTAGCTTGGCATCTCTTAAGGCCTTTTTCACAGGGTCCAGTGTGCCACGGAAGAGATCAGCATTCATCTCTTTGAAGTGAGCTTGAGTGATTGATGTATAGAAGTTGATACCTTCATAGAAGGAGTCAATCTCAATACTGGCCTGGGTCCTAAAAGAGAGGATGCGTTTCGCACATTCACAATCAGCGTGAAGACGATGAACAGCCCTCTTGTTCTCACTGATGTCCTTCTTGTGCTTTTTTTGCTTGAACTCCACAATGAAATGGTTGACCATTCAGTTGTCAAAGTCCTCCCTACCCAAATAGGTGTTCCCAGCTGTGGACTTGACCTCAAAGATGCCATCTTCAATAGTAAGAATGGAGACATCGAAAGTACCACCTCCAAGGTCAAAGTTCAACACATTTCTCTTGGCACCAATCTTTTTGTCCAAGCCATAAGCAATAGCAGCAGCAGTTGGCTCATTAATGATTCAGAGCACATTGAGACCAGTGATGGTTCCAGTATCTTTAGTGGCCTGACATTGGAAATTGTTGAAATAGGCTGGTACTGTGACGATGGCATTTGTGATGGTCTTCCTAAGGTAAGCTTCAGCAATTTCTTTCATCTTGGTCAAGACCATAGAAGACACTTCTTCTGGATAGAAACTTTTGGTCTCCCCTTTGTACTCCACTTGGACCTTAGGCCTGCCTGTGTAATTCACCACTGTAAAAGGCCAGTGCTTCATGTCTGACTGTACAACTGCATCATCAAATCTGCAACCAATCAGACGTTTGGCATCAAAAACTGTTCTGGTGGGGTTCATTGCAACTTGATTCTTTGCAGCATCACTGATTAAACGTTCTGTGTTGGTGAAGGTGACGTAGCTGGGGGTGGTCCTGTTTCCTTGGTTGTAAGCAATGATCTCCACTTTCCCATGTTGGAAGACTCCCACACAGGAGTAAGTGGTGCCAAGATCAGTGCCAACTGTGTGTCCCTTCAACATGGTTGCTGGGGAGTTGGGGGTTGTAGCTGACCGACGTGGCGAAAGAAGGCTGCTGCTGCATTGAGTAGCTAATTTGTTAATTATATCTGCCTAATCTTGTGTGTGTGTGTGTGTGTGTGTGTGTGTGTGTATACACACATACATATACATAGAGAGACAGACATAGTTTTTTTTGTTTTTTTAACCAATTTGTGTATTTTGATTCTCAAATGTCCTCTTATTATATTCAGTCCAATGTTCAGGCCTGTCAAAATCCCTTAGGATCCTATTATCCACAGTGTTAGCTGTCCCTTTCAACTTTGTGCCTTCTGCAAATTTGGTGAACCCACCATCTGTGCCTTCATCCAAATCACTGATATGTACATTAAATAGCCCAGGGTCAAGCTTTGATTCCCTGTGATATCCCACTGGGAACCTCCTGTCATATTGAACTACTCTTTTTTTTTTAAAATTTATTTTTAACACAGTTTATAACAGATAAAGTGTCCTGGCCTAATTGCTGTGGGCTGCCCAAGTCATCTTACCTTTCCCCAGGTCTTTGGTGGCCAGCCAGATAAACGTATGGAGAGAAGAGACTTTCCAGAGTCAAACAAGTGGTAGGCTTTATTCAGGATCTTAGTTATGTGTCCATATGCAGGGCGAGTTCTTCCCCAGGAGAAAGGAACCCCCCCCTCCTCTTCAAGGAGCAAGGATCACACAGCGAGAGGACCGAGAGGACGGGGGAGGAAGAGGGGAGGGACTCCTCCTCAGGCTTTCCTGTCCCCACCTAAGCTCTCCCAGCTGCATAGTTTGCACGTGGATACCATCCATGCTCTCAGCCCCTTAGCAAATTAACAAAAAGGTGTGCTCAGACCACGGACCAATCTCAAGGGTGGGATGCTCTCCCCAGCAAGTTTCCACTGAGAAGAGGTGGAGAAACAAGAAAGCTCAAGTCTCACTCCTCAATTCCCAGCTGTTCCCTGGGGGGCCTCATGAGAGCTTGCAATCAAGAAGCCCTCATTTTTACCTGCCTGAAACCATTCACGTGAGAACTGAGCTTACACCCCAACAATAAAGCAATTCAAACTTTTGGTCAGGTGATACATCTTTTTAAAGCATTTACAATATGGACCACAAAAGAATTTTTTTGTTTTTTTAAACATTAACCAACTGAGATACAGATAATATTTATGTTGCTAACTCCACAAGCTCTTGACCTAATTGTCTCCACAGTATTACTAAGAATTAAAGGACCCTAACTTAATGCTGTTGGTCTGAAGTCCTATGCCTAATAGCTTAATTTTAGACAACCTTGGATGTTCCCCTACCCATAATCTATAATTAAATAGATCTGGTATTAAGCTTACAAACCATTTGACTATAGGAAATTGCCACCAATAGGCAATTGCAGGGATACAATATCTTCCCAACTTCATGACAACCCCAGGCAGGATTAGATTATCCACTTGCATTCAGTCAGGCTTAAAGTCTGCCAGGTGTCAGTAGGGAAATTGAGTCAGGAGAATCCCACCTTAGCCCATGCTGAACAGCCGCTCTCCCACCCTTCCCTTGAGATCACCTATGCAGTTCATACCAGCATCTCATCGGCTTACTGGCATCATGTATTGGAGGCTCAGATTGCCTTTCTTGCTTCCCATATCTAGAGTTAGACTCAGAAGAACAGTCACTTAATAGTCCCATAGCATCTAAAAATGGCAAGTTCCTATAACCAGGTCTGAAATATGATTATAGTTTCACTTTGGCTAAGGAACATCTTTTGAGGCAAGTCTTCAGTGGCTTACATGTCTTTCTACACATGTTCTGGTTCCTGATTAAATGGAAATCATAAAATCTAATTTACCATTAAAACCTTGACTTTTCTATCAATGCCAAATTTTGCCCGATATTACCTTCCTCTTGGAGATTTAGACTGAAATTCTTTTCTCCAAACTAAAGATGTCATTGATTTATTCTCAGTAATTAATTCAGTCTATTGTTTTAATACTAATTGCTTTTACCTCACTTTGTAACATGTCCAATTTTTCTCCCCATCACTCCCCTCCCCCCATTTCCTAATACCTTGCATTCTGATTACTCCTTCCCTCAATGTACCCTCCCCTCCATCACACCCCAATCCTCTCCTATTCCCATCTTCTCTCTTTTCTTGCAGGGCAAGATGAATTTCCATACCCCTATCTCTGTAGTTCTTATTTCCCAATTATATGCAATAAAAATTCTCAACATTCATTTCTAATACTTTGAATTCCAACTTCTCTCCCTCCCCCTTCCCTCCCCAGCCCCACTGAGAAGGGAAGCAGTTCAGTACAGACTAAACATATGTTGTTTTGCAAGACTTCCATAGTAATCATGTTGTGTAATACTAATTATATTGTCCTCTGACCTACCCTATCCCCTCTTATTCCCCCCCTACAATTGACCTTGTCTCTTCTTGAAAGTGTTTATTTCTAGTGACTCCCTTCTCCCATTTGACCTCCCTTCTAACATTCCCCTCACTCCACTTGTTGCCTCCTGTCCTATTTTTCTGTGGTGTATATAAATTTTCATATCAAATTTAGTGAGTTTGTTATTCCCTCCTTCAGCCACATGTGGGGAGAGTAGCTTTATTTCCCCCCTCTCCCCTTCTCCCTTATCTCCTCCATTGAATAATATTTTTCTTATCTCTTTTATGAGTTATAGCCTGCCCCATTCCATTGCTCCCTTTCTCTTCCCAGAATTTTCCTCCTTCACCCCTTAATTTTTATTTTATTTTATTTTTTGTGTGTATGTGGATATCATCTCTTCTGATATAACACACCCTGTACTCTCTATCTATCTATGTGTATGTGTGTATGTGTGTGTATGTACAATCTCTCCAACTACCCAAATACTGAGAAAAGATTCAAGAGTTAAAAATATTTTCTTTCCATGTGCTAATGTAAACAGTTCAGCTTTAAACAGTCTTTTATGATTTTTCTTTTCTGTTTACCTTGTCATGCTTCTCTTGATTCTTGTCTTGGGAAGTCAAATTTTTAAATACAGATCTGGTCTTTTCCTCAACATGAAATCTTCAAATTCGACTATATCACTGAATGTCCATTTTTCCCCTTGAAGTATTATATTCAGATTTGCTGGGTAGGTGATTCTTGGCTTCAATTCCAGTTCCTTTGACTTCTGAAATATTCCACTCCAACCCCGTTGATCCCTTAATGTTGAAGCTGCCAGATCCTGCGTTATCCTGATTGTATTTCCACAGTACTCAAATTGTTTCTTTCTAGCTGCTTGCAGTATTTTCTCCTTGATCTGGGAACTCTGAAATTCGGCCACAATATTCCTAGGAGTTTCTCTGTTCGAGTTTCTTTCAGGAGGTGAATGATAAATTCTTTCAATATCCATTTTGCCCTCTGATTCTATAACATCAGGGCAGTTTTCCTTGATAATTTCATGGAAGATAATGTCTAGGCTCTTTTTTTGATCATGGATTTTAGGTAGTCCAATAATTTTTAAATTATTTCTCCCGGATCTATTTTCCAGCTCACTTGTTTTTCCAATGTGTTCTTTCACCTCATCTTCTATTTTTTCAAATTTTTGGTTTTGTTTACTAACTTCTTGGTTTTACTCATAGTCATTCTTTTCCCTGGACTTAATTCTCTCTTTCAACAAAATATTTTGTTCAGTGAGCTTTTAAAACTTCTTCTCCATTTGGCTAATTCTGCTTTTTAAAACCTCCTTCTCGTTGGCTTTTTGGACCTCTTTTTCCAAGTGAGTTAGCCTCTTTTTAAAGGTGTTATTTTCCTCAGCATTTTTTTGGTTTTCCTTTAGTAAGCTGCTAACTAGTTTTTTAAGGTCTTCTATTGCCTGAGCTAAGTTTAAGCCCCCTTTGGAGGCAGGGGCTTTGACTTCCTCTGACAGTATGTCTTGTTCTTTCTCATCTGAAAGTATGGGGGAGACACCTGTTCCCCTAGAAAATAACCTTCTATGGTTTTATTTTTTTCCCATTTTCTGGGCATTTTCCCAGCCAGTTACTTGACTTCTGAGTTTCTTTTCCACACTCACCTTGCCTCCTGTTCCGCCCAGCCAGTGCTTGGGGCCTCAGATTTAAATGCAGCTCCCAAGCCTTAGGGGCTTTCAGTGGGGGTTGGGCTGCTCAGGTGGGGGCGGGGCCGCCACATGGGGCTTAGTTCCCTCAGGGGGTTTACATGGAGATCTTCAATAATGGATTCGGGCTCCTGCCTGCTTTGGGATCCTCCATTTGCCACTGCCTCCACTGCTGTCTCCTGAGAGGCCCTGAGTTATGGGGACACCCCTCTCCCCTCTTGGCCAGCCAAAAAGACCTTCTCACTGACCTTTGGCACCTGTGGGTTGAGGGATCTGCGCTGCTGCTGGAGATTCTGTCCCTGAAGCCTGCTCAGATCTGTTCCTCTCAGTGCTGCATGGCCAATGAAGGGTTGACTCTGCTCAGCATCCAGTGCATGACAGACCTTTCCCGTCAGTTTTTCAGGTCTCTCTGGGACAGAAATCTCCTCCACTCTGTTGTTCTGTGGCTTCTGCTGCTCTAGAATTTGTTGAGAGTTCTTCATTACAGGTGCTTTATGAGCTGTGGGGTAAGAGCTAAGCTTCTGTGTATCTTTCTACTCCGCCATCTTGGCTTCTCCCTGAACTACTTTTTTAAGTCCTGCCACTCAACCAGTTCTGAATCCATCTAATTGGATTATCATCTAGTCCACATCTTTCTATGTTCTCCACCAGACTAAGAAGAGGTAACATTATGAGAAACTTGGCCCAAAACTAGGTAAATTGTATCTAGATTATTCCCCTTCACTACCAGTTTGGTAATACTGTTCAAAGAAGAAATAATGTGAGCCTAGCAAGATCTGGGCTTGATAAAGCCAGGTGGGCACTTTGGGATCACTGCTTCCTTTTCTAGATGTTTGACAATCACAAACAACTACAAGCAACCACAAACATCTTCCTAAAGATTGGTGTAGAGGTTTCCCCAAGAATTCAGGAGAAGTATGACTTGCAGTTTGCAGAATCCTTTCTCATTCCATCCCTTTAAAATATCTGGACATTCGTCCCTTAATCTTGTAGTACTTTTCCCATTTTCCATGATCTTCAAAGATCCTCGAGAATCTGGTGGCCCAGATTCCAGCTGACCTGAACTGGTTCTTGTATGACAAGATCATGCTCTAAGTCTCTTCAGCTTGGGAGGACATGCTAAAACTTTTTATGTTCTGCTGGTCAGGCCTTGGAGAAGTCAGGATGTCACCCTCATCTCCCTCACCATGCCAAGTGAAGGTCTCAGTGGAGGACCCTAGTATGAATTCATTCACAAGGCACTTTATGGCTTACAAGGCCATTGACTCGGGTCATAGAATCACAGAATTTGAGACTCTCAGATCTAGGATGGGACTCAGGGGCATCCTTCTAGCTGGAAGGTGCATTTGGGGGTATCTGGGGAAGACAAGTAGCAGGCCTGGGGGACTGTTTCACTGCTCCACACTGACTGGAGTCTCTGCCCTACTGCTCTCCCTACATGCAGGGAAGGCTTGGGGAAAATGACCTACCTTACCATGTGCATCAGGGAGAGTTTCCACCTATATCCTCCAGTGCCCCAGGTATAGTACCAGCTCAGCAAGCTTGTTACCTTCCTGAATGGGAGGTTGCTACCTGAAGGTAAGATAAGGCTGGCCCTTGAGCCTGGGTGTGGGAGGTGGGAGACCTGGGTCAAGTCCTGAATACTTAGAATTTTATAAGTGTTTGGCCAGGGCTTAACCCCAACGCGTCAAGCTTAGAGAAATCCTATTCACCTAAACCCATCCACAAACTGACAAAAGCTAGTGTAGGCTTGGTTCTCAAAAGGAGCAGAAAATGAGCCCAGCAATGATGAGCTCTTGAATTCTTCTTTTGGCCAACAAGTCAGTGATTTATATCCAGTATCTATACTATAAGTCTCACATATCAACTCACACAATTGGACAGTAGGGAGGGAGATTTCAGCATTTTGGAGGAAGGAGTCTGAGAGTCTGGGAGGGCATTTCATCTGTGAAAGAGGTGGGCTGCAAGGGATAATAAGGCAGAGGGCTGCCTTCCCCTACACCAGGAGCTCTGAACTCAGGTCTGGGAACATTTTTTTCACCTTACTGCATTTCAGAGCTCAAAGTGCCATTTTCTTCCTTAAGATTCTGGACCTCCTTTTCTAATTGGTTGACTTTTTTCATAACCTTCTATTTTTCTTGGATTATTCTTTTTTTATTTTTGGTTTTTCCTCCATCTTTGTCATTTGATTTTAAAGTCTTTCTTAAGATCTTTTGTGAATTCTTTTGGGCAGGTGACCATTTGACACTACTCTTTGAGGTAGAAGGGGATTTCTTTGCTTCAATATTCTTCTCTGAAGATGAACCTGGTCTTCTATATTCCATAACAGTTTTCTGTGGTTGTATTCTTTCTTCTTTGACTGTGCATTTTTTTTGTGGTAATAACTCAATTTTTGTAATCATTTCTAGCCCTGGGATATGAGGTATGGTGCCTCTTGCCCCAGATCTTCAGTTATCCCTTCTAGCCTGGAAGCAAAATCAAACTTCCAGCCTCCTGTAGTTGCCCACAGCCAAGGGCATTCTACCCCACTGTTTCTGCACTCCCTGGTTATGTGCTGTATCCTTCTTGCCCCCAAAGCTCTTCACTCTTTGCAGCACAGCTGTTTGTCAGCAGAGATTCTCTCAATCTCCCCCGCCTCAGACACCCACCTCCCCCCACTATCCCAAGCCTAAGAGTTGCTGTGGCTGGGGCCTAGGTGACCTCCCAAACTAAGGAAGCCCAGAGTTCATCTCTTGTTAACGCAGACTCTTGTCTGGAGGTGTTTACCCTTCACTAGACCAAATCTGATCCTGAGATTTTTCTTCTCACCTTCTCAAATTGTCCCAGGAACACCCAGGTTGTGCCCTTATTTTTATTTATTTTTACCCGCACTTTGTTTACTCTGTGGTGCTATTTTATCTCTTTTGTGGGGGAAAATTTGGATACCTTGCGATTTTCTGACCTATTCCATCTTCAAACATTTTTTTAATGGGAAAAAGTCAATAACTATATTTCAATATAATTGGCTTCCTTTGTAATCACACGTATGCTATCTTCTGCATTTAAAAACACGACTGTGAGGAGGGGTCCTTAGGCTTTCCCAGTCTTCCCAGGGGGGGCATGACATACAAATGGGGTAAGAACAGCCCATATTAATGGAGCAGAGAAGCCAGGCCCAGAATGTCAGCAGGATAGCTCTGAAGCTGATTCTCACAATCTCCAAGCAGGGCAAGGGTGAGGATGTTACCTTAAGGAGCCCCAGTTTTTGCCATTTGACTCTCCTGCTTTCCCTTCCTGCCACTCTGTGCTTAGAATCACTGTCAAGGAAGAGGTGCTCTGGAGGGGTGGGTGTATGGCCAAGCTTGTGAAGCTCTGGTTATACCTTCTAGATCAGTCTGGTTCAGGACCTGGTTCTCAGCCATGTATTGTGGACACAGAGTGACTGGAGGGTTGACCCCTCCTCCCCTTGTCCCTGGGGCCTACTACTGGTTCCCATGCACCAGGAATGCCTGTGGGCACTCAAGTGACTCCCATACCTGTCTGGTCCCTTGTGGCTGTCACCACCATTGCCTTCTGTGGGCTCATCTGTCCCTGTCTCAAGACCCAGAAAATGGAACAGTCTCTCTCTCTGTAACTTCCTCTTCCTTTGTCCTTGCCTCAGTCTGACATCAGCTCACTGGCTTCTCAAGGTTCATTAGGGTTTGCTTGCCCTTTTTTGTTTGTTTGTTTTTTCCTCTTGTTTTATTCCTGCCAAATGCAAGGAAATTGAAATCCTAGCTCTGCAGAGATTTTGGAAGGTTCTCCAGTTGCCCTGGTCCTTGAGGTCATCTCCTTCATGAAAACCTGATCTGCCACCCCAATATACTGCTAATTCCCCCCAATTCTTCCCAAGGTAACCTCTGCCACAATATGTGAGATTTGTTGGAAGTCCATGGAGACCCAGTCACCTCTCACAGAAGACTCTAGACAATCCTTCTCCATACAATAATTTTCAGCTTCACAGAGGAGAACCCTAGACTGGGAGTCAGGAAATCTTGGAGTCCCCATAGAGTTCAAGACATTATCAGAATCACTTCCATTCTCAGGGATCAGTTTTCTTATTTGTACATCTTCATCTCAGGGAGTAGATGAGGTTAGCAGCAGGCACAGTGGATAGAAATCACTTAACTTCTTAGGGGCCTCTAAGACTTTTAGTTAGATATGAGTGGCCTGTCTGCATCAGTGGAGAGGCTGACCCCACCAGGAATTCCCTATACCAATGAAATCCCAAGACTGTTCTCCAGGAGCACCTCTCTCACTGTCCCACAGGCAGCCTGGTCTCTCTCCACATCTATGCACTGCACAGAAACCCAGCCATCTGGGACAAGCCTGAGATATATCCAACCATACAAGTAGGATGGGCCAGAGGAGAGCATTCATATAGGAAAATGAGAAGGCTCCTGTCTATTGGAAATTGGGGATTAACCTTCCCTAAGCAGGCACAGGAGGCCAGGCTGAGGGGATTGAGTGAGTGAGGATCTGGGGGCTCCCCCTGATAGGAAAGAGCCCATTAACTTTCTCTCTGACCTGCTTTTCCTTATGCCTTCACTGTCTCTGTCTATACCCATTCACTTCCCCTCCTATGCCCCTAACCTTGAAGGTATCTTTGACTCATCCCTCTCCCTTCCATCCTCATCCAGTCAGGTCCCCGGGGGCCATTTATTCTCCCTCTGTGCAGATGGAGGGATTCCATCTCTTGACTCCATCCCCTTTCCTCTATTTCTATAGCCTTGTATGTACTTTTATGACCATCTGCCTGGGTGAGGACAATTCTAACACATCTTGTCCTCCTTCATTTCCCCTTATATCCATCCACTGAAGGGTAATCTTACTTCTTTGTAGATATTTGTAAACTAGGTCATATTTCTAATAATAAATCTTTAGTAGTTCCTGCTTCCTTCCAAGTGAGGTTCTGATGCTTCTTCCCTAGACCTTCTAACCACCCTATTCCCATTCCTCGGCACCAGGGCTCACGTGAAATCACTCATATATGTATATCCTGTGTCCTAGATGTCAAATTCTACACTACCATTATGTCCCAAGCATTCACTGTGTCCCCCAGCCTCTGTGCCTCAGATCCAACTTTGGCTTGTGTTGGGAATATATTCCATCTCTAGAATCACAGAGTCTTAGGCTGCCAAGGTTACATAAGATATCAGGGGTCCCTGGTCCAGCCCCGTGTCCAGGTTCGCCCACCTAACAAATGTCAGAGGAGAGATTTGAAGCCAGATCTTCCTTTTATTGCAGGTGTTTGACCCCCAGCGCTTCTCTCCAGAGAATTCCTCTACTTGTCACCCCTATGCACTCATTCCCTTCTCAGATGGGCCCAGGTAGGTGCTCTTTCCCAGCTTCTGGGCGGGATGGGGGAAGCCTCATCAATGCTTCAACTGCAGCCTCTCAAATATATCCATCTGTCTACTCTACCAGGACACACTGAGAGAAATCTGCCTTCTTCTCAGCTCACCCTGTACCTCTCACATGGCGGGGGTAGGGGGTTTCTGAGTAAGGATGGCTGATAAGGTGCCTTGGAAGAAAAAGAGCTTGGCCAGTTGAAAGGAGAAGAGGTGTTCTGACCTCAGGGTGTAGTTGAGAATGGTGGCAAGAAAAAGGTTGGAGCTTGTCTCTTTTTGAGAGGCAGCTAAGTAAGAATGATGGCCATAAAGTCAGGAAGACCTGAGTTCAAATTCTGCCTTTGATGTCTGCTAAGTTTACAACCTGCTTGTCCTGCTCCCATGCCAGGCTTTATGAGCCTGAGCTTGTTTCTGTCTCCACCCATGGAGCAATTCTGGCAGCAATGCTGATTTTGTGCTTCTCTCACTCTCTGACTGCAGGAACTGCATTGGGCAGCAGTTTGCCATGATGGAAACAAAGGTGGTCACAGTCCTCTGTCTCCTTCACTTTGAGTTTTCTCCAGAGCCCTCAAGGCCCCCCATCAAAAGGCTTCAGCTCGTCCTGGGCTCTAAGAATGGCATCCTTAACTTGAAGAAGCTGATCTAGGAAGGAGCAGAGCCTAGAGTTCTGTCTTGTTATGGTGTGAGATGGGAGTGAGACAGTGGTGGTGCTGAGTGTGGTGGTGGTGCTCAAGTGTGTTTTGCTGATACAGGTTGAATATGATCCTGGCCTCCTGGGAGTTTAGAGTCCAGGATAGGCATGAAGATAGACAGAGGTCTTAGGGTGTTGATTTTTCTCTCTATTCGGATACATACAGATAGCTATATGTGGAAGAAATACCTTCCACTAGTGTTGACATATGTCATATCATATCATATTGTATCTGTTGGCAAGATCTCTTTGTGGTTTGTAGTTCAAACTCTTCATATCACTGGGGAGCAAACTGAGGCTCTGAATGGAAGCTCTTTGAGGACAGGACCTGATTCAGTTTTGTCTATATACTTCCAGCACCTAGGACAGCGACCAGCACAGAAAAAAATCTCAATAAATGCTTTTGAAATAAATTGGAGAGAGAATAGTATGGACAAAGGCAGAGAGACTGGAGAGCACTGGGTGTTTGTGGGATGCAGAAGTTCAATTTGGCTGGAGCTTGGAGAACATGGTCTGCCTATGCGAGGGTGGTTTTGGGATGAGGAATAATAGTAGTGAAAATGGTTAAATTTATATATCATTTTAACATTTACAAAGTGTTTCATGTACATTCTCTTATCTGAGCCTTACAACAGCACTACGATGTAAGTGTTATTAATAGCTCCATTTTACATATAAGGAAACTGAGGCTGAAATATGTTAAGAGCCTTGACCAAGATCACACAGACAGCAAGTGTCAGAGGAGGAATTTGAAACCAGGTCTTCTTGACTCCTTGGGGCAGCTAGTTGGTGCAGTGGAGAGAGGGCTGGGCCTGGAGTCAGGAAGACCTAAGTTCAAATCCAGCCTGGGGCAATTAATAGCTGTGTGACCCTGGGTAAGTTGTTGAACCCTGTTTGCCTCAGTTTCCTCATCTGTAAAATGAGTTGAAGAAAGAAATGACAAACCACTCCATTATCTTTGCCAAGAAATCCCCCTTGTGGAGTCACAAATAGTTGTTGAAAAATGACTAAATATCAAACCACAATTTCCTGCCTCCTAGTCTGTAAAGGCAGCCTGTTATCAAATTTTGAAAGTCCTTGAATACCAGGGAAAGAGTTTAATCTTTGTACAAAGGGTAATAGGGAGCTACTGAAATCTTTGAGGGTAAGGCCCTGCTTTTTCCCCAATCTGTGTACTAGAAAGATGAGATCTATGAAGAATGGATGGGAGAGGGGAGACACTTTTTAGGAGGCTCTGATCAGTGATGGTGAGGATCAAGCTCTGATGGTGGCCATGGGAATTGAGAGAAGAGGATCAATGTGAAGGATGTGGAGGTAGAATTGATGGGACTTGGCATCTTAATGCACATAAGAGGTGAGGGACAGGAGAGTGGAAGACTCCTCCAGGTTTGGCTGTGGGAGGATGGGTGATCAGTGAAATGAGGAAGTTGGCAAGAACAGCTTCAGGGAAAAACAGATGAGCTTGGTTTGGGCTAGCCAGGTGGAAAAGGAACAGAAGCCAAGAGGAATCCCCACAGAGAAGGACTGGGGAAAGGGAAAGGAGCCATTATCCAAAACAGAGGAGAGATCAGATAAGTGGAGTGTCTCTGAAGCTAGGAAGATAGATGCAGTAATGGGAAGCAGCTAAGTGGCACAGTGGCTAATGTGTCAGACACATAATCAGGAAGTCTTGTTTTCAAATCCTTCCTCAGCAAGTCATTTCCCTGTTCTGAGTTTCAATGTCAGCTAGGAATAATAGATTAAATAGATAAGTAGATATATAGATAAACAAACAAACAAACAAATAAGAAGAACAGATACAACAATAATAACCCTAATGGGGCTCAAGAGCATGAGGATTAGATAACAGTATGCATGGAAAGGAATGAGGGAGAGGCAAGGGGAATGAGGGTGGGGGAGAAACATTTCCCAGGCTGTTCCACAAAATAGGGTCTTAATAAAATATCTATGGGCTGAAATGGAAAGCAGATTGTTTTTCAAGTGATTGCTACTAACAGCTCAGCTCTTTCTTCTTCTTCTTCTTCACCTCTCTCTCTCTCTCTCTCTCTCTCTCTCTCTCTCTCTCTCTCTCTGTCTGGCTGTCTCTCTCTCTGTCTCTCTGTCTGTCTGTCTGTCTCTCTCTCTCTCACACACACACACACTACATGATAAAAGAAGATAATTGATCAGTTGGGCAGACAAGATCTGTGGCTGTGTTCGGCCGATTCTTGTTTGCATGTCAAACTATAAATTCTATGTTCTCTTTATGTTCTCTGCTTTAAGATAATTTTCCATCAATGTTGTACACTGCTTGGAATCAGAAAACACCTGAGTCTGAATCACATCTGAGACAGCTACTAATGGCCTTAAGATCCCTCCCAGCTCTCATGTTCTAGGTTCTAAGATTCCTTCCATCTCTTAGCATTGTTCCTGGTACAAAGAAAGACTGGTGCAAATACAGACTTTATTGATTTATCTAGGTAGATATTCTGCTCCCAAGTGTTCCAGCTGGGATCATAGACCAAGGTTTCTCAGAGGCCAACTACTCTAGCTTTGTCCTTTTACAGATAAAAAAACTGAGACTCAGGTCAGTTAAGCAACTTTCCACGATCATGCAGCCAGTAATAATAGCTAGCATTCCTATAGCACTTTAAGGCTAACAAAACAGCTTACTTATTCCCCACAACAACCCTGTGATGCAGGTGTTAATATTATCCCCATTTTACAAATGAGGAAACTCAGGCTCACAGAGACTAAGTCAATGGTCCAGGGGTCACAGATTGGCAGGATCCAGGTCCAGCCCTGTATCCACTGTACCACCTAGCTGCTGTGAGGTGGGATTTGAATTCAAGTCCTTTGACAATAGAGCCATGACTCCTTCCATGTAGGACCTCACTTGCTGCCCAATTAGAGTTTCTATAATTCTGTTATGTGCCTGAAATCTCTGAATTCCATCCCTCTCTATGACTCACTCTTAGCCCTAAAAAGGGCTTGCTGAGGATAAAAATATCTTCATCATTGCTGCCAGTCCTTCCACCCTCAGGACGTATTATTGCTTTTCCTCTGGCTTCCTTTTCCTCTCTTCCCAATCTTCATACTTTTGAGTTCGACCCTATATTCTTCTCTACTCTTTTCATTCCCTGCCCCCTCATCCTGTAACTTACTGATGGTTCAGTCTGCATGACCCTCATCATCTGCCCTCTCTCACCTGTTCTTGAACAGAGCAGACCAAAATCATATAGTCAAGCTGCCCGGGTCTGGAACAAATTTATATTATCTAATCTCAAGAGGTTTCATGGTATAGTGCATAAAAAGCAAGAGTTCTGAAATATAAAGACTGTGTGACCCTGGGTAAGTCCCCTTGAGTGCCCATGCAAACCTCAGAGACTGTTAATAACAGAATAGGTGCTGAACTGCATAAGGAGTCAATGCCAATTGAGTCACAAGTCTGCTAGAAAAAGCCTCATCTTGGCTCTACAGGCTGCACCAAAACCCTTTTACACCTCTTGAAATGATTCCCCATCTTTCTGAGACAATTTCAATCCTTCTGTCCTCAAGCCTTCCATCGTCTCACTCCTTTTCAGCAAATGACCTGGCACCATAGTTTACTGAGAAAACAAAGACATTTGCTAGTGAGCTCCTTCTTCTTCCCTCCTCTACATCTCAAGACCTCTTGACACCATCCCACGATCTCTTCTCCTTTATTCTTTTCTCTGATGAAGAGATGGCTCTTCTTCTCAGAAGGCTGACTTTGCCACACGTCTCATTTCCTTGATTCCATCCCTCTCTTATAGCTCTGGGCTACTAGGCTCTCACAGTCTTTCTCTTTTTTCACCTTCAATCTCTCCAAATCTTCTGGCTCCCTTCCTACTGCCTGTAAATATATCTGCTTCCCTTGTCTTTTCCTAAAGAAACCCCTCACTTAACCCTATCATTCCTTAAAGCTGGGGTCCTTCCTTTCACAACAAACTATCTGTTCTTTGGCTCCATTTCTTCTTCTCTCATTAACTTCTCCATTTCCCTCAGTCTGATTTCTGACCTCAGTTCGCAATTGAAAATGCCCTCTCCAGGCATAAATGATCTCTTAACTGTCAAAGCTAACAGACTTTCTGAATCTTCTTCCTTTGTGGCTTCTCTGCAGCATTTGACATTATGGACCAATGTCTCCTTCGGATATTCTCCTTTTTAGCGACATTCTCTCTCTCTCTCTCTCTCTCTCTCTCTCTCTCTCTCTCTCTCTCTCTCTCTCTCTCTCTCTCTCTCTCCTCTCCTCTCCTCTCCTTTCCTCTCCTCTCTCTCCCTCCCTCCCTTCCTTTCTCCCTCCCTTCCTCCTCTCTGTCTCTGTCTCTTTTCTTCTACCTACCTAGCTGCTCTTTCTCATTCCCTTTTCCTGGATTATCACCCATCATCTGTCTCTAAACTCTTGTTCTCTCAGTTATGGAAGACATGAATCTTAGAAATGTGGCAAACTTACCAGTCTCAGGGTTAAGTTTCTTCCCCTAACTCTGTTTGTTGTGGGCACAGTCAAAATCAGGTTGCATTTTATAGCCACATCCCCCAAACTTCATTCTTAAATAATAGAGCTTCTCAGTTGCCAAAAAGGTTGTTTATACCTCCACAACATCTTTGACCTCTGACTTTTCCTCTCCACTCATTCAGCTTCCACACCAAGTCAGACCCCAATTAATCTTCATCATGAACATGGCAATAGTCTCTCCCTTGGTCTCCTCTCAGTTCTCTTCCATCCTCAAGCAAGTCCTCCACATCACTGCCAAAAATGATTTTCCTAAGGCGTAAATATCACCCCATTTCTCAAATTCTAATGGTTCCATATGATGTCTAGGATCAAAGTCAAAAGATCTTCTGTTGATATTTAGCATGCTTCCCACTCTGGCTTCAGCCTGTTTTTCCAGATGGATTGCACATCACTCCCCTCTCCTAAAATAGTTGGCAGTGAAGCTCTGGCTCAGACACAATATCCTCAGTCCCTGGAGAGCTGACTGACATAGGATGCCCAGGAAATGGTTTTTCCAGTTCACCCTAAAAGTAAAGCACCAAACTTCTCTCTCCCTCTTGGCTTGGCCCTGACAGCCCTTGTTAGCAGCAGTTCCAACTTAAGACCCTAATGGGGCTGGGGTTTCTGGGCTGTCTATGCTGAAGAAGAAGGCAACAGCTACTGGGGCTGGCCATAGCTGACTCATACTTCTGCCCTGCCCTGCTTTAGCAGGGCCATCAGTTGAAGAGCATTTAACTTCCAGCTGCACCTGGGCAAGTAGGTCTAAGATGGGGGAGGGAGGATATGTTTGTCAGTTCATGTCCTGCTTACCTGTCACGAAAACCAGCACCTCCATTGTTGGTTTTTTTTTTTTTTGTAGGAACATGAACTAAGATTTCAGGTGATTTCTGCATGTATGTGTGGACCAATGTTAAACTTTTATTGAATCTCTTGTTTAAAACTATTAATGATTTCAATACTTATTTTTTACATGTAAACATGTTTCCTTTTAGCTAGTGAAAGCTCAAGCAGTGTTTTCATATGTCTACTTTGATCACTAAAGTCTCTCAATAATTAATTAGACTAATTAATTCATCGAGTCCCCATTTCATTTGATTGAATAATAATTTGTTTGACAAATGAGAAAATCGCTCTCTCCATGAGATCTGAATTATCTCCCTACATATAAACTCTCTCCCTAAGTCTCCTGGTTTTAAATAAACACTAAGGTTCTTAACTATACTATTTATTAAAAATAAGAATTTCTGATAAAACAAAGAAACTTATTTTCATATGCAACGTATCAAATTCAGTACAGCCACAAACTTCTTAATTCTGGAAACACTTTCAGATCACTTTCTTTTCTCAGGACACCAATTAGTCTCTTTTTAAGTATTTTTTCATTTTTTAGTTGTTATCTTTTCTGGTGATGTAATAGATGTTTTTTGATCTCTTTGGGGTATATAACATATATACAGATAAGTAAATGCATGTAGCATGTAATAATTTCTTTTTCCCCATCCCTTTTAAAAATCAAATACTAAAACTTAAATTTACAACAATAAAAGAGAAAGAAACATATAATGAATTTAAATAAAAAATAAGAAAAGCATTGCCATGTGCAGAGTAGAATATTAGAGAAGATTAAAAAATATACAGTAATAAATTTCCATTTCAAGAAAACCTATATAATAAATACTATGCATTGTGTTGAGAGCTATACGTCTTTGCTTTCTTGTAAGTTTTCTTTTGTTTTCTGCTGTGCAATTTTTACTTGTTCTTTTTTCCTCCTTCCTTCCTCTTCCCTCAAGAAGGTTACAATTAAGCCCGGATACACAGACACACACATTTACACAAACATATACTTATATACATGTGCATACATACATATACATATAAAAACAAACACACAAAGGTATATAAATATATACATACATATATGCACTTATATATAGATACATCTACTTAGATATCTATAATCATGCTCATATATTGACAAATATATTCATATGTATCTATCTAAAGCCACAGGACACTTGGTTGTCCTCTATTTCTCTGAGGGTGGCTAACTATTCCTTCATAAGTCAAGTCTTTCCATATTTTTCTAAGTCCAACAATTCATCATTTCCTATACCACAGCAATATACCAACCTTATACTATCTAGTTATTTTAACTAGTCCAAAACAGCATTAATGAATATGGTTGACAGTTAGTGCAGTTTCCCTATTTTTCTCTTTTGAACAAATTGATTTTAGCCATCACTTTGTCCAAAATCATGATTACTGTTCCTGCCCCTTTTTCTCTAACAAATTCTGTTCCTGATCTTTATTTTATACTTCTGCACATCTCTTATTTCCTATTCCTCCTGACTCCTCTACTTTACTTCTACCTACTACCTTGCCCTCCTTTTACTCAACCTAGTCTCTCTCCAAGGATGTCTTCCTCATCCTCCCATTCCCACTAATCTGAAGGTTTTTCTGAATCTGCTTTATCCTATTCCCTCACCCTCCTCTCTAAAGATCCCTCCTTTATCCTCTCCCTCCTCCCTATCCCCTTAGCATTTTGTCTTTCTGAATTTAGAAGACTTTAATACTATTTTAGATATGTATGTATTGTTCACTCTTGAACCATTTTCAGTGAAAGTAGGTTTTCATAACTACCAGCCCTCCTTCCCCCATCTAATTCCTCTGCATTGGTTCTTCTCATCACACCTCATTTGTATAAGATATTTACTCTTTTTTAGCTGTTCCTAAATGGTTTTATTTTTTAAAATCACATAATACTCAGGTCAACCTCGATGTTTCTTGTGAACTACTCAATTAGTAACAGCAATTTTAGACACACATTTTATATTTCCTTATATGAAAGAGAAACAATCAGTCCTCACTGAGTCCCTTGTAATTAGTCTTTGATATGTACCTTGTATTTCTCTTGGATCTTATATGTCAAATCTTCTATTAAGTTCAGATTTTTTTAAAATAAATTACTGAAAGTCCTACAATTCATTAAATGTCTGTTTTTCTTTTCGTTCAGGATTATGCTTAGCTTCTCTGAGTATGATATTTTATGCTACAACCCCAGTTATTTTATTCTCCCATATGTAGTGTTCCAAGATCTGTGATTGTTTAGTGTTACTGCTACTGGGTCTTGTGTGATTCTCATTGTGGCACCACCATATTTGAATTGTTGTTTTTCCTTGTTGCTCATAATATTATATTCTTGAGCTGGGGGTTTCTGAGTTTGACTATGATATTCTTGGGGTTTTCCTTGTAGGATCTCATTCAGGTGCTGATCAATGGATTTTGTCTATTTCTACTTTCCCCTCTTGTTCTAATTCTTTAGGAGAGTTTTCTTTAATTATTTCTTGCATTATTGTATCAACATGCTTTTTTTCTTATCTTAACTTTGAGGCAGCCTTATGTTTTCTCTTCTTGATCTGTTTTCCAGATCAGTTATTTGTTTCTTATGAGATGTTTTACATTCTCTTCCATCTTTTCATTCTTTTTATTTTGTTTTATTATTTGTTGGTCTCTTATACCTTCACTGGTTTCTCCTTGCCCGATTCTGATTTTTATGGAGTCATTTTTTTTCCCCTTAAGATTCTTTCCTAATTGGTTGTCTGTCTTTTCATAATCTTGTTTTTCTTAGATTGTTCTTATCTTTTTTTAGTTTTTTCCTCAGTTTCTCTCATTTGATCTTTAAAGTCTTTTAAAAATTCTATCAATTCTTTTTGGGCAGGTGACCATCTGATATTACTCTTTGGGGTAAGAGCTCTATACATCCATCTATTCATCCATCCATCCATACACACACACATACATACATATGTATATATCTGACCCACCACCTCTAAAAGTTTTTGAGTATATTGACCTTTTATGCATTTCTGGACAACCTGCAGCCCACGACTTGCTTACAGCTCTTGGACCATTTGTGGCAACCAAAGATTTTGAGTGGCCTGCAAAAAATGCAGAGGACCCCAATTGATAAATGGTCAAAGGATATGAACAGGCAATTTTTAGAGGAAGAAATTAAAGATATCTATAGTCATATGAAAAAATGCTCTAGATCACTTTTAATTAGAGAGATGCAAATCAAAACAACTCTGAGGTACCACTTCACACCTATCAGATTGGCAAACATGACAGAACAGGAAGATGATAAATGTTGGAGAGGATGTAGGAGAGTTGGAACACTAATACACTGTTGGTGGAGGTGTGAGCTGATCCACCCATTCTGGAGAGCAATATGGAACTATGCTCAAAGGGCTACAAAAATGTGCATACCCTTTGACCCAACAATAGCGCTTCTAGGACTGTATCCCCAAGAGATCATAAAAATGGGAAAGAGTCCCACATGTACAAAAATATTTATGGCAGAACTCTTTGTGGTAGCCAAAAACTGGAAATCAAGGGGATGCCCATCAATTGGGGAATGGCTGAATAAATTATGGTATGTATAAAATGTGGTATTGTGCTGTAAGAAATGATGAACAGGAAGACTTCAGAGAGGTGTGGGAAGACTTATATGATCTGATGCTGAGCGAAAGAAGCAGAACAAGGAGAACTTTGTGCACAGCAACGACCACAGTGTGTGAGAGTTTTTTCTGATAGACTTGGAACTTCATTGTAATGCAAGGACTTAAAAAAAAATTTCTAATGGTCTTCTAAGGCAAAATGCCTTCCACATTCAGAGAAAGAACTACAGAACTGAATCGCAGAATGGAGCAGATCATTTGTATGTGTGTGTGTGTGTGTGTGTGTGTGTGTGTGTGTGTGTGTGTGTGTATTGCATTTTGGTTTGTTAGATGATTTATTCCACTCATTTAAATCCTTCAACACAGCATGACTATAGTGAAAATGTATTTAATAGGACTGTATGTGTAGAACCTATACAAAATTGTATGCCATCTCGGGGAGGGAGGGAGGAGGTAGGGGGGAGAAAGGGGAAAATAATAATCTAAGTTATATGGTAGTTATTGTAGAACACTGAAAATAAATAAAATTAATTTAAAAATGTAGAGGAAAACTTTCTGTGTAGAGAAAATCCTTTGATGTGTTGCAGGTTGTACAAGTCTGTCTTTAATCATACATCCACATGTAAGATTATTCAGGACTTGAGCAAAAGTGTCATTCTTTTCAAATTTAATATAGTACAATGTAAATCCTAAAAACATTTGAAATCTTTAGGTTCTTTGGAAGTTTCCATTTAAGGAGTGTCGTGGATTTTAAAAAATTTTCTCTGGGTCAATGCTCAGTCCTTGTTGAGTTAGTAAATGTAAAAGACACAGGATATGCTTGAACTTTCCCTTCCTGCTGGATTATATAGAGAATGTTGAAATATTTTCTGCTCATTTCTAGTCCACCATTTAGAATTTAAGGACCCTACTTCTAGCCATGTTTGACTTGGGGAGATTTTACTGTACATACACACAAAAGTTTTCTCATTGGTTGCTAAGTTAAAAGAATTGATAGTTCAAGTACTACTGAGCTAGAACAACAGGAAATCTGAGCTTCCATCACTCATGACTTTGCTTCTGTGATTGAGGAAGTTTTACTTTGAGCTCCCTGTCCTGGATCAGGTCAAGGAAGGAGAGCTCCCCTCTCTCTCATCTGGCTGCCACATGTATCTGATTCCATGGCTACCCCTTTCTCTTTGTGTTATTCTCCCATGATTTTAGACTAATGAGTATTCCAAGATGGGATTGTTTAAATCATGTGAGTTTTTAAAAAAGTCTGAAGTTGGCAGCTGCAATTGAATTAGCAGTGTCCCCCAGAACAGTAGTGGATGAAGGCAACACTTGCATCAAGAGAGGACCCACCAAGGACACCAAGACCCACGAAGGACAGATAGACATGAGGTGCTAGTCAGTTGAGAAAAGTCAGTTTCAGGGAGCATGAATCCTTCTGGTACAGAGAAATGCTAGGTGAGGATTCCAGAAAGACCTCAGTGAAAGAAGCCTGTCTGAGTATCCCATATAGCAGAGAGTTACATATAAAGAGGGCATCATGAAGACTTCACAGAGAAAGAAGTGAACTCTCAGGCCTATAAGTTGCGAGTTTCCCTTTGCCAAACAGGTACTCTATATGCCAAAATCAGTAAAAAGGAAGGAAAGAAGAAAGGAAGGAAGGAGGAAAGGAGGGAAGAAGGGAAAGATGAAAGGAGGGAATGAAATAAGGAAATAAGGAAGGAAGGAAGGAAGGCACTTCAAACATGGCCAATAGAACAATTTATTTTTTCTTGACTATACATGTTTGTAATGGAGATTAGTAGTGTGTGTGTGTGTGTGTGTGTGTATGTGTGTGAGAGAGAGAAAGAGATAGAGCATGTGCACACATGCATGCATGCATATGTGTGTGTGTATGTGCTTTAATCTGTCAAGAGCCAGATGGTATGTTTCATCCTTAGAAGATATTATGTTTCATCAGTCGGCAACTGTGGTTGATCATTTCATGACAAGTAGGGGGCACAATGGATTGAGTGTCAGACCTGGGGTCAGGAAGACTTAAGTTCAAATATAGCCTCAGAAACTAGCTGTGACTCTGGGCAAGTCACTTAACCTCTCTTTACTTCAGCTTCTTCATATGTCAAAAAGACATAATAACAGCATCTACATCCCAGTGTTATTGTGAAGATGTCTCAGTCTACTCACAGGTTGTGTTTGTCCTTCATTTTTGAAGAGGACCATGATATCAGGGAAATGATGACATGACTTACAGTTGACTTTGATTTGAGTGAGGGAGGACTATGCAGGGTCATCAGCCTCACTTTCTCCTCTAGAGCCATCTGGATTGAGTGACCAGATATTCTTCAGGGTGATAGGAGATGGTCCAGGATGCAATGGGAGACCCTGGTCCTTTTAGCTAAGGCCTTTTCAATACTCACTTAAAGTGAGGTAATACCTATTCAGTGAATAGGCCTCCAAATGAGCACCTTCCTTTAATCGGATTTGGCTTCAGAAGGGAATAACATACACACTCAGTTGGGTATAGAAGTTTATTTTACCCTACAGGATAACAGAGGGGAAGTGGATAAGGGGGGAATAATAGAAAGGATGGAAGATTGGGGGAAGGAGTAATCAGGAGCAAACAGTTTGGTAGAGGGACAGGTCAAACAAGATAATTGAATAAATGGAGGGAATGACAGAATAGAGGGAAATATAGTTAGTCTTTCACAACATGACTGTTATGAAAGTATTTTGCATGACTACACACATATAGCCTATATTGAGTTGCTTGCCTTCTCTATTAGGGTGGGTAGGGAGGGGGAAGGGAGAGAATGGGGAACTTTAAGCTTTAAAAATGAATGTTAAAAATTGTTTTCACATGCAACTAGGAAATAAGATATATAGGCAATGGGCTATAGAAATCTATCCCTATTGAGAATTTCTTCACTTGGATTGATGTCTCAAACTCAATGTATCCACAATTGAACTTAGATGTTCTCTAAAAACATCTGTCTTCTATTCTCTGAACAATAACTAGGATGAAAAACTAAATGCTTTCTTCATGTTTCTCCCTGTTTGTCTGTCTCTCTGTTGCTCTTTTTCTCTGTGCCTCTGTCTCTCTTCCTCTGTCTCTGCATCTCTCTCTTCTCTTTCTCTTTCTTTCTCTTCTCCCATCACTGTTCTTTCTCCATTTACAGACTCTTACTGTAGTTCAGACCCTCATCACTTCTCAATTGAAAGTGTCCACCTCTAAGTGGTGTGTATGTGTGTGTGTGCATGTGTGCATGAGAGAGAGAGAGAGAGAGAGAGAGAGAGAGAGAGAGAGAGAGAGAGAGAGAGAGAGAGAGAGAGAGAAAGAGAGGGGGGGAAAGAGAGAGAGAGGTCATGCTGCAAGTCATTGGAGGGAAATGTTTGTACATTTGTTCTTGCTATATCTGTAAATATCTTTTTATAAAACCTACCCAGTGTTAAGAGGTTAAATGGAACCAAGATACTAGTTTCTGGTCCCCTCCAGTAGGAAGAGCAGAACTTGTTGGAGCTTGAGTAGATAGCAGAGAAGAGAGACACTCACAAAATCCACAGGGTATCCTAGAACCCTGAGGGAAGATGTAGTCTACCTATGCCAGAGCAATTCTCCTTATTCAGTGTAAACTCTGTGAGGGCAAGGATTGTACTGCTTTTGGATTTATCTCCAAAGTGCTTATCATAGTGATGGGGTGCTCGAGTGCCTATACTTGGACCCCACTTCCAACATCACATTTCTCCCCAGTCTCAGAACACTATCCCTGACAGATTTCTCCTCAGCCCAAGGACACTATGCGTAGCATAGTGGGTCCCAGTGAGACAAACTATTTCTCACTGTTACAAGAACAAGGTAACTTCTGAAGGATTTTCATTGTATGAACAGGACTATTTTTTACCAGCCGAACTAGCATGTAGTGATTCCCACAGTTACCATACACAATCCAGAGGTCAAGGTACAGATGTCAACTCCCAAAGTTATCTTGTTATAGATACTACAGACCAAAGATACAACCCTTAGGAATTCCCCTATCCCCGGGTTTTCAATAGCGGATGATGCCTGTGACCAAGGTTGTATGCTATCACCTAATTAGCATTAGCACACTTGCCACATAATCCACTACTTTTCTGATATAAGCGTTATCATCATTCCTGTTGGGTTGCAAGTTCCTTAAGGAGCTCTGCCCACCATATTAACATTACAATAAACCTTTGCCAACTTAAAGATTGCTTGAGTTCATGAATTCTTTCCAAATGATCCTTTCCTGTATTCCAGTCCTTGAGGGGTCCCTGAACCTTTCAAATTGTTCAATTTCTTTGGCACCCAATGTGAGGCATGTCTGAGGTCTCAAGCATTCTCCAAGTCAAGGTAAGCCTCCCCTCCCCTTCCCCTGTAGTCATATCACCCCTCAAGTACATAGGAAGGTTTGTAGGAGTTTTGGGTCAAGTCTACAGCAAGCTGCGGCAGAATTCCCTTTTGACAAGGGATGCCTTGTTTTGGGAACATCTGTCGGTTATTTTCTCCCTCTCCAGGACACTGGTTGAGGCAAGTGGCTATAGGTACTTACTGGTTTCTATTTCTTTCTTAGGCATGTAGGCAAAGAAATGGGCAAGTTCCCCCCCTACACATGCCCCTAGGTTATCTTTTTGCAGAACTGGAAAAGCTCAGTCTCCAAGACTTTAAAAAGGGATGTCTTACCTGGCCTCATTACGATCTGGAGGGCTAAGAAAAAATTTCTGATTTGTCCAGGGGATTTTTGACAAGTGTCTCTGAGTTTTTGGACTTTCCCCATCATTGTCTATATCACCTGTCTGTATCTGTTCTGTGTTTGTGTCTCTGTGTGGTGGGAGTAATCTGATACCATGGAAGGTTTAAAATGCAGCCAGCAGTCAGAAAGTGTAACCTTGGGCTACAGCTGAACTTTTCTCGGAATATCACTTTTTCTTTTCCTCTCTCCCTCCCAGATTGCAGCAGCCGCAGAGGAGAGGGAGGACAGGAGAGAGAAAAACACTTTATTGATTAGATTATATTAGTGGTAAAGGCATATTGAAAATGGTAAGAGATGTATCAGGTCAGAATTAGAAAGAAATAATACATGCGCAGTTTTAAAGGAGTTTCAATCAAAGTCCACAAGAGGGATAAATAGATAAAAGGAAAGACAAGGAAGTTTAAGCATGTAGGAATGAGAGGAACGTGGGCAGAAAAAAGCACAATTTATTTGAATGAACAGTATGAACAGAGGATTTCAGAGTAAAAGGTTTGAAAACTTTTGGAAAGTTGTTGGTAAAAACATTCTCTTTCTCTCTCTCTCCATTCCAACTCTGGCCAAATTTTGAACGTGGAAGAAGAGACAAGAAAGGAAGGGGGGAATCTTTTACCCTCAAATCAGAGAGGCAGGTTGATTAGTACTTAACCTTTCCTGCCTCACATAAAAGAGAAAAGTTTTTGTGTGCCAGGACACAACCAAAACGTAATTGAATTCATTCTGGTTATATTTTAAGTGAAATGTGTCACTCCTAATTTGATGCTTAAGACAGGTCAGAATTTATTATACTATTTGGCACTAAGGCAAATTGGGAAAATGCATGGATCTGAAATTTGTTAACTGGGTGACCTTAAGCAAATTACCTCAATTTACCTCATATGATTGGAAGATGTCTAGCACATGCCTGGCAGAGAGCAGACACTATAAATGTTAACTATTATTATTAGGTCCTTAATTAGATATGATCACTATACAATGCCAATGGTGATGAGATGCCTGATTTTCTATGTAAGGAAATTTGGAAACGTATTCAATAGAATTGGAGTCACTTGATTGGTAATGTGTTCATTTCAAATTTTAGATACATAATACTGTTTCACATTGGTAAACTTTTGTATCAGTTATGTAAAGCAACTTTTCATAATTTGAATGTTATTAAAGTATGAACTGAAAGTAATTAAAAGATGGTGGAAGAATTGTGTAAAACTAGTTATGTTACTTTATCAGTCCTGCTAACCCTGTCTTATAAAGTTTTATAACTGCCATTTAGAAAGCCAGGTATTTCCACCTTTGCCTTTAGTTAAAGAGGAGGTTACAGCTAAAACAATTTGGCTGTCACTTATTAAAGTTATAAGACTGCTAACTAAGTTAGTGGGGTTACCGTTTAAGGCTAAAACCTAAAATTGTTAATTGATTATGGTGTACAGAAAGGAGGGGATTGGGTGAAAACCTTATCTGAATTGGTTCTGCCCATTCAGAACAGTCTCGCCTGGGTTATGGGGGCTGGCAGGCAGGAGCACTAGAATTGGCTCCTTCCTGTGGTCCATGTTGTTTCTCCTTATTTTGTGAACTTGACAAGGTTCCTGGAAACCATCCGTAAGGTTATCAGCCCTGGGAAAAGAACTTGTTTGGTTATGAAGTTCCTAAACAATATACTTGACTCCCTGAGAAATTGCAAGTTGATGTACAAAGGATTTCTTGTGATGGACTTTTACACCAGAACAAGTTTAAATCTGAGAAGGAAAGATTTTAATTGGAATCCCTTATGTATGTGAGTTCTGGTAAATCTTTATTGCTTATTCCAACTCCATGAGAGTAAAAATAACTATCTGGCTCTAAGCTGTGATGGGTGAAACTTGTTGTTTCAGGTAAAAGGCTCTTGGGACCATAACAAATTTTGGTAGAGTTTGAATTTTGGTATACTTGTCTGCATTAAATCAGTATCTGAGAGAAATGCCACAAGCTACCCAGAGGTAATGTGATCCTGTACTGTTAATAGGCAGACGTCTGTATCTGGGAAAAATGTGTGAAAACTTAGCCTTAATCTAGGATGGGGTCCTCCTGGTTCAGTTTTCCCACTGTGTTTCTTTGGAAAGGAATATTTTCCACCTGACTATTCCTGAGTCTGGCTGTGAGGTGGAATTGACACTACATAGTTAGAGAATTGAATTCAAACACAGCCAAGGATGTTTTATACTATCATATTTGGTATGTCACATGTCCCTGCTTTTTCTTTTTGTAGCAAATTTCTGCAATCAGAGCAATTTGTGAGTAAAAGATATGAACACAATGTAAGTATGTGATATCTTGCTCTTTTGATCTGAATTTGTAGTCATTCCATGGCCAAAGCAAGAGTTAAATTAGTGTCTTAACTTATATGTAAAAGATTCAATTTTTGAAGTAGCTCTTTGTTCCAGAGTGAATATAATTAGAGAAGGATGAACAAGCTTGTGAAACAAGGACGTATATCTATTCAGTTGTGAGGTTAATGTCAGGAACCTCTTTTGCTTAAGGAAGTCAAATGCCAAAGGCAGCTTCAGAGCTCAGTGAGAAACCTTTTTCATTTTTGTAAGAAGGGAATATGATCTGACCCCAGGGTGGCAGCAGTTGCTGCGGCACAATGTTCATTTCAGGAGCCCTCAGCCTAAAACCCTGGGAGAATCACATGGCTGATCTGGATCTTAGCCCTGAGTGGTGGCCCTGGGGTGAGGAAGAGCTCTGGTTGACCTGGTTGAGTGGGTGGAGGCTCGGGAGAGGGAATTCTACTCACAGTTACTGGGCAGAAAAGAGTGCTTGTGGGGTTACTCCCAGAGCAGAGTGCAGGCCAGGAGAGGAATAAACTCCTCTCCATTGATTGTGCCACCTTGGAGGAACTGAGAACTTACAGGTCCTCAGAGTATACCCTCCTTTCAACAAATGACTCAAAAGTTAAGTAACTGGCTGGGAAAATGCCTATAAAAGGGAAAAAATAAGACAATAGAAGATAACTTTCTTGACGAACAAGTATTTTCCTCCATCCTTTCAGATGAGGAAAAACAAAGTATACCATCAGAGGAAAACCTGAAAGTCAAGGCTTCTGCATCCAAACCTCCAAAATAAATATGCAATGGTCTCAGGTCATGGAAGAGCTCAAAAAGCATTTTGAAAATCAAGTAAGTGAGGTGGAGGAAAAATTGGCAAGAGAAATGAGAACAATGGAAGAAAATCATGAAAAGTGAGTGAACAGCTTGCTAAAAGAGACCCCCAAAATGCTGAAAAACAAATAACACCTTTAAAAATAGGCTAACTCACTTGGTAAAAGAGGTCCAAAAAGTCAATGAGGAGAAGCATGCTTTATAAAGCAGAAATAGCAAAATGGAAAAGGAGGTTCAAAAGTTCACTAAAGAAAATAATAGTTCTTTCTTTTTTTGCTTTTTTAAAAAAAATTTATTTATTTAACTTTTAACATTCATTTTCACAAAATTTTGGGTTCCAAATTTTCTCCCCATTTCTGCCCTCTCCCACCCCAAAATGCTGAGCATTCTAATTGCCCCTATCACCAATCTGCCCTCTCTTCTAACATTCCTCCCTTCCCTTGTCCCCATCTTCTCTTTTGACCTATAGGGCCAGATAACTTTCTATACTCCATTATCTGTATTTCTTATTTCCTAGTAGTAAGAACAATACTCAACAGTTGTTCCTAAAACTTTGACTTCCAACTTCTTTTCATCCCTCCCTCCCCAACCATTCCCTTTGGGAAGCAAGCAATTCAATATAGCCATATCTGTGTAGTTTTGCAAATGACTTCCATAATAGTCATGTTGTGTAAGACTAACTATATTTCCCTCCATCCTGTCCTGCCCCACCATTGCTTCTGTTCTCTCTTTGGATCCTGTCCCTCCACAAGAGTGTTGACTTCAAATTGCTCCCTCCTCCCACTGCCCTCCCTTCCATCATCCTCCCACCCTGCTTATCCCCTTCTCCCCCACTTTCCTGTATTGTAAGATAGGTTTTCATACCAAAATGAGTGTGCATTTTATTCCTTCCTTTAGTCGAATGTGATGAGAGTAAGCTTCATGTTTTTCTCTCACCTCCCCTCTTTTCCCCTGCACTGAAAAGTCTCTTGCTTGCCTCTTTTATGAGAGATAATTTGCCCCATTCCATTTCTCCCTTTCTCCTGCCAATATATTTCTCTCTCACCACTTAATTTCATTTTTTTAAAGATATGATCCCATCTTATTCGAGTCACTCTGTGCTCTCTGTCTCTCTGTCTCTCTCTCTGTGTATGTGTGTGTGTGTGTGTGTGTGTGTGTGTGTGTGTAATCCCACCAACTACCCAGATACTGAAAAGTTTCAAGAGTTACAAATATTGTCTTTCCATGTAGGAATGTAAACAGTTCAACTTTAGTAAGTCCCTTATGACTTCTCTTTGCTGTTCACCTTTTCATGCTTCTCTTGATTCTTGTGTTTGAAAGTCAAATTTTCTTTTCATCTCTGGTCTTTTCATCAAGAATGCTTGAAAGTCCTCTATTTCATTGAAAGACCAACTTTTCCCCTGAATTATTATACTCAGTTTTGCTGGGTAGGTGATTCTTGGTTTTAGTCCTAGTTCCTTTGACTTCTGGAATATCCTATTCCACTCCCTTTGATCCCTTAATGTAGAAGCTGCTAGATCTTGTGTTATCCTGATTGTATTTCCACAATACTTGAATTGTTTCTTTCTAGCTGCTTGCAATATTTTCTCCTTGACCTGGGAACTCTGGAATTTGGCCACAATGTTCCTAGGAGTTTCTCTTTTTGGATCTCTTTCAGGCGGTGATCTGTGGATTCCTTGAATACTTATTTTGCCCTCTGGTTCCAGAATCTCAGGGCAGTTTTCCTTGATAATTTCATGAAAGATGATGTCTAGGCTCTTTTTCTCATCATGGCTTTCAGGTAGGCCCATAATTTTTAAATTGTCTCTCCTGGATCTATTCTCCAGGTCAGTTGTTTTTCCAATGAGATATTTCACATTATCTTCCATTTTTTCATTCTTTTGGTTTTGTTTTGTGATTTCTTGGTTTCTCATAAAGTCATTAGACTCCATCTGTTCCATTCTAATTTCGAAAGAACTATTTTCTTCAGTGAGGTTTTGAATCTCCTTTTCCATTTGGCTAATTCTGCTTTTGAAAACATTCTTCTTCTCATTGGCTTTTTGAACGTCTTTTGCCAATTAAGTTAGCATATTTTTCAAGGTGTTATTTTCTTCAGCATTTTTTGGGGTCTCCTTTAGCAGGGTGTTTACTTGTTTTTCATGCTTTGCTTGCATGTCACTCATTTCTCTTCCCAGCTTTTCCTTCACCTCTCTAACTTGATTTTCAAAATCCTTTTTGAGCTCTTCCATGGCCTGAGCCCATTGAATATTTATTTTGGATGTTTGAGATACAGAAGCCTTGACTTTTATGTCTTTCCCTGATGGTAAGCATTGTTCTTCCTCATCCTAAAAGACGGGAGGAGATATCTGTTCACCAAGAAAGTAACCTTCTATAGTCTTATTTTTTCCCCCTTTTTGGGTATTTTCCCAAGAAGTTACTTGACTTTTGGGTGCTTTGTCAAGAGTAGGGTTTACTCTGGGAATCTTTGAGATCTCAGTTTCTCCAAGGTGGTACAATCAAGCATGCACTGGTCTGGACACAGAGAGGGATTTTGATGCCCAGAATCTTAGCAGATACCTCTCCACAGCCACTTGGCCTCCAGTTCCCAAGTCAGCACTGGGGGCTAATTTTCAGATAAGGTGGATGGGCAGGGCTGCCATTCAGTGTGAGACAAAGACCAGCTCAGCCGGGGCCTCCACCCTGGGCTGAGGCAAGACTCAGCTCTTCAGTGCCCCCAGGGGTTTTTACGCTCCAACCATGGGGCAGTCTAAGGGCTGCTGTGCAGGCTCTGTGGCCGTTGCCTGCTGCTGGAGCTATGGGAAAGCCCTTCTCCCTTCATGGTCTGCTGATTAAACCCCATCACTGACCTTTGGTGCCTGTGGACCAAGGGATTTGAGGTGCTACTACTGTGAATGGAGATTCTGCCCCCAAAGTGTCCTTCTCCCAGAGTCTCGTTGCGCTGCACTGCTCAGCCAAGTCTGGGCTGGTCTCTGTGCTTGGCTCTGTGTCCAGCCCAACCAATGTTTCCATGGGCCTTTCAGGTCACCGTGGGCTGGAAATCTCCTCCACTCTGTTGTTTTCCACTTCTGCTGCTCCAGAATTTGTTGAGAGTCCCTCTCTACAGGTATTTTATGGGCTGTGGGGAGGACCTTGCATAAGTGTGTCTTTCTAGTCCTCCATCTTGACTCAGCCCCCGAAAATAGTTCTTTAAAAATTAGAATGGAGCAGATGGAAGTGAATGACTTTATGAGAAGCCAAGAAATTACAAAACAAAACCAAAGGAATGAAAAAAATAGAACACAATGTGAAATATCTCATTGGAAAAACAACTGGCCTGGAAAATAGATCCAGGAGAGACAATTTAAAAATTATGGGACTACCTGAAAGCCATGATCAAAAAAAGAACCTAGATATCATCTTTCATAAAATTATCAAGGAAAACTGCCCTGATATTCTAGAACCAGAGGGTAAAATAAATATTGAAAGAATCCACCTGTCACCTCCTGAAAGAGATTCCTAAAGAGAAAGTCCTAGGATTATTGTAGCCAAATTCCAGTTTCCAAGTCAAAGAGCAAATATTGCAGGTAACTAGAAAGAAACAATTTGAGCATTGTGGAAATCCAATCAGGATAACACAAGACCTAGTAGCTTCTACATTAAGGGATGGAAGGGCTTGAGATATGATATTCCAGAAGTCAGAGGAACTAGGATTAAAACTAAGAATCACCTACCCAGCAAAACTGAATATAATATTTCAGAGGAAAAAAATGGTCATTCAATGAAATAGAGGACTTTCAATTATTCTGCAAGACCAGAGCTGAATAGAAAATTTGACTTTCAAACACAAGAATCAAGAGAAGCATGGAAAGGTAAACAGCAAAGAGAAGTCATAAGGGACTTACTAAAGTTGAACTGTTTACATTCCTACATGGAAAGACAATATTTGTAACTCTTGAAACTTTTCAGTATCTGGGTAGTTGGTGGGATTACACACACACACACACACACACACACACACACACACACACACACACACACACATACACAGAGAGAGAGACAGAGAGACAGAGAGCACAGAGTGAATCGAATAAGATGGGATCATATCTTAAAAAAAATGAAATTAAGTGGTGAGAGAGAAATATATTGGGAGGAGAAAGGGAGAAATGGAATGGGGCAAATTATCTCTCGCAAAAAAGACAAGAAAAACTTTTCAATGGAGGGGAAAGAGGGGAGGTGAGATGAAAAAAGTATGCTTACTCTCATCACATTTGGCTTAAGGAGGGAATAACATGCACACTCAATTTGGTATGAAAATCTATCTTATGCTGCCAGTAAGTAGGGGAGAAGGGGATAAGTGGGGTGGGGAGTAAGATAGAAGGGAGGGCAAATGGGATGATGCAGTAATTAGAAGTAAACACTTTTGGTGATGGACAAGGTCAAAAGAGAGAATAGAATAAATGAGGGGCAGGATAGGGAAATATTAGTCTTTCACAACATAACTTTTATGGAAATCTTTTGCAAAACTACACATATATAGCCTATATTGAATTGCTTGCCTTCTCAGTGGGCGTAGGTGGAGAGGGAGGAAGGGAGAGAAGTTGGAACTCAAAGTTTTAGGAACAAATATTGATAACTGTTTTTGCATACAACTGGGAAATAAGATATACAGAGTATGGGGTACAGAAATCTCTCTTGCCCTATAAGAAAAGAGAGAAGAGATAAAAGAAGGGAGGGATATGATAGAAGGGAAAGATTGGGAGAAAGGGTAATCAGAATGCCTGGCATTTTGGGGTGGGAGTGGGGAGAGCAAGAGAAAATTTGGAACTCAAAATTTTGTGGAAATGAATGTTGAAAACTAAAAAGTAAATAAATATTAAAAAAGAAGCTGATTCCACTGTTCTTTGTAGTGCATATGATGTGGACTTGAGGATCAATCTCTGAGAAAGAAGGGGAAGGGTTAGGGCACACAAAGGTAGTGTCAGAATGGATACCCTCTCCTTGGTTTTGTGTCTTGGTCACAATTCCTGAACTGAAACTGGTTCTAGAGAAATAACATATATTTGGGGGCAGCCAGATCATTTGTATCCACGACTCCCCGCACCATTGGTTACATCCAGGCTGGACATATTGTCCATGGTGTACAATTTATTAAAACAATTACAAAGGCAAAAAAGAAAGTCTCCCAGATGTTGTGCTTTATTTTCTCTTGGGGTTTATCAGCTTCTTTCTCTGAGACTTATTGATTGCTTTCTTTTGGAGTCTATTCTGGAATTCTGGGAAGTTGACCAAAGAACAAAGTTCTTTCTCAAATTCTTTTCCTCCTGACAGTCTGTGTCTTGGGCTAGTCCTGGAATCCAACTGGATAAAATAGTTTTACCGTAGGGTGTGGCCAAGGGGAGGGGAACCCTGGAGTTGGCCACATGCCCAACACTGTGGTATAAGAGAGGGAGGCTGTCTGTGGCAGGATAATTCTCGTGTCTAGAGCAGAGCTCTCCCCATGTTGTCCTGGCTCTCCTCATGGCTCCCTGGGAGCCTCTCCAAGTTGTGGCTGTGGGCAGTTTCCCTGGGACTCACCCTGAGCCTGCTCCAACTGATCCGGCTCCTGTCCAGGAGGCAGAAACTTCTCCAAGGTCTAAAGAGCTTCCCTGGGCCTCCTACCCACTGGCTGTTTGGGCATGTTAAGGAGGTAGGTCCAGGCTCTTGTCTAGGGGCAAAGGTGAGAGGGATGGATTTGAAGAGATGGAAGAAAGGCACACAAAGAGAGGGAAAGAAATGGGGAGAGAGAAAGGAGGCCGAAAAATAAGAGGAGGGGATGATAAATAGAGGCAGAAAATGAATTACAAGATCTTAGTAATGAAAAGCTTCCCCCCCTTCTCAGAAGCATTGCTGATAAATAAGTAGTAATCTGCCTCTGCTAGAAGACTAGGGGAAGGAGAAGGAAGTGTCTATACACTGGCCCTTTGCACTCCTTGGAGCTAGAGTTGTGCCTCAGGATGGAGAGAAACAAGGAGAAAACAAAGGAGAAGAAAGAGTCCAGGGATAATAGAGGAGGAGAGAGAAGAGGAAGGGAGAGCCAAGGAAGGAGAGGACAGGGAGGGCATTGCAGAGCAAGAAGTGGAGGGAGCAGAGAGGGGGAAAGGAGTGATAAAGAGGAGAAATTAGGAGGTAGAAGAGACGAGGATAGTGGGAAGGGGGAAATGGAGGTAGGGAGATAGGGAGAGGAGGAGAAGTTTTGTTTTGTCGCTGAGAACTGTGTTTGGGGTTTTCTGTGTCAGTAAATCTGATGGCCTTTTCTCAGCTGTCATCCTCCTTGATTCTGACAGTCCCATCCATCTGGACATTTTGTAGTCTCTTGTCTTTTGTACTATTCCTCTCTACTGGTTCTCTCAGGTCTTTGCTGACTGTTTCTTTCAAGTCTTCCTTATTGGATCGGTCTCCAAGTTCTATTTGCTTTCTTAGAGGAATGTTCTCCAGTTTCTTTCGTGAATCTTCTTCTCTGCTCTCTTTACATTCTCTCCTTTGGTGATTGCATTCCCTCCCTTGAGTGCAGCGATCATCTCCATTCTGATGACTCTGAGGGCTACCTCTATCCATCCCCAGTCCCCCATGGTTGTTGTTGCCTTCTTGCCATGGTTTTCCATGTGGTCATTTCAAACTCAACAGGTCTAAAACAGAACTCATTATTCTTCCTCCCCCTTGAGCTATCAGGTAGATCCCCAGCAGGTAACTGGTGGCCAGGGGAGGAGGTTCTAGTATTTCAGCTGATGAACTTTCTCCAGTGTACTCCCCACTCCTGTCATTATATAGAATCAATATCAGTTACTCAGCCATGCTTAGCTGGCTTTTATGAAAGGGCATTTATTAGACTGGTATTGTCAGAAGAACTGGTTCAAAACAACTCACAGCCTTCCCTCCAACCTGGGTACATTCTCCCCTCAGGGCTTATAGAAAGTGGGCTTAAAGGTAGAGCATGTGTGGCACAAGGGTCCATTCACACTTCCTGGAATTCCTTTTATCCCCTTCCTTGAGCCCTCATGATGATCCTCTTGGGCAAGGGAAACCCCATGTCTTTGCTGACCTCTTTGGAGAGTTGCGAAACTCCATTCCTCTGAGTAACTTATCTGTCATCTGTTGATAGAGCTGCCAGTGGTTCCAGCTGTTCCAATGAGAAGTCCAAATCTTCTAAACTTTTGACATTCATGAGGTAATTCTCTGGTCAGTAACAGAAGAGGACATATGAGGATTTCTTGTCTTCCCCCTAAGATCTTAGTGAGTCCATTCTCTTCTATCTGCAGCCTTGAATGTTGGAATTTGGGCTGGCTCACTCCTATAGAAGCTTATGGGGCATGACTGAGTCTCTTTAATCAACCCCAACACAGTTCCTGTATAGAATAATTTCATTTACTACTTCACAAATTGAGGAACTAGTTTCCTTTGATGAATCAGTGCCCATGTCTTGCTCCATTAACAGGGTCATATACTAGGCTGCACCCTGGGCTCCCTTCTCTCTCTCTCTCTCTTTCTCTCTCTCTCTCTTCTTAGTCACCTAATAAGATTCCATGTACTCACCCTTAGTTCAATACCCCTGACAGATTGACTAACTGAAGTGTTCACACTTTTTAATCCATCCCCTTCCAGAACAATCTTCCTAAGGTACATATCTAATCATGCTGCTTCTTTGCCCCCAAGTTGAGAATGGTTTCCCATTGCCCACAAATAACACATAAATGACTCAGGCTGGCATGTAAGCCTAGGGCATTAATCCCCAGTTGGCTCCTACTCTTCTAGCCTTATTTCATACTACTCCCCTACATGTACTCCTCTTTTTATTGTCATACTCAGCCTCTAGCCATTCCTTGAAATGAAAACCTTATCTCTCACTCTCAAGCCTTTGCAGAAGCCATCTCCCCTGTTTAGAAAGAATTCCCTCAGTTTGCCTCTTTAAATCCTTCCTCCAAGTTTCAGCTCCGAAGTTATCTTCTCAGTGAAACAATCCCTGATGCCTCTGCTTCACATTTGTTAATTCTTTTCTCTTTTCTCACTAAAAGGATAGATTGTACTGATAGACATTATTGTTCAGTTGTGTCAGAGTCTTTATGATTCCATTTGGCGTTTTCTTGGCAAAGATATTGGAATGTTTTTCCATTTCCTTCTCTATCTCACTTTACAGATGAGGAGACTGAGGTAAACAGATTAAGTGACAGCTAGTAAGTGTCTGAAGCCAGATTTGAACTGCCCCAAACAGTCTTAAAGTCTATTATAAATAGGTGTAACCTTCCCCTCTACCCCTCCCCACCCCTCCCCAGGAATACCTTTGGAACAAGCAGATATCACTTTACTGAGCAAAGTCAAGGCTGAAAACAGGTCTAGCCATTTGTCAAGCGAAACTACAGTAGGTTTGCCTCTAGAGTTTGTGAAGTGGTCAAGATGCATGAGTTGAGTCCAAAGACTCTCCATGAGTTACATCCTTCTGAATTCATCCTCTAGTGTGGCAACAAAAAAAGCACCAAACAAAAACCCAAATCATGGACATTTCTCTGTAGAAAAAGAGGTTTAATGATGACAATTCTGAAACATATCATTGCTATATGAAAGTAGCTTAATGAATCCAGATTTAATAATCAATAATAATTATACAAGAGGATATATAGACTGTGCAACACATCCCTGATGGTAATTTAAAAAAAAACCCCAAAGCTTTCACAAAACCTAACAATATATGACCTGATGGTTGGAATTGCACAAAATATGCTTGCTCTTTTGCACTGACATACAAGTGACACATTCCCATACGGACCTAAAAATATTCTGGAGAACTCAACCACTAAGGAGAACCAGAAATCAGAGACTTGCTGTTGACCACAATCTCCTTGACTTGATATTCATTAAAAAAGGCACCTTAAGAGCAATGTTGTTACAATGTTGTTAGAGGGCACCATGCCAATGTAAGAAGAACCCATGTGTAGTTACAGGGCTCCACATGTAGTGCGGTTCATGTGGGGGGAGGTCTATCCTCTTCCTGTAGAATGGGGAGTATCATTGTGTGGCTCAAAGAGTGGAGGTAGAATGTACATCTCTTGGCTCTTCTTCCCCTACTTTTCTCCAATGGAGACTTCCATTCTTGCCAGGAGGGGAAGCAGGAGGTTGGGACTGAAGGTCAGTCTACTCTCCTCAGAGTAACAGGGTATCTCTAGAAACATCTATATCTGTGTACTCCCTTCTTTATTGTTATTCTAGGGAACAGAGTCCAATTCAATCTAACTTCTTCTCATTATGTCATCATTAATGGGGAAGGAGGACTCCAAGATCTACATGCAAGACTTGACCCTTTCCCATCAAGTGCCAGTTCTACAATGAATACATGGGGCAGATAACAAAGAAACTTGTTTATCCAAATGTCAATAAAACAGAAATGAAAACAGTGACTCTATAGGGAGTGAGATTGCCTCTTAATGCCTTTATTCAACTATAAAAAAAATTTATTCTTATTTGTTCCATCTGAACAATTGTCTTCAAAAGGAATAATTGCAAGGCTGCAGCTTGTCTCAGGACCATTTTTCCTGACTCTCACCAGAAAAGATATGAGAGAGATAAGAATGACAACAAAATCCACAATGAAAATATTGGGATAACAATGCTAGGAAGCTTGGTGGTGCAGTAGATAGGGTTCTATACGAAGAGACAGGAAGACCTAAATTCAAATCCCACCTTTCATACTTATTAGCTCTGTGACCTGGGAAAGCATTTCACTTCTGTTTGTCTCAGTTTTCTTATCTGTAGAATGGGGATGATGGTAATAGTACTTACCTCTTGGGATTGCTGTGAGGATAAAATGAAATAATATTTGTAAAGCACTTCGCATACCATAACTACTAGCTATAATTTGGCAAGGATAACTAGGCAGCAACATGGATAGAATGCCTAGCCCAGTATCAGGAAGACTGTACAAGTGTATTTCCTGTGAGTGTGAGTGTGTATGTGTGTGTGTGTGTGTGTGTGTGTGTATGGGTGTATGTGTGTGTGTGTGTGTGTATGTATGTGTGTATACTTCCTCCTTTGAATCAATTCTAACGAGCATGAGGTTCAAGTATTGCCTCTCCCATTTCCCCTTTTATTATAAAATCTCTTCCTAGTGTGCCTCCTTTACATGAGAATTTTTTCTCCCATTCTACCTCTCTTTTCCCCCTTCTCCCAGTATATCCCTCTTTTCTCACTCCTACTTTCTTGTTTTGGAGACCATCCTGACATAACTGACAGATACCTATGCCCTCTGTCTATGCAGATATCTTCTAACTTCCTCAATAATGATAAAATTCTTAGGAGTTCCATGTATCATCTTCTCATATTTTAATGGCAACAGTTTATCTCCATTAAGTCCCCTATGATTACCCTTTCATTTTAACCTTTTTAAGGTTCTCCTGATTCTTCTGTTTGAGTGTTGAATTTTTTTTGTTCAGCTCTGGCCTTTTCATCAGGAATGCTTGGGAATCTTCTATTTCACTAAATGTCCTTCTGTGCATCCTCCCCTCCCCCACCTTGAAGAATAATACTCAGTTTTGCTGCATAGGTTATTCTTGGTGGTAATCTTAGCTACTTTAGTCTTTAGAATATCTTTTCCATGAGCTCCACTTCTTGAATGTGGAAGCTGCCACATCTTGTGTGATCCTGATACAAGTTTACCTCACTAAAGGTTACCTTACTTCTCAGATGTAACATTTATGAGTTCCCTATATATCTTCATTAATTTCTTGTGACAATTCTTTTTCCTCCTCATTGAAATTGTTACTTTGTATCTTTAGAATTCTATTCGTTTCCTTTCCTTCTTGTATGTTTCTTCCCATCTGTTCCTGTCCATGTCTTCCTCCCTCTTGCTTCCCCATTTATCTTTTCCTCTACAATCTCTTCTCTCTCCATTTCTTCTCCCTCTTCTGGTTCACTCATCTCTTTCTCTCCACCTCTTCCCTTCTATATCTCCCCCACCAGCTCTTCATCCTTTATATTTCCTATTACTCTGACAACTGATCTTCCCTACCTCTTCTTCTACAGCTTTTATTTCTTCATCTCTTTACCTCATAAACTGAATTCGTCATCTTACTGAAGTGAACATTCCAAGGTACTGATAAAAAAGAATGGTGGGTGTGACTTCTGAGTCACTGTCAGTTAAATCTAGTGATTATGGAGAACATGAGAGGTACTGGAAAAGGTTAAGTGTGCTGAGCATCGAAAAGGGGAAGAGAATGAAATTTGTAAACTATAGATAGTGAGCTTCTTTGACTTCTTGAAAAATTCTACAACATATTATTAAAGAGATGGCTAGTGAAGGTCTGCAAAAGGAAGTGATGGTCATAGCCAATCAACCTGGCCTCAAGAAAAGATCATGCCAGACTATTTTTATTTCTTTTTTTCAGTAGATAAGTGATTAAATTGTGTCAGTACAGCTTACCTAGATTTTAGAATAGGATTTGATTAAGCTTTTCATGCTACTTTTATAGAAAAGATGGAGAAATTTGAGTTGGATGATATGTGGATTCAGAACTGGCCAAATGCACGAATTTAAACTAGTCATCAATGGCTCTATACTACCCTGGAATATCTCAAAGACCTGTACTCAGTCCATTGTTGTTTAATATTTATATAAATGACTTGGATAAGGAATAGATGATATCCTTTTCAAATATATCAATGATAGAAAGTTAGGAAGGATTAACTAACATACTGGATGACAGATTCAGGGCCTTAAAAGATTTTTACAAGGTTAACATTGGAATAAATGTTAAAAGATGAAATGTAATGAGGACAAATGGAAAGTCATCTATTGGTATAAAAATTTAACATCACAAGTATAAGATTATGGGGAGCAAGGGTTGGCCAGATATCAGTTTGTCTAAAAGGGATCTGGGAGTTTTAGTGGACTACAAAGCTTTATATAAGTTAGCATCCTTTTGTAGAAGCCAAAATTTAATGTGATTTTCAGTAACATTAAGAAAGGAAGAGGACTTAGAAAAAAGGGAGATTATAGTTTCACTGTACTATGTTCTGGACAGACTATACTTGAAATATGGTGTTCAGTCCTGGGCACTGCCTCTTAGAAAGGATATTGATGAGTTGGTAAGTGACCACACAGAAGATCACACAGAAGATCACAGAAAGGCCTTATATCCATATCTTGAAAACATGAGTGGGAATATTCAGTATGGAAAGAAAAGGCACAGGAGGATAATTGTCATCATGTAATTGAAAGGCTGTCATATGGAAGACTGTGTGACTGTTTCATCCCACAGGTAAGAACCAGAGGAAATAGGTAAACGTTTAAAGAGATAATTTTAATTTTAATATATGGAAAATTCTCCTAACATTAGAGCTATCCAAATGGAGAGTGTGTTACATTGGGAGGTAGGGGGCTTACCCTCATTGAAGGTCTTCAAGCCAGGCTTTAACTGAATGACCACTTGATAGTATGCTTTAGTGAGGTTTTCACATGTTTTTAAGGCATAGACTGGACTAGATGGCTGATGACATCCCTTGCAACTCAAATTCTATGATTCTATGATCTGTCTTTCATTCATTTCTGTTCCTTCCAATTCTTAGTCTTCCTTATTTCCTTTCTCATTTTTCTTTTTTTCTTCCCATATCTTCTTTTCTTACACATCCATTTCTCCCAGAACTTCTTCCTCCATCTAATCTTTCCTTCGAATTTTTTTCTTTCTTGGTACAGACAACTTTTTCACTGATGGAGGCTGAAAGGAGTGCCACCTGTCATAATATGTATAGCATTCTCTAGCTTGTGGGAATTGGTTTTTGTCCAGTCCTGACCTCCAATAATATGGCCTCTGTGATCTCTCTTCCCTTTCTCCTTCCCTCATTGAAGATGAAGAAGGAAGGAGAATTGGACAAGGTTCTCTCATGGACCAACATTTACCCCTGTGCACACCAACTGTGGATGGGAAATTTTATTGGTTTCCTGAACATCTATGACCCTGACTACACCAAGGCTGTGTACAGTCGAGGAGGTAAGGGACCTCAAGGCCTCCCAATGAAATCTTTGTCTGAGTGGGAACCATAAGGGTAAATATGGGAAAGAATGAATGGAGAAGGGGAATGGGAGGATGCAGTGGAGAGGGACCCCAAGTAATAGGCTGAAAGCTTTGAGTGAGGAAGTAGAGGTGATATTTGTCATTATGGCTTATGTTTTCGCTGGCAAAAAGAACAGTCTGTGGACTGAGATGGGTGAAGAAAAAATGGCAAATAGAGAACTGAGGACCAGGATAAGTAGGAAAATAAGACAGTGCCTTGGCTGCTTTTGCTAATGTTGAATCATTAGTCCATGGCAAATTCCTTGACAGGGTACTACTAAGAGAAGTGTGATATATGACTATTAAGCCATTGTTAATGTCTTGATATTAAGACTGGGAGAAGTACCATAGATGATAAGATGGGGAAAGTTCCCAGTTTTTTTAAACCACAACAGAAACAAAATGTAATCTCCAGGTTATAAGACAGTGAACTTAACTTCAATATTTGTCAAGATTATAGAGTATACTATAAAGAGATGGTTGATGAACATCTGTAAATGGAAGCAACCATGGAGACAACATGGTTTTATCAAGAACAGGTTATGCCAGACTAATCTTGATTTCTTTTTGACAGGCTTCCTAGTCCCACATCCATCCCAGTCCTACATAGAGATGGTCATTCTCTTGATCTCATCATAATTTAGCAGTGTCTACCTCCATGCAGCTCTTAAAATGGTACCTGACACATAGGACACACTAAGTAGCTGTTTGTGTCTGTTGACTGATTAACTTGGAAATTTTTCTCTTGACCACATCTTATTCTTCCACCTCTCATTTTAGCTCAGTCCTTCCAAATTGATTGGGACTTCCAGTCACTCACACCTCTCTGCTCTCACTGTCCACCACCCATGCTCTGGTCTTAGCTTTCTTCCTTTGTGTCCTATGCTTAAGCAGTTTAACTTCTTTGAGGTCCTCACTTTCTTCTTATGTCTTGCTAAATCCTAATCTTGAGTTGCCTTCCTAGCCATCTTCGCTACTTTGACTTGAGTGCTGCTCATTGGCACTGGACTAAACCACACAGATGTGCAGGCTGAGTTCACTACAAATTTATGGCATCTAATCTTGATGGGGGTCTATGTTTGACAACAATCCTTTTCCTTTTTAGTGACTGACTCTTTTCCCTGTGGCATTTCTCCCTCGCAACTCTGATGAACTTGCCAGCAGTGTCTTTATCCAAGTAATGAAACAAGCAGGAAACTGCCAAGGTCAATAATAGATCTTGGGGACATACTCCCTTGGGGACACACTCCCTTCTGCTGCAGTTTTTCTAAAGCTTCTGCTGTCTTCTTAAACTTATATGCTGTTCCTAATTAAAAGAAGATCTATCCACTTTTAGTGAAAAAAGTGGTCATCTGCCATCAGCTCCCTATTCTACAGTTCAAAACACTTCATCTCCTGTTCTCTCCTCCTTTACTCCAAGCTCTGATGAAAAGGTAATCCTCCTTGGCAAACTCAATTCCTCTGTTTCTTTCCTTGGTCCAATCCTTTCTCATCTCTTCCAGGAATTTGTCCCCTTGACCATTCCCAATATTATTTTTGTTCTCTCATTATCTCCTGGCCCCTTCCTTACTGATGGCGATGTGGTCAGCTCTTTACAAGGACTTTTCTTTGCTTGAAATGCTTTCTTGTCTCATCACCTCTTCTTGGAACCCTTACCTTCCTTCAAGGCACATCTCAATTGTAATCTTTTATTGGAGAATTTCCCTGACCCCCTGTAATTATCAGTATATTTTTTCCTTTTCAAATTGTCCTGAATTTCCACATCCATGCATATAGTGTGTCTCCATTGGTAAATGTAAGAGGAGGGTGGGTGACTTCACTTTGCTTTTCTAATACCTAGGACAGTTGTTTGCCCATAATTGGTGTTTAAAATTGCTTGTCAGATTTGATCACAGTTCTTTCAATCTGAAGGATGCTGTAGAAAGAATTAAGTTGAATTTCATCAAAATATTTGTCAGTTTCCCTAATGTTTTCCTTGTACATGTGATAGAGAAAGGTGGCACAGGTTACAGTCAAGTTAGGTGGACTGTTTGAATGGGTGGACCTAACTGTAGTTGTAGGATTAGGAGTTTTGAGCTGGAAGCCTCATAGGCTCATAGATGTATTCCTAGAATCTAGGGATTTTAGAAGCCATTGAGTCCTACTTCCTTATTGCCCTATTAATCCCCATGGAGGCCTAGATAGCAGAGTGACCTGCCTAAGGTCCTAGAGATAGTAAACAACAGAACCAGGATTTTTAACCTTTATCTCTTTGTCCAAATCCAAAATGTCTTTTCCTACCACATTATATCATATTTGCTAATGGTACAGGTTCCCCAAGATCTATTATTGACCATGGCAATTTCATGTTTTTTCCATTACTTGGATAAAGACATTGCTGGCAAGCTCATCAGAGTTGCGAGGGAGAAATACCACAGGGGACAATAAAGTCAAGGATCCATAAAACATTAAAATATTCAAATGTTGAGCAAAATATAACATGTAATATAATGGAATCAAATATAAACTCTTACACTTAAGTTAAAGAAAAATCACCTTTGCTGGTAAAAGATGGTAAGAGCATGGCTTGATAGCAGTTCATTTGAACTGAAGGTTGGAGGGAATTGCAAGCTTGCTGTGAGTGATGTGGCCCCCAAGATAGCTTATAGAAACCAAGGCCACTTGAAAGGCAGAGCCTCCTGGACTAAGGAAGTGATAGTCCACTGGTCCTCTGCCTTCATTGAATCCCACAGAGGATCTTGTGTTCAGTTCTTGGGGACTATGGATTGGAAAGGACACTGATAACATGAAAAATGTCTGGAGGAGGGTAACTAGGTTGGTGAAGGCCTCTGAATTCATGACATATAATGAGAGTGTGGAAAAAGCCTTGGATTAGGAGTCAGAGGAGCTGATTTCAAATCTTGCTTCTGGTATTGCCTTGTGACCTTAGGCAAGTCACTTAACCACTGTGAGCCTCATTTTCCTCAATTGTAAAATATGTGATTTGAAACAGTCCCCAATGTTTCTTCTAGTTCTAAATCCATGATCCTATTCATTGGAGGGGGCAGCTAGTTAGCACAGACTCATTCCTGAGTTTAAATCCAGTCTCAGACACTTATTAGCTGTGTGACTTTGGGCAAGTCACTTAACTCTGTTTGCCTCAGTTTCCTCATCTGTACAAAGTGAGCTGGAGAAGGAAATGGGAAGCTGGTTCTGTATCTTTGCCAAGAAAACCCCATAGGGGGCCAGAAAAAGTCAGACAAGATTGGAGAATGAGTGAACAACAACTACACTCATTGGAGATGTTTAGGTTGGAGAAGAGAAGACATAGAGCTGAAATTATAACTTCCTTCAGAATCTGAAGAGCTCTCATATAGAAAAAGAACCAACCTTGGTCCCTGAGGCATGAACTAAGAACAGCGGGGGAGAAGGTATTACAGAAAGGCAGCTTTCACCTTGATGTCCATATGGCAGGATCATAGGGTGATCTACCCCCACTGTAGCTTCTCATATCTCTCAAATAGGCATGTAGACCCATCCTTAGCTATGGTTATCTCACTCCCTCGCTTCCCATGTATGGACCACTACTCTGTTGTTACCCTAAAATTCTCTCAGAGTCCTAGGAGTAACTATTAAGGGACAAATCTACTCTTGCTATAGACCCCTCTAACTACTTAGCCCCCACCAGTACATTTCTATTTGAACAGTCACCCAAAGTGACACTTCTAGATATTTAGCAGAACCATTGACTTAGTAACAAGGCAAAAGAAATAGTGATGATAATAATAAAGCTACTTGTTTTAAAACAGGTAAATATATCACAATCCACTCATAAATCTGGGTCACTCACAAAAACAATCAATATCTGTTGGTAAGAGTGGACACACACAGAAATCTGTCAAGGAGGCATATGAACAAGGAAAAGTCATGTGCTCAAGGTAACTCACGGCTCTACAGCTATAAAATTCTGTGTTCTTTCTGTCTTGGGAACTGTTCAGAAAACTTCCTTGAAGGTAATTTCAGTGTTGAAAAATTACTTCAGCTACTATGTTCCTCTGAAACTGCACTTGACTAATACCTTGCTGGGGGACATTTCAGTCAATGGAACTGATAAAGTTCTAAAACCTGTCCTTCCCCTCCCCCTACACTCTCTCCCTCTCTCTCATTTTTCTTCCCTCTGTCTCTCCCTTTTATTATATTTCTGTTCAGGGTTAGTCTATGGTGAAATTGATTCTATTTGTGCTATAGTAATACGACAGCTCTGTTTTTCGTATTGCCCCAGATACTGACTGAAATGTCCCAATCCCTGAAGTTAATTGTGCTTTTCATTTGTTCTAAACTTCACAGGCTTGTTACTATCAGAAGTGAGCAACAAACATCTCAGAATTCAGTCATAGAGCTACTTCAATAACTGGAACTTTCATAGGTTTCTGAGCAGGCTTAACTGGGCAACAAGTCCCAAAACATTTCTTTATCAGGTGCTTACTGTGTTCTAGGTATAGTTCTGTGGACTGGGGATACAAAGAAAGGCAACAACCACCTTTAACCTCGAGCTTTTTACCATCTAATCCTAATCCAACAAATCTATGATCAAGAAAAGCTTCTCAAGAATTAGAATCAGAGATCAAGGGAATGGACTTCCTGGGATGTGTAGGGGAGGTGGCAACTCCTAACCAAAGATTCTGAAGTCAGGGCAGGACGAAGTCAGGGCAGGACGCCCTCTTGTCATGGATGCTGGAAAGGAGTTTCTTACTTGGGCATTGGTTGAATTTAAAAGCCACTGGAAATCCTTCCACCTCTGAGATGCTGTGTTTCTGTGCCTCTGGGCTCTTAGATACTAGAGCTTGTATCCTGAGGGTAAGGAAAGGATTGGTCCATCTCTCTTCCAGCCTGCTCCTGCTTTGGCTTCTCAGAGTTGGCCTCTCTGACTGCACTTTTTTCTCCCTCTACAGATCCAAAGGCCTGGGATATATACGGATTCTTTTTACCATGGATTGGTGAGTGGGATTCCTCTGCTACCCCCAACTCTGTCACCCACCTTGGGTAAGGCAGGCACAGCAGAAGTGCAGGTCTGAATGGTAAGGTACTTGAGTCTGGCTAAAAAAGTAGGAGTATCCAATCCCTTCTTCTTCTTCTGCTCCTCACACATTTTTCAGTCCTCACCCCACCCCTTGTCCTATCCCTTTGACAAATCCTGAGTTTGACATGAGCAGTGATTGGGCTTTTGCTTTCCAGGAGCTCCTAATCTGCCGGAGAAGGTAAATCCCACATATGCCACCTTTCTCAGATTGAGAAAGAGCCCTAAATGGGAACTCAGGAAACCTGGACCCTAGCCCTAACTCTGTCCCCTCACTACCATGTGATCTTAGGCAATACTTCTCTCTCCTCTCTGAACCTCTTTCCTCCTCTATAATAGAGGAATAATAATACATCCTTTGGTCCTTATTGGGTGGCTGTGAAGACAGTACCCTGTATGACCTCTTACAGAATGATAACTATGTGATACATAATCAGTGTAATCTGTCAAATGATCATACCAGGCTGCAGGATACTCTCCTCTGCTTTGCATTTCATCTCTGTTCGTTTCTGTCACACTTTATGCCTGTCTTCTTGGGAACTTCCTATATCTCGCCTCCCTTTCACAGATACAATTGCCATCTTTACTCACCTTTCAACACCTTGCGATGGCTTCTCTGTCTTAAGTTCAATCCAGTGAACTTAACTTTCTCTGAGATTACCAGTGATCTCTTCTTAAATACTCTATCCAGTGACCTTCAATCCTCATCCTTGTAGATTTCTCCCAGCTTTCATGCCTGTTAACCACTCCCACCTTCTGGATAATCTTTCCTCCCTTTGCATCCATGATACTACTCATTCTGCTGCTCCATCCCTGACTCTATCAGACTCCTTTGCTGGATTGTCATGCAGCAAAGTATCTTATTTTTTTTAACTAGCATTCAGCAAATACTTGGTGAATTGGACTCAATTTGTAGTTGCATCAAGTCTCCAGTTTGAGAGTCTAAAGCAGATTTAAACATTCAATCAATCAGAAATCATTTATTAAGCCCTTATTCCAAAGATAAATAGGAAGCACTCTGTCCCAGAGAGCTTACATTCTGGAGGTTGTAGGGAGCAACATGAGCAAAGCAAATAAGTACAAAGTGTAATTTCCAGCGCTAGTGGGAGACCGTATCAGCTGGGGGTGAGTGCGTGGGTGGTTGGCAGAAATCTTTCCAGTCTTCTCTTTTACATACTTTACATGCGTTGTGGCCAAATTTCTTCCAGCATTTCTCTCTCCATGCCATTCTACAGTCAATCCTTGACTTTGGCAGAGGTAAGGTTCCTAGAAAATGGTGCAAAAGTAAAAAATTCAAATGTCGAAGCATTGAACATATGGGAAATAAGGGGTGAGGTACCTTGGCAAGTAAAAATGATAACCTTTCTCCAGAGATTGGTGAAAATTTGCTCTTCTCCCTTCAGTTCTCTAGAACAAAAGGTCAATGCTGATAATATGCACTTTCTGGGACAGATTCATGAATCCTTTTATGAATATTTTCCTCCTTTTTGTGGATATAACAAATTCTTGATTCTTTAACACCAAACTTGGGACTGACTGTGGCTGCAGCTATTCTAGGATGAAGTCTATGTAACCTTTATTTTCTCACTGAGTCATTTCACTGACTTTGCATGCTTGACCTTAGAGCCTGCAGGACTTGCACAATTCTTTGAGGGCACGGTTGCAACACAAAACTTATTTTAAAGGCAAACAATGAAAATATGCAACAAATACTTGAGGAGCTCTTTACAATGCTACGGTGAACAATAGCAGGGATATGCCTGGTAGGGTACCAGATGCTCCACAAACTTGTAGGCATCACACCTCTCAGCTTTTCTCTACTGAGCATAGCTGTGTGTATGTTTGCCAACACAAAAATGAAAATAAAGTTACTAATACAATCATGTGAATGCTGAAGATTGCCTCTATGCCTTTGCATGAGCTGGCCCCAATGCCTGGATTACTTTTTTTCCTCATCTCCAGCTCTTGGAATCCTCAGCCTCCTACATACCTCAGTTTAGGTGACACCTTCTTTTCTGATCCTCCCAGGTGTTCTTCCTCTCTTCCCATTACCTTGCATTTACTTTTCCCTGTGTACTCACAGTCCATTAGATTGTAGGCTCATTGAGGGCAAGAACTATCTTTTGCCTCTTTTTGTATCCCCAGTGCTTAGCACAGTGCCTGACACATAGTAGGTGTTTAATAAATGTTTCTTGATTAATTGATTGACTGATGATTCTCACATCTACAAGCAAAATGTGAATTCCCCCATGTGTGGAGACTTGGAGGGGTCACTGTGGAGAGAACATAAGGATTTTTGCTCTTCTATCCCCACAATACCATTGTCCTAATTTTCCTTTCAGCTCTAGCATTCTCTTTTCTGTGTTCTAAAGTTCCTTCAAGTTTGAACATTCTGTGTTCTAAGGCTCAGGGTCATTCCCAGCACTGTCATTCTCTTTGTATGTTTTCTTAAGTAGGTGAAACCTCCCCAATGAAGACTTATTCCATGACTAAGGTCTTCAGAAAACCCCATTCAATTTCAATTATGTTGAGGACTAACTGTGTGCTCCCAGAAGGGAGAATGGACTCCTTGTCCCTCTCCAAGTTTCCATGTGCCTGAATCCTGTCCCCATGATATTCTCTACTCTCTCATGTCTTCTCTCTCCTGATCTCAGGAAAGGGACTACTGGTCTTGGATGGGCCCAAGTGGTTTCAGCACCGGAAACTACTCACCCCTGCCTTTCACTCTGAGGTCCTGAAGCCGTATGTGGATGTGTTTGTTGAATCTACCAAAGCTATGCTGGTGAGAGTCTCCTGTTGGCATTGGTGGGATACTTGTTCCTCCCCAGGGGATAAAACTAAAGTTTGGGCTAACTTGGAGGGGGAGTTTAGTTTGTGGCCTGTAGTGCTGCACTGGACAGAATGTCCTTTGGAATAGATCAGAGAAGGAAACTGGACAGTTGGGGAAAGGGTACAGGAAGAAGGGTGAGCTGTGTAAACAATTCCTGTGGGTCTATGAGTTTGTAAATGAGCTCTGATTTCCTTCTGTCTTTTTCAGAACAAATGGGACAAGAAGATTCAGAAGGACAAGTGTGTGAATATCTTCCCAGATGTGGGTCACATGGCTTTGGACAGTCTAATGAAATGTATCTTTGGAAGGAGCAGTGGGAGCCAGCCAGAGAGGTCAGTGAAAGGGCCCTGACTATCTTGGGGGAGCTGTCTTTATCTGACCCATAGGAGCAAGCCCCTGGTCTGAGAGGAGACACAGCCCTGTTCTGGGGAGCCCCTTGTGTGAGGAGAGGAGACACAAACACCACAGGGAAATATCACTGAGGTCTGGATGGTAACAGTATTGATGGAAGATATGGGACTTTGAGCGACTTCCCAGTACAGAGCTTAGTTTGCCAACGTGGCTAGGACCAGGGGGAGGGGGAATGACTACTCAAAATGCCATAACACAACCATCCCCTCTTTCCTCCTCCCTCACCTCATTGCTTCAATTTTTCCTCTCCTTGGCCCCTGCAGTGACACCAAATACTATCTGGCCATTGGGGAACTCACCTTGTTGATGCAAGAGCGAATGGCAGCCTTCCAGTATCACAACGACATCTTCTACTATTGGTTCACGCTTCATGGTCGGAAGTTCCTTCAGGCCTGCAAGGTTGCTCATGATCACACTGGTGTGTCTCCAGCCTGGGACTGCTCTTCTTCTATACCTTCTTCTCTTTTCCTCCTTTTCTCCCTTCCTTCCATTCTTCTTTCTGTCTTTCCTTTTTCCTCCTCATAGACCCTATCCTTAGGTCCATCTATTTGGTAGCTCCAAGGGTTATTCCTCATTACCCCTCCTCCTATGCAGCTTTTTTGTGATCTTGTGGCCTTCTTCCCTCTGCCCATTCCCTGACCAAATCATACCACATGACTCTTCCCTTTGAGGTAGGAGAGAATGTTTCACAGGATCAAAGAATCTCTGAGTTGGAGGAGGTGTCAAAGATAATGTAGTACAACATCTGTCTGAGGAGAAAAACTTACTACAACATGTCCATCATGTGACTATCTAGCCCCTATTTGAGGATGTCAAAAGATAGGGACTCCAGGCATCCTAGTTCCACCTTTGGACAGCTCCAATTTTCAGGAAGTTTTTCCTTATATCATGGACAAATCTGCCTCTCTGAGATTTCCACCAGTTGGTCCTGGCTCTGCTTTCAGAGGCTGAGAAGAACAAGCCTGATCTCCTTCTCACATGATAGATATTGAACACATGGCCAGCCCTCCTAGAAATCTTTCCTTCATTGGCCAAACATCTTCATTCCCTCCAATTAATCCTCATATCTCATACTCTCAAGGACTTTCATTGGTCCTGTCCTCTTCTGGATGCTCTTCTGCTTCTCAATGTCCTTGCTAAAATGTGGTACCCAGAATTGAACCTAGTCCTGCAGATGAGGACAGAAAAAGTCAGCAGATAACAGGACTCTCAGCTACAACATTATGGCCTCCATGCCTTTCTTAGAGAAAACTTAGGTCACGTTAGTTTTCATTGACTGCCTTGTTGGTACCACTTCTTCATCAATGCTATTTTTCAACTCCATGTAGACATTTTTATTCTATTCTCTTTACAGGGAAAGAGTTCTACATATTAATGAAAATGGAAGCAAAAATAATGGTTGAATGGATCTGTCCTCTCCTCAGTTAATTACAGTCATTGCCACCCTGGACAGTGGACTTATCTATCCCTTAATCTTATTTTTCCCCTTTGTATTGACCTTAGTTGTCTTCACCAGTCTCAGCTTATACTGACATAATAATAAAAGCTAACATTTATAGATTATTGTAAAATTTGCAAACCTCATATATACATTAATATGCCTATTTATACATAAACACATATATGTGTATATATGTATGTGTGTATATCTACCTATCTAAAATTTAGTCCTCACAACAATCGTACTTTCTTTTATTATCCCCATTTATCACTATGAGCTTATGTTCATCTCATTCTTTCATCTTCTTTCCCTTCTTTAATTCTTTAGTGAATCCATACTCCCATCAATGTAAATATTCATCCCAATGATACAACCTATGCATCTCTACTGTTCCTGCATGTCTCTTAAATCTAAGTAAATTGATGAGCTCTCTGTGCATCCACATTGGTTACTTAGGTATCATCCTCCCTTTCCTCTTTATTGGAACTATTTCTCTTTTGTCTAAAGGATTCTTTTCCCAAGAGCCTCCAATCCCTCTTGGGATGACTACTTCTGTAGAATTTAAGGCCATGATATCCTATATATATATATATATATATATTTAATGGAACCTGTTCTCTTTAAATCCAGGGATTGTCAGGCTATTCCCAGCTTTTGATGACAAACTCTATAATGGAGTGATAGTTTCTCCCCAAGGTTCCTATCATTTCAACACAGAAGAGGGTATCGTACAGAGAGAACAGTCTACCAGTTTCCTCTGTCTTGCCCATTTACTTTTCTAGTTACGAAGTTCTTTGCCCACTGAAGTGCTCTTTTCTTCTTGATTAGTGGCTCCAAGAATTAGAACTCCTGAAAGGAAGGCACCTTTAGCTAGCTAGAATAAGGGATGGAGATTGCTCCCAGTGATGCTCTCTGCAGTGATGAATTCTGATTGGAGTGAAGTCTTGGCTAAGGCATCTATAACCCTAAGACAGTGTATTTGGAGGAAAGTGACCTGGGTGGGGTGTCAGGGGACCTGGTTCTTCCACTCACTTCATTTGACTCCATGATCTTGACTCAACCATTCCTCTCACTAGGATTTAATTTCCCTTCTGTAAGTTAAGTGCTTGAACACATGACTTCTCCTGCCCTTTCCAGCACTAACACTATGATTTTCTTGCACAGACAAAGTGATTAGGGCCAGAAAGGCTGCCCTGAAGGAGGAGGAGGAGCAGGAGAAGATTCAGGAGAAGAAACGCCTGGATTTCCTGGACATTCTTCTTGGGGCTGGAGTGAGTCTGAGGGGTTTCAAAAGGATGGGTTAATCTGGGGTTTGATTCAGGCAAAGCCAAAGTGGGTCTTTAGGGCCCTTCCCCTTCCTTGTACCCCTCTCCTTGCTCCAAGGAGTGTCTGTCTCTCTCCTGTTCCCTCTTCTGTCCTTGTGCACTTGCTCATTCATTAAATAGGAGGAGAGATCAGTGGGGAAGGGACTGTCCACTCAAGGTTTTCTGGGGAAGCTGAGAGAAGTGGGTAATTTAAACTTGACCTTGATTGATACAGAGGATCCAGACAGAGTGAAAGTGGATCCAATATGTTGTAGTAGAAAGGGTGCTGGATTTGCTGTCAAAAGCCTTGGATTCAAATCCTAGTTCTGACACCACCTGTGTGCCATTGGACAAGTCACTTCCCCTGTTTGAGTTTCACTTTCCTCCTCTGTAAAATGAGGTTTGGCCCCAAAGGTCTCTAAGGCCCCTTTCAGTTCTAAATCTTATGCATAAGAAGGAAATTCATATTATGCATAAGAAGGATGGTTCTTCCTCCAGTCCCATCAAAAAAGAAGATCCCATCACCCTCCAATTTAGGTTCTTTTTCTCCTATTTAGCAGCTTTTATTAGGGGAAGTTCTCCCTGAAATCTACTTTGAATCCCTCCTATTTTGTCATCCACCCATTTTTGTCACCTCTATTTCTTCCTTAAGGATGAGAACAAGACAAAGTTGTCAGATGCAGACCTAAGGTCTGAGGTGGACACGTTCATGTTTGAGGGTCATGACACCACCACCAGTGCCATCTCCTGGTTCCTATACTGCATAGCCCTGAACCCAGAGCACCAGAAGCGATGCCGGGAGGAGATCCAGAATATCTTGGGAAATCGTGACACCATCCAATGGTAAGCCCTGGGCCTGCTCTGTCTCAGGACTGCTTGAGGAGTATGCCAGGGCATGCAGAGACCCTGTCAGGACCTGCCCTGCTCCCTCAGGCTGTGCTTCTTATTACTGTTGTGAACATGTCAAGGGTCTCTTCCTGCTTCCGGGTCAGTTTCCTCATCTCTGGAAAAAGGGATTGGACTAATTGATCTCTAAGGAATCTTGAGGGTCTAAATTGAGGATCCACTGACTATTCCTATGGTTGACTCTACGATCTTAGTAGCCCCAGATATTTACCAAAGTATGACTTTATTTTGGTTCTCAAATTTCATCTTATTATACTCAGTCCAATATTCTGGTCTGTCAAAATCCCTTTGAATCCTATTATCCATAGTGTTAGCTGTCCTTTTCAACTTTGTGCCTTCTTCAAATTTGGTGAACACACCATCTGTTCCTTCATCCAGATCTTTGAGACACACATTAAATAGCCCAGGGTCAAGCCCAGATTCCTGTGGTATCCCCCTGGGAACCTCCTGCCATGTTGAACAGCTACTCTTTTGAGTCCTGCCATCCAACCAGTTTGAATCCATCTAATTGTAGTATCATCTAGCCCACATCTTTCTATCTTCTCCACCACACTCTTACCAAAAACTTGGCTGAAAATGAGATAAATTGTATCCAGAGTATTCCCTTCAACTACTAGTTTAGTAATTCTATCCAAAAAACAAATGATGTGACCCTACCACGACTTGTGCTTTTTAGAGTCAGGCAGGCACTTTGGGATCACTGCTTCCTTTTTTAGATGTTTGTCAACTCCAAATATCTTCCTAAAGATTGATGTAGAGGTTTCCCCAAGAATTCAGGAGAAGCACACACACAGTTTAAAAAAATCTGTTCTCTTTCTCACTTCACCCCTTTAAAAAATCTGGACTTTTGTCCTTCTATCTTGTAATACCGCCCTTGTTTTTCATGATCTTTCAAAGTTTACGAACAATGACCCAGGAATCACATTATCCAGTTTTTTATGACCTGAGTTTAAAGTTCAGCATTGCCAGGAGATCTTAATCGTGTTAATTGTTTTCCTTCCATCTCTTTATTTTATATATCATGTCCATGTAAGTTCTTTCATTTTGTCATTACCATGGCAAAGGTCATTCCCCTTGGCAAATAAAACAGAAATGGAGCAAGAATTCCCCTTCTCTCTGTTGGAAGTCATTGTCGTCCTGTCTACCCAAAGCAATAGCCTGCCCCTTCTTGGTTCTTCCTTTTTCTCCCAATAAAGCTAAAAGAAACCCCCCTTTTGTGTCCTTAGATTTCCTTACAAAATCTTAAATCATTCTGAGATTTATTGAGACTCTTTTTCTGTAAGTCTCTTTTTATTATTAATTTATTTGTTTTCAGTTTACTGAGACCATTTTATAAAGTTCCAGAGAGTTGGCTCTGTTTCCATCTTCCACCCATTTCTTTTTGAATCTAAGGGTTGGGGAATTACCTGTATAAGCACATTATTCTCTTTAGACATATTCCCCTTTCCTTCCCCATTAGAATCATTTCCTTCATGTTCTAGTCTCAATATCTTTCTCCAGTCTTATGTCTTGTTCTCTACACATTCCATCAACAAAACTGGTTGGCTGCCCCTCTTTCCTACACACAGGGCATCATTCCTGCCTCCTATTTCTTGGTTTCTGCCTCTGTTTCATATCTAGCGAAGGAGATAAGATGAACACTCCTGAGCAATAAGAGTTAAAAGCCCTGAGGTCTCATCTACGATGATGGTCCACTCTTTGCCAATACAAACCAAAGCTCTCTGCAACTTAGTCAATGGTAGTCCTTTCTCTGGTGGCACAGATTTCAGTGAAGAGCATCTGTGAGCTGACCTAGGCTCGTTCTTGGATGACAGGACCACACTCTAAGCTTCTTCAGCTTGGGAGGATGTGCCAAGGCTGTTTGTATTTTTCTGGTCAGGCCTTGGAGAAGTCAGGGTGTCACTGTGACCTCACTCACCATGCCAAGAGAAGTGGAAGACCCTAGTGTGAATTCATTCACAGGGCACTTTATGGCTTACAAAGTCATTGACCCAGGTCATAGAATCACAGAATTTGAGACTCTCAGATCTAGGATGGAATTCAGAGGTACCTTGTCCAAACTGTATGGCAATTCTATAACATCCCTGACAAATGCCCGTCTAGCCACTGCCAGGAGACCTCCAATGAGGGAAGACTCCCCACCTTTCAAGGCAGTAGCCCAATTCATTTTTCTCAGCTCTAATTGGTACATAGCAAAGAAGAATGAATTCAGAATTTCTACCCAGGTCTTTGAATTCCAAATAAAATTCTCTTTCCACTTCTGTTCCCTGTTGGAAGGTCTGGGTCATTTTCTTCTCTGTATCCTCAGCTCTTAGAAGAGGGCTCTATTATGCAAGGCCCTGTTCACTGTTTCCATGTGTCTTTCTTTCCTGAGTCCCCTTGGGCTTGCCTCCATGGTAAGCACTGAGGGAATGATCAGAGACTCAGGGAGCTCTCAGTGAACCAGGAAGAAATGTCAAGGGGCTGTTTGTGAGATCATAGACTGAAGCAAGGGACCCAGGCTCTGTGTGCCTGGTGGGTTCAGATGACACCTACTGGGGTGCTCAGAGAGGGTTTACCCCAAGATGGGTACATGCAGGACCTTAAGGGAAGGAGGAGGAATGAGGGCATTCTAGGTGGAGGTAACTTGGGCAAAGATGGGATAGAAAGCATCTTGAGCAAGAGGGAGAGAGGACCAACAGATATACTCAGAATTAAGACTGGACACCTGGCCAAGTCTATTACTAGGGGAAATGGGGGTATTCCAGATCCCCTCCACTTGTCTCCTCAAGCTAGCTGGAAGGTGGATCTGGGGTGTCTGGAGAATACAGGGCTAGGGGGGCTGCTGCACTTGTTCCCCACTGACTGGGGGCTCTGGCCGGCTGTTCTCCCTCCATGCAGGGAAGATCTGGGGAAAATGACCTACCTTACCATGTGCATCAAGGAGAGTTTCCGCCTATATCCTCCAGTGCCCCAGGTATATCGCCAGCTCAACAAGCCTGTTACCTTTCCGGATGGGAGGTCTCTACCTGAAGGTAGGATAAGACTGGCCCTTGAGCCTGGGTGTGGGAGGTGGGAGACCTGGGTCAGGAGCTGAGAGTGGTTCTCAGCCACATATTGTTGACACAGAGTGACTAGAGTTTTGGCCCCTCCTCCTCCTGGCCTTGGGACCTTTTACTGGTTCCCATGCACTAGGAATTCCTGTAGGGTCTCAGGTGACCTCCATACCAGGACTGGCCTGTCTGGTCCCTTGTGGATGCCACTACCATTGCCTTCTGTAGAGCCCCAGAAAATGGCACAGTCTCTATCTCTGTCACTTCCCAACCTCTGTCCTTGCCTCAGTGTGACATCAGCCCACTGGCTTCTCAAGGTTCACTAGGGTTTGTTTGCCCTTATTTTGTTGTTTATTTTTACCTTGTTTTATTGCTGCCAAATCCAGGGAAATTGAAATCCTGGCTCTGCAGAGATTTTGGAAAGTTCTCCAGCTGTCCTGGTCTTTGAGATCATCTCCTTCATGAAAACCTGATCTGCCACCCCAATGTACTCCTAATTCCCCCCAATTTTCCCCAAGGAAATCTCTGCCACAATTTGTGGGACTTGTTGGGCCCTAGTGAGTCCAAGGAGATCCAGTTACCTCTCATAGAAGACTCTAGACTGTTCTTCTCCATCCAATATTTTAAACTTCACAGAGGAGAACCCTAGACTAGGCGTCAGATCTTAGTTGGAGTCCCCACAGAGTTCAAGACATTACCAGAATCACTTCTCTTCTCAGGGATCAGTTTCCTTATTTGTAAATCTTCATCTCAGGGAATAAATGAGGTTATTAACAGCATGGCATAGTGGATAGAAGTCACTTAACTTCTTAGGGGCCTCTAAGACTTTTAGTTAGATATGAGTGGTCTGTCTGCATCAGTGGAGAGGCTAACCCTTCCAGAAATTCCCCATACCAATGAAATCCCATGACTCTTCTCCAAGAGTATCTCTCTCCCTTTCCCACAGGCAGCCTGGTCTCTCTCCACATCTATGCACTGCACAGAAACCCAGCCATCTGGGACAAGCCTGAGGTATCTCCAACCATACAAGTAGGATGGGCCAGAGGAGAGCATTCACATAGGGAAAGGGGAAGGCTCTTGCCTGTTGGAAATTGGGGATGACCTTCCCTAAGCAGGCGCATGAGGCCAGGCTGAGGGGATTGGGTGGAGGAGGATCTGGGACTCCACCTGCTAGGAAAGAGCCCGTTAGCTTTCCCTTTGACCTGTTTCTGCCTTCACTCTCTCTGCCTGTACCCCCACCATTCACTTCCCCTTCCATGCCCCTAAACGTGAAGCTATATACCTTTGACTCATCCCTCCTTCTCCTGTTCCCATCCAGATGTTTGACCCCCAGCGCTTCTCTCCAGAGAATTCCTCTACTCGTCACCCCTATGCATTCATTCCCTTCTCAGCTGGGCCCAGGTAGGTGCTGTCTCCCAACTTCTGGATGGAATGGGAGAAACCATATGAGTGCTTCAACTGTAGCTTCTCAAATATCTACCTTTCTACTCTACCAGGGCAGACCTGGGAGAAATCTGCCTCCTTCTCAGCCCACCCTGCACCTCCCACACAGTTGGGACTCTGAGTAAGGATGGCTGCCCAGGAGCCTTGGAAGAAGGAGAGCTTGGCCAACTGAGAGAAGAGGTGTTCTGACCTCAGGGTGTAGTTGAGAGTCAGGGCAAGGAAAAGGTTGAAGCTTACCTCTTTTTGAGAGGCAGCTAAGTCTGGAAGACCTGAGTTCATGTTCTGCCTTTGATGTCTGCTAAACTTACAACCTGCTCGTCCTGTTCCCATGCCAGGCTCTATGAATTTGAGCTTGTTTCTGTCTCCACCCATGGAGCAATCCTGGCAGCGATGCTGATTTTATGTTTCTCTCCCTCTCTGACTGCAGGAACTGCATTGGGCAGCAGTTTGCCATGATGGAGACAAAGGTGGTCACAGCCCTCTGTCTCCTTCACTTTGAGTTTTCTCCAGAGCCCTCAAGGCCCCCCATCAAAAGGCTTCAGCTCGTCCTGGGCTCTGAGAATGGCATCCACCTTAACCTGAAGAAGCTGATCTAGGAGGGAGGCTCTGTCTTGTGACTGGTGGGGGATAGGGGTGGGACAGTGGTGGTGGTTCTGAAGTGTATTTGCTGATGCAGGTTGAGCATGGCCCTGGCCTCCTGGGAGCTTAGAGTCCAGGACAGAAATGAAGATAGACACAGGTCTTAGGGTGTTGATTGTTCTCTGTACTTGGACACACACATATAGCTATATATGCAAGAAACACCTTCTATTAATGTAGAAACATGTCATATCATACCATATTGTATCTGTTTGCAAGACCTCTTTGTGGTTTGTAGTTCAAACTCTTCATATCACTGGGGAGCAAACTGAGGCTCTGAGTTACCTTGCCTTCCTCCAAAGCCTGGTTCAGTGACTACCTCCTAGAGGAAGTCTGTAGGACATTTTGTATTCCCCAGTAGAATGGAAACTTTGAGGTTAGGGCCTGATCCAGTTTTGTCTTTGCACTTCCAGTACCTAGGGTAGTGCCTGGCACAGAAGAGAATCCTTTTGAAATAAATTGGATGGAGAACAGTGTGGACAAAGGCAGGGAGGCTGGAGAGCACTGAGTTTTTGCAGGGTGCACAGAGTTTGGTTTGACTGGAACTTGGAGAACAAGGTCTCTCTATGTGAGGGTGGTGTTGGGAGGAGGAGTAATGGTTATAAAAATAGCTAAATTTATATATCACTTGGGCAATCTCCAGCTGTTCTGATGAATATCAGGCCACTGGACTCAGATGGCTCAGGAGAAGAAAGTGAGGCTCGTGACCTTGCACAGCCCTTCCTCACTCAAATCAAAGTCAACTGTAAGTCATGTCATCATTCTGATGTCATGGTCCTCTTTGAGAATGAAGGACAAACACCACACAAAAACACACATTTACAAAGTGCTTTATGTACATTTTCTTATCTGAGCGCATAGCACTGTAATGTAGGTGTTACAGGCAGCTTCATTTTACAGATAAGGGAACTGAGGCTGAAACAGGTTAAGGACCTTCACCAGGATCACACGGATAGCAAGTGTCAGAGGAGAGATTTGAATTGAAATCTTCCTGACTCATTTGGGTGTCCAGGTGGTGCGGTGGATAGAGGACTGGGCTTGGAGTCAGGAAGACCTGAATTCAAATCCAGCCTGGGACAATTAATAGCTGTGTGACCCTGGCCAAGTCACTTAACCCTGTTTGCTTCAGTTTCCTCATCTGTAAAATGATTTGATGAAAAAAATGTCAAATGGCTCCAGTATCTTTGCCAATAAAACCCCCCATGGGGTTACAAAGAGTTAAGCATGACTGAAAAATGACTAAACAGCAAATGACAACTTCCTGACTTCATGTCTGTAAAGGCAGGCTAGTATTAAATTTTGGAAGATCTGGATTAGCAGGAAAAGAATTTTGAACATTCTGCAAAGGGCAATATGTAATCACTGAAGATCATTGAGCAGAAGACTCTGCTTTTTCCCCAACTTGTGCATTAGAAAGGTGTGATTTGTGAAGAATGGATGGGGAGAGTAGAGGGACTTGTTAAGAAACTCTGACCAGTGATGGTGAATATTGGGCTCTGGTGTTGGTCATGGGAATTGAGAGAGGAGAGGATCAATGTGAAGGAAGTGAGGTGGAACTGATGGGTCTTGGTAACTTAGTGGATATAAGAGGTGAGGGACAGGAGAATGGAAGGCTCCTCCAGGTTTGACTGTGGGAGGATGGGTGATCAGTGAAATGAGGAAGTTGGCAAGAACAGGTTTCAGGGAGAAGTGGATGAGTTTGACTTGTGCACATTGGGTTTATGGACTAGCCAAGTGGAAAGAGAACAGAAACCAAGAGAAATCCTCACAGAGAGTGACTGGAGCCAGTATCAGAAACAGAGGAGACATTAGATATAAGTGGGGTGCCTCTGAAGCCGAGGAAAGAGATGAACTAAAGAAAGCACTAAATGGTGCAGTGGCTAAAGTGTCAGACATGGAATCAGGAAGACTTGGTTTCAAATCCTGCCCCAGACATTTTACCAACTGACCCTGAGCAAGTCATTTCCCTGACCTCAGTTTCAAAGTTAACTAAGGATTAATAATAAGAATAATAACAAAAAAACCCCACAAGAACCACAAGGGCCCTCAAGAGGGTGAAGATCAGAAGACACAATGCACTGAAGGAAATGGAGGAGGCAGGGAATGGGGGATGATGTTTTCATGGAATTGCTATTGGCTACCACCATTTGCTCTCCTCACCACCCTCAGCAAAAGACTTGGCATGATAGTTTACAGAGAAAACAAAGACATTTGCTAGCGACCTCCCTTTTCTTCCCTCCTCTCCATCTCAAGACCTCTTGACACCATTCCACGATCTCTTCTCCTTCATTCTGGTGTCTGATGAAGAGATGGCCCTTCTCCTTAAAAGACCGACTTTGCCATCCCTCTCTCATTTCCTTGACTTCATCTCTCTCTTGTAGCCTCTGGGCTACTAGGCTCTCACAGTCATCTTTTTTTAACCTTCATTCTCTTCAAATCTTCTGGCTCCCTTCCTACTGCCTATAAATATATCTGCCTTCCTTGTCCTTTCTTAAAGAAATCCCTCACTTACCTCTATCATTCCTTAAAGCTGGGATCCTACATCTGTCCTTCCTTTCACAACGAACTGTCTGTACTTTGGCTCCATTTCTTCTTCTCTCATTAACTTCTTCATTTTCCACAGTCTGGTTTCTGACCTCATTACTCAATTGAAAATGCCCTCTCCAGGTACCAGTGATCTCTTAACTACCAAAGTTAACAGACTTTCTGAATCCTCCTCCTTTGTGGCTTTTCAGCAACATTTGACATTAAGAACTAATCTCTCCTTTGGATACTCTCTTTTCTTTGGATTTTAGCGACATTTCTCTCTCCTCTTCTCTTCTCTTCTCTTCTCTTCTCTTCTCTTCTCTTCTCTTCTCTTCTCTTCTCTTCTCTCTCTCTCTCTCTCTCTCTCTCTCTCTCTCTCTCTCTCTCTCTCTCTCTCTCTCTCTCTCTCTCTCTCTCTCTCTCTCTTTCTCTCTCTCCTACCTATGTAGCTGCTCTTTACCATTCCTTTTTGCTAGATTATCACCCATGTTCTGTCTCTAACTTCTTGTTCTCTCAGTCATGGAAGACATGAATCTTAGAAATATGGGCAAAACTACTGGTCTCAAGGGTCAGTTTCCTCCCCCAACTTTATTTTTGTTGTGGGCATAGTCAAAATCAGGTTACATTCTGTAGTCACATCCCCAAAGCTTCATTCTTACCCAATAGACTTCCACAGTTACCAAAATGTTGTTTATATACCTCCACAACATCTTTGACCTCTGACTTTTCCTCTCCACTCATTTGGCTGCACACCAAGTCAGGACCCAATCAATCTTCACCTCGAATGTGGGAATAGCCTCTCACTTCTCCTCTCAGTTCTCTTCCTTCCTCAAACCAGTCCTCCACATCACTGCCAAAAGTAATGTTCCAGAGGCATAAATATCACACCATTTCTCAGTTTCTAGCAACTATTTTTCCCATCCAGGCTCAAAATTAAGAAATCTTCTGTTGACATGTAACATGATTCACATGCTGACTTCAGCCTACCTTTCCAGATGAATTGCACATCCCTCCCCTTCCCTACAATAGTTGGGAGAGAAGCTCTGGCTCAGATACAGCATCCTGGCACTCTATAGAGCTGACTGACACAGGATACCCAGGAAATGGTTTTATCCAGTTTGTGTTCGTCCTTTGTTGCCAAAGAAGACCATACCATCAGAGAAATGATGACATGACTTGCACTTGACTTAGTTTTGAGTGAAGGAGGGCTGTGTGGGTCACCAGCCTCACTTCTCCTCCAGAGCCATCTCAATCCAGTGACCTGATATTCCTCAGGATGACTAGAGATGGCTCAGGATGCACTGGGAGACCTTGAGCCCTTTGGGTCAAGGTCTTTGCAGGTACTCACTCAGGGTGAGACAACACCCATTCATTGACCCTCAATGTAAAGCACCAAACTTCTCTCTTTTGCCTTGGGTCTGACAGCCTTTGTTAGCAGCAGCTCCAACCTAAGAGAGCCTAATGGGGCTGGGGTTACTGGGCTGTCTGTGTGGAAGAAGAGGGTAGCAGCTACTGGGGCTGGCCACAGCTGACTCATTCTTCTGCCCTGCCCTGCCCTATCAGGGTCATAAGTTGAGGAGCATTTAACCTCTGGGGGCATCTGGACAAGTAGATCTAAGATGGAGGAGAGGGGTATCCATCTGTCAATCCATGCCCTGCTTACCTGCCAACTTTATGTGAAGGTGAGCACGTAGACTGCCCCCCTTTTGCAGGAACAAGAACTGGGATTTGGGGTGATTTTTGCATGTATTTGTGGGCTATTGAACTGTTTTATTCAATTTATTCTGTTTTTAAAACTATTAATGATTTCAAAACTTAATTTTTACATGTGAATATATTTCCTGTTAGCTACAGTGAAAGCTCAGGTGGCGTCTTCATATATCTACTTTGATCACTAAAATCTCTCAAGAATTAATTCAGTCTAATAATTAATTAGACTAATTCATTAGTACTGAACCCCCATTCCATTTAATTAAATATTACTTGTCTGACAAATGAGAACATCTTTTTCCCCATGAGCTTTGAATGAACTCTCTACATGTAACCTCCCATCCCACCCCAATATTCTGGTTTTAAATAAACACCAAGGTTCTTAACTATACTATTTACTTTAAAAAAAAATGTCAATAAAACAAAGAAATTTATTCTCATTTACAATGTATCCACTGTAGTACAACCACAAACTTCTTAATTCTGGAAACACTTTCACACCACTTTCTTTTCTCAGGACACCAATTAAAATCTCTCTTCTATAATTTCTTCATTTTTTTAATTTGTTATTTTTTTGCAACATAATAGATGCTTTTTAACCTCTTTGGAGTTATACAACATATATACTGATAAATAAATGCAAGTAGTATAAACTAGTGCATAACAATTTCTTTTCCCTTCATCCCTTTTAAAATTAAATACTAAAACTTAACTACATAAGAAGAGCAAAAGAAACATATAAGAAACTTAAATACAAAATAAGAATAAAAGCATTGCCATGTGCACAGCAGAATGTAAGAAAGGATTTAAAATATACAGCAATAAATTTCCATGTCAAGAAGGCCTATATAATAAATATTATGCATTATATTGAGAGCTATCCCACCTTTTCTCGGTTTCCTTGTAAGTTGTATTTTGTTCTCTGTTGTGCGATTTTTACTTTGTTCTTTGTCCTCCTTCCTTCCCTCTCCCCCCAGAAGGCTACAATTAAGTGTGAACACACACAAATGTGACAAATATACACATACACACATACACATATAAAAACAAATACAAAGACATATAAATATATTCATACATATACCCATACATGTGTACACTTAAATACATATACATATACTTAGATATTTATAATCATGCTCACACATAGAAAAATGCATTCATGTCCATCTATATAGGACCATAGTATAATTATTTGACCTCTATTTCTCTGAGGATGGCTAACCTCTTCCTTTATCAGTCCAAGTCTTTCCATATTTTTGCAAGTCCACTAACTCAACTTTGTGAGTTTGGATTTGTGAGTAGGATTCCCTCTTCACAATCTCCACCAGCTCCACCATGCTACCACTCTGTCTCACCCCAAGACCACCACTCAGGACTGAGATTCAGATTGACTGCTCAGTTCCCCCAGGGTCTTTATGCCAAGCTCTCCAAAAGTGGATGCTACTGCTGCAGTGGCTGCTGCTGCCTTGGGGCTGGACCTTGCTCCCCTCTCACCCTAGTGAAGGAGCTTTCTTACTGACTTTGAAGCTGTCTTTGGCATTTGTGAGTTGAGAAATCTGGGAACCGCAGCTGCTACTCGTGATTCTGCACCCTGCAGTCTGCTCCAGTCCTCTCTTTGTCATGTGGCCAAGGCTGGGCTGTGGTTCACTTAGAGTCTGGTGAAATAGACCTTTCCTGTTGGCCTTGCAGGCTGTCTTGAGCTGAAAACTCTTTCACTCTGTCATTTTGTGGCTTCTGCTGGTCTAGAATTTGTTTAGAGTCACTTTTACAGGTTTTTTATGGGCTATGGGAGGAGAGTTAGAGCAGGTCGTACTTCTACTCTGCCATCTTGGCTCTGTCCCTCTCATCATTTTCTATATTACAGCAATATACCAACCTTATGCTATCTAATTATTTTAAATAGTCCAAAGCAACATTGATGAACGTGGCTGACACATAGTGTAGTTTCCCAGTTTTTATCTTTTGATCAAATCAATTTTAGCCTCCACTTTCTCTCCAAGGTCCAATTACCACTCCTGCCCCCTTTTCCCTAATAAATTCTACTCCTGATCTTTATTTTATATTTGTGCATATCTCTTATTTCCTATCACTCCTCCACTTTACTTATACCCACTACCTTGACCTCCTATTACTTAACTTAGTCCTCCTCCTAGGATACTTCCGTTATCCCCCTATTGTCATAAATATAAACATCTTTTTATATCCCTTTTTATCCTATTCCCCCACCATCCCCTCTAAAGAGTCCTCCATTATTCTCTCCCTTCCCTATCCCCTTAGAGTTTTATTTCTTTCTGAATACATTAGACTTTAATACTCATATATATATATATATATAGCTCACTCTTGAACCATTCCCAGTGAAAATAGTTTACCAGAACTACCAGCTCTCCTTTCCATGTAATTCCTCTGCATTGATTCTTCCTCTGGCACCTCGTTTGTATAAGATAATTACTCTTTAGCTGTTCTCAAATAGTTTTACCTTTCAGAATCACACCATACTCAGGTCTACCCCAATCTTTCTTATGAACCATCCAATTATTAACAACAATCTTAAATATACATTTTACATTTCCTCATACAAAATGTAAACAGGCTGTCCTTATTGAGTCCCACGTAATTAGTGTTTGATATGTACCTTGTATTTCTCTTGGATCTTGCATGTCAAATCTTCTATTAAGCTCAGGTTTGTTTTTTTTTAAAAAAATTACTAAAAGTCTGACAGTTCATTAAATATCCATTTTGCTTTAATTCAGGAATATACCTAGCTTTGCTGGGTATTTTGCCCTTCAATATATAGTGTCCCAAGACCTGTAGTCTTTTAGCATCGGTGCTGGGTCTTATGTGATTCTAATTGTGGCACCACTACATTTAAGTTGTTTTTTACTTCTTGCTAGTAATATTTTATCCTTACACTGGGGTTTTCAGAATTTAACTATGATATTCCTGTAGGTTTTCCTTGTAGAACATCTTTTAGGTGGTGATTGGTTGATTTTTTTTGATATCTACTTTCCCCTCTTATTCTAATGCTTCAGAACAATATTCTTTAATTACATCGTGTATTATTGTATCAAGATTCATTTTTGATCATAGTTTTCGAGTAGTCTGATTATTCTTATTTTTTTCTTGATCAGTTCTCCAGATCAGTTGGTTTTTTATGAGATGTTTCACATTCTCTTCTATTTTTTAATTCTTTGTATTTTGTTTTATTATTTTTTGTTCTCTTATGACTTCACTGGCCTCTCTTTGCTCAATTCTCATTTTCAAGGAGTCATTTTCTTCCTTAATATTCTGGATGTCTTTTTCTAATTGATTGACTTTCTTTTCATAATCTTGTTTTCCTTGGAATATTTTTCTTCTTTTTTGGTTTTTCCTAAATCTCTCTCATTTGATTTTTAAAGTCTTTTTAAAGTTTTATGAATTCTTTTTGGGCAGGTGATCATTTGACATTACTTTTTGGGGTAGAAGAGCTTGCTTCAGTATCCTCTTCTGAAGATGCACCTGGTCTTCTCTATTCCCATAGTAACTCTCCATGATTGAATTCTTTATCCTTGGCCTGCTCATTAAAAAAAATTTGTGGTAGCTTATTTTTTGTAATCACCTCTTGTCCTGGGGTGTGGGGAATGGTGCCTCTGGTCTCAGATCCTTCAGTTCTCCCCTCTGACCTGCAACTGAAATGAAGACCTTCAGCCTCCTATAAGTGCCCACAGCTACTGGTGTTCTCACCCCACTGCTTCTGAACTTACCAGGTGTGTGCTGGTTCATTCTTGCTTACAGTCTCATCTCTGCAACACATTTGGTTCTGGCCTTCCTTGTCAACAAAGGTTCCTTCAATCTTCCTGGGCGCAGACTCCCAACTTCCCTCACTGACCAGGAGGTAAAACTTCCTGTGGCTGGAACCAAGGCTGCCACCCAACCCAGTTTATCCCAGGGCTCACAGCTTGTTGTTTAAGCAGAATTAGCCTGGAGGTGTTTATTATTTGTAGAGGTGAAATCTCATCCTGGAATTTTTTATTCAGGTCTTCTCCATTGTCTCAAGAGTTCTGTTCTGCCCCTACTCTTATTTATTCATGTCATTCTGTGTTCCCTCTGAGGTACTATTTTATCTTGTTTGTGAGGGAAATCTGGAAAGCTTGGAATTTCCTGACCTACTCTGCTATCTTCCCAGAATCATCTCCTGTTTTTCTTTATAATATAGAGTTAAACTCAATTTTCTCAGGAAATGAGTTCCTCAGTCCTTTCTATCTATCTTCACACAGTTTATCTTCAGCTATCATAGAAGTCTCTAAAATGTCAGTTAAACTATTAGTGAAATTTAACTCCATAGTCATAGTCCATGATGTTTTGGGTAACAGCCAACATTAAAACAAACAAACTCCAGTTTTTGTATGGGATAATGAGTTTCATTGTCATCTAATTCTCCTCTGGCAAAGATGATGATTTTCTGATGACCATTCCCATCTTTTTACAAGACAACCCCTAAGCCTTCCCAGTTAACATCTTTTTATAGCACAAAGGACTTATTTTACCCTGCATAGGCCAACATTGATACATGTGTGAGATAAGTGAACAAATCTTTACAAGCTCTATACATATGCACACATGGACTCACATATATGTATATATGTATATATGCATATGGATCACCCCCTCCAAAAGTTTTTGAATATATTGACCTTTTATCCATTTATAGTTTGAGTTCTCTTTAATCATATATCCACAAGTAAGATTGTTTAGGAGTTGAGCAAAGATGTCATTCTTTTCAAATTTGCTATGGTAAAATATAAATCCGAGACACATTTTAAAATCTTTTAATTCTTTGGAAGTGGCCATTTAAGGATTGTTGTGAGTTTTAAAAAAATTTTCTCTGTGTCAATGCTCAGCTCTTGTTGAGTTAGTAAATGCTCAGGACATGCTTGAATTTTCTCTTCCTGATGGATTATGCAGAGAACATCTGTATATTTTCTGCTGATTTCTAGTTCACCATTTAGGAAGCCTATTTCTAGCCATGTTTGACTTGGGGACATTTTACTGTGTGCACACACGAAAGTTTTCTCATTGGCTACTAAATTAAAAAAAACAATGGTTCAATTACTACTCAGCTAGAACATGATCTAGAACAAAGGGACATCTGAGCCTCCATCACTCATGGCTTTGCTTTTGTTAGTGAGGAAGTTTTACTCTGAGCTGCTTGTCCTGGGTCAGGCCAAAGAAGGAGAGCTCCCCTCTCTTTCATCTGGCTGCCACATGTATCTGATCCCATGGCTACCCCTTTCTCTTTGTGTTATTCTGTCATGATTGTAGACTAATGAGTATTCCAAGATGGGATTGTCTAAACAGTGTGAGTTTAAAAAGGTCTGGAGTTAGCAGCTGCAACTGAATTTAGCAGTTCCCACCAGACCAATAGGGGATGAAGGTAACATCCGCATCAAGAGAGGACAGTCTCACCAAGGACAGATAGGAAGGAGGTGCTGGTCAGTTGAGAAAAGGCAGCTTCAGCAAGCATGAATCCTCCTGGTACAGAGAAATGCTAGGTGAGGACTCCAGAAAGACCAAGGTGAGGGAAGCCTGTCTTGAGTGTCCCACATGGCAGAGAGTTACATATAAAGATGACATCATGAAGACTTTACAAAGAAAGAAAAAGACCCCAAGGCTTATAAATTGTGAGGTTCCCCATTGCCAAACAGGTCCTTTATATGCTGGAGTCACTAAGAAGGAAGAAAGGAGGAAAAGAGGGAAGGAAGGAAAGGAGCAAGAAAGGAGGGAGATAAGGAAGTAAGGAGGGAAGGAAGGCATGCCAAATATGTCCAATAGGACAATTTATTTTGTCTGACTATTTGTGTTTGTAGTGGAGTTTAGGTGTGTGTGTGTGTGTGTGTGTGTGTGTGTGTGTGTGTGTTAATCTTTTAGGAGGCAGATAGTATGTTTCACCCTGAGCAATCTGTGACTGGTTGATCATTTCAAGGTAGTTAAGGGGCACAGTGGACTGAGTGCTGGACCTGGAGTCAAGAAGACTCAGAAACTAGCTGTGACCCTTGACAAGTCACCAAACCTCTGTTTGCCTCAGTTTCTTCATGTGTAAAATGAAGGTAATAAGAGCACCTACTTCCCACGGTATCATGAAGTCTTACTCAGATAATTGTTCTAGAGCCCCTAGCATAGTGCCTGGCACATAGTAATCACTATATAAGCTTGTGCTATTATTAGATGTTTTGCCTTTACAATGGTGTTGTACAAATTGTTCCTCTGGTTCTGTTCACTATACTTCTAACTAATCCATATATCTTTCCAGTTTTTTCTTGGTGTTTTCATGGCACAATTCAAATCAACAAGATTTATTTTCATGTTCCCATCCATTTTGTATGACTTCTCCACATGCTAATGTGTACATGTGGTTATCTCCTACATTAGAACATAAACCCCTTGAAGGCAGGCACTGTTTCATTTTTGTCTTTGTATGCCCACCACTTAGCCTGGTACTTGGCACATAGTAGGTGCTTAATAGATACTTATTGAATGATTATTCTTCTGTGGTGGGCTCTGTCAGCGGTTATTTCCAACCTTCTTTATCTCCTCCAGTCTCCTATGCCATTTCTTCCCTCCCTCTCTCAGAGGACATGACTTTTTACTTTCCTGATAAAACAGATAATATTCAGAATGAGACCCACCTTCTCCCCTGCTCCACAATATAGAACCTCATGGCACCATCTATTCTCTCTTCTTTTGCTCCAGTCTCTGAGGTGGTTATTTCCAATATCAATTTCTCCATTTCTACTATTGATTCTTTTTCATTCAGCTCTTATAGGAGTTTGTTATATGTTCTCCTTGACTTTCTATCTTTTATCTAACTGGTACCATTTTTGCTGCCTGAATATATTTCCTCTCTCTTTTAGAAAACTCCCCTGATCCCTGACTCCTTATGCTATCATGCTATCTGATTTCCCATTCAGAGCCAGATTCGTAGAGAGGGTCATTTGTACTCATTGATTCTACTACCCCACCATCCACTGATTTCTCAGTCCTTTGCATTCTTGTTTCTCACCCTATTACTTAATGGAAATTAACTTTTCCAAAGGCTATTCGTAATTTCAACTGCTAAATCCACTGGACTCTTTCCAGTCTTCAATCTACTTGACTTCTCTGCACTTTTGATACTAACATTCCTTTCTCATGGATACTCCCTTTTTCCTTGACTTCTTTCACACTGTTCATTACTAGTTTTCTTCTTAACTGTCAGAAGCTCCTTCTCAATCATTTTCTCCAAATGATCATTTCATCTGTCTATTTTGCAGTGTGTCCCACATTTCTACCCTGGGGCCTCTCATGTTCTCTCTCCCTAAACTTTCTCTTAATGATCTCATCAGCTCTCATGGGTTTAATTATGATCGGTGCTAATGCCTCCCAAAGACATAAATTAAGCCCTAATCTCTCTTCTGAATTTCATTTCCAAGTTGCTTACCCCCTTGAGGATTTCTTCACATGGACTGATGTCTCAAACTCAATATATCCACAACTAAAACTAGGTTTTCTACAAACACATCTCTCTCCAAACTTACCTGTTTTCTTCTCTCAACTAGTTACCTAGGATAAAAAAAATAGGTGTTTTCTTGATGTGTCTTCCTCCCTGCCTCTTTCTCCGCCTCTCTCATCATCCTTTCCCCCCAGTCTGGGTGGTATCTGAGTGTCTTCAATCACTGGCCCTGTGGGTGGGGTCAACAATGAGCTAGGTAAGAAAATGAAAATATCTACAAACTATTTTCCAGGGGAAGGTCCCTCACTTACTCTATGAGACAATTTGTTAACAACAGAATAAAGGCATCACCAGAGGGCATCTTGGTAGGTCACCAGTAGGACAGGAACACCAGAAGCAGTGGTGGTCAAGGATGGTGCTAAGAAGCTCAGAATCCACCCTTCCTTGTAATGCATATGGTGTGGACTTGATGATCAGTCCCTAAGAAAGAGGGGGGAGGGAGGGCAGAGAAGGATTAGGGCACACAAGGATGGTGGCAGAATGGATGTCCTCTCCCTATTCTTGTGTTTTCATCAGAATTCCTGGGCTGAAACTGGTTCCAGAGAAGTGAGATATATTTGTATCCAGGACTCACTGTCCTTGTCTTCTGTACTATTTCTACTACTTCTCTGAGTTCTTTGCTGACTCTTTCTTCCAAGTCTTTCTTATTGGATCAATCTCCAGGTTCTGTTTGCTCTCTTAGAGGGATGTTCCCCGGTTTCTGTCCTGAACCTTCTTCTCTACTCTCTCTACATTTTCTCCTTTGGTGATCCTATTGGCTCCCATGACTTCAGCATCATCTCCACTCTGATGACTCTGAGGGCTACCTCTATCCATCTCCAGTCCCACATGGTTGTTGTTGTCTTCGTGCCATACCTTTCCATGTGGCTATCCCATTGGCATCTCAAACACAGCAAGTTGAGAACAGAACTCATTATTCCTTCTCTCCCTTGGGATGTCAGGTAGGATCCCTAGGAAGCAGGTGGGGGGGTCAGTTCTAGTATTTCAGCTGATTAGCTTCCACCAGTGGGCTCCCACCTTGTAATAATATAAAATAAATATCAGTTACCCAGCCAGGCTTAATTGGCTTTTAGAAAAGGGCATTTATGAAGCTGGTATCGTCAGAAGATTTGGCACAAAACAACCCACAGCCTTCTCTCCATCCTGGATACACTCTCCCCTAAATACCTACAGAAAGTGGGCTTAAAGATAGAGCATATGTGGCAAAGAGGGCCATTCATGCTTCCTGGAGCTCCTTTTCTCCCCTTCCTTGAGCCCTCATGAATCCCCTTGGACAGGGGAAAGCTCATGCTTCTGCTGTGCTCCTTGGAGAGCTGCAAAACTCCCTTCCTCAGAGCAGCTCCTCTGTCCTCTGCAGAAAAAATCATCACCAGTTCCAACAGTTTCAATGAGAAATCCAAATCTTCTAATCTTCTAACATTCATGAAGATATTCTCTGTTCAGTAATAGAAGAGAAGACATGAAGTCTTCCTCTTCTCCCCATCAGAGGTCAGTGGGATGGTTCTTCTCCATGTGAAACCTAGAAAGCTGCAATTTGGATTGCCTCACAGTTTCTTTAATCAATCCTGACATGCGTCCAGGGTAGAATAATTTCATTTACTTCTTCTCAAATTGATAAACTAGTTTTCCTTGATGATTCAATGACCATGTCTTGTTGCTTTTATAGGTACATATACCGGGCTTCACACCAGATCCCCTTTTCTTCTCTCTCTCTATTCTCTGACTTGGTCACCTAATAAGTGTTCATGAGTTCACCTTGAAACCAATGCCCCTGACTAACTGAAAATTTAATTGAAGTGTTCCTATCTTTTAATCCATCTTCTGCACAACTCCCAGAACAATCTTGCTAAGGTACAAGTCTCATCACATTGCTACTTTGGGAATTGGTTTCCATTACCCATAAATAACATATATGCAAGCCTGGGGCATTCATCCCCAGTTGACTTCCACATACCCTTCTAGTCTTACCTCATACTACTCCTCTTCACATACTATTTGTTATTGCCACACTCAGCCTCTAGCTATTCCTAGAAATTAAAACCCTATCTCCCACTCCCAAGCCTTTGCAGTAGCATCTCCTTTTCTTGGAAAGAACTCCTTCAGTTTGCCCCTTTATATCCTTCCTTCAAGCTTCAGCTCAGAAGTTACCTTTCCAGTGAGGCTTTCCCTGATGCTTCTGCCTCACATTTGCTAATAATTTCTGTTTTCTCACAAAAAGGGATGGATTGTAGTGATAGACATTATTGCTCAGTCATATCAGACTCTTTGTGATCCCATCTGGGATTTTCTTGGCAAAGAAAATGGAGTGTTTTGCCATTTCCTTCTCCAGCTCATTTTACAGATGAGGAAACTAAGGCAAGCAGGGTTACATGACTTGCCCAGGTCCCTCATCTAGGAAGTATCTAAGATTAGATTTGAATTCAGGAAGGTGAGTCTTCCTGACTACAGGCCTCACCCTGTATCCATTGTGCCATCTAGCTACATTCTTAAAGCCTATGATAAACAGTTTAACTCACCTTCCTGCCCCCCACCCAAATACATTTGGAACAATCAGACATAACTTGACTGAGCAAAATCAAGGCTGAGAATAGGTCCAAATCACATGCCAAGTGTAACTGAAAGCATTTGCCTCTGGAGCTTGTTAAATGACCAAGATGCATGAGTAGAGTCCCACAGCTTTCCATGGGTGACATCCACCTGAATTCATCCTCTGACATGGCAACAAAAAAGCACCAAAGAACTTGCCAAGTCATGGGCATTTCTGTGTAGAAATAGAGTCTTCTATGACGGTAAATCTGAAACCTACCATTGCTATAAGAAACTAACTTAAAGAATACAGATTTAGTTATCAATATCTATTATACAAGGGAACATACAGAGTGTGCAACCCATCCCTAAAGGTGGTTAAGAAAACAAACTCAAAGGTTGTGTAAGGCCTCAGAAGATGTGACCTGGTTCCTGGAATTACATATAATTGTTCTTTTGCATGATATAAAAGTGACATATTATCATACAGACCTAAAAATATTCTGGAGATCTCAACCACTAAAGAGAACCAAAACCAGGCTATTATCAGATACTTGCTGTTGCCCACAATCTCCTTGATAGGATATTCATTAAAAAACAAACTTAAGAGCAATGTTGTTAATAGAGGGCATCATGCCGATGTAGCAAGATTCCATGTGTAGTGACAATGCTCCACATGTAGTCCATGTGTGGGGAAGGGTGTCTCCCTGCTTGTAGCGTGGGGAGTACTATTGTGTGGCTCAAATTGGGGGGAGGCAGACTAGACATCTCTTGTCTCTTCTCTTACTCTTCTGCAGTGGAGACTTGAATTCTTGCCAGGAGGAGAAGCAGGAGGTTGGGGCTGGAGGTCAATCTGCTCTCCCCAGAGTGACTACACCCCTTCACATACTATGTGAAGGGGTACTTCTAGAAGCACATCTATCTGTTCCCTTCAATATTGTTAATCCAGGGAACATGGTCCAGTTCAATATAGCTTTTCCTCATTGTATCATTATTAATGGGTAAGGATGACTCCAAGCTCTATATGCAAGGCTTGACCCTTTCCCACCAAATACCAGTTGTACAATGAACACATGTGGCAAAAGAAAAAGAAGCCTATTTACCCAAATGGTAGCAAAACAGAAATGAAAACAGTAACTCTACAGGGGGCGAGCTTACCTCTTCATGCCTTTATTCAACTACAAAAATTTATTTCTGGGGCGGAGCCAAGATGGCGGAGTAGAAAGACGCACATACACATAGCTCCGAACCCACAACCCATAGAACATCTACAAAAAAGTAACTCACGGCGAATTCTGCACCCAGAGGCCACAGAACATTGGAGTGAGGGAGATTTCTGTTCCAGAGAGACCTGCAAACCTCTTGCAAAAGGTCCTTCACGCTGCGGACTGGGTGCCGGGACTGGGAGCTGAGTACAGCCCTGCCACAGCCGCGGCACCGAGAGGAAAAGATCTGAGCAGGCTTCAGGGACGGAATCTCCAGCGGCCACGCGGGTCCCTCCACCCACAGGTGACAGGGGTCGGTGAGAGGGTCTCTTTGGCAGGTTGAGAGGGGAGTGGGGTGCCCCCATAACTCAGGCCCCCTCGGGAGGCAGCAGTGGAGACGGGAGCAGACCGGGGCTCCCCAAGCAGGCAGGAGCCCAGATCCATTGTTGAAGGTCTCTGCATAAACCCCCTGAGGGAACTGAGCCTGAGAGGTGGCCCTGCCCTGACCTGAGCACCTGAACTTAATCACACACTGAGTAGCAGCCCTGCCCCCACCAAAAGCCCTGAGGCTGGCAAGCAGCATTTGAATCTCAAACCCCAAGCGCTGGCTGGGAGGATAAGGAGGCGAAGTGGGTGTGAAGAGAATATTCAGAAGTCAAATCACTGGCTGGGAAAATGCCCAGAAAAGGGAAAAGAAATAAGACTATAGAAGGTTACTTTCTTGGTGAACAGGCATTTCCTCCCTTCCTTTCTGATGAGGAAAAACAATGCTTACCATCAGGCAAAGACACAGAAGTCAAGGCCTCTATATCCCAGCCCACTCAATGGGCTCAGGCCATAGAAGGGCTCATAGAAAATCAAGTTAGAGAGGTGGAAGAAAAGCTGGGAAGAGAAATGAGAGACATGCAGTCAAAGCATGAACAGCAAATCAGCTCCCTGCTAAAGGAGACCCAAAAAAAATGCTGAAGAAAATAACACCTTGAAAAATAGGTTAACTCAATTGGCAAAAGAGGTTCAAGAAGCCAAAGAGGAAAAGAATGCTTTCAAAAGCAGAATTAGCCAGACGGAAAAGGAGATTCAAAAGCTCACTGAAGAAAATAATTCTTTCAAAATTAGAATGGAGCAGATGGAGGCTAATGACTTTATGAGAAACCAAGAAATCACAAAACAAAACCAAAAGAATGAAAAAATGGAAGATACTGTGAAATATCTCATTGGAAAAACAACTGACCTGGAGAATAGATCCAGGAGAGACAATTTAAAAATTATGGGCCTACCTGAAAGCCATGATGAGAAAAAGAGCCTAGACATCATCTTTCATGAAATTATCAAGGAAAACTGCCCTGAGATTCTAGAACCAGAGGGCAAAATAAATATTCAAGGAATCCACAGATCACCGCCTGAAAGAGATCCAAAAAGAGAAACTCCTAGGAACATTGTGGCCAAATTCCAGAGTTCCCAGATCAAGGAGAAAATATTGCAAGCAGCTAGAAAGAAACAATTCAAGTATTGTGGAAATACAATCAGGATAACACAAGATCTAGCAGCTTCCACATTAAGGGATCAAAGGGCATGGAATAGGATATTCCAGAAGTCAAAGGAACTAGGACTAACACCAAGAATCACCTACCCAGCAAAACTGAATATAATACTTCAGGGGAAAAATTGGTCTTTCAATGAAATAGAGCACTTTCAAGAATTCTTGATGAAAACACCAGAGCTGAAAAGAAAATTTGACTTTCAAACACAAGAATGAAGAGAAGCATGAAAAAGTAAATAGCAAAGAGAAGTCATAAGGAACTTTACAAAAGTTGAACTGTTTACATTCCTACATGGAAAGACAATATTTGTAACTCTTGAAACTATTCAGCATCTGGGTACAAGGTGAGATAACACACACACACATGCACACGCACACGCACACACACATAGAGACAGAGTGCACAGAGTGAACTGAAGAGGAAGAGATCATATCTTTAAAAAAAATGAAATCAAGCAGTGAGAGAGAAATATATTGGGAGGAGAAAGGGAGAAATGGAATGGGGCAAATTATCTCTCATAAAAGAGGCAAGCAAAAGACTTTTTAGTGAAGGGAAAAAGAGGGGAGGTGAGAGAAAAACATGAAGTTTACTCCCATCACATTCTACTAAAGGAAGGAATAAAATGCACAGTCATTTTGGTATGAAAACCTATCTTACAATACAGGAAAGTGGGGGAGAAGGGGATAAGTAGAGTGGGGGGGATGATGGAAGGGAGGGCACGGGGAGGAGGGAGCAATTTGAGGTCAACACTCATGGGGAGGGTCAGGATCAAAAGAGAGAACAGAAGTAATGGTGGACAGGATAGGATGGAGGGAAATATAATTAGATCTTACACAACACTACTATTATGGAAGTCATTTGCAAAACTACACAGATCTGGCCTATATTGAATTGCTTGCCTTCCAAAGGGAAGGGGTGGGGAGGGAGGGAGGGCAGATTGGCAGACAGGGGCAATTAGAATGCTTGGTGTTTTGGGGTGGGGGGAGGGGACAAAAGGGGAGAAAATGTGGAACCCAAAATTTTGTGAAAATGAATGTTAAAAGTTAAATAAATTAATAAAAAAAAAGTGAAAAAAAAATTTGTTTCTAATTTGTTTCATCTGAGCAACTGTCCTTAGAAAGGAATAATAGCAAGGTAGCAGCTTGTCTCAGAACCATTTCTATCCGAGATAACGAAGACAACAAAACCCACAATGGCAACATTGGGATAAATAGTGCATGGTGAGACAGTGGATAGAGTTTTATACTACGAGTCAGGAAGACCTAAATTCAAATCCCACCTTTCATACTTAACTAGCTCTATGACCCTGGGAAAGCACTTCACTTCTGTTTATCTCGGTTTCCTTAACTATAAAATGAGGGTGATAATAATAGTACTTACCTTTTGGGGTTATTGTGAGGGTAAAATCAAATAATATTTGTAAGGCACTTTCCATAGGTTAAATGCTAGCTATTATTTGGCAAGACAGCTTTGTAATAGTACATAGAATGTCAGGCCTGGAGTCAGGAAGATGGGACCAGTGAATTTCCTGTGCATATATGTGTGTGTGCATGTATATGTGTGTGTGTGTGTGTGTGTGTGTGTGTGTGTACTTTCTCCTTTCTCCTTTCTCAGTTCTGATGAGAGTGAGGTTCTAGCATTGCCCCACCCCCCACACATTCTCATCCTTACTATAAAAGCTCTTCCTAGTGTGCCTCTTTATGTGAGAAATTTTTCTCCATTTCTACCTCTTCCCCCTTTTCCCAGTGCATACCTATTTCTCACTCCTACATTCTTTTTTTGGAGACTATCCTAACATAATCCACAGACACCCAAGCCCTCTGTCCATGCAGATGTGTTCTAATTTACCTAATTTTTAGTTTGTAGTTTTTTAGTTTTCAACATTCTTTTCTACAAAATTTTGAGTTCCAAATTTTCTTCCCATCTGTTCCCTTCACCCACCCCAAGATATTGTGCATCCTGATTACCCTTTCCCCCAATCTAGCCTCTCTTCTATCACACCCCTCCCTTCTCTCATCCCCTTTCCCCTCTATTTTCTTGCAGAGCAAGACAGATTTCTATACCCCATTGCCTGTATATCTCATTTTCAAGTTGCATATAAAAACAATTTTTAACATTAATTTTTAAAACTTGGAGTTACAACTTCTCTTCCTTCCTCACTTCCCACCCATCCCCACTGAGAAGGCACACAGTTTGATATAAGTTATAAATGTGAAGTCATGAAAAACACTTCCATAACAATCATGATGTGAAAGACTATATTTCCCTCCATCCTATCTTGCCCCTCATATATTCTATTCTCTTTTGACCCTGTCCCTTCTCAAAAATATTTACTTCTAATTATCCCCTCCTCCCATTTGCCCTCCCTTCTATCATCCTTCCCACCCTCCACTTATCCCCTTTTCCCCTACTTTCCTGTAGTGTAAGATAGATTTTCATACCAAATTGAGTGTGCATATTATTCCTTCCTTAAGCTAAATGTGATGAGAGTAAGGTCTACTCTTTTCCTTTCACCTTCACCCTGTTTCCATTCATTAAAAAAGCTTTTTATTGACTCTTTTATGTGAAAGGTAATTTACCCCATTCTATTTCTCCCCTTCTCCTTCTCCCAATATATTCCTCTCTCATCCCTTAATTTTATTTCTAGATATCATCCCTTCATATTCAACTCACCCTATATCCTCTGTCTGTATGTATATAATCCCTCCAACTACCCTAATACTGAGAAAAGTCTCAAGAGTTACAAATATTATCTTTCCATGTAGCAATGTAAACAGTTTGACTTTAGTAAGTTCCTTATGATTTCTCTTTCCTGTTTACCTTTTCATGCTTCTCTTGATTCTTGTGTTTGAAAGTGAAATTTTCTATTCAGCTCTGGTCTTTTCATCAAGAATACTTGAAAGTCCTCTATTTTATTGAATGATTATTTTCTCCCTGAAGTATCATACTCACTTTTCCTGGGAAGGTGATTCTTGGTTTTAATCCTAGCTCCTTTGACCTCTGAAATATCATATCCCAAGCCCTCAGAGCCCTTAACATAAAAGCTGCTAGATCTTGTGTTATCCTGATTGTGCTTACAGAACACTTCAATTGTTTCTTTCTAGCTGCTTGCAATATTTTCTCCTTGACCTGGAAGCTCTGAAATTTGGCTACAATTTTCCTAGGAGTTTTCCTTTGTGGATCTCTTTCAGGAGGTGATCAGTGGATTGTTTCAATATGTATTTTACCCTCTGGTTCTAGAATATCAGGACAATTTTCCATGATAATGTCTTGAAAGATGATGTCTAAGCTCTTTTTTTGATAATGGCTTTCAGGTCAGTTGTTTTTCCAGTGAAATATTTCATATTGCCTGTCATTTTCCCCTTTTTCTTTTTTTTTTTTTTATAATTTCTTGATTTTTCACTTATTCATTTTTTCAGTCTTTTGGTTTTGTTTTATAATTTCTTGATTTTTCATAGTCATTAGCTTCCACCTCCACCATTCTAATGTTTAAGAATTATTTTCTTTAGTGAGCTTTTGGACCTTTTTTTCCAACTGGTCAATTCTGCTTTTTAAGGCATTCTTCTCCTCTTTGACTTTTTGGATCTTTTGCCATTTAGGTTACTTTATTTCTTAAGGTGTTATTTTCTTCAGCATTTTTGCTTCCCCTTTAGCAAGCAGTTGACTAGATTTTCATGATTTTCTTGCAGCACTCTCTTTTCTCTTCCCAATTTTTGCTCTACTTCTCTTCTTCGATTTTCAAAAACCTTTTTGAGCTCTTCTATGGCCTGAGACCAATTCATTTTTTTTTGGAGACTTTGGATGTGAGAGCTTCAACCTTGTTGTCTTCTTCTGTTTGTATATTTTGTTCTTCTTTGTTGCCTGAGTAAGATCCTATAGTCTGACTCTTTTTCTGGTTTTTGCTCATTTCCCTAGCCATTCATTTATCTCTTAAGCTCTTTGTGAAGGTAGCTCTCTGCTTTCAGTGGGGGTAGAGAATGTACTGCCAATTGCTGTATCCCCCCTCAATCTGTGGGCCTAGAGTTCCAAAAACAGCAGCTGCTGCTGCAGGCTCCTCCACCCCCTCAGTTGCCTTGAGGTTGGGGCCAAATCACTCTACTCTCTCACAAAGGTTCTGACTGGTTTTTTACCACTCACCTTCCAATTTGTCTTTGGTGTTTTGGGATTGTGAAGCCCAGAAACTATCATGGGGCCAGAAATTCAGTCCCTGGAGGCCTGTTCAGGTCCTGTCTGTGCCATTGCGCCTATGCTGGACTATGCTTGCAGCACTAGACGTTTCCCATCAAGCTTCTGGGCTGTCTTGGGCTGGAGATTTGCTTCACTCTGTTATTCTGTGGGTTCTGCAGCTCCAGAATTCCTTTAGAGTCATTTTTAACAGGTATTTGGCTGGACTTGGGGGGAGAGCTCTAGAAATCCCTGCTGCTACTCCATCATCTTGGCTCTGCCACTCTCCCCCCCATTGTTACCTTTTTATGCTTTTCTTGAGTCTTTTATTTGAATGTTGAATTTTTAAATCAGCTCTTGTTTTTCATCATGAATTCTTAGAAGTCCTTTACTTCATTAAATATCCATTTCTGTGCCTCCTTCTTCCCTGCCTCCTGCCCCCAAAGAAAAATATTCAGTTTGCTGCATAGGTCATTCTTAGTTGAAATTCTTGCTCCTTTAGTCTCTGGAGTAGCTTACTCCAAAACCTTCACTTCTTGAATGTGGAAGCTGCTAAATTTTGTGTGTTCCTGAAACGAGTTTACCTTACTAAAGTTTGCCTTAATTTTGAAACATAATATTGATGAGTTCCCTATATATCTACATAATTCTCTTTTGACAGCACTTTTTCTTCCTCATAAATTGTTTCATTTGATTCCTTTCCTTACTTCTTGTATATTTCTCCCCATCTGTTCCATTTTGATTTCCAATTTATCTTTTCCTCTACCATTCCTTCTCTCTCTATCTCTTCTCTCTCTTCTGATTCTCTCATCTCTGTTTCTCTAACTCTTCCTTTCTGTATTTCCCCCCACAAGCTCTTCATCCTCAGTATTTTCTATTACTCTGTCAATTCATCCTACCTACCTTTTCTTACACATGTCTCATTTTGTCATCTCTTTCTCTCATAAACTGAATTCAAGTCACCTTACTGAGGGGAAGAATACAAGGTACTGATAAAAAAGAATGGTGGGTGCAATTTCTGAGTCACTGTCAGTTAAATGACAGTGATGATTAATTATCATTAATTAATGATAAATTAATTAATGATAAATTAATTATAAGTGATAAATTAATTAATGATAAATTTAGTGATGATGAAGAATATGAGGGGTACTGGAAATTATTAGGTGCACTGATCATCAATAACAGATTATGAAATGTGTGAACTATAGATTAGTGAACTTGACTATGATTTCTTGCAAAATTCTAGAACATTTAATTAATGAGATGGGTCTTGAACATCAAGAAAAAGAGATGATCACAGCAAATCAATCTGGGCTCAAGAAAAGATCCCACCAGACTATTTTATTTCCTTTTTTGAAAGGGTTATTGAAGTAGTGGACAAATGATTAGACTGCTGTTGGTATAGCTTACTTTGATTTTAGCATAGGATTTGATCAAGCATTTAATGCCACTTTTATAGAAAAGGTGGAGAAATTTGAGTTGGATGATATGTGGATTCAGAACTGGCTAAATATTTGAATGTAAACTAGTCACTAATTGCTCTTTAGAAATTTGTTGTGGATCTCCAGTGGAGTATCCCAGAGACCTGTGCTCAGCCCTTTGCTTTTACCATTTATACAAATAACTTGGATTAGGAACAGATGATATCCTTTTTAAATATATCAATGATATATTGATTTGTTGGCTAGGAAAGATTAGCTAACACATTTAATGACAAATTCATGGCCCTAAAAGATCTTGACAAGGTTAACACTTGATTAAATATTAAAAGATGAAATGTAATAAGGATGAATGGAAAGTCATCTATTGTTACCAAAAAACTAACATCACAAATATAAGATTATGAGAAGCAGGGGTTGGCCAGATATCAGTTTGTCTGAAAAAAGGTCTTGGAGTTTTAGTGGACTACAAAACTTGATATAAGTCAATATGGTGATGTGGAAGTCAAAAATTAAATGTGGTTTTCAGCAATATTAAGAAAGGAAGAGGTCTTAGAAATAAGGGAGATTATAGTTCCACCGTAGTATGTCCTCAACAGACTCTACTTGGAATGTAGTAGTCAGTCTTGGGTATTACCTTCTATAAAGGATATTAATGAGCTAGTAAGTGATCACGGAAGACAAAGTTAATTAGTGAAAGGCCTTATATCCATACCTTGAGGATAGAAGTGAGCATGTATAGCCTGGAAAGAGAACAGACAGGAGGATAATGTCATCACGTAACTGAAAGGTGGTCTTGTGGAAGACTGTGTGTCTATTTGGCCCCACAGGGAAGAACCAAGGGAAACTGGTGGAGGTTTATAGAGGCAAATTTAATTTTAATACAAGGAAAAAATTCTTAACATTAGGGATAACCAAATGGGGAGTGGGTTACTTTGGGAGGTAGTGAGCTTACCCTCACTGAAGGTCTTCAAGTCAGGCTTTAGCTGAATGATCACTTGGCGGTATATTTTCGTGAAGATTTCAGATGTTTTTAAGGTATGGACTGGACTAGGTGACTGATGACATCCCTTGCAACTCAAATTCTATGATTCTGTGATTCCTCCTTCCCTCATTTCTATCCCTTCCTATTATTAGTTTCCCTTATTTCCCTTTCCATATTTCTTACCTTTGTCTTCCCTCATCTTCTTCTCATGTCTTTCCCTTACACAGAACGTTTTCCTTCATCTAATCTTACACTTGGATTTATTTCTTTGTTGTGACAGATATCTTGTTCACTGATGAAGGCTGAAAAGACTGCCACTTATCATGATATGTACGGAATTCTCTAACTCATGAGAATTGGTTTTTCTCCTCTCCTGACCTCTAGCAATATGGCCTCTGTGGTCTCTCTTCCTTTCTCCCTTCCCTAATTGCAGATGAAGAAGGAAGGAGAATTGGACAGGGTTGTGTCATGGACCAAAATTTACCCCTGTGCACACCAGCTGTGGATGGGGAATTTTATTGGTTTCCTGAACATCTATGACCCTGACTACACCAAGGCTGTGTACAGTTGAGAAGGTAGGGGAACTCAAGGTCTCCCAATGAAGTCTTTGTCTGAGGGGGAACTGTAAGGGTAAATATGTATAGGAATGAATGGAGAAGGGAATGGGAGGGTTCATTGGACAGGAACTACAAGTATCATCTTAAACTGATATGATATTCCTGACCCATAAAAGACCTACTCTTCTCTTTCAGTGAAAAAAGTGGTCATCTGTTTCAAAACATTTCATCTCCTGTTCTCTCCTCCTTTGCTCCAATCCCTGAGGAAGAGGTAATCCTTCTACTTGGCAAGCTCAATTCCTCTTCTTGTTCCCTTGATCCCATCCTTACTCATCTCTTCCAGGAATTTGTCCCCTTGACCATCCCCAATTTTATCTTTGTTCTCTCCTTATCTCCTGGCCACTTACATACTGCTGGCAACATGGGCAGGTCTTTGCAGGATTTTTCCTATGCTTGAAACGCTCTCTTGTCTCATCCCCTCTTCTCAGTACCTTTACCTTCCTTCAAGAATCATCTCAACTGTCCTCTTTTATTGGAGGCATTCTCTTACCTCCTGTAGTTGTCAGTATATTTTTCCTCTTTAAATTGTTCTGAATTTCCACATCTGCATATATATTGTAGACCCACAGGTAAATATAAAGGGAGGGTCAGTGGCTTCACTTTGCCTTTCTAGCACCTAGGAGAGTTCCTTGACTATAATTGGTGTTTAAAATTGCTTGTCAGATTTAATCACAGTTCTTTGAAGCTAAAGGATGCTGTAGAAATAATTAAGCTGAAATTTCATAAAAACATTTGTCAGTTTGCCTAATGTTTCCCTTGTATATGTGATGGATAAATGTGGGATAGGTCACAGTCTATTTAGCTGGATTCAGAACTTTTGAATAGGTGGACCTAACTCTAGTTATAGGACTATGAATTTTGAGCTGGAAGCCTCATAGGCTCATAGATTTATACCTAGAATCTAGGGGTTATAGAGGCCATTGAATCCTACTTCCTCCTTCCCCCCCCCCCCCAATCTCTCCCCCCTCCCCATGGAGGTCTAGACAGCAGAGTGACCTGTCTCAGGTCCTACAGACAGTAAACAACAGAACTTGAATTTTTAACCTATATCACTTTGTCCAAATCCAAGATTTCTCTTTCTACCACATTATTTCATAGTTACTAATGGTATATAGTCTCTCATATGGGCTCCCTGAAATCTATTATTGATCCTGAGCAGTTTCAGGTTTTTTCCATTACTTGGATAAAGGCATTGCTGGCAAGCTCATCAGAGTAAGGAGGGAGAATTAGTGCAAGGGATGATAAAGTCAAGGATCCATAGAAAGTTAAAATATTCAAATGTTGGACAGAATATAAGATGAACTGTTATAGAAACAAATATAAGATTTTACACTTGAGTTAAAGAATAATCACCTTTGCAGGTAAAAGATGGTAAGAGTATGGCTTGAGAGCAGTTTATCTGAACTGGAGGTTTGAGTGGACTGCGAGTTTGCTATGAGGGATGTGGCCCCCAAGAAATCTCATAGAAACCAAGGCCACTTGAAAGACAGAGCCTCCTTGGACTAAGGAGGTGATAGTCCACTTATCCTCTGCCTTCACTGGATCCCACAGAGGGTCTTGTATTCAGTTCTTGGGGACTACAGATTGGAAAGGACACTGATAAGATGAATAATGTCCCAAGGAGGGTAACTAGGTTGGTGAGGGCCTGTGAGTTCATGACATATGATGAGGGTGTGGAAAAAGCTTTGGATTATGAGTCAGGGGAGCTGAGTTCAAATCTTGCCTCTGGTATTGCCTTGTGATTTTAGGCAAGTCACTTAGCCATTTTGGGTCTCATTTTTCTGAATTGTAAAATATGCAATTTGGAACAGTCTCCAATGTCTCTTCTAGTTCTAATTTCATGATTCTATTCATTGTAGAGTCCAGCTAGTTGGCACAGACATCTTCCTGAGTTCAAATCTAGTCTCAGAAACTTATTACTTGTGTGACCTTGGACAAGTCACTTAACCCTGTTTGCTTTAGTTTCCACGTCTATAAAAAATGATCTGGAGAAGGAAGTGGCAAACCACACCTGTATCTTTGCTACAAAAACCCAAAAGGGGTTCACAGAGAGTCAGACTGGCAAGTGATTCATCTCACACACCATTCATTGAATGTGTTTAGGTTGGAGAAGGGAAGAATTGGAGTTGAAATTAGAAGTTTCTTCAAGAACTAACAGCAGTGGGGGAGAATGACTTGCAGGAAGGCATTCTTCATCTTGATATCAATATGGCAGGATCACGGTGTGATCTACCCCCACTGTAGCTTCTCATATCTCTCACATAGGCATGTGGATACCTATTTAGTCCCTCAGCTGGTTATCTCACTCCCTAGCTTCCCATATCTATGGACCACTACTTTGTTGTCACTCTAAAATTCTCTCAGAGTCCTAGAGGTAACTCTATTATGGGGTAAATCCACTCTTCCAATAGACCACTGCAACTGTTTAGCCCCCACCAGTACATTTCTATATGAACAGTCACTCAAAATGACACTTCTAGATCTTTAGCAGAACGACTTAATAACAAGGCAAAAGAAATAGTGAGATAATGTTAAAGGTAATCATTTTTAAAGGAAATAAATATATCACAATCCACGCATAAACCTAGGTCACACACTCTCACAAAAACCATCAATATCTATTGGTAAGACTGATCACATGTAGAAATCTCCCAAGAAGGCACATGAACAAGGAAAAAATCATTTGCTTAAGGTAACTCATGACTCTACAACTATAAAATTTCGTGTGTTCTTTTTATATTGGGAACTATTCAGAAAACTTTCTTGAACGTAATTTCTGCATTGTAAACTTACTTCAGCTAATAAGTTCAGCTGAAATGGCACTTGACTAAAACCTTACTGGGCAATGTTTCAGTCAATGTAGGTGATAATGTTCTGAAACCTACCCTTCCCTTCCTCCTACACTCTCTCCCTCTCTCTCTCACCATTCTTCTTCTGTCTCCGTCCCTTATTACAGTTCTGTTCTGGGTTAGACTGTGATCCAATTGATTATATTGTCCCTTAATAATATAATGGCTCTGGTTTTCCTGTTGTCCTAGACATTGACCTAAATGTTGTCCCAATCGCTGACTTTGTGCTTTTCATTGATCTAAACTTCACAAGCTTGTTACCATCAAAACTTCGCAACAAACAACTCAAAATTCAGAGAGCTAATATTTCAACAAGTGTAAAGGTTAATAACTGAGGAAAATTAACTTAGAAACAAGTCAACAAACTTTACTTTTTAAAGTACTTACTATGTTCCAGGCATAGTACTAAGGCCTAGGGACATAGAGAAAGGCAAGAACAGTCTTTGACCTGAAGTTGTTTACCATCTAATCCTAATCCAACCCACCTTAAAGGGGAAGTACAATGATCCAGAAAAAGTTCTTAAGAATTAGAATTAGTCATCTGGGGAATGGATTTCCTGGGGATGTGTGGTGGGAGGTGGCAACTCCTATCCAAAGGTTCTGAAGTCAGGGTAGGATGGCCACTTGTCACAGATTCTGGAAAGGAGCTTCTTACTTGGGCATTAGTTGGATTTAAAAGCCACTGGAAATCCTTCCATCTCTGAGATACTGTGCTTCTGAGCCTCTGGACTCTTAGATAGTAGAGCTTGTATCCTGAGGGTAAGGATAGGATGGGTCCTATTCTCTTCCAGCCTGCTCCTGCTTTGTCTTCTCAAAGTCGCCACTTGTCCCCACTCCCAATTATTCCTAGTTCTGCCCTTGGGAAGAGAGAAGAGTGAAAGGGTGGGAAGAAGAGTGTCTACATATTGGCCCTTTGGACTCCCTGGATCTAGAGTTGTATCTCAGGATGGAGAGAAACAAGGAGAGGGCAAAGGAGAAGAAAGGGTCCAGGAATAATAGAGGAGGAGAAAGAAGAGGAGGAGAGAGGAAAGGAAAGAGGGAACAGGAAGGGGGTGGCAGAGGAAGAGGTGGAGGGAGTAGAGAGGAGGAAAGGAGAGAGAAAGAGGAGAAAGTAGGAGGGAGAAGAGAAGAGGACACTGGAAAAGGGGAAAGGAGGTCTGGGGATAGGGGGCAGTTGAGGAGAAGGAAGAGAACTATTTGTTTCACCTCTGAGAAATAGGTTTGGGGTTTTCTATGTCATTAAACCTGACAACCTTTTCTCAGCTCTCATCCTCCTTGATTCTGACAATCCCATCAATCTGAACATTTTATGGTCTCTTGTCTTCTGTACTATTCCTCTCTACTGGTTCTCACAGGTCTTTGTTGACTGTTTCTTTTTCATTGGATCAGTGCCCAAGTCCTGTTTGCTCTCTTAGAGGGATATTCCCCACTTTCTGTCCTGAGTCTTCTTCTCTGCTCTCTCTGCATACTCCCTTCTGCTGCTGTTGTTTTAAAGCTTCTGCTCTCTTCTTAAACTCATGTGCTGTTTTTGACTGATGAAGGACTTATTCTTCTCTTTTACTGAAAAACGTGGTCATCTCCTAAGATGTCCCTATTCTACTCACAAAACACTTCATCTCCTATTTTCTCCTCCTTTGCTCCAATCTGTAGTGAAGAGGTAATCCCTCTCCTTGGCAAGCTCAGTTCCTCTGTTTGTTTCCTAGATCCCATCCTTTCTCATTTCTTCCAGAAATTTATCCCCTTGACAATCCCCAATCTTATCTGTGTTCCCTCCTTATCTCCTTGCCCCTTCCCTGGTAATATGGGCAGATCTTTACTAAAAATGCTCTAAAGCATCATCCCCTCTTCTTAGAACCCTTCCCTTCCTCTGAAGCTCATCTCAACTGTAATCTTTTATTGGAAAACTTCCCTAAATCCTTGTAGTTATCAGCATATTTTTCCTCTTCAAATTGTCCCTAATTTCCACATCTTTGTATATATATTGCATCTCCATAGGTAAATATAAAAGGAGGATGAGCACCTTCACTCTGTTTTTCTAGCACCCAGGACAGTTCCTCGCCCTTACTCTGTGTTTAAAATTGCTTATCAAATTGAATCATATTCATTTGAATCTAGGGTTTGCTGTAGGCAGAATTAAGCTAAATTTCATCAAAACATTTGTCAGTTTGTGTAATGTTTCACTTGTATATGTGATGGAGAAATGTAGGATAAGTTACAGTCCAGTTAGGTGAATTTGAAACTGTTTGAATGGGTGAACCTAACTCTAGTTATGAGATTTTGAGCTAAGAGGCTCATAGGCTTATAGTTTTATATCTAGAATCTAGGGATTATAAAGGACATTGAATCCTACTTCCTCATCTCCCACTTCGACCCTCCTCATGAAGGCCTAGACAGCAGAGTGACCTGTCCAAGGTCCAACAAACAGTAAACAATAGAACTGATGTTGGGGTTGGAGCCAAGATGGTGGAGTAGAAAGATGGACTAGTAGAAGCTCCCCCACAGAACCCATAAAATACCTGTACAAAATGACTCTAAACAAATTCTAGAGCAGTAGAAGCCACAAAACAATAGAGTGAAAGAGATTTCCATCCCAAGACAGCCTGGAAGGCCAACAGAAAAGGTCTATTGCAGCCAGCACAGAACACAGCCCAGCGTTGGCTGTGTGGTGTGGCAGGGACAGCACCTGGAACAGGCTTCAGGGAGCCACTGGCAGCATCAGTTCCCACATTGCTCAATCCACAAACGCCACAGAAAGCTTCAAAACTCAGTTAGAAAGCTTTTTCATCTGAGTGAGAAAGGAATGCGGTCTGGCCCTGCCAGCAGCAGCCACTGCAGCTGCAGCATCCAGTTTTGGAGCCTACCTTTTAAAGCCCCAGGGGGAATTGAGCCACTGATCTAAATCTCATTTCTGAGCCTGGCCCTGGGGTGAGGAGGAGCCCTGGCAGTAGAGTGGGAGACAGTTGTGGAGAAGGAATTCTACTGGCAGATTCTGGACAGAAAAGTTTTTCATTGTTCCCAAACCAGTGCACAGGCCAGGAGAGGAGTAAACTCCTCTCCCTTGATTGTGCCACCTTGGAGGAACTGAGAACTTACAAGTCTCTAGAGTATACACTCCTCTTGACAAAGGACTCAAAAGTCAAGTAACTAGCTGGGAAAATGCCCACAAAAGTGAAAAAACAAGACTATAGAAGGTTACTTTCTTGGTGAACAGTTATTTTCTTCCATCCTTTCGAATCAGGAAGAACAAAGCATGACATTAAAGGAAGTCAAGTCTTCTGCATCTAAAACCTCCCAAATAAATATGCAATGGTCTTAGGTCATGGAAGAGCTCAAAAAGAATTTTGAAAATCAAGTAAGAGAAGTGGAGGAAAAATTGGGAAGAGAAATGAGAGTGATGCAAGAAAATCATGAAAAGCAAGTCAACAGCTTGCTAAAGGAGATCCAAAAAACGCTGAAGGAAATAACACCTTCAAAAATAGGCTAACTCAATTGGCAAAAGAGGTCCAAAAATTCAATGAAGAGAACAATGCTTTAAAAAGCAGAATTAGTCAAATGGAAAAGGAGGTTCAAAAGCTCACTGAAGAAAATAGTTCTTTAAAAATTAGAATGGGGATGCTGTGCAAGATGGTGGACTAGAAAGACACACATACGCAGGGTCTCCCCACACAGCCCATAAAATACCTGTAGAGAGGGACTCTCAACAAATTTTGAAGCAGCAGAAGTGGAGAACAACAGAGTGGAGGAGATTTCCAGCCCAGGGTGACCTGAAAGGCACACTAGAAATGTCGGTTGCATGGGACATGGAACAGAGGGTGGACCCCATACCAGCCTTGGCAGTGTGGCGTGGCTTGTGAACATCCCTTGGGGGCAGAATCTCCAGTCTTGGAATCCCCAGTTGCAGTGGTGGGTTCTCAGATCCCTCAACCAACAGGTACCAAAGGTCAGTGACAGGGGTTTTTTCAGCTGGCTGGGAAAGGAGAAGGGCCTTCCCATAGCTCAGGCCTCAGGCAGCAGCCTGCAGAGGCCACATTGGGCAGGAAGCAGGAGTTCTCACAGCAGCCCCTACAGCAGCCCGAGACCATTGCTGGATCGTAAAAACTCCTGGGGGCACTGAGGGAGCTGGTTTTTGTCTTGCACCGAATGGTGGTCCTGCCCCCACAGCTTGACTGAATCCTCCCCCCCCTCCCCCAGTGCTAGTTTGGTGGAACTGGAGGTCAGGTGCCTGTGGAGAGGAAGTTCTGATAAGATTCTGAGCACAAAAATCCTTCCCAGCGCCCAGACAAGTACACACTTGATTGTGCCACCTTGGAGGAAGTGATATCTTACAGGTCCCCAGAGTATAATCTACTCTTCACAAAGGACCCAAAAGTCAAATACCTGGTTGGGGAAATGCCCCAAAAAGGGGAAAAAATAAGCTTATAGAAGGTTACTTTCTTGGTGAACAGATATCTCCTCCCTTCCTTTCAGATGAGAAAGAACAATGCTTACCATCAGGGAAAGACATAAAAGTCAAGGCTTCTGTATCCCAAACATCCAAAATAAATATTCAATAGGTTCAGGCCAAAAAGGATTTTGAAAATCAAGTTAGAGAGGTGGAGGAAAAACTGGGAAGAGAAATGAGAGAGATGAAAGAAAAGCAGGTCAACACCTTGCTAAAGGAGACTCAAAAAAATGCTGAAGAAAATAACACCTTGAAAAATAGGCTAGCTTAATTGGCAAAAGAGGTTCCAAAAGCCAATGAGGAGAAGAATGCTTTCAAAAGCAGAATTAGTCAAATGGAAAAGGAGGTTCAAAAGCTCACTGAAGTAAATAGTTCTTTCAAAATTAGAATGGAACAGATGGAGGCTAATGACTTTATGAGAAACCAAGAAATCACAAAAAAAAAGCCAAAAGAATGAAAAAATGGAAGATAATGTGAAGTATCTCACTGGAAAAACAATTGACCTGGAAAATAGATCCAGGAGAGACAATTTAAAAATTATGGGATTACCTGAAAGCCATGATCAAAAAAAGAGCCTAGACATCATCTTGAAATTATCAAGGAAAACTGCCCTGATATTCTAGAACAAGGGGGCCAAATAAATATTGAAAGAATCCACCAATCACCTCTTGATAGAGATCTAAAAAGAGAAACTCCTAGGAACATTGTGGCCAAATTCCAGAGTTCCCAGGTCAAGGAGAAAATATTGCAAGCAGCTAGAAAGAAACAATTCAAGTATTGTGGAAATACAATCAGGATAACACAAGATCTAGCAGCTTCTACATTAAGGGATCAAAGGGCATGGAATATGATATTCTAGAAGTCAAAGGAACTAGGACTAAAACCAAGAATCACCTACCCAGCAAAACTGAGTATAATACTTCAGGGGAAAAATGGTTTTTCAATGAAATAGAGGACTTTCCAGCATTCTTGATGGAAAGACCAGAGCTGAAAAGAAAATTTGACCTTCAAATGCAAGAAACAAGAGAAGCATGAACGGGTAAACAGCAAAGAGAAATCATAAGGGACTTACTAAAGTTGAGCTATTTACATTCCTACATGGAAAGACAATATTTGTAACTCTTGAAACTTTTTTCAATATCTGGGTAGTTGGTGGGATTACACACACACACACACACACACACACACACACACACAGAGCAAGAGCACAGGGTGAATTGAATAGGATGGGATCATATCTTAAAAAAATGAAATTAAGCAGTGAGAGAGAAATATATTGGGAGGAGAAAGGGAGAAATGGAATGGGGCAAATTATCTCTCATAAAAGAGGCAAGTAAAAGACTTTTCAGTGGAGGGAAAAAGAGGGGAGGTGAGAGAAAAACATGAAGTTTACTCTCATCACATTCGACTAAGGGAAGGAATAAAATGCACTCTCATTTTGGTATAAAAACCTATCTTACAATACAGGAAAGTGGGGGAGAAGCGGATAAGTAGAGTGGGGGGGATGATGGAAGGGAGGGCAGTGGGAGGAGGGAGCAATTTGAAGTCAACACTCTTGGGGAGGGACAAGATCAAAAGAGAGAATAGAAGCAATGGGGGGGGCAGGATAGGATGGAGGGAATTATAGTTAGTCTTACACAACATGACTATTTTGGAAGTCATTTGCAAAACTACACAGATATGGCCTATATTGAATTTGTCTGCCTTCCCAAAGGGAATGGGTGGGGAGAGAGGGATGGGGAGAAGTTAGAACTCAAAGTGTTAGGAACAACTGTTGAGTATTGTTTTTGCAACTAGGAAATAGAAATACAGGTAATGGGGTATAGAAAGTTATCTTGCCCTACAGGACAAAAGAGAAGATGGGGACAAGGGAAGAGAAGGATGATAGAAGAGAGGGCAGATTGGTGATAGGGGCAATCAGAACACTCAGTGTTTTGGGGTCTGGGAGGGAACAAATGGAGAGAAAATTTGGAACCCAAAATTTTGTGGAAATAAATGTTGAAAAGTTAAATAAATAAATTTAAAAAATAAAATAAAAATTAAAATGTAACAGATGGAAGCTAATGACTTTATGAGAAACCAAGAAATTATAAAACAAAGCCAAAAGAATGAAAAAAATAGAATATAATGTGAAATATCTCATTAGAAAAACAACTGGCATTGAAAATAGATCCAGGAGAGAAAACTTTTAAAATTATGAGACTACCTGAAAGCCATGAGCAAAAAACGAGCCTAGACATCATCTTAAATGCAATTATCAAGGAAAACTGCCCTGATATTCTAAAGCCAGAGGGCAAAATGAATATTGAAAGAATCCCCTGATCACTTCCTGAAAGAGACCCGAAAAGAGAAACTCCTAGGAATATTGTGGCCAAATTCCAGAAATTCCAGGTCAAGGAGAGAGTATAGCAAGCAGCTAGAAAGAAACAATTCGAGTATTATGGAGATGCAATCAGGATGACACAGGATCTGGCAGCTTCTACATTAAGAGATCACAGGGCTTGGAATATGATATTCCAGAGGTCAAAGGAACTAGGATTAAAACCAAGACTCACCTACCCAGCAAAACTGAGTATAATACTTCAGGGGAGACATGGTCATTCAATGAAATAGAGAACTTTCAAGTATTCTTGATGAAAAGACTGGAGTTGAATAGAAAATTTGACTTTCAAACACAAGAATGAAGAGAAGCATGAAAAGGTAAACAGCAAAGAGAAGTCATAAGGGACTTACTAAAGTTGAACTGTTTACATTCCTATATGGAAAGATAATATTTGTTAACTCTTGAGACTTTTCTCAGTATTTGGGTAGTTGGAGGGATTATACACACACACACACACACACACACACACACACACACACACACACACTTACACCCCTAGACAGAGAGCACAGGGTGAGCTGAATAAGAAGGGATGATATCTAAAAAAATAAAATTAAGGGGTGAGGGAGGAATATATTGGGAGGAGAAAGGGAGAAATGGAATGGGGAAAATTAAATCTCATAAAAGAGATAAGAAAAAGCTTTTTCAATAGAGTAGAAAAGGGAGGAGGTGAGAGGGAAATAGTGAAGCTTATTGTCTTCACATTTGGCTTAAGCGGGGAAAAACATCCTCACTCAATTTGGTATGAAAATCTATCTTATACTACTGGAAAGTAGGGGAGAAAGGGACAAGTGAGATGGGAGGGATGACAGAAGTGAGGGCAGATGGGAGAAGGGAGTAATTAGAACTAAACACTTATGGGGAGGGACAAGGTCAAAGGAGAGAATAGAATAAATGGGAGGCAGGATAAAATGGAGGGAAATATAGTTAGTCTTACACAACATGATTATTATGGAAGTCTTTTGAAAAACTACACATACATAGCCTATATTGAATTGCTTGCCTTCTCAGTGGGGATGGGTGGGTAGGGAAGAAGGGAGAGAAGTTGGAGCTCAAAGTTTTAGGAACGAATGTTGAGAATTGTTTTTGCATACAACTGGGAAATAAAAAATACAGGTAATGGGGTATAGAAATATATCTTGCCCTACAAGAAAAGAGAGAAGATGGGGATAAGTGAAGGGAGGGGTGTGATAGAAGGGAGGGCATATTGAGGGAAGGGGTAATCAGAATGCAAGATGTTATGGGGTGGGGGGAGAGGAGAGATGGGGAGAAAATGTGAAACTCAAAATTTTGTGCAAATGAATGTTGAAAACTAAAAATAGATAAATAAACATTAAAAAACCCAGTGGAACCAGGATTTTTAACCTATATCTCTTATTCCAATTCCAAGATGTCTCTTCCTACCACCTTATTTTATAGTTAAAGGTACGAAGTCTCTCATACAGACTCCCTGTGATCTGTTGTTGACCCTGGGCAGTTTCAGGTTTTTTCATTCCTTAGATGAAGACATTGCTGGCAAGCTCCTCAGAGTGGGGAGGGAGAATTAGTGCAGAGGACAATAAAGTCAGACTCATAAAAAGTTAAAATATTCTGTTGTGCAGAATATAAGATAAAATGTCATGGAAGTGAATAAAAGATGTTACACTTGAGTTAAAGAATAATCACTTTTGCAGGTAAAAGATGGTAAGAACATGACTTGATAGCAGTTCATCTGAACTGGAAGTTTGAATGGACTGCAAACTTGCTGTGAGGGATGTGACCCCTAAGAAACCTCATATGAACCCAGGACACTTGAAAGGCAGAGCCTCCTGGACTAAGGAAGTGATAGTTCACTGGTCCTCTGCCTTCATTGGATCCCACAGAGGGTCTTGCGTTCAGTTCTTGAGTACTATAGTTTGTAAAAGACATTGATAATGTGAAGATTGTCCAGAGGAGAGTGACTAGGTTGATGAAGGCCTGTGAGTTTATGGCATATGATGAAAGGATGGAAATAACCCTGGATTAGGAGTCAGGGGAGCAGAGTTCTAATCTTGCCTCTGGTATTGCCTTGTGACCTTGGGCAAGTGATTAACCACTTTGTTCCTCACTCTCTTCAACTGCAAAATATGTGATTTGAAATGGTTCCAAGTATCTTTTCTAGTTTTAAATCCATGGTCCTATTCATTGGTGGGTCCACCTAGTTGCCACAGACATCTTCCTGAGTGCAAATCCAATCTCAGACACTTATTAACTGTGTGACTTTGGGCAAGTCACAACCCAGTTTCCCTCAGTTTCCTCATCCATACAAATGATCTGAAGAAGGAAATGACAAACCATTCCTGTATCTTTACTACAAAAACCTAAAATGGGGTCCAAAGAGTCAGATAAGATTGTAAAAGATTTAGCAACAACATTCATTGAATATGTTTAGATGGGAGGAGAGAAGACTCAGAGTTGAAATTATAAGTTTCTTCAAGAATTTGAAGATTTCTCACATAGAAAAGGGACCATCCTTGCTCTGCTTGGTCCCTGAGGGGTGAACTAAGAGCAGTGGGGAGGAGTTGCAGGAAGGCCGCTTTCTTCTTGTCATCAATATGGCTGGATCATGGGATTATCTACCCCCATTGCAGCTTCTCATATCTCTCACATAGGCATGTAGACCTGTACTTAGTCTCTCGGTAGGTTATCTTACGCCCTAGCTCCCCATGTATGGATCACTTCTTTGTTGTCATCCTAAAATTCTCTCAGAATCCTAGGGGTAACTCTGCTAGGGACAAATCCACTCTTCTTATAGATCACTCTAACTATTTAGCCCCCACCATTACATTTGTATTTGAACAGTCACTCAAAATGACATGTCCAGATCTTTAGCAGAACCATTGACTTAATTATGAGGCAAAAGGAATAGTGATGATAATATTAGAGTCACTCATTTTAAATCAGATAAATATATCACAATCCACATACAAACCTGGGTCACACACTCTCACAAAAACCATCAGTATCTGTTGTCAAGAGTGGTCGCACACTTACAGAGAGCTGTCAAGGAGGCACATGAACAAGGAAAAGTCAAATGCTCAAGGTAACTCACAGCTCTACAACTATAAAATTCCACGTGTTCTTTCTGTCTTGGGAACAGTTCAGAAAACTTCCATGAGTGTAATTTCTATGTTGAAAAATTATTCAGCTAATAAGTTCAGCTGAAACTGCATTTGACTAATACTCTTACTGGGTCGTATTTCAGCCACCAAAATGTTGTCCTAATCACTGCAGTTGCTTGTGATTTTCATTTGCTTTTAATTTCACAAACTTGTTACCATCAAACTTAGCAACAAACAGCTCAGAATTCAATTACAGGGCTATTTCAAAAACTGTAACTGTCATAGATTTCTGAGTAGGCTTAACTCAGCAACAAGTCCACAAGCATTTCTTTATCAGGTGCTTACGTGTCCTAGGTATAGTGTAAAGGGCTGTGGATACAAATAAAGGCAAGAACAATCTTTAACCTTGAGTTGTTTACCACCTAATCCTAATACAATAAACTTTAAAGGGACAGTACTATGATCAAGAAAAATTTCTTAAGAATTAGAATTACCCATCTGGGGAATAGACTTCCTGGGTATGTGTGGGGGAGGTGGCAGCTGTCAAGCAAAGGTTCTGAAGTCAGTGCAGGATGGCCACTTGTCATGGATGCTGAAAAGGAAGTTCTTACCTGAGCAATGATTGGATTCAAAGACCACTGGATATCCTTCCACCTCGAGATGCTTTGTTTCTGAGCCTCTGGGCTCCTAGACACGAGAGCTTATATGTTCAGGGTAAGGACAGAATTGGTCCTATTCTCTGCCATTCTGGTCCTGCTCTCGCTTCTCAGAGTTGGCCTCTCTGACTACACCTTTATTTCCCTTTACCGATCCTAAGGCCTTATATGGTTTCTTCTTACCATGGATTCATGAGGGAAATTCCTCTGCCTTCCCTAACTCTCTCTCTCACCATAGGTAGAACGCAGAAGTGCAGATGTGAATAGTGGGGTCCCTGGGTTTGGGGAAAGAAGCAGGAGTGTCCAACCCCTTCTCCTTCCTCCCCATCACATGCTTTCAGTTCTCACCCCATCTCTACCCCTAGCCTGTGCCAAATCCAGGGCATGACCGAACAGTGATTAGGTTCTTGCTTTTCAGGAGTTCTTAGTCTACCTGAGAAGGTAAATCACATATATGCCATCTTTCTAAGACTGAGCAAGAGCCTTTAAGGGGAATTCAGGAAACCTGGGTCCTAGCCCTGACTCTGCCCTCACACTATCAAGTGATCTTAGGCAGGGCTCCTCATTTCTCTGGACCTTTTCCCTTTTTGGTCCAAATCATACTAGTCTGCAGGATACCCTGGGACCCAGCCCTCCTCTGCTTTGTATTTCACCTCTGTTCATTTCTGTCACACTCTGTGTCTGACATCTTGGGACCTTCCTATATCTGTCCTCCCTTTCACAGACACAATTACCATCTTTACTCACTTTCAACACCTTGCAATGACTTCTGACGCTTTCACTCTATTGAATTTACTTTGTCCAAGATTACCATTGTTCACTTCTTAAATATTACATCCAATTTCCTTTTTGTCAGTCCTCATTCTTGTAGATTTCTCTACAACTTTCATGACTGTTGACCACTCCCACCTTCTGGACAATCTTTCCTCCCCTTGCATCATTGAAAATACTCTTTTCTGTTTCTTCTGCTCCATTTCTATCTGTTTGCTGGATTACCATGCAGCAGTGTATCCTTTTTTTTCATTTTCTAATAGTTTATTTTTTTCAATCACATGTAAAGATTTTTTTTAAAATTAATTAATTAATTAATTAGACATTCATTTTAACAAAATTTTGGGTTCCAAATCTTCTCCCCTTTTATCCCCTCCCCCCCAAATACCAAGCATTCTAATTGCCCCTATGACCAATCTGCTTTCTCTTCTATCATCCCTCTCTGCCCTTGTCTCTATCTTCTCTTTTGTCCTGTAGGGCCAGATAACTTTCTATACCCCTTTACCTGTATTTCTTATTTCCTAGTGGCAAGAACATTACTCGACACTTGTTCTTAACACTTTGAGTTCCAACTTCTTTACCTCCCTCCCTCTCCACCCCTTCCCTTTGGAAGGCAAGCAATTCAATATAGGCCAAATTTGTGTAGTTTTGCAAATGACTTCCATAATAGTTGTGTTGTATAAGACTAACTATATTTCCCTCCATCCTATCCTGTCCCCCATTACTTCTATTCTCTTTTGCTCCTGTCCCTCCCCATGAGTGTCGACCTCAAATTGCTCCCGCCTCCCCATGCCCTCCTTTCCATCATCCCCCCCACCCTGCTTATCCCCTTCTCCCCCACTTTCCTGTATTGTAAGATAGGTTTTTATACCAAAATGAGAGTGCATTTTATTCCTTCCTTTAGTGGAATGTGATGAGAGTAAACTTCATGTTTTTCTCTCACCTCCCCTCTTTATCCCTCCACTAATAAGTCTTTTGCTTGCCTCTTTTATGAGAGATAATTTGCCCCATTCCATTTCTCCCTTTCTCCTCCCAATATATTTCTCTCTCACTGCTTGATTTCATTTTTTTAAGATATGATCCCATCCTCTTCAATTCACTCTGTCTCTATGTGTGTGTGCGTGTGTGCATGAGTGTGTGTGTAATCCCACCCAGTACCCAGATAATGAAAAGTTTCAAGAGTTACAAATATTGTCTTTCCATGTAGGAATGTAAACAGTTCAACTTTAGTAAGTCCCTTATGACTTGTCTTTGCTGTTCACCTTTTCATGCTTCTCTTCATTCTTGTGTTTGAAAGTCAAATTTTCTTTTCAGCTCTGGTCTTTTCATCAAGAATGCTTGAAAGTCCTCTATTTCATTGAAAGACCAATTTTTCCCCTGAAGTATTATATTCAGTTTTGCTGGGTAGGTGATTCTTGTTTTAGTCCTAGTTCCTTTGACTTCTGGAATATCTTATTCCATGCCCTTCGATCCCTTAATGTAGAAGCTCCTAGATCTTGTGTTATCCTGATTGTTCTTCCACAGTACTTGAATTGTTTCTTTCTAGCTGCTTGCAATATTTTCTCCTTGACCTGGGAACTCTGGAATTTGGCCACAATGTTCCTAGGAGTTTCTCTTTTTGAATCTCTTTCAGGCGGTGTTCTGTGGATTCCTTGAATATTTATTTTGCCCTCTGGTTCTAGAATCTCAGGGCAGTTTTCCTTGATAATTTCATGAAAGATGATGTCTAGGCTCTTTTTTTGATCATGGCTTTCAGGTAGTCCCATAATTTTTAAATTTTCTCTCCTGGATCTCTTTTCCAGGTCAATTGTTTTTCCAGTGAGATACTTCACATTATCTTCCATTTTTTCATTCTTTTGGCTTTTTTTTGTGATTTCTTGGTTTCTCATAAAGTCATTAGCCTCCATCTGTTCCATTCTAATTTTGAAAGAACTATTTTCTTCAGTGAGCTTTTGAACCTCCTTTTCCATTTGACTAATTCTGCTTTTGAAAGCATTCTTCTCCTCATTGGCTTTTTGAACCTCTTTTGCCAATTGAGTTAGCCTATTTTTCAAGGTGTTATTTTCTTCAGCATTTTTTTGGGTCTCCTTTAGCAGGGTGCTGACCTGCTGTTCATGCTTTGACTGCATGTTTCTCATTTCTCTTCCCAGCTTTTCCTCCCCCTCTCTAACTTGATTTTCAAAATTCTTTTTGAGCTCTTCCATGGCCTGAGCCCATTGAGTGGGCTGGGATACAGAGGCCTTGACTTCTGTGTCTTTGCCTAATGGTAAGCATTGTTCTTCCTCATCAGAAAGGAAGGGAAGAAATGCCTGTTCACCAAGAAAGTAACCTTCTATAGTCTTATTTCTTTTCCCTTTTCTGGGCATTTTCCCAGCCAGTGACTTGACCTCTGAATATTCTCCTCACACCCACCTCGCCTCCTGATCTTCCCAGCCAGCACTTGGGGTCTGAGATTGAAATGCTGCTTCCCAGCCTCAGGGCTTTGGGCGGGGGCAGGGCTGCTGTTCAGTGTGTGATTAAGTTCAGGTGCTCAGGTGAGGGCAGGGCTGCCTCTTAGTCTCAGTTCCCTCAGGGGGTTTATGCAGAGACCTTCAACAATGGATCCAGGCTCCTGCCTGCTTGGGGAGCCCTGGTCTGCTGCTGCCTCAGCTGCTGTCTCCTGAGGGGGCCTGAGTTATGGGGGCACCCCACTCCCCTCTCGACCCGCCAAAAAGACCCTCTCACCAACCCCCGTCACCTGTGGGTGGAGGGACCCACGCAGCTGCTGGAGATCCCGTCCCTGAAGCCCGCTTAGATCTGCTCTTCTCCATGCCGTGGCTGCGGCAGGGCTGGGCTGGGCTCCGCGTCTGCAGTGCGACGGACCTTTTGCGAGAGGTTTGCAGGTCCCTCCGGAACAGAAATCTCCTTTGCTCCACTGTTCTGTGGCCTCTACTGCTCCAGAATTTGCCGTGAGTTCCTTTTTACAGATATTCTATGGGTTGTGGGTTCGGAGCTATGTGTATATGTGTCTTTCTACTCCGCCATCTTGGCTCCGCCCCCTATCTTTTTTTTTTTTTTTTTAACAAGCATTCAGCAATTAGTTGCTGAATTGGATTAAATTTGTGGTTGCATCAGCTCTCCAGTTTGAGACTCTAAATCAGACTTAAACATTCCATCAATCAGCAATCATTTATTTTTTTTAAAGTATTTTTTAATGTTTAACAATCACTGCCATACAATTGAGATTTTATCCCCCCCACACCTACCCCCCACTACCCACCTCCCTCCCCATGACTGCATACAATTCTGTATAGGTTCTACATATACTTTCCTATTGAGTATATTTTCACTATAGTCATGCTATGTAGTCAGACTAAAATAAATGAAAGAAATCATATAACAAATCAAAACATGATACATAAAATCATACACATACACAAACATGATCTGCTACATTCTGCGAATGACTTCCATATTTATTTCTCTGAGTGTGGAAGGCATTTTGCCTTAGAAAATCACCATTGGGATTTTTTTTTTTTTAAGAAGTTCTTGCGTTATTACAAAATTCCAAGTCTACCAGAAAAAACTCTCGCACACTGTGGTCGTTGCTGTGCACAAAGTTCTCCTGGTTCTGCTCCTTTCACTCAGCATCAGGTCATATAAGTCCTTCCAGGCCTCTCTGAAGTCTTCTTGTTCATCATTTCTTATGGCACAATAGTACTCCATTACATTCATATACCATAATTTATTCAGCCATTCCCCAATTGATGGACATCCCCTTGACTTCCAGTTTTTGGCAACTACAAAGAGTGCTGCTATAAATATTTTTGTACATGTGGGACCCTTTCCCATTTTTATGATCTCTTGGAGATACTGTCCTAGCAGCGATATTGCTGGGTCAAAGGGTATGCACATTTTTGTAGCCCTTTGGGCATAGTTCCAAACCGCTCTCCAGAATGGTTGGATGAGCTCGCAGCTCCACCAACAATGAATTAGTGTTCCAACTCTCCCACATCCTCTCCAGCATTTATCATTTTCTTGTTCTGTCATGTTTGCCAATCTTACAGGTGTGATGTGGTACCTCAGAGTTGTTTTGATTTGCATCTCTCTAATCAACAGTGATATAGAGCATTGTTTCATATGATTATAGATATCTTTAATTTCTTCTTCCAAAAATTGCCTGTTCATATCCTTTGACCATTTATCAATTGGGGAATGACTTGTATGATTATACATTTGAGTCAGTTCTCTATATATTCTAGAAATGAGGCCTTTATCCCCGAGCTTAGCTGTAAAAATTCTTTCCCAATTTACTACATCCCTCCAGATTTTGGTTGCATTGGGTTTGGTTGTGCAAAAACTTCTCAGTTTAATGTAATCAAAGTTATCCATTTTGCATTTCATAATGCTTTCTATCTCTTCTTTAGTAAAAAATTCTTCCCTTCTCCATAAATCTGATAAATACTCTATTCCTTGCTTCTCCAGTTTATTCATGGTATCAATCTTTATACCTAAATCATGTACCCATTTGGACTTTATTCTTGTGTGCGGTGTCAGGTATGGGTCTATGCCTAATTTCCGCCACACTGTTATCCAGTTTCAGCAATCATTTATTAAGCACTTATTCCAAAGAAAGATAAATATGAAGCAGTCTCTATCCTGGGGACATTCTTGAGTGTGTAGGCAGCAACATGAACAAGGCAAGTAGGTACAAAGTGTAATTTCCAGTGCTGTGGGAGATCCTAGCAGCTGGGGGTGGGAGGTGAAAGAGGCATGGCACAGATCTTTCCAGTCTTCTCTTCCACACCCTACATGAATTCCAGCCAAATTTCTTCCAGTATTTCTCTGTCAATCCTCAAATTTGGCATAGGCAAGATTCCTAGAAAATGTTACTACACTGAGCACATGGAAAATAAGAACATAGTTACCATTGCAAGCAAAAACTGGAATCTTGCATTAGAGATTGATGAAGATTTGCTTTTCTGGTTCAACACTCTAGAACAAAATGTTAATGCTGATAATATGTACTTTTTGAAACAGATTCATGAACACTTTTATGAATGCTTTCCTCTTTTATGTGATCCATTAATACCAAACTTGGAACAGACAGCAACTGTAGACATTGTAGCATAAGTTCATGTAACCTTTATTTTCTCACTGAGCCACTTCCCTGAGTGCACACGTGGCCATAGAGCCTGCAGGACTTGCTCAGGATTATAACACAAAACTTGAGTTTTAAAGGTAAACAATGAAAATACGCAATGAATGCTTGAGGAGCCCTTTACACTACTAGGGTGAACCATCCCAGGGATGTGCCTACTAGGATACTGGCTGCTTCACACACTTACAGGCATCACATCTCTCCATTTTCCTCTACTGAGCATAGCTGCGAATGCCTGTGGTTGCCAAAACAAAAGCGAAAATAAAGTTACTATTAAAATCACCTGAATGCTTGAAGTCATGAAAGTTAAAGGTGTGAATGTTGAAGATTGACTGTGTCTCTCTGCCTTTGTATGAACTGGCCCGAATGCCAGGAAGACTTTTTCTCCTCATCTCCAGCTTCTGGAATCCTGGAATCCTCAGCCTCCTTCATATCTTGGTTTAGGCTTTTGTGGGGGAAGCCTTTCCTTATCCTCGCAGGTGTTCTTCCTTTCCTCCCCTTACCTTACATTCACTTTTCCCTATATACTCACAGACCATTAGACTGTAAGCTCATTGAGGGCAGGAACTATCTTTTGCCTCTTTTTGCATTCCCAGTGTTTAGCACAGTGCCTGACACATAGTACGTGTTTAATAAACATTTCTTCATTGATTGATTCATAGTCTTCCCATCAGAATGTGAATCCCTCAAGTGTGGAGACTTAGAGGGGTCACTAGAAAGAACATAAGGATTTTTGTTCTTCTGCCTCCGTGGTGCCATGTGTTCTAATTTTCCTCTCGCTCTACATTCTCTTTTCTATGTTTTAAAGTCCCTTCAAGTTTGAACATTCTGGGTTTTGTGACTCAAGGTTATTTCCAGCACTGTCATTGTCTTTGTATGTTTTCTTAAGTAGGTTAAACCTTCCCAATGCAGTCTTATTCCATGACTAAGACCTTCAGAAAACCCTTTAATTTCAATTTTGATGAAGACTGACTGTGTGGTCCCAGAAGGAGGAATGGATTCACTGTTGTTCAAAGTTTCCAGGTACCTGAATCCTGTCCCCATGATATTTTCTGCTCTCTCATGTGTTCTCCCTCCTGATCCCAGGGAAGGGGCTACTGGTCTTGGATGGGCCCCAGTGGTTTCAGCACTGGAAACTGCTCACCCTTGCCTTTCACTCAGAGGTCCTGAAAGCGTATGTGGACCTGTTTGTGGAGTCTACCAAAGCTACATTGGTGAGAGGCTCCTTCAGTCATTGTTCTGATCCTTGTCCCTCCCCCTGGGAATAAATCTAAGGTAGAGCTAATTTGTAGGGGAGTTTGGGTTGAGGCCTGTAGTGATACATGGGACAGAATGTCTTTTTGAATAGATCAGAAAAGGAAACTGGACAGTCTGGAAAGGGGTGCAGGAAAAGGGGTGAGCCTTGAGAATAATAGACCTATGGGTCTATGGGGCTTGAGGCTGGAAGGGGTATCTGATTTTGGATCTTTTTCAGGACAAATGGGACAAGAAGCTATAGATGGACAAGTGTGTAAACATTTTCCCAGATGTGGGTCACACTGCTCTGGACAGTCTGATTAAATGTATCTTTGGAAGGAGCACTAGGCACCAGATACAGGGGTTAGGGAAAGGGCACTGACTGTCCTGGGAGAGTTGTCTTTACCTGGCCCCTAGGGAATAAGCTCCTGGTCTGAGAGGAGACACAGCCCTGTCCTGGGGAGCCCCTTTTTTGAGGTGGAGAGACACAAATACTGAGAGAAACATCACTGAGTTCTATATGGTAAAGTCTTGATGGAAGATATGGGACTTTGATTGACTCCCACCCCCATTACAGAACTTAGTCTTCCAAGGTTGTTAGCTCTAGATTGTAGGGGGAATGACTACTCAAAATGTCAAAACACAACTACCCCTTTTCTCTCCTCCCTCACCTTATTGCTTTAGTTCTTCCTCTCCTTGTCCCCTGCAGTGACATCAGATACCATCAGGCCATTGGAGAATTCACAGTGTTGATGTAAGAGAGACTGGCAACCTTCCAGTATCACAACGACTTCTTCTACTACTGGTTTATGCTTCATGGTCAGAAGTTCCTTCAGGCCTACAAGGTTGCTCATGACCATAATGGTGTGTCTCCAGCCTGAGGTTGCCTTTTTATCCCTCCTTCTCTCTCTCCCTCCCTCCACTTCTCCCTTCCTTTCTTCTTTCCTCTCTTCCTTCCTTTATTTTTTCTCTACTTCCTTCTTTCCTTCCTCCTTCTTGTAGCTTCACTCCTAGGTCCCTCTACTTGGTAGCTCCATGGGTTATTCCTAATTAACTCCCATGAAGTACACTCTTTTTGTGACTTTGCAGCCTCCTGTCCTCTACACCTTCCATAACCAAATCATACCATATGACTCTTCCCTTTCAGGCAGGAGGAAGTATTTCACAGGATCACAGAATCTCTGAGTTGGAGGAGATGTCAGAGAGTATGTAGTACAATGTCTATCTGAGTAGGAAAACTTACTACAACATTTTCAGCAAGAGGTTGTCTAGCTCCTGTTTGAGGATATCAAAAGATAGGAACACATTAGTACTCCAGACATCCCAGTTCCATCTTTGGACAGCTCCAATTTTCAAGAAGATTTCCTTATATCAAGGACAGATGTCCCTCTCTGCAATTTCCACAGTTGGTCTTAGCTCTGCTTTCAGAGTCTGAGAAGAACAAGCCTAATCTCCTTCCCACCTGATAGCCATTCAGATATTGAACAAATGACCAGACCTCCTAGAAATCTTCCCTTCTCCAGGCCAAACATCTTTACTTCCTCCAATTAATCCTCATATCTCATGGTCTCAAGGTCTTTCATTAGTCCAGTCATCCTCTTCTGGGTGCTCTCCTGTTTCTCAATGTCCTTGCTAAAATGTGGTGCCCAGAACTGACTCCAGTCCTACAGATGAGGTTAGAAAAGTCCAGCAGCTAACAGGACTCTCAGCTACATCGTTAGAGCCTCTGGACCCTTTCTGAGGCAAACTGAGACCACATTAGCTTCTCATTGGCTGCTCTGTTATACCCTCAACTCCTATCCATCTTTTACCTGCCTCAGACACTCGGATCTTTTACAGATGAACAGAATTCTCTCACCCATCTTGTAACTGTGAAATTGGTTTTTTGAACCAGAACATTAAGCTTTAAATTTTCAATCTATATACAATTTCACCATATGTTTGGCATATTTTTATACCTATTGGAAATATTTTTGTTTTTGTCTCTGTGGCTAAGTGTTGTTAATTATCTTTCTCAGCTTTGTGATATTTTTATGTTTCATAAGCAAATTATCTAGGTTTTTATCCAAGTAATTGATAAAACTGTCAAAAAAGCACATAGCTGACTGGAGAAGAGATTTCTAGGGTAGTCTCTCTGAGATCTCCTTCAAAGTTGATACTAAAGCTAATAATTAACTAATATTTAACATTTAATTTCAGCCAAACTGGACTATCCAGTTTTTTTTAATGTTTACTTATTTTAGTTTTCAACATTCATTTGCACAAAATTTTGAGTTTCAAATTTTCTCCCGCTCTCCCCACTCCTACCCCAAAATGCCATGCATTCTGATTACCTCTTGCCTCAATATGCTTTTCCTTCTATCACACCCCTCTCTTCCCTTATCCTCATCTTCTCTCTTTTCTTGTAGGGCAAGATATATTTCTATACCCCATTACCTGTATTTTTTATTTCCCAGTTGTATGCAAAAACAATTCTCAACATTCGTTCCTAAAACTTTGAGTTCCAACTTCTCTCCCTTCTTCTCTCCCCACCCATCCCCACTGAGAAGGCAAGCAATTCAATGTAGGCTATGTATGTGTAGTTTTTCAAAAGACTTCCATAATAATCATGTTGTGTAAGACTAACTATATTTCCCTCTATTCTATCCTGCCTCCCATTTATTCTGTTCTCTCTTTTGACCTTGTCCCTCCCCATAAGTATTTACTTCTAATTATTCCTTTCTCCCATTTGCTCTCCCTTCTATCATCCCCCTCACCATACTTTTTCCCTTTTCCCCTACTTTCCTGTAGTGTAATATAGATTTTCATACCAAATTGAGTGAGGATGTTTTCCCCTCCTTTAGCCAAATATTAAGAGATTAAGCTTCATTTTTTCCCTCTCACTTCCTCCTTATTCTCCTCCATTGAATAAGCTTATTCTTGCCTCTTTTATGAGTGATAATTTGCCCCATTCCATTTCTCCCCCCAATATATTCCTCTCTCACCCCCCATTTTTATTTTTTTAGATATCACCTCTTTTTATTCAACTCACTCTGTGCTCTCTGTCTCTGTCTCTGTCTCTCTGTCTCTTTCTATATATATACATATATGTGTATATACGTATGTGTGTGTGTGTGTGTGTCCAACTACCCAAATACTGAAAAATGTCTCAAGAGTTACAAATATTATCTTTCCATGTAGGAATGTAAACAGTTCAGTTTTAGAAAGTCCTTTATGATTTCTCTTTCCTGTTTACCTTTTCATGCTTCTCTTGATTCTTGTGTCTGAAAGTCAAATTTTCTTTTCGGTTCTGGTCTTTTCATCAAGAATGCTTGAAAGTCCTCTGTTTCCTTGAATGAACATCTTTCCCCCTGAAGTATTATACTCAGTTTTGCTGGGTAGGTGAGTCTTGGTTTTAATCCTAGTTCCTTTGACTTCTGGAATATCATATTCCAGGCCCTTTGATCCCTTAAGGTAGAAGCTGCCAGATCCCATGTTATCCTGATTGTATTTCCACAATACTCAAATTGTTTCTTTCTAGCTGCCTGCAATATTTTATCCTTAACCTAGGAACTCTGAAATTTGGCTACAATATTCCTAGGAGTCTCTCTTTTTGGATCTCTTTCAGGAGGTGATTGGTGGATTCTTTCAATATTTATTTTACCCTCTCATTCTAGAATATCAGGACAATTTTCCTTAATAATTTCATGAAAGATGATGTCAAGGCTCTTTTTTTGATCATTGCTTTCAGGTAGTCCCCATAATTTTTAAATTGTCTCTCCTGGATCTATTTTCCAGGTCAGTTGTTTTTACAAGGAGGTATCTCACATAATCTTTTATTCTAACCTGGTTTTGTTTTGTTTTGCAATTTCTTGGTTTCTCATAAAGTCATTAGGTTCCATCTGCTCCATTCTAATTTTTAAAGAACTATTTTCGAGGGAGGCGGAGCCAAGATGGCGTAGTAGAAAGACGCACATACACATAGCTCCGAACCCACAACCCATAGAACAACTACAAAGAAGTAACTCACAGCGAATTCTGCATCCAGAGGCCACAGAACATTGGAGCGAGGGAAATTTCTGTTCCGGAGAGACCTGCAAACCTCTCGTAAAAGGTCCTTCGTGCTGCGGACTGGGCGCCGGGACTGGGAGCTGAGTACAGCCCTGCCGTGGCCGCGGCACCGAGAGGAACAGATCCGAGCGGGCTTCAGGGACGGGATCTCCAGCGGCCGCACAAGTACCTCCACCCACAGGTGACGGGGGTCAGTGAGAGAGTCCCTTTGGCGGGTCGAGGGGGGAGTGGGGTGCCCCCATGGCTCGGGCCCCCTCGGGAGACAGAAGCTGAGGGGCAGCGGCAGACCAGGGCTCCCCAAGCAGGCAGGAGCCTGGATCCATTGTTGAAGGTCTGTGCATAAACTCCCTGAGGGAACTGAGCCTGAGAGGCAGCCCTGCCCTCACCTGAGCATCTGAATTTAATCTCACACTGAATAGCAGCCCTGCCCCCGCCCAAAGCCCTGAGGCTGGAAGCAGCATTTGAATCTCAGACCCCAAACACTGGCTGGGAGGATCAGGAGGTGAGGTGGGTGTGAGGAAAATATTCAGAGGTCAAGTCACTGGCTGGGAAAATGCCCAGAAAAGGGAAAAGAAATAAGACTATAGAAGGTTACTTTCTTGGTGAACAGGCATTTCCTCCCTTCCTTTCTGATGACTAAGAACAATGCTTACCATCAGGCAAAGACACAGAAATCAAGGCTTCTGTGTCTCAGCCCACTCAATGGGCTCAGGCCATGGAAGAGCTCAAAAAGAATTTTGAAAATCAAGTTAGAGAGGTGGAGGAAAAGCTGGGAAGAGAAATGAGAGACATGAAGTCAAAGCATGAACAGCAAATCAGCTCCCTGCTAAAGGAGACCCAAAAAAATGTTGAAGAAAATAACACCTTGAAAACTAGCCTAACTCAATTGGCAAAAGAGGTTCAAAAAGCCAATGAGGAGAAGAATGCTTTCAAAAGCAGAATTAGCCAAATGAAAAAGGAGATTCAAAAGCTCACTGAAGAAAATAGTTATTTCAAAATTAGAATGGCACAGATGGAGGCTAAGGACTGTATGAGAAAGCAAGAAATCACAGAACAAAGCCAGAGGAATGGAAAAATGGAAGATAATATGAAATATCTCATTGGAAAAACAACTGACCTTGAAAATAGATCCAGGAGAGACAATTTAAAAATTATGGGACTACCTGAAAGCCATGATCAAAAGAAGAGCCTAGACATCATCTTTCATGAAATTATCAATGAAAACTGCCCTGAGATTCTAGAACCAGAGGGCAAAATAAATATTCAAGGAATCCACAGAACACCGCATGAAAGAGATCCAAAAAGAGAAACTCCTAGGAACATTGTGGCCAAATTCCAGAACTCCCAGGTGAAAGAGAAAATATTGCAAGCAGCTAGAAAGAAACAATTCAAGTATTGTGGAAATACAATCAGGATAACACAAGATCTAGCAGCTTCTACATTAAGGGATCGAAGGGCATGGAATAGGATATTCCAGAAGTCAAAGGAACTAGGACTAAAACCAAGAATCACCTACCCAGCAAAACTGAGTATAATACTTCAGGGGAAAAATTGGTCTTTCAATGAAATAGAGGATTTTCAAGCATTCTTGATGAAAAGACCAGAGCTGAAAAGAAAATTTGACTTCCAAACACAAGAATGAAGAGAACCATGAAAAGGTGAACAGCAAAGAGAAGTCATAAGGGACTTACTAAAGTTGAACTGTTTACATTCCTACATGGAAAGACAATATTTGTAACTCTTGAAACATTTCAGTATCTGGGTACTGGGTGGGATTACACACACACACATGCACACACGCACACACACATAGAGACAGAGTGCACAGAGTGAATTGAAGAGGATGGGATCATATCTTAAAAAAAAATGAAATCAAGCAGTGAGAGAGAAAGATATTGGGAGGAGAAAGGGAGAAATGGAATGGGGCAAATTATCTCTCATAAAAGAGGCAAGCAAAAGACTCATTAGTGGAGGGATAAAGAGGGGAGGTGAGAGAAAAACATGAAGTCTACTCTCATCACATTCCACTAAAGGAAAGAATAAAATGCCTACTCATTTTGGTATGAAAACCTATCTTACAACACAGGAAAGTGGAGGATAAGGGGATAAGCAGAGTGGGGGGGGGGGATGATAGAGGGGAGGGCATGGGGAGGAGAGTGCAATTTGAGGTCAACACTCGTGGGGAGGGATAGGATCAAAAGAGAATAGAAGTAATGGGGGACAGGATAGGATGGAGGGAAATATAGTTAGTCCTATACAACACAACTATTATGGAAGTCATTTGCAAAACTACACAGATTTGGCCTATATTGAATTGCTTGCCTTCCAAAGGGAAGGGGTGGAGAGGGAGGGAGCTAAAGAAGTGGGAACTCAAAGTGTTAGGATCAACTGTAATGTTCTTACCACTAGGAAATAAGAAATACAGGTAAAGGGGTATAGAAAGCTATCTGGCCCTACAGGACAAAAGAGAAGACAGAGACAAGGGCAGAGAGGGATGATAGAAGAGAGAGCAGATTGGTCATAGGGGCAATTAGAATGTTTGGCGTTTGGGGGGGGAGGGGAGAAAAGGGGAGAAAATTTGTAACCCAAAATTTTGTGAAAATGAATGTTAAAAGCTAAATAAAAAAAAAATGTCAAGAAAAAAAAAAAGAACTATTTTCTTCAGTGAGTTTTTGAACCTCCTTTTCCATTTGTCTAATTCTGTTCTTTAACGTATTCTCCTCATTGACTTTTTGGGCCTCTTTTGCCATTTGAGTTATTCTATTTTAAGTCTATTGACTTGCTTTTCATGATTTTCTTGCATCACTCCCATTTCTCTTCCCAATTTTTCCTCCACCTCTCTTGCTTGATTTTCAAAATCCTTTTTGGGCTCTTCCATGGTCTGAGACCATTGTATATTTATTTTGCAGGTTTTGCATGCAGAAGCCTTGACTTTTAGGTCTTCCTCTGAAGACCTAAATAGTTCCTCCTCATCTGAAAGGATGGAAGGAAATATCTGCTCACCAAGAAAGTAACCTTCTATTGTCTTATTCTTTTTCTCTTTTTTGGACATTTTCCCAGCCAGTTACTTGACTTCTGAGTGCTTTGTAAGGGCAGTGTTCAGGGCTGATATTCAGGTTAGCTGCTCAATTCCCCCAGGGGCACTAGGAGGAGAGCTCCAAAAATGGAAGCTGCAGTTGCAGTGGCTGATGCCAGAGTCCAGACCATGCTCCCCTCTTCTGGGTAACTGAGCCCTCCCCCTGACCTTTGAAGCTGTGTGTGACATTTGTGGGTTGTACAATCTTGGAACTGCTGCTGCCAGTGGCTCCCTGAGGTCTGTTCAGGATCCTGTCCCTGCCATGTTGGGCTGCTTTTCATGCTTCCTGGGCTGTGCTGCATGCACTCTGCAACAATCCAGTTTTTTAAAAATCAAGTTCATTTTGCATGCAATAAAAGTATAGGAGACTTTTCCAAAAGCTTTATTAAAATTTAGGTGAACCATATCAGTAGTTTTCCTGAATAAACTAGCCTGATTCTACTGTCAAATAAGGCAATGATTCTATCTTGGAATACCCTATCCTGGATGACCTCAGGTAGGTGTTTTATAATCACCACTCCCTTGCTAAAAACAAAAAATGTTTTAAGTATAATTTTCCTTTTTCATTACTAGTCATTTTCTAATAGTTTTAATTGCTGTGTGTTTTCTTGTAATATAGTCAATTTCTAGATATAATCCTTCCTCCCATCCTCAACCTTCACCACCTAGAATTCAACCCTCACATGTGACAGGAAATGCACTTAAGCAAAAGATGACTGCATGGGACAGTTTATGCAACCTTATTTCCTTATGGTCCTTGACCTTTCTGCCAGGAGAAATGACATATGGATCATTACTTGTTCTTAGGGAAGAGATAACGATTTTTGTTTACATTTCCGTAGAGTTTGACTTCCTTTTCAAGATATTTGCATTGTTGTGCAGTCATTGTGCATATCATTCATCTCTTTCTACTTATTTCACTTTGGATCTCTTCATACAAATCTTCCCATGTTTGGTTTCCTCAGATTTATCATTTCTTGGTGAATGGGGACATTTCATTATATCCACATACCACCTTTCCTAGCCATCTCTAAATGATGGGCATTCGTTTTGTTTCCAGGTCTTTGCTGTAAATAAAAAAAAAGATGTGAGTTGACCATGTTACAATATATTGGAACTGTTTTTCTGTCTGACCTCCACAGGTCATATGCTCAATAGTGGATAAAAGTTGTGAACAATTCAGTCACTTTTATTGTGCAGTTTCACATTGTTATCTGGAACATCCAAAACTTAAAACTGTTTCAATTTGCATTTCTAAATCATTATTTATTTGAAGTATATTTATATGGCTTTTAATAATTATTTTGTTTTACATATTTAAATCTTCTGCTTCTTTATTGATAGAAAAATGGCTTACATATTTATGTCAATTTCCTATATTGTGTTGGATAACAGAGTGTTATCTGTAAAAGCTTATGAAAATATTTTTCCCATTCAGAAATTTCTCTTCTTATTCTATCTGCATTGACTTTATTTGTGCAAAAGTTTTTTAATAATAGAAGTTATTTCAATAATAGAAGTTATTCATTCTGTTTTGTAAGTACACCTCTATCCCAGTATGACATAGACTGCTGTCCTTGTAGCCAAGAAGAAATGGGTTGAAATCCCACCTCTGCCACATACTTGTTGTGTGATTCTGAGCAAATTTCTGAATCCATCAGTGTTCTAAGTGATCCTTCAGGACTATATATAAGTTACCGTGAAGGAGCTGATATGTGTGGCAAAGTGAATTTTCTCACCCAGGAGTTCCTTGAGTTTTATACTAATGAAATCAAAGATCCTCTGTCTGTCTTTCTCTGATTTTGTCTCTCTGTCTCTCCCTCTATCTCTCTCTATACGTGTGTGTGTGTGTGTGTATGTGTATAATGATATATCATAATTTTACATTTAAGTTGTATATTCGTTTGTAGCCAATTTTGCTTTATGGTTCAAGGTGCTGGCATAAATCTACTGATTTTTTTCTAGATATTTACTACCCATATATTTATGTAAGAAGCCAAACTGCTCCTATTTAATTCAATTTAACAAACATTTGTTTAAGGGTCGTAGCTTCCTTTCTGAAATGATCACAAACAGATCTTGAATATTATATTCTTTAGTTCTGACAGGAGACATTTAACTGACGATTGTGGGTTTTTTTCTTTTTTTTTTAAATGACCGTACCTGCTTCCTCGTTCGGGAAATCAGTGCCACATTCAATATTCCCCAGTCCTGTGGCATTTCTTCTGTTTTCACTGATCTTTCAGAGGCCATTAGCTGTGGCTCAGCAAGCACACCCACCCATTCTGGTGGGTTTATGTAGGCCAGGTGACTGATAGTAACTGCATGTGGTTCTCTTGGTACTATTTCCTCCCTAATCTTAGTTTTCTACTCCCTGTTGACATTTTTATTCTATCCTCTTTACTGGCAAAAAGAGTTCTACATAATAAGGAAAAGAAAAGCAAAAAAAAAAAATGGTTGAATGAATCTGTCCTCTCTATCCTCAGTCAATTACAGTTGTAGTCACTGCCACCCTGGACAGTGGACTTATCTGTCCCTTGATCTTGCTTTTCTCCTTTTTTGTTGTCCTTAATTTTCTTTACCAGTCTCAGCTCATTCTGAAATAATAATAATAATAATAGTTAATATTTATATATCATTTAAAGCTTGCAAAGCCAATGTATATATGTCTATTTACACACACATGCATATATATGCACATACAAGCACATATACATGCAAATATATGTGTGTATACCTATCTATCTAAAATTTAGTCCTCACAACAATTACAGGTCCTTTTATTATCTCCATTTTGCAGAGTAGGAAGCTTTCTGAGAGAAGTGAAATATCTTAACTGGAGTTACACAGCTAATATGTGAAACCAAATTTGAACTCAGGTCTTTCTGACTGCAGTCTGACACTCTATTCACTGGGCCACATCTCTGTCTAACTTGACACTATACTTTAGGACTACGAGCTTATGTTCATCTCATCTTTCCATCTTCTTTGCCTTCTCTAATTCTTCAGTGAATCTACAATCTCATCAATATAACTACTCCCCCCAAAGATGTAGATACCAAATAATGAATCTCAAATAATTCTGCCTGTCTCTTAAATCTAAGTAAATGGATGAGTTCCTTGTGCATCCACATTTGTTTACTTTGGTATCATCCTCCCTTTCCTCTTTATTGGAACTATTTCTCTTTTGTCTCCAGGATTCTATTCCCAAGAGCCTCCAATCCCTCTTGGGAAGACTTTCTCTGTGGAATTTTAGGTCATGAGATCTTATTTAGTTTTTATTTGATCCCCTTGAAATCTGTTCTCTAAAATCAGAGATTGTCAAGCTATTCCCAACTTTTGATGACAAACAAAATGGAGTGGTAATTTCTCCATAAGATTTCCATCATTTCAACACAGAGGAGGAGGAGTCCTGGTGGGTGCAAAGGGGAACCTCTCTGCTTCCTCTGTCATGCCCATTTATTTTTCTATGTAGGAAGTTCTTTGCCCACCAAAATGCCCTTTTCCTCTTGCTCAGTGGCTCCAAGAATTAGAACTCCTGATAGGAAGACTTTTCTAGCTAACTAGAATAAGGGTTGGACATTGCTCCCAGTGGGGCTTTCAGCAGTAGTGAATTCTGAATCGTTCATTGCAGTGAGGGCTTAACTGAGGCATCTATAACCCTAAAACAGTATATTTGGAGGAAAGAGCCCTGGTTCTTCCACTTATTCCATTTGATTCCATGACCTTGACTTAACCATTTCTCCTCACTAGGATTTAATTTCCCTTTCTGAAAGTTGGGTGCTTGATTTTGTCCACCCTTTCTAGGACTAACACTCTGATTTCCTTGCACAGACCAGGTGATTAGGGCCAGAAAGTCTGCCCTAAAGGAGGAGCAGGAGCAGGAGAAGATTCAGGGGAAGAAACACCTAAATTTCCTGGACATTCTTCTTGGGGCTGGAGTGAGTATGAGGGGCTTCAAAGGGATGGATTAACTCCCAGTTCAATTCAGACAAAGCCAAAGTGGATCTTCAGGCCCCTCTTTGTTCCAAGGAATGTCTGTCTCTCTCCTGTTCCTGCTTCTGATTTTGTACATTTGCTCATTTATCAGATAGGATGAGAGATCACTGAAGAAAGGGACTGTCCACTCAAGGCTTCCTGGAGGAGCTGGGGAAGGGTGGATAATTTGAACTTGACCTTGATTCCAGACAGGCAGAGTGAAAAATAATCAAATATGTTATAGCAGAAAAGGTGCTGGATTTGCTGTCAAAAGCACTGGGTTCAAATTCTGGCTCTGATTCTTACCATCTGTATGGTATTGAGAAAGTCACTTCCCCCAGTTGAGTCTCACTTTACTTCTCTGTAAAATGAGATTTGGCTCAAAAGTCTCTAAGGCCTCTTTCTGTTCTAAATCTTATGCATAAGAAGGAAATTCATGTAGAAGGATGATTCTTCCTCCAGCTCCGTTAAAAAAAGAAGACCCATTTCCCTCCTATTCAGGTTCTTTTTCTCCTATTTAGCAGCATTAATTGAGGGGAAGTTCTCCCTGAAACCTACTTTGAATCCCTCCTATTGTATCATCCACCCATTTTTGTAACCTTCATTTCTTCCTGAAGGATGAGAGCAAGGCAAAGTTGTCAGATGCAGACTTCCAGGCTGAGGTGGACACGTTCATGTTTGGGGGCCATGCCACCATGACCAATGGCATCTCCTGGTTCTTCATGGCCCTGCACCAAGAGCACCAGCAGTAATTCCAGAAGGAGGTCCAGGACATCTTGGGAAATTGTGACACCATCCAATGATGAGTCCTGAGCCTGCTCTGTCTCCGAATTGGCTGAGAAGTGTGCCAGGGGATGCAGGGACCCTGTCAGGACCTGCCCTTCTCCCTCAGGCTCTGCTTCTTATTACTGTTGTGGATGTGCCAAGGGTCTCTTCCTTCTTCTGGGCTTCAATTTCCTCATCTATAAAATAACGGGATTGCATTAATTGGTCTCTAAGGAATCTTGAAGGGATCGATCTCAAATCCAATGACTGCATTCCTATAGTTAACTCCAAGGTCTTAATAACCCTTGATCTTCCCCACTGGCGGAATTTGAGGGAGCTCATACTTATGGGACAAGTCCTCCTCCAGAACTTTCTCATTTCCCTCCCTATCCCAGGAGGGACTTTGGGTCAATTCCAGTCCTGGATTTGAGGTCGCCTGGCAGTGAGCCTGAAGCTTCCTGGGGAACCATCTCATCTACTTGGGTCTACCCCAGTCTCTAGATCTGAGGCTTGGATGTCTCCTTATTTTCTCAGTCTTCCTTAGTCTCTTGACTATTTGGCAAAGTCTCCCATGTTGTTCTTCTCAGAATCAAGGAATTTGAGTTGGAAGATACCCCAACTATCATCTAGTCCAACCTGAACATGAAAGGAACCTCCACCTTAATGTACTCAACTGCGTGATTGTGTCTCTGTTTGAAGACCTCCATTTGAGAGGGAGCCCACTAGACCTGCAGGCAATTCACTCTACAGTGGCACAACCCATTGTTAGAGAGTTATTTCTGACTCCCAGAAGTCTTTGCAACTTGTCTCTCTACTTCTTCTTCTGACCTCTGAGGACGAGCAGGACCAATCTCATCCCTTCTCCATGGGGCAGCCCTGCAAACACTTAAAGACCACTAGGTTCCTCCTGAGCCTTCTCTTTTCCAGTTTGAACATGTCCAGTTCCTTTGACTGCTCCACCCTTGATGGGGGCTCAAAGCCCTTCCCCATCCTGGTAACCCTCTTCTGGACACTCTATCCTATCAGTGTCCTTCATAAATCAGGCTCTGGAAAATCAGTACAATGTACTGGAAGCTATGATAGCATCTATAGTGTTAGCAAAACATTTGTATGCCCTAAGTCGTTATGGCTTCACAATCTCTCTGATGTCAGCGCTATTATTATTAATCCCATTTTGCTGATGAGGAACATGAGATAGAGAGGCTAAGTGACTGCTCAGGATCATATAGGAAGGAACACATCTGAGGCAGAATTTGAACTTAAGTCTTCTTGATTCCAACACGCACTCCTAACCAGAACACTACTTAGTTTTATATGACTTTCCTATTGTAGCTCAAGATCACATTAGCTATTTGGGCTACTGCATCATGCTGATGAAACGTACTGAGCTTTCAACCCACTAAAATCCCCCAGACGTATTTCACATAATTTCTAAACTATGTCTTCTTCATCTTGTATTTATATATTTTTTTTTTGCCAAAATGTGACTTTATCTTGTTTCTCAAATTTGATTTTATTATATTGAGTTCAATATTCTACCCTGTCAAAATCCCTTAGGATCCTATTATGCTCAGTGTTACTTGTCCCTTTCAACCTTCTGCCATCTGCAAATTTGGTGAACATACCATTTGTGCCCTCATCTAAATTATTGATACACACATTAAATAGCCCAGGATTAAGCACAGATCCCTGTGGTATCCCAATGGGAACCTCCTGCTATATTGAACAGCTTCTCTTTTGAGTGCTGCCACTCAATCAGTTCTGGAGTCATCTAATTGTATTGTCATCTAGTCCACACCTTTGTATGTTCTGTACCAGACTAACAAGACAACCTTATAAAAAGCTTGGCTGAAAATGAAGTAAATTTTATATGGAGTATTCTTCTCCACTGCCAGTGTTTGGTAATACTGTCCAAAAAAGAAATAATGTGAGCCTAGCATGACCTGTGCTTGATAAAGCCAGGCAGGCACTTTGGGATCACTGCTTCCTTTACTTGATGTTTGCCAACCACAAACAACCACAAACATCTTCGTAAAGATTGGTGTAGAGGTTTCCCCAAGAATTCAGAAGAAACACGCTGACTTACAGTTTGTAGAATCTGTTCTTTTTCTCACTCTACCCCTTTTAAAAAGTGGATTTTTGTCCTCTATCCTGTAGTACCTTCTCTGTTTTCCATGATCTTTCGATGTGGTGACCCAGATTCTAGCAAAGAGCATTTTTGAGCTGACCTGGGCTGGTTCTTGGATGACAGGACCACACTCTAAGCCTCTTCAGATTGGGAGGATATGCCAAGGCTTTTTGTGTTCTGCTGGTCAAGCCTTGGTGAAGTCAAAGTGTCACCCTCACCTCCATCACTATGCCAAGGGAAGGCCAGTGGAGGACCCTAGTGTGGATTCATTCACAGGGCACTCTATGGCTCATAAGGCCATTGACCCAGGTTATAGAATCACAGAATTTGAGACTCTCAGATCTAAGATGGAATTTAGAATCACCGACAGGGTAGAGATACCCTGGAGTGGTGGGGGTGTGGCCAAGCATATGTTGCTCTGGTTATACCCACCAGACTGGCTCAGGAGTTGTGACCTGATTCTCCACTGAGTATTGTTGACACAGAGTGACTGGAGTTTGGGCCCCTTCTCCCCTTGCCCCTGGGGACCCTTACTGGTTTCCAAGCACTAGGAATTCCTGTGGGGTCTCAGGTTACCCCCATACCAGGACTGGCCTCTCTGGTCCCTTGGGGCTGCCACCAACGTTGCCTTCTGTGGGCTCATCTGTTCCTGTCTCAAGCCCAGAAAATGACACAGCCTCTATCTCTGTCACTTCTTTATTCTCTGTCCTTGCCTTGGTGACATCAGCATACTGGCTTCTCAAGGTTCATTTGGGCGTTTGCCCTTTTTTTTGGTTTATCTTTTCCTTTTGTTTTATTGCTGCAAAATCCAGGGAAATTGAATTCCTGGCTCTGCAGGGATTTTAGACAGTTCTCCACCTGTCCTGGTCATTGAGGTCATCTCCTTCATGAAAACCTGATCTGCCATTCCAATGTAGTCCTAATTCCTTCAATTTTCCCCAAGGAAACCTCTGCCACAATTTGTGAGATTTGTTGGGTCCTGGGGAGTCCAAAGAGATCCAGTCACCTCTCACAGAAGACTCTAGACCATCCAATAGTTTCAGTTTCACGGAGGAGAATGCTAGACTGGAGTCAGGAGACTTTAGTTGCAATCCCCAGAGAGTTGAAGACATGACCAGAATCACTTCCATTCTCAGGGATCAGTTTCCTCATTTGTAAATCCCCATCTTTAGGAACTAGATGAGGTTAGCAGCATGGCATAGTAGGCAGAAGTCACTTAACTTCTTAGGGGCCTCTAAGACTTTTAGTTAGATATGAGTGGCCTGTCTGCATCAGTGGAGAGGTTGATCCCACCAGGAGATCCCCATACCAATGAAATCCCGAGACTGTTCTCCAAGAGCATCTCTCTCCCTTTTCTACAGGCAGCTTTGTCTCTCTCTCTACATCTATGTGCTGCACAGGAACCCAGCCATCTGGCACAAGCCTGAGGTACCATACAAGTAGGATGGGCATTAACAGAAGGTGAGGGGGAGGGGAAGGCTCTTGTCTGTAGGAGACTGGGGATGACCTGCCTTAAGGAGGCACAGGAAGTCAGGCTGAGGGACTTGGGTGGGGGAGAATTTGAAGGCAGCCCCTGCTAGGAAAAAGCCCATTAGCTTTCCCTCTGGCCTGCTTTTCCTTTTGCCTTCATTGTCTTTGCCTGTACCCACACCATTCACTTCCCCTCCCATACCCATGAACTTGTAGGTATCTTTGACTCATCCTTCTCCTTCCAGTCTCCATCCAATCTATTCCAGGGGTTAATTCATTCTCCCTCTGTGCAGATGGATGGATTTCATCTCTTGAATGTATCCCCCTTTCTGTATTTTCACAGTCTTGTTCAGACTCCTATAACCGTTTCCCAGGGTGAGGACGATTTTAAACCATCTTGTCTGCCCTCATATCCCCTTATAATCCATCCATTAAAGGGTTAAGGGAAGGATAGTCTTGCTTCTTTGTAGATATTTGTAAACCAGGTCATTCCTTTAGTCAAAAATCTTTAGAAGTTCCCAATTCCTCCCAAGTGAGGTTCTGATGCTTCTGCCCAACACCCTTTAACCACCCCATTCCCATTCCTTGGCACCATGTTAGCTCTCCAGGCTTATGTGAGATTACTCACATATGTATATCCTGTGTCCTAGATGTCAACTTCTATAATACCATTATGTCCCAAGCATGCCCTGTGTCTCCCAGCCTCTCTCCCTCAATCCAACTTTGCCTTGTTTCTGGAATATATTCTATCTCTAGAATCACAGAGTCTTAGGCTGCCAAAATTACATGAGACATCAAAGATCCCTGGTCCAGCCCCATGTCCAGGTTCGCCCACCTAACAAGTGCCAGAGGAGGGATTTGAAGCCAGGTCTTCCTTTTGTTGTAGGTGTTTGACCTCCAGTGTTTCTCTCCAGAGAATTACTCTACTCGTCACCCCTATGCATTCATTCCCTTCTTGGCTCGGTCCAGGTAGGTGCTGTCTCCCAGGTTCTGAGTGAGATGGGGGAGCCATATGAATGCTTCAGCTGCAGCCTCTCAAATATATGCACCTGTCTACTCTACCAGGGCAAACTTGGGAGAAATCTATCTCTTTCTCAACCCACTCTGCACTTCCCACATAGATGGGGCTCTGAGCAAGGATAGCTGCCCAGGAGCCTTGGAAGAAAAATAGCTTGGCCAGCTGAGGGGAGAAGAGGTGTTCTGACCTTGGGGTGTAGTTGAGGAAGAGGTTGGAGCTAACCATTTTTTGAGAAGCAGCTAAGTCAGGAAGACCTGAGTTCACATTCTGCCTTTGATGTCCACTGTTTACAATCTGCTTGTCCTGCTCCCGTGCTAGGCTCTGTGAGTCTGAGCTTGTTTCTGTCTCCAGCCATGAAGCAATCCTGGCAGCAATGCTGATTTTGTGCTTCTCTCCCTCTCTGACTGCAGGAACTGCATTGGGCACCATTTTGCCATGATGGAAATAAAGGTGATCACAACCCTCTGTCTCCTTCACTTTCATTTTTCTCCAGAGCCCTTGAGGCCACCCATCAAAGGGCTTCAGCTCATCTTGGGCTCTAAGAACGGCATCCACCTTTACTTGAAGAAGCTGATCTAGGAGAGAGCAGAGTCTGGAGCCCTGTCTTGTGACCAGTTGAGGATGGTGGAGGGACAGCAGTGGTGGTGCTGAAGTGTGTTTGTTGATGCAGGTTGAACATGGCCCTGGCCTCCTTGGAAGCTTAGAGTCCATGACAGGAATGAAGATAGACACAGGTCCTAGGGTGTTGATTTTTCTCTCTACTTGGACACACACATATAGCTATATATGCAAGAAATACCTTCTTGTAGAGTAGAAATATGTCATATCATAGCATATCATATCTGTTTGCAAGACCTCATTGTGGTTTGTAGTTCAAACTCTTCATATTACAGGGGAGGAAACTAAGGTTCTGAGTCATCCTGCCTTCCTTCAAAGTCTAATTCAATGACCGCCTCCTTGAGGAAGTCTATAAGACATTTAGTATTCTCCAGTAGAATGGAAGCTCTTTGAGGGCAGGGCCTGATTCAGTTTTTGTCTTTGTACTTCCAGTACCTAGGACAGCAACCAGCACAGAAGAGAATACTGATGAATGTTTTTGAAATAAACTGGAGAGACAACAGTGTGGACTAGAGCAGGGAGGCTGGAGAGCACTGGGTATTTGTGGGATGTAGAGAGTTCAGTTCAGCTGGAACTTGGAAAACATGGTCTGTCTATGTGAGGATGGTTTTGGGATGAGGAATAATAGTAATAAAAGTAGCTAAATTTATACATCACTTTAACATTTACGCAGTGTTTTACATACATTACATTGTCTGAGCCTTACAACAGCATTGCAATGTAGGTATAGATTAATATCTCCATTTTACAGATAAGGAAACTGAGGCTGAAAGAAGTTAACAGCCTTGACCAGGATCACACAGATAACTAATGTTAAAGGTGGGATTTGACACCAGGTCTTGCTGCCTCCTTGGGGCAGTTAGGTGCAGTGGATAGAGGTCTGGACCTGGAGTCAGGAAGACTTGAGTTCAAATTCAGCTTTGGAGACAATAGTTATGTAACACTGGGCAAGTTGTTTAAGCCTGCTTGCCTCAGTTTCTTCATCTGTATAGTGAGCTGGAGAAGGAAATGACAAACCATTCCAGTATCTTTGCCAAAAAAACTCCAACATGGGGTCATAAAGAGTTTAACATGCATGAAGAACAACTGAACAATAAACCACAACTTCTTGACCCCACGTCTTTAAAGCAGCCTGGTATCAAAGTTTGAAAGTCCTTGAATCCTGGGAAAAGGAGTTTGAATTTTGTGCAAATAGTGAAAGAGAGTCAATGAAATATAAGGCCAGGCTTTTCTCCCCATTCTGTGCATCAGAAAAATGAGGTCTGTTAAGAATGGATGGGGAGAGTAGAGAGACTTATTAGTAGGTTCTGACCAGTGATGGTGAATATTGGGCTCTGGTAATGACCGGGAATTGAGAGGAGAGGGTCAATGTGAAGGAAGTGAGGTGGAATTAATGGGACTTGGTAACTTAGCAGACATAAGAGGTGAGGGACAGGAGAATGGAAGACTCCTCTAGGTTTGACTGCTGGAGGATGGGTGACCAGTGAAATGAGGAAGTCAGCAAAAACAGGTTTCAGGGAAAAAGGATGAGCTTGGCTTGGGCACATTGGGTTTTTGGGCTAGCCAAGTGGAAAAGGAACAGAAGCCAAGAGGAATACTCACAGAGAGCGACTGAGGAAAGGTAAAGGAGCCAATGTCAGAAACAGAGGAGAGATTAGATAAGTCGAGTGTCTCTGAAGCCAAGGAAAGAGATGAGATAAAGGAATCACCATGGGGCTCAGTGGCTAAAGTGTCAGACACGGAGTCAGGAAGACTTGGTTTCAAATCCTGCCCCAGATACTTTATTATTGACCCTGTGCAAGTCATTTCCCTGTTGTCAGTTTCAGTGTTACTAGGGTTAATTAACAACAGCAACACAACAACCCTAATGGGGTTCAAAGGGGTGCATATTGGAAGACAATGCACTGAAGGGATTGGGGGTGCAGGGAATGGGGGGAGGAAATATTTCCCAGGCCATTCCACAAGGTAGGGGCTTAGTAAAATGTCTGTGGGCTGGAATGTATTCCAAGTGATTGTGATTAGTTGTCCCCACTTTATTCTCTCTCCTTCCTCCCAAGCTTACACACATACACTTGCTCACTCAGACACACACACACACACACACACACACACACACACACACACTTCAAGGTAAAAGAAGAAAATTGATTCTTTGAGGAGACAATGTTTGTGGCTATTCAGCCAGTTCTGGAACCCATTGTTTGTATTTCAAACTCTAAATTCTGTGTTCTATGCCTTAAAGTCCTTTTCCAGCAGTGCTATCCAATGCTTGAAATCAGGCAACACCTGGGTCTGAATCACACCTCAGACAGCTACTGAAGTCTCTAAGATCCCTCCCCCTTCTCACATTCTGGAAAATCCCTCCCACCTCTCACATTCTAGGTTCTAAGATCCTTCCCCCTTCTCAAATTCTGGAAGATCCCTCCCACCTCTCACATTCTAGGTTATAAGATCCCTCCCACCTCTCGCATTCTGAGATCTAAGATCCTTGCTACCCTCCCTCCCCAAGCTCTTGCATTCTCTTCTATTTTCTGAGACTGATGACTTTCTTGCCCCAGCCCAGGCCTCTAGCTTCCCTATTTTATGTTGCTTTGTGAGAATCAAAGCTCCTTGAGGGCTAAATGCTGTATCTTCAGCATTTAGCATTGTGCACAGTAGAAAGAAAGGCTGGTACAAATACAGGTTTGATTGGTTTGTCTATCTAAATGTCCTACAAAAAAGTGTTCTACCTTGGATCATAGACCTAGATGGTTTCTTAGTTTTATAGTCCTGTCCTATCCCTTTACAGGTAAGGACACTGAAACCCAGACTAGTTAAGCAATTTGCCCAAGATCACATAGCCAGTAGTAACAGTTAGCATTCACATAGCACTTCAAGACTGTTTTAGCTTACATTTCCCCCTTATTATCCCCATTTTACAAATGAGGAAACTGAAGCTCACAGAGGCTGTGCCACTGGTCCAGGGGTCATAGAGTTGGCAGGATCCAGGTCCAGCCCTATATCCACTGTGCTACCTAGATGCTGTGAGGTGGGATTTGAACTCAAGTCCTTTGACAACAGAACTATGACTCTTTCCATCAGGGACCACACTTGCTGCCCTAATTAAGTTTATGTAATTCCTTTGCATGTCTGAAATCTCTTTTTATTCTATTCCTCCCTAAGACTCATTCCTTCTACCCCACAAAAGGGCTTGATGAGGAAGAAAACATCCTCATCATTGTTTCCAGTCCTTCCATACTCAGTACCCAGGGGCAGCTAGGTGGTGCAGTGGATAAATCACCAGTGCAGGAGTCAGGAGAACCTGAGTTCAAATCTCACCTCAGACACTCACTAGCTGTGTGACCTTGGGCAAGTCACTTAACCCCAATTGCCTCATCCTGGGTCATCTCCAGTCATCCTGATGAATATCTGGTCACTGGATTCAGATGATTCTGGAGGAGAAGTGAGGCTGGTGACCTGCACAGCCCTCCCTCACTCTAAGTCAAGTGCAAGTCATGTCATCATTTCTCTGATGGCATGGTCTTCTTCAGTAACAAAGGATGAACACACACTACACGGTACCCATCATTGCTTTTGCTCTGGCTTCTTTTTCCTCTCTTCTCAATCTTGATGCTAAAGTGAGGGTTCAACCCTGCATCCTTCTGTACTCTTTTCATCCCTTGCCCCCACATCCTGTAACTAACTGATGGCTTAACCATCATGAACCTTACCATATGCCCTTTATGCACCTGTTCTTCAACAGAACAGGACAAAATCATGCAGCCAAGCTGCCTGGGTCTGCAACAAAATTATTATCTAATCTCAAGAGAAGCAAGGGATCTCTGAAACACACTGGCTGTATGACCCTGGTCAAGTTCCCTTGAGTGCTCATGCAAATCTCAGAGACTGTTCATAAGGGTAAGTGCAGAACTGCATGGGGAGTCAATGCCAATGGAGTCACAAGTCTGGTTGAAAAAGCCTCATCTTGGCTCTAAAGGCTGCAACAAAACCCTTTTACACCTCTTGAAATGATTCCCCATCTTTCTGAGGCAATTCCAATCCTTCTCTCCTCAAGCCTTGCATCATCTCACTCCTTTTCTGCAGAAGACTCAGCACCATAGTTTACTGAGAAAACAAAGACATTTGCTAGTGAGCTTCCTCTTCTTCCTTCCTCTACATCTCAAGACCTCTTGACACCATCCCATATCTCTTCTTTATTCTTGCCTCTTATGAAGAGATGGCTCTTCTCCTCAGAAGGCTGACTTTGCCACCCCTCTCATTTCCTTGATTCCATCCCTCTCTTATAGCTCTGGGCAACTAGGCTCTAACAGTCTTTCTCTTTTTTCACCTTCAGTCTTTCCAAATCTTCTGGCTCTCTTCCTACTGCCTGTAAATATATCTGCCTCCCTTGTCCTTTCTTAAAGAAACCCCTCATTTAACTATCATTCCTTAAAACTGGGATCCTACATCTGTCCTTCCTCTCACAGCAAACTGTCTGTACTTTGACTCCATTTCTTCTTCTCTTATTAACTTCTCCATTTCTCACAGTTTGATTTCTGACCTCAATTCGCAATTGAAAATGCCCTCTCCAGGCATAAATGATCTCTTAACTGCCAAACCTAACAGGCTCTCTGAATCCTCCCTCTTTGTGGCCTCTCTATGGCATTTGCATTATGGACTAATCTCTCCTTTGAATATTCTCTTCTCCCTGGATTTTAGTGACATTGCTTTCTGTCTCTCTCTGTCTCTCTGTCTCTGTCTCTGTCTGTCTGTCTGTCTGTCTCTGTCTTTCTCTCTCTCTCTCTCTCTCTCTCTGTCTCATACTCTCTCTCTCCCCCCATTCTTCTACCTATCTGGCTGGTCTTTATCATTCTCCTTTGCTGTATTATCACCCATCTTCTGTCTTTAAACTCTTGTTCTCTCAGTCACGGAAGTCACGAATCTTACAAATCTGGGTAAACCTACCTGTCTCAAAGGTCAATTTCCTCCCTCAACTTTCTTTGCTCTTTGTGTGCATGGTGAAAATCAGGTTACATTCTGTAGCCACATCCCCTGAGCTTTATTCTTACCCAATAGAGCTCCTCAGTTGTCAAAATGGTTGTTGATACCTCCACAACATCTTTGACCTCTGACTTTTCCTCTCCATTCTTTCAGCTGCCACACCAAGTCAGGCCCAATCAGTCTTCACCACAAATATGGCAATAGCCTCCCACTTGGTCTTCTCTCAATTCTTTTCCTTCCTCAATCCATCCTACATATCTCTGCCAAAAGAGATTTTTCTAAAGCATAAATATCACATCATTTCTCAAACTCTAGAGTTCCATATCGCATCCAGGATCAAAGTTAAGAAATATTCTGTTGATGTTTAACATGCTTCCCATGTTGACTTCAGCCTTTCTTTCCAGATGAATTGCACATGACTCCCCTCTCCTAAAATAATTGACAGAAAAGCTCTGGCTGAGACACACCATCCTCAGGCCCTGGAGAGCTGACTGACACACGATGTCCAGGAAATGCATTATGCAGTTTATCCTAAATGTAAAGCACCAGACTTCTCTCTCTCTCTTGGCTTGGCCTTGACATCTCTTGTTAGCAGCATCTCCAACTTAGGAGAGCCTAATGGGACTGAGGTTCCTGGGCTCTCTGTGCTGAAGAAGAAGGCATCAGCTACTGGGGCTGGCCGCAACTTACTCGTTCTTCTGCCCTAACTTGCCCTGCTCAATCAGGGCTGTGAGTTGGAGAGCATTTAACTTCCTGGGCAAGTAGATGGGGGAGTAGGAAATCTTTCTGTCAGTCCATGCCCTGCTTACCTCAGCTCTATGTGAAGACCAGCACCTATATTGTGGGGGTTTGTTTGTTTATTTGATTTTTTGCAGGAACAAGAACTGAGGCGATTTTTGCATGTATGTGTGGAATCTGTGGGTTCATCCTTCATTGCCAAAGAAGACCATGCCATCAGAGAAATGGTGACATGACTTGCACTTGATTTTGTTTGTTTGTTTTTTGAGTGAGAGAGGACAGTGCAGGTCACCAGCTTCACTTCTCTTCCAGTGACCAGATATTCATCAGGATGACTGGAGATGACCCAGGATGAGACAGTTGAGGTTAAGTGACTTGCCCAAGGTCACACAGCTAGGGAGTGTCAAGTGTCTGAGGTGAGATTGGAACTCAGGTCCTCCTGACTCCTGCACTGGTGCTCTATCCACTGCACTACCGTATGTGTAGGAAGGTATTGAACTATTTTATTCAATCTATTCTGATTTGAACTATTAATGATGTCAAAGCTTAAATTTTACATATGAATATGTTTCCTGTTAACTACAGTGAAAGCTCAAGTGGTGTCTTACTATGTCTTCTTTGATTATTAAATCTCTCAATAATTAATTAATTATGATAATTAATTAGATGATTAATTAGTTCTGAGCCCCCCACTCCATTGAATTAGATGTTGCTTGTCTGGCAAGTGAGAACATCTCTTTCCCCATAAGCCTTGAATTTCTCTTTACATATAACTCCCCCCCCCCACCAATTTCCTATTTTAAATAAACATCAAGGGTCTTAACTATACTATTTATTAAAAGTAAAAAATTCTGATAAAACAAAGAAATTTATTCTCATTTACAGTGCATCAATCTCAGCACAACCACAAACTTCTCCTTATTTCTGGAAACACTTTCACATCACTTTATTTTTCAGGACACCAATTAAAATCTCTTTTGTAGAATTTCTTCATTTTTTATAAGATAGAGTTAAATTCAGTTCTCTCAGGAAATGAGTTCTCTCAGTCCTTTATCTCCATCTTCCCACAATTTCTCTTCAGCTATCACAGAAACCTCTAGAATGTAAATTCAACTATTAGAGAAGCTTAGCTCCATAGTCATTGTCCTTGATATTTTGAATAACAGCCTACATAAAGAGATCCTTTCTCTATAGTATGAGTTTCTCTGTCACCTAATCCTCCTTTGCCAAGGGTCATGATTTTCCGATGATCATCCCCATCTTTGTACAAGACAGTTCCTAAGCCTTCCCAGCCAGCATCTGTTTACAGCACAAAGGACTTATTTACCCTGCATAGGCCAACATTGATGCATGTGTGAGATAAGTGATCAAATCTTTACAAGCTCTACACATACATACATACACACACACATATACTCCAACACATACATATATGTGTATATATGTGGCCCACCACTTCCAAAAGTTTTTGAGTCTATTGGCCTTTCATGCACTTCTGGTTTGGTTTCAATTTAATCATATATCCATAAGTAAGATTATTCAGGAGTTGAACAAAGATGTCATTCTTTTCAAGTTTACTATAGTAATATACAAATCTTAGAAATATTTTAAAATCTTTTAGGCTCTTTGGAAGTGGTCATTTAAGAAATGTTTTTCTTTTAATTTAATTTTCTCTGGATCAATGCTCACTCCTTATTGAATTAGTAAATATAAAAGACACAGGACATGCTTCAATTTTCTCTTCCTGGTGGATTATGCAGAGATACATACATACATACATACATACATACATACATACATACATACATACATATATATATATTTCTAGTCCACTATTTAGAATTTAGGGAGCCTACTTGATTGACTATTACTTTTTGTTAGCTATTACAAATTATTTTTCGCCCTTATGATAGTGCTGTTATTATATAAATGGTTCCCCCGGTTCTATTCACTTCACTTCAAACTAATTCATACATCTTCCCAGTTGTTTTTTCTGAAGCTGTCCCTTTCATCTTTTCTTACAGCACAATAGTATTCCATCATGTTTATATATTATGATTTGTTTAACCACTAATGAGCATCTCTTCAGTTTCTAATTCTCTGAATGCACAAAAAGAATTGTTATAAATATTTTTGTATATGTAAGTCCATTTCCACTTCAAAAACATCTTTCTGAGGTATAGACCTAATACTGGTATTGCTGGGCTGAAGAATAGGTACAGTTTTGGGGCATAATTCCAAATTGCTTTCTAGAATGGTTACACCAGTTCATAGTTCTGGCAAAGGTAAATAAATATACCTGTTTCCCACAGTCCCTTTTGAATTTATTTTTCTTTTTTGTCACTTTAGAAAATGTAATAGGTGTGAGATAGAACCTCATTTTTGACTTCTTTATTAGTTATCTAGAACATTTTTCCATATGGTTGTTGATAGCTTAGATGTCTTCCTCTTGAAATTGCCTGTTCAAATCCTTTTTAACATTTATCTCATGGGGAATAACTATTTTTCTTATACATTTGAATAAATTTCCTTTTCATCTTTGATGATAATATTTATCATAAAGACCAGTCTGTTCCTATTAGATTCACTTTTCTTCTTTGGTCCACCTCAACCAGCCCTACCCCATAGATAGACCATTCCCAGCATCTGGTCCAGACTTCCTAGGACATAGAGGAATAGATGACAGGGTGTAATGCCAATGGGATACCCAAATCAGCTGCTATGAATATGTATATGTACTCCCAGGTTTTGTTCACAAAACATGGTAAAGTCTCCTCCTGTAAGACAACAAAACCAAAACATTTATTTGGAACATTGCTATTAGGATACCAGAAGGCAAGATTCAGTAAGAGCATCAGTCCAGAGAATGCCAACATTTCTCCCCTAGAGCAAGTTCCACTAGATAAGCTTTTCCCTGCTTCTCTCTCTGCCCACCCCTTTTCCTCCAAGCAATACAATATATATATTGACCCTACAGATAAATGAGATGAGAAGATGATGAAGATGGATGAAAAGAACCTGGGAAACCTTGACTCTAACCCTTACAGCTGAAATTGGTATGAGTTTGAATTATTCTTTTTATCAAAGTGATGGGATACACTGGAAATAAATATTCATGTTGTCTCTGGGCATGAAATAGAAGAGAAACCTGGCTAGCCAAAGCTCATGTAAGAACTTGGACATGGTGTCTAGTTAGAAGACATCCTAACATGCCTGGAATGAGCGCCTTGTCACGCTGTATCTATTGAATTGCTACGTGTCCTTTATGTTCAATAGTCAAGAGACTCAAGCTGACCTGAGATTTCCCTGATTCAAAGATTCCCTCCACCGTTACTCCAATGTATTCCATTCCTTAATTAGAAGTGCTCGCATGAAGCTATATGATAACAATATCCCATCATTCTCTTTTCCAATGCTTCACCCTTCCTAAATCTAGTCTTTACTTTCTTCAAAGCCTCTAATCCCTTCCCCTCTCAGTCATTAGCTCTGACTTTACTTTTCTCTCTTCCATTCTCCACCCTGTAATTAGGCTTTCAACTCTAAAGTATCTTAGCCTCTCAAATTCCTCCTTCCTTTGTTATATTGTGGCTCATTTCTTGCCAAATCTCAGCCCTGATCACACCTACCATCTATCTCTTCAGTTTCACTCATGAACTCCTGAATGGAACTGGGTGAAGTCATCCAGCTGTGCTGATTGTCTACAATATAAATCTATGTTGTCCTATTTGTGCTGAGCCCTCACTGCAGTAAAGCAGTTCTTTTGTTCCTGCCTAATTGATTCCCTGGATCATTCTCTACAGAAGCTGTACCAAACCTCTTCCATTTTCAAGCCTCCTAATTCTCCTCCTGTCCTCTCAGCTTAGGACCTCAACTCTTTTCCAGTTTTCCTCTTCCCTCTCTTAGCACTCCTCAACCTCCTTGGCTAGATCTGGGTCACATCTGCTAACCATGGGTTTCCCCCATGGCTCTTTCCTGAGCCCTCTTGTCTTCTCTTTCTCGTCTATTTCACTTGCTGACTTCATCTGTTCCCATGGTTTCAATTATCACCTCTATGCTGATGATTTTCAAATCTGTTTGTCCAGCCTTCTATCTCTAATTGCTTATTTGACATCTCACACTGACGTCCCATAGACATTTTAAATTCGATATATTCCAAACTTAACTTTTTTATAATATCTTTCCTTCCAAATCCATCCACCTTCCTAACATCCCTATGATTGTGAAGGTACTACCATCCTCCCAAGCACCAAGGCTCACAATATAGGTATCATTCTCAACTACTCTCTGGCACATCTTTTGCCAAGGTCTGTAGATTTTCCCTTTTTTAGCATCTCCCATAGACACCCCCTTCTTTACTCTGACCCAACCACCACCCTTGTGCTAGCTCTCATCACTTCATGTCTGGACCATTACAACAGGCTGCTAGGTAGTGTCTCCGCCTCAAGTCTTTTTCCAGCCCATCCTTCACTAAGCTACCAAAGTGATTTTCCTTCAATGCAGGTTTGACCATGTTCCCCCTCCACCCCCCAAATCAGCAAACTCCAGAGGTTTCCCATGACTTCCAGGATCAACTATAAAGCCCTCTGCTGACTTTGAAGACTCTCCATAACCTGACTCCCTCCTACTTTTCCAGTCTTTTTATACTTGCTCTCCTCCATCCCATCATTCTCTATGATCTAGTAACATGGCTCCTTTGTTCCTTAAATAAGAGGTTCCGTCTCTTGATTCTGGGCATTTTCTCTGTCTGTCCTCCATATATACAATTCTATCTCTCTTCATCTCAGCCTATTGAACTCCCTGGCTTCTTTCACAATTTCACCTTCTAGGGGAAGCCTTTCCTGGTTTCCCCTTAATTTTAGTGCCTTCCCTTTATTGAATATCTGTAAGTCATCCTTATCTCTTCTTCTTTGTCTGTAGTTGTTTGTATGTTGTCTCTCCCATTAGGCTCTGAGCTTCTGGAGAACGGTGCTTAGCACAGTGCCTGGCACATAGTAGGCTCTTAATAAACTTGTTGACTCACTTCACTAACAGTGCATGACAGACTGAGGATCCAAAAGGATCTTGACAGGTCCCAGAGCCTTGGGCTGGATCCAATAAGATGAAACTCAGTTGTTGTTGTCCTTCATTTTCAAAGAGGACCAAAATGACATCACCATGATTAGGTGAAATTTCAATGTGTCCAACTGTGGCTGATCAGATCAATACAAGCTCAGAATTCTCTACCACAGGTTGGGCACAGATAGTCTGTGCTAATATTTGGGGTGGATACTCCAAGTTTGCACATCCTACGTTTACTTTGTGCTGTCTCAATTCCAGTTTGCTCATAGAGCACAGCACCCTTTCTGATGTGGGCACGCCATGCTGAGCAGTCCTGTGCCAGTGTCTCCCATGTTGCCCAGTCAAATCCAAAGTTCTTGAGAGAGAACGTGAGAGTGTTCTTGTATTGCTTCTTCTGAACACCATGTGAACGCCTGCCCCATGTGAGTTCTCCATAAAATAGTCTTTTTGGCAGGCATACATTTTGCATTCGAACAACATGGCCAGCCCATCGCAGTTGTGCTCCCTGAAGCATAGTTTGAATGCTTGGCAGTTAAGCTCAAGCAAGGACTTCAGTGTCTGGTACCTTATCTTGCCAGGTGATCTTCAGAATTTCCCTAAGACAGTTCAAATGGAAGCGATTCATTTTCCTGGCATGGCGCTGGTAGATTGTCCATGTTTCACAGGCATACAACAGTGAGGTCAGTGCAATGGCTCTGTAGACCTTCAGTTTGGTAGTCAGTCTAATTTCTCCTCTCTCTCAAACTTTTCTTCAGAGCCTCCCATACACTGAGCTAGCTCTGGCAATGCGTGCATCAACCTCATTGTCAATGTGCACATCCCTGGAAAGTACACTAGCAAGGTAAGTGAATTTATCCACAGCATTCAAAACTTCATTTGTTGTAATTGATGGCTTCATGTATGGATGATGTGGTGGTGGCTGATGGAGCACCTGTGTTTTCTTGGTGTTAATTATTAGACCAAAATTAGCACAGGCAGCAGAGAATTGATCCATGTTTTGTTGCGTCTCAGCTTCAGAGACTGCATTGAGTGGCAAACAGAAAATCATGCACCAAAACTCCCTCCACTTTAGTCTTGGCTTGCAGCCTTTTCAAGTGGAAGAATTTACCATCAGTATGGTAGCTGACCTTGATGCCATCTTCATCCTCATTGAAAGCATTTGTCAACATGGCTGAAAACATCATGCTAAAAAGCACAGGAGCAAGCACACAGCCCTGTTTCACTCCATTGGTGACTGGGAAGGCATGAGAGCATTGTCCACTATCCAAAACCTGGGCAAACATGCCATCATGAAATTGATGTGCAATACTGAAGAACTTCTCTGGGTAGCCAAATTTTGACATAATTTTCCATAAGCCCTCACAACTAACAGTGTCAAAGGCCTTGGTCAGATCTACAAACGTTGTGTACAGATCTCTGTTCTACTCCTGGCATTTCTCCTGGAGTTGTCAGGCAGCAAACACCATACTGACTATTCCTTGGCCCTTTCTGAAGCCACACTGGCTCTCAGGTAGATGGCCATCTCCCAGGTGAAGGATCAGCCTATTAAAGAGGACTCTAGCAAGAATTTTGCCAGCAATGACTGAGAGACCCCACTGTGATTGTTGCAGGACAATCTATTCCCTATAGCTTTATAGATGTAGACAATGGAGGCATGCTCGAACTCCTGGGGGAATAGCCTCCTCTTGCCATATAACCTGGAAAATTTCAGTCAGTTTTTGTATGAGCAATGGTCCCCCTACCCTGTAAATCTCAGCTGAAACAGAATCAGCACCAGGTGCTTTGCCACATGAAAGGAGCCTAATGGCCCTCAAAACCTCTTCTTCAGTTGGAAGTTCAGCTAAGGAGGGATTGACTTCAACCTGAGATAAATGATCAATGGCCTCAACATTGACTGATGATGGTCTGTTGAGAACACTATGTCCCTATCACTAATCAATGTGGCTCCATCAGCACTGAGTAGCTGTGATGCGCCATAGGCTTTTGGTCCATAAATAGCTTTCAGGGAATCATAAAAGCGATACAAATACATAAAAAATACAAAAAGCAGACAAACAAATTACACAGGTATGAGACAGCAGTATCCTACATAGGCAACAGTCCGCAGAAGATCTGGGGGTTGTAGAGGACCACAAGTTCCAGAGGCAAGAGCCTATAAATCCAAGAGAACAGTAGGTGGCTGAATAGCATCTGACCTAGGAGACTAGTGAGCCATCATGGAACATGTGCCATGGTAGCATCAGGATGGCATGATTAGAAGACAGCGCCCCTTCAGTATTGGCCAAGAGACTCGCCCTTCCAACCAGGCACACAGTAGGTGCTTAATAAATGTTTACTGACTGCCCTAACTGTGAGTGTTTCTCAAGCTTCTTTCCTAGACCCTCCCGTCTATCTATGTCTCTCTCTCTCTTTCTCTTCTCTCTCCTCTCTCTCTTTATCTTGTCTCTCGGTCTGTCTCTCTTTCTTTCTGTAACCTTTATAGCTTCCATGAGTTTAATTTGCATCTCTATGCAGACAAATCATACTTTTATATCCAACCTCTTTCTCTCACATGGACTCCAATCCTGCATCACCAGTTGCTTACTGGACATTTCAAATGGGATGTCCTACAGATATCTGAAATTCAGCATGTCCAAGATGAACACATCTAAGGCAACGATTGAGGTTGTGTCTCGTAACCCCTTTAGCATATGGGAGTGACTATAGCAGCATAGGAAAGGGCCAAGCATGTGCCCACGCACAGAGGACATGGTGCTTTTGTTCCCCAGCTGTGGGTATGTGAGGTGAGTATAAGCAAGAAGACCTGGATAACACTGGGTTTGTTGCTCTGGGAGATGAGGAAGGTGGTGGTGCCCTCCAAAGGGAAGGCAAGCATCTGGAGGGCAGAGTGGGTAGAGTGCAGGAACTCAAGTCAGGAGAACCATTCAATCTGGCCTTTGACACTTACTAGCCTTGTGACCCTGGGTGGGTCACTTCACTCTCAACCTCAGCCTCCCCATCTATAACATTGGGATAATAATCTCCCCTCCTTCCCAGGGTTGTTTTGAGGATCAAGTGAGATATTTGTAGAGTGCTTTCAGGCTTTAAAGTACCACACAAATGCTAGTTATTAGTATTATTATTATTGCTGTACAGTTATGTGGATTCAGGATGAGTTAAATGTTTGAACTCAAAAAGGAGATATTGGGGCTTAGAACGTGGTCTCTAGTGAAATGCCCTAGTGCTCTGCACATGGCTATGTGCAGTTCAATATTTTTATCAACAGCTTGGCTTAAGGCTGTCAACCAGGCAAAGCCTACCCCTCAAAATGCAGAGGAGTTCAAGCTGAGTTAAAAGCAGAAAGGTTTTATTAGGATGAAAATCAGACTCTAGTGCCAAGGCTCCCAGTCCAAAGCACCAGGGAGCCCCCTGCTTAGGAGAGGCAGGGGAGATTTATGCTGGAAAACCACAAAGGGGAGGTTCAGAGTGGGGTTAGGAAAAGAATGGACAGTCTTTCCCAGGAGCAGGTGGGACCCAGAAGCAGATGTTTTTCAGGAACAGTTGAGCACAAGGTTAATTTGGGCCAATGTGCCCCCTCCACACCCCGCCCAGGAGATGTGGCCCAGCTCAGCAAAATCACCCAGTGAACACCAGCAAAGACATCTGGGAGTGAGCAAGACTGTGGCTCATTGCGAGCTCCTGACTGGTTCTTTTCTTGCTCTGTGTCCAGGGCACCTGCTTGGTAAGGTAACTCAAAAAACTGACATGTTAATCTTGGGGATTCTCTCACAAGACCAAGAATATGAATCTAGAAGGGATAGGTGACTTAGTAGTTGAAAGTCAGGATTCAAAAAAACTGACAGTGTAAAACATCGGATTGAGTCTAATAAGACAAAATTCACTAGCAATAACCGTGAAGCATTTCATGGGGGATCAAAAGTCATGTAGCTGATAGAAGGAGTGGGGTGACCAGGGACTGCCTTGAACTTTCAGGGTGGCTTCCCCAGAGAAGATGTTCTTTTTTCATGGTACCCTTCCTGGCCACATCCCCTAAAACATAGCCCACAAACTCCCACTTTTGGTTCACCTGTAGTATTCATCCAGGCAATCTAATTAATTCAAAGCAAAGTCATTTAATGAAAGGGCATCTTAAGAAAAGTGGGAACCAACCCCATTTTCATCTGACATAAACCCAGTGCACATTTCATTCACCAATAGAAAGAGTGTTCTAAGAGCTACTACAGTTTAAATCTACCTTGGGAAGTGTAGACAAATATATGTAACAGGCATGGAAGGGAATCCATTAGGAACTCATGTTGCCTGGGGACATGCTGGGAGAGATGATTTATGTAGGGGGGGAAACATGAGCAGGTCACAGTTTTGAAGGGGCAAGTCACAAAGCCCGTGTTGTGGGACACTGATATCGTCTACAGAGTCATGTCATCCCTGCTGCCACCATAGCACCTGGTTTACATGGATTGCCTAGTCTTCTAGGCTGGATGCTGCTCAGTCAGCTGCTACTCTCCTGGACGCAATGCCTTTGGCCCTGATGGGCATTGGTCAGAGGATGCCCTTCAGTCTCCAGCTCCTGGCTCAGCTGATGTCCTGGACCATCTCTTCCTCAAGGGAAGAAAGCAGATGCTACCATACTTCATCTTCAGCTCAAGCATTTGCACTTTTCCCAAGATAGTTATGCTATAGCAGGGTGGGGAACTGTAATATTAATTATGAGAGTTAAGATCTTCCCCACCCATAATGCGCCTGCCAATGTTTGATTAGGGGAGATTCGTTTTGTAGGAAGGTCCACACCTTTTGTTAATTTCTAATGAGGCACTGGTTCTTAAGGGTTGTTAGGCCCTCTGGCTGTGAAAAGTATATGTATAGTCTGAAGTGAGGTTTTGTTTTGGTGTTTACACATTGGAAGTGTTTGGCCAGATGAGACTCTGGGTAGCTACCAAGGAGCACCCCCGCCCCCTTTTAAAACCCAGGTGTTGGTACTTCTCTCTCTGATAACTATGTTTTGCTTATGGTCATACAGTTGGAAGCCCTGTCTCTTGGTCTTTATTTCTCTGTTTGTATTTTCTCGCAAGTTCAGGGTACTGACTTTTCCCCCTGAACTAAGTGAATGACATACGTTCTTGATTAAAGTAGATTGTTGACCCCTCAAAAATAGTTTTCCTTTTAGAAAAGCAGATCTAAGAACCTGTACAGCAGGCCCTCCTGTGTATGCCTGGGTTCTTGCTGTTACAGGAATCTATGACCTCAGGGTCACATGTGGCCCTCTAGTCCTCACAGTGAAGTTTGGATTCAGTCAAAGGGCCACACTTGAGGACCTAGAGGTCCACATGTGGCCTAGAGGCTGCATGTTCCCCACCCTCACACTATAGGAATATACCCAAACACCAAGAGTATTTGTATATTTAAGTTAAAGCAACTTCAATTCTATCAAATATTTCTGTTATGCCCCATTTATTCTGTGGAGCACTTTCTGGGGTGCATTTGGAAAGGATTACTTCCTTGAAAAATAAATAACATCTTGCATGTTGGTTCAAGTTTATTGCCATCTGAGGCATGCATATTGAAGCTTTGCCTTGTTTTAGAAAGGGCACAAACCCTTGAATGGGACCAGCAAAACCCCTTCCCATTGGTTCTCTGCTCTTGTTTCCTTCAGAACCTTGGCTAGAAGCCTCTTAGCAGGTGATTCTCAGTCTTCCTTTCCTTCTTCTCCAAGCTCTTTAAAACAAAGAACTAGGTGTGCCTATTTGGCTAATTTGCCCAGGCTTGTTTTCTTCTAAGGTCTTCCTGGTCCTTGAGTTTGGAATCAACACACCCAAATATAGCTGTCAGAGGCATTTTGCCCGGGACCATGGAGGTGAGGGTCCCAGTAAACTCCTGCTCAGATCATATCCAGACTATTGTATTCCATTCTTCGGGAAGAATATTAATAAGCTGGTGAAGGTCTAGGGATGGGTGCTCAGAAGGATCAGGGACCTTGAATTTGTGCTATATTAAAAAAATGAACTGATAGAGAAGACTGAGTGGAGACATGAGAGCTGCATAAGAGTATTTGAAGGACTGTGTCAAATGCGAGAAGCATTAGATTTTCCATGCTTGGCCCCAGAGTGCAGAACCTTGAGCACTGGGGGTGGAGGAAAGTGAAGAGAAGAGAGGATTCTTTTGCCTTAACATAAAGAAGATTATCCCCATTGTGCCCAAGCTATTCCAAAAAGGAATAGACAATCTTGGCAAGAAGCAGTGGTCTGTGTCTCCCTAGAAGTTTGCCAAGAAAAGGTGGGTGTCCCCTCATCAGAAATTCCCAGGAAATTGTGGAATGACATCTGAATCCCCTCATTACTTTGAGATTCTGTTTTTCTGAAGGGTCTCATGTAGGACCCCATGGGCCTGGGATGAGCACCCAGGGTTCTTGGTTCCCGTTCTGTGCTTCTCTCCCTAGCCCCCACCTGCCAAGACTTTCCCTCTTCGGTTTCCTCACAATTGAAATGAAGCCAATAACATGAGCCATGCCTCACTGTCAGGGCTTGGGGAGGGGTGGATTTAAGAAGAAGATCGATGGAGAGGATTGTGTGAACCACAAGACTCCTGGTGAATTTTAAAGAGAGAAGACTATGGTCTACTGGATGGAGAGGGGGTGGACCTTAGAGTCAGGAGCACCTGGATTCAAATCTTGTTTCTGATACTAGTGGTTGTATGATCCCAGGTTAGTCCCTGACCTTTTCAGGACTCCAAACAACTTTTTAAGACTGTAAGTAAAAGGTAGTCCATCTGCACTGGGGGAGGGAGTTTGCGTACTAGGGAGTTCTGATCTCCCTGTCTCGGGAATGATGTTGTAAGGAGAGCTCACTGGTGGTAAGTCTATGAAGGCTCTGGAGCAGATGGAAATGGAGATTTGTGGAGAGCACAGTTTTCCTGGGAACTCTGAAATCTCATTCTGGCAATGGTTTGTTATTTTTGTTGTTTGTCTTTCTTTTGAAGCAGGCCAATGACATCACTCAGTGTTGTCTTGACTCCTTAATGAATTGCATTTAAGTGAGGCAGAGTTACACCAAGTTGCCAGCCTCACTCTTCCAGAGCCATCAACATTTAGAGCCAAGATAAAAGTCAAGATGAGCAGCAATGACCTGGGATGCAGTGGATGACCTTGGCATCTTCCATTTCTGACTGAGCTCTAAGGCCAGATTGTGCTGAGTTAGCCTAGACCAAGTCTGGGGGGACGGGAAGATGGAAGAAAAGACTATGTTTTTGAATCTTACTGAAATTCTGCATTTTCCCTGCACCCCAAACAGATGCAGGAGAAACAACATGGACATCAGGCTTGGGCAAATACCTTCTGATCCTCTTTAACAACTGAATTATCCAATTCAACTCAATCTCATTTCCTTTAATTCAAATATATTCAATATAATCCAACAAATAGGGCCTTTTGCTCAGACAGCAAGTCTAGTCAGACAGCAGAAGCCTTGACCTCACAGAGTTTATAGACATCTTCCTGAGTTTAAATCTGGCCTCAGACACTTCCTAGCTGTGTGACCATGGACAAATTATTTAACCCCGTTTGCTTCAGTTTCCTCATCTGTAAAATGAGCTGAAGAAGGAAATGACAAATCACTCCACCATCTTTGCCCAGAAAACCCCAAATGGGGTCACCAAGAATTGGAGACAACTGAAAAATGACTGACGGATGGGCTAACCCTCAGGATACAATCTGTTCCATGTCATTAAGAGGCATCAGAGAATGCTATTCAGTATATAACCGTGTCTTAAAGTCAGTGGCTTGCCAAAGAGGTACAAAGACTACAAGGACCCTCTGTGGTCATTGTAAAGTAAGTATAGCAATCAATTACATTAAATGAACAAAGCACTATCTTGGAGGCTCCCCAATAAGGTTCTTCCATTGCATATGTTAACATCATACAAGCATCTTTGATAGATAAAAACTTCAATGAAAACATTATTTGATGATCGTCTATCAGTTTCAGACAGGGAGATGTGAGTTAACTGAATTGTTTTTCATTGAAATGAAGAGTATCCAAATGGAAGAGGAATTATCTGTCCCTTGTTAACACCATCCAGATGATCCTTTTTAAAGGTGCTGATTGCATTGAGTCTTTTACCTCTGAAATTTGGTTCATAGACACTCAGAAGAGGTCAGTGGAACAATCCAGATGGAAAATATTAAGTGGATGAAGACTGCCCGTTTTCCAGACTACTTCATGCAGTAAGATGGATAGTCTCTTGCATAAGCCCACCGGTCCATTTATAGCAGATGGATGGACACTAAGGGGGACTTGGGCTTAAAGAAGAGAGAGGACAGGCTGGACCACCTTTGGGAAATTGAACAGCAATCCCATAACCCCTTTGGCAGCAGAGCCCATCTTCTCCCACCAATATGCTTCATGATTATGATCCATGGAATGCCATAAATTCACCAAAATCATATCCAAGGGGGACCCAATGGGCAATGAAGAGATGCATGGCAGGAATGAGAACATTGTCACATATTGACAGTCATAGAGTATGGTGCAAAAGACATCAGGGAGGGCATTCATGTCTAGAAAAAGAGTCAGACCAGTCCTGTTCCAAGAGGGAGGGATAGCAAATGAACAGATAGCTTGGGGCATTGACATCCAAAATGTATTCTGAGGACCAGAAGTGGACCTCCAGCTTGCTGGGTAGATCTCCTTATGGAATGATACAAGATTATACAGCATGCTTAGCTGTGATCTACATCAAGGGAAGAAATGTTCATAGTGATGAGGTCACAGACCAATCGGAGTCACAGAGCAATCACATAGTTTACCACATCAATGTCATGTTTTTGGAAAGCATTTGAGGAAAGTGCATCCATGGGGTGTCACTGTGAGTGTGCTCTTGTGTGTGGCAAGTACAACATACATAGGATATCTCTTCTTTGAAGGCTTCTCTCCTTGATGCCTGCCTTGATCCCTTCAACTGAAGGTGCTCCTTCTTTCCTCCATTGTTCCAGGAGCACTTTTCCCTCATGTCCCTATCAGTCTCTTCCATGTATTTTACTCATCTCTATTAATATCCATTTCCCTAATGTCTTCTGTCAATGCCTCTTCCTGGCACAGAAGAGAAGGGCATCAGCTCTGATGGATTCTCCCAAACTAGATAAGCTTCAAATATGTCTCCAAAGATGGACAGTGTCTCTGCTCTCCAAGGATAAACCAAGTGTTGTTTACATGAGTCAGCCCCAAGTTGGCTTCTTTGGGATGAGATTTTGGGCCATATCTCCTGATGGGGATGTGGGTAAGGGTAGAAAGGATCAATATCTCTGTGAGGGGAGGAAACAGGCACAGGGATGGAGCTGTAGCTCCTGGGATCATTTAAATATTGGAAAATAAAGGCAGGGAATATCATGATGCTTTCGGAAAGTCTGACAGTGATGAATAAATCAAGTGTTGAAGACTTGCACAACCAATATATGTGTCTCTTTCTTCAAGGCTTAGCTTCAGGTACCACCTCCTCCAGAAAGCCTTCTCTGATCTCCCTGCTGAAAGGAGGATATTTTGCTCCTAGATCTCTTGGTCTGATTTTCTCCCCCTTTACCCTTTCCCCACTCTACTTCTTATACAGGTTAAGCACATGTCATTTCTTCCCAGTGGAATGCAAATTCCTTGAGGTTTCCTATTATTGGCGTTCTAATGCTGGGCAGAGGGTCCTGAACTCATGGAGCCATTAACAAAGGACAGACAGTGAACCAAATGACAGGTAAAATGTGGGTATTTTATGTCAAGGTATACACACATACATATATATATACACACACATGTATACACATATATTCACATGTGTATTAATATAGTATGTATACATACCCAAATATAGTATATACATGCAGACACACACACACATATATATACATATGCTATAAAACTGTGCATACCCTTTGATCCAGCAATATTACTGCTACATCAAAACCTCCCCAAAAAGGGAAAAGGATCTATTTGTACAAAAATATTTATAGCATTTTTCTGTGTGGTGGCTAAGAATTAGAAATCAAAGGGATGCTCATCCACTGGGGAATGGCTAAACAAGTTGTGGTATACGATCGTAATATTATTGTGCTCTAAGAAATGACAAGCAGGATGATTTCAGAAAAACCTGGAAAGACTTACATGAGCTGATGCATAGTGAAGTGAACAGAACCAGGAGAATTTTGTACACAGTTGCAGAAATGTTGCTTGATGAAGAGCTGTGAATGGCTTAGCTGTTCTCAGCAAGGCCATGGTCCTCTGCAGTGATCAAAGCAGTCCCAAAGGACTCATGATGAAACATACTATCCACTGCCAGAGAAAGAACTGATATTGATTGAACACAGACTGAAGCATGCTATTTTTCACTTTCTTTTATTCAAGTCTTCTACAAAATTACTAATACGGAAATGTTTAACATAATTGCACATGTATAACCTGTATCTGATTGCTTACCATCTCAGGAAAGGAGGGCAGGAGGAATAGAATTTGGAACTCAAAATTTTAAATAAAAACGTTAACAACTGGAAAAAATATAGTATGCATGGATTTAGCTAGCTCCCCACTATTCCTCTATTTCCTTCCCTAAGAAACCCTATGCTCTAAATGACCTAATCCTTTCATTAATGCATACACACACCCAACATATGTTCCCTTAAATTCCTATGTCTTTGTTTCTGTTCTGGTTAGTTCCTATGGGGTGGGGAATGGGTGGGCAGGAACCCTGCCTATGATTCACCAGCTAACTGCCCCAAATTTCCCCCTGGAGGTCCAAGAAGGAGTTCTGGTCTATATCACTTGGCCAACTTCTTCAGATTGAGGTGAATGCCATTCTTGGAACGCAGAATCAGTTGCTGCTGCTTGATGGGTGGCTGAGTGGGGTCTGGGGAGAATTCAAAGTGTAGCAAGCAGAGGGCTAGGACAACCTTCATCTCTGTCATCGCAAACTGCTGCCCAATGCAGTTCCTGTAATCAGAATCAAGAGAAAAATGACCTCAGTTCCAGGTCCAGCGAGGTAGGAACAAGCTCATGCCTGCACAGCCTGGCTTCATGGGAGACACAAGTAGCTGATAAAACACACACACACACACACACACACACACACACACACACACACACATACACACTATCTTTTGGAGCTACTCAGCAATGTCATGATTTATGTGCCGTAGGAATTATTATACTCATTTTACAGATGAAAAAACAAAGACCCATGGTCACCCACATTAAAGGTGTAATTTGAACCAACTCCAGCCCCACCTTTTACCCAGTTTTAATAAAAACTGAAGAAGGCTGAATGAAAACCGGATGGAGAACTTCATGAAAAACAGGCAGCGTGTACAGCAACGAAAGGAGAACTACACTTTGCAGTGCATGCAGTCAGCCAACCACTAAGTCAGTAAATATTAAGTGCCTACTATGGCAAGCACTGTGCCAAGAGCTGGAGATACAAAGATAAGTCAAAGATGGTCCCAGCTCTCAAGGATCTCTTGATCTAATAGGGGAGACAACATGCCAACACAAACAAAAAATACAGTGATTCTCACAGAAATCAGCATCAGGGGACCCCAAGTTGGTAACATTAACAAGAGCAGGCACAGATAGAACACTAAGGTTTGCACAGTCCTTTATAAGTATCATCTTATTAGAACCTCCTAAGAGCCCTGTAAGGTAGTAGGTATTAATATTCACATTTTTACAAATGAGGAAACTGAGGCAGAGGTCAAATGACTTACCCAAGGTCACACAGCTAGTAAGTACATGAGGTTGAATTTGAACTTAGGGGCTTCCTGAGTTTACTATACCTACTTAGTTCAGCATACACTATCTGAGTAGTCATCAAGTGGTATTTATTTAAAACCTACTAGATGTCAGGCACTTGTCTAGTGCTTAGCCTGAGCACAATGCTGGAACAAAGCAAGGGCTTAATAGATGCTGAGTGACTTGATTTGACTTGCCTGGCCTGACCCAGCACACTAAATTCCATTCCTCCAAATGTCCTTACAATACAGCTATATTCCCCTTCTCTGACATATCTCCACCTGCATAAGGGTGGGAAGCAGGCTGATTGCAAAGCTGGTTCCTCTCCACTCTGTACTTTTGAGGGAAGGAAAAAAAGAGTTCTGACAGAGACACGGATGGGCTAATCCAACTGGGTGGTGTAGTGAATAGAGTATGGAACCCAGAGGGATCCCAGACAATTCACTGAACCTTTTCTGTCTCAGTTTCCTCAACTGTAAATAGGATCTACCTTCTAACTGTAAATAGGATCATCTTGTGGTGAGGATTAAAGATATTTGTAAAGTGTTTAGAACAGCAGGTGCTGTTAGTGGTACTGAGTAAATGATGGTTCCTTCTTTCCTCATGCTGAGATTTCCTGCAGTTTCCCCACTTCCAGCACACTAAGGGTCATTACTGACCTGGGCCCAGCTGAGAAGGGCATGAAGGCAAAGGGATGACGTCCTGAGGAATTCTCGGGAGTGAAACGTTGGGGGTCAAATACCTACAACAGAAGAGGGGTGTTGATCTCCTTAGCACTCCAGTCCAGGGAACAGGACCTTAAACACCAAAGTTCAGCTCTGATTTTGGAGAATTACCTCCTTGTGGACTTCAGCACCTACTTATTAAGCACCTACTGTGTGCAAAGCATTGTTTTAGGGTAGAGGGGATAGAGGGACAATTGAAAGAGGAAGCAGAAGTGTTGGCTGACGTCTTCACTGCCAGTGACATCTGACAGATCTTGGGGAGGAGGAGACACATTTCATCCATTGAAGTAGGGCAAATAGCACGTCTGCTTTCAGAAAAAGAAAGCGAGAAGGAGTCAGAACTATAGTTTGTAAGGCTCAGTTTGGTCTAATCAGCCACAATCGGACGCATTGAAATTTGACTCTAGCAGAGTGATATCATTTTGGCCCTCTTCGAGAATGAAGGACAACAACCAACCAAGCTTCCTTTCCTCTTTCCTGCCTCTTCTCCCTCTTCTCCTTCCCTCCTTCATTCCTTTCCTCCATTCATCCTTCCTTCCTTTCTCTTCCTTTCTCTTACAACTAGATTGTAAGAATCTGATTAATTCTAGATTCTACTATCAAAGGGATGGTTGTTAAATGTCTAAAAAAGGAAGCAAAGATCACAAAGTAACTTGACTTCAGCAAGATCTGCTACTTCTTCCCCTTTCATTTTCTTTTTTCATTTTCTTCTTTCTTTCTTTCTTTCTTTCTTTTTTCTTTCTTTTTCTTCCTTCCTTCCTTCTCTCTCCCTTCTTTCCTTCCTCCCTTTCCTTAGTCTTACTCGTCTTAGGAGATTCTGAAGATCACTTGGCAGGATAAAGTACCAGACACTGAGGTCCTTGCTCAAATTAAACTGCCAAGCATTCAAACTCTGCTTCAGAGAGAGCAACTCTGATGGTCTGGCCACATTGTTCAAATGCAAAATGTAAGCTTGCAAAAAGATCATTTTATGGAGAACCCACACAGGGCAAGTGTTCACATGGTGGTTAGAAGAAGTGATACAAGGACACTCTCAAGATCTCTCTTAAGAACTTTGGAATTGATTGTGTGACATGGGAGACACTGGCACAGGACCACTCAGCATGGCATGTCCACATCAGAGAAGGTGCTGTGCTCTATGAGCAAAGCAGAATTGAAACAGCTCAAAGGAAACACAGGATGCGTAAATTTAGAGACTCCACCCCAGATGTTCACATGGACTATTACCTCACCTGTGGTAAAGCATTCCAAGCTCATATTGGTCTGATCAACCATAGCTGGACACACTGAAACTTGACTAGCACAGTGAGGTCATTTTGGTCCTCTTCGAAAACGAAGGACAACAACCAACCAACCTTCCTTCCTCTTCCCTACCTCTTCTTCCTCTTCTCCTTCCCTCTTTCATTCCTTTTCTCCATCCATCCTTATTTTTTCTTCCTCCCTTTCTTCCTCCCTCTTTCCCTTTCTTCTTTTCTTTCTTTTTTCTCCTTCCTCCTTCTCCTCCTCCCCTTTCTTTTCAAGGTTACTAAACTGGTAGGTCAAGGGAATTCCAAAACATTTAAATTTTATTTAGGTCTTAGTAAATCACTTCTAAAATCTCTAAGTAGTGAGGTTTAGGAAAGTGTCAGAGGTAACCACATAGAGATTGAGTGAATGGCAATGCCACAAATGGAGATTGGGAAGTCAGCAGGAGTATCATATTCAGGAGCAAAGAAAGGGATACTTTCCTTTCTCTTTCCTCCCTGCTTTTCAATCTCTTCTCTCTCCCCATGTATCCCTGGAGTGGCCTTGAGAAATGGTATCCTCCTCCAATCCTTCTCCTTCCCCCATCTTCCACCCTATTCTTCTGTCTTGTCCAGAGACAAACATCTTCCCTGGGAACAGCCACCCCTGGTCTATATGGAACCTCCCTTTAGGGACATAGAAAACAGAGGTACCTCAGGGTCAGTCCATACAGTGTGGTTCCTGTGGAGAGCATAAATATGCAAAGAAACCAGGCTTCCTATAGAATAGTGAGAGAAGCAGATTAGTGCCAATTATCTTGGAAATAACTCTCCCGCCATTTAGCAAAACCTCCCTCCCAACCCTTCCCTACTTACTATAGCTCCACCATCTAGCTTTCCAAGCCATTTAAGCTCCTCCTTTCTATGGAGCTAACCATCATTCATCCTCTCATCTCCCAGGCTTGAAATATCAGCATCATCCCTTGGAGCTGTTAGCTCCCTACTCCCCACCCCCACCCAACTTCAAGTTTACACATCATCAAGTCTTGATGATTCTACTTCTACAATAATTTTGGCATCCATCCCCCTAGATGGAGTATCGGAGGTGAGGAACAGCAAATAAGCCAGTGTAATAGGAACAAATATGTGAATGAGAGTCAAGTGTGAGATTTGAAAGATGGGAAGGGTTTGGGTTATGAATAGTTTTACATCCCAAATAGAGAGTCCTTATATTTGATCCTGGAAGTAATAGGGAATTAAACTAAGTCAAGTTATTAAGCATTTATTAAGGGCTTACGAGGAGACACTATGCTAAGCCCTAGGGATACATTAACAAGAAAAAAAAGCTTGCTACTGTATCTTTAAGATACTACAGAATTTTTGAGTGTGGAATCATTCTATAGGTATCTTTGAAAGGACTGAGACTTTGTTATTCAGAAAAAGACTGTAAAATGATAGCCGGTGGACAGAAGAAAGGACTAAGACAATTTTTGAGAAGAGATTCTTAATAAATATCCTGAGAAGATTGAGTGATAGGAATGGGCTTCTGGAACTGAGAAGTCAGGAGCTGTAGTGGTGGCTGAAAGTGACTAGCTGTGATCCTTCTTACAAATGATAGAACGTAAATAAATCATTCATCTGTGTTTTATTGTTTCAGTATGAACATAAAATAATAATAGCAATCACTAGCATTTATAGTACTTTAAGGTTTGCAGTTTGCTTTATCCACCTCATCTCATTTTATCCTTACAACAACCTTGAGAAGGATATGCATCCCCATTTAAGAGATGAGGAAAGTAAGGCACAGAGAAGTCAGGTTATTTACTCAGGTTCATACAGTTAGTAAGTACTTGAGGCTGGATTTGAACCTAGGTCTTCTGGTGATGAATCCAGCATTGTTTCCATTATATACCAGTACAGGCTATGACCCCTAGGACCTGGGTCACCCTCAGCCTACCTTCAGGCAGTGACCTCCCATCTGCGAAGTTAACAGGCTTGCTGAGCTGGCGGTATACCTGGGGCACAGCAGGAAATAGGCGGAAGCTCTCTTTGATGCACATGGTGAGGTAGGTCATTTTCGCCAGGTCTTCCCTGTGAGGTACATGGTTCCCCTGTCAAGAGGGTCTAGAAAGGACACCAGGCCCTGTAGAGAATCTCCCACCTCTACCCCTTTATCCCTTTCTTGTTCCCTATAGCCCCATGTACTAGCTTCCTTGGGGAGTCAAGGCATGGATGGGGAAGTGGAGGAATGTTTCCCAGGTTCTCGGGCTGGGACACTTCCCAGTTAATTATGCCCCCACTCTACCTCAGCCCCTGAGGTCTCCCAGCCCTCCTGAGTACACATATGGCTAAGTCTGGTCTCTGTGTTTTTGCTCACATCAATAGCCCACCCACAGTGCCTCCACATTCTCTCTGCCTCCATATGTCCTGCCTGTTCCCCAAGACCCAGCCTGAAGCTTTTTGCTGAATGTCTTCTCTGACCACCCCAGCTTCCAGTCTATGAGTTCCTAATGTATTCACTTCCTAAGCCATCCAGTTTAGTCCCTAGTTACACACTATCCCATCTCCTCTAGGTGAGCCTTATCATCCCAGCCTGACTGAGGGCTGCCTGAGTACAGGTTATATCTCCTCTGAAACTGCCTCCCCCATAGGCTGGAAATTCAGACGAGACTAGGAGAGCCTGGTTAATTGATACAGAGGGGTGATTAGACTTTCATATTTCAAATTCCACAAACATTTGCAAAGCGCTTATATGCAGGGCTCTACCTGTAAACACAAAATTGACATGATACAATTCCTGCCTTCCAGCCTGGCTATGCTATCAAGGACATGAAACTGAAAAAAATGCTCCTTGACCTTAGTCAAATCTATAGCCTTCTCTGGGCCTTGGTTTCTCCATTTGTAAAGTGAAGGGGTTAGAATAGATGATCTACAGAATTGTTACATCCTGAAAACCAGTGACCTTAAGAAAATGACAGCCTATTGTAGAGGAAGAGGGAGGAGGGATGTCTAAGATGCCTTAAGAGAACAAGTCAGTCCAAGTTTGGGGTTCCAGGAGGAGATGAGGGGAGGGACCTGGGAGGTTGAAAGGAAAAGCTTCAGGGCCTACTCAGTAGCTTAAATCAACAACTGAGGAAGCAAACATTCCAGTTTATCCTTTGAATCTTTTCCAAGTTCTCTACCAGTGGATGGAAAGAGGGGATGACTTTGGATTCCCAGGGATCAGGGTTCTGATGCTGCCTGTGGTTTATTACCTATACTTGGGTGATCTTGGGTAAGTCACTTCTCTCTGGGCCTCATCTTCCTCATCTATACAATGAGGGGTTTAGACTCGGTGGCCATCCAACTCTGGATCTAGGAACCTTGGGCTTCAGCCCTTTCCCAGGCTACACTGAGGGAGGGTGAAGCGAGACAGAATCAGGAGGAAGAGAAGGAGACAGGTCCACTGAATCTCAGAATGTCAGAGCTGGAGGGGAAAAGCCTAGACAGGGGCCACCTAATTAAATACCCTCATTTTACAGATGGGAAAATGGAGACCCAAAGGAGCTAAGATCATATGTCAAGTAACTTGACCTCCTACCCTGGGCCAGGACAATGTCCAGGCTTTCTGGGCAGTCTTTCCCCAGGGTAACACCTTCATTATTTACTCTTAATTCCCTTGAACCTGAGTATCCCAAGTCTAAGGCAGATCATTGCTGAATTTCCAGAAGAAGGTTTACATACACCTCCTTCCTGTTGAAGTGGACAACTCTCCTCTGATGGCCCCTCATTCTGGCCCTGGACAGCAGCAGGCCCAGTATGATGGATATAGAATTAGGTTAGGGGGTGTAAGGGGTTAGGTCCAGGGGGACTAACTCAAGAAGGTTAGATCTAACCATCATCCTGCATTCTACTGGATGTGTTGTCTATTTGGAATCCCCATTTCTAACCCATTGTCCTTTTTTAACCCTTATATGCTGTCTGAAATTAGTTCCAGCCAAGCTGAACTGCTATCTCTTCCCTGACCCCCAGGGAATTCTCCACATCCATGTATACCTCGCCCTGTGCCTGAAATGGGCTGGTTTTCATTATTATCTGTTAAAATCCTTCCTTTCCTCCAACTGAATTCAGTAGAATATTAATTAATATTGGTATTATAATATATTATATAGTAAAATAGTATACTATATTATATCATGATATAATAATACTAGTTACAAAGCCCTGCTGGGTGCTGAGGGCACAGAAATGAAAATCTCTTTTTGTTAAGGTGCTTACATCTGAGGCCTTCCTTCAAGGCAGACCTCCACCAAGAAGCCCTTACTGAGCCCCCAGCTGCCCCCTCCAGGGAGCCAGAGAGATAGGAGCAGGAGCAGGCTGGTTCCTATAGCTCCTGGAACACTCCAGGCCAGAAGTGGGGCATATAGGGGAGGTTTCTCTTACCACTGGACAGTGTCACGACCCTGTAGGATTTCCTGGATCTCCTTCCGACAGAGCTGCTGGTGCTCTGGGTAGAGGGCCATGCAGTATAGGAACCACGAGATGCTGCTGGTGGTGGTGTCATGACCTCCAAACATGAACGTATCCACTTCAGCCCGTAGGTCCATGTCTGACAAGTTGATCTTGTTCTCATCCTTCGGGGGCAGGGATAGAAGAGGATCATGGACATAGTTCAGTTTTCTATTTTATGGACTCTCTGTACCTAAAAATCTTTGTCCAAGGGCAGCTTTCTGTTGGGCCCCTCCTCTAACTCTGGCAACCCTCCTCACCCCCTTCTCAGAACTTCTCCTCACACTCTCCCTTGGAATCCCTGCATACCAACATCACCAGAGGCCCTCCTACAGATCATACACTCAGGCCTTCAAGGGTGGTTTGTCTGCACCTCCTAATTGCTTGACCAGGTCCAAAGTCCTACTGATTTCACCTCCACAACATCCCCCCCAGCTGTCCCCTCCTCTCCATTCCCCCAGCCAGCCACCACCTTGTTCCTGGGCCTCCTTAAAACCTGTCTCAACTATTCTTGCCAAAGGCTTTTGATTGGTCTATCCCCTCCTATGGCCTAGTTACAAGCTGCCTGGGCTTGTAACAGTGATAAAGGACAAACTCCTAACCCTGGGCTTCCAAGTCTTTCACAATCAGCCCCCAGTCAGCACATTTAGCTTTATTTTACATTTTCACATTTTTATTCCTGTTTTTACAGATAAGAAAACTGAGGCATAGAATGCCCTAAAACTGTATAGGAGTAAAGGAGTATAGGAGCTAGTACAGGAGTAAAGCTGGAACATGGGTCTCAGAAGAGGTCATCCAGTGTTTGTTTGCTTGCACCATGCCACACTGCCTTTCTCCTGACACTTCTATCTATTGAAATTCTTCCCTTCCTTTGATGCTCAAGTCCGGTGCAACTCCCCGAGAAGCCATTCCTGATCCCCTCCCCTTCCCTAGCAGCTATCTTTCCCTCCATGAATCATTATTCCTTCAAAATTTGCCTTCTCATCTCCCATCTTCCCTTTTATTATAATTGTCTGGGTATGAAGTTCCCCTCCCTAAACTGCACAATAAACTCCTTCTGGGCAGGGCCTGTTTTGATTAACATATTTGTACACCCAGGGTTACCTCCCTCTTAGTGAGTACTTGAAAAGGCCATCCTAAGAAGGCCAAGTCTCCCATTGCATCCTGGGCCATCTCCAGGCATCCTGATGAATATCGGGTCACTGGACCCAGATGGCACAGAAGGAGAAAGTGAGACTGGTGACCTTGCACAGCCCTCCCTCACTCAAAACAAAGTCAAGTACAAGTCATGTCATCATTTGTCTGATGACATGGTCTTCTTCAAAAATGAAGGATGAATGGAACTGTATGCCCGGGTCTGAGAACAGGATGCCAGCTTTACTTCTGAGAGTTGAGACTCTGGCAGGACCTTACATCTGCATCTTAAAATTGTCCTCATTGGCCTTCAGTCACAAATGTTCAGCCCCTGGGGGCAAACTTTCTGGAAAGTACTGCCATTGATAGCCAGGATAGGCCTCAGACAAGAGTCATAGGACTGTCCTGCTGATTGAGAGCACCAAAGCTAGGCAGGACCTGCTAAGAGTGGGCCCAGCTAGCAAAGACCTGGAGAACCCCTCCCCCATCAGAGCAAGAATCAAGTGGGGAATTCCACACTGTATACACCTTAATAACTGCTTATGAAACTGACCTAACATCCACTGGTGTCAAAGGGAACTGGGAAGTCATCTCTGACTTAGGTACTTAATGAAGACAACATTTTATCGTGGTGGCCACTGCCTCAACCATGGCCAATTCCAGGGCTCCTGCTCTTCAGTCTTTCCTCCGAGCACCAGCAAACTCTCCACTGAGGATCTATCAGGAGATTGGAAGCTGTCTTTCCTTTGGGGCCCTTTACTCTTTTTTAGTTTATGAGATAAAATAAGAATTTCCATAATATAGTATAATAAAAAGATTGCACTTGAAACTGGAAATCTATTACGTACAACTTGCTATTCCATTTACACATAATAAATTTATATGTGTATGTGTATAAATATATATTATATATGAAATTTCTTTTCTTTCTTCCCACAGATGGCTAACATTAGACATAAATATATACATATATGTATATATATACATATATACTGATAATGTTTAATATAAAATTTTGGAATAATCTCTTTGTTCTCTCTGAAGCAAACTCAGAGGGTGCCTCTTCCTATGTCAACAAAGCCAGCCAAGGCTGCCTCTACATTCCTTAAGAGACCTTTAACCTAAGACACTATCTTGAATAATGGGACTTTCCTTTACATATACTATGGTAAAGAAAACACAGACATCTTAGGTCGTAATTTCTATTGAACTTTGTTTACCCTTTCCTATGTCAGTTATCTGTTTAGGGCAGGAAGCCTGCCACTCACTAGTGGTGGGATTTCCTTCTCTATCACCGAGACATATGCTTACCCAGCTGGAATCCCAAGGCCTGACCAACATTACTTTGTTAATTGTCTTGTCTTACTGAATTTACGATTTGCTCAATTAGGAGAGTTCCTTTCTCACGGCAAAATGTATATAAGCCAGAAGATTTCTGCACTGGGCAGCCAGAACATTTCTGGCTCCATAATGCGTTATGTTACTGTTGTCTTTAATAGGGAATTGATTAATTAATTAATTAAATCATAAAATGTATGCAATTAGCCTGTTGCCTTTTCTTAACCAAGTTTTCAGGTCAACAATACACACATGCATATTTACTTACTGTTAACCTGAAAACTTAGTTAAAGAAAAGACATTAGATTAAAGGCATGAGTTATTTATTAATTAATTGATTCCCTCTTAAAGATAACAATCATAGCTATGGAGTCAGAGGTGACTCTGACTACCTAGTACAGAAATCACCTGTCTTAAATACATTTTGCCATGAGAAGGAAACTCTCTTAATTAAGCAAATCATAAATTCAGTAAGACAAGACAATTAGCAAAGCAATGTCAGTCAAATGTTGAGATTCCAAGCTGGGTAAACATATGTCTCAGGTGGTAAGGAAGGAAGGAAATCCCATCACTAGCAAGTGGCAGGCTTCCTGCCCCAAACAGGTAACTGACACAGGAAGGGGCAAACAATGTTCAACAGAAATTATGACCTAAGATGTCTATACTTTCTTTGCCATTAATATGCCATAACAGAGTATGTGTCTATAGATAATAAGATACAAAGGAAAGTCCCATTATTCAAGATATGTCATAGGTTAAAGGTCTCCAAGGAATGCAGAGTCAGCTTTGGCTGGCTTTTGCTGACATAGGAAGAGGCATTCTCTGAGTTTGCTTCAGAGAGAACAAAGAGATTATTCCAAAATTTTATATTAAACATTATCAATACACACATACACACACATACATTCTATACATCTATTTATAATTCTATACATTTATTTGTCAGTTCTTTCTCTGGGGCCCTTTAACACATCAAGAATACCTTGGTGGCAGCACTTGAGGTGGACAATACAGATCTGTCATTGGACCTCATCATTCAAATTAAACTGCACTCTCCTAGCTACCAAAACTTTTCTAACTGGTAAATCTCAGACCTTTTCTCAGTCCTCATCCTTCTTGACCTCCGTAATGTTAATGAAAGATCTTCCCCACCCATTACTAGGCCTCAGGTGGAGCTCATTAAGGGAAACTTGATTTGGGGAGGCTTGTATTGTAGGAAGGCCCATACCTTTTGTTAATTGCTAATGAGGCACTGGGTCAAGAGGTTCATGATGTCCTCTGGCTCTAAAAAGTGTATGTATACTCCGAGGTGAGGTTTTGCGGCTTACTCTTTGGAAGAAGGTTCCTCTGGGTAACTGTTAAGGAGATCCCCCTTCTCTCCCTCCCCTCCTTTGAAAACCCAGTTATTGGCTCTGGTAACTATGTATGTATGTAATGGTCAGACAGCTGGGTCTGTCTCTTGATCTGTGATGCATATATTGCTTTTGGTCAGACAGTTTTTATTTGTTGGTCTTTATTTCTCTGCTTGTATTTTCTCTGTTGGTGTATATGATTATGTGATAAAAGAAGACTGACCCCTCAAAAGTTGCTTTCCTTTTAGAAAAGCAGATCAAATAGCTTGTGCTAGCAGGTCTTCCTGAAAGTGTCAGGGTGCTTGCTGCTACAACCTCCCTGCAACCTTTGATACTGTTGATCACTCTTTCACTCTCTCCTCCTGGGGTCCTAGGTTTTTTGCAACACTGCATTCATTCACTCATTTTCTCCCCCCCCCCCCACTTCCCTATCTCTGCCTCTCTCCCTGCCCATCTCTTTCAACTGCACTGGCTCCCTATTACCTGTAGCATCCAAATCAGCCTTCTATTTTGTTATGCAAAGCCCTGTACAATGTGGTTGCTTCCTACATTTCCAGTATTTTTACCCATTATTCGCTTTCAGGTACTCTATGAAGAAGCCAAATCAGCTTTTTTGCTTTTCCTTTCAGATGACAATCCATTTCTCTGGTCTTTTTACAGACATTCCCCACACCTGGAATGCTCACACTCTTCACCTCCACCTCTTAGCATCTCTAGCTTCCTTCAAAGTTCTACAAAAGTTTCCCTTTCTATTCTACCAATGTATTGGTGATATCCCCTTCCAATCTCTTCCAATTATCTTGTACATATTCTGTATATTCTCATACACATATGTTCACATTGTCCAACCCTTAAGGGTCAAGGCTGTCCCATACTTGCTTTGGTATCCCCAGTGACTCTCACAATGCTTGGTACTTTGGGTCCTAATTCATGCTCTTTGATTTATTGATTGGATGACCAGCCCAATCCATTTCCAATCATCATCTCATGGTTGATATCTTTTGGACCTCTTAAAATGAACAAATCATCCTTGGTAATGCACTTCAGCCTACAGACACTGACTATATGCCCCTGTCCTGCTCTTTGGGTGCTTTGCCATTTGAATTCTTTGGAGATAGTGGTCTTCCATGATTTACAGCTTTAGAACAACACCAGAATATTGATGTACAAGAAGGGGTTTTGTCTGGGAGAAGTTCAGCATCCTTTGGAAGTCCTGGACACTTTTCAAGTGCATTCCTGTTCCTTTACTTCGAGCTCATGTTCCTTTCTTGACCTAGCTCTTTAGGCATCCACAGGGCATGTCCCCAGATATATGTTAGTGGGTAAACTCAGTCAGCTGCCAATCCAAAGCTTATCCTAGTCTGCACAAAAGTCATTGTTCATTTGATCGCCATCTCTCAGAATCCTTCAATTTCCCTCCCTACTTAAATTACCTTGTATTTACTTAGGATCATCAGTATGGGACTGGGAAAAACCTTCTTATACTCCTATGCAGGTAGGTTTCTATCAGTGGAATGTAAGTTCCTTGACCACGTGGTCTGTTTCATTTTCATCATTCCATTTCTATCTCCTAGTCAAAGGCCCTGCTTATATGGAGAGTTTGCTGAGTTTGATTTTTTTCTTCCTAGTACATTGGACAGAGGATCTCTTCTCCACTGCCTATATAAGCATAATGAGGAGGCTCTTTACTCTTCTAGTCAGGATGCTCTCAGCACAATGTCATCTGCAATCCGGACCAACTGGACAACTTTACTGCCTGTAGGGAATCCCTCCCCTCTTTGGAGTCTGGGAAGGATCTCCTAATAACCATTGAAGACCCTTGGTGAGTTGCCACCTCTTTATATTGTGTCTTCTTTAATACTGGTCATCAGAGAATCAGTGAGCAAAGTTAACTCAGTGTTTCTTTCTACTATTGTACAGGAAGTGGGATGGACTAGATGAGATGACCCCTGGAGTCTCTTCTAGTTCTGAAGCTCTCAGTTTTCAAAATTTCTTTTTAACTTTCTAGCATCTGAGAGAATGTCAAAGAGGTGATGAGAAGCCGTTTAGGCTTATTTTGATTAAAGGTTTTGAAGGCAGGGAAAGGTCCAAAGATGAGAATTCTGCCCATGGAGAATTGACTGAGAGGGATAGTGAGAAGATGGGGTATAATAAAGGACTGAATGTCAAGGGAAGGGGAGGGGACATAGGCAGGAACATTGGAGAGGATAAGCTGGCCTGGAGAAAAGCCCTGAGGATGAATGTTGGCTCCTTCCTCTAGGCAGCCCTTCCCACAGAGGCCTCCCTAACTCACCTTGACTCCTAGGAGAATGTCCAGGAAATCCAAATGTCTCTTCTTCCGTGTCTTCTCCAGTTCCTCCCCCTTTAGGGCAGCTTTTCTTTCCCTAATCACTTTGTCTGTGCCAGGGAATTATAAAATTATGAAATATTAATCCCAGAAGGAGTCTTATAGACTACACAGTCCAGCTCCCCATTCCTAATTTCATAGAAGGGAAACTGAGATCTAGAGAGGGAAAGTAACTGAATGACACAAAAGAGGCCTTGGTGTAATGAATAAATGCTGCAGGGGGGTGGAGGTAAGAGAAAGCCAGGAGAACTTTTAGCAAGGAAATAAGATAAAAACAATCAGACTCCTTGGACAAAGGGAAGAGATTCCCTCAAAAAGTTGTTTGGAAAGTTAGTCAAGAGACATATGGGAAGGTCGGGCACTGATGAAAATGGGAATAAGATCTTAGAAAGGAGAATGTGAGAAAGTGAACAGGAGAATCAACAGTGTAGAAATTGATGATACATTGTGTCAAAGCACTGGACTCTCATTGAGAGGTAGAGACAGAGTTCATGGAGCATAGTGAGTGCTCCTACCACCAGGCCCAGGAAAACTCCATCCTTGAAGGATGTAACTGCTGAATTCTGGTCAGTGACCACCAAAAGATCCTGGAGAGCTTAAGAAATGCTACAGACCATAAAAAGGGCAAAAACGATGATGTTTTTTTAAAGGGGAGAAGGTGGAATCTATAAAATGTAAGGCTTGATTCCACACAAAATTGTAGGGTGGCTATATTATTAAAGACTTGACTTGTGAACATTTGGAAAAGCAAGCTGTGATCACCCAGAATCCGCCTGGCTTCAGCAGAAGCAGGTTAATTTCCTTTTCTTTCCTGGTCCCTTGACTGGCCAATCAGGAGAATGCTGCAGATTTTTTTTTTTAGCTTCAATTTTAGCAAAGTATTTTACAAAAATCTCATCTGCTCTCCCTGTTGAAGAGGTGGTGCGCCCCCTAGCGGATGGTGGCATTTGCCGGTTAGAAACTGAATGATTGTAACAATACCTGGTCAGGAATTTAGACCCCCTGGAAGGAGGTCTCCAGTGGAGTGCTCCATTAATCTGAGCCTGGTTCTCTGCTGTTTAACATTTTTACCAGTCACTTTGATGAAGGCATAGATGGGATAATTGTGAAATTTACAGGAGGCATGAATTTTTGAATTACATGTACCACTATGGATTACAGAATCTAAGATCTTGACAGGTTAGAAAAATAGGCCAGATCCAAGATTGTAAATATTAACAGTTACACATGCAGAGTCCAACACCTGAGTTCCACATTTCGATGACAAAAGTAGAAATCAGGCATATACTGAGAATCTGGAGAAGGAAAGAAGGGTGTCTGAGGGGAGAACGGAGGAGAGACACAGTGGGGATTTGTTCTGTGATTCCTCTGTGCTACACAGGATAGGGAGAAACTGGGAAGCCCTAGCTAGTGACCTGCTTCCTTGGCAACGAGTCCATGAAAGTGGGGTGGAGGAGGAAGGACCAAAGGAAGAAAGGAGGGACAACCCTAGGCTGGTGCCTACCTGTGTGGTCATGGGCAATCTTGCAGGCCCTCAGAAAGTTCCGCCCATGAGGTGTGAGCCAATAGAGGAAATCATTATGGTACTGAAAGGTGTGGATTCGTTCTTGCATCAGCAGGGTGAGGTCAGTAATAGCCAAGTAGTAGTCATTGTCACTGAAGGTGCAGGCAGGAGGAGAAGTGAAGTTGGCACAAAGAGTTGGGAGGACCTGATAAAGGTCATCCTATCCCCTCCCCCTAGGACCAGCTACCCATAAGGGCCCAGGACAGTACTGGAGACCCAGTTCAGAGTCCCACCTCTCCCAGAACCTCTGCCCTGACCACTCCAGTGCTCCCTGATGTCTGTCTATGGATATCTGGGTTTTTGTGTGTATCCCACAGATTCCTAAGGGTCAGAGTTGGGATAGCTTCCCCAGGACATTCCAGGCCCCTGCTCTGACCTCTGTGTTTGGCCTTTGCTCGTCTTCCCAAACATGCATTTCATCAGAGCGTTCAGAGCCATGAAGCCCACATCACTGAAGATCTCCACACACTTATTCACACGAACCTTCTCCTTCCACTTGTCCTGTGGAGATGGGAGATCAGGATCCTTTCTTTAGCACACAGTGATGTGGTATCTTTGGCAGCCTCCCTCTTCCTTGGCCTTCCTCCACTTACCAATACCTTTTCCCCAGGTCTGTTTTCTACAGCAGTGTGATTCAGTCACTGACCCCCTCCACTGAGCTCCAACCTCAGGAGCTCTGGACTAGATATAAAGGGCTTTGTGGGAGGCTAATCCAGTAGGAATTAATGATTGGGAACATTGGGGGCCCTCCTGGATGCCTTAGGATAAGAAGGGTAAGAGATAGCCACTATGGCCTTGTGGTTTAGGGAATGTATGTGTTTCCTTCAGTGTGGGGAACTTCTGGATGTGGAAATTCCCTCTCCCAATGCAGGTTGGCACCTTCTCTGCAGCTTACAATATTAGAGAGCAGGCTAGAGCACTAAGCTAAGTTAATGAAGTGAATGTTACAGCCATGATATGTCATAGATGTGACCTTGAGAGGTCTCACTAGCTTGGAGGCAACTCTTATCAAAGCTATCTATCCCATACTGATCATGTTCCAAGGGTAGAATTTTAGGCCCTGAGGTAGTGGGTGGGAAAGACACAGGAATCACCATAAAGCTGGCAGGGACTTGAGAGGCCATGTGACCCAAATCCTTTCTTCCCCAGACAAAGAAACTGAGGCTCAAAGAGAATGCTAAGAGTGTAGGTACTAAGCAGCAGATTTAGGCTATGAGCCCCTATTATCTTATGTCAAATGCATTGTTCTTTCCATAATAACAAGCTATTTGGGAGATGGCAGTGAAGTGCTGTGGCCTGGGGTCAGGGAGCTGGTGTCTAGAAGCACAAAGAGCTGGGTACAAGGTCTGCTTCTGATATTCACTGGCTGTGTGACCCTGGGCACTTCACTTAACCTCTCACTGCTCTGGGCACAAGACTCTAACTTTCAAAGGAGGTGCTGATCTGGGTTGGTGGAAAAATCTTCCTCTTCTGGGAGTTCCTTATACCAATCAAATCCCAGGTTCAATCCCTTTTCCAATTCCTGCTGCCAGTCAGCTTCCCCTTAGCTACAGAATAAGAGGGCAGCCATGGCTTGGGGCACCAAGGATAGAGTCCATCCCCTCCTCCCCACCTAAGGGATGATAACCTAGGAGCATGACTAGATTTCAAGGTTGTCTCCCTACAATGAGAATTTTGGATCTCCTAAGAGGAAGAGGAGAGGTACAAGGAGAAAGTATGGGCAGGGGATGAGGAAGGAGGCTGTTTCTCCTTAATGGTCTAGGCAGAGGGGCTTCTTTAGGGTTTTGCCAAAGCCCATTCTGGGCAGATGCAGGTGCAGCCAGGACAGGGACAGTGGAGAGGATATCTTACCAGCATGGCATGGGTGGATTCTGCAAACAGGCCCACGTAGGGCTTCAGCACCTCATTGTGGAAAGCAGGTGTGAGCAATTTCCGATGTTGGAACCACTTCGGCCCATCTAGGATCAGCAGCCCCTTCCCTATAGTGGGGTAGGGGTGGGTAGGTGTACAATTAGGTAGAGTATAAACTCTTTTTAGCCCCCCTTTCTCTTCTGCTCCTTTCCCCTTGCTAGACCTGGAACAAGACCCCCAGGACCTGGGTCCCTGGCACCTTCTGGGAGCACATGGTGGCCCCTCACCAACTTCCAAGGAATGTAATCAAAGTGGGATGCTGAAGTATGGTCATGGAACCAGGCTTCAGAGGGGTGACACTGAGGAAGGGGTTCAGAGGGGACCAAGAGCCTGGCTATGAGATGGGCAGGGAGGGGCTATGGTGAAAACCCCCTTGCTTTCAACCTTCCTACCCTCTTTCAGCCCACAGAGGATGTGTGGGTGTGGGTATATGTATGTTTAGATGTATGGGTGGTGTCCCACTTACCGATCCATGGTATGAAGAAACCATATACATCCCAGGCCTTTGGGTCTTCAAAGAAAAGAAAGATGTAAAGTTAGGCAGGTTTTCTTGTCCCTGGAGTTGCCAGAGCAGGCAATGGGGAGCAGCTTCCCATCCCCTCTCAAAACCCAGCAGCTTAGGGGCTTGAGGATTCTCGTCTCCAAAGAAAGACATATAGGACAAAGCTCCACCTTGCCCTCTCCGATTCTTCCTCCTAGATCTTCTCCTCTTGCCTCCTCTCCCTGCTACATTCTCAGATTGCCAAATTTCACTCTCTAATTTATAAATTTCTCTATTGCTTAGGAGATAATATCCTTTAGGAGAGAGTACTGTTCCCCACCCTACCCCCATTTCCCCCACATAGACATTATCCAATAACAGGATGAGATCAGTAGCTCCCTCACCTCCTCTCATATACACAGCCTTGGCATAGTCAGGGTCGTAGATGTTCAAAAAACCAATAAATCTCCCAAACCACAGAGGGTGTGCAGAGGGGTAAGTGTTGGCCCATGACATCATCTTGTCCAGGCCTCCTCCCTCTTTGATCTGATTGGTGGAGAGAAAAATAGGAGAAAAGTGAATAGTGACAATCACAGTGGGGATGTGGAGAAGGAGGAACAAGGATTCCATTGACTTTGGGAACATCCCCATCCATTTGGTGTCAGAATGTCAGTCCTTTCAGCTTCCTCCTGAGATTAAGTAATTATGATGACAAATAAAGGGTAGATGGAAGAAGGGATGTGGAATGAGAGAGAGGTGAGTAAGAAACGGTAGAAGAAATGGGGTAGAAGAAATGGGGTAGAGGTTGGAGGAAGAGTACAGTGGGGGGAAGTTGGGAGGAAAGAGGCAAGAGAAGAATAAAAGGAGAAGAGATGGGGGAGGAGAGAGAGGAGAGATGAGGGAAGAGTGAGGGGAAGGAATATTGGGCAGAGGAATAGGCAAGATAAAAATCAAAGGGGAAGATGTGGAGAGGAAGTTCTAAGAAAGAAAGGAAAGGGGAGAAGAGGGAAGAGATAGGGGAGAGATAAACAAAATTAGGTAGGATAATATTTTCTTGCCCTCCTCTCATTCCAGAGAAATAAAACTTTCCCAGATCTTGTTCTGGATCTGATATTCCTTGAATTCTAGGGTTGAATGGAGAGAGAAACTGGCATGGGTTACTTTTGAGAGAGGGCAAAATCCTAGGCAAACAGGGCTGAGGTAAGACGTAGAGTGAGATACGGTAGGTTTGGGACCAACATAACCTTAGGGCAGGCTAGATCCAAGATTTAGTTCAAAGAGAGGCTCATGACAGCATCAGTTTGGGGGAGAGGGAAATCAGGTTCAAGTGTGCTCAGAGTTTGGAAGTTAGGGCTGGAAACTGAAGTCAGAAGAAGGGGCGAGGTAGGATCTGGAAACGTCTCAGGAAGCCTCTGTTGTGTTTGGAGCTGATGGTAGTTGATGGCTGCTAGGGAAAGTGTCAGAATTTGAACTCAATTCCTCCTGATGACAGCTCTGATGCCTTATCCACTAGGTCATACTGGGGATGGGTCTTGAGCTGGACCCTGAGATTGATGACATTAGAAGAGATGAAGAGGACAAAAAGGGCCCTCCATGAGGAAGGAACCGAGTAAAGATATGAACTGGACAAGGAGATAGGCAGCAAGAAATCTGGTAAGATGGGAGCAGAGCATGAATGGAGAAGGCAGCGAAGTGCATGTTGGGAGCGGGAAGCTGTGAAGGGCCTTAAATGTCAAACTAAGGCTCTCCTACACCCCATAACCTTGGAGTGAGAAGGAATGATGGGAAAACAGATATAGCAATCAATGGTTAAGTAGACCCTTGAGCGAAAGTCCAAGGAAGCCATTTGTGGCTGAGATACCAGGACTAGAGGCTGTTAGAGAAGGGTCCTAAGTAAACTAAGCAATTAGAACAGATGCTAGTAAGGCCAAAATTCTTTATGCCATCCTCTCCAGGCTAGTGAGATTTGCTCTATTTTTACAGACCATAGATTGAAACCCAACGCTGGCCTTATCCCGGGCTATTCATATAACCATTGGAACCTCCATTCCCCCATTTGTGAAATATGGACACTGGTAGTTGGTAATGCCACAGGACTTTCATGAGGTTAAAATGAGATTATGCAAGTCAAGTGCCCAGTAACTGGAAAGTACTATACTGATGCAAGGTTTCATTCCAGCTGTTGTTGCTACTGCTGTTGTTATTTTTAGAGATGTTAGGCAATGGCACCTTTTCTTCCAGGAGGCCCTGAATTTCTTGCCACTGAGCATTCTCACTCAAAGATTAGAAGGTTTTTAGAGGCCCCCAGCATGTGCAGTATCTGAATCTGAGTGGCTTCTGTCTCCTAGACTATCTTTTCATGCTGCCCAGAATAACAATGTGGATTTCCACCAGGAGCAAGGGCATTCTGGAATGGTCAGAGGAAGAAGAACTGATCAGGTACAGGTGAGGTCTCTGCTGAGGGTACCAGGGGGCTTATTTGTTGACCTCATCAAACCGTCTGAGAGATCTGCTCTCCTCTCAGAACATCAAAGGCATAGCAGAGCACATCCAGGGCTTTCAAATCTTGAACCCATGAGTATTTCCTCATGATTATTTACATGGGTACAGATAATCCTGTAATGAAGAACCTAAAAAGTTAAAAAAAAAAAAAGTTGTGCAGAGGATCATGAAGTCTTGGGGCATAAAAGTCAAGACCTGATGGGGCATGGGTGGAGTTTTCATCATTATTCTTAAGCAAATTGGGAGAGAGAACCGGCATACTAAGAAAGTGAAGCCTAGGGATGGTTTGTGGATTTTTGGACCAGGGACTGAAATATAGGAATAAAGGATCATGGAGGAAGTGTTCCTGACAAGGACCAAGAGAAGATTTGCCTGGACTCTATAATGTGATCTAAACTAAAAAAGGAGGAAGTAGACAAAAATCACCCTTTTTAACCTACTAACCAAGATACCATAGAGAGCAAGAGGAGACTAGAAGAAAAGAGGCCAAGAAAGTCAGAGAACACTGTCCCAAGGAAAGAGTCGCCACCAAAACACATGGTCTTCTACAGCTTTGTGAGAAATGCACAAAGTAGAGGGTCATCAACTGAGTGAAGTGGCGGTACAAGGCAGTTCATTTAACTTCTCAATTATCACTGAGATGTGTAGGAAGGGACATAGTTGGAATATGACCATCCATATACTGTTGCTTATTTTTCTGTTATTTTAGTCATGTCTGATTCTTTTCAACATGATTTGGGGTTTTCTTGGCAAAGATACTGAACTGGTTTGCTATTTCCTTCTCCAACTCATTTTACAGATGAGGAAACTGCCTTAAGTGACTTGTTTAAGATTACACAGCTATTAAGTATCTGAGACCAGATTTGAACCCAGGAAGAGGAGTCTTCCTGACTCCTATACATTGTGCCACCTAACTGCCCTATGCATATATATTAACCTTATTCAAAAGAAAGCAGAATAGATTAAAAAAAACAAAATGAGTGGGTGGCAATGTGTATTATAATTTTATTCATAAGAGGGATTCTGGAATCAAGGGAGAAAATGTGGTGGGGAACATTTGGGCAAGGATTAAAAGAGAGGTAAACAGGAAAAAAGTTGTTAAAGGGCTATATAGTTCAGATCACATGGGTCAGAGGTGAGAAAGAAAACCAGACAATTTGGGAGCTGATCCTGGCACTGAGCGGTGATAGAATATTGATGAAGAATTCTAGCTCTCTGGACATCTGCTGGCATTTTTCCATCCTCCACCAGAAGTAGAGCAGGTGATCGTTCGGGGACTTGGGCTGATGATAATCTTATTCCTTAGAAGTTGTAGAAAGTGAGCCCCCAATGATCCACATGAGTAATTCACAGAACAGGAAGTGCCATCATTATTGGTCACTTTGGTGCCAGCCCTGGTCCTCACCTTGACTGTACGGTGACCTAACCTTCCTCAGCTCAGTTCAGGAGTTGCCTCTGTGGAACCTTCCCTGATCTCTGCTCCAGCTAAAAACATATCCCTCCAGTGATTTCCTGAGAACATTTAGTGCTTGATGTCCCGGAAACCTTTGTTGTTTCATCTCGACTGGCTTCTCATGGCTGCGTGTCAATCCTTTCATTCTTCCTCATCAATCAGTGACATTTATTAAGCACCTGCTATGTGCTAGGCACTGAGAATATAAACACAAAAAGTCTTATTTTTATATAAATGCTCACAGAGGCTGGTCAAAACCTCTATTTATGGCACCTACAAGGATCCCTTTATTTCCCCCAGTAGAAGTCTTCTGACTGGGAGCTCTTTCTGTCATTCCTTCCTGCCAAGCTGCAGTTGTCAGATCCAAGTTTAGGAAGGATAAGAAAGGCCATTCACCATAACAACCTATTGTTATCCAGAGCAGAAGGAAAGGAGCTGTCCTTTGGAGCAATCCTTTTCCCAGGCTGTCAGTGTTGCCACTGGGAGGAATGATTTAGCTTTAGGATAAGATGTTTTAAGAAAGGAAAGAGGAGGGATAAGATATGGAGGGTGGAACCATTCTGTTCCCCTGTTACCTAAGCTTTATTTTTGTCTTAGACTTCTTTTGTGTTTGCTAAAACATTCCATTAAGCCCTCAAGTGCCTCTCCTATTTGATCAAAGTAGGCACAAGGTGGGAGAGGCTCTCCCAGGGCCTCAAAGAGGCTGGGGAGAAAGAAGCTGGTACCAGCTTTGGTATAAGGTTGCCATGGCTTCCGGTTTGAGAGGGCTCAGGCCTCAAGGTTAAGAGTTCACCAGGTTGGAGAAAGGCCGGGGTTGGAGTATGGGCAGCTTGTGTGAGAGTGGGGAAGTTTTGGAGGGGAAAGACTTCACAGGTCCTATCTGAGGGTTCAGTGTGGAATTAGGGGCAGGGCATGGTCTGGGAGGCACATGGAACCTCGATATCTAGCAAAGTTTACAGTGTTGGGTTCAGTATCTCTGTCTCCTCTAAATATACAAATATACACATATGTATCTATGTTTACATGTAAAATTGTGTATATATATATGTGTACATAGAAATAGCTAGAATTTACATAATTCTTTAAAGTTTACTAAGTAATTTAGATGTTAACTCATTTAATCCTCACAACAATCTTGAGACTTAGATTATTTTATTATCTCCATTTTACAAATGAGGAAACTGAGGCTGAGTGATTTGCCCAGGGACACACAGCTAGGATGTGACTGAAGCTAGAGTTGAACTTAGGTCTTCCTGACTCTAGACTCAGTGCTCTATCCATTGCACCACCTATATATGTAAAAGTTTATGAAGTACTTTTAAAAAAAATCTCTATTTATACCTCTTACACATTTTGAAAAAGAGAAAGAAGAGATGGGAAGGAGCAGAGACAGACAGGGTAATCCTATCTCCCCCAGGCTAGAAATACAGTGGCCACTCATGGCCAAACCCCTCCTGCTGATCGGTACCAAAGCCTTGACCTGCTCCATTTCTGACCTGGGTCAGTTCTCCTTCCTTAGCCAACCATGGGCTCCCCTCTCCCAGGGCCTCACCCTATGGGTATCACAAAATGCTTTAGCTTCAGTGAAGTTCCAAGCTCAAGTGACCCTGAAGTGGAGATTATTCTCCCCCCCCCCCCACCTCGGAGCCCCTGGGTTGAGAAATATCTGTTGAGTTTCTAGGCAGGGTTGGGCCTAGTAGCCACTTTCGCCTAGCAGCCACTCTCTGTTGTACCCCTTTGCCTGGCAGCTGCTTGGGCCCCCCTCTCTGTTGTGCCCCCTTGCCTAGCAGCACCTAGGAACCCCTGTCAAAACTGTTCTGTGAAAAATGTGTGCTGGCTGTACCGGGAAGTGCTAAGAAGCTTAAAAGGCACTGGCACTCCTTGTTCGGGGCTGCCTCCTTCGTGGACAGCCGCCGGCTAATAAAGACGCTCCCAAATTCTCAACTGACTCTTGCCTGTGCTAGTCTTGGTCCTTCCATTTCAACCCCCTACTCTCAGCCTCCCCAGTAGCAGGAACAACATTGTACCCTGGCTTTTTCTGTAAGTTTAAAAATGTTTTATCCATGCCTCTTTTGCACATCTGACACTACTCACCAATAAGTCTTCCTTGTAACCAACATGTACAGTTAAACAAAACCAATAAACACACTGGCCATGTGTAAGAATGCCTCTTTCTCTCCTTTCTCCATGTCTAGCTCATTTTCTCTGTCAAGAGTTGGGAAGAATTTTTTTTTTGGACAGAGGTACTACCAATCCTGCTTGGGGCTTTTAGCATGGAATCTTCTTCAGATCTGGCTTATATTGGAGGTTCCTGGGGCCCTGTCAACTGTGACATTTGGGGAATCTGTTGTATGTTAATCACAAATGATCTCTTAATTATTTGCCAAATCTGATTTCTCAGTCCTCATTCTTCTCTTGTTCTCCTCCTTCCTTTTTGACCACTCCTCAGTCTCCCTTGTTGGATCGTCATCCATGTCCTGTTCTCTAATTGTGCATATCCCCCAAAGCTGTCTCTCTCTCTCTCTCTCTCTCTCTCTCTCTCTCTCTCTCTCTCTCCTCCCCCTTCCTCTCTCTGTGTTTCCTTCTGCCTCTGTCTGTCTCTGTGTACCTCTTCTCCTGACTTTTAGGTCCCATGACTCTGAGGATCAGGTTTGGGGTTTTAATCCATTTTCTTTGTTCCTACCAGATTGGGGCAGTAGAGTCTCCAGACCTGGTGCCTTTGGAGGCAGGATTCCAGGCAGGATGTCACTGCCAGCCCAGCACGGAGCCCTAAGAAGCAGAAGGACCACGGCTTAACTCTAGAAGACTTTGGATTTGGGCCTTGGTGGGAATGAGCTGGGGATTGAGCTAAACTGTGAACCTAACGCTCATCGCCTCCCCAAGACCGGGTGCTATAAGGCAGGGATTATGCCCCTTTCAGGTGTTGGAGAAGAGTATTTGTATGTTTTTCTTGTTATTCATTTGAAGTAAATATTCCTTTTTCAAAGCTACTCTTTCTATTTAGTGGTTAAATGGTACTGAGGCAGGGAGGACCTAAAATGTGGAGAACCCGAGTCGTGGGAGTTTGAGCTAAAGGCAAAGAGACTGCCAGCCCAGGTCCCCTTAAGGATACAGGAGAACCCTGGGAGAGGGTTGAAATACAATATGCGTGGCCTTTTGGCTAGAGGGTTTGCGGTAGACGTTGTTTGTTATGTGGGAGGAAATTGACTACATCTGGCCTTCAGGGTCTGAACAACAACTCTTACAAAAATTTTGAGGTTTGCAAAATATTTTACAAATGTTATCTCACTTGTTCTTCCTGACAACCTTTGGAGATATTATCCCCATTTTATAGGTGAGAAAATTGAGGCAGGCAGACATTAAGTGACTTGGTCAGAGTCACACAATCAGTAAGTGCCTGAAGTTAAATTTGTACTCTGGTCTTCCTAACTAGACGTTCATCCCTTGCTCCATTGCACCAGCAGCTGTAGCTCATCTGGTGAGTGAATTAATCACAGACAGCTGGGTGTTCTCTCGCTGCCTCCTCGTCTCTGGGTATCTACTCCCTGGTAGTCATGGGTAGTCTTTTCCAGCATAAAGTCCTTCTCTTTGGTCAAGAAAACAGAAACAAGACAAGATGCAAGCAGCAGCCCCTTCTCTCTGGCCAGTTGCCACCACCCCAACCACCTCAAATCAAGGACCTCAACTTTTTTTCATCCTCCCTTTTCTCCCAGTAGAGTGAAAACAAAACAAAACAAAACAAAACTCTCATTATTTTTTTTGATTTGTTCCGCTTGAATCAGGAGCACATACAAGTAATGGGCTATAGAAATCTATCTTGCCCTACAGGAAAATAGGAGAAGAGGAAAAGAGAAGGGGAGAGGGGTGACAGAAGGGAAGGAAGATTGGGGGAAGAGACAATTAGAATACATGCTGTCTTGGGGTGGGAGGAGGGAAGAGATGGGGAGAAAATTTGGAACAAAAATCTGAAAACTAAAATTAAATAAATTTTTTAAAAAGAAATTAACTTTAAGGTTTTACCATGTGACTACTATTAACAATTTGTAATATTTCCTTCTCTGTCAAAAGGCTAGCTTAGGAAGAGGACCCTGCCTGGCTGGAGAATGTCATAAGCATTCCAGCTTTTTCTAGGCATTCCACTCAAGGCATCTGGGCAGGAATCCACTCAAATGAGAAAGCTGATTTCTGTCTAAGGTACAAACAGGATCCAGTTTGGGTGAGGTCCCTCTCTGGAGGGAAGGAGCTCCTGTTTTTGCTCCCCTTCATTAGAGTTTAGGGTGACCCAGATCATGAAGGAAAAACCTGGTAGCAGTGCCCAGATTGCTGGTGTCTACTGAGTCAATCTCAGTCGATTTAATTCAGGGTCAAACATACTGTACATCTGGATTATAGTACTACTACTAATGATGACCATAATTCATATTCCTTTAGCATGCTGAGGTTTATAAAGAGCTTTCCTCACTGCAGATTGCTGAAGAAGATAAGGACCCTATTATTATGCCCTTTTTTAAGAGATCACAAGCATGGCATGGTAGAAGATTGCTGGGCATGGAGACAGAAAAACACTGACTAGGCTTGCCAATGTGGGTGAGTCCCTTCATGTTTCTCACTTTCATTTTCCTCATCTGTAAAATGAAGCTAATCTTGCTGCTAGCCCCCAGCTCACAAGGCTGTTGTGATGTTCCAACAGAATATTATATATCAAGTGTTCTTAAAGCACTATAAGCACCATCAATTTCTTTATAATTATTCCTTTATACAAGAACAAATTCAGAAGAGTAAAGTGACTTCCCCAGTGTCACATGACTGGCAAATTGTCACAGCCTGGATCTAAACTCACAAGGAAGCTAGATGTGCTGTGGATAAAGCTCTAGACTTGGAGGTGGGAAGACCCGAGTTCAAATCCAACCTCAAATACTCACTAGCTGTGTGCCCCCTGGCAAGTCACTTAACCTCCATCTGCTTCATTTTCTTCACATCTGTAAAATGGGGATAATAGTAACATCTGCCTCACAGGATTATTGTGATAAACAAATAAGATAATATTTGAAAAGTACTTTGCAAACCATAAAGCCATAAATGAGAGATGTTATTATTAATTCTCTTGATTCCAAATTCAGTACTGAATGACCATTCAGGATCTTTGAAAAATCATGGAGAAGGGCAGAACTCTTGATGGATTAACATACGCCTATGAATTCATTTTCCAAAAGGGAAAGATGGATTCCTCAGACAGTAAATGTGGCTTCAATTTCTGGCACAATTCTAGAGGGAAGAGCATTGAACACTTGGAAGGGGCAGAGGTGCTCACTGGGAGTGAACAAAGCTTCAACAAAAGCATCCTTTTGGGGGCAGAGTTACTAAACACACAAATCCAAGAAATGGTGTAGCCAAATCTACCTGGATGCCAATAAAACATTTGACAAAGTCTCTCTTCCTCGTGAGCATGAAGAAATGTAGTCTAGATGTCAGGTGGATTTTGAATTGGTTCAATCAATGGACTTAAAGAGTGTCAATCTAGAAGGAGGTTACTATTGGATTCTGCATAACCCAGCACTTAGCAAACTGTGTAACACGTAGTAGATGCTCAATGAACATTGACTGATAATCACCCCTCTGAGGCCAAGGTTCTCATATCTCCAACTGACCATTGGACATTTCAATCAGGATGTCCTGCAGACAGTGCAAACTCTATGTATACAAACTAGAACTCATTCATTATTCCTTCCCCCCAAACCCCTTTTCACAACTTTCCTATTTCTGATGAGAGCATCACCATCCTTCTGGTCACCCCAGGTATGAACCCCCCAGAATCATCTTCATTGTTTTTCTCTTCCTCAAAGGATTTCAGAACTCAAATTTGGACCCAGTTCTTCTCACTCCAAATTCAATATTCATTTCATTACACCAAGCCAAAGCCAGAGACACTAATTCCTCATTATACTTGGTCCTCTGCAGAGATCAAGGGGTAAAGAAAAGACAAGTGGGTATCTCAGTGGAATTGGGAGTGAATTGAGCATGGGTTTTACACTGGAGATTCATTCAATGACCTCTCATGACCTTAGAGGTTGGAAGATCATTTCTGGATATTTGAAGGAGGGCTCTTGATTATGGTGGGAGAAGGGAATTCATAGTCTGAGGGGTCATATGTGTGACATGTGAACAGAGAACATTAATCCCTATCACTAAGCAGCAAAACCACACAAATTAATCTAGTGGAAATCGAATCCAACTAGGTGAAACAGTGGATAGAAGGCTGGCACTAGAATCAGGAAGACCTGAGTCCAAATCTAGCCTCAGAAATTTACTAACTATGTGACTCTAGGTAAGTCACTTAATCCTGTTTGCCTCTATTTCCTCATTTGTAAAATGAGCTGGAGAAAGAAATGACAAAACCACCCCAGTATTTTTGACAAGAAAAACCCATGTAGGGTCATAAAGAGTTGGACATGACTGAAATGACTAAGCAGCAGCAGCAAGTTGAGTCCTCTGGCTGAATAATCACAAGTAAAGAAATGATCAGAGCTGGAGAGAAAGGGAATTAGATTTTGAGTCAGAGGACCTAGGTTTCAAATTGCAGCTCAGCTAGTTACCACCACTCTGCCCATGGGCAAAATCACTTACACTTTCTGAGTCTCACTTTCCTCATTTGTGAAATGAGAGTATTGACCTAGTAGATAGCCAAGATCCTCTAAGGCTCTAAATTTCTGATCATTTCCAAGGGAGGTAGATTTTGACTCCTGCCTTACAGGAGAGAAGATTGTGGGAGGGAGACAAAAAGAAAAGACAGAGAAGGAAGTAGAACAAAGTTGTCCTCAGGGAAGGAAAGATTAGGTTGAAGTATGCCCATCTCTTGCCTCCCCCTCTTCTATTTCTTCTCTCTCCTTTCCCCCTTCTTCTTTATCTACAACTTGCTCAAGATTAATCTTTTCCCTTCCTCCCTCCCCATGCCCTTCCTTTTGTCCTCCTTTTTGCCTCTCCCTGACTCTCTCCTGGTCCTCTCTCTTTGATATAACCAAAGAGCCAGTGAGTAGAGAACCTGTTATGCTCACTGTCTCTACTTCCCTCTTCTTCTGCCTCCTCCCCCTCCTCCATCTCCCTCTCTTTTCCCCTTTTCCTCTCCCAGTTTTTCTCTCTCCCTATTTCTGTCTGCCTGTAGAATTAGGAACATTGGAACATGGAAATGAAAGAGTCCAATTTCTTTTAAGGAAAGCTTCCTAATGATGGAGCTGTCCAAAAGAGCTGTGGGCAGCTTCATGGAGTTGGTGAGGGTCTCCAGAGGTTTCCAAAGTGCTTAACTACTTGCTGGGCTTGTCAGAGAGGATTCTCTCTTACATTGGATAAAATGACAGCTGAACTCCTTTTCCAGATCTAAGACTCAGTGAGTCTCCATCATACTCCACCCATCTCTCTCATCTTCTATAACTCCCCTGTGTCTTTCTTCTGTCCTGAACCGCAACATTTCATCACCTCCCAAAGCCAGCAGAGCAGTGGTCTCTTCACTAACAACCCCTTTTTTCTTCTTCATCCTCAAACTTTCTTCTTTCTTCCCTCCCTCTCTCTCTGTGCCCACCCCTGTCACTGGCTAGGGGCCCAATCCTACCTCTTTGGTGTGCCCAAAGAGCCAATGGATAGGTGGCCCAGGGAAGCTGTCTAGAGCTCGGAGCAGTTTCTGCCTCCTGGCCAGCAGCCGGGTCAGCTGGAGAAGACCCAGGGCCAGAACCAGAGCAGTTGACCACAACCACAGCTTGGGGAGACTCACAGGGAGCCATGAGGAGAGCCATGAGAACATCATGGATGTTGTGGAAAGCTCTGCTCTGATCACTATCAGTATCACTGCCTAGGTAGCCTCCTTCCCTTATATTCCAGGCTTTGGCACTGAGACAACCCCCGCCCAAGTCACATTCCAAGGAGACATGTTGAACACAAGCTAGTTACCCAAGGAAGGGAGGGGCACCCATGTGGTGGGGAGGGCCCAGATTCAAGATCGTTTCATTTTGTTGCCTCTGAGAACTCTCTAGAACTCTAGAACCAGAAGGGAGAGCAAGTGGTGTCTCAAAGGTGCCATTCAATTTCTATTCATATATTTCAATGTATAGACAGGTATACATATATGTACATATGATAATACATATATAATACATACATATTGCACAAATATAAAGGTATGCATACATACATGTATGGTTTTCTGTCATTTCTCCCATAAATAACCTTCAATTTTACCCCATGAATATTAAGGCACTACATAAATGCTGGCTATTGCAATTATTAACTTATACTTTGGAGGCCCATGTTCAAAGAGTGAGGGCTCTGGAGCGTGAATTACCTGCATGTTTATAACTATGGGGGGCACTCATTGGGGCAATGCTGGGTCCCAGACAGAGATATCAAGGACAACAGAGAGGGGCAAAAGATGAAGACAGTCTGTGGCTGAGAACCCCTGAATATTTTGCTCCTTCCCTCCAGCCTGACTTCCTGGGTTGGCTAGATTTGAAGGAGAGTGTTAGCCCTGGATAAGAAGTAGCTAGACTCCTTTAAATGGGAAACTGAGGCACAGAGAAATCAATGAGAAGGCTCTAATTCCAGAACTTATTCACCCAAATGAACATCCTTGCCTCTTTTTTCTCCCTCACCCCTCATATCCAGTAAGTTGACAAATGGTTGATTCTATCACAATGTCCCTCATAACCAACCCCTTCTCTCCACTCACACAGTAACCAGCATTCTAGTCCTTATCCCTTAAGACTATTACAATAGCCTCTTCCTTGGTCTCCCTATCTGCCCCAACTCATACTCCACATAGCTGCCAAAGAGATATTCTTATCAAAGATATTCTTTGGTTGGCTAGGTTGCTCTCCTGTTTAAGGAGCTTCGTTGGCTCGCTCCTACCATGAGGGAAAAAATACCAAATCTGCAGAATGGTATTTAGGGTCCTACCAAGGCTGGATCCTACCTACCATGTCTTTTAGATTGCTGGCAAGCAGCTTTCACAGCTTTTCCCCAAGTTTGTCTTGTAAATGTTTGTTCCCATGCTGAGAATTTACCATCTCTTCACCTCCACTTTTTACTGTCCTTTTATTATTCCTTCAAGGTTCAGCTCAGGAGCCTGCCACCTCCTACTTCCATGGGGCCTGGTTCTGAGCAATAGCTTCCTTAACCTGTCCTGTTTGTCTCCTGAGACCCAGGTCCATTTAGGACTCTGATCTCTGGTTCTCTCCCGTCCAGCGTGCATATCGGGAAGCAGGAAATGAGGGAGAGCCAAATAGTTGAAAGAAAAGAATGCAATCCAGTCAGTACACAGCCAGTTGCTGCCACAACACTAGACTGAATTTATATTGGATTCCAAAAGGTAGGAAGATGCAATTGGTTCAGCCATTGAGGAACATGTGATTGTCTTTTGAACAGGAAAGGCTGGTGCTCACTCAGAGGCACAGGGTAGCACCAAGGTGACTTGAAGCTTCTGTTTATTGAAATAAAGCCAACACTGAGTGTTGGAAGGAGCACACGACTAGAGGTCAGAACACTCAGGTCCAGACCTGGCTCTGACCCCACCTATTTATGTGACTCTGAGCAAGTCTCTTAAGGTCTCTAAGTAACAGTTTGCTAATATTTAAATAGATTCATTAATATTAGTGCCAACTACCCTAAGAGGGGAGTAAACGAGAGGGAGAAGACATGACCCCAAACCTAAAGAAACTCGCAGTTTAGGAGGGTGGTACGACATCACCCTCCGTCAAATTCTGCTAATCACTAGCAAGTTATATGACCTTAGGAAATTCACTTCCCCTGTCTGGGCCTCAGTTTCCCCATCAGTAAAACTAGGGGCTGGACCAGAGAGCCACTGTACCTCAGAGCTCTAAACATTCTCTTCTCTGAGTCCTAAATTCACTCCTAGACATAGCAATCTATTGTAGCAAACGTTCTGGAGCTACTATGGCAATTAATTACCTCTCACTCAGGTTCCCATAGTAAGCCTGGATATATTTTTCAGAGCTCTAGATTTAATTAGCCCAGATGGGTTAAGGAGTGTGTTTTGCAAATGCTAAAGCTCATGAGACTCCACTGGTGTGCTTCCCTCCAAGATTTATCAATTGATTTCAATTAGCTGGACTTAAGAAACTTTTAGAAAGGGCTATTTACCAGGTATTCTTACTACACTAAGAATAATGGGTACAAACATCCTCCCTCCCCCAACGTCTATGACACGCTTTCCTACAAGAACATATAAAGCCTGGGGGGACGGGAGGGAAGTGAGCTCAAAGTGAGAGATCATGTGTGGCAGAGCAGTTGCTCATGCTTCCTGGATGGTAGAAACCCTTTTCTGCCCTTCAACCTATACTCAGTTTCCCTTGGTGTCACTTCTTTGCTGAGGTCCTTGTAGAGCTGTGCATCTGTCCAGTCTGTCCTTACCTCCCAAAGCCAGTGGCTGCTGTCCTGGAGGATAATGCTATAATGCCACTTGGAAGACGGGATGGTCAAATCCTGCATACCCTTTGAGGCTCAAAGAGTTTGATTGATTGGCTGATTTAAATTTGTTCTCACTTCCTTAAGGTATCTGAGTGCATCTTCTCCAGGTTACTTAGAGTGGAGTAGGAGTAAGCCAATTGATTTCTTCAATCCACATATTTCTTTCCATATAATATATTCCAGAATCTCTACTAGTTTTGAAATGATATGTTCTATGTTCTAAGGGATTTCTAAGTTTTTAATTCTCTGTTTTGTGTTCTATTTTTCTTTAGTCATTCAGACATATCCAACTCTTTGTTACCCCATGCACCAAGTCCTACTCTCTTCCAGAGTCTGTCCAAGTTCATGTTGTTTTCATGACACTATCGATTCATCTCATCATCTGCTATCCCCTTTTCCTTTTGCCTTCAATCTTTCCCAACATCAGGGTCTTTTCCAATGAGCACTGTCTTCAAATTATATGTCCCAAGTATTGAAGCTTCAACTTCAGTATTTTAACTTCCAATGAATATCCTGAAGTAATTTCTTTAAGTACTGACCGATTTGATCTCTTTGCTGTCCAAGGGACTCCAGCATCACACTTCAAAAGCACTGATTCTGTGGCGCTCAGCTTTCCTTATAGTCCAATTCTCACAGCTTATGGAAAAACCATAGCTTTGACTGGAAAAAGTGCAGTTTTGTTAGCAAGGTGATGTCTCTGCTTTTCAGTATTCTGTTCAGATTAGCCATAATTCTCCTTCCAAGTGGCAAGAGTCTTTTAATTTCATAGCTGCAGTCACCATCTGCAGTGATCTTTGAACCCAAGAATATAAAATGCAATACTGCTTCCATTACTTCTCCCTCTATTTGCCAGGAAGTGATGAGATCAGTTGCCAGGATCTTAGGGTTTTTTTGAATGTTAAGCTTCATGTCAACTTTTACACTTTCCTCTTTTGCCCTCATTAAGAGATTTCTTAATTTCTCTTCATTTTCTGCCATCAGAGTGGTATCATCTGTATATCTGAGACTGTTGATATTTCTCTTGGCAATCTTGGTTCTGGTTTTTGATTCATCCAGCCTGGCATTTTGCATAATGTACTCTGCATAAAAGTTAAATAAATAAGGTGCCAACATATGCCTTTTCATATTCCTTTTCTAATCTTAAACCAATCACTTGTTCCATGTTCACTTCTAACTGTTGCTTTTTGGCATTTACATAGGTTCCTTGGGAGACAAACAAGATGACCCAAAGCTCCTAACTCTTTGAGGACTTGGTTGTGATCCTCACAGACAAAGGTTTTAGTGTTGTTAATGAAGGGGAAATAGATATTTTTCTGGAATTCCCTTGCTTTCTTCATAATCCAGTGAACCTCTCAGCTCTAATATTCTCTCTGCCATGCTCCAAGGTCCCATCCACTTCTAATACTCTGTAGTTCCATATGCAGCTCCCTTTCCCTAACTGGTGGTGGCACTCATGTAACATATAGGAGGTGTTTACTGATTGTGGACTAGATGATTAAGTAATCAATTACTGCATCTTCTGGGCAGCTAGGTGACACAAAGTGCTGGATCTGGAGTCATGAAGACTCATCTCCTTGAGTTCAAATCTGGCTTCAGACACTTACCAACACTGTAACCTTTGGCAAGTCATTTAACCCTGTTTGCCTCAATTTCCTCATCTGTAAAATGAGCTAGAGAAGGAAATGGCAAGCCAATATTGTTCCAGTATCTTTGCCAAGAAAACCCCAAATGGGGTCATGGTGAGTCAGACAAAACATCTATATCTTCCATTGACATCTTCCCCTAATGCCTAGATGCATCATAGAGGTAACTATGGGCTCCCAAAGGTAGTGTTAGAACAGTTGAGGCTCCATTAGTCTTTACCAAGCTGAACAGCCTTTAGTGATAGGCTATAAACTGTCATGTAGTCACAGCGGGGTTAAATTTGAAGAAATTTGTCTTTGAGTTGACTTGCTTCAAAGACCATTGGCTTGTCAAGATCTGTTGGATCTTGTGGAGGAGTCAAGACCTGCTCTTGTGAAGAAAGGTGCTGTAGGTGATAGTTGTAATGAGGGGATCTATTCAACTAATATTCCCATTCCACCTCACCTAAAGTAAAAAACAAAATGTTGCAGCTGTAGGCACTTTTATCAAGTGGGAACAATTCTACTCAGTCAATAAACCATAAAACGGCAGTACAGCCTGTCTTGTCCTATGAAGTGCCTACAAAACTGCATGCCAATTCCCACGTGGACTTTCAAGTGTTTGGCAGCCCAGAGTAGTTCCAGCTAAGTTTCTGAGACTGAATTGCTGAGATAGAGGATAAGTATACCTTCTGTCTCTCTCCCTCCCAAACCTATGAACTTCAGAAAGTCAGAGGATTTGGGCCTCTCTTTGGAGTCCTAGCAGTGTATCTGAAAGAGCACCAGGGTCTTAATTGGGAATGAAGATAAGCTAGATACCCTGAGAAAAGAGCAGCTTCCAGACTGCAGAAGGAGCCCAAAGAAGGGGAGAAAAGAATTCGCTGTTAAATTATCCCCTTTGCCTTGTGTTCTACGCCTTGGTTGGATTCTGTAGGTGATTGTGGAAGGGTATTCTCTGTTTAGGGAGATATTTTGTACCAACTCTCCTTACTCTACCATCTTAGTAAATAAATACCAATTTCTTAAAGTTAATTGAGTCTTGGTGGTTAATTGATATAAATTGATAGTAATTGGGAGAAATGACTCTTGGTAAGAACTCATGAATGTAGTACTAGAATCTTTTGCCCTAGGGTCTTCAGGCACCCCCAAGAAGAAATGTAGTAATTCCCACCTGGGGATGCAACCTGCCAGGGGGAGAAGCAGGAGAGTGGGAGAATCGCTCCAGGGCATCTGTTACATAGGGAATTTGCATTACAGAAAAATGAAGTGAAAAAAAGAGTTTCTTTCCCAGTTTTAAACCATAATCTTCATTGATACCTGATGCCAGGCAGTGGAACATGGGACTCTGGTATCTGTTGTCCTTATTGTCAAGTCCCTGGCATCAAGTCATTCCATTCCCAAATCAATTCTACCTCTCCACCATCAATCTTAAACTATACTGTGACCTTCTTCTCTACTACTATCCACTTCCACTCCCCCTTTATTTACTGTCATTTGATTCTTTGATTTACTTACTGAGCTAATAGAGTTGTTCCCACTTGATAAAAGTGTTTGCGGCCACAATGATTTTTAAATTTACTTTAGATGGGGTGAGGGGATTGGTGGAAAAAATTCCCACAACTATACCTATTACCTATATGTTTCATTGCCTGGTATCAGATATCAGGGTTGGATTTTGCTCCAATATTTTGATTTCTGTCTTAGTGTTCCCATAACTCAAACCTAGACCTTCTGTAAGTGAGCTATTTGCTATTTCTGCAGATCCTTGAGGTTTTAAAGTTAGAGGTGTCTTGTGTATCAGGGAGATCCACAAGAGGCTTTGGACAAGCACTTATCTTAAGGGTTGTGGAAGAATGGAGATAAGCCATAACTCTTATTGAGCTGGGGAAGTGGGAGATGAAGATATCAGGGCTAGGGCAAGACTGAGATGGTTAAAGAAACTGTACTTGGATCAGACACAATGGGGAGTATGGCATAAAGCATTGGTCTTTTGAGTCAGTAGGTGCCAAGATAAGAGACATGCTAAATGGAAATATATTTATTAACCCAGGTATGGAGCCAATCAGACATGACCAGATTAGGGGAATTTTCACTTTAAATCCTTAACCTCTGAAACACATAAGTTTTTTGTTTGGTTGATTGGGTTTTGGCTTGGCAACTTACCATACTTGATTTTTAAGTATAGAACTTAAGCTCAAGTGAATAGAATAAGCTCTTTGGTGTGATGGGCAGCAGTTACTAACACCACATCTTAGCAGGCTCCTGACACATTGATGCCATAGCATTTTCATAATTCTCTTTCACATTATCATCTTTATTCTCAGATTCCTTCTGCCTATTTTGTTGGTGAAGATCTACCAATGAAGATCACTAATCTATGATTCATTAGTCAGTAATGGAGAGTGACTGTGATTTTAGAAGTCTACTGAAAATCACCCCCTTAAACTTCAGGTGAAAAACCAAAGTGTCTTAAGAAGTAACAGAAAAGGTCTAATTTGTATTGTTATTACATTATAATCCATAAAGGATATATTAACTTTTTCTGACTTTTTATATTTGTTTGCAATATTTCTGTGCCCTAGCAGATGGTTAATTTTTGTAAAAGTTTTGTAATAGTTCCATGTGGTGTGTGTGTGTGTGTGTGTGTGAGACTGTATAGGTATGTATGTGTGTACATACATATACATATATATGTATATACGTATATATGTATATATACACACATACATACCTATATATGTAAAAGTTTTCTTTTGCTCTCATTTAAAAGATGCCATAAATTTTTTAACTCTAGTTTCTTTAGAAAATTGTTCTGTTTCTTATTTTCCCTTTTGTTTATCTTCCTGTTAGACTTACATAAAACAGAGAGAACTATGTGTTATTGTCCATCTTCTTATAGCTCAAATAATGTTTCCTTTATACAATTGGACGCTAAAGCATTTAGATCATAAAAGCTGGTTGTTGTCTGTTTCCTTTCAGAATAACATCATGTCCTTGTTTATCGATTTTTAATTTTTTGAATGTTTGTTTTTGCTTTGCCAGATAGCATGATTGCAATTCCTGTTTTTCTGGATTCACTTGAAGCATAGTAAAAAAAAATCTATTCCCTCAGTTTTAGTTTGTATATATCTTTGTTTTTAAAAAGTGTTTCTTGTAAGCAACAGATTGTAGAGTTTTGTTTTCTCACCTGTTACCCTTTTTCATTTTATTGAATTATTTATTCCATTCACATTTAAAGTTATGAGATTCTCTTTGTGGTGACCAAAAACTCGAAATCAAGGGGATGCCCATCAATTGAGGAATGGCTGAACAAGTTGTGGCATATGGATGTAATGGAATACTATTGTGCTGTAAGAAGTGATGAACAGAAAGACTTCAGAGAGGCCTGGAAGGACTTATATGAACTGAGGCTGAGCGAAAGGAGCAGAACCAGGAGAACTTGGTGCACAGCAACAACCACAGTGTGTGAGGAATTTTTCCAGTAGATTTAACCCTTCACAGCAATTCAAGGACCTAAAAAATTCCCAATGGACTCAAGGCAAAATCCCTTCCACATCCAGAAAAAGAACTATGGAATTGAATTGCAGAATGAAGGAGATCATTTTCCCTTGTGTTATGTTTTCTTTTGTTTTCATGGTTTCTTCCATTCATTTTAATTCTTCTATGCAACATGACTAAGGTAAAAATGTGTTCAAGAAGAATGTGTGTGTAGAACCTATATAAGATTGGATGCCATCTCGGGAAGGGAGGAGGGAAGGGGAAATCTAAGATATATGGAAGTGGTTGTAGAAAAATGAAAACAAATAAATTAATTAAAAAAATAAAAAATAAAGTTATGAGATTTGGACTGATATTTTCCCCTATCGATAATATTTTTAGTTGTTTTTGTTCCTCTTCTGTTATCAACATGATACTATATTCCTATGGTTACTTTACCTTCTTTTTTTTTTATGGTGCCCCTGTTCCCATTGGCACTTTTCTCTTCACTCGATATCCTCCTCTCATTTGTTATTGCTTTCCCTTTGGGGTTTTGCTTATCAGTTCATTTTTATCTCTCAATTTTATCTAGTTATAATTCTTCCTCAATTTTTATTCTCTCCATTAGTCAAGTGGATTCTCCCTTCCTCTTCTCTCCAATTCATTCTGTTCATAAGGTTTTTTGTTTTTTTTTTACGATTTCATGGGGGGGGGGCAGCTAAATGGTACAGTACTAGAGTCCTGGAGTCAGCAGGAGGACCTGAGTTCAAATCTGGCCTCAGACAGTTGATAGTTATTAGTAATGTGACCCTGGCCAAGTCATTTAATCCCTATTGCCTCAAAAAAAGCTTTCATTTTTGTACCCCTTTCTAAAAAAGAATTCTCTGACTACTTGTTATCATCCTCTCTTTCTATCTACTCTAGTCCCTCGTTGTCTGATTCATGATTGCTATAATTATCTGGTCTCTCTCTTTTCTCTACACTTCTCTGTGTAATCAAGGCTTCCAAGGTGTCCATTTTAGGGTCTCTCCTCTAGGTGATTTCTGCCACTGCCTTGTAGAACTTTATTTCCATGTAGTTGGTCTGACTAATTTCTGTTCATAGTGCCTCAGGCCTACTTCTTCACTCTTACTTCCACCAAACTTCCACATTCACCTCTGTTTACTTGTGTATATTTAGAAAGAAATTTCTTACTGTCTTTCTGATGTTACTCTGTTGCTGCTGAAGTTGGCTGGTTCATTTGTTTGCTCCAATGAGCAAGGATCAATTCAGGAGAAACCTGGGTTTTCCAGGTTACGAAAGAAAGAAGGATTCTTAGGTAGCATGGAGGAAATCATAAGTAAAGGAATATAGGAAGGAAATAAGCTAAGTAGGGGAGATAAATCAGTGACAAGGGACAATAATGAAACAGAGCATGAAGAGAAGAGAAAATGTCAGGGTTAGGAATCAAAGAATCCCAGACTATCAAATTCATAAGGGGTATCAGAGGGCATGTAATCTAACTCATACCTGAACAAGTATGCAATATGTGGAGTGTTCAAGGAGGACTAGCCCCTCTGACATGAGGACTTGTTGAGCTCTTTTCAGGGCTGCTTATCCATCTTTGGTGTCTACTTGGCACCTATTCCTACCTGTGGCTCTAAGAAGCTATAACATGTTCATCAGCCAAACCTCAGTAAAACTATCTTGACAAACAGACTAAACCAGGTGGAGGGTAAACAATGGGCTTCAAGTCCATTGGTGAGTTAGGGTGGTGTCTATGCCAAGAATGTGAAGATTTCCTCCTGGCAGAATGGGTGGATGAGAACAGTTTATTCCTACAGCCAAGAAGGCAGTGGAAGCTGGCACTGTGGAGCACACAGAGCTTGATCAGACATCATAGATACCAAGGTAATCCATTGCATCCCAGGCCATCACCAGTCCTCTTGACTTTCATCTCACCACTGGACTTTGACGATTCTGGAAAAGAGAGTAAGGCTGGTGACTTTGTGTAATTCTGCCTCTCTTAAATCCAATTCACCCATAAATTTAGACATCAATCTGTAATGTCATTGATCCTCTTCAAAAACAAAGGACAAACGACAGTAATAACCTGAACAAGAATCCCCTTGACAACGTCACCAACAGGGGATCATCCTGATTGTTCTGGAACACCTCCACTGACAAGGAGCTTGCTACCTCCTGAGGCAGTTAATTTTGCTTTTGGGTAGCTCTAATTATTAGGAATGGTTTTCCCCTCCTGGCATCAAACCTAAATTTCTCCTTGTTCTGCAAAACAGAACAAGTCTAATCTTTCTTCTATCCAACATTCTTTTAGGTCTGAATGCAATTATCATGTTCTTCTTGAGCCTTTTCTTTTCTCGGATAAATATCCCATTTCTTCAGTTGATCTTCATATGTCAGAATTAAAGACTTTCCCCCATATTGCCTGACCTTTTCTGTTAATTCTCCAGTTTGTCAATGTTCTACTTAAAATGGAGCACTCAGAATTTTAAACAACATTCCAATATGTCTTAACCAGGGCAGAATAGAATGGGCCCATCATCTTTTTCTAACACACTCTGTCTCCCTTTGAAGAAAACCTTCTTCTCTCTCCTCGCTATTCTCTGGAATTCTGCATTCACTTGGGTATATCTTTCCCTTTCCCTTTCCCTTTCCTTCTTCTCTCTGTTATTTGTAAAGCCTCATCAGGCCGCCATTTTGCTTTCCTGCTCTTCTTTTGCCCTGGAATGGTTTTTGTTGCTCCCTCCTATACAATATTGTGGACCTCTGCCCATAATTCTTCAGGTACTCTGTCTACCAGATCTAATCCCTCAAATCTATATTCATCATGTTTACTTCATATTCATAAGGGATGTTATTTAGTTCATACCTACACGGTCTGATGGTTTCCCTACTTTCTTCAATGCTAGTCTGAATTTTGCAATAAGAAGTTAGCTCTAAGTCTAGTTTTAATGACTTTTTAGAGCTTTTCCACCTTTGGCTGCAAAGTATATAGTCGATGTGATTTCTATATTGACCTTCTGGTGATGTCCATATGTAGAGTCTCCTTTTGGGTTGTTGAAAAATAGTGTTTGCTATGACCAGTGAGTTATCTTGGCAAAACTCTATTGGTCTCTGCCCAGCTTCATTTCGTACACCAAGGCTAAATTTGCCTATCTCTCTCATTATCTGTTGATTTCCTGCTTTAGCATTCTAATCCCCTATGTGAATGTGACATCTTTTGTTTGTTTCTAGAAGATGTTGTAGGCCTTCATAGAACTGATCAACTTTTTCCCCTTCAGCATCAGTGGTTGGAGCTTAGACTTTATTACTGTGATATTGAATGATTTGTCTTGGATTCAAATAGATATCGTTTAGTCATTTTGGACATTATACTGCAGTACTGCTTTTGTCAGTCTTTTATTGACTATAAGGGCTACTCCATTTCTTCTGAGGCATTTTTGCTCACAGTCATGTATGTAATGATCACCTGAATTCAATTCATCCCTTCCTATTCATTTAAGTTCACTGACACCTAAGATGTAAAGATATAATATTTCCGTCCCCTGTTAGACCATATCTAGCTTACCTTGGTTCATAGATCTTACATTCTAGGTTCTTGTGCAGTACTGATCTTTACAGCAGCAGACTTGCCTTTTGTCACCACACACACCTGCAGCTGAGCTTACTTTCAGCTTTGGTGCACCTACTTTGTTCTTTCTGGAGCTATTTGTAATTTTGCTCTGCTCATCCCCAGTAGCATGTAGCACACCTTCTGACCTGAAGGGTTCATCTTCCAGTGTCATCTATTTTATCATTTTGATACTGTCCATGGGGTTTTCTTGGCAAAGATACTGGAGTGGTTTGCTATTTCCTTCTATGATGTTGGGAAAGATTGAAGTCAAAAAGAGAAGGTAACGATAGAGGATGAGATGGCTAGACAATGTCATGAAAACAAGAAACATGAACTTGGACAGACTTTGAGAGACTGTGGACAGTAGAGGGTCCTAATGTGCCATGTCCCATAAAGTTATGAAGAATCAGACCTTCCTAAATGATTGAAAAACAACTCCAACAACTGCCTCTTTTGATGTAACTCAAGTTTACATTACAATTTCTGTCTGACTTATCACATTGTTTAGTAATAATGAATTTACAGTCCATTAAATCCCCAGATATTTTTCTTTTAGATAAAAAATTGTGGTTCAAGGATATCACCTCCATCTTGCACTTGTGAAACTGACTTTTTGAATCCAGTAGGAGAATATTCATTTATCCTGATGCTATTTGACTTTGGTAAATTGCGTCCAAAGTGTTAGCCTATCCAGATCTTTTTGAACACCGATTCTATTGTCCAGGGAGTCATCAATCACTATGAATGGGTCATCTACAAATCTAATAGCATACTGTCTATGCCCTTATTTTAGCCACCGATAAAGAGATTAAATAGCACTAATTAAGTACAAATTCCTGCAGCACTATCCTGGAGACATCCCTGTAAGCATCTCTTCCCTAGCTGATCCTTTTAGAGTCAGACACAGGTTAGACCTCACACACTTTAATTCCATGAACTGTCTGTAAGCCAATTCACATTGCGACCCCTAACCTTTTATTCATTCAATTTCTCCAGGCTTATCTCTGGGTTGTTCTTACTTTACATAAGGATACACTGGCAAGCAGAGCCTTACAAAAGAGCTCTGTTGTCCCAAGGGCATGAATGAACAGATTATCCTTTTCTGCATCAATGCCCAGGATACTGGTCCAGAAGAAAGCATAAAGATTCCCCATACAGGGTAATGGGACCTTATCCACTGGGTGGTGTGGGTCCTTTCCAGGTCAATCAGATCAATCGAGCCACAATCAACCAACTTTTACTAAGCATCAACTGTGAATGCAGCACTGGGCTAATCACTGGGGGCAAGAACAGACAGTCCACCTCCATAGCGAATCAACACTCTCTTGGAGGGCCACAACTTGATATGATCTGCAGATGAATACAGCATAGTCTGAGAAGGTCGAGGGCATTGATAACTTTGGAGACAATAGAAGGCTTCACCTAAGAGGTGATCCCTGAACTGAACTCTGAGGGAAGATAAAGATCCTGGAAAAAGGAGACAGGGAAGGAATATAAAGGAAGGAAGGAAAGAAAGTATAAATGATTTTTAAAAATTGAGTGCCAAACACTGTGCAACATGCTGAGGGTAGAAAAAGCAAAACTAAAGACAACCCCTGCCCTCAAGGAGATTGTATTTGATTGGGAGAGACAACACACATAAGGGAATAGTGGAGAGAGGAGGACACAGAGTGGTCAGTGTGGCTATAGCGGACTAGCTCGATGCCCTTCCCCGCCCCCTGCCCCAGCCCAAGAACAATTGCAGAGTTGATTTGCTAACTGATTCCTGGTACTAGAACTGGAATGGGTTCATACAATTCGGGCACCAAAGTAATTGTGGAGCCTTGAGGAGGTAACCAAGGAGGAGGAAGTAAGGTAAAACATGATGACTAAAGCTGTCTTAAAAAAATAATGACCTTGTAAAGAGGGTCACTTATCTTCAGAATGGAAGTACAGGGCAGAAATTCCTCTGGCAAGGGTTCATAAACTGAGTCTTGGGTTTTTTTTCCTTTTTTTGGTTGTTGCTTGATTTTTTGGAAGTAATAGGGGTTAAGTGACTTGCCCAGGGTCACATAGCTAGTAAGTGTCTGAAGTCATATTTGAACTCAAGTCCTCCCGACTTCAGGGCTGGTGCTTTATCTATTGCACCGCGTAACTGACCCATTTAAAAAAATATTGTGGTAATTGCATTTCAGTATAATTGGTTACCTGGCAATCCTTTATATTTTGTATTATTCACTTTAAAAAATTTCAGTGAAGGGGTCTACAGGCTTCACTGGACTGCCTAAGAGTAGGAGAGGAGGGGGCTCACAAACTACATGAGCCATGGGCTTGAAACTGATGTCCAGATTAATAAACATTTGGCTTTTGGTAGAATCTGAATGATGCCTTCAGGTATAAGGATGTGGAGGGTTGTTTTTGTTTTTGTTTTTTGTATCAGGGTGAGAACAAAAGTGCCACTGCGGTGATGCTTTAATCCCAAGGTCTCATTGGAGTCCCACTAGAACCCTGTGAGGCAGACAGTACAGGTATTACTATCTCCACCTTACAGATAAGAAAACTGCAGCTCCAAGATGTTCAATAATTTGCCCAGGGTCACAAGTGCCCAGATTTAGCTCTCTGTCCACCGTGCCAGAGGGAAGGATGAGTGTTGGTGCCTCTGCTTGGTAGAGGTCCTGATTAGGAGCTGGTAAATGCATCTTTTCCTCTGGAGGCTTCTGGTATGAGGAAATGACAATGGAGGGAGGGCAGAAGATAAGATTACTTTTTAATGAAACCAGAAAGGCTGGGCAACCACAGTGTTCAGTCAGAAGTAGCATTGGGGCCAAATAGGGAAGTAAGGAGAACAGGAGTCTAGAGGGTTTGGTCAAGTGGCTGGGGCTCTCAACACATATGATACAATTGTAGTATTCTCTATGTCCCTGTTGCAGCTGGTCTGTTGTGGTGGCTATAGGTTGATTTAGATGTCTAGTTGCCTAGTACAACTGCCTCTAAACTGGGGGCTATGGCATGACATCAAGGTATGTTTTATCCTCCAATAAAAAAAACACATCAGAGGATATGTTTTATCCTGCGATAAGAGGGCAGACAGATGAGTGTGCATCCTACCCTCCCCAATCCAAGGCTTGTCTCTAGCATAACTACACTGCCCTACTCACCCATTATCACAGACTTCCCCACTATACTACTTCCTATCTTTGGTCTCCTGTGGCTACACTGGGCATCAGCCCCAAGGGCAATTTGAACCTCAGCTTGACCCAGACATCAACAGTAACTGCAGAGAAAGAAAAATTCCACCTTCCTCCCCAATATTCCCCTGCCTCTACAGTCACCATCATGGCCAGTGGGGAAGAGCCACCTCACAGCAATAATCCATTCTACCCCCAGCATTTTTTTCCAGTGGGAAAGAGATAAATGCAAGATTAGGAGAGGTGAATGAGTTGTAATTTGAAACACAGAACTCATTGTATTATCTTTCCCCTCAGAAGCTCCCTTCTTCCTGCTTTGGGTTTACTGGCTAGATTTCTTGCTCAAAGACCAAGCCTTAAGCACAATTCAGTCTGGAGCTCATAAATTGAACAACGGGTTCCCGTCCACCTAGCAGACAGTGAATATAAATACTAAATAATAAGTGTTTCTCTTTTACCCAGGAAGCCAGAGGGTCTTCCCCTCCCAGTTTGGTGTTTTTGTTATTTATTTATTTTGCTATTTATTTATTTATCCCCTATTTAAAGGGGATATCCTATGAGTAATTACTTAAAGAGGCCTATTCATTGAATGGGTGTATCTGATTCAAAGTGAGATTCTGAGAAGACCTTAGCCTAAAATGGCCAGGGTCATACATTTCATCCTGGGCCGTCTCCAGTCATCTGGTAAATATCAAGTCATTGGATCCTGATCACTCTGGAAGAGAAAGTAAGACTGGTGACCTCCCACAGCCCTCCCTCACACAAATCAAAGTCAAGCACAAGTCATGTCATCATCTTGATGTCATGGTCCTCTTTGAGAACGAAGGACAAACACATTCCTTGACCCAACTGAAATGGCTCTCTTCAAGCTACTAATGATCACTTTTTTAAAAATAAGTTTTTTTTTAAGCAACAAAAATTTGCCTTCTCTCCCTCCTTCCCTACCTCCGTATAGTCAAGCAAAAAAAAATTGTCCCATTAGTCATGTGCAAAAAGAATACGTCTCAATTTTCACTCTGGGTCTAACATTTCTTATTCTGTCATGAGTCTTCTGGAACAGCAGTTGGTCATCGCTTTGATCAAGGATTTAAAATCTTTTCTAGATCTATATTTTTCAGATGATTGTATATTTCTTCTATATATTTAATATTATTTTTCTAGTTCTATAAAATGATGTTAGCAATTTGATTGTTGTGAAACTGAATAAACAAATTAATTTTTGGTAATTTTATTATTAACTATTATTAATTTATTATTAATTCTTTTATTATTTTATATTTATCATAAATATATTGTAATTATATTTATGCATAAATATGTTTATTAAAATATAAATATAACATATGTAGGTGTAAAATAAATAAATATTTATTATTATAATTAATTACTATAATATTATTAATTATATATAATATTAATTCATTATTATTAATTTTATTATATTGGCTTGACCTACCCATAAACAATTAATATTTCTATAATTATTTAGATGTATCTTATCAATAATGTTTTATATTTGTATTTTTATTGTTCCTGTGTGTGCCTTGACAAGTAGGCTTGTAAATATGTTCTCCTTTCTACAGTTAATTTTAATATAATCTCTCTTTCTATTTTTTTCTGCTGGATTTTGTTGTTAATATACATAAATGTTGATGATTTCTGTGGGTTTATTTTGTATCCTGCAAATTTTCTGGATGGTTGGTTTAATTGTCAAATCTGTTGACCTTTTCTCGGTCCTTTTTCATCTCACCCTCTCTGCTCTATCTGACACTGTGCACCACCCTCTCTTTCTCGATACTTACTCTCTCATCTCTGGGTTGCTGTCATTCTACTCTTCTGGCTTTTCTATGTGTCAGCTGTCTTTGCTCGATTATCGTTACATACAACATACTCCCTCAACACATTCCGTAACTGTGGGAATCCCCTGAGGGACGGAGAACATTTCTTTTTTTCCCCCACACATTCTCATTTTCAGACCTGCTCTAGGAGATGATATTTCTTATAATCCTCTGTCATCTTTCTTCACTAGATGTTATAAATCAGCTTATATTATAAGTTAGTATAGTCTTTGGTCACTATTCTTTTCCATTAGCAAGTGAGTTACTAAGGAGCTTCTGGGCTTTTTTATTGGGGCAATTGATTTATATTAGTCAAAATTCTCTATAAATGTATCTGTCCTTTATATTTTAATTCAGTTGCAATGGGGGGTACTGGCAGCATTTCCTGACTCACCTCTTGGTGAGAGGGTAGGAGCTCCAGATCTCCCAAACCAAATCCCATGTCCTTCTCAGTCAGTCAGAAAGCTTCCTGGGGACACTACAAGCTTATGGAGCTCCACCCACAGGACTTTTCCTTCTCATGTCTCACTTGGAGAAGGTACAGAAAGATCAATAATGTAAAATTCCCTGTCCCTTCAAAAAACAGAACACTTCTGCCTATTTGCAAATGTTTAAAGAGTTACTCCTTCCTTTACACATATTATAAAAGCAAATCTCCTTGGTAAGGGAATTAGTAAGAGAAAGAAAAGGAAATACACATTGATTAAGCACCTACTCTGTGCTAGGCACCATACTAAGTGCTTTTAAGAGCTATTATCTCATTTGATCCTCACAATAATCCTGGGATTTATTTTGATTCCCATTTCTAATACTATTCTGAAACTGTGAAAACTAAGACAGACATAAGTAGACGGAAAAGATCTGTTACTATTTTCTGTGCGCCTTTAGGCAAGTTTCTTAGCCCTTCTGGGTCCCAGGTTTTCCATCTGGAGATATTTAGCTAGAGGAAAGGAGATCTCTGAGGCATTTAAGAGACATCTTCAAGCATTTTAAGGGCTATCTCCAGAAGGGGGGATTTGATATGATCTGCTGGTTCCCATCCCAGGTGGCAGAATGAGAATCAGTGGATAGAAGTTGAAAATTAAGGTTTAATATAATGAAAAATGTCCTATATGAGCTGTCCAAAAGTCAAATATGCTACTCTGAGAAGTGGTGAGCACCCTGTCACTGGATGTCTTCAAACAAAAGCTTGAGGAATATGTATTGGAGGAAAAGATTCTTATCCCAGTGTAGAGATGTTTTTTCACCTGAATCACAGAAATCTCGCAATGTCAGCACAGAAAGTAATGAGTAGATAACAAGGCGTTGAACTTCCTCAGATCATTTGGCCACACCCATGATAAACTTGTTTGTCCTTCTTTGAATTAGGAGGGGATCCTTTCTGGGCCAGTGTTTGGCCATAAGTTAGATAAAACAGTAGGTAAATAGAGCAGCGCGGTAGGTGAAGGGATTGGGAGAAGCTTTGTGGAGTGTGAACCCTGAGCCTCTACCAGAAGGAAGGAGGTGGACGGAGGAGGATTTCTCTTCTTCCCCATCAGTTTTGCCGTCAAACTACTCTTCCCCTGGTAGGAGAGAAAATCACGGACCACACTCAGTCTAGGAAAGAAGGGATGGCTGACATGGAGAAGACTGGTCGTAAGATGCTGCCATTCAGAGGGGCAGACTTCTTCCTAGCTGGGCCTTTTGTCCTTTCTCACCTCCTAGGGCTTCACTGGTATTATCATACAGTATATATACCCTCAGGCTGGCCCTCCATACTGACCTTAGAGGTCAGGAGGGGAAGTCTTAGATGGGCAATGAGAGAAAGCCACACAGCAGATGGATAAGAGGCTTCTTTGAGCTGAAATGTGAAAGGGAAAAGGAACTCACTGGTATCCTATGCCCTGGTATTTTCCCTGCCGTGGCAGATGCTAGTTTTATCATTACCACATCAGGCTACATGGGCAAAACCAGAATAGTTCTCTTGTAACCTATGTTAGCATTGGTGGCTGTAGACACAGCTCAGCAGATTTCCACATTCTGGCCGGACCAGGGGGATTTAGCAGAATGGACGAGGAGTATGGAACCAAATAGAACCACGGTATTGGAGCTCCTGCCATACTTATAGAAATGAACAAGTCTGACTTTGGGGTAGTGGAAAAGTCCCAAACCAATGTTTCCTCTACTCAGTTCAGGTGGAAGCTTAGTTGAAAATAGGCCATGTTGGTTAGGCTTTCTTCCTTGGGCTGGGAGTTGAGAGAAAGATGGATTTTGGCAGAGTTTTGGCTTTTGTAAGGGCTGGGTCAAATGAAACATATGGCCTATGTGTGTGTTAGATTCAAGGAATGTTTCAACTTGTTTTCAAAACTTTATTTAATCTGATTATATGCTAAGACCTTGGAAAGAAGTCAATCAATGAAGCATATAGCAGGGATAGAATGAAAAGCAGAGCTTAAAATGGAGATTGAACAGTGATCTGATTGCTGCACACACCTCTCTCCACCCTTGATAGGAGAATCAACACCACAGTAAACAGTGTCGGGGCCAACAGGCGAGTTGTGCCCTGTTGCTTTCATAAGTAGATTAAGTCACAGGGAGTTTGGCCCTTATCCCAAAGCATCCACCCTTTTCACAGCATGCGGGTCTAAGCGTTTTGTCCACTGCACATGCTCTGCTCCTGACTCACCCCCATGGGTGAGATACAATCTTCCTGTGGTACCCTTGGTCACTAATGACTTCCCCTTTGAATAGAAGCAAACAAAAAAGGAAAGATATTTGTCACTATTAATTTGATCAACACCTTACTTAATCAGTGACCAATTTACATGTACATTTTTATCTCACCACATTACACTCATATTTTTTTATTTTAATTTAAAAAAAAAGCCATTTCAGGCCTGAAGACAAGCCTATCGCACGGTCCATGTGCATCTGAGCTCAGCAGAGAGTAGTAACATGAGGGCCCCAGGTTCCTTGGCAGGGCCACTGACAATAAAGAAAGGCAGGGGGTTGGGGACAAATATTATGTCCTTTCCGCTTTAGCTCAGTTTCATGTTTTTTGTTCACTAGAGCTAAACCATGCTGAGTAAAACAAATCTTTTTGGAGGTGTGGAAGGATATTGAGGAGGAGGAGAAAGGCGGGGGGTCATCTTTGAGGCATAACACAAAGCCCCTAGGAGGGCAGACCACTGAGGGGTCCACTTGTGTGGAAGGGCTTTCAGCAGCTACTTTTGGAGGGGCCACTTCCCCATCACATGAAGTGTCCAAGTCTGAGGGGCAGCCAGGCCTCTGTCCTTACAGAGTTCCCAGTGGACATCCCAGGGAATACCCTCCATATGTGAATATTTGTAAACCTCTATGTGGAGCATCTAAGCGGTGAAATGGATAGAATACCAGGCCTGGAGTCAGGAAGACTTGAGTTCAAATCCAGCCTCAGACAACATTTACTAGCTGTGTGACCCTGGGCAAGTCATATAACCTTTTCTGCCTCAGTTTCCTCAACTGTAACAGTGATAATAATAACATCTACTTTGAAGAGTTGTTGGAAAGAGCAAACGAAAGATTTTTAAAGTGATTAGTACAATGTCTGGTACATGGTAGGTGCTGTATAAATGCTTGGGACCACTAGATGGTGCAATGGAAGGAGCGCTGGACCTGGAGTCAGGAAGACTTATCTTCCTGAGTTCAAATCTGGACTGAGATACTAGCTATGTGACCTTGGGCAAGTCACTTATCCCTGTTTGCTTCAGTTTCCTCATCTGTAAAATGAACTGGAGAAGGACATGGAAAAACACTCTAGTATCTCTGCCAAGAAAATCCCAAATGGGGTCACAAAGAGTCAGACATGACTGAAACAACTGAACAACAACATATAAATCCTTATTTCCATTCCCTTCCCTCTTCTCCAGTCTGAAGGGGAGACAATGGGCCACTGTTTTAGGACCTTTACCCTCAGAAAAGATAGAGCCTCTGAACTCCAGGATTGCCTATTCGCAAAGATATCTTTGAGAGACATGGCCCCTTCTCTGTGGGTATTTCCAGTATTGGCGAGGGGCAGGAAGTGTCATACAATCATTGCCCTGGGATACCATCCAATCTGAGGTAGATATGTATACCCCTCATCTTCAATTTAATACTGTCAGTTTAGTCATTCTAAAATGCAGCAAATGACAACATGACATAATATCAGAGGTAGAAAGGTCCTCTGCCACACAGATGCTCCTAATACCACTACTTGAACAAAAATCCCCATGTCTGCCTCATACTTGCCCAGGAGTTCCAGTGAGGGTAGGATCACCACTTCCTAAGGCATCGAGCATTACTCTGGGCATGGGAAAGGACTATCCAGAGCCACCTATGAAACCCTCTCACCCTCAGCTTCTTTTTCTGAAATATGAGGTGGGAGGAATAGTTGCATGATTGACCTCACCATGTTGTTATGATGACATTTTTGTGAGAACCTTCAAGTGTTATAAATATGAGCTATTATTCAGGCAGAAACAACAGCCACTGACTAGCACCTATCAGCCAGAAGGTACTAGCTTTAGGTGCCCACCATTGGCTATCCCACCTCTAAGTTCCCACAAATACTTGCTTTGTGTAATTCTACTTTTTTTTTTTTTTTTTAAAGCTCAATCGGTCCCATCCTCTTTCCCAACTACGGCCTCTTTTTTAGATGAAAACCCTCCATGGATACATGCTGGACTATAACCCTCTGGAGGGCAGGAACAGTAGTGCCTTCAACCTTAGCATGCCATCCATGGCTTAGGAGTTCACTATACATGTGGGTACTGACACTCATGCCCTCTCACCCACACCCACACCCACATCCCAATTTGACCTCTTAGTCTTAATGACTTGGGTCCCAAAGTGACTGGTCATGAAGGGATCATTGAAAGGCCAACGTCGCTAGATGTTCACATGTTTGTCTTTCTCTGGGATCCACTCTCTCATCTTCTTTTGTTGTTACTTTTGCCTCTTTGCTAAATGCCCTTGATCTCCATCCAAGGCCTTGAGAGGTCAACTTCAGGCCTTTGGTTGCCAGGTCATTCCTCCCTGAGGGAATCAATGGCTCAGGAGTGAGATCTATTTCCTTTCTGTACCTGCTGTGGATTTATTCCCAGTTCACATGTGTGGGAGGGAGAGTAGGCAAGCCACTTGGGAGCTACCTGACACAGATATGGGACCAGGGGTTTCAGGAATGTTGCTGTGGAGAATGGATGCTGCTGCTGGTGGTTTGGGAGGGGGGGTGGGGAAAGAGGGGAAGAGGACACACATAGTCAAGACCCCAGGAAACCTTTGGTCTGAGACTCAAGCAACTACTAACTTGACAGGGTGTCAGAACCCCATCCTGCCTAGTGCCAGTGTGAGTCAACAGCCCTAGGTTTTACTGACTCTGTCCCTAACTTACTCTATGACCTTGGATAAGTTACTTCTTCTATATGACCTTCAGTTTTCCCATGATGACATAATAATTGTATTTTCTACCCTCTTCCCTCATAGAGCTCTTTTATATCCCTAATACATGACAATTGCCAGGCTGGGGGATGGGAGTGGTGATAATCCAGCCTCCCTTCACACATGATAAGGAAGGGACAAGACAAAGATCTTAGTGGGTAGGGGTGGAAGGAGGAGGTCAGTTGAAGGGCATGATTTAGGGTTGACTTCTTGAGATATGTGGCATTTGTGCCATCTTAGTGATCAGATTATATCAGATAAACTCATGACCTAATTCCTTGTGTGAATGGCTGCTTAGGATCTTATCTGAGAGCCAAATCCCATGTTGACTAAGAGATCAGCATGTTTGATTTAGAGCTAAAACACTTCTCAAGTGACCAGTGGAGGCCAGTTGGCCCTAACCGTTGACTACACCTCTCCAATGAGGGCTTTTTGAGAGGGGAAGAATGTGGTAGCTACAGAAAAATAATGTCACCAAGTTACTTAACATAAATAATGCTTAAAATCATGAGCCAGTCCCCTTTCATGCCTTTGTTCCATTTGAGAGATATTTTATTTGTTTTTGACAATTTGCTTCTTCCTTCTCTCATTTCTACTGTTGCTCTCTTCTTCTGCAGAATGGATGTTTCTTGTCCATCAGTGGCATTAAAAGCATTTTTAAATTCCACCTTCTGCAAGAACCTTTGCTGATTAATTCTAGCATCCCCTTCCCCCAGATCACCTTCAATTTGTCCTACAGTTTGTACAAAATTGTTTACATTCTGTTTCCTCCCTGGACGTCAGGGGCCACTTTTGTTTTTCTTTGTACCTCCCGTGCTTGAGCCAACGGTTGGCACATAGTAGGTGCTTAGTAAATGTTTGTTGGCTTAATGAAGTTATAGATAATGAATTGAGCTAACCTTACCTTCAAAGCCCACAGCCTGTAGAGCCCAAAGCTTCTGGCCTTCTCCATCCGGTGAGGAGCCAAGGCAGCCTTGGATTTAGACAAATTTATTCTTTCCCTTAATAAACATATACATGTATCTGTGCTCATGTTTGGATGTCTGTATGTACACGTATGTATGCCTATAAATGTGGGCATATTTCTCGGTGTGCTTGTATGTGTGAGATCAGGATGGTGTATTGAAAAAAAAAAACTTCCCTGCTTAGGCAGGCCACTAATTTTGTTTTAGAGCTGAAATCTTCCCAAAATCTTTAGGCCATATCTCAATGTGTTCCAAAGTGGAAACTCTCTGGATTTGTCTGTAATGTACTGGAACCATCAGGCAATTCAATCCAAGTCACAGCCTGAGGTGGACTTAGCATAGAAAACTGTCTATGACATAAGATGAAACATGACGAGGGATGGGGGCACAAGATGGGAGGATTGAAGTGGACAAAGCTTTGTCCAAGACATTCTGTGGTCAGTATTAAACTCTCTTGGGAAGAGTTCCTAAGTATGCTATGGTGGAAGCTGAAATGGATATCTCCAAGGAGTCATCTCAGCACCATCTCTGCAGAGAATATGGGCCTCCATGTTGGTAGGGTCTACCGCCTTGTATCCCTAAAGATGATGAACTTCTTCATGTTTATGGATCAACTCAGACTCAACATGGACCTGAAATCAAAAGGTGCTTTTTAAATTTGTATGTGAATGTTGATTAACCTTCTGTTGTGGTTGAAGAGGTTTTGTTCACCATCCCCGTGGAAAGTTGAGGAAGGGAAATGCTGACCACGGGCAACTTCCTATCATCCCCTCCCCACTTCTACCTTGAGTCATAGACCTAGAAAGAACAGAATTTCAGAATCACAGAATTTGTAAGTCTATCAGTGGTGATATCTACTGCACACAATCTACTCAATTGTGAACTTCAAGAGAGGGAATGTGTCTTATCTCATAGAATGACAGAATCAGAGTGTTGGAAGGGATCTCATCCCATTACAAAAAGGACCACCCCCCCCAATAAGATTCTCTCTGAGCCTTTGGCTAGAGACCTCCAAGGAGGGGCAAATCATCATGTCCAGGGCAGCTCCTCCCACTTTGGAACAACTCTCATGGTTAGGAATTTGAAATCAAACAAATATTTTCCTCCCTTCAATTTCTTTAAATATTGAAGATAGTTCTGCCCTCATGTGTCTTTTCTGCAGACTAAATTTCCCCCATTCCTTTAACCTGTCAACACATGACATGGTCTTCAGGCCTTCACCAACCTGGTTACCCTCCTCTGGACATTCTCCAACTTATCAGTGTCAGTGTTCAGTTGCATCAGTCATATTTGACCGTTCATGGCCCCATTTGAGCTTTACTTTGCAAAGATACTCAAATGGTTTGCCATTTCCTTCTCCTACTCACTTTATAAATGAAGAAACTGAGGCAAGCAGGTTAAATGACTTGCCCAGGGTCACCCAACCAGTAAGTGTCTGAGGTTAGATTTGAACTCAGGAAGATGAATCTTCCTGACGCCAGGCCTGCTGTTCCATGCACTATGGTACCAACTAGCTGACTTATGTCCTTGCTAAAATTTTGCCATCTAGAACCAAGCCCAATTCTCCAGAATGAGGCCTAATCAGGAAGAATATAGAGAAGTTATCACTTCCTTATTCCCATAAACTTTATTTTTCAGTGTTGCCCAAGGTTACATTTGTTTTTGGCATATAATCCTTCTGACTCACAATGAATTTGCAGTCCATTAAAAATATAATTATTTTTTTTCAGATAAGCTACCATTTAGTCATGTTTGCTTTTTTTTTAAATCAAGTGTAAGAAATTATATCTATCCCCATTAAATTTTGTCTCATTAGAGGCTGTCTGGAGTCCTATCCTGTTAATATACTTTTAGTTTCAGGTTGTTGTCTCCTGTGTTAGCTATACATCCAAGTTTTGTGTCATCAGAAAATTTGATAAACATGTTATTAATAGCTATCTAAGTCATTATCCAATCCAAGTTGATTTAGGTAGCCCTAAAAAGCAGAGGATCAAACACAGATCCCTGAGGCACTCCACTAGAGACCTGCCATATGTATATTGAATTATTAATAGCTGCTCTCAACTTTGTATTTCTCTCACTGCCCAGTACAGTATGCAGAGAAGCACATTAGGTACAGAAAAATTTAAAAATATTTACTGAGGGAAAGACTATTTTGGGACATTTCATTCAACCCCTTTTGCTCCTAAAGTAAATAATCCTATTTACCCCCAAGATCACCACCTTTCTCTGCCTGGATGAATTAATAAGGATTTTTGAGTGCCTACTGCATTCCCAGTCTAGGGATCTTCCTCTTACACTAAAACTGGTGATCAAATCATGGGATGTCACAGCTGGGAGAGATTTTAGAACGTGGAATGGAAAATATTAGAATTGAGAGGGTCCTTAGAATGGAGAACACAGAACATCAGCTGAGGGGTCCTTAGATCAAAGACTACCACAGCTAAGACATACTTTAGAGAAGAGAACATCAGAGCTGGAAGGGATCTTAGAACTGAATATCAAAGCTGGGAGGAATCTTAGAACAGACAATGTTAGAGTTGGAAAGGATCTTAGAATAGTGAGCACTGTAGGGCAAAGAGCAGACTAAGACTAGTGGGAACCTTCCCCCATCAGATCCTACAGAGTCTCGGAGGGAGTAGAACACACCAGTGGGAACACTCTCTTCTTCATTTTTCTGAAACCCACTGGGCTCTTCGCATTCCACCCAAATTTCCTACAACATCCTCTTCCTGTTTTCCCCTTTCAGCTGAACATCAACTTTCCCCAAGGTAGGAAACATGGAGGCCTGCTACACTTCAGTCCTCATCATCACTTTCCATTTCTAAGTACTCATTGGCCCAAGTCCTACCAGCTTTCCTGGTTCAGAAAGCACATGGCTTCTTACACTTCTTAGTGAGTAGGGAGTCACAGGCTAGAGAATTCCAGTAAGGTGGTCTACCACCAGGCCTTACCCTCTCCCCTGAAAATTAAACCCTAAGGATCAAATGGATTGATATCCACCTTGCTGCAGCATTGTAACTTGGAGTTCTGGGACCTTCCACCATCCTTGCAGGTGCCCCTCCCAGATACATCGTCTTCTGGTATGTCTTTCAAAGCTGTGACTGCCTTGCTTTGCCCTTTGTGATCTTAACATAATACTTGGTCTGTACTAAGTCTTAAACAAATGTCTTTTCTTCCATTCACTTACCAGTTACAGTTAGAGTTGGAGATGATCTTTAAGAGCAGAACAAAGCATGTTGGATTTGTCCAGCAGCTTCATAGGCTCCTAAGATCATAGATTTAGAGATGGAAGGAGCTAGATGGGGTACTTTAGGCAATCCCTTCCTTTTACAAATGATGAAACTCAGGCCCATGAAGGTTAAATAACCTGCCCAAGATCACAAGGGAGTTTTTGAGGAAGATTTGAACCCTGTACTTGACTCAAGTCCAGTGCTCCATTGAGTCTGGTGGACTCAGCACTGGGAAAGACAGTCCAGAGAAGATCAGAGCTGGAAGGCATCTTAGAGCACAAACCATAGAACTGAAGGGTTGGAAAGAGCCTTTGAGATCTTCAGTCCAAATTCCTCTTTTTACAGTTGGAGAAAATGTGGCTTTAAGGTAAAAAGGAGCTAAGGGAGCATCTCAAGGTCACAGAGGGAATTGGTGGCAGAATTAGGGCTAAACCCCAGTTTCCTTGGCACTACAAGCCCTGAGCTTGGAGTTGGACAGTAATTGCATTGAACTGGAGTATCCTGGGCCTTTAGAAGGGGATTATTGAGACTGGCAAAGACCCAGGAGTGGAAGAGGCACTGCCTCTACCTGCTGTCCCAGGCTGGGAAAAAGACAACCCCGAATTACAGGAAGAGTTATGGACTTGGAATGAAGCAAGAGACTTTGACAGTAAGGAAGCCACTGAGTGATAACGTAATGAATAACAACTCAGAGGCAAGTAGATGGGACTGAATGGGAGAAGATGGAACTTACCTTCTTTTCAAGATTACATGAAATTATTACCCAAATTGTTTCTCTTCTAGCTTATAGAGATGGTCTACATATATTGAAGTGGACAAAGCTTTGTCCAAGATATTCTGTGGCCAATATTAAACTATCTTGGGAAGAGTTCCTAAGGCAGAAATTACACACACTGTGCTTTTAGACCATAACGCAATAAAACGAGAATTAAGTAACAGTAACATTAGAAGGGCAGCTAGGTGGTACCATGCTGCATAGAGCACCTGGAGTCTAGAAGAATCATCTTCCTAAGTTCAAATCCAGCCTCAGACACTTATTATTTATGTCGTTTCACACTATTTGCCTCAGTTTCCTCATCTGTAAAATGAGCTGGAGAAGAAATTGGCAAACCACTTTAATATCTTTGTCAAGAAAACCCCAAAAGAATGGTAATGACTGAAACAATTGAAAACAACAACAACTATATGCTAAGCATTGGAGGATACAACTACAGACACAAGACAGTCCCTCAAGGAATTTACATCATGCTAAGAAGAAGGTGCATGTTCACAGATAAGCTGGTTGGTTGTTGTCCTTCATCTTCGAAGAGGACCAAAATGACATCACCATGATAAAATGAAATTTCACTTTATGTAAATGAGATTCTCAGTGATAGGGGAGGTCATCAATAAGTATGCAAATCATCAAATATCTCTTGTAGGAAGTGATACTTGAGTTGAGCCCTGAAGAGTCTCAAGAAACAGAAGAGAGGAGAGGGAGTATTCCAGGTAGAGGAGATATCCTGGGCAAAGACTCAGGGGTGGTAAATGAAATATGCTTACGTTAATCAGAAAAAAAGGAAAGAATAAATCAATTAACCATGCACTTAAGACTACTGGAAAGGAATGAAGTAATAATAGAAGGGGGAAGGAGATTATGGTCATAAGAGCAGAAATAAATAGAAGAGGAAATGAATAAATAATTGAATTGATTTAAAAAACCAAGATTTATAAAAGATCAATAAAACTGACAAATCTAGCAAACGATTTTCAAAATGAGAAAAATATTATAGAAAAGCAAAATGACAAATGCTGGAGAGGATGTGAAAAAATCAGAACACTAATACACCCATGGTGGGTTGTCAACTGATCCAGCTATTCTGGAGAGCAATTTGGAACTATGCCTAAAGGGCAACGAAACTATGCATGCCGTTTGATCCAACAATACCCCAAAGAGATCATAAAAATGGGAAAAGGATCCATATGTACAAAAACAATTTATAGCAGCTCTTTTGTGGTGACAAAGAATTGGAAATTGAGGGGCTGCTCATCAATTGGGTAATGGCTGAAGAAGTTGGATCTATAAATGTAATGGAATATCATTGTTCTATAAGAAATAATGAGCAGGTAAGTTTCAGAAAAACCCGAAAGACTTACATGAACTGATGCTGAGTGAAGTAAACAGAACCAGGAGAACATCGTACTTAGTAACAGCAACATTGTGTGTTGATCAACTTGGATTAACTTAGTTCTTCTCAGCAATACAATGATCTAAGATAATTCCAAAAGACTCATTATGGAAGAGTGCTTTGTTGTTGTAGTCATCCTTTGTTGCTGAAGAAGACCATGCCATCAGAGAAATGATGACTTGACTTGCCCTTGGCTTTGTTTTGAGTGAGGGAGGGCTGTGCAGGTCAGCAGCCTCACTTCTCCTCCTGAGCCATCTCGGGAGAGGTCAAACAGAAAGGAGTGTGAAAGGTCAGTCACTGGAAAGTAAAAGAATTGTTGTCAAACATAGGCCCCACTAAGATTACACACCATGGATTTGTAGTGGACTCAGCCAGAACATTTGTATGATTTAGTCTAATGTCAATCAGCAGCTCTCAAGTGAAAGTGACTGAGAAGGGAACTCAGAGTTTGGATTTGGCATGGCATGAGCAGAAGGAGAGGACCTCAAGGATCTAGGACAATGAAAAGTTGAACTGCTTAAGCATAGAAGCAAGGATACAAAGGGAAGAAAGCTAAGACCAGTCATGGGTGGTGGACTGTGAGATCAAAGAAGGGCTGAGTGACTAGAGGTCACTATCAGTTTGGGAGGACTGAGGCTAAATGAGAGATGGAAGAATAAGATGTGATCAGGAAGAAGAATTTCAGAGTTAATCAGTCAACAGACACACGCAGTTATTTCATGTGTCCTATGTGTCAGGCACTATGGTAAGAGTTGCATAGAAGTAGAACATTTCTGAGTCATGGCCAGATCAAGAGAATGCTCACCTCTGTGTAGGACTGAAGTGCGTGGTGTTCCAATCTAAGAAGCCTGTCAAAAAAGAATCAAAATTAGTCTTGCATAAACTGTTCTTATAAGACCATATTGGCTTTATGGTTGTCCCCTTTTTCAGATGTTCACCAACAATCTCTTTAATAGTACATTCTATAATCTTGACAAGCATTGAAGTCAAGTTCACTGATTTAAAATTTGAAGACAACAATCTATTTTTATTGTATTTTTAAAACTGGGACCTTTACCCATCACCTCATCTATCATATTTATCTCATTTTCCACAATCTTAAAAAAATTTACCAGTGGATTAATATTCATATAGCCCGGTATATCCTTGACAATCCCTTGTCAAGGAATTTGCCTTGAACTAATGATTCAACCTTAGTAAAAGCAGCCAGCACTGTTTTATTTCCCTACTTGATCTTCAGTTCTCTATTTGCCATTTTTTTCTTGGCCTGCTTCAGTTTACAGACTGTTCTTTTTGCCAGAACAAACATAAACCCTAATGACAGTTTCTACTCCTTCACTCAAGGCTTTCAGTTCAGGCCTTTCTTCATCCTAATACTTAGGGTTCCTCTCCATTGCCTCTCCCATTCCCCTTCTCACAAGAGAAAGAAGTGAAGAGAAGGGAAGGAAAAAATCTAGCCAGTAAACCCCAAATTAACTAGGCATCCTATGGTCATCCAAATTTACCTTCCTTTGGAGAGGAGAAGGAAGGGGAGGGGGAAACAGACAGAAGAGGAGGAACTGAATTACCCAGCTAGTTGCGTACGGGTAAATACTATCCATATCTAGAGGAAGAACTATGGAGTCTGAATGCAGATTGAAACATACTCTTTTCTCTCTTTTTTTGTCTTTTCTTTCTTCTGGTTTTTCCCTTTTGTTCTGATTCTTCTTTCACAATGTGACTAATATAGAAATATATTTAAAATGATTATACATGTATAGTTTATAACAGATTGCACCCTGTCTTGGGGAGGGGAGGAGGAAAGTAGAAAAATTTGGAACTCAAAATCTTAAGAAAATGAATGTTTAAAAAGTAAAAATAAATAAATATAACCTGGAAATTTTTATATGAACTGATGCAAAGTTAAATGAGGAGAACCAGTAAAACAATGTACGCAGTAACAGCAGCATTGTATGATGATCAACTGTGAATGATTTAGTTATTCTCAGCAATACAATGATGCAAAACAATTCCAAAGGGCTTATGATGAAAAATGCTATACCTCCAAAGAAAGAACTGATGAAGTTTAAATGCAGATTGAAGTACATTTTGTACTTTCATTTTCTTTTTTTTTGGGGGGGGGGGGTCTGTTTTGCAACATAGCTATTATGGAAATGTTTTGCATGTTTTGCATGGCTACACATGTATAATTTATATCAAAGTACTTCTTTTCTCAAGGAGGGGAGAGGGGATGGAATATGGTACTCAAAAATGTAAAAGAATGAATGCTAAAAATTGTGTCTAGAAGTAATTGAAAAGCTAAAAATATTTTTTAAAAAATAAAAGGAGAGGCTCAGATGCAATCCAGCTCAGACTCTGTCTAGCTGAGATTCTATCTGGCCCGCTTGTGAATACAAGTGTTACAAATACTTAGGCTCCTTAAGAGGCAACCCAGTTTGGCGAATCTTTAATAAACTTTGTTTTCTTTGGCTTTAAAAAAAATAAAAGGAGAGAAAACACAAATCTTCATAATTACAGAAAGAAGAATAGAGGTCTTGATAAACAGAGAGAGGCAGAGAAATCCAGGGCACCTAAGTGTGCCTAGAAGGTCAATCAAAAGGAAATGAATCATTACTGATATAATATAATACTCTCGAACTGACACCACAGGTTATGGGTAATTTAAATAGCTCAATCTCTGCAGAAGATTAAGACAAGTCATACAACCCTCCTGTTCCAGATTATTTCCTAGAAGAATTCATTCAAACTTTCCAGGGATAAATAATCTCTTTTGGCAAGTAAAAATGTAACAAAGGTAAACTGAGGGAAGTCTTCCAGGCAAGACAACAGATTATTAACAGTGACACATGTCACTGTTAATAAAATGGATTAGATCATTCCTCCTCAAGGTCAGTGACCTTTCAAGGATTGAAAAGACCATATGTATTGAGATCCCAAAGAAGGTGGGGAAGGGAATTGGGGTAGTAGAAAAGCACCACAATTAGCTGCAGCTGAGGAAAGTAGGATGGCCTTCAGGAATGGTTGATTGTAACTTTCTCTGACAATGAAGAAATGCTAATTGCTTTATGAGACTCAGCTGCCTCTAGTCATATTGGCTAGAAAGTTAGAACCAACCCCCCCCCCCCCCACCGCCAGCTCCCCCATCAGATCCTCTGGTTAGCCTTTGGAGACCAATTCATCCCTGATTTTGACAAGGAGAGAAAGAAGCATAGGAGAGTCATCCTCTGGGCAGGGACCCAGACCAAATTGGCTCTCTGTTTGCAGGTGAACAGAAGCAGTGATCCCACTTTAAAGTGGTTTTTTGCCCTGGGGCTAGGAGTGATGATCGTCCTCAACCATGCCTTTAGTGTGGACTGGGAGAGATCTCCTTTTGAGCTAGTCTGAGAAATGATGTTTGACAAAATGGGGAGCAGGATGGCTTATAGGGTAATATTAGTTATTAAATAATGCAACACAATATTAATTTTCCTTACCCTATGTTTTATAGATTTCAGAAATATAAAATTGGAGCAATATCCAATATATTTTAATGAGAAAATATGCAGTTGATTTTAAAACCAGGAATAGATAGCATAAAAAAAGAAATCTAGACACCATTTCAAGAATAAATGTTGATTAAAAAAATACTAAATACAATATTAGCCAATATTCATAGATTCAATGAAGTCTTGGTTAGAATTTAGTGGGAAAATCCTTCACCCCAATGGTGGTAAGACAAGTAGGGGTTTGTGACAGAGGGACTTTCATCAACAGAACAAGCTACAGACTCCTAACACTGATAGATTCTTATAATGCCCAATCCCAGGCTTCACTGAGGTACAGGAGAGTAAAGAAAACATTCTCTTCCCTTAAAGACATCACAGTGTAGTAGAATTGTAGAATCGTAGAAAATCAGAGCTGGATCAGAACAACTAGTCTAATATTCTCATTTCATAAAGGAAACATTGGGGGTTTTTTGTTTTTTTTTTTAAATTAATTGATTTAACTTTTAACATTCATTTTCACAAAATTTGGGGTTCCAAATTTTCTCCCCATTTCTCCCCTCCCCCACACCAAAACGCCGAGCATTCTAATTGCCCCTATCACCAATCTGCCCTCTCTTCTAACATCCCTCCCTTCCCTTGTCCCCATCTTCTCTTTTGTCCTGTAGGGCCAGATAACTTTCTACACCCCTTTACCTGTATTTCTTATTTCCTAGTAGCAAGAACAATATTCGACAGTTGTTCCTAAAACTTTGACTTCCAACTTCTCTTCATCCCTCCCTCCCCACCCATTCTCTTTAGGAAGGCAAGCAATTCAATATAGGCCATATCTGTGTAGTTTTGCAAATGACTTCCATAAGAGTCATGTTGTGTAAGACTAACTATATTTCCCTCCATCCTATCCTGCCCCCCATTGCTTCTATTCTCTCTTTTGATCCTGTCCCTCCCCAAGAGGGTTGACTTAGAATTTTTTCCTCCTCCCACTGCCCTCCCTTCCATCCTCCCCCCCACCCTGCTTATCCTCTTCTCCCCTACTTTCTTGTATTGTAAGATAGGTTTTCATACCAAAATGAGTGTGCATTTTATTCCTTCTTTAGTGGAATGTGATGAGAGTAAGCTTCATGTTTTTCTCTCACCTCCCCTATTTTTCCCTGCACTGAAAAGCCTTTTGCTTGCCTCTTTTATGAGAGATAATTTGCCCCATTCCATTTCTCCCTTTCTCCTCCCAATATATTTCTCTCTCACTGCTTAATTTCATTTTTTTGAAGATATGATCCCATCCTATTCAATTCACTCTGTGCTGTGTGTGTGTGTGTGTGTAATCCCACTAATTACCCAGATACTGAAAAGTTTCAAGAGTTACAAATATTGTCTTTCCATGTAGGAATGTAAACAGTTCAGCTTTATTAAGTCCTTTATGACTTCTCTTTGCTGTTTACCTTTTCAGGCTTCTCTTCATTTTTGCACTTGAAAGTCAAATTTTCTTTTCAGCTCTGGTCTTTTCATCAAGAATGCTTCAAGTCCTCTATTTCATTGAAAGACCATTTTTTCCCCTGAAGTATTATACTCAGTTTTGCTGGGTAGGTGATTCTTGGTTTTAGTCCTACTTCCTTTGACTTCTGGAATATCATATTCCACTCCCTTTGATCCTTTAATGTAGAAGCTGCTAGATTTGGTGTTATCCTGATTGTATTTCCACAGTACTTGAATTATCTCTTTCTAGCTGCTTGCAATATTTTCTCCTTGACCAGGGAACTCTGGAATTTGGCCACAATGTTCCTAGGAATTTCTCATTTTGGATCTCTTACAGGTGGTGATCTGTGGATTCTTTCAATATTTATTTTGCCTTCTGGTTCTAGAATCTCAGGGCAGTTTTCCTTGATAATTTCATGAAAGATGATGTCTAGGCTCTTTTTTTTGGTCATGGCTTTCAGGTAGTCCCATAATTTTTAAATTTTCTCTCCTGGATCTATTTTCCAGGTCAGTTGTTTTTCCAATGAGATATTTCACATTATCTTCCATTTTTTTCATTCTTTTGGTTTTGTTTTTTGATTTCTTGGTTTCTCATAAAGTCATTAGCCTCCATCTGTTCCATTCTAATTTTGAAAGAACTATTTTCTTCAGTGAGCTTTTGGACCTCCTTTTCCATTTGGCTAATTTTGCTTTTTAAAGAATTCTTCTCCTCACTGGCTTTTTATTTTATTTTTTTTTATTTTTTATTTTTTTTATTTTGTAATGTTTAACAATCACTGCCATACAATTGCGATTTTATCCCTCCCCACCTACTCCCCACTACCCCCCTCCCTCCCCACGACTGCATACAATTCTGTATAGATTCTACATATACTTTCCTATTGAGTATATTTTCACTATAGTCATGCTATGTAGTCAGACTAAGATAAATGAAAGAAATCGTATAACAAATCAGAACATGATACACAAACACATAAACACATCCTCACTGGCTTTTTGAAGCTCTTTTGCCAATTGAGTTAGCCTATTTTTCAAGGTGTTATTTTCTTCAGCATTTTTTTGGGTCTCCTTTTGCAAAGTGTTGACCTGCTTTTCATGCTTTTCTTGCATGTTTCTCATTTCTCTTCCCAGTTTTTCCTCCACCTCTCTAACTTGATTTTCAAAATCCTTTTTGAGCTCTTCCATGGCCTGAGACCATTGAATATTTATTTTGGATGTTTGGGATACAGAAGCCTTGACTTTTATGTCTTTCCCTGATGATAAGCATTGTTCTTCCTCATCCTAAAGGATGGGAGGAGATATCTGTTCACCAAGAAAGTCACCTTCTATGGTCTTATTTTTTCCCCTTTTTTGGGCATTTTCCCAACCAGTTACTTGACTTTTGGGTCCTTTGTCAAGAGCAGGGTTTACTCTGGGAATCTGTGAGATCTCAGTTCCTCCAAGGTGGCACGATCAAGCGTGTACTGGTCTGGACTTAGAGAGGGATTTTTACGCCCAGAATCTTAGCAATTACCTCTCCACAGCCACCTGTCCTCCAGTTCCACCAAGTCAGCACTGGGGGCTGATTTTCAGATAAGGTGGATTGGCAGGTCTGCCATTCAGTGTGAGACAAAGACCAGCCTGGCCAGGGCCTCCACCCAGGGCTGAGGTAAGACTCAGCTCTTCAGTGCCCTCAGGGGTTTTTACGCTCAAACCATGGGGTGGTCTAAGGGCTGCTGTGTAGCCTCTGTGGCTGCTGCCTGCTGCTGTGGCTATGGGAAGGCCCTTCTCCCTTCCTGGCCAGCTGATAAACCCCCATCACTGACCTTTGGTGCCTGTGGGTTGAGGGATCTGAGGACCCACTGCTGCAACTGGAGATTCCGCCCCCAAGGTGTCCTCCTACCAGAGTCTTGTCGCCCTGTGCTATGTGGCCAAGGCTGGGCTGTGCTCTTCTCCATGTCTGGCACAACTGGCATTTCCGTGGGCCTTTCAGGTCACCGTGGGCTGGAAATCTCCACTCTATTGTTCTCCACTTCCTCTGCTCCAGAATTTGTTGAGAGTCTCTCTCTACAGGTATTTTATGGGTTGTGTGGGGAGACCCTGCATAAGTGTGTCTTTCTAGTCTGCCATCTTGGCTCTGCCCCCCATAAAGGAAACATTGTGCAGGAAAAGCTCCAAATCACAGACACAGCCTGTGTCTCACTAGTACCAGTAGATGTGGCTGCTAGGAGGCACAATTGTGCACAGAGCTTCAGGCCTGGAGTTAGGACCACTCATTCTCTTGAATTCAAATCTGGTCTCAGACACTTACTATCTGTGTGACCCTGGGCAAGTCACTTCACCCTCTTTGCCTCAGTTTCCTCATCTGCAAAATGAACTGGAGAAGAAAATGGCAAATCCCTCCATTATCTTTGCCAAGAAAACCTCAAATGGGATCACGAAGAATTGGAAATGACTGAACAACAAAAAAACCCAGTAGATTATTAAATGCATCTAGGGAGAGGTTTGGTTTTCTGCTGTCATTTGTAGTTATGTTTATCACTAGCTAACTTCTGGCCTCTTTATGGTTGAGGCAAAAATTCTGATTACCAGATGCTTTGAGGCAAAGACATGAATAGAACATGTTACAGTTGTAGTTAGTTGGCAAACACCAGAGGGGAACAGCCGGCCTTCCCCTGGAATTACCTTCAGTCCTTGAAGAGGTGTGTATAACAAGTAGCTTTATCATTCTGAGTCTCTTGGTCTGAGATGCCTGTAGAAACCACAGAAAGGGACCAATATTTTTAAAACATCAAAGGGTTGTTGTGTTTGTCCTTCGTTACTGAAGAAGACCATGCCACCAGAGAAATGGTGACATGACTTGCACTTGACTTTGTTTTGAGTGAAGGAGGGCTGTGCAGGTCACCAGCCTCACTTCTCCTCCAGAGCCATCTGAATCCAGTGACCTGATACTCCTCAGGATGACTGGAGATGACCCAGAATGCACTAGGAGATCTTGGCCTCTTTAGGCCAAGGTCTATGCAGGTACTTAAGAGTCATTAATTGGAGATATTAATGAGCTATTACTGTTTAGTTTTGCTTTTAGGTGCTAGGCAGAATGTTGCGTAAGAAAGTGTTGTTACTATTAACCTGCTGGGAAACCACAAACGCTACTTCAGGACTCCCAACAAATAGCTAACTGGTGAAACTGGTTTTCTCTCCCTATGCTATTCTTGGTAAATTTTAAACCTGCATATATACTTATATATGTACGTATTAGAATTGTGGGTAGATTATGGCAAAGTCCTGTTAGAAACTGTGAGCAGATACATAGTCACGAGTTTGAAATCCACTTAGAGTGCTCACCCTCCTTTTTGCCCTTCTTAAAAACTATGAACTAGGTCTTTTGGAAGCAGTAGGTTGGGAAACAAGTTAAAGCATTTTTCATCCTTTTATCTTTCTAGAATTGATGAGATGGACCCATTTTCTGTGCTTAGATATCCTGGAATAGGATTTGACTCTAATAATTACATAGAAATGAAACATGTAAAAATAGATGTTGCATTCCACAAGACACCTTCCTACTCTATGTACACTCCTCTAAGCAAGAAGTTTGCAAATTCTTGAGCAACTGGAATTTATATTTAGGGATGGTTTGACTGAACAATTATTTAAACAAATTGTGGAGGAAGAACACTTTGAGTAGCACAAGATACTGGTTTTAAAGTGAAACTTTGTATTTCACAGGACTAAAAGAGATAAAATCAATGCTGAGACTTAAATAAACAGAATCGAAGATGAGTAGAATATGAATGAGCATAATCCCAGATGTAGCAGTGGTAACTGATGCACATGAAGCAAGAAAAATCAGTATCTTGAGTCTCTAATTCACAGAAAGTTTGCCATATGTTTCTCTTGCACTCCATCAGTCTTTGGTAATGAAATCGGGACTTTTACATATCCCCAGTCTGTCCTGGCTTCTTTTTTTAAGTACCACTACTCCAGCCTTTGGGAAAAACAAAAACAAAACATAGCTCCCAGTCTATGGGGTGATGCCTCAAGACCCCTCTTCCAGAAGGTCACAAATTCCTGCACTTCAACTCTTATATGATGAAGCGTATACTCGCTATTAGAAAATCCATTGCCTTTATCAGCCAGTGAGTGAGCTCCAGAATAAATTCAGAAATTTTAACTAGCTATTATATTGATCATTCTTGATTATATGACTTGGGAAGGTGTGCATGCTGGTAGCATGATCATTGGTGTACCTTAGAATATATACGTATTTATGCATGCACACACACATGTGTGTGTGTACATAAAATTCTCGGTTCATGGCTCTACAAGAAGCTCAGCAAAGAGATAATACTATGTCTAAGGAGAATTTCTCACACACTCCATAAAGGGGAGAAAATAAACTATAAGCAACCAGGGGTTATGAGTTACCCTTCTGTCACACGAGCTCTCTAAGTATGAGCCCACTCTGTACTTGAGGGAGATCATGACTCACATTTGGTAGAGTAGGTGGAGTGGTGGGGGGAGAGTATTTTATACCAACTATTTCTTACGATACACCCTTAGTAAATGTCCTTCTCAAAAAGTAACTTAAGATTGACTGATCAAATTGATTCTCAATGAATGTCTGTCAAAGAGAAAGTACAATGGTGGGCCTGAGCTCATGGCATGAGAGAAAGTCTTTTGTCTATTGCTTCTCAGGGGCAGCCTAGAACCATAAAGAGGACTTGCAGCCAGACTATCTCTTGGAGTTTCATACATCAGTAAGAGTGGGAGTTAGGATAAATATCTTCAGAGTTTATATAGGCTAATTGTAGAAGGTATGTGTGTGTGTGTGTGTGTGTGTGTGTGTGTGTGTGTGTGTGTGTGTGTGTGTGTGTAAGAGAGAGGGGGGCTTTCTATACCCTTATTTCAACAATTATAGATAGGATAAGAGGTAATGTGCTTTTGTGGCTAGATAAAGGCCTAGCTTCAGAACTAGGTAAAGTATAGATGGTGTATGCTCATCAGATTTTCAGATGACGCAAGGCTGAGAGGGAAGGATAGCTAATAGAATAGGTAGCTAGATGATAGAGTCAAGAGCCAAAAAGATCTTGGCAGGCAAGATCATTGGGTTTAATCTAACGGGATGAAATTCAATAGGAATAAATGCAAAGTCTTACACTTGGGTACAAAAAATCAGCCCCACAGTTATAATATGAGGAAGGCATGGTTACTTAACAGTAGTTCTTTTTTAAAAAAAGATCTGAAAATTTTAGTGTATCACACACTCAGGATGAGTCAGAAGTATGATACAGCAGATAGAAGAGTTAACAGGATCTTGATCTGAGGGCTATAGAATCTACAACAAGGGGTCTTACTTTAATAAGGAGCAAGAATGTGATAGTCCCACTATGCTCTGCCCTCATCAGGACTCATCGGCAGTACTGAGTTCAATTCTGGATGCCAATGTTAAAAAAAGAAATGGATAAACTTTGAAATCATCCAGTGGAGAGCAACCTTCATGATAAAGGTTTTGAGTCTTTGTCAAATGAAGATCAGTTGAATGAGATGAGACTATTTGGCCTGAGAAAGAGAAGACTCAATGGAGGCAACATAGCTGTATTCAAGTATTTGAAAAGGTATCTTGTGAATGAGGAATTCAAATATTCTTGCTTAGCTCTAGAGGAGAGAACCTGGAGCAATGGAGAGAAGCTACAAAAGTTTGATGTTAGGAAGAACTTCCTAGTAATTAGCACTATCTACAAATGGAAAGGGCTGCCAGAGGAGGTAGTGAACCCTCCCTCTTTGGAGGGTCTCAAGCAGAAGCTGGACAATCACTCATTGGGTATGTTATAGTGGGAACTGCTTTCATTTAGGGTTAGACTGGATGGCTGCAGAAGTCTTTTACAACTCTCAAATTCTGTGATCTTCTGAAAGAAGACCTGAGTTTAAAAGACCTGCCTCTGACACACACTATCTGTATGATAGTAAATCATTTATCTTCTCGGTGCTTTAGGCAATTCTTTAAGACTATAAATATAAGGGAAGGAGCCAAACTTCTTCAGGGAAGGTGCATTGATATACAGAGTGTCTGCTTCTTTATGCTGAGTTCCTTATATTAATGAGATCGCAGATCCACAATATGTGTGTTCATACAATCATTTCAATGCTCCAATCTGCATTCAGATTCCATCATTCTTTCTCTGAATGTGGATAGCATTTTCCATTATATGTCCTTTGGAAGTGTCTTGGATCATTGTATTGTTCAGAAGAACTAAGTTATTCATAGTTGTTCACTGAACAACATTGCTTTTACTATGTATGATGTTCTCCTGGTTCTGTTTACTTCACTTTGCCTCACTTCATATAAGTCTTTCAGGTTTTTCTGAAATTCACTCGCTCATCGTTTCTCATAGTAAATAGTATTCCATGACAATCATATACCACAACTTGTTCAGTCAATCCCCACTTGATGGGCATTCCCTCAATTTCCAATTCTTTGCCACCACAGAAAGAGCTGCTATAAATATTCTTCTACGTGTCCTTTTTTCATTTTTATGATTTCTTTGGGATACAGACCTAATTGCAGTATTTCTGGATCAAAAAGTATGCACTTCCAAATTTCTCTCAGAATTGTTGGATCAGTTCATAACTCAACCAATAATACATTAGTGTCCTAATTTTCCAATATCCTCTCCAACACTTATCATTTCCCTTTTTATATTAACCAATCTGATGGGTGTGAGGTGGTTAACAACCTCAAAGTTGTTTTATTTTGCATTTCTCAATTAATAGTGATTTAGAGTATTTTTTCATATGACTATAGAAAGCTTTGATTTCTTCATCTGAAAATTGCTTATTCATATCCTTTGACCATTTATCAATTGGGGAATGACTTGTATTTGACTCAGTTCTCTCTCTATTTGAAAGAAGAGTTCTTTACTAGAGATACTTGCTATGAAAACTGGTTTTTTTTTCTGTTTTCCTTCTAACCTTGGTTGCACTGGTTTTAATTATGGAAAGACTTTCAAATTTAATATAATCAAAATTATCCTTTTTGCAATTTGTAATGTTCTCTATCTCGTTTGATCAAAAAATTTCCCTTTCTCCATAGATCTTAGAGATGAACTATTCCTTACTCTCCTAATTTGCTTATGGTATTAAACCTTATGTGTAAACCATGTACCCATTTTGATGTGGTCATTATCTCTAATGAAATCATCTATTATTTCTTTGATTTGCTCTTTGACCCATCAGTTCTTTAAGACTGAACTATTTCATCTCCACTTCTAATTTAATTGTTTCCTTAGTGGATCTTTATTTAACATGATTTTTTATTGAATTGTGGTCCATAAAAGATGTTTAATAGTTTAATAGTTTTACTGATCTCCATTTGTTTGTGAAACTTTTATGCCCTAATTCATAAGTAGTTTTTTTTTTTGTAAAATCACCATCTATACTTGAGAAAAATGAATATTCCTTTCTAATTTCATTCAATAATCACTAGAAGTCTGTTCCATATAGCTTTTTCTAAAATTCTTTTCAGGATCTTAATATGTTTCTTGCCAATTGTTTTCATTAGATCTGAAAGAGGTATATTGAAGTCCTCCACTGTTATAGTTTTACATTCTATTTCTTCCAACGATTCACTTAGCTTTTCTTTAAGATATTACCCCATGATGTCATTGATCCTCTTCAAAAATGAAGGGTGAATAGCAGCAACAAAAGTTCAATAGTCGGTACAAACATTCCCTTCCAAATTCCATGGAGACTCTCATTTCTTTTCCCATTTTTTCTCTAGTGCTCTAATTTCATTAACAAAATAATTTAGAACTCTTAACTTGTTTTATTTCTTCCATCATTTTTAGTTAATTTTTGTCCAACTTGTGTTTTTCTTTTAGGGTTTGCTTGGAGATATTTTGGAATCATTCTCTTTTTTCTAGTTTTGTGTCCTGGATCATGAATCACCATAATTGCTCTTTTTTTGTTTACTCATTCTTCTAGCCTTCCTTTCCAAATTGGAACTTTGTGTTAGGGCCAGACACAATGAAATTCCAAAGGGGACATCTGAATATTGCTTGGTTCTCTTTTGTATTCTTTTGTGTCTTGAGACTCTGGATATTGAATACTTTGCTTTTCAATGATCTTGGACTGGGGACCTGTAAGCTTTCAATGAGTCAAGAGCTGTCTGATCCAGGGTAAAGTCTGAGTGCTGACATCTTGGTCTGCACTTTGCAAGTTTCTTACCCTGTTTAATTCTGAAAAGTGAGAATAGCCATGAGCAACAGGCATACAATTACAAGAGTATTGTAAGGACAAATAGCTATGAAAGACTTATGAACTCTGATCAACACAATGACCAATCACAATTTCAAAGGACTCATGATGAAACATGCTTCTCACCTGCAGATAGAGAGAAATATTGGACCAGAGATGGAGTAAATTACCTATATGTATGTATAGATGTATGTATATGCATTGCACATATGCCCATTATGTATTACATACCTGTATGTATATGTATAACATACATTCCAATGAGGAAATTTATTTTATTTGACTATATATATATATATATATATATATATGTTTGTAGAATGTTTTCCTTTTCATACTTTTTCCATGGAAGAGGAGGAATGAGAGGAGAGAAGGGAGAGGGAGAGAATTTGTTCCTGAAAATAAAACAAATTTCTAACAAAAGATCACTGATAACTTTGGAGAGAACAGTTGTGGTTTCATGATAAGCTCCCTAACCAGATTACAGAGGCTTAAGAAGTGAATGAAAGGTGGGGAAATAGTATAGTTTTTTTTAAGGAGTTTGAGTACTAAGTATAGACTTTTTTCAAAGTGGGGTATAGGATGATAATTAATAGAAATGATGGTATTTAGTGATGGGCTTTTGAGAATGAGCAAACAGGCATGGTTGTAAGCAATGAGCTAGTAGGTAGAGAGAGAGACTGAAGGAGAAAGGGGATGATAATGAGGGCACTCTGTTCACATTAAATAATTTGACTGATTTTAATAAGGGCAGTTGTGGTCCTGAATGATTAATCAACATTTATTGTCAACTGTGAGCTAGGCACTATGCTAGGCAATAGAAATTAAAAGATAAAAGTGAAACATTGTGAGTTTATAGCCCAACAGGAGAAGACAGTAGGTAAATAAATCATAACGGATAAAATAACTACAATTTAATTGTGTAGGAGGGCACTGAAAGCTGGAGTATGGGGGAACCCTTAACATAGGAAATTACCTTTTAGGAGAAACTTGAAGGAAACTTGGAGTTCTCTGAGTAGGAGATAAGGAGGAAGAGCATACCAGACATGGGGGATAGCCAATAAAAAGGCGCAAAGATTGATGATGGACTTTTGATGGAGGCCAGTTTGGCTAGACTGGAGGGTAGATTGGGTGTATGAATTAGGCTTCAAAGCTAAGTTATTACAGTGTTTTTAAGGGTATTAAATTATCCAATGAGAATTTATGTTTAATCCTTGTCCCAGTTGGAATTTATGGAGTGGATAAATGACCTGCACTTTGGGAAATTAACTTTTGTCAGCTACGTGGGAAATGCATTATGGTGAGAAGATATTTGAGTTAGAGAAGCTTGCTAGGACACTTTTGTAATAGTCTAGGTGAGAAATGATAAGAATCTTGACTTCGGTAGAGGCTGGAGGAGCCCTTATCATTTCTCTTAATAACGTCGTCATTTTATCTCTGCCTCTGTTTTGACACGTAATGAAAATACTGTGGTCTGTAACATGCAATGTAAGGGGGATCTTGCTGAAGGAAACAAAAAGGAATTCGAGTTAGAACAACAAGGGAAGAGCTGATAACCACAGGAACTAGTTGGGGCAATCTCTTGGGATTGCGAATTTAGTCTATTTATTATCTATGATCTCACTTTGAGTGCCAATTATGATGAATCACCAACTTATCACGTAAGGCAATGTTGACAGTCTTCAAGCCCTCATAAGAAGATGTCAGTCATGATGGCATTTTATTATGTAAGTAATCAGGACTGTGCATTTGCCTATAACCTGTCAAATGTCAATGTATCTGAGGAGACCAAGAGATTTCTGTTGTTGTTCGGTCATGTCTGACTCTTCGTGACCCCATTTGGGGTTTTCTTGGCAAAGATATGAGACTGGTTTTCCATTTCCTTCTCCAAATCATTTTACAGATGAGGGACTAAAGGACTAAAGTAAATAGAGTTAAGTGACTTGCCCATACAGCTAGTAAGTGTCTGAGGGCAGATTTGAACTCATGAACATGAGACTTCCTAACTCCAAGCCCAGTGCTCTATCCACTGTACCACTCAGCTGCCCCTACTTTTTCACTCTATGATAGGACTCTATAACAGATGTCAATAACATTCATCAGAGATCTCTTATCAGACACAGGCCACAGGACTATGGGCACATCAGACCTTGAAGGAAGCCCTTTTTTGTCCACTTAGTTGGTGAGAAAAGAAGGGGAGAAAGGTAGGGGAATGGAAGAAAAGCGAGGAAAGGGGAAGGAAGAGAAAGGAAGGGAACGGAAAGGAGAGGGGGAAGGGAAGGGAAATGAGAAGGGAAGGGAGAAAGGAAGGAGAAAGGGAAGGGAAGAAAGAAAAACATTCCAGAATGTGACAAAAGGCTAAAATAACTTTCAGATCAAAACTCAAAATTATTTTTTAAAAATAATAATAAAGTCCAGAGTGAGTATCCTTTGTCACTGAGTCTGACCTGCCTGGAAAAAAATAAATCAATAAAATAAAGGGGGAAAAGGGAAATAAATATTATCTAACCACTAGCCAAGTAAGTACAACATGATAGGGGCAGCTAGGTGGTGCAGTGGATAGAGCACCAGTGCAGGAGTCAGAGGGATCTGAGTTCAAATCTCACCTCAGACACTTGACACTCACTAGCTGTGCGACCTTGGGCAAGTCACTTAACCCCAATTACCTCATCCTGGGTCATCTCTAGTCATCCCGATGAATATCTGGTCACTAGATTCAGATGGCTCTAGAGGGGAAGTGAGGCTGGTGACGTGCACAGCCCTCCCTCACTCAAAACAAAGTCAAGTGCAAGTCATGTCATTATTTCTCTGACGGCATGGTCTTCTTTGGCAACAAAGGACGAACACATACACAAGGTGGTAGTCAGGCTGTGAGAGTACTTTCCTGACAGTTATCTGCAGTGTGCTTTAGTGGTCACCAGATGGCACTCTTTCCATACTCCAGAGTAGTATGTTTTTCTAGCTGTATGGCATTGACTATCCCAACATTACCTATATACATACACATGTGTGTTTGTATATGTATGTGTGTATATGTATGAGTGTATATATGTGTACGCGTATGTATATGTGTATACACATGTGTATATATGCATACATACATGTGGGTATCTGTATGTGTATATATATGTGTGTTTATATGTATATAATATATACATTTCATATATACACATATATGAAAATCACTCCTTTATTCCAGATCCTTTTGGTTTTTTTTATTTGGGGGCAGGGATAGTGAAGAGAAGTCCTTTTCTCATTCATGACCAACTAACCATTTCTAGGACATGGGCTCTTTGCTTTTTAATAGCCATGTGATTTATTAAGTCAACAAGTGTTAAGCACTTTCTGTATGCCAGACACTGTGCCAACTAAGCACTGGAGATACAAGGAAAAGCAAAAAGAAAGGCCCTTCTCTCAAGAAGCGCATGGTCTACTGGGGAGACAGTGTGTCAACAAATAAGTACAGCCAAGCTCTAGACAGGATAAATAAGCAGTAATCAAGAGAGGTGAGGCACTAGAATAAAGGGGGAACAAGGAAAGGCTTCTTGTAGAGGGTAAGATTTTAACTGGAACTTGAAGGAAGCCAAGGAAGGCAGGAGGCAGAGATGGGGAAAGAAGGCATTCCAGGCATGGGACACAGCCAGCGGAAATGCCCAAAGGTGAGAAACACATAATAAGGTAACTTTAACTTGGAAGAACAGCAATATTGACTGAAGAGAACTTTTAAATGATATACTGCAATGAAACTGTTGGCTAGGACCATCTCCACATTCTCCCAACTTTTTCTCAGCTAATAGGGAGGAAAAAGAAAAGGCAGGAATTGGGGCTTTCAATACTCAATGAAAATGGTGTGACAAACACCCTGAGAAAACAAGGGGGAAATGTTGGGTTATTCTGATTTCTCATCCAGGCTCACAAAATCAGAGGTCCCTGGACCTGCACCAGAACTGGAATCTTATTGACCAGTCTCTCTCCAACTGTCCCCCCTCATTGGCCTAACCCCTCTCTTATTTCAATGAATGGAAAAGGTCAAGATTAGTATAGTTTAGCTCTTCTAGTGGTATGTCCACTCATTGGTCATGGGATAAAGGTCTCAAATTTACAGAACCAAATTATAGACATTTACAATATGCTAGTAAGTCTTGTCATTTCTATCTGCTCAACATCTATCCTATATATCCCTTTCTTTCCATGTATCCTGGGGCAGGCTCTGATCACCTGATGCCTACACATTAGCCACTAGAAGTCAGTAGTCACAAGTCTCTCCCCACCCCAGTCCAGCCTATATACTCCAACTGCCATTTTGATTTTCCTAAAGCAGAGGTTTGACCATGGCATCCCTTTTCTCAAGTAACTCCGGCAGTTCCTTGTTTCCTCCAGGATCAAATATAAAATTCTCTGTTTGGTGTTTAAAGTTCTCACAACTGGCCCCTTCCTATTTTTCCGATCTTCTAATACTTTATTCCACTGCCCACATTCTATGTTACAACTCTTCTGACATTGCTGACAATTTCTATCAGCCCAGCTTTCCATCTCCTGACTCCATGTTTTTGTGCTGGCTCTCCTTCTCCTCATTCCAGAAATGTTCTCTAGTCTCACCTCTAGCTCCTAGCTACCCTAGCCTTAAGACTCAGCTCAAATCCCGCAGGTGTTCTTTCTCAGTCACCACCCCTTCCCCCACTGCCAGTGCCCTCCCTATGAGATTGTTTTCTGTCTGCTCAGTACATTTCTTATATATTTGGTTATTTGTGAGCTGCTTGAGGGCAAGGGTCATATTCTTGTCTTTCTTTGTATATTCAGTGCTTATTATAATCCCTAGACTAGGCTATCTCTGATCATCCTGATGGATATCTGGCCATTGGACCCAGATGGAGCTGGAGGAAAAAGTGGGGCTGGTGACTTGGAACAGCTCTGCCTCACTCAAATCCAATTCAATGCAAATCATGTCATCATCTCCCTGACACCATGATCCTCTTTTAAGAATGAGGGACAGGGGACAGAGCTAAGATGGCAGAGTAACAGCACACACTTTCTAGAGTGCTGCCCCCTAGCTCAGTCAAATGCCTGTAAAAAAATGGCTCTAAATTAATTCTGGAGCTGCAAAACCCATAGAATGATGGAGTGAAGTAAATCTCTAGCCCAGGACAGCCTGAAAGGTCACTGGGAAGTGTCAATCATGCTGCTGGAGGCAGGGTGCAGTCCAAAATGGGCCCCACTGACACAGACAGGACCTGAGCAGGCCTTGAGAAGACTGAATCTCTCTCATCTGTGGCAGTTTCCAGACTTCAGGACCCCACAACACTGAGGATAAGTTGGAAAGTCAGTGGAAAAGCTCCATGGGACCAGTGTGGGAGAGTGGAGTAGTCTGACCCCAGGCCCAGGGCTGCATGGGGGGAAAGGGGCAGAGGAACCCTTAGCAGCCACAGCAGCAGCAGAGGCAGAGACAGAGACTGTTTCTGGAACTCTAGGCCCACAGATTGTGGGGGAATCGAGGGACTGACAGTACCCCCCACCCCCACTGGAAGTAGAGATCTATCTTGACAAAAAGCTCGAAAGTCAAGTAAATGGCTGGGGAAATGAGCAAAAATCAAGAAAAGAATCAGATGATAGAATTTTACTTTGCTGACAAGGAAGACCAAAACATGCAAACAGAAGACAACAAAGTCAAAGCTCCTCAATCTAAAGCCTCCAAAAAAAAAAAATGAGTTGGTCTCAGTCCATAGAAGAGCTCAAAAAGGATTTTGAAAATCAAGTAAGAAAAGTAGAGCAAAAATTGGGGAAAAAACTGAGAGTGATGCAATAAAACTATGAAAAACAAGTTGACTGCTTTCTAGAAGAGACCCCAAAAAAATGCTGAAGAAAATAAAACTGTAAAAATTAGATGAATCCAAATAACAAAAGACATCCAAAAAGTCAATGAAGAGAAGAATGCCCTAAAAAGCAGAATTGGCCAGATGGAAAAGGAGGTCCAAAAGCTCACTAAAGAAAATAATTCATTAAAGATTAGAATGAAGTAAATGGAAGCTAATGACTTAATGAAAAATCAAGAAATTATAAAACACAACCAAAGGAATGAAAAAACAGAAGACAATATGAAATATCTCATTGGAAAAACAACTGACCTGGAAAATAGATCCAGGAGAGACAATTTAAAAATTATGGGACTCCCTGAAAGCCATGATCATAAAAAGAGCCTAAACATCATCTTTCATGAAGTTATCAAGGAAAACTGCCCTGATAGTCTAGAACCAGAGGGTAAAATAAATATTGAAAGAATCCACTGATCACCTCCTGAAAGGGATCCCAAAAGGAAAACTCCTAGGAATATTGTAGCCAAATTCCAGAATTCCCAGGTCAAGGAGAATATATTGCACTCAGTCAGAAAGAAACAATTCGAGTATGGTGGAAATACAATCAGGATAACACAAGATCTAGCAGCTTCTACATTAAAGAGATCACAGGGCTTGGAATATGATATTCCAAAAATCAATGGAATTAGGATTAAAACCAAGAATCACCTACCCAGCAAAACTGAATATGATACTTCAGGATAAACAATGGTCATTCAATGAAATAGAGGACTTTCAAGTACTCTTGATGAAAATACCAGAGCTAAATAGAAAATTTGACTTTCAAGCACAAGAATCAAGAGAAGCATGAAAAGGTAAACAGGAAAGAGAAATCATAAGGGACTTACTAAAGTTGAACTGTTTACATGGAAAGATAATATTTGTAACTCTTGAGACTTTTCTCAGTATTTGGGTAGTTGGAGAGATTATATACATATAAACAGAGGGCACATTATGAGTTGACTAGGAAGGGATGATATCTAAAAAATAAAATTAAGGGGCAAGAGAGGAATATATTGGGAGGAGAAAGGGAAAAATAGAATGGGGCAAATTATCTCACATAAAAGAGGCAAGAAAAGTATTTTTCAATGGAAGGGAAGAGAAGGGGAGTGAGAACGAAAAAGTGAAACTTATTCTCATCACATTTGGTTTAAGGAGGGAATGACATGCTTACTCAATTTGGTATGAAACTCTATCTTAAACTACAGGAAAATAGGGGAGAAGGAGATAAGTGGGAGTTGGGGGTATAACAGAAGGGAGGGCAAATGGGGGAAGGGAGTAATTATAAGTAAATACTTTTGAGGAGGGATAGGGTCAAAAGAGAGAATAGAATAAATGGGGGGCAGGATAGGATGGAGGGAAACATAGTTAGTCTTCCACAACATGACTTTTATGGAAGTCTTTTGCATGACTACTCATGTATAACATATATCAAATTGCTTGCCTTTTCAGTGGGAATGGGTGGGGAGAGAGGAAGGCAAAGAAGTTGGAACTCAAAGTTTTAAAAACAGGTGTTAAAAATTGTTTTTACATGAAACTGGGAAATAAGATATACAGGCAATGGGGTACAGAAATCTATCTTGTCCTCCAAGAAAATAGAGGGGATATATAAGAAAAGGGAGGGATATGATACAAGAGAGGGCAGATTGGGAGAAGGAGTAATCAGAATTCATGGTGTCTTGGGGTGGGTGAAGGAGAGAGATGGGGAGAAAATTTGAAACTCAAAATCTTGTGGAAATGAATGTTGAAAACTAAAAATAAATAAATAAATTGGAATTTTAAAAAGAATTTTAAAAAAAGAAAGACTGTAGAAATCAGGGGGGAAAAGAATGAAGGACAAACCACAATAATCCATAGAAAACAACAAGGGCCTAATAAACATTTGTTGATGGATGGACAATCTAAATAATCTATGAGTCTTAGCACCCTATAGCCCCATCCTTTCCACTGCCCCAGTCACTCCAAAAGCAGGAAAGAAGAGAACTCACACAGGCCCAAGGGCTACTTTGCAGTTTCCTAGGTTTTGTGGTTGAGGCTAAGAAATGCATCACCAAACAGTCTTTGGTTGGTTGTTTTCTTTAGAGTCAAGGTATACAGTGTATCCAACTCTGACTGATCAGACCAATATGATCTTGGAATGCTCTATCACAGGTCAGGCACAAATAGTCCATGTGAACATTTGAGGTGGATTCTCTAAATGTGTGCATCTCTCATTTCTTTTGAGCTACTTCAATTCTGCTTTACTCATAGAACATAGCTCCTTCTTTGAGGGTACACCATGCTGCATGCCCCTATGCCAATGTCTCCCATGTCACACAATCAATTCCAAAGTTCTTTTTTCTTATTTTCACAGAACTAGTTTATCTTTTTCTCCTCCCCATCTCCATTTGATATTGGTCAAAACATACCATTGACCATTTAGTCTAAAAAATGCATTATGCCTGTGCATATATACCAGTTACTTTATGCATAATAAAGGAATGGGGGAAGGGAATCAAAGAAGAGAGAAAACTATTCTGCAGTAGTCAGGATATGGATGAACCAAATCTTAGTTTTCTAATTGTGAATGTATTGTTTTCTTTGGGAGCACAGTCCTGGAGTAGAGTTGTATATTCTTTTTTTTAGTAAGTGTCTCCTGTCTGCTGTTGGAATACATCAATTGTATCTTCATCCTCCCTTTCCAACTGTGCAGGTGTATCTGTTTCATTGATTGGTTGCCCATCAGATCGGAATCTGATCTGCCTCACTGACAAACCGTATCATTCACAACAGACTTCCATTAGTTTACTAAGTGGTGTATGCCTCTTAATCTTAAATTGTACCACTGAACCATCTTGCTCTGTCACCTTCAAATTAAATTGTGAAAAGGAGGCACCAGAATGGTGTTTTCCAAGAGAAGCAGGGGGAGCAGCAGTGGCAAGAGCAGGAGGAGAAGGAGGAAGATGATGGTGGTGATGGTGAGGAAGAGAAGGAGAAGAAAGAGGAGGAAGAGGGAGAGGAACTTTAATGGTTCTTTCAAGTGAAAAATGTGAAATTTCTTTCAACAGCAAATATGTTGTTTTAAGCAATTAAAAAATTGTTAGATGTCATTTATGTAAAGCTATCAGTCAAGACCAGAGCATATCACTAAAGGCAATGTCTGAGATATAAAGCCAGATAACCAGTGATTAGCACAGACAGCAATGTTCCCTTTAAGTGCACATTGGGAAAGAATGCAGTTTATGGGTAGGCTGTACTCATTCTTTAGAATCTAGGTGCCAAATTTCAAGAAGTTTCCCAGAAATTGAAGTCAAGCTCATTGGCTTATAGTTCAAAGTTACTATGATTTTTCTCTTTAAAAAAAATCAGAGCATTTGTCCTTCTCCATGTCCTCCTCATGGTAATTCTCCTCTTTTCTATACCCTTTCAAATATCATTGAGAAGTTCTTCAATTACAACTGCCACTTCTTTCCGGATCTAAGGATGTAGTTCACCCATAACAAATGACTTGAATTCAAGGGCAACTAGGTGTTCTCTTACTATTTCTTTACTTATCTTGGGTATCAATTCTGAGTTAACTACATTTTTAAAAAATTTTCATTTTTAACACACTTCATATCACACAAAACAATTCCAATCTTTGGTCAGGTAATATTTCTTTTAAAGTATTTACAATATAGACCACAAACGAATTTTTTTTAACATTATCCAACTGAGACACAAATAATGACTATGTATGCTAACTTCATAAGCCCTTGACCTAATTGTCTCCACACTGTTACTAAGCATTAGAGGACCCTAACTTATTGTTGTTGGTCTAAAGTTCTAAGCCTAATAGCTTAATTTTAGACTTGACCTTAGATGTTCCTCTACCAACAATCTATAATTTGATTGATCTGGTATTAAGCTTACAAACCTTTTGACTATAGGAAATTGCCACTAAGAGTAGGGATATTGCAGGGAAAAAAATATATCCCCAACTTCATGTCAGTTCCAGGCAGGAGTAGAGTATCAACTTGCATTCAATGAGGCTTAGAGTCTGCCAGGTGTCAGTGAGAAAATTGAGTCAGGAGAATCCTACCTCAGCCCAGGCTGAACAGCCACTCTCCTACCCTTCCCATGAGATCACCTTTTTCAGTTCCTACCAACATCTCACAGGCTTACTGGCATCATGAATCGGAGTTTCAGACAGCATTTTTTGCTATCCATACCTGGAATTAGACTTAGAATAACAGTCACTTAATCCAAAATTCTTAAGAGAGACCTTGAGAGTGTTCTTGTATCTCTCTGAGTACCATGTGAACCCCTGCCTTGTGTGAATTCTCTGCAAGCATACATTTGATTTTGGAACAACACGGCTAGCACAGTGGAGTTGTATTCTCCATAGGGGATCACTAAATAGATTTCTAATGAAAAGCCTCTTGATGCTTAAGCTGGCTTCTCAGAACTTGGCAGATCTTATGCTCTTCTCGTACAGCCTCTGAGCAGTCAGGGTCTCTTCTGTGCCAGGATGAAGCATTGGAAGCCTTCTGACCCCTCTGGCCGAAAACCTCAATGGTCAGAAGGATGCGTGCATCTCTAAAAATCAGTGAAGTGAACTTCTGCTCCACAGAAAGTTTCTGTTTTCTCTGAGCTTCTTTTAGATCTAGGAACACCTTTGAGAAGTAGCCTGAAGGTAAACAGTGAAGTGTACAGAAAAGAGAGAGCAGCGTCTTTTCCGTTCTGTCCCGGGGTCAGTAAACAGAAACATGGCTTGAGCTTTCTGCTGAGTTGGTCTTATCTACACCACCATCTGCCACTACTAAAGGGCATTCAACTGGACCTTACCTACATAAGCAGAGAAGGCTGCTCCAGAAAGTGGGGAGAACCTGGTGGGTGGGGCATCAAGAGGAGGGAGGAGACTATGATGGAGATGGAGGAAAGACTGGAAGAGTTTGTGTGAATTAAAGCTGTATCTACTGAGCCTCCACTGTGTACAAAGTATAATGATGGTATATTGATCTTAGTGGGGGCAGGGCATCAATCTCCCCTTCCTCGTCCCTTTTCCTTCTTCTCTATTCACTTCAGAAACATCATTACGTGCATTCTGAGAAAGGATAGTGGCTACCACAGTGCAGCAGCAGCTGAGGGTAGGCCTGAGGGTGGCCAAGGAAATGGGTGCAGAGAATATTGGGAGTCCATCCATCTCGTACCTTCTGTGGCTCTATGGGCTGGATACTAGTGAGATGACATGAAAGAAAGAAGAAATGGCATCTGTCCTGGTGAGGGATGGAGAGGGGTATGGGGAGAGGGAGAGGAAATGGGGAGAAGAGGATAGATCTAAAGCAGCATCTCTAGGACTCTCCTCCTGATTGTGTCTCTATGTGTCTCCCTCAGTCCCCATGGTTCTGCCACCATCTCCCATCTCTCTAACTCTTTTGCATGTATACAAATTCATACAAACAAATGTACATACCATCCTTCACCCCGGCTCTAATAAAAGACCTTACTGACAGGAGAAATTTAGGTAGGTGAAATAAAGGTGACCAAAATCTTCCTAGGAGACCAGAAGATTGCCCTGTGTTGTTTCAAGAGGATGGCCTGAAAGATTCAGTCCTGCCCTCCTGCACAGCATAGGTGCCCCCTCTGACCTGAATCCTTGCCTGATTGACCCATTTGTCATCTCTCTTTGTCTGTTTCTCTGTCTCTGTCTCTATCTGTCATTTGTACTGTCTCTGTCTCTGACTTTCTCTGTTGCTGTATCTGTCTGACTCTGTCTTTGTCTGTTTCTGTCTCTGACTTTGTACCTCTCTCTCTCTTTCTGTCTCTGCACCTCTCTCTTTCTCTGTCTCTTCTCTCTTCCATCTGCACATAGCCTGTCCTCTGAACTGATTCCTTCTTCTACCCCCACCCCTCCACTCCTGCCCCAGCCACAAAATCTGTACTTAAAGGATTTGGAAATTAACTTTTAAATGCCATCTGAAGTAGAAATAGAAATCAACATAAAAGACAATGCAAAACAGATTGCAATAATGAATTTTTCCCTTTTTCTCTCCATCTCAGCCAATGGAAAAATAATGGAAGGGAAAGGAATTGGTATGTAAACATCAGCAGAGATTTTTCCAGCAGAGTTCCTAGAAAGCCAGGAGAAAGGATCTGGGACCAGGACTCCACTTTGCTTCATCAAATGCAGCTGCTTCTTTTGCCCTGATCTGATTTTGTCTGCTTTCCCAGGCTTGGACACTCTCAAACCTCCTCCTGCTAGCTCTAGCCTGCTCGCTGTATGCAAATCTGCTCCCATCTCCCTACTGTAATAAACCTTTGCAAAGGAATGTCTGTCCAAACTTGGCACTCCTTCCTTGTAGTAGAGGAATAAATGTCCCTCCATGACTTGTTCACGCTGCATGTAACAGGACCCTGACCCAGCTGCAAGATTTTGTAGTTTCTCTGATTTCTGTACTGTGCCACATGAAGCTCATTATTGAGACAACTTCAACCAGAAAGATCTCATTAGCGTCAGTACTCCACTTCATCTCTACTTCTCTGATTGGAGAGTGAAACTCTCCAATGATGAAACTCTGGACCTCCACTTAAGGATAAGAGCTCAGCTCCCAAGTCTTCTAATTTCTCACCTGCCTGCTGTCTCCTTCCACCCACCTCTACCCCAATTTTCAATTTCCTTCTGTCTGTTGTGCTTGATACATGCTTATTGACTGATTAACTGACTGACAAGTGTGTTTCTGGTAAACATTTTTGTTGGATTTTGCTTTCTAATCCAGTCTACTATCCTCATATTTTATTGGTGGGTTCAACTCATCCACATTAAGAGTTACATTAGTTTTTACTTCCTTCCATCCTATTCTCATATACTTTTTCATCTCTATACTCCTCTCTTCCTGCTTATTTCAAGTTATTATCCTATAAGGAGGTAGATTTAAGATGGTGGAGAGAAACCAGGAAGCTGCCTGAGCTCTTTCCAGTTTCATTTGGAAACGATGTTAAATCAAACATCTAAACAGATTCTAGAGCAGCAGAATCCAAGAAAAGATGACATGAAATAATTTTCCAGGTGTTTGTCACTTGGGTAAAAGGGGAGCACAGATGATGTCCAGGCAAGCCAGTGGGAGTCTCTTACCTGCAGCACAGATCAACAATCAAGGGTCAGTGATTCTAACTCAGCAGGCCAGTGGCACAACAGACCAATGCCAGAATCCAGGGCACAACGAGGGCAACTAGGCCGCACCACCTCAGTGGAGTTGGCAAGCTGCAAATGCCTGAGATCCCAGTGTGACAAGCTAGCGATCAGACTCCTGGCCCCCAGTGCAAGAAGCTTGGAATGGTACCTCCTTTGCCCCAGCAACAGAGCTCAATTTTAAAAGTCATGAAATAGGCTGAGAAAATGAGTAAGAAACAGCAAAAGAACCCTGACCATAGAAAGCTGCTATGGTGACAGGAAAGATCAAAACACAAACTCAGAAGAGAACAGTATTGTCAAAATGTCTACATGCAAAGCCTCAAAAGGAAATATGAATTGTTCTCAATACCAAAAAGTCCTCTTGGAAGAGTTCAAAGTGGATTTTAAAAATCAAGTAAGAGAGGTGGAAGAAAAATTGGGAAAAGAAATGAGAGAAAAGAGAAATACAGGAGAATTATGAAAAAAAAGTAAACAACTTGGAAAAGGAAGCACAAAATTGACTGAAGAAAACAACTCCTTAAAAAAAAAAGAATTAACCAGTGGGGAGAAACACTGAAGGAAACAAGTCCTTTAAAAGTAGAATTGGCCAAATGGAAAAGGAGGTACAAAAGCTAACTGAAGAAAATAATTCCTTAAAAATTAGAATTGTTCAAGCAGAAGCTGATGACTCTATGAGACTTCAAGAATCAGTCAAGTAAAATTTTTAAAAATGAAAAAATAGAAGAAAATGTAAAATACCTCATTGAAAAACAGCTCACCTGGAAAATAGCTCCAGGAGAGATAATTTAAGAATTATTAGACTACATGAAACCATGACCAAAAAATAGAGTCTGGATAATATCTGTCAATCAAATGCAGAAAGGCAGAAATATTAGATGTGTTCTTTTCAGATAATGATGTAATAAAAATTACGTGTAATAAAGGGTTATGGAAAGATAGGCTAAAAACTAAAAACCAAATAATCTAATCTAAATTAATCATCTAAGAATGAGTGGGTCAAACAACAAATCATTGAAACAATTGATAATTTCATCAAAGAGAGTGACAATAATGAGACAGTATATCAAAACTTATAGGATGCAGCCAAAGCAGTTCCTAGGGAAAATTTTATATCTCTAAATGCTTACATGAATAAAATAGATAAAGAGGAGGTCAATAAATTGGACATGCAACTAAAAAAGGTAGAAAAGGAATAAATTAAAAATCCCCAAATAAATACCAAATTGGAAATTCTGAAAATCAAAGGAGAGATTAACAAAAATTAAAAGTAATAAAACCATTGAACTAATAAATTAAACTAAGGACTGGTTTGTGGGGGAAAACCAATATATAGATAAACACGTGTCTATTCTGATTTTTAGAAAGAAAGAAGAAAAAACAAATTATTAATGTTAAGAATGAAAAGGGTGAATTCACCACCAATGAAGAGGAAATTAAAGCAATATTTAGGAGATATTTTGCCCAACTGTAGGTCAATAAATCTGACAATGGATGAATATTTACAAAAAATATATAAACTGCCTAGATTAAAAGAAGAGAAAATAAAATAACCCCATTTTAGAAAAAAGAAATTGAACAAATCATCAATGACCTCCCTAAGAAAAAAACCTCCAAGGCCAGATGGATTTGCAAGTGAATTCTATCAAACATTTAAAGAACAATTCTTTCCAATACTATATAAACTAATTAGAAAAAATAGGTGAAGGAGTCCTACCAAATTCCTTTTATGACAATGAAAGAAAATTATAGACCAATTTCCCTAATGAATATTGATACAAAAAATTAAATAAAAGATTTGCAACAATATTACAACATTTTATCATGAGGATAATATACCAGGAGGGATTTATACTAGGAATGCAGGGTTGGTTCAATATTAGGAAAACTATCATCCTAATTGACATAACAATAACAAAACTAGCAGAAACCATATGATTATCCAATAGATGCAGAAAGAGCTTTTGACAAAATACAGCACACATTCCTATTAAAAAACACTAGCAAGCACTGAAATAAATGGAGCTTTCCTTGCAATGATAACCATTATCTATCTAAAACCAGCAACAAACATTATATGTAATGAGGATAAGCTAGAAGCATTGCAAATGAGATCAGGGATGAAACAAGGATGCCCATTATCATGACTGTTTTCCAATATTGTACTAGAAATGTTTGCTTTAGCAATAAGAGAAGAAAAAGAAATTGAAGAAATTAGAATAGGCAATGAGGAAACAAAACTATCATCTTTGCAAATGATATGATGGTATTCTCAGAGAATTCTAGACAATCAACTAAAAAAGTCATTGAGAAAATCAACAACTTTAGCGAAGTTGCAGGATATAAAATAAACCCACATAAATCATCAGCATTTCTATATATTACTAACATAGCCCAGCAGCATGAGATAAAAAGAAAAAATTCCATTTAAAATAACTGTAGATAATATAAAATATTTGGGAGTCTACCTGCCAAGACAAACCCAAGAACTAAATGAACCCCATTGAAAAACACTCACACAAATAAATTCAGATCTAAACAACGGGAAAAATATCAATTGTTCATGAGTAGGCTGAGCTAATATAACAAACATAGCTGTTCTACTTTATTAACTTATTAAGGGCCATACCAATGAAATTACCAAAAATTATTTTATAGAGCTAGAAAAAAATTCATGTGGAAGAACCACAGGTCCAGAATATCAAGGAAATTAGTGAAAAGAAATGCTGGGGAAGGTGATTTATCCATGCCACAGCTTAAATTCTATTATAAAGCAGCAATCATCAAAACAACTTGGTAATGGCTAAGAAATAGATCAATGGAATAGGTTAGGTACACAAGACATGGTGGTCAATGATTATGGCAGACAACTGTTTGATAAACCCAAGGACTGCAGCTTCTGGGATAAGAAGTCATTATTTGACAAAAACTGCTGGTAAAACTGGAAAATAATGGGGTGGAAACTGGGCATAGACAAATACCTGACATCATATACCAGAATAAAGTCCAAATGGGTACGTGATCTGGTATAAAGGCTGATACTATAAAAAAAATTAGGGGAGTGAGGAATAATTTGTCAGATTTATGGAGAATGGAGGAATTTATGACCAAATAAGAGATAGAAACCATTATGAAATGCAAAATGGATAACTTTGATTACATTAAATTGAAAAGTTTTTGCACAAACAAAGCCAATGCAACCCAGATTAAGAGGGAAGCAGAAAACTGGGAAAGAATTTTTACAACCAGTGTTTGTGATAAAGGCCTCATTTCTAAAATATATAGAAAACTGAGTCAAATTTAAAAGAATACATCATTCCCCAACTGATAAGTGGTCAAAGGATATGAACAGGAAGTTTTCATAGGAAGAAATTAAAACTATTTATAGTCAAATAAAAATGCTCTAAATTCCAATAGTGAATAATTTTGATAGGACATCCTGCATTCTCTGGGGCTGTTTTGCAAACAGGAAAATTGCCCAGTCTCTCAATAATTTTGTACGTGGTAACTTTCTATCAATCAGTAAACTTGTCAGTACCTTGAATATCAACAGAATTCTGTCTCCTTGTTCATTTTCATGTCCCGTTAGAATTTTGAAAAGATTAGAACATTTATAATTAGGATGACATTCCACTGAATATTGAAGGGTATGATTATAGCAGGCCATGGTGTCCACTTTCCTGTTGAGGCCTATAGGAGATGTTAAACTCACCTTGACGTATCCCAAGGATGTATGTTATTTATCACTAAAATCACCAAATCCAAGTCCTAATCAAGGACTTTACAACATTTGTAAAGCATTTAGCACAGTGCCTGGAACATAGCAGGTGTCATATAAATGCTTATTCCTTCATTTCTTCCTGCATATGATTTAAATGAATTTTTCCCAAATGCCTATCACAAAAATATTGAAACATGATGGTAACTTTAGGTCTACTGTCATGACTGGCATTGCAATCCACATTCTCAATTTTCACCATCACCTCTACAAGAGGTCCTATGAGGTCCAGTGTAATGGAAGCACAAGGAATTGATGATGGGGTCAGAATGACTGTCCTTGCCAAGAATGACCTCTGGATCCACAAAGTTGGAACGGAAGGTTTTAGCTTTAGTGTAACTAATGCCACATTTTCTTTGCTAGTATATCCAACCTAAGTAAGGCCATCTGAAGCACAATTCTAACAGGAGGTAGGTCTGTTACTCTAATGATTATCTGAAGGAAATGTTCTTATGTCAGCTTTTCATGCTTTCCATTGCCTTGGTGCTCTACCTCTCCAAAGAGAATAGGATTGTACTCTGCTACATCTCTCCCCCAACTATCTCTAGTTCTGTCCTTGTAGTTTAGTTCTCTTGGTGCTGTTACCATTATTCACCTCTATGGACTATTATTAAAAAGGTGAAGCGCTGCTGAGGTTAAGCCCTTCTTATTATGTTAATCCTCAAAGATCAGGAGTACCTAATACCTCACCTCAGATGTTGTTGGTAATGGCTTCTGTGTCTGCATGGTTGTTATAACATCAGATGCATGAAGGGCATAGACGAAGCCCTTCTCTCAACCTCTGAAGTATAAGTTGACCTGCATTTTCAGAATTCCCCGGAGAATTAGTCTGGACCCCTATCTGTGTCAATCTTCCCACATGTTGCCATACCCTGAAGAAAAATTCAACAAATTTTTCTCCTTTGTGCTGTACAGCATTAGGGACAAAATTAGCATAGGTTTCTTTAGATTTGCCCCCCTCAAATATATTAGTTAAAGTAAGTAAACTTTCATGCCAGCTGACATCAGGCTATACATTGAGGAGGTTATTCACGGCCACTGAACTTGCCCCTTTGGCTCTCTGTAGGTCTCATCACCTTGGCTACAAAGTTTTCCAGCCTATCAAAATCACACTTGCCTATCCAACCCAAGTATCTCAGTGTTGTTTTTCTGGGGGACATAGTTCATGTCCAAAAAAAAATGACAGTTTTGGAGTAATGGTATCTGTCTACTACAGCTTTACTCATAGATGAAGCAGAGTTGTTGTTGTATCGTTTCAGTCATGTCTGACTCTTGGTGACCTGAAGATACTGGGATGATTTAGCATTTACTTCTCCAGGTCATTTTATAGATGAAGAAGCAGAGGTAAAGAGAAGTGGACTTCCTAGATTTAATTATGACATTCAGTTTCTCTATAGAAATGTCTCCTTTTATTAGAAGTGCTCCAAAGGTTTCATCTTCAGAAGTTGGAAGAGTATGAAGTTGCCAAGAATAACTCCCAATTGCCAATTCCTTGGGCATATCTTCATGATCAAAATTCTCAGGCAGGGCTAGGGAACTTTCTGAGGTGTCTCACCTGTCAACGTTAGTAGCCTTAATGGTACCTTATTCTAAGCCTTTCACTTTTCTTACCAATAGCCTTAAAATATCCTCATTCTTAAAGTATGGATCTCCTCTTAATGTTAGGAGATCTCTATGATCCTCAATTGTAAAAGTAATATAGTACCAGCAAATTGCCTGAGTTTCTGTCTTTTCTAAAAAATTCTTCCACATACAGTGTCATTAATACACAAATACTAATGCAATTAATGAATGTACAATAATATAACAAAATAGTCTTAATGGATCAATATCGTATTCACCACATAATTGGCTCCACTGCATAATCGTCACACCCTGTTTTTTCAGTCCAAAAATTTGTTTATAGCCTTTCATTGTGTAAATGTCACATGGCATAATTCTGTTCATCATGCAGCCTAAAAAGTAAACAGAACAACAATGTATTCACCAGCGGTACATGAATACTCATTTATCTCATGCATTGTGAGCCTAGAATTCTCAGGACACACATATCTTGTCAGTGTATTTCTGAAAGCTGACTTTCATGGTTTGTTTAGAGTGCTACAGTACTAACAGTATTGTCACTCAACCCACTGAAGAGACTTAGGCACAAGTGGAGTGAGCAGGCAGGCAAAACTGCATGACTGAGTCAAGAACAGCTTGTCAAGAGGAAGTTATTTACTGAACGGCGTGTTTTGTTTGTTTTGACGTTGGACAAAACAGCCAATACCTCTTGGTTTCAGTTCCACCAACTATAAATGTCAGGTGAATGGGGCAGCTAGGTGGTGCAGTGGATAGAGCACCAGTGCAGGAGTCAGGAGGACCTGAGTTCAAATCTCACCTCAGACACTTGACACTCACTAGATGTGTGACTTTGGGCAAGTCATTTAACCCCAACTGCCTCATCCTGGGTCATCTCCAGTCATCCTGATGAATATCTGGTCACTGGATTCAGATGGCTCTGCAGGAGAAGTGTAGGCTGGTGGCCTGCACAGCCCTCCGTCCCTCAAAACAAAGTCAAGTGCAAGTCATGTGATCATTTCTCCAATCACATGGTCTTCTTTGGCAATGAAGGATGAACACACACATAAATGACAGTTGAACTAGATGACTTCTGCATCCCCTTCCAGCTCTACAGAACAAAACCTTCCGGTCCCATACCACTAGGTTCTCGACTTTTCACGAAGGCATCCCACCTACTCCTTAGCATCAAGGTATGTAATAAGCCAAATATAACCATTGGAATGCTGCTGAGTGTGCATCAATTTGGTAAGTATAGATTGGACTAGAGGAATGTTTCATCTGAGTTGTGAGGGGGTAATTACATATCATCTAGATCTACAGAAGTTTCCCTTAGAGTACATGTGTGTAGGGGGGAAGAGTCAGACAATCTGCGTACTTTGACCTCTCCACCTTTGAGGTTCCATGGTTCTGGACCCTACTGGTGGATAGTCTATGCTTGCCCCCATCTGGCGATCACATACCAGATGTTTCTTTCCCATATCCTCTTTCCTAGATCACATACTGTGTCTGAGTTGGTACTTATAATATACATGCTCCCATTTCACTTTAATAGACTTTCAGAGATGGCATCAGTCTCCAGGCCTGTGGGTTTGCTTTGCAATGATTATATCATCAATGACTGTTTCTGAAAGATATTCCCCTGCAAGGAAACCTTCTCTAACTCACTAGGGAGAAAGGATCACTCCTGAGAAGCCTTCCCCAAGGCAGCCAACCCTGTAGATGAGCTGGGAATTCTTTCTAACATCCCCTGGGAAGAGGAACCCTTCTGATCTTACTCCTAGCCTCATTTGATTCTCCCAGGCTTTAGATGTCCCTTGCTTCATCCTGCCCCATACTCATTTTTCTTGTTCCTGAATGGAGGAATGGCTGATCCTATCTTGTCCTCTTCTTGGAACCAACCCAGATTCCTGCCCTTGTCCATTGCCTCAAGCCTTGTTTTCTCCAAGTACCTTCATTTTCTCTCCTTTAGAGTTCTCCTCTCTTCCTCAGATTTTTAAAAATTAATCCTCTCCTCTTGCCTCCTTTTTCACTAGTTAATATCCATAATTCAAATATATATTAAATATTTACTTACATGTATCATATTAATTAACATCATGATTTTGCTATTTTATTTATGTAGTATGCTAAATACATTTAAATATTAATAACTAACTCTTATTCTTATATTCTATGAGAGGCAATAGGGTATGGTGCATGGGGAGCCAGCCTTAGAGTCAGGCAGACCTGCATTCAAATCCTGCTTCAGACATATGTAGCTGTATGACCTTAGGCAAATTCAATTTCTAGGTCCTACAGGGGGCTTCCTAAGACTTCATAATACAGAATGCAACTGATCTGGGTCAATGGAGGAATTTTCTATACAGAAAATATCCTACACAGATGAAATCAGTGGTCCACAAGTCACCAACCATCACCTACTCACAGCAAAAAGAAAAAGAAAACAATAAACTTTTACTCCCTCAGTTATGCAAGACAGGTACACAGTTTCCAGGCCATCCTTCTGACATATCTAAATGAGTCTCTCTAAAAACCATAAGCAAACCAAAGACCTGAGATATCACCTGAGGGTATCACCTTATGCTTATACCTTTCCTGGAGCCTGTAATCGCTAGTGCAACCTCTCTTCAAACATCCTGGTATTCAGTTTGCATTTATTCTCTATGCATATAGGTATTGTCCCTGTCCTCAGAGTATTGATCTCTGTTTCCAGGTCGTAGAACAGTCAGGCACATGGTGAGTTCCTACTAAATGCCTGCTAATTAATTGATTGGTTTTCTCACTTCAGGTTCCCCATGAACCTGCTACTCTGATCTGTTGTTATGAGGTTCAAATGCGAGAATCTTTGACCACCTGCAAGTTGTAAAGCTTTATCTAAATGTCACAGAGTGGTATTTGTTGTTTCCTATCCCTCCTTCTCCCCCCAGTATTCTATGGGGAGCTTGTCTACATCTAGAGTCTCCAGGACTGGGACTCAAGCCTGAGACTCAGTGTCATGCAAAAAACACCTCCTGGATGTGGGGACACAAGCCTTGGGCTCTGCTCCCTTCCACTTCCATTATGTGGCAAAGGCGAGAAATAGTGCTGGACAGCTCCCCTGCTCCCCTGATATCTCCTTCCTGCCACAGGAACTGTCGGAATGAATCCAGCACAGAGTGGTTGGGAGACTATTGGACAGCACTTCAGTGTCTTTCCAGAAAAGCTCTTACATGATCTTCAAGTTTAGAGTTGGAGAAGGACTTAAACATCATTCAGCCTAATCTCTGAATTGTTGCACTGGAGAAAAATGAGGCATTATATGCCCAGATTGAAGAAGGAACCTGCCCTGAGTCACAGGGCTGGGTAAGAGACAGAGATGAGATATCTGCCCACGTCTTCTGCCTCTAAACCTATGACTGACTGCTGTATCTGCCCCCTGGGAGTTGAGTCCCATTCCAGGAAGCACCGCAGGCTGGAATTATCCCCATTCCTTGTGTGGGAGGAAAAGTCAATAACCTCAATCTTCTGTCCGATCTTTTTTTACTTCATTTGCCTAGTCAAGTTCCCAAGCTAGTAACTGTGGTTGCCAGGGGCTTTCCAAAGGAGGCATGCAGCCAGTTCTATGCCATTAATTAAGAACATCGTATTTTCCTGGGCTTACATGACTAGCATACTGTCCCCAAGTAAATGTGGGCACAAGTTCTGATTTTTGCTAGCAAGTTTCTGCCTAATCTGTAACTTTTCTTTTTCCTTCACTTCATTTTGCAGTTGCCAAGACACATTTAGGTGGCAGGTTCTTTGTCACATCAGTTGGTCCCATATGTGACCAAGTGACTTCCTCCTCCTTTTGTGGTGCAACAGCCAAGAAAGGAAATTTAGGCTGGGGGAGCATTCAAGCATTCATTCTAAGTGCATTGAGTACCTAACATGTGCCAGGTGCTGTACTAGATACTAGATCCTGGGTTACAAAGACAAAAGAAAAGAAGAGAAAGGAAAAGAAAAGAAAAAAAAAGAAGGAAACAACTCCTGCGACTCAAAAAGGCTTTTTGAAGAAACATGTAAACATATAAGTGAACAGGAAATATATAAAAAGGAAACAGTGTAACTTCTAGTCTTGAAGACTGACAATAAGAGAGACACAAGAAGCATTGTGGCCATAAAATAACATTTAATAGGTCAGTCAACTAGCACTTAAGTACCTACTGTGTGTGCCAGGTACTGAGCTAAGCATTAGAAATACAAAGAAAGAACAAAAATAGTCCTTGCTTTCAAGGATCTTACAATTTAATGTAACAGCTAGTTAAAAACAGGATACATTCAGGATAAATGATGAACTAACATGATGGAAGACCTAAAGAAGGGACTTAAGCAGAGACTTGGAGGAGGCCAGGAAGCAGAGATGAGGAGAGAAAGCATTCCAGGTATGGGGCACAGTCAGTGAAAATACTTGGAGTCAGGAAATGGAGTGTCCTGTTCAAGAAACAGTACAGCCTCTGAGTCAGCGTCTCAGATTGTTGAGTACAGGTTGGGGAATGAGGTGTAAGAAGCCTGGAAAGTTAGGAAGGGGCTGGGTTATGAAGGTCTTTGAATGCCAAATGGAGGATTTTACATTTGGTTCTGTAGGGTACAGGGAGCCACTGAAGTTTATTAAATAAAATTATAGTGCTTCTCTTTATTCATTATTTTCCATTTATCTTCTAAATTGCTTCCTTTGTATATTTTTATTTGTATGCTGTTTCTGCTCCCTCCTCCCACTGGGAGGGCAAAGACTGTCTTTTGACTCTTTTCTTGTATTCCCAGAATTTAGTATAGTGCCTGGCGCATAATAGGTACTTCATAAATGCTGATTGCGATCCAAGACAATTCTGAAAGACTTATGATGAAAAATACCATTATCTCCAGAGAAAGAACTGGTGAAACTTGAAAGCAGATCAAAGCAGACTTTTTTTTTTTTACTTTATCTTTCTTGGGGTTTTTTTGTCTGTGTTTTATTTCATAACATGACTAAATACATTTTGCATAACTGAACTGATATAACCTATATCCAATTGTTTGCCTTCTCAGTGAGGGGAGGAAAAGGACAGGGGAGTGAAGGAAAGAATTTGGAGCTCAAAAAAATTTTAAATGAAAGTTTAAAAATTTTTACATGTAATTGGAGAAAATAAAATATTTTTTCAAATGTGGTTTGAGTGACCTGGTCAGACCTATGCATTAGGAAGATCATTGTGATAACTAAGCAGAGAAGGAGCTGCTGCTGAGAGAGATTTGTGGCAGGCAGATCAACAAGTGAGCTATTGCAATAATCCAGAGGTGAGGTGATGAAGGTCTGCACCAAGATAATGGCAATATCAGTTGGGAAGATCAATGGTTAGACCTGCATTTGTCTTAAAGAAAATCAACATTAGCAACAATAAATGTAGTGTATGTTGTGGTGTGAGGTGGAGTGTAGCCCATTCATGTAAATAAATACCTAAGTGTTTTAGCGGCACTCCACAGACACATGAAGTCTGTGGAGAATTTATGTGATTCCACAGTGTAATATGGCAGCCAAAAAGCAGATATCGTTTTCTTAAAAATTTGTTTATTTTATTCTGAACTTAAGATATAAAACAAACATTTCTATAGTATAATAGAATAGGGGGAAAAGATGATTGCACATAAAACTGCAAACCTATTATGTATAACTTACTATCCCTGTTAAATATATAATAAAACTATCATATAACTTTTTTTCATTTCCTTTTTTCTTCCCTCTCTTCCCAGACAGAGAAGACCACCATATGAGAAACAAATATGTAATCATGCTACACATATTCCTATTTATTGGTTCTTTCTCCAGATGCTAACATTATTTTAGAATGCATTGAGAGAAACATAGGATTCAGGATGAAGGAGATGAAAGCTCTGTTGTGCTCTGCCCAGTTCAGATCACATCTTTAGTACTGGATTCAGTTCTAAGTGCCACCATTTTAAGAGGATTTTATCCATGGGGGCCCATTTTCTAATTGAATGGAAACTTGTGAAGCATTTTTTTTTCATTTTTTTTTACAATGTATCCTCAATACATAGTGTTTTTCCTGGTACACAGTAGGAATTTAATATATGCTTATTGAACTGTTCAATGAAAAGTAGTTCAAAGGCAACCAAGATAGGAAAACATGCTAGAGTGTTAAGACTTGTAGTCAGGAAGATCTGAGTTCAAATTCTTCCTCATGTACTCTCTACCTATGTGACCCTGGATAAGTCATTTAACTTCTCAACTTCCTTTTCCTCATTTAGTATGTAGTAATAATAGTATATACATCCTAGGGTTGTTGTGAAGATGAAGTGAGATGACATAACTAAAGTGATTTGAAAATCTTAAATTGCCATATAAGTCGAACTCTTAATATTACGATAGGTCAAAATACCAAAGGAATGTTTATTTAGCCTTAAAAGAAAATTTAGGGTAGACATAATAACTGCCTTAAAATTTTTGCTTCATTATTATTGGGCAGAAGTAATAGACTTTTTCTGCTTTGCCCCAGAGGCAAAAATAATTGGAAGTTAAAAATAGATTGATGCCAAGAAAATAATCTATCCAAAACAATCCCAAATAGGGATGGGCTGCTTCTGTAAGTAATGAGTTCCTCATCTATGGATGTCTCATACATCTAGCAAATGGTGGGACCTGCACTCAAAACCATGCTTTCTGAAGTCATGCCCAGTGCTCCTTCCATGACAACCAACTGTGGTTCTGCTAGCCCTGCAGAATTGAAGAATTAATAATGGCTAACATTTATGGGCAGCTAGGTGGTGGCATCGATAGAGTTTCAGGCCTAAAATCAGGAAAGGTCATCTTCCTGAGTTCAAATCCAGCCTCAGACACTTACTAGCTACGTGACTCTAGGCAAGTCACTTAACCCTGTTTGCCTTAGTTTCCTCATCTGTAACATGAGCTGCAGAAGGAAATGGCAAACCACTTGAGTTTCCTTGCCAAGAAATCCCCAAATGGGGGTCACATAGAGTCAGACACAACTTAACAGCATTTATGGGGAGCTTTGAGATTTGAAAAAACTTTTCATATGTTACCTCATTATATCCTCACATAAACTCTTTACTATTATCATTTATATTTTACAAAAAGAAAGTACACAGAGAGAGGACACATTACTTGCCCAAAGTCACAAATACAGAAAGTGTCTGATATGACATTTGAACTCAGGTCTTCCTCTTACCATTATACCAGGTTACCTCTCTAACATATTAAAGTCTTTGAATATAAAGGCAGGAGTGGGATGAAGAAGGAGGCTATGAACAAAGAACTTTATTGAGAAAGGATAGAGAATGTCATGGAAAAAAGAGGGATCAGTAAATAACAAAATTTTATGTAGCATATGTTGGGAGATTTGTTTGTATGGTGTTAATCTCAAAGGAGAAAAGGTTGTTGAGAGATTCTGGAAGTGTCAAAAAAGAAAAAGGAGTATTATGTCACCCCTCTCCCCCAAAGATCAACGAGTCACTCAATAAGAAAGTACGCCCTATAACCATCAATTGACTGAACAGGTTGTGGTATATGAATGTAATGGAATTGTTCCATAAGAAATGATGAGCAGGCAGACTTCAGAAAATCCTGGAAAAACTTGCATGAACTGATGCTGAATGAAGTGAGCAGAACCAGGAGAACATTGTACACAGTAACAGCAACATTGTAACAGTAACAGTAACTTTGTTAGACTTAGCTCTTTCTCGGCAGTGCAGTAATCTCAGACAACTCCAAAAGATTCACAATGGAAAATGCTATCCACATCCACAGAAAGAACTATGGGATCTGAATGCTGATCAAGGCATACTATTCTTCTTCTTTTGTCTGTTTCTTTGTTTTTCTTTCTCATGACATTTCCATTTGATTCTAATTCTTCTTTTATAACATGGCTAATGTGGAAATGTAGCCGATGGTTCCACATATGAATGGTGTGGTGATGGCTGATGGAGCACCTGGTTTTTTTTGGTGTTCATTATTAGGCCAAAATTAGCACAGGCAGCAGAGAATTGATCTATACTTTGTTGCATCTCAGCTTCAGAGGCTGCATTGAGTGCACAGTCATCTGCAAACAGAACATCATGCATCAACACTTCCTCCACTTTGGTCTTGGCTTGTAACCTTTTCAAATTGAAGAACTTACCATCAGTATGGTAGTTGACCTTGGTGCCATGTTCATCCTCAATGAAACCATTTGTCAACATGGCTGAAAACATCATGCTAAACAGCATGGGAGCAAGCACACAGTGCTGTTTCACTCCATTGGTGACTAGGAAAGCACGAGAGTGGAGAAGTTTTGAATGCTGTGGATAAGTTCACTTACCTTGGTAGTGTACTTTCCAGGGATGTACACTTTGACAATGAGGTTGATGCACGCATTGCCAGAGCTAGCTCAGGGTTTGGGAGGCTCCAAAGAAAGGTTTGGGAGAGAAGAGGTAGGGTATTAGACTGACCAACAAATTGAAGGTCTACAGAGCCATTGTGCTGATCTCATTGTTATATGCTTGTGAAACATGGACAGTCTACCAGCACCATGCCAGGAAACTGAATAGCTTCCATTTGAACTGTCTTAGGAAGATTCTGCGGATCACCTGGCAGGATAAGGTACCTTATCTGAAGTTCTTGCTCAAGTTGAACTGCCAAGTATTCAAACTATGTTTCAGAGAGCACAACTCTGATGGACTGGCTACGTTGTTCGAATGCAAAATGTACACTTGCCAAAAAGACTATTTTTTGGAGAACTTGCATGGGGCAGGTGATCACATGGTGGCCAGAAGAAACGATACAAGGACACTCTCAAGGTCTTTCTCAAGAACTTTGGATTTGACTGTGCAACATGGGAGACAGTGGCACAGGACTGCTCAACATGGCATTCCCACATAAGTAAAGGCACTATGCTTTTTTAGCAAAGCAGAATTGAGATAGAACAAAGTAAACGCAGGATTAAACTCTCAAACTCTCAAACACTCAAATTTGGGATATTCACCCAAAATATTCAGATGGACTATCTGTGCCCAACTTGTGGTAGAGCATTCTGAGCTCGTATTGGTCTGATCAGCCACAGTTGGACACATTGAAATTTCACTTTACAATAGTTATATCATTTTGGTCCTCTTCAAAGACAAAGGACAACAACCAATGTGAAAATATATTTACTATGATTGTACATGTATGATCTATATCAGATTGTATGCCATCTTGGGGAGGAGAGAGGAAAAGGAGGGGGAGAAAATCTAAAACTCAAAATCTTGTAAAGGTGAATGTTGACAAATGTGTGTGTTCATCCTTTGTTGCCAAAGAAGACCATGTCATCAGAGAAATAATGACATGACTGCACTTGACTTTGTTTTGAGTGAGGGAGGGCTGTGCAGGTCACCAGCCTCACTTCTCCTCCAGAGCCATCTGGATCCAGTGACCACATATTCATAAGGATGACTGGAGATGACCCAGGATGCACTGGGAGACCTTAGGCCCTTTAGGCCAAGGTCTTTGCAGGCACTCACTTAGGGTGAGGTAATGGCCATTCATTGAATAGGCCTGTTTAAGAAGTAGCCAGGACATGGCCCCTTTAATGAGATCAAGAAAAAGAAAGATCAGGCTGGCTCAAGCTAGGAGGGTCTGTAGGTTTAAGGTCGTCTCTCTCATCTCCTCTCCCGAAACCTTAAACCTACTGCACTCTGAAACTGGGACTCCACTGGGGCTCTGCCTGACTGCTTCTCTGGACCCTCCTAGCTTGAGAGTGATTATCAATAGTAACTGTTGCTCTTTCCCACCCAGCCTGAGGTCTTTTTTTTTTTTTTTTTTTGATTTGCCTAACCCTAAGTGAGTGCCTGCAAAGACCTTGGCCTAAAGGGCCCAAGGTCTCCCAGTGCATCCTGGGTCATCTCCAGTCATCCTGAGGAGTATCTGGTCACTGGATTCAGATGACTCTGGAGGAGAAGTGAGGCTGCTGACCTGCACAGTCCTCCCTCACTCAAAACAAAGTCAAGTGTAAGTCATATCACCTTTTCTCTGACGGCATGGTCTTCTTTGGCAATGAAAGACAAACACAATCCTGTGAGTAGATGCAGCTGACTGAATGCTAGCTGGATAACTCACTTCTTCCTCTCTTGTTTGCCTCCCCATCCCCTTTGTTCTCCTCTCCATAGGAAGATAAACTTGGATGGCCAAAAGATTCCCAGCTGACTTGGGTTTTACTGGCTCCTTTCTTATTTCCTCCCCTCCCTTCCCCTCCCCTCCCTTCCCACTCCCTCCCTCCCCTCCCCTCTCTCTGTCATTTCAGTCTTAGTAAGTGACATAAATGACTGGATGGTAAAGTGAATTGTGCAGGGTCACACAGCCAGTAGGGGTCCACAGTGGAATTCTACTGGCTACAGCACTGGCCCTGGAGTTAGAAAGACCTCAGTTCAAAATCTGAGTGCCTTAGACACTTAATAGCTGTGTGATCTTAGGCAAAGGAGACAATATTTACAAAGTTCTTAGCACAGTGCCTGGCATGGAGTACACTTAATAAATTCTTATTCCTTTCCTTCCTGATTCCAAGGTCAGCCCTCTGTCTACCATGCTAAGCTGCCTCTTCTCTTTTGTTGACATCACCATGTTAAATATGAAACACACAAAGCCAACACGAAGCTATGGAGATCCCTGGTTTTCTGTGCACTTCTCTTTTTGGTTGTTGTTCATGTAAAGGAAGGATTAAGGAGTTTTTCTACAACTCCACAACAAGGTGGGAAGAAGGGGAAAAGGTTCATGTTTACTCTGTGTGATCAAGTATATGTAGAGAAAAAGGAATTTTTTAAAAGAAAGAAATTCTGTGAGGCAGCTCATATACATATTATTATCCCCACCTTATGACTGACAAAACTGAGGTTTACAATAATTTATACAATTTATTATAATTGGTTTAGAGAGGTTAAGAGAGTTGCCAAAATCACACAGTTTATATGCAGTCAGATTTCTCCTAAGTCCAAAGATGGCTTATATTACCCACAATGTTTGATTTCCCTTTCTGACTGCATTAGCAATGACTTTGATGATACATATTATTTACATTATAATAAGAGTAATTAAAATGGAGAATCATTTTTAAATAAACACATTTTAGAATGTGTTTATTCTTAATAATAATAGCTCCCAAATACTATGGTGCATTAGTGTATGTGAAGCACTTGGCCAACTTTTAGCAACCCTTTACAAAAGTCCCTTGTCACTCTGTGGTAATATATGGAACCCAAGAACTTTGATTCTAAATTTAATTCTTTCCAGCTCAGCCATCAGGTAGCCTCAACATTCTAAAAACTGAGAAACATGCATACCTAAAAAGAAAGTCTTATAACAAAGATTTGGTTTAGCAGGAGTTAGGAAGCTGACCAGTTTTCACAAGTGGCTCCAACCCCTCTCTCCTAACCAAGAATATGCAAGGTCACTTTCAGGATGGCGCAAACCACAGCTTTTTCTAAGCTACTTTCTGTCTAATTGGCAGATTGAGGAGGAAGAAATTGAGTGCCCAGTCTTTTATTCAAAGTGAGTAAATAAATATGAGTAAATGAAGAGATGAAGTGTATGCCAGGCAGACAGACTGAAGCCAAGTGTTTGCTAAACCAACAGGAGGAAATAGGAAGTTGGGTTTTCCAGAGCTCAATTTATATTCTTTTTCAGCTGAAAATTCAAAAGATCTGACTAGCTATGCTCTGAAGTCCCTTGCAATGTTGAGACTTTAGGAATCTACATGTTACAGCAGACCTTATTGACACAGGAAACCCTGGTTAATGCCATTTCTTTCCTCCTCTTTCCTATCTCTGCTTCCTCATGGGGACCAGTTAAGTCAAATGTCCTATAAGACTGCTCTGCTCACTTCACTCAGCATCAGTTCATATGAGTGTTCTCAAGTTTTTCTGAAACCTTCCTGCTCATCATTTTTTTGTAGCACTCCATCACAATCATATACCACAACTTGTTCAGTCATTCCCCAATTGATGAGTATCTGCTCAATTTCCAATTCTTTGCCACCACAAAAAGAGCTGCTATAAATATTTTTTTAAACTATGTCCTTTTCCTTTTTCTTTGATATTTTTGGAATACAGATTTATTAGTGGCATAGCTGAGTCAAAGGGTATGCACAGTTTTACAACCCTTTGAATATAGTTCTAAATTGTTCTCCAGAATGGTTGGACTAGTTCATAGCTCCACCAACAATGCATTAGTGTCCTGATTTTTTCCCACATCCTCTCCAGCATTTATTTTCATTTTCTGTAATGTTTGTCAATAAATAGGTATGAGGTGGTATCTCAGAGTTGTTTTAATTTACATTTCTCTAATCAGTAGTGATTTAGACCATTTTCTCATTTGACTATTGATAGCTTGAGTTTCTTCTTCTGAAAACTGCCTGTTCATACCCTTAGATCATTTAGCAACTGGGGAATGACTCCTATTTTTTATAACTTTGGCTCAGTTCCCTACTACTTCATCTTCTGTTAATCTAGGCAGTTCATATTTTTGAAAATATCCATCCATTTTATTTAGATTGTCAGTTTTACTGACATATAATTGAACAAAATAAATCCTAATAATTGCTTTAATTTCATCTTCATTGATGGTGCATTCACCATTATAATTTTTGATGCTATTAATTTGGTTTTCTTTTTGTTAAATAAAATTAACCAACGGTTTATCAATTTTATTGCTTTTTTTCCATAAAACTAACTCCTAGTTTTATTTATTAGGTTCAATGCTTTTGTTGTCATTGTTGTTTAAACTTTCAATTTTATTCATCAGGATTTCCATTTTAGTGTTTAATTGGGGTTTTTAATTTGATCTTTTTCTAGTTTTTTTTAGTTGCAAACACAAATTGTTGATCTGCTCTTTCTCTTCTTTATTGATGTACACATTTAGAAAGGTAACATTTTTCCTGAGTACTGCTTTGTATGTATCCCACAAGTTTTGTAATATTGTCTCATTGATGTCATTCTCCTTAATGAAATTGATTGTTTCTATGATTTATTCTTTGGCCTACTCATTTTTTGGTAAATTTTGTTATTTATTTTAAACTTAAATACAAAACAAGAAAAGAATAAAAACCACTACTGTATACCCAGCATAACATAAGAGAGTATTCAATATAAAACAATTTCCATTTCAAGAAAACCTATTTAATAAATACTAAACATTATTTTTAAAGCTGACCAGCTTTTCTTTGCTTCCTTGTTGGTTTTCTTTTGTTCTTTGCTGATCACTTTTACTTTATTTTTTTCTCCTCCCTTCCCTTCAGTCCCCCAGCCCCTCATTCCCAACCTAAAGAAGGCTACAATCAAGTGTGGATATGTATACGCATATATAGATATCTATAAACATATACATTCATGCGCACACACATATATAAATGTGTATAACTCTCTCTATATGTGTGTGTGTGTGTGTGTGTTTGTACTGTGTTTATTTTCACTTGTCATCTGTTTCCCTGAAGGTGGATAGTATCTTCCTTCAGAAGTCCAAGTCTTCTCATGTTTTTCTAAATCAACCAGCTTGTCATTTCCTACACCAGCGCAATATTCCAACCCAAACATATTCTATTTGAGAGATTGTCTATGAAAGTTTCCCCCACAATTTTCTGTCTTCTTTCTACTCTTGACTGCATAGGTTTTGTTTATACAAGAAAATTTGAATATAAAATAATTGAAATTATCTTTTTTTATACTTCAACAATGCTCTCACACTATTATATAATTTAAGGTCTGATAACTGCTAAATCTGCTTCCTTTATATCTTTTTCCCCTGTTTTCTTTGAAGTCCCTAACCTTTTGTTCTTCCATATGAACTTTGTTATTATTTTTTCTAATAGATAATTTTGAGTTATTTAATTAGGATGGCATTGAATAAATAGATTAGTTAGGTAAAATTGTCATTTAAAAATTATATTGAATTTGCCTACCCATGAACAATAAACATTACTTCAATTATTTAGATCTCAGTTTATTTGTGTAAAAAGTGTTTTATGTTTATATAGTTCCTATGTCTATTTTGGCAGGTATACTCTTAGGTATTCTATATTGTCTAGTTATTTTATTTTATTTTTGGAGGGGGGAAGCAAGGCAATATGGATTAAGTGACTTGGTCAAGATCACACAGGTCTGTGTCAAGTGTCTGAGGCTGAATTTGAACTCAGGTCCTCCTGACTCCAGGTCTAGTGCTCTCTTCACTACTGCCTCTCTAATTGTTTTAAATGCTCTAAAACAATACTAAAAAATATTTCACATAAATAGTCTAGTTTCCTGATTTGTCTCATTAAATCTATTTTAGCTTTAATTTTGTCTGATATGATTACTATCCTTGCTTTTTTACATATTAAATTCTATTCCTGACTTTTATTTTATCTTTGTGTGTATTTCTGATTTTTATAGTATTTCCTGAAAGCAATACACTGTTGAATTCAAATTTTTAATCTGCTATTAGCTTCCATTTTATGGGTGAATTTATTCTATTTGTTTTCTAAACTGTAATTGCCTATTCTGTATTTTCCTCCTTCCTATTTTTCATCACTATCCTTCTCTTTACCCTATTCCTCCTCACATATCTGGTTTACTTCTATCTGCTACCTTGCCCTCCTTTTCCTTAACCTATTCCCCTTCTAAGAGTCCCTCCCTTATCCTCTCTACCTACCCTATCCCCTTACCCTCTTATATCTTTCTGAATTTAGAAGACTTTTATACCCTCTAGAAATATATGTGGTTCCCTCATTAACCCATTTCTAATGATAGTAAGGTTCCAGCAGTACTGGCCCTCTCCCCTACTAGCTTCTTCTGCATCAGTTTTTCCTTCTATGTCTCAGTAGTATGAGATACTTACTCCTCTTTATCTCTCCCTACACAGTTCTATTGTTTTTTAGAATCACCTCATCATCCACTGCTCAACACAAGCCTTTTTTCAAACTACCCAAATAATAATGACAATTGTAAGAATACTGAAAATATTTTCACATATAAGAAGTAAACAATTTGACCTCATTCAGTCCCTTATAATTGATCTTTCATGTTTATTTTATATTTCTCCTAAATATTGCATATTGTGTTTTCCCTTAAGTTCTATTATATTTTGTCACAAATATTTGAGAGTTTTTAGTCTATTAAGTGCCTTTTTTTCATTCTGGATTATAGTTAACTTTGCTAATCAAGTTATACCTGGTTATAACACCAGCTCTTTTGCTCTAAGAAATATCTCAATTCCTTCAACCTAGTAGCTGCTAGATCTTGTGTAATCCTTATTGTAGCTCTATGATATTTACATTGGTTTTTTCTCTTGTTGCTTCAAAATTTTCTCCTTCCATGGGAGCTTTGAAACTTGGCTGTGACATTCCTGAGAGTTTTCCTCCTGTGATCTCTTTCAGGTGGTGAATGGTGGATTTTTTTTATTTCTGCTTTTCCTTCTTGTTCTAGAACTTCAGGACAATTTTCCTTGATAATTTCTAGATATATTATATTAAGATTTATTTTTTAAATCATAATTCTCAGGTAATTTAATTAATTCTTATATTATTTCTCTCTTATTCTTCAGATCAGTTTTTCTGATGAGGTATTTCATATTCTCTTCTATTTATTCACTCTTTTTATTTCATTTCATTATTTCTTGGTGACTTAGAATGCTATTATCTTTCTTTTACCCAATTTTAGTTTTCAAGAAATTATTTGCTTCTTTAAGTTTTTGATTCTCTGTTTCAAGTTGATTGATTTTCTTTTATAAATTTCTCGATTTTCTTGAATTGCTCTTCTTTTCTAATTTTTTCTCAATCACTATTTTTTGATTTTTAAAGTCCTTTTTAAGTTCCTCCAAGAACTCTTTTTAGCTTGGGACCATTTGACATTTCTTCTTGAAAAAGAAGTGACTTTTTTTGCTCCATTATCTTCTTCTGAATATGAACTCACATCTTCTCTATCCCCATAGTAGCAATCTGTGGTTTGGTTCTTTCTCTTTCCTTATTCATTTTTATTTATTTATTGTTTTATTTTATTTTCAACAGCATAATCAAGGTATAGTCCCAAAGTATGGGAAATAATGCTCTATTCAATGAATGGGCATTATCTCATGCTAAATAGACGTTGGCCTAAAAGGGCCAAGGTCTCCCAGTGCACTTTGGGTCATCTCCAGTCATCCTGAGGAATATCTGGTCACTGGATTCAGATGGCTCTAGAGGAGAAGTGAGGCTGGTGACCTTGCACAGTCCTCCATCACTCAAAACAAAGTCAAGTGCAAGTCATGTCATCATTTCTTTGATGACATATTCTTCCTCAGGAATGAAGGATGTACACAACAACAACAACACAGATTAGATTATTTAGTTTCCATTTATCTTTTAGTCTATGGTCCTTTATTAAATGTTTTTATTGCATTATGTTCTGAAAGAAGTACATTTAGAAGATGGCAGAGTAGATGGAAAGACCTGCTCTAGTTCTACTCCCATAGCCCATAAAATACCTGTAAAAAATGAATCTAAACAAATTCTAGAGCAGCAGAAGCCACAAAACAACAGACTGAAAGATATTTCCAGCCCAAGGAAGCCTGGAAGGTGAACAGGAAAGGTCTATCACACCAGGCTCAGAAAAGAGCACAGCCCAGCCTTGGCTGGGTGGCATTGCAGGGACAGGACTAGAGCAGGCTTCAGAGCATGGAATCATGGGTACCAACTGTGGTTACCAGGTTTCTCAACCCACAAACGCCAAAGATAGCTTCAAAGGTCAGTAAGAAAGCTCTTTTACCTGGCTGAGAAGGGAGCAAAGTCCAACCTCAGCCCGACCCCAGGACAGCAGCAGTCACTGCAGTGTCCATTTTTGGAGGCCTCAGCCTAAAGACCCTGGGGAAATTGACTGACTGTTCTGCATCTCAGTCCTGAGTGGTAGACTTGGGTGAGGTAGAGCACTGGTGTGATGGAGCAGGTGGAGGTTCTGGGAAGGGATTTTTACTCACAGATTTGGGCAGAAAAGCTTGTGGTTGCTTACAGACCAGAGTACAGGACAGGAGAGGAATAAACCCCTTTCCCTTGATTTTGCCACCTTGGAGGAACTGAGAACTTACAGGTCCCTAGAGAATACCCGCCACTTGACAAAGAACTCAAAAGTCAAGTAACTGACTAGGAAAATGCCAAAAAAAGGGAAAAAATATAAGACCATAGAAAGTTACTTTCTTGGTGAACAGGTATGTACCTCCATCCTTTTGGATGAGGAAGAACAAGGCATACCATCAGAGGAAGACAGAAGTCAAGCCTTCTACATCCAAAACCTCCAAAATAAATATGTAATAGTCTCAGATCATGGAAGAGCTCAAAAAGGATCTTGAAAATCAAGTAAGAGAGATGGAGAAAAATTTGGGAAGAGAAATGAGAATGATGCAAAACAATCATGAAAAATGATTCAACAACTTGCTAAAGGAGACCCCAAAAATGATGAAGGAAATTATACCTTTAAAAATAGAGTAACCCAAATGGCAAAAGAAATTGAAAAAGTCAATGAGGAGAAGAATGCTTATAAAGCAAAATTAACCAAATGGAAAAGGAGGTTCATAAGTTCACTGAAGAAAATAGTTCTTTAAAAATTAAAATGGAGCAGATGGAAGCTAATGACTTTATGAGAAACCAAGAAAATACAAAACAAAACCAAAAGAATGAAAAAATAGAAGATAACATGAAGTATCTCATTGGAAAAACTGACCTGGAAAATAGATCCAGGAGAGACAATTTAAAAATTATGGGACTACATGAAAATCATGATAAAAAAAAGAGCCTAGACATCATCTTGCATGAAATTAAGGAAAACTGCCTTGATATTCTAGAACCAGAGGGTAAAATGAATATTGAAAGAATCCACCAATAACCTCCTAAAAGAGACTCCCAAAGAAAAACTCCCAGGAATGTTGTAGCCAAATTCCAGAGTTCCCAGGTCAAGGAGAAAATATTGCAAGCAGCCAGAAAAAAAGGAATATTATGGAAATTCAATCAGGATAACACAAGATCTAGCAGTTTCTACATTAAAGGATCACAGAGCTTGGAATATGATATTCCAGAGGTCAAAGGATATAGGATTAAAACCAAGAAACACCTACCCAGCAAAACTGAGTATGATACTTCAGGGGAAAATAGTCATTCAATGAAATAGAGGACTTCAAGCATTCTTGATGAAAAGACCAGAGCTGAATAGAAAATCTGACTTTTAAATACAAAACTCAAGAGAAGCATGAGAAGGTAAACAGAAAAGTCATAAGGTACAGTTGAACTGTTTATATTCATACATGGAAAGATAATATTTGTAACTCTTGAAACTTTTCTCAGTACTTGGGTAGTTGGAGGGATTATATACCTATCTATAGACAGAGGGCACAGGGTATTTCAAATAGGAAGGGATGTTATCTAAAAAAAATAAAATTAAGGGTGAGAGAGGAATATATTAGGAGGAGAAAGGGAGAAATGGAATGGAGCAAATTATCTCTCATAAAAGAGGCAAGAAAAGCTTTTTCAGTGGAGGGGAAAAGGGGGGATGAGAGAGGAAAAAGTGAAGCTTACTCTCATCACATTTGGCTTAAGCCAAATAGGAAGGAATAACATGCACACTCAATTTGGTATGAAAATCTATCTTACTGTACAGAAAAGTAGGGAAGAAAGGGATAAGTGAGGTATGGGGGGATGATAGAGGGGAGGGCAAATGAGAGGAGGGAGTAATTAGAAGTAAACACTTTTGGGGAGGGATAAGGTCAAAAGAGAGAATAGAAGCAATGGGGGGGGAGCAGGAAGTGGAGGGAAATATAGTTAGTCTTTCACAACATGACTATTGTGGAAGTCTTTTGCATAACTACACATGTATAGCCTATATTGAATTGCTTGTCTTCTCAGTGGGGATGGGTGGGGAGGGAGGAAGGTAGAGAAGTTGGAACTCAAAGTTTTAGGAATGAATGTTGAGAATTGTTTTTGCATGCAACTGGGAAATAAGAAATACAGGTAATGGGGTATAGAAATCTATCTTGCCCTTCAAGAAAAGAGAGAAGATGGGGATAAGGGAAGGGAGGGGTGTGATAGAAGGGAGAACAGATTGGGGAAAGCAGTAATCAGAAGGCATGATGTCTTGGGGTGGGGAAGGGGAAGAGATGGGGAGAAAATTTGGAACTCAAAATCTTGTGGAAATGAATGTTGAAAACTAAAAATAAATAAATTTAAATGAAGAAGTACATTGAATATTTATGATTTTCTGCATTTGGTTATGAGGTTTTTATGCCCTAAAATGTGACCTGTCTTTGTGAAGGCACTGTGTACAGATGAAAAAAATGGTACACTCCTTTCTATTTCCATTCAGTTTTCTCCAGAATTCTACCATGTCTAACTTTTATAAGACTATATTAATCTGCTTTCTTAATTATTTTATTGCTATATTTATCTAGTTCTGAGAGGGACAGGTTAAGGTCCTCCACTAGTATAAGTTTACTGTGTGCTTGTCCTGTAAATTTTTAACTTTTCCTTTAAAAATATGAATGCTATGTCATTTGGTGTATATATGTTTAGTATCAATATTATTTCATTGTCTATGGTTTCTTTTAGTAAGATATCGTTTCCTTGCTTATCCCTTTTAATTAGGTTTATTTTTGTTTGGCTTTGTCTGAGATCATGATTGCTACCTCTGCCTTTTTTACTTTAGCTGAAGCATAATAGATTCCGCTCTAGTCTCTTAACTCTGTGTATGTCTGTCTGTTGTAAACAGCATATTGTTGGATTTTGGTTCCTAATCCATTCTGTTATCCACTTCCGTTTTATGGGTGACTTCATCCCATTCACATTTACAGTTATAATTGCTAACTACGCATTTCCCTTCATCCTATTTTCTTCTTTTTATCCTTCTCTCTCTCTCTCTCTCTCTCTCTCTCTCTCTCTCTCTCTCTCTCTCTCTCTCTCTCTCTCTCTCTCTCTCTCTTTACCTTGTCCCTCATCTAAAGTCTGTTTTGCTTCAGACCACTGCTTCCTTTTATCTTCCCTCCTTTTTACCATCCTCTCCTTTCTTTTCTTCTTTCCCCTTCTGCTTCCCCATTGGATAAGATAGATATTTTATTACCAATTGAGTATGTAGATAAATTTTTCCTTCTTTGAACCAATTTAGATGTGAGTGAAGTTCAAGCATTGTCTATCCCCCACCACTATTTTCTTTTCTGCCATAAAAGCTCTGCCTTGTGTGCCAATTTTATGTGAGATAATTTTCCCCATTCTTCCTCTCCCTTTCCCTTTCTCCCAAGGCATTCCTCCTTCTCACTTATCCATTTTTAAAATATCATCAACACATTACCACAACTTTTTTCTATGTAGAATACTTCTAACTTCCCTAATAATGATAAAGTTCTTGGTAGAGACATGTATTCTCTTCCCAAACAGAAAGGTAAACAGTTTAGTTTTATTGAATCCCTTATGATTAATCTTTCTTGTTTACCTTTTTGTGCTTTTCTTGTGTCTTTTATTTGAAAGTCAAATGTTCTTATCAGCTCTGGTCATTTCATCAGGAATGTTTGAAAATCCTCTACTTCACTAAACATACACTTTCCCCTTGAAGGAGTATACTCAGTTTTGCTGGGTATATGTGATTCTTGGTTGTAATCCCAGTTTTTTTGCTTTCCAGAATATCATATTCCAAGCAAACCCTCTCCTACTTTAATGCGAAAGCTGTGAAATCTTGTATGATCCCAACTGTGGCTCCATTGTAATTGAATGGTTTATTTCTGTCTGATTGAAGTATTTTCTCTTTGACCTGGGAGCTCTGGAATTTGACTATAATATTCTTGGGAGTTTCACACTTTCCTTTAAATCCTCTGAAACAAACAAACTCTAAAACCCAATCTTTTTTCTTAAATCAAATTTAAAGGAGGCTTATACTTATTTGGCCCCCAGGGGTTCAGAGAAAAATAATCTGAAAAGATGTTCAAATCCTATCTGGTGTCATCCTCTGAATCATGCATGGCACCAAGCTTTGTGAGAGAAACAAACTTTGCTTTTCATTTTGGCTGAAATTTGTAAAAGACACCTCATTCAATAATGAATTTCAAGGACAGGTACCTGTTGATCCATGTCATTGCCCTGTCCTTGCAGAATCTATTGTCCTTTCTATGTTAGAAGGAGACATCTTAGGAGGATATTAGTGGGAATGAACACAAATAGTTCCCAAACAGATAATACTGATTGGGAGGGAGTAGGTGGATGGGTCTACATATGACTCAGATTCTACCTGATCTGCTAACATTCCTGTTTGGAAGCCCTATAAGAACTGAAGAAATGAGGAATAGAGTCTCTAAGGATTCTCCACCTGGCCATTTTACTTTTAGGGGCCCCAAGATTTTGGACAAATGGAATGATTATAACAGGATTAAGCCTGCTAGTTTTCTAAGGAAGAATTCATTGATCTAGATAAAATAATACACCTAAAAGACACTGTTCATCCTCATGAGATTAATAGAATACAGAACCAAAATTGGAATGCTTAAAGAAATTCAGGAGAGATCATATAGCCCCTCTAAAAACGGAAAAAACTTTTTGACATTTGGCATGTTCCAGGGTTAATTGTATGAATAAGTGTTAGTAAAAGTAATTTTTTAAAACTTTTATGTACATCTATATAAAAGTATTCACAAAGAGAACCAAAGGACAATAATATCAAAGAAAAAGGAATGAGAAAAATTTAGCTTATCAATTCTCAAATTAAATTATAAAATTCTGATTATTAAAAATTATTTGTTACTTTAAAAAAAGATAATCAATGAAATAGATAAGACCTAAAAGTAAATTTGAATAGTAGTCTGATAAACCATCAGACTATTATAAACACAAGTACATAAGTTATTAGAGAAGGGAATTTGTAACAACGGTTTCTAGACAAGCAGAAACTATAGCAATTTGACAGAAAACAGATTTCGTACAGCACTAACAGCATGCACCACAATGAATTCCAAAAATATAAATGATCCAAATATCAAATGATTTTTTTTAAAAGAAAAGAATAAAGGGTTACATTGTTTCCAACTATTGTTAGAGGAGTAACAGAACCAGACAAGTGGGAGATGTAATTACAAAAGTGAAGAATGATGATATAGATTATATAAATGTTCATAAGGATTTTCATAAACAAGTTCAATGCAACTAGAATAAGAAGAAAATATCTAAGTTGGGAAGAAAGTTTTTTATTTAACCTCCCCGATAATAATCATGATAATGACATTAATGATAGTGACCCTAGGGGCTAGAAACATGTTTGTGATCTAATGGTGCAAATCTGAAGTCCAAAATTCTTAATAATTCTGTCTTTGGAAGTATATTTATAAATATGAACATGAATAGCCCCCGCTTACTGTGAGGCCATAAAGTAACCATGGACTTAGTGGAAGAAATCCTAGTTCTGTACTAGAAAAGGTCAAGCATTCCTCTTTGGCTCTCAGAACTGTCCCAAATTCCATATACATACATACATATATACATATACATACATGCATATGTGTGTATGTATACATATATTATACACACATTTGTGTGCATATTACTGCATGTAAGAGGTGGGGAGAACCTTAGCACAGCAGACAACAGGAAATGGAAAAGTAAGTAGAAATCTGGGAACTTAGAGTGTGTGTGTGGTGAGAAGGACTGGGGGAAGGCAGTGGACAGAGGGGTTGGCTTAGAGCTCCTCTTGTCTCACCTTTCATCTGACAGAGGAAGAGACTGGATCAGTTTCTCCCAAAGATCCCATTACACCCAGAGGCGATTTCTTTGCAAGGAAGGAAGACATTTCATTTCTCCCTCTTTTGGGCCACCCATAGCTGCCAAGATTCTGGGTCCAATTAGACAACCAATCAAGAAATCCGGGAGTGTTGCAAGCTGCGTACCCCTTCCTTCAGGGTTTGACTGTACTGTCCCTTCTCTGCTCTGTATTGTAGGAGGGTGGGGGTGGGGTGGCCACAGGCGGCCCCAGCTCCCGCATAAAAAAGCTACTGCTGACATTACTTGGCAGCAGAGAGTCCCAGGAGCTCCAGCAGCATGGACTCTGACTCCGTCCCTCTGGATTCTGGCGTGTTTCCTTGGCTGGAGAGGCACTGGATTCTGTCCTTGGTCTTGACGTTCGCCCTCACATCACTATTGCTCAAGGTCTTCAAGCTCTACCACTGGAACCTGCAACTGCAGCGAACTCTGCGCCCCTTCCCAGGACCCCCGGCACACTGGTTCTACGGGAATAAGAGGGGGCTCTGAGGGACTGGAAGGGGGTGAGGACAGAGGAAAGGCTGCTGCCCTTAACCTGACTCCCCTCGAGGGCAGGTTTCAGACCCTAGAGGAGTCTCCTTCTGTAGAAGACTGGAGGATAGAGAAGGGCCTTAGGAGCGACACGGATTCATTCTGGGGAAACTTATTGGGAAAGTTTCCTTGCCATCTCATGGTCTTCTTCCTACTAGCATTTTGCACGGCTTTTCCTGCCTCCCTCATTGTGCTCCTCCCAGCTCCCTAAGGCATCCCGGAGGTCATCAGGAGTCCTGGCTTCAAAAGAATCTTGAGCCCATCACTTCACCTCTGGTTTATCCTGTATGGATCTTGTATAAATGTACATAGTTGTTTACCTGTTGCTTCTGCCATTAGATTGTGACTTCCTTGAAGGCAGAGTATTTATGTCTTTCTTTGCATCCCCAGCGCTTAGCACAGTGCCTGGCACACAGTGCACTCTTTGTAAGAATGCTGCACATGGAATCAGGAAGTCCCAAGTTTGAAACCTACCTGGGAAATTTACTAGCTCTATGACCTGGGCAAGAGACTTAACTGTTCTTAGCCTCAGTTCCCTCATCTGTAAAATGTGGATAACAAAAGCACCTATGCCAAAGGACTGTTATTAGAATCAAATGAGATAATATGTTTAAAGTGCTATACAAATGCTAATATGAGTTGTAAGTGCTATATAAATGCTATTTTCATTAATAATTATTATAACTATAAATGTTTGTTGGCTTTGACTTGACAATTAACAAATTAAGAATTTGTGCTCACACTTTCAGACTCTGAGTACAATGTTGTTCTTGATTCAATTCAGCAGCTTTGAAGCAGCTACTGTGTGCTAGGCATTGGGAGAGACTCCAAGTCTAGCTCTAGTCCAGACCCTGCCTTCATTGAGCTATTTAGAAAGGGAAAATCTCTGCCATCTTACATGTCTTTATCTTTTTCTATATCTGACTCTGTCTTCCCTCTCTGTCTTCCCTCTGTCTTCTCTCTCCTCTCTCCCTCCCCCTCCCCCTCCCCCTCCCTCTCCCCCTCCCTCCTCTTCCCTCCCCTCCCCCTCTCTCTCCCTCCCCCTCTCCTCCTTCCCCCTCCCTCTTCCTCCCCCTCTCCTCCTTCCCCCTCCCCCTCCCCCTCCCTCTCTCCCTCTCCCTCCCTCTCTCTCTCACACACACATGCTCTTGCTCATGCTTTGTCCCTCTCACACACACTCATACATATAGACAATACACACACAAAGGTATTGAAAGTGGGGGTAGGGATGAAGATTTGTGGTGCCATGGAGGTACCAGGAGAAACAGCCAAAGATGGGGAGCTTTGAGAGGGGATATTACAGGTTGAGAGGAATCATCACAAGAGAGGTTGGATGTTTCTAGGAAAGGAGGCCATAGGATTTCAGGGAAATTCCAATATGAGACAGCAGTAGAAACACAATTTTGCATCCACAAGTCAGGAACAAGTCCAGGCGATAAAATATTTGGTTGATACGTGATCCCTGCCCTCATGGCACCCATGGTCTAGTAGGAAGAAAAATACAACAGAGAAAACTACAGTGCACAGAATCAAATGATCAGTACAAAGAGGAGAGGGGGGAAATAATGCAATTTGAAGTCAAGAAGGAAAAATAGTTACCCTCAGAGATATCGAAAAAGACAGACTGGAGAAGGTGGCATTTAAATTGGACTTTAAAGGATGCATAAAAACACAAAGGGTGAAGTGGGGCAGGACATTCCAATTGTAGAAAACAACTTGGACAGAATCACCAAGGTAGGAAGACTTGGAGAATATTTGGTAGGTAAAAAATAATCTATATTTAAGTTGAAACTTAAAGAGGAGTGATATCAAATGAGGCACCAAAGGTAGGCTGGCAGCTAATTACCTTAAATGTCAGCCTAAAGAACTGAACTTTTGGAGACGATTCTGGGAAGAAAGAAGGGTAGGTCAGAAAATTCCAAACTCTCAAAATTTCTGCAAAAGAGATAAAAAAGTGCCTCAGGGCAAACATAGAGCAGTAAAAATAAATAAGAGTACAGGCAGAATAGTGGTCCTTCTAGGACAATTAGAGAAGATCTGAAGAAAAATCCTAGAACAAAGTTTGGTCCCTATGAAGAGTAAATACCTCCAGGCTAGGGGCCCTTGAAACAACAAACTATGGACCCTGGAATGAGCTGGACTGAGAGGCTGCTTCTCCACAGGAACTTTTACCTAGGGACAATGAGGGGAAGTGGGTGTCTGAGTTAAGGAAGATTGAGGGAATCTCTGCTGACAAAGAATGCCAGACCCAATTATGGTGGGAGATGGGACTGGCAGTGGGGTGGCAGTGGAGAGGGGTTATGGTGAGTGCAGATATAGTAGGGCTGGGAGCTGGCTGTGGTCACTTATAGGAGGCTAGAGGTCTTGGTTTCAGTTCCAGGTTAGAGGGGAGAACTGAAGGAGGATCTGAGGCCAGAGGCACCATCTCCCATACCCCAAGACTAGAGATGATTGCAAAAAATAAACAGCTATAAAATTTTAAAAAATGAACTGGCAAAGGAGAAAGAATTTGACCATAGAAAGTTAACTATAGGAATAGAGAACACTGGGATTCATCTTCAGAGGGGGATACTGAAGATCTCCTATCCCAAAGAGTAATGTCAAATGGTCACCTGCCCCAAAAGATTTCATAAAAGAACTTTAAAAAGACTTTAAAAATCAAATGAGAGACTGAGAAAAAAAACTAACATATGTGTGTGTGTATGAACAATCCAAGATAAACCTGAAGATTATAAAAAGAAAATCAACCAATGAGTAAAGGAGATCCAAAATCTTAAGGAAGAAAGCAATTCCTTGAAAATCAGAATTGGGCAAGGGGATGCCAGCGAAGTCATAAGAGAACAAGAAATAATAAAACAAAATATAAAGAATGAAAAGATTGAGGAGAATGTGAAACATCTCATAAGAAAAAAACTGATCTGGAAAACAGATAAAAAAGAGAAAACATAAGAATAATAAGACTACATGAAAGTTATGATAAAAAAAAGATACAATAGTACAAGAAATAATTAAAGAAAGTTGTCCTGAATCATTAGAACAAGAAGGGAAAGTAGAAATAGAAAAAAAAATCCATCAATCACCACTTGAAAGAGATTCTATGAGGAAAACCCACAGGAATATTACAGTCAAATTCTGGAAACCCTAGTTCAAAGATAAAATATTATGAGCAACAAGAAAAAAAAGCAATTTAAATATGGTGATGCCACTTAGAATCATAGATGACCCTGCAGCAGTGGCTCTAAAAGACAACGGGAACACTATATATTGAAGAGCTAAATAACTGGTGTTCCAACCGAAAATACCATACCTGGAAAAGTTAAACATAGTTCTGAATGAAAAAAATGGTCATCTAATGAATTGTCAGACTTTCAAGACTTTGTTGAAAACCTGAATTTAATAGAAGATTTCACACACAGGAGCCAAGAGAAATATAAGGTATATACCAAAGACTAATTACAAGGGACTCAGTAAGATGAGTTTACCTTTTATGTATATAAAATGCAAAATGTTTGTCTAAGATTGTTAGTAGTAATTGGGTAGTTTATAAGGAAGATTGGAGTAGACCTGAGTATGACATGACTTCAAAAAGCAAAACTGTTTAGGAACAGCTAAAATGAGTAATTATTTTGTACAAATGAGATTCAAGAAAAAGAATTGAAACAAAGGAATTAGATGGGAGAGGAGAACTGGTAGTTCTGGAAACCCACTTTCATCAGGAATGGGTTCAAGAAGGAAATACATATGGAGAGAGTATTTAAGTTTTCTACATTCAGAAAGAAATAAAGTACCAAGGGGATAGGAAGAGGGGGGAGGATAAGGGAGGAATCTTTAGAGGAGAGGATAAGGGAATAGGTTAAAAGTTGGGGTATAGAAGAATATTTAGATCTATAGAAATGGGAGGATAAAGAAGGGATCCTTGGAAGTAGGAGGGTGGTTAAGTAATAGGAGGGCAAGGTAGTGGGTAGAAATGAAGTAGAGTCAGGAGAGATAGCAAATAAGAGATATGTACAAACAAAACAAAGATCAGAAGTAGAATTTGTTAGAGGAAGTATATGTTTATATATGGATGTATTTTTTAAAATTATTTTTATTGATGTCTTTTATAGATGTTTTTCACACTAACATAGTTTCCCTGTTATCCTTCCCCTTCCAAGAAAGCCACCCCATGTGACAAATAGTATTTTAAGGACAAAAGAAGAAAAATAAAGAAACATAACTGATCAATACATTTTAAAAGTTCAAAAAATATGCCACACAAACACCTGTGGATCTCCCACCTCTGAAAATTCTTTTCATATCTTTTATTTCAAATCTTATTTGCTCTTTATAATTTAGCAACATTTACTTTTGTTTCATTTTTTGTGTGGTTTGTAGCATGTGAGATTTAACAAAAGGATAAACAGAGGCAGATCTTTAAGCAAGATGACATTTATTAGCAGGGATCAATAAATGGCTTCCATTTATGCCAAAGACCTTGACCGAAAGGACTCTTCCCCTTTGATAGGTTTTGGGAAGGCAGGGTAGGTGACATCACATATTTGAGTACAATATGATTAGTTACCAATAATATTCCAATAACCATGAAGGTGACTGAAGCAGGTGCTGTGAAGAGCTTAGGGACTATTTAGATATCAAAGATGCCAAGGTATCCCAATGCACTGTATCCCAAGTGATCACCAGTCATCTTGACTTTCCTCTTGCTGCTAGACTCCAATGACTCTGGAAGAGCGAGTGAAGTTGACAATTTTGGGCACTTCTGCCTTCCTTAAATCCAATTTATGTGCAATTCAAAAGACATCACCCATACCATTTTACTATTTTTACCTACCTCAAAGTCCTGTGGCAATGGGTAAGTGATGAAACAGCATGTGTGGATACACTGGGAGTTGTAGTCACAATCCTGTACACAGGTGGTCCAGACCATAGGGTCAACTTTTCACTGGTCTGAAGCAGCCTGTCTGAACAATCTTTTTTAAAGACCACACTACTCACATCCTGGCATGAGGAAGAGACTAGAAAAGGTACTCTACAAACAGTTTGTGTCATCCACCCCAGTCTGCTTACCATGGAAGGTGGAGATCCACCCTATGTTAAAAAACACACAAAAACATTCAAAAACCTTTGCAAAGATGATTTCACTCACCTTACGTGGGGAATACACATGCTTACAGACAACATGAAATCCAGTAGAGGGGAAGAAAGAGCAGCTCTTCCCATGAGAGAATTCAACAGGTATCATATCCAAATAACAGCCCCGAGTGAAACAAGGCTAGTAAATGAAGGCTAACTTACCAAGGTCAGAGCTGGATACACATTTCTCTGAAATGGCCACAGTGAAGGGGAGTGTCGTGAAGTTGGTGTAGGTTTTTCAATCAGAACTAATCTAGTCAATGAGCTTGTATGCCCCCCAAAAAGAGTAAGTGATAGACTCATGACAATGTGACTGCCACTTTCAGAAAAAGCCTAAGCCACCATCATCAGTGCCTCTGCTTCCACCATGATGAACTCTGATGAGGTCAAAGAAAAATTTTATGAAGACCTGGATCAATATGCCAAAAGAGAACAAGCTTATAATTTTGGATGACTTTAATACAAGAATAACGGAGACTATCAGATTTAGCAAGGAGTCCTTGGGAGAAATGGAGTTGAAAACAGGAAGAGCAATGATCACTTGCTTCAGAAGATGTGTGGCATCTTATGACCTCATCATCAACATTTCTATTTACCTAAAGGCGGTACAACTTTGTTGTGGAACCTTCATAGCAAACATTGACATTTAATATACTATGTCATGGTAAGGAGAAGAGAAGGACAGGTTGCCAGAGTGATGAAGGCTATGTGTGGTACAGAACACTGACTGACCATACAGATTTATCCTTTCTGATCTAAATATTCACATTCGAGGAAAGGGGTGGCCCCAAGGCAAGGTGGCTACCAAGAAGACTCAATAGATTAGAGTACTTCTCTGACTGGAAACAGGAGGGAAAACTGAGCCAACACAAGGTTAGCAACAGTGAAGCAGAGAAGGAGTGGGCAGCTTTCAGAGATCCGGCTCAAAAGAAACATGGTGTGAAAATTTAGAGACAACTCTACTCCAAATGTTCATGTAGACTCTTCTTTGTGCCTGACCTGTGCCTGAACCTTCTGAGATCATATTGGTCTGATCAGTCAAAATCAGACACGTTAACTCTAATGTGCTGATGTCATTTTGGTCCTCTTCAAGAACGAAAGACAACAATCAAGTTTGCAATTCTTCTTTGGAATTATTCATACATTCATACATACATATTCTACATTATTCATATCCCTTAATCACTTACCTATAAGGCAGTGGATTTTGGGTTTTATAGTCTTCCCTTAAATTCTAAACATCTACAGCCACACACATGCACTGCCTCAAAGTCCTCTCCATCCATTCTGTGGGAGGGGAGTGGTGTAATCTGTCCAGATCACAATTTTGGAAATACTTATCTAGTAGCTTTTGGATCTTTGGAATCAATTGTGAAACATGGGCCATAGTGACAAAAGACCACCCAGCATGGTGAACCCACATTGAAGAAGGAATTGTGTTCTATGAATGAACCAGAATTACAGTGGTTCAAAAACAAACATGAGATGCACAGATTTAGAGATATCTCCATTCCAAATATTTGTGTGAACTATCTGTGCCCAATCCATGATATAGCCTTCCAAGCACATATAGGTCTGATCAGCCACAGTCAGATATACTGTATCTTGACTCCGACATAGTAATCTGGCAGTTCTAGATAAAATGGGTGAAAGAGAAGAGAAACTAGAAGTTGACTAACAGCTTCCACATGGAAAATAAAGCCTCCATTCAGAAGCTATTGTATTACTCCAGGCAAGAGGTAATGAAGACCTCAGCTAGGGTAAAGGCAAAGACTGTATGATTGAAGTGAAGGGGATGGTGGGAGAGATGTTATGGATATAGGATTGACAAGATTTGGAAATGATTTGTATAAGGGAGTTGAAGAAAGGGGAGAAGAAAGGGTAGCTACAAATTTGAAAAGATGCAGAAATGAGCGAGTTTAGAAGAAGGGGATGGGTTTGGGGGAAAATAATTTTGGACCTCTTGAGTTCTACATGCTCATGAAACATGGAGTTGAGGTGAAGATTGAGATGTCCAGTAGGCAATGACTCTCTGACCATTCTGGATCTCCAAGGGAAGGGTTGGATAAACACATATCAAGGGCACAGTACAAGGGATCCTTGCTCAGAGAAGAGAGTAGATTCTTCTCGTGTCCTTCCTCTCACTTTGGAGGATCTGTCTTTCCATGTTCCCTTCCCAAAGATCCCTAAGCTTTTCATAAGATTTCCAGGGCCTGGAGTCTGGGAGTTGAGGAGGGGAGAAGTTGGAGTTCACTGTCCCAACTCATTTTTTGCTTTTCTTTATTGCAGTTTGCCCCAGGAAAAGCATTTATGGTGCTATCCCAAAAATACCCCAGGGCTGTTCCTCTCTGGGTTGGGCCCTTTCATGCAACGTTATTTATCTATGACCCAGAATATGTGAAGATTTTCCTGAATCGAAAAGGTAAAGATGAGTCATCATATGTCATGAAATATTGGAAGATATATTGGAAAATTGGAGATAGAAGGGACCTGAGAAGACATCTAATTATATGCATATATGAGTGGGGAATCCTCTGAGGCAGCTAAGTAGTCTAGTGGGTAGGATGCTGGGCCTGAAGTCAGGAAGACTAGATTCAAATCCTGTCATATGACCTGGGCAAGTCACTTAACCTCTGTTTGCCTCACTTTGTTTAACTATAAAATGGAAACAATAGCAGCACCTACCTCTCAGGATTGTTCGTGAGGATCAATCGAGATTATATTTGTAAAACACTTGGCATAGAATATAGCAGGCACTATACTTATGCTCATTCCCTCCCTCCCTCTCTCCATGAAGGAATCAGACAAAGAGATACCTATGCCCACTAGGCAAACTGCCCACTCCTCTCATTCCACGTTGGGCTAGCACCAATTGTCAATAAGTTTTTCTTTTCCTTAAATGACTCCAAGGACCTCATCGTCCCCTAGATGAATTGGGCCAGTATCAGATTAGGGTCACAAATGACATAGAACAAGGGGGGAAAAAAAGAGAAATCTTGAATAGGCCTTTAAGGGAAGTAAGGGCAGTCTGAGTACATCCCTGACTTTTGAGAGTAATGGACAGCTTCCTTGCCTTCCCTCGGTTGACTTGAGGCTTTCCAATAGGTTTATATGCACAAGGCAATTCATTTTATAGCATGACCCAGACATCCTCTAGACATTCTACAGGTTGAGGTTATGTCCTTCCTGCTCAGACACTTCTCTTTTATCATCACATCTCTTTTCCAGAGATCATGAGACTCCCTGGGATTTCAGTGGTCCCACCAACATGGCCTGATGGATAAACCAAGATGATAATTTCTGAACTGACAGGGCACCTTTAGCTTGCCAGTGACTCAACCCTTAAGGTTGTGTGACCCTGAAGAGGTCATCTAAGCTTTCTGTGCTTCATTCCTTTATCTTTTAAATGAGGTGGCCTCTGGGTGCATTGAGCACTACAGCTCATGGTCCTACAATGCTATCACCCATGGAATGCTCATATCTTTCATCCATGTCACCTCCTGCCTGGTATCAGGGAAGCTGAAAAGCCCAACGTAGCCCAAATAAGGTGAATGGGAGAGTGCGGAATAAGAATCGCGGTCAGTAAATGGTACTGAGAGATGTTTCATCCAAACCTTCCCAGATACCATCCTATCCAGTTCCATGTGTGTCCTATAGAACACAACTTTGGATGAAGGGTTGGAAAATGGGATGAGCTGTCCATGGAGGCCTCTTCTGAGGTTCAATGGTCCCAGACCCAGCTGGTGACTCCCATACCTGTTGTCATCTGTTACATTTATTTTCCAAAATCCTCTTCAGCATTCCATAGCAGACAGGCCTATCTGCATTTATTACTATGACACTCCTTCCCATACACTGATTTCATCAGTCTTTCAGTGCAAATAATAGTTCCCAAGTTTATGAGTTATTTTATAATGGTAACATTACTAATTGCTACTTTAGGAGGCCCACTTGTCTTTCAAGAAAGCTTTCTCTAAATCTCATAGATAAATGAACATTTCACCAAAACCTTCTCCTGCACAACTAATCCCACCTGGGTTTTTCTGTTCTTTTTAGTATCAACCCCCCTTTCCTCTTTTTAAATCAAATTAAATATCACATCTCCCTAACCCCCTCCAACTTCCCTTTACTGTATCTTCTCTCCCAGCTTCCCCTTCCTTCTGTTCTCCATGGCACATCCATAATTATTTTCTTCAGATTTTCTTTTTTTAAATTATGAACTTAACAACCATCAACATTGCATATACAAGGAAAAATAGGGGGGAATCATATATATGGATCTATGAATTTCTGTTATGTAGGGTTTATAATTCTTAAAATTTTCATTTTAATACAATAGGACTAAAATTTCCCTGCTTGTCTGTGCTACCATCTGAACTTCTTTCTATTTTGCTTTTGTGTTTTTAATGCTTCATAGACACTCTTCTTTATCTTCTCTCTTTGTTAGGGTTGGAGGGTAGAATTTATGTGGGTCCACCAAATCAAAATGTTGTCGGTATCTGAAAATGCCTGTCTCATTCTGAACCTTAGTCCATTATCACTCAATTGAAAGGCAGGAATCAAATCTCTTAAATTGTGTTTAGTCAGGGTCTTGCACAGTTGCTTTCTTTTATACTGTAGTGGTCATCATGTGGCTTATTAATAATGATAGCTAGCATTATAGAGCACTTTCAAGTTTACAAAGCACAGTTCATATGTTATCTCATTTGATCGTCACAAACCTAATAGGTAGGTACCATTATTATTCCCATTTTACAGATGAGGAAATTGAGACTGAATGTGGTTAAGGGACTTGCTTAGGGTCATACAGCAGGTAAGTGTCTGAGGCAGGATTTGAATCCAGGTCTTCCTGACTCCAAATCCAGCACTGAACTGCCTTGCTGCCTCTTCGTTCTTCTTACTATATTCTGCATCACTTCACTCGAGTCTTCCTAGGTTACTGTGAAAGCTTTCATATATTTGTGATTTCTTATGATACAATTATATCACATTACATTGATGTATCATGAGCCCTTCCATTGAAGGGCACCACTTTCATTTCCAGTTTGTAATTATGATTTTAAAAAATGCAAAAATAACCTTTAGTTATGTACTGTTTAGTATTTCAGATAATAAGGGATAAAGGGACAGTGCTGGAGGGAGAAAGTCCAGGGTTCAAGATCTATCTCTGACAAATACTTAGCTATATAACTATGTGCAAGCTGCTTAACCTGTCAGAGCAACAGAAAATTCTATAAGATTAGAAATTGCCCAACAGGTACTGATTTATGTCCATAAAGAACTGTCCACACCAAGAGGAGTGGTACAGATGAATTCAACAGTTTAAAGGACTGTTCTATGAAGGAGAGATTAAACTGAGTTGATTCCAGAGGACAGATCCAAAAGCCATGGTGGTGGCGTAAGGGTAGGGGTTGGGGGTAAAACTTGACCTTGATGACAGGAAATGCTTGTTAACAAGAGCTATCCCAGAGTGAAATGGGCTACCCCAAGAGCTGGTAGCTTGCCCCTCCTTAGAGGCAAAACAGAAGCCATGGGTCAACTTGTCAAGCATGTCATCCTGTGAGAATTCCTTTTGTATATGGGTTGGCTTAGATGCCACTGAACTCTCTTTCAATTCCCAGATAAAATCAGAGGTCTAGATCCTAACTGCTAATTCCTGCCTTCCCTTATCCCTGCACCATAATAACTCCAAGTCACATATTCCTACCATAAGAGGAAACAATTTCATCCAACAGACAGTCCTCCATTCATATACCTCCAAGTTGCTATAAACCAATAACCTAAGGTAGCTCATCCCTGGCTCCCCAAGAACCTCCCTCACAGGCTTATTGGGAAGACCAATGAAAGAGCATCCATAGAACCTTTTGCAAGTTGAAAATCTACCTAAATGTCAGAGGGTACTATTACTATTATTTCCTGCGCACCCCACCTCACCTCCAGGCATGCTATGGGAAGTTGGTCTTCCTACAAATGCTCCAAGAATGGGACTCCAGCCTGACTCAGCTTCATGCAGTAGACCAGAGCCCTGAATGGAGAGGAAGAAACCCTAGGCTATACTTGTGGCTCTCTAAGTCCCTGTGAAACTTTGAGACTCCATTTCTCATCATGTGGTGAGAACCCCATTCCAGGAAGCACTGCAGGGTATATAATTTGTGGGGAGGAATGAGCCACAACTCAAGGACTAGTTTTTATCCTTTCACCTCCTCTGCTCTGTCATGTACCCAAGAAAGCAGTTGTGGTTTCCCAGCGTGCTGCCCTTTACATATAAAGTTCTCCTTGCTCATGTTATGTGCTTGTTAGTATCTGGATCAATTCAGGTCCACCTAGTCCCACTCTGATTTTATCCTGCACAGTTTCCACCTAATGTGAGCTTTTTCTGCCCCTTTGCTTAACTTTACAGATCCCAAAACGAATGTGATCTACAAATTCATGATTCCCTGGATTGGTAAGTATCTGTGATCAGTTTATTCTTCTTTGTATGGATCAACAGTATGCCATAGCAGCTAAGAAAGGAAGCAACGATGTTCAATTTCATCCAACAAACTTTAATTGAATACTTACTGTTTGCCAGGTGTGGTGCTAGGTGCTGGGAATACAAAGAAAAAGCAAAATGAAAACCTAGTCCCTGCTTAATGTTACAATAAGTAACCTTAAAGAAGTTTTGAAATTCAAGGTAAGCAATGCATACCCATCTAAGAAAATATAAACTAAACAAAATAATTTCTGAAATAGTGAGAGCTAGCATCTGGGGAAAATAGAGTCATATCCAGGAGCACCTAGGAGGTGCCGCTAGGTGGCACCATACTGCAGAGTGGAAAGCTTGGAGTTAAGAAGACTCATCTTTATGAATTCAAATATGTCCTCAGATACCTACTAGCTGGGAGACCCTGGGGGAGTCACTTAACCCTACTGGCCTCAGTTCAATGAGCTGGAGAAGGAAATGGTAAACTAATCCAGTGTCTTTGACAAGGAAACCCTAGGTGGAGTCACAAAGAGTTGGGCATGACTAAAACTAAACAACAGCAACAAATGTGAAAGAAGAGTCCTGCCTTCAAGGAGTTTATACTCTACTTGGAGAAGACAAACACAGAAAGAAGCTGAAAGAGAGAGAAGAAGAGGAGGCATGGTGAAGTCAGTCAGAAAAATCTCAAAGTAGTGCAGCCAGGTGAGAAATGAGAAGATGTCTGAGCTGAGGTCTCTCCTTAAATGGAGGTTTAAAATTCATTACCACATCCTCGAATCAGAGAGGCAGAGGGTAGTGATGAAATAGAGTATCCAGGCTGATGAGATTTATTCCAGTAGGAGGAAAGGTGGTAGGAAGTATGGGACTGACAAATGATGAGTTCAGTTTAGATATGTTGTGTTTGTGGTATTTCCAGGACACTTGATTTGAAATGTCCTGGTAATGAATATAAAACTACAATTCAGAGAGGAATATGCCCAGAGATGATAATTATATCCATGGAACTAATGAAGTTACCAAAAGAAAGAGTATAGAAAGAGAAGAGAAGAGAAGAGGGCCTAGAACAGACTATGGAGCACCATAATAGACCTGGGAGGGGTGTAATATGATTGATAATCCAGGAAGAGAAATTGATGAGTGGTTAGGTAGGAGGAGACCTAGGAGACAATATTATTATGGAAACTCAGAGAGGAGAAGATGGTCACCATTGTCAAATGCAGTAGAGTGAGCAAGATTAGAACCGTTAAAAGAATGTTAGATTTGGCAAGTAAGAGAAGATTGGAGAGAACAGTTTCATTCAACTGATGAGATTAGAAACCAGATTGCAAAAGGTTGACAGTGAATGAGAGGAGAGAAAATGGAAGCAGTTAATGTAGAAAAAGTTTTCTAGGTATTTGGCTGAGAAAGGGAGGAGAAATTAAGCTTGAATGGATGACAGAGTCTTGTAAAAAAATTATGCAGTTGTTTTTTAAGGATGGAGAAGAGGAGGATGTGTGAAAGCATTAGGGGAGAAATCAGTAAATAAAGGAGTGGCTGGAGTTTAGAGAGATGGACCATGATTGAGGATAAGTACAGTGCATAAGATATAAGGCCAGGGAATCAAAGGCGAATACGGGAGGTTTGGGCCTTGGTAAGCAAAAGGCCAATCTCATTGTCAGAATGAACAGTCGATATCAAGGAATTCTGAGATGAAGAGAAAGGGAGGAAATGAAGCTCCCATTGAATGGCCTTAATTTTCTCTGTAATGTAAGGGGCAAGATCCCTGGAAAGGTAGATGGCAAAGAGCGAAGTGTGAGATGTTCAAGGAAAATTTTAGAATAGTTTTGTGGGGATTTTGATAGGGAATAAATTAGGGAACAATCAAAGTGTTGCCTTGCAATGGTGAGGGCCCAGGTGAGATGGAATAACATGAATGTATTGTATACATAAACAGAATGATTGTGGGACTTCCTCCAACTCCTTTTAGGAGCTGAGTGGGAGGAGGAAAACAGTTGTTTGGACTGTGCCAGGATGGGAGTTTGGCAAGAGATGACTGGTAAAAAAGGGTTTAGAGAGCAGAGGAGAGCATAGAGCTGAACTGACTAAAAACTATAGGGTCAAAATTTGAAAAGGAAGAAAGGAAAGTCATAGCATGGCTAATGAGCATGACCTTAGAAAGTATTAGGAGGTGGAGGGATTAGATGTCTCAAAGAGAGGGAATAGACTTACCAGAGGTGAGGAACAAAGAAGGATGGAATGATAGGCTGTAATTGAATAGAAAAAGGTCAGATTTTTAATTAAGTGGAATACATGTGACTAATGGTGAAATTTGGTGTATAAATGGAGTAGTAATAAGAATCAGAGGCATAAATAATGAGTGAACCAATGAACGGATCATAGCAACAAAAACTATGATAGAGGATAACAAGTGACTATAGCCAAATTCTTGGGATGCTATTAAAGAAGTCCTCAAAAGAAAAATCACCTCTCTGAAAACATGGTAGCAAAATGGAAAAGTACAGGGTTAATAAACTGAATATTCAGTATTAAAATATGAAGTCAACAGACTAACAAACCCCAAGTGAAAAACAAAATGGAAAAATTAGAGGAGAAAAACACTAATTGGAAACTAAAAAGCATATAGAACTGATCAAACTAAAAGCTGATTGTAACAAAATTGATTAGCCCTTTGACAAACTGATTAAAAGGAAGTTTAGGAAAAATCAAATGACTTGGTTTAAAAAAAATGAGGAAAAATCAGAACAGAGAAAACAATGGGAAAAATATTTTTGGATTGTATCATCACAAACTATATATCAACGAACATGAAAATTTTAAAGAAATAAAGGAATATGCAAACCAGATATAAAATACCCTATTAACAGGATAGGAAATAGAAACATTAAATAACCCAATTGAGGGAAAACAACTCAAATAAGCTATAAGGAGCTACCAAAGTGGGGGAAGGAAACACTCAGTCCAAATGAATAAAAAGGTGAATTCAATTACACATTTAAAGGATAATTTGGTCTTTTACTGTTCAAGTTATTCTGAAAAATCTGGAAAGAAAACATTTTACCATGCTCATTCTATGAGACACACATAATCCTACAGCCTCTATCAAGGAAGGACAAAAGAAAAAAGAGAGCTCTAGACCAACAGCATTAATGAATTGATTCCAAAGTTTTAAATGAAATCTTAGCAGAATGTCTACAGAAACATTGAAAATACAGTTGTGATTAAGTTGAATTTTTATCAAGATACAAGGATGCTTCAGCATAATAAAACAAAACAATTAATCATATTTTTAATATATGATTGATTTATTTTTCAGTTTTCAACATTTATTTCAACAAGAATTTGAATTCCAAATTTTCTCCCCATCTCTCCCCACCCCCACCCAAGGACAGCATGCACCCCATCCACCCCTTTGCCCAATCTGTCCTTCTTTCTGTCACTCCCCCCTTCCATCCTCTTCCCATCTATTTTCCTGTAGGGCAAAATAGATTTCTAAACCCCACTGCCTGTACATCTTATTTCCCAACTGCATGAAAAGCAATTTTTGACATTCATTTTTAAAGCTTTGAGTTCCATATTCTCTCCCTTCCTTCCTCCTCACCCACCCTCAATGAGAAAGCAAGCAATTCAATATAGATCATACATGTGTAGCCCTACAAAACATTTCCATAACAGTTATGTTGCAAAAGATTAACCAGATTTCCCTTTGTCCTGTCCTGCTCTCCATTCATTCCATTCTCTCCCTTGACCTGTTCCCCCACAATAGTGTTTGCTTCTGATTATCCCTTTTCCCAACTTGTTGTCCCTTCTATTATCTTCCCTCTCCTATCCTCTGACCCAATGCCTTTCTACAAGGTAAAATAGATTTCCATACCCAACTGAGTGTGTGTTATTCCTTCCTTAAGCCAAATCCCATGAGAGTAAGGCTCACTTATTCCCTTTCATATACATAAGTATATATGTATATATTGTTGTTGGTTGTTGTGTTCATCGTTTGTTTTTGAAGAAGATCATGATATCAGAGAAATGATGACATAACTTGCACTTGACTTTGTTTTGAGGGAAGGGTACGCAAGGTGACCAGCCTCACTTTCTCCTCCTGAGCCATCTGAATCCAGTGACCAAATTTTCATCAGGATGAATATATTCCCTCTAACTATTCTAATACTGGTAAAGGTCTCATGAGTTACAAATATCTTTCCATGTAGAAATGGAAACTTCAGTTTTATTGAGTTCCTTATGCCTTCTCTTTCCTGTTTACCTTTTCATGTTTCTCTTGATTCTTGTATTTGAAAGTCCAATTTTCTATTCTGCACTGATCTTTTCAACAAGAATGCTTGGAAGTCCCCTATTTCATTGAAATTCCATTTTTCCCTTAAGTATCATACTCAGTTTTGCTGGGTAGGTGATTCTTGGTTTTAATTCTACCTCCTTTGACCTCTGGAATATCATATTCCAAGCCCTTCTATCCCTTAGTGTAGAAGCTGTTAAATCCTGCATTATCCCAATTGTATTTCTGCAATATTTGAATTGTTTCTTTCTGGCTGCTTGTAACATTTTCTCCTTGACCTGGGAATTCTGGAATTTGACTATAATATTCCTAGGAGTTTTCCTTTTGGAGTCTCTTTCAGGTTGGTGGATTCTTTCCATTTCTATTTCACCCTCTGGTTCTAAAATATCAGGACAGTTTTCCTTGATAATTTCTTGGAAGATGATGCCTAAGTTCTTTGTTTATCATGGTTTTCAGGTAGACAAATAATTTTTAAAATTATCTCTCCTGGATCTATTTTCCAAGTCAGTTATTTTTCCACTGAGATATTTCACATATTTTTATTCTTTTAGTTTTGTTTTATAATTTCTTGATTTCTCATAAAGTCATTAGCTTCCATCTGCTCCATTCTAATTTTTAAAGTACTATTTTCTTCAGTGAGCTTTTGGACCTTCTTTTCTATTTGGCCAATTCTACTCTCTAAGACATTATTCTCCTCATTGTGCTTTTTGAACCTCTTTTGCCATTTGGGTTAGTCTATTTTGAAAGATGTTATTTTCTTCAGTATTTTTTTTGGGTCTCCTTTAGCAAGTTGTTGATTCATTTTTCATGATTATTTTGCATTGCTCTCATTTCTCTTCCCAATTTTTCCTCCACCTCTTGATCTTGATTTTCAAAATCCTTTTTGAGCTCTTCCATGGCCTGAAACCATTTCATATTTTTTGGAGGCTTTGGATGTAGGAATCTTGACCTTGCTGTCTTCCTCCAGTTGTATTCTTTGGTCTTCCTCTGGTTGTACACTTTGATCTTCCTCATCCAAAAAGATGGAAGAAAATACCTTTTCACCAAGAACATAACCTTGAAACCTGCTCCAGTCTCATCTGTGCCAGCATGGCCCATGCTAGGCTCCTCTCTGCTCCAAGCCCAACTCTGGTATGATAGATACTTTCTGTCTGCCTTTCAGGTTGCCTTGGGCTGGAAATCTGTTTCACTCCATCATTTTGTGGCTTCTGCTGCTTTATAATTTGCTTAGAATCATTTCTACAGGTATTTTAAGGGCTTTAGGGGAGAACTTGAGCAGGTCCATGCTTCTGCTCTACCATCTTGGCTCTGCCCCCAATAATTAATCACATTAAAAATAACAAGAATCATGTTGATTTATTAAAAATACAGGAAAATATATTAGAGAAATGTAATACCAATTTATGCTCAAAAATAAAATGCTACAAAGCATAGGACTAGAAGGACTTTTAAAAATATTATTTAAAATGTATATATGTAAAAGTAAAATACAGCATCCTATGCCATGAGGTAATGCTAGAAGTTTCCCAATAAATATAAGGTACCCTCCTTCCCCACAGTTACTTGACATAGTTCTAGAAATGCTGTTGTTGTTCAGCGTTCCATTCCTGAAGAGGACCAAAGACATCATGAGGGTGAAGTCTTGACTCATGCATGAATTGGATTTAAATGAGGCAAAGTTGAGTCAGCTTCACTGTCTCCTCCAAAGTCACTGAAGTCCAGTAGCAAGATGTTAGTAATAGTATTAAGGAAAAGAAATTAAAGGGAGGAAAAATAAAGGAATAGTCACATTAAAAGAGGAGAAAAGCTATCCCTGTTTATTATAATTTAGGCAGAAAACTCTAAAAAATGAGCAGAGAATCTGAGATAATACCTTCAACAAAACAGCAGGATACAAAAGAAACCCACGAAGATTAACAACAATTTATATATCAGTAGCAAAAGTCATCACACAGAAAAAGACAGAATTGTGTGCATACACACATTTGTATATGTGTGTGTTTGTGGATAGGAGTGAGTGTATACAAAAACAGACAGATATAAATATAGATGGCATAGATATAGCTGTGGATAAGGAAGAGGATGTCAGTGGAGTAGATTGATGATAAATGGATGGATAAAACATTTATTAAGTGCTTAGTAAGCAAGAAAACAAGACTATCTCTACCTTCTAACAAGGCAAGAAAACAATATTAAGAGGAGCAATAGAGAATATTTGCACAGGGGCAAAACGCAAGGAAATCTTGACATTTTGTTTGGTCTGGGCAGTGATGTCATTGGTGTAACCCAGTTAGAACTGCTATTATCTCTTAAGGAAAAGGCCTGTTGGTCTTGGATGGTGAGAAGTGGCACATCCACCAGCGTCTGGTGACTCCAGCCTTTCACTTCAACATCCTGAAGGACTACATCCACGAAGTAAAGAACTCAGTCTGTGTGATGCTGGTGAGAGAACAGGCTGACCAAGGGCCCCACAGAGTATTCAACAACCATGAAGAAATGGAGCCTTTTGAGAGAGAAGCATCTGCTTCTGTGTCTAGTAATGTGCTAGAAAATTTAAGAGAGATAAAGATGGAGGTGTTAGCCAAGACTAGACTAATTGGCTTTATAGATTATTCCCTTCAGTTTTGGAATTTCTGTGATACCTACAGTACTTTGTCTCACTGGAACCTCACAACAATTTTGTAAGGAGGATACTGCAGGTATTATCCCTCTCTGACATTCTCTGATCCAGAATCTTCCTTATAGAATTGATAATGAGAGAATAAATAAGCAATCTAAGACTTATACTATAAAGCTTTTATTAACACAAAATATTAATAAATAATATATTAACATACAGTATATTTGTTAATTTATATAGTGTTTTTCACATAATATCTTAATATATTTAAAATAATATAAACATAAAGGTAAACTCTTTTGTCCATGATCACATGAGTAAGCCACAGATTCAGTAGTCAAATCCAGAGGGGAAAAAGGAAAGGAGAAAAGGGAGGAGGAGCAGAGACAGAGAACAATGCCATGTGCAAACAGATAAACAAAAAGAAAGGTTCTTGTATAGCAGTGATAATGCAGATCTTCCTCTCCCAGGATAAATGGGAAACACTAAGAACCGAGGATAGTTCCATGGACATATTCAATACTATCTCTTTCATGGCCCTGGACAGTGTCCTGAAATGTACATTCAGTGTCCAGGATTTCACAGAGGATAAAAGGTCAGTGGCAATGGGCACTTAGGATGAGGACCAAGTATGGACCATCACCCTATCCCCTGGTAACACATTATGTCTTCTCCCCTTGCAGCTTCTTGACCACCTACTTCCAGAATATTAGCAAGCTCTCAGATTTCATTTACCGTTGCAAGTACAGCTTCTTCTATCACAATGACTTCATTAATAAATTGAGCTCTGACTTCCGGGAGTTCCAAGCTCTCTGCCAAGAAGTACAGAAGCAACCAGGTATTTCTTGAGATGTGGCCTAGCCATAGATGCCCCCTGGTTCATATCCTACTACTGTTTGGTGTGATGCAGTGCTCCTGGTGTCATAGAATCTGGGTTCAATTCCTGACTGACTAACTACTTGTGTGCCCTCTGACAAGACACAATATCCCTTGACCTCTATCTCCACCACCATAAAATGAGAAGAGTGGACTAGAAAGACTCTAAGATCCTTCTAGTTCTAAATTTATTAGGCTATGATTGGCTGGGATACTCAGTGTAATTCAGTACAAGAAGAATGTAATAAATACCTTCTATAAACCAGGCTCAATGAGACCATCCCCTGATGATGTACTTACCAGGTGCATTTTCAAATGGAGATGGCGAGGGTTGAGGGGTGCATCTAAATACAGTGGCTAAGTACCATTGTATCCTTGCTGTATTACAGCAAAGCAAACCTCTTTTGCTAAATGTTCAGTGACTTGCAAATGCCTCACTTCATCCCAACATTGAACCTGAACTGAGTGTGCTGGCATTAGAACCACACCTATGACATGCCTATACACTGATTCCAAAACCTACCTTTCTTCCCAACCTACTAGCAGTATACTAGCAATATCATAGATCTCAGTCACTCTTATTCAAAACCAATGGGAAGGCACTTCCAAAGTATTTAGTCCAACCAATGCCTAATCAAGAATCTCCTTCTATAATAACTAACAATAAAATAATAAGAGACACTACTCAAGGCACTAATTAAGTGTCTTTTAAGAGGCTGGGTATCAGTTTTCTAGGTTATATTGTCCTAGAGTGCCAAGTACCAACAGGAAAGTCACTTGAGTCTCATAGCAGGTTGTCAGATGTCTCTCAGGGTCTTTGTCAATAGCAGGATCCATGGTTCCTAGGTAACAAATATGTTCTTTCCCCTCTCCCTGAACAGCAAAAGTCATCGAGGATAGGAAGGCAGCCCTCAAGAATCCAGGGGGACAGGACAAGATTCAAAAGAAGAAGAAGTACATGGATTTCCTAGACATTCTCTCATAAGCCAGAGTAAGCCTGTAAAACTTCAAAGTAAAATGACTACCTAGTGCGTCCAGGCACTTGGAGATGCAGAAACAAAAATGAAAAATTCAGGCCATCAAGAAACTTCTATTCTATTAGAAGACTATGCTATTTGGGAAATCAGATAAACAGACTGGTAGCCTGAAATGCTAAATATTTCACTGAATGGTGAATAGCCTAGGAAGATTCCCAGCTCTATTTGGCTGAAAGGTTGTTCTAATTTCACCACTTTCTCTTTGTAGCTCATTCTCTTATTAATTCATTTAAAAGTGCTTGTTGTATGTAATAAAGACCATGCTAGATATTTGGGAAGGTACAATATTAATTAAGATGGAATCCATGTCCTCCACATGCTCAGTCTAGTAAAGGATGTGCTATGTAGTATTACAGAGGATATTAAATTATTAAAGACAGTGCTCTGTGAAATGCAAGGGAGGAGAGGCAGTCATCATCAACAGACTGTTCCATGCATGAAGTCACTTAGGCTAAGTGACCCAAGTCTGAGGCCTCATCCAGAGAAAGGACCAAGATGTGTTGGTTCCAGAAGACATTGGGACCCTCAAGTCAGGTGAGATGGGAATTGGAACATATTGAGGGAAAGAGCGTTAGGAAACATGAACGTGTGTAGACGAGAAGGAATGTTAACAGCAGATCTCAGAAGGTCAGCAGGGTCCTGAAATCAGAGCCTGTTTGTGGCTTGAGGGTTTCTCCCTTTACAACTATGATTTTTCTTACAGTCATTCTGAAGATTGGTAGACAGAATCAATCCATGGCACTGGCCTTGCATAAGGCTTTTTTGACTTTATTAGGATGAAGAGGGAAAAGGTTTGACAGATGAGGAACTAGTGGCCGAAGTAAATACATTCATGTTTGCTGGTCAAGACACCATAGCCTCTAGACTCTCCTGGACTTTATACTGCCTGGCCATGAACCCAGAACACCAGAAGAAATGTAGAGAAGAGATCCAAGGTGTCCTGGAAGATGGAAACTCCATAACCTGGTAAGAGTCCCAAAGAGTCAATCCTGACTCCTCAGTTGGTCATTTGGTTTTTGCCAACACTCATCCTTAATTCTTCAGATCCCCTTGGTATGTCCCAGTTCAGTTGGAAATGATTAGTCTCCTCAAAGAATATGAGAAGCTCAAGACCCTCCCTCCTCCACCAAATGTAAGTGCCTCCTTCCCTCTGGCCTAAGTCCCTTGGTAAGATAAAATCTCAATACAGCAATGACATTAATTAAGCTTCAATTTAATATCCATTAAATTAATATCTATGTGTTAGAGCCTGTGCTGGAGACAAAGGGAGATACCAAGATACCTACAACATAAGCTCTGCTACCAAAGAGCTTAAGGAGTGTTAAAAGGACAGAGACACAACTAACTACAATTTCCCATTGGATATATCATTAGTATCTTAAACTCAACATGTCCAGAACTCAACTTCTTATGTCCACCTCCTGAACTTTTCCTTCCTTTAGGTTTCCCTACTCCCATTGAGCCCACCATCATTTTCTTTAACTTTAATTATCTTTGACTCTTTCTTTTTTTCTCAATCAATCACTGCCCCCACCAGGACCAATCAGATATCAAGTCTTGCTAATTTTACCTCCGCAACATCTCTCATATTTATTCCCTTCCTTCCATTCTCATAGACTCTACTTGCTTAGATGCTTATAATAGCTTCCTACTTTTTAACTGGTTTCCCACATCCAGACTCTCCACTCTGAAATCTATCCTCCACAGAGCTGCCAAAATAATATTCCTAACCCCTAGTTCTGACATGTCACTCCTCCCTCACAAACTATCAATGGCTCCCTATTGACTATGGAATAATATATGTTTTTCATTCTGACAATTCTGGCTCTCACTGATTGGCCAATAATAGATCCTAGACCAAGTCTCACTTACTCATTGTCTGAGTTTTTGATGGTTCAAAATGAGTGTAACTAGCAATTGTTTCTGTTCTAGCCAGAACTCTGAGGGTCTTCCCCTCCAAGACTGATTCTTTTGTGAAGGCAAAATAGGCCATCTTTGGCTTCCATTCTTCCCTAGCCCTTAATCACTGAATGGGTGTTGCCTCTGACAAACTGACAGCTTGGAGAGATCTAACTTAAAAAGGTTAAGGTCTCCCCCGCATCTGTAGCCATTGCCAGTTGTCCTGACCTATGCCTTGCCATTGAACTCTGATGACTGATGAGGAGAGAGTGAGGTTGATGACTTTGCATGGTTTTGCCTAACTCAAATCCAATTCACTTGCAAGTCAAGACATCAGCCTCCCGATGTCATTGCTCCTCTTTGAGAACAAAGGACAAACAACAAGAAGTGGAGATTGTCCAAGTAAGGGCTTATTTTTTTTTTTCAGGGTAGGTGAGACATGGTTCATATTTTTATTTATTAATTCAATGGCCTTTTCTTTTTGCTTTCAATTTTGTTAATCTCTCCTTTGATTTTCAGGATTTCTATTTTGATGTTTTATTGGAGATTTTCATTTTTTTAGACTTTTTTTTAAGTTGTGTGCCAGGTTCTTTCATCTGGTGTTTCTTTCATTAAAGAAAGCATTTAGCGATTTAAAATCTCACCTAAGTGTGGCATTGGCTGCATGCCAATTTTATTATTTGTCTCAATGTTGTCATAAATATTATTGATTTTTTTCTATAATTTATTCTTTGATAGACTCATTCTTTAGGATTGTTTGTTTTCAATCAATTTTTAAATTTTTTATTCATTTTACATTTAAGTACAAAATCAGAAAAGAAAAAAGAATATTTCCGTAGATACAGCACAACATAAGAGACAAATCAATATAAAACAATAAATTTCCAATTCATTTTTAATGTTTGCTTTAAAATCTGTTCATTTATTGTAAATTTTGTAGGATTATGATTAATGAAAAATAATATAAAAATAATTGCATTTAATTTTTCTGGTGTTCAGCATTTGCTTGTGAGGTTGATACATTCTAATAAATGGTCAATTTTGTGAAGGTGCCATGTGTAGTGGAGAAATAGATATACTTCTATTCCTATTAATATTCTCTAGAGGCTATCAAATCTAACTTTTCTTAAATTCCCTTCAGTTCCTTTAATTTCTTTTTGTTTATTTTTCGTTAGCTATATCTAGGTCGAAGAGGTATAAATTGAACCCATAACACACTCTTAACTTTTACTGTCTATTTCTCCCTTTAACTTAACTTTAATTTTGAGAATTTAGATGCTATTTGTTGCATATATAGATATAGACGTAATGTTGTTATTATTTCATTGTTTATGACACCTTTTTGTAAAACATGGTATCCCTGTATATCTCCCTTGATCACATTCATTTTTGCTGTTGTTTTCTCTAAGATCATGGTTGCTACCCCTCTCTTTATTACTTGAGCTGAAACATAATAGAATCTACTCCAGCCCCTTATTTTAACTTCATATTTTCTGCTTTAAATGCTTCTTGTAAACAACATATTGTTGGATTCTGGTGTCTAATCCATTCAGCTATCTTCCTTTTCCATTTTATGAGTGAGTTCACATTAATAATTATATATAACAATAATAAATAATTATAATTTCTAAATGTCTATTTTCCTCCATCCTATTCTCATATTCTTCCTTCACTTTTGTTCTATTTCATTTTTAATAGATTAAATGTTGGTTTGCTTCTGAATAATCCCTCCTTAAATATATATTCTCTCCTATTCCCTCCCCTTTCCCTCTTGTTCCTCTGTTCAATGCAATGTGTTTCTGTAACCTATCCCATGTGTGTGCACTGCTTGGACCAGTTCACATGAGAATAAGATTCAAGTGTTGTTCACTGCCCTTCACTCCCTCCTCCTTGTTATATATACTTTTGCCTACCCTTTATTTGAAGTAATTTTCTACATTCCTCTTATCCCCCTGCCCAGTGTATTTATCTTCCCCCTTTCTCATTCTTCTTTTAAAATCTTCAGAATATTACAGAATCATGTTTTCTGTCTAATTACATTCACTCTATGATCCCAGATGATGATAGGGCTACATGAATTATCCTTCTGTACAAGAATCCAAAAAATTCAACGTTATCCGGTCACTCATGAATGCTCATCCATCTTTGCCTTTTTGTGTTTTTCTTGACTCGTGTGTTTATTTGTCATTTTTTTCTCAACTTTGTTCTCAACAGGAACATTTGGAAGTCCCTTATTTAATGAAAAATTCAATTGTTTTTCACTATAGAATCACGTTCAGTTTTACTGGGTTAAGTTATTCTTGATTGTAAATCTAGATCCTTTGCATTCTAGAAGGCCATATTCCAAGTTCTCTACATATTTAAAGTATTGGCTACTATGTCTTGTGTGATCCTGACCGTGGATCCTTGGTACTTGAATTATCTCTTTCTGGATGCTCATATCATTTTTTTCTTTAACCAAGAGCTATGATATTTGTGGAAGTTTTCACTCTAAGGCTTCTTTCAGGGAGTGAACAGTGAATTCCTTTAATTTCTGCTTTGCCCTCTTGTTTGGAGAGATCTAGACAATTGTCTTTTATAACTTCTTGAAATATATCTATGCTCCTTTTTTTTGGTCATGGCTTTCTGGTAATCTGATGATTCTTAAATTATCTCTTCCCAGTAAATTTTCCAGTTCAGTTATTTTGGCTATGAGAAATTTCACATTTTCTTATTTTTTGAGTCTTTTACTTTTGTTTTAAAATTTCTTGATGTTTTTTGGATGCGGTAGATTAAATTGGTCAATTCCAAGTTTCAAAAAGTGTTTTTTTCTTGGGTAAGGCTGTCTATCTTTTGGTCCAAGTTCTTAGTTCTCTTTTCAAATCTTTGTCCTCTCATTTTTTCCCTCATTTTTCCTCTACCACTTTCATGTCATTATAATCTATCTTCTGCCTCAACTGCTCTTCAAATACTTGAAAATAATTAATTAATAATTTTTTAAATGTATTAAGCACTTACTATGTGCCAAACACTAGAGACACAAATATAAAAGACAATCCTTGCTCTCAAGGAACTTATCTCCTAATAGAGGAAGACAAGAGAAATAAAGGAGGGATATGTTGATTTGGAAAATCATAAGAATATGAGTAATTCCATTGGGGAGTGTGTATTTTTGTATTTATTTATATAAATTATTTTTATTATATATTTGTGTGAATATGTATAGGTAGACATGTGTGTATATGTATGTACACACATATATACATATGTGTGTATGTGTGTGTATATATGTATACACACACACATATATACACACATATGACTACATTGGGAGATTGTGTGTGTGTCAGGAAGAGAAGTGATTGAAGCCAAGTTGCTGCTGTCAGAGGGAACCAGCGAGAGAGATTGGCCAGAGCCCAGCCTAGATTCTTTTTCAGATGTGGGTTGGATTAAATATTCTCTGAAGTTTCTTGCAATCCTGAGATTATGGGAATCTGTGTGTGGAATGTTAAAATTGTGCCAGTCCTTGGCACAATAGGAAATCCTAGTTAATACCTTGCCTTCCCTCTTCTTTCCTCTCTGATTTTTCATAGGGATCAACCAGATGCCCTACAGCACCATGTGCATCAAGGAGTCCCTCCAGCTCTACCCACCTGCCCCCACCATAGCCAGGCAACTCATGGAGCCCATCACCTTCCCGGATGGATGCCCCCTCCCTTCAGGTGTGTTTCTGTGTACCCACTCAATTCACTTTCCTTTAGAACTGGTAGCCTTGTGGACCATAAGAAACAGAGCCAGTGAATCTTTGGGTTTCTTGCTAAACCAGGTGAAAACAATGAGAACATGTGGCTCAGACCTGGGTCCCATGCTCAGGGCTCAATGAAGAATTGATTTTTCCAAGGTACTTTATGGACCTGGAGTAAAGTAGCAAAGGCATGGTGAACAGTTTCCAATATTACAGGGAAGGACAGGAACTTCCCAGAAGCACAAGGGACCACAAAGGCTAACTTGTGTAACCCGGACCTTCTGAAATATCTCCAAGTGTTTTTCCTGCTATTAATTGATGGCTTCGAGGTAAGAGAAACTACCACCTCCAGAACTAGGCTGTTCCCCTTTGGTTTGGACCATGAAGAGGCTTTTCCCCATATCTAGACTATGTTGGCCTCTGTGGGACACTTCTGACCCCACTTCCTTCCCCTCTCTCCTCCCCTCCCCCCCAGTTCTTTCTGGAACCAAGCAGGAAAAGTTGAATTTGTCTTGCATGTTAGTTACAGAAGGCCTTCTTGAGGACAGTGGTCCTGTTCAGTCTAAGTCCTTTATTCTCCAGGCTTACATGAGGTGCCTTTGGAATCAATTCTGACTTAGCACCTCTCTTGGGTCTGGGCCTGTGCTGTCCCAAAGTATGGGAGAAGGAAAAGGCACCAGCACTGACAGAGTCAGAATTCATCAGGGCCCACTAAAGATGTCTGAGGCACACAAAATACCCACGACATGACAAGAGAAGAAAACAGCCCTTCATGTTCCAAGGGCGACACGGCCAACGTGTATAATGGGATAGGGGGAGAGGTAGGAGGACACATCTAGTGAGGGGGAGGGGTGTGCACAGGATGGGCATTGGATCTGGGGAGTCTTCAGGGAGGAGACATTCTGACTGTTCTTCACATTTGTCCCTCTATCTCCCATCCCTGTGCCTTTGGACATGCTGATTTCAGACCTTGAATTTAACCTCCCACCTCTCAGAATTCCTAGGCTCTATCAAGATTCAGCTCAAGCATCACTTTCTACACAAAATCTTTCTTGGTCTCCCAAATGCTCTGTCCTGGACCCCTGGACCCCAAATTACCTTTCATGTAGTATTCATGACATATCTATATCCATATATCCATATGTTTATGTATCCACGTCATATATTAAATGTCTATATCACATCATTAAATATATTTATTATAAATGTCAGCATATTAAATATATTTATAGGTAAATATGTCCATGTATTTATGTCTATATATCTGTGACATATCTATGTCCATATATTCATATCTATCATATCCATGTGTTTATATATCCATGGCATGTATTAAATATATCTATAAATTATTATTTATCAAATCATTAAATCATCATATCATTTTATTATAAATATCAATACATTAAACATATTTGTAGGTAACTATATCCATATATATTATATCTATGTATCCATGACATCTACATCCATATATTATTCTATATCTAGATATTTTTACATATCATAAATTTATCTGCAGCTCTCTATTCATACACACATACACACACACACATACATACATGCGTGTATAAGTACATTCTCTCTTCCATCAAGGTTATAGTTCCATGGCATCAAGAACTGTTTCTCTTTTTTCTTTAAATCCCCAGGTACGAAGTTTCCAAAGTAGTTAAAAAAATGTTAATTCTCCTTCTCTTTCTCTTTCTCCCTCTCCCTCCCTCCCCTTCTCTCTCTATCCTTCCCTTTCTTTCTTTCCCTCTATCTTTGTTTCTGTCTTTGTGTATCTCTCTTTCTTCTCTCTTCCCCTTTTTTCCTCCCTCCTTCCTTTTCTCTCTCCCTATCTTCCTCCCCATCTCTTTCCCCTCTCCCTCTCTGTCTCTCCCTCTCTCCCTGTCTAGGTATAATAGTTAGCCTGAACATCTGGGCTCTTCACCACAACCCTGCTGTCTGGGAAAATCCACAGGTATGGTTGTTCCTGACACAAGTACTATCCAGACCTCCTTTTTGACAGCTAGATTTTGCTTTCATATACTTGAAATATTTCTGAGGATATGGACATAAATTCTACTTTTGCTATTGACTACACCCAGGAATTTAGAGAAGCCCCATCCTTAACCTTTCTAGGTTAAATGAAAGAGAAAGACTTAAAAGTCTCTAAGATATTCTTTATTTATAAATCTGTAATAAAATTTATGATCCAAGACTTTCATAGTAGGCACTTAATAAATACCAATTTTCCATCAATCCTAGAAATTCTTTTAAAGAATGGGGTGATTTTCATCAATACAGGCCATCCCTCCATTAACACCAATCACAAGGTATTCACTCTATCAATCAATTACTTAATTGACTCCAGAAACATGGGCTTCTCATATATCATGGGTACAAACCATCTAGCATCTTTGCCATTTCCTTCTCCAGCATATTTTACAAATGAGGAAAGTGAGGCAAAGAAGGTTAAGTGACTTGCCCAGGGTCACACAGCTAGTAAGTGTCTGAGGTCAGATTTGAACTCAGGGAGATGAGTCTTTCTGATTTCAAGGCCCAAAACTCTAATCCATGATGGCTTAGGTCACAGAGGTGGAGAACATATGGGGAACCACATGTGGCCTCCCAGGCCAGAGATTCCTCACCCCTGCCTTAGGATGATTCATTTGAATTCATACATTTTCACCTCCAGTGTTCCTTTGGAACTTTCTATAGATAAGTAGCTAGGGACAAAGATATGAATGACATCTACACCATGGAGGCAAGTTCATCTTGTTGGTCTCCTTGCAATCAGCTGAGGTAGTACCTTTCTACTGTTGAAAATGCCTATTTTTGATTGACAAGATTTCCCCTTTATATTTCACTTTCTTTGTCTTTTAGCCCCTGCAGAACTTCAGATTTTGTTGAAAGGACATACCTCTTCCATGTCCATTTCATGGAATATGTTGGATTGGTTATAGTAGAAGAGAAATGAAGCTACTTAATTCACTAAAGTCCTCCAAAGCTGGAGTGGGGGTGCCTGGCCTGTGTTCTGAGACTTTGCCAGGAGAGAAGACCTCTAACACATCCTACCCACCTAGGCAACTCTTAAGTACCAAGCCTAAGGATGAGTGGTGTTACATGGATCTTATCCCCAAGGACTAGTCAAGAGAAAGGCAGCAAGGCTTGTGACCCAAAGGATGACTGTTAGGTGATAGACTTTTCTTAGCAACTCTGTCTCCAAAGCGATGGAGAAGCAGTGATGGACATAGGATACAGAGGGCCCCCACTAATGAAACACAAACTCCTTGAAGTGCTGATATTGCTAAATTCCAAATTAAACTAATATAGAAACCCGTGATACTGAATATAATTATGGGATGGCCAGGAGAGACTGTGCCCAACATGACCTTTCCTGAATAGCCCAATGAGAAGATGTGCCCAAACTCAGCCTGCCAAGCCAACTCTTCAGGTCTGGAAAAGTCCCCTTCCATCTAAATTATCTCATTCATCGAAACCGTCAAAACTCTACAAGTAAATACTCTCCTTCTTTCCGTGGAGACCCAGTTATAGTTGATCAGGGTTAAAGATCCGATATGTGAAAAGGACTGTTTGTGTCTCAGTTACAACTCAGCTACAACAGACCTGCTCATGGGGTCTCTTTCCTAAGAGTTTCTGCACAGGTGAAAATACCCTGACTAGTTCTAAAGCATCTGTTTGTCCCCAAATGGGTGCAAATACCATTTTGGATAAGGCTTTGAATTTATCAGCAATGTGTTTTTTATTAATGGAATCCATTCATTGTGATTCGCTGTGGTCTCATTGCAGGTCTTTGACCCTGAAAGGTTCTCCCAAGAGAATTATAGCAAGACACATCCTGACGCTTTCTTACCATGTTCTGCTGGATCTAGGTAAGGATACAGCGGTGGGTTATATGGGGGCACTGTGTTGGAAATGTCCAGAAGCTTTATTTGTAAAGCATTCGCTCCCTCAGCTCCCCCTGCTTCCATCTGTCCATCCATTTTTTACCCCCTTGAATTAAAGAAGGTGTTGACTTTTTGCTCCAGTAGCTAGGGCATGCAACCCATGGGGGCATATTCACACATTTGGTTCTCTGTGCTAGGTATTTATTCATCAAACTTATTAAGTTCCTGTACAACTCACAGATGTCTCCGCATTTGGGAGTAAAGAGATAAAAATGAATCAGTCTTTACCCTAAATAATTCTACTAGAGGTGGGTGGAGGGGTCAGGAGGTAGAAATTAGGACAGAGGAGTAAGTGGAAAGAGGACAGACTATGGACAGACTTTGGTTCAAATCCCACCTCCAATGCTTATGATGTGTTGGGCTGTAGTCTCCTCACTTAACCTTTCTTTGTCTGTTTTCTCATCTGTAATTTATACTTAGTGGCATCTGGGGTCCTTTTAAGCTCTAGAACAGTGATTCTAGGATCCCACCCCACTCCCCTAGTTGGAGCACAAAGATAAAAATGATATTATCACTTCCACTTAAGAGTTTACTTTCTACTGGAGGTGGAAATTGGCATCTGAATGTAGATAGGAGGAAATCACAGCCAGAGAACTTGGTTTCAAATTCTACCTGTGCCTTCCCAGGCCTCAGTTTCCTCATCTGTAAAATGTGGGGATTATATTAAATAGCTTCCATGGTCCCTTCCATGTGCACCTATGATTCTACTGAAAGTACAAAGCAGGGAGATGCCAAAGAAAGTTAAAGTAGGGGGACAAAACACTTTCCACGAAGTGTCATGGAGGAAGTAATATCTCAGCTAAATTTTGAAAGACCATTCTGAAAATCAGGGGGAAGTAGGAAGAGACACAAAAAGTAGAATGTCAAGATTGAAGAGCAGCAATTTATGCTGTTTGGCTACTATACAGGGCATGTGATGGGAAGTAATATGGAGAAAAGGCTGGAAAGCTTGAGACTGGATTGTGGAGAGCCTTGAGTGCCAGGTTAAGGAGTTTGCATTTTATCTAGAGGCAGTAGGGAGTGACTGGAGGTCACACAGAAGCATGGGAACTTCACAAAAGGGACTAGTCTATTCCTTAACCTTAAACTATTCCCCTAACTTTAGCCACCCATCCCACAGAGAATTGTGTCAATCAGCTAACCAATAAAACTTAATTAGGCACCTTTCATGCGCTAGGTAGGCCTGTGCTAAGCATGGAGAATATAAAGAAAGGTGAGAGAGGCTCCCTTCCCTCAAGGACCTCACAGTTTAATTGGAGAAGCAACATACAAATAAGATACATAAAAGATAAATTGAAGATAATTGACAGAGAAAAGGTACTAGAATTATGGGGAATCAGGAAAGAATCTTTACTATTAGAAAATAGAATTTAACTAAGACCTGAAGGAGGCCAGGGAAGCCAGGCAGCAGAGATGAGAAGGGACAGAATTCCAAGAATGGGGCAAGCCCAGGAAAATGCCCACAGTTCAGAGACAGTGTGAGACAGCTTCCAGGGAGGAAAAAAGGTAGAAGATTAGAAAGGTAGAGGAGGAGGTATCATGTTATAAATGGCTTTAAGAACCAAATAGAAAATTTCACATTTGATCCTTGAATTGATAGGGAGCCACTGGAGTTTATTGAGTGGGGAGGTAGTATGTGAAAGGCCAGACCTTCACTTTAGGGAGATCACTTTGACAGCCAAGTAAATGGTGGATTAGTGTGGGAAGAGACTTGAGGTGGGGAAGTCAAGCAGCTGGATATTGCAGTAGCCCAGGTGTGAGATGGTGAGGGCCTGCACAACTAAGGAATATGGTGTTTTGTCCTAGAGAAAAGTTTAAGTTTCCTATCAAGGACCTTCACAAGAGTGCTGTTTTGTGAGTGAAGAAAAGGAAACATGCTGTGGATGTTATGAAAGGAGAGTCACCAAGATTTAGTAACCAATTGGATATGAGAGGTAAATGGGAGGAAAGATTCAAGGTTGAAAATCTAGGTGACTAGAAGGATGATAATGCCTGCAGTAGAAATACAGAATTTAGCAAGAGGCATAGGAAGAGACAAGATTAGGAGAGAGATTAGGGCAGGATATGGAGATCTCAGAGTCACCTGCATAGAGATGGCCATTGAACCTGTAGAAGCTGACAAGGTCATCATAACAGTAGAGAAAAGAGAAAAAAATAAGGTTGGAAGATACCCCCAGTTAGGGGCATCAGTGAGTCAGAGGAGAGGAATTTTGAAAATGAGCAGTGTCATGTAAACCTAGAGAGGAGAGAGTATTCAGAAAAGGGCTGATCAGCCATGTCAGATGCTGTAGTGGGTCTTCTTAAACTTTTTCCACTCATCACCCCTTTTCATGCCCAGGCAGTGGTTGTTGGCTTGCATGGCCTGAGGACACACGAAGTGAAAAGTGTACATGCTTTGCGTTCAGAACCAAGACTGCATTGAGGTTGCTCCATGCACCATGAGTAAACACTGCCAGAAACAACTAGGATTTGTTATGCATTTGATTTTGAATTAATTTTTGGTTGTTTTGCATTGGTCGAGAATTGCTACAGAATTCAAGAAAGATGGGGACTGAGAAAAGATCATAAAATTTGGCAATTAAGAAATCATTGGTAACTTTGGAGAGAGCAATTTCCATTGAGTGATGAAATCCTAAACCAGATTGCAAAAGGTTGAGAAGTAAGTGCAAAGAAAGGAAGTGGAAGTAATGAGTGTTGATACCTTTTACAAGGAGTTTGAGAAATGGAAGAGAGATATAGGATGATAGCTTGAGGGAATCAGTGAGGATTTTTATGAGGATGAATACATCTGAACAAGTTTGTAAATAGCAGAAGATCAATTTAAAAGGGAAGGATTAAAAGTTAGAAGGGAGATGGCTGTGGAGGATATATTCCCAAGGAAAAAGAAATGAATGGGATCTAGGGCACAGTTAGAAAGACTGGTGAGAGGGACCATTTCTTCATCTGAGACTCAGTGGTCCAATAATGCAGTAGATGATAAACAACCAGAAGACAGTCTGTAATTGAATGACCCCAGGGCTCTATACTTGGCCACAGGCTGTTTACCATTTTTATGAATAACTTGAATAATGGCACATAGCATATTTAGTAGATATGCGGAACACATAAAACTAAGAGGGATACCTAACATATTGAATGAGAAAGTAGATATACCCACCCCCAAGATATTGGCAGATTAGAATTCTGGGCCAAATCTATTAAGATGAAATGAGAGATCTTTCATTAGCTTGAGAGAATCAGTTTCTCAAGTCCAAGGAAGGAGAAGCATGTCTAGAGTAGTTAATTTGGAAATGATCTGGGGATTTATCCTACTGCAAACACAGACTGATTAAACAATATGGAATAATTAATAGCCCAAAAAGTACATGCAAATTTAGGACATATTCAAATCAATTAAAGTATTCAAACATTTTAAGAGTGAATTTCAATGCCAACTAGGCAGAACACTGGTTAATGAATAATAAAAACAAGAAGCAACAATCCCTGCTTTCAATGAGTGTAAGCCCATTGACTTGGGGCAATAGACACAAGCTATTTCCCTAGAGGGAGAACACCAGTGGCCAGCATTAGTAAAAAACACAAACATCAGGTGGCACCTGAGTTATGCTTTTAAAGAACTGAGGGGTGCAAAGAAAGTGTATTCCAAGTATGGGATAGTGTCTAGGCAAAGGTTTGTTGGCCGGAGACAGAATGTTATGTTGTAGGAGTAGCAGGCAGACCAATTTGGCTAGAAGAGAGTATGTAAAGAAGAATATTGTGAAGTATCTGGAAGTGGAGGCTGCTTAGGAGAGGAAGGGCATCCTAGACTAGGCAGAGAATAGTCCCGCATTACTCTGCCTGGCCAATCCATATGTAGAATATTATGTTTAATTCTGAATGCTGCAGTTTAAGAAAAACATTGATAAGATAGAAGTGTTCAAGAAAGGAAAAGCAGGATGAGACTGGTCATGTTGGGTATGAAGATCAATTGAATAATAAACTAGTGATGTTTAACCTGAGGAAATAAAGACTCAGTGAGGGGTTGGGGGTGGGGGAGGGGATGTTTAGATGTCTTCAAGCTTTGGAAAGGATTTCTTGTGGAAGATGTTGTTCAGTCATTTCAGTCATGTCCTATCTGACTCTTGTGACCCCATTTGGGGTTTTCTTAGCAAAGACAGCAGAGTGGTTTGCCACTTCCTTCTCCAACTCATTTTACAAATGAGGAAACTGAGGCAAACAGGATGCCATGACTTGCCCAGGAACACAGCTAATAAATATCTGAGGCTGGATTTGAATTCGTGAAGATGAAACTTCCTGATTTCTAGACCAATGCTCTATCCTCTACACCACCTAGCTTTCACCTTGTGGAAGATGTATTGGATTTATTCAACTTCACCCCAGACACCAGAACTCGGAGCATTTGGTGTAGGGGTAGGAATTACAAAGAGGCAAATTTAGAATTACAGTGAGAAAATTTTTTTAAAAAACTCCCTGATGAGTAGACCTGTCCTGAAGTGGGAGGGGCACAGGGTATGTCTCCTCCCCAAAAGCGATTGAAAGGCTCCACAGACACAGATGCTGGGATTCTGACCCAGGCATGGTTAGACTAGATGGCCTTCTAAATCCTTTCCAAATCTTAAATTCTGAGATTCTCTGTCCTAGTTTCTTGACCCAGTGATTCTTGGGTACCTTCTGGTCCTTGGTTTACTTCTCTGTAAAATAAGAGAGGTGGACTAGGTGTTTCCTAAATCTTTTGACTTCAGTCCTTTGAACTAAATCCTAGACCCTTTGAACCCTGTAGGAATTTTAGTCTTTCTACTCAAGGACTTAAGACTTCAAAGATGGAGTGACTAGAGGGAAAGGAGAAGCAAAACATGTGTGTATCTTGGTTTCTCTCCCTTTCTTCCCTGTCCCCAGGAACCGCATTGGGCAGCAATTTGCCATGATTCTAATGAAGGTGGGCCTGGCCCTGACATTGCTACGCTTTGAGTTATTTCCAGATCTGGAGAAGCCTCCCATCCTCTCTCCCCAAATAGTTCTCAGGTCCAAGAATGGGATACATCTGTATGTGAAGCCACTCCACTAGCCCAGCTGTAATGTGGTGGTGGATATCATGATGTTCGGCTATAGTCATGGGGGATGAAGTAGGCAGAAGGTTTCAGTCTTTTTCTCTATAGCCTTGGACTGAATTCTATAATTCTAGATCTGGACAGTGCTTGAGGGGCTGAGGGTTTCTGGGGCCTAATTTTTTTTTCCTGCTCAAACCACTATTAATGATGATGATGAACCTGGGTTCCCTGAATATTCACAGCAATAGACCAAGGCTAGGGGATCCTCTAGTGCTGGAAGAAAAAAATACTCAGGGAGTGAGAATTTCTCCACCAATAATCCACAGAACAGATAATTAAATGTGACTGTTGCCGTGACCAAGAGTAGGCATGAGTTTAAGCCACATGACCAGGCAGGGTTTTCAAGACAGTTGAAAATGCCTAGAACTGGTGCTTCAGAGATGTATGATGGGAAGTAGAGTTGCTGGAATCTGGATTGTTATTACAAGGAAGGGCATCAAGACACCAGGGTAGGAATAAGCAGGGGTGAGAATGAGATTATAAATGAGAGCCAAACATTTTAGTTCAGAAGCAGAGCAGGCCACGTGTGGGTTGTTAGTCCATCTGGCTTTGGGGATTAAGATTAAGAACCTTTGATCAAGAGTAAGGAGATGCAATGAAGGCTGTGGACTTGAAGCTGGACAGGTGGCTAGCATTCCAGTAGTGGTCTCTGATGCACCAGTCCCTTCCTGTACCCCCAAGGAGAGATGTGGCTAGAATGGACTTAAGTTTGTGGAATTGTTCATTCTAGAGGGTCAGATAAAGATGACAAAGTACCTTAACTCCCCCAACCTCACGGCCTCCACCTGGCCAAGACAGCAGAATTCACTCCAAAGTTTTTTTCTGTTCTTTATATTTGCTAATAAGAACGGATTTAATTATGCCACAAAACTAACTTCTTATATACATAAATATGTAAATAAATGATGTTCCATTATAACATCTTTGGAAGTATGTATTTTTTTTTCATTTTCTTTAAGCAGGGAATTGCAAAAGAAGAGAGTGGTGACTGGGTGTGGTATACTGTGTAGGCTAAACAACTTGTCATTAAATCTAGATGCCAAATAGGGAATTAAGAATGATAAGAGAAAAATTGTTTTATTTATTAATTTTTAAGTTTGTTCTTGTTATTGTTCAGTCATGTCTCACTCTCTGTGACCCCATTTCATGTTTTCTTGGCAAAGATACTGAAGTGGTTTGCCATTTCCTTCTCCTGCTCATTTTACAGATGAAGAAACTGAGGCAAGTAGGGTGAAGTGACTTGCCCAGGGTAACACAAATAGTAACTATCTGAGGCCAGATTTGAACTCAGGAAGATTTTTCCTAACTTCAGGCCCAGTGCTCTAACTACTGTGCCACCTAGCTTCCCAATTTTTTTAAAATAAACATCCCAAAACAAGTTGTTGCAGCTGTTGTTTAAAGCTGGATCCATCCAAATTTGGGGGATCTTTGTTCTATTTTGTTTTTAACCTTAAGTCAGTCACTACTTCATCCTGGTAAAAGGTTGATCTTCTTTCTCTTCCAACCAATCCCACACATGTATAGAGAATGCTATCTGCTGGGGTGAGTTTGATCATGCTGAGTAGAGAATAATGAATTGACTTGTGGGAGGAGAAAGGGAGTGTCTAGACCCATCAGTAATGCTCACATTCCAAGGGTGGGAGCCACAGGAGGGAGTGAGGACCTCTTCCTTTTATTTTTATCTTTAACTTTCGAAGCCACAACTACACAAACCCTACTTAATGAATTCTATTTATCCAGCCCTTTAAGAATCAAAGAGTGGTTTTCCTAAAGTGTGAGTTAGAAAGTGAAAGGATTGCTATCCCAGTTTTACTGAGGAAGAAACAGAGGTACAGGGAGAAATGACTGGCCCAAGATGACACAGCTGGTACTTGTCAGATCCTAAATTCAAACCCAGGTAGATCCTCCTCCCCAAATCACTATGTGATATACTGAGCCAGGACAGTGTATTTCAAGTTGATTTCAAGATCAAGTCAGGAATCCAGAGCTCAGGATGTCAGCTTGAGGATAATGATCTGTGAGCTCATAGAAATGAAGCCCCTACTGCAGTAACAAAGGAGAATTGCTATGAGTGACATCCTGCCCCTGGGGGCTCCTGTCTTCAGACCAGACAAGTAGCTTCCAAAGATAACGAGCCCAACTCCAATCTCATGGTTAAGAGCCCCTTGCAAAGAAGTACCAGCCCAATCCCTACATGCCTCTTATCGTTCACAGAGAGGAAAGTTACACTCTCACAGAAAGTCTCCTCTGCTGACCTGGCACACTCAGAAACTTGCCTTGAGAGACATGATGGGTCTCTGTAAGGACGGATATTAAAGTGGGAGAAGATCAATAAATTAACCTCATTCTGCTGGGTTTCTTGTCAGTGGAGATGATCCATAGGAGCATAAGAACTTCTTACCTTGGGGTCCACAGATGTTAAAAGGGATCATGGATAGATTTCAAGCGGTTCTTGGACCTTTTAATATTTTGACTTGGAACTTTTCTATCTGTATTTCAACATAATTGGTTTCATTTGTAATCCTATGTATTTTATTTTATGTAAAATATGTAAAAACATGTAAAAGCATTTTTTTCTGAATATAAGGTCCAGAGGCTTCACCAGGATGCCAAAGGGGTCCAAGGTACAAAAAAAACAAAAAAAGGTTTAGAAGCCCAGCAATAAGGAATGTCTCAAGGTTATAATGAGGAATTTATAGCCCTCCTTACCAGAAGTTATGAGACTTGGAAAGGGTTTCAACAAACAAACACACACCAAGAATTCGAAGAGCCATACATCTTTTATTATGGCCCATGCTGAACTCATTTTTACTAATGACATTTATATTTGACCTTCCCTTTTAAAACACAGAACTGCTTTGGAGAAAAAAAAAGGGAGGGTGAAAAGTACTCTGTTACTTTCCTCTATTACCAGCCCTGCCTCCCTTGCTCCACTATTGTGCACTTCTTCCCCTCACTCCTCTGCCTCATAGTTGCCTGGCCAACCTGCATCCTTTACCACAAGAGTTCCTGGCTTTCTTTAAATCTTGTTTATTTGTTACTAGCATATATGAGGTGTTCTCGAGGACTAGCACCTCTGGAATGAGGGCTTGTTGAGCCATTTCAGGGCTGCTCATCCACATTCTGGTGTCCAACTGATTCACTCAGTTCTCACCTGTGGCTCCAAGAAACAGGAGTATGCACTACACCATGCAGGCTAAGTCAGGTTGAGGGTAACTGACAGGTCTCAAACATATTGGTAAGTTAGGGTGATATCTACCCTAAATTGCTTAATGGTGTGGGGAGCAGTGGGAGAGAGATAATAAATGCTTATAATTCCAGGTCTGGCACTTTATCCATTGAGCCATTTCATCGCCTGATGAGCATGGAGATGGTCATTTAATCCATGGGAACAAGCTCATTTTAAGTGATCTGGGAATCCCCCAAACCCCATTACATACAAAATAAATACAAGAACGATACAAAGCTACTTGAAGAAGAGGGTGCCCCAAGACCTGGGGAGGAGATAAGGAAAGGCCGAGCAAGAAAGGACCAGAGAATGTGCCAGGTGTGTACGGAAGGGAAGGGTCTCTTAGAAATCATCTCAGCCATCCCTTTCATTCGACTGAAGAAGACTCTGGATCAATCTCTCCCAAAGGTCCCATTTCACCTAGGCGCGATTTTTTTTGCAAGGGAAGGACTCACTTCTCTCCTGTTTCGAAACACAAAAAACCAGGCACCGTCTCTCCCTCCCTTCCTTTCTTCCTTCCTTCCTTCCTTCCTTCCTTCCTTCCTTCCTTCCTTCCTTCCTTCCTTCCTTCCTTCCTTCCTTCCTTCCTTCCTTCCTTCCTTCCTTCCTTCCTTTCTCCACATCTCCTCCCTACCCCCACTCCTCGACTTCCCCCAGCCCCGCTGCTACCTGATCTGGAAATGTGTTCTATTAAGATTCCGGAACTGTTACAGGTCGCCTGCCTCTTCTTTGACGCTGGACTGGGCTGCCCCTCTCTAGAGCTCCCCCTCCTTTCCTTGGTGACCCGCTCCCCAACTCCCTTTTCCCTCTCCCCTTTCCCTCTCCTAGCCACCTTCAAAGAAGAGATTGGTAAGGGAAAACGAGAGGGGAGGCGGTGCCGACCGCTGGCAGATGATGCTGCGGGGGAAGGGAAGGGTAGAAGGAAGTGAGGATGAACTGGAAGGGATGTAAAGGAAGGGGACTGCGACGTGCAGAGAGGAGGCTGGGTATGCAGGGTGGGGGGAGGGGCGGGGATTTTCAGTGAGAGAGAGGGCGGGGACCTCAGCTCCTACAGAAGAAGCTGTCACACCTGTCCGGCCTTCCCAGCAGAGCATCCCGGGAACGCCAGGAGCCATGGGCCAGGATGCGGCCTCTTCTTGGCTGGAGACCCGCTGGGCTCGGCCCTTGCACTTGGCCTTGACGTTCACCCTAGCGCTGCTGCTGCTGCAGGTAGTCAAGCTCTACCTCCGGCGCCAGGGACTGCTGCGAGCCCTGCACCTCTTTCCCGGACCCCCGATTCATTGGTTCTATGGAAACCAGAGGGAGGTAAGCAGAGGCTTTGGCGGGACTCGGGGCGTCGGGCCGGGACAGAGGGAGGAATAGGCTGCTGCCCTTGGTCTGACTCCTGGAGAGGGCAGGTTCCAGGCCAGAGAGGGTCTCCCTCCGTAGGAGGCTGGAGGATAGAGGAGGGCCTTAAGAGGGACTCACAGGGACACTAATTGGGAGAGTCTGCCTGACAACTAATGCCCTCCTAGTGTTCACGTTGCCTTTTCCCAAGCTTTTCCCTTTGTTGCCCCAGGTCCTGGATGCCACACAGAGAAGGAGGGTTGTGGAGTCAGAGGTTCAAATCTAGTCTCTGCATTTTACTCCTGTGGATCTGGACTTCCAGTTGAAGTAATCCACCTAGGAACTTTACAGGCAAATCAAGAATTTGAGCCCAGGTCCTCAGATGCCAGGTGTGGAGCTTTGATATAAGGATCCTGTTCATCCAATTCAGTTCAACCACCAAGAAGCACCTATTGTGTGCTGGGCTTTGGGGGAGACTTCAAGTCTAGACCAGCCCCAGTCAATGTCCCCAAGAAGCTTGGTCTATCCCACTTATGCCAGTGAGCACACACACACAACTGCACACATACACGCACACAGACACAAACATAGTTGCAATACCCAATAGTCACAATCAATGCCAGAGAGAAGCAAATACAACTGCCTCCATGTCCCATTGCAGAATTAAGGAAATCCTCACCAAAGAGGAAACATTGGAGTGGACCCTTGCTGTCTGGAGACATGCTTTAAACTTGGGGTGACAATGAGGCCTTTCTCTTAGCTTCTCTATCACCCTTTTAAAATCCACTGCCAACTTTTGGGACTCTCCAACACCCCCCCCATACATACACACAAGTACTGATCCTCATGGGAAAAAACCACCTGACTTGTAGTCAGATGACCAGGGATCAGATTCTGCTTTCCCCTACTTACTATCTGTGTGTCCTTTGTACTAGTCATTGATCTCCTCGGGACCTTAGCATCTCCATCTCTAGAAGAAAGGGCCTAGTTACTCATCTGCTGTGCCCTAAGACTATTATTGCATGATTCTCAATTGTACAATTCTCTCTTTAGATGTTTCAATGAGCCCTAATCCCAGTTCTCCTGGGGCTCATCCCCTCCCTTCACTGAATTCCTCCTAAAATATCTCATGGGGCATAGAGATGACCCCGAGTTCTTCAAAGTTGTGGAAGTGGAGCATGGACTGTGATAGGTCTTACTCACTAGGAAGATTCCAAGTATATTCTGTTAACCAGTTAACCCAAGGACCAACTGAATGAAATTTCCAAAGACATCGCCAGATTGACCTTAGGGTAAGAAATCTTTCGGCAGCTTTTGGAGACTGCGTAGAACTGTAGAAGGGATGTGATCTGTATTGGTTCTCAGCCCACCCACCCACAATGAATGAACCACAGGTCCTTGAAATGGTGAAGTCAATCCTTCCCTTAGTGAGCTCATCTGTTCAGCTAATTCTGACCAGAGTTTTGTTAATGATGATGATCATAATAATAGCATTTATGCAATCCTCTAATATTGGCAAAGCACTCTACAAATATTATCACATTTTATTCTTACAACAACTTTGGGAAGCAGTTGCTATTATTATCCCTAATTTTGGATGGGAAAATGGAGTCAGAGGTTAAGTGACTTACCAAGATCACACAGCTAGTAAGTGTCTGAAGAGGGATTTAAACTCAGATCTTTCTGATTTCTAGTCCAATGTTCTTTCTACTAGAATACCAACTAACCTCCTCTGAATAAGTGATCTTCCTCAGCTGAACTAATCATCCCAGAAAGGAGCAAAGTTAAAATGGTAGCCAAGGATCTTGGCTTCATGTGATGAAAGTCCATAAGGCTCCACTTAGGGCACTGAAATGTTTAACCTAGAAAGAAGACACAGGAGACATGATAACTGTCTTCACGTATCTGAAGGACTGAGACAGGGAATGAAAATTAGAATAGTTCTGACTGGCCCTAGAAGGGTAGAGTGGACTATCTGAGCAAGTTCTTCTCACTGGAAATCTTTAGCTATCTGCTGGATGATGGCTTGTTGGGAATGTCAGAGGAGACATTCCTGTGGAGGCGTGTTTCAGACTTGATGGCCTCTCAGGCACCTTCTTATGGAGATTCTGGGAGAACATTGACATTTTCTTCAGTGCCTTTTTTGAACTAAATAATTTTATTGTATCTATACTATGCTCAAAGACATAAGACAGCTGGAAATATAGATGGGAAAAAACTCTTCCCCTCAGAGAGCATAAAGTCTAATGCAGAATGGAAAGACATTGTAAACACACAAATAAGTGTGATACAAGAAAGAATGGCATAAGGAAAAAAATCGAATGTTTGAAGAGACAATGTTGAAGGAAGGGAAGTCAAGAGAAATGGGCTTTGTATATTTCCTCTTCTGACAAAATGCCATCTTAGAAACTGTCTTCCATTTAATATATGGCTAGGAGTTCATCCTCATTCATTCCTATGCTTAAAAATTAATCTACTTTTTCCTTGTTACTAGGTTAATATAACAGCCAATTCTTGTTTGAGTCTTGGCAATGATAAAATTCTGCAGTAATAAGGACCAGACTGAACTCATCATCCCTCCCCCTAAATCCTTACCTCTTCCTAACTTTCCTATTACTCTCAAGGATACCACCAGCCTCCCAGTCAACAAGGCTGGAAACAACAATATTGTCATACCATTGTATCAAGTCTTGCTGTTTAAACATTCACAATATCTCATACAGGCAGGCAGATAGATAGATAGATAGATAGATAGATAGATAGATAGATAGATAGACAGACAGACAGATAGATAGACAGACAGATCCCTTTCTCTCCACTCACACAGCCACCAATCAGTCTTCTCTGATCAAAGCGTCAAAAGCTTCAGAAAGGTCAAGAAGTATTTGGATTGAGAAAAAGCCATTATATTTATCGATTAAGACCTCACTGGCAACTTTGGAGAGCTCAGTTTCAATTGAATGATGAGATCAGAAGTCAGACTACAGAGAATTAAGAGAATGAGAGGAGAGGAGGTGGAAGTACCAATTACAGACAAGCTTTCTCAAAAGTTTAGCCAGGAAAGGGAGAAGAGATGTAGCATAGACGACTAGCAGAGATGTTCAGATCAAGTGAGAGGGTCTTTTTTTTTAAGGATGGATGAGACATGATCATGTTTACAGATATCAGGAAAATAACTGCAAAAAAGCAGAAATATTAAATACATCCTTACAGTCCATAAAATAAAAAGTATAATCAATAAAAGGGCTTTGAAGAAAGAATTTAAGTGTAAATGCTGACTAAATTATTTACCACTAAGGAATTGGTGGATCAAAGAACAAATCATAAAAATAATAGATAATGTCGTCAAGGAAAATCACAACCATGAGAAAGCACACCAAACTTTGGAGATGTAGCCATAACATTCTGTAGGTGATAATTTGCATCTTTAAAGACTTTGATCAGTAAAAGAAAGAATATATCAGTGAACTGAACATGAAACAAAAAAGCAGAAAAGCAAGAAATTTTAAAAATTAAATACCCAAATAAACTCTAAAAATCAAAGTCAACATAATTGAAAAAGCAAAAAAAAATTGATAAATGTGGTTTTAAAAAATGAATAAACAAACTATTGGTTAATCTGATTTTTAGAAAATCAAATTATCAATGTCATAAGTGAAAAAAGAAAATTTACCACCAATGACAAGGAAATCAAAAATTATTAGACACAATTTTGCCAAAATATATGCCAACAAAACTTATAACTGAGATTAAATGAATGAATATTTACAAAAACATAAAATGTTCATATTAACAGAACAAAAAACATAAAATTTAAATAACTGAATTTCAGAAAATAAATTTAACAGGGATATGAATAGGCAATTCTCAAGGGAAAAAACTGAAGCTATGAATAATCATATGAAAAAATGCACCAACTCACAAAAATCAGAGTAATGCTTATTAAAACAACCAAAGTTCCATCTCACATATAAAATGGCAAAGTTAACAGAATATAAAAATGGCAATTGTTGCAGTCAGCGGGAGAAAAGGCATGAAAATGTCCTTTAAATGGAATTGTGATTTGGTCCAATCATTCTGGAAAGCAGTTCTGAGCTATGAAGAAACTGAATCATACCTGCCCTACTGTATAATTATACTATTGCCTGGCATTCATTCCCAATGAGACAAAAGATAAAAGGAAAGGACCCCGTAAGTATGGAAATGTTGAGAGCAGCACTATTTTGTTGAAGCAAAGAACTGAAAACTATGGGCCACTAGGTGGCAGTAGAGAAGATAGGATATTTTTGTTAATTTCCTCATCTTTAACTCCACCACCACCCTTAGCCTTAGCGTAGACAAGGAGAATGGGCTAGAATGGAAACATGGTGTATGCAAGCACCATTTCTTATATCTTGGAGACATATAACACTTAAATAAGTGGTGGTCCCTGCCCTAATGAAGCTCACAACATAGTAAATAAATAATACACAGAGAAAACCACAACATACCATTTTACATAATCAATGTCCAAGAAGGGCAAGTATGGTACAATTTGGGGTCTGAAGGGAAAGGCAATTGGCCACAGAGACATCAAGGAAGGCTTCCTGAAGGAAGTAGCATTGAGCTGCATCTAAAAGGTGAAAAGGGAAAGAGAGAGAGGAAAAGTTCAGGTACAAGAAATAGTTTAAAAAGGAAGCATCAAGATAGGAAGGCATGGTCATTTAGCAGGTATAATGTTTTACTGGAGCATAGAATACATAGAGAGGTGTAATATGCAAAAAGACTAGAAAAGTAATTGCCAACCAATTAAGAAGGACCTTGAAGACTAGTCTAAAGAAGTAACCTTTGTTCAGGAGGCAATTGGGAGCCAACGAAGAATGTACAAAGGATGAGCATGACCAGATCTCTTCTTGCCTCAGTCTTCTCCCAATCTTCTTTCATCTATGCTCGGGGCTCCTCCCACCCTTTAAAAAATTTTCACAACCCTGTGGTCTTGTCGGTATATTAAGATATTTCTTTTCTCCCTTTACTTCTGGATGTCTATAGTTACCTGTGTTCATTCCTTAGCCATTCACTCCTCAATCTCCTGAAGTCAGGCTGCTGTCCCTAATGCTCTAACATCCAAGGTCAGAAATGACTTTTTTTATCATCCATTGCAATGACCTTTTCTCAATTCTCATCTTCTTTGAGCTCTTCGAAGCATTTGTTCATCTCTGACTGCTCCTCGCTTGTCTCTTGGGATACTGTCTTCCTTCTGGTTCCCATGCCTTCATGATCAACTTCCTTCTGTGTGATCACCTGTCCCCACCACTGTCTCCTTATCTTTCCCCTAGACAATCATCTCCGGAAACTCCTTGTCCTTCTCCTTTTACTTGTCTATACCCACTCTCTTGGAGATCTACAATTCCATGGCTTCAAATGTCAGTTTGATGATGAAGTCTCCATATTTGTATTTTCAGACCTGATCTCCCTTGCTAGAAAATAGCCCACCAACACTCTAAACCAAAGTCCAGAAGTGAGCATTTATCCTCTCCTTTTGAACAGCTCTATTTCTATGTATGGCACCTTCTTCTTTTCAGTCTCCCAGACTCATAACCTCAGAGCCAGCTTTGAATCATTTATACAGCTTGCATGTGTAAACTTGGATAAGTCTCTTCCTTTCTTTAGGTCTTGGTGTCCCCTCTAAAGTACAGGGTTGAATGATTTTGATTCTAACTTTACATCTCAGAGTGCTTTGTTGATTCAACTCACCTGACTTGCCTGTCCTGTAAGTGGCTGTGGATGGGGATGACTGCCCCTCCTTTTTATACAAGTTGCTTCCCTAGATAATGGCTGAATTGGGGGCAGGACTGGTGGTCTGCGAGGTGCTGCCACTCTTGGGATTCCCGTGCCTGTCTTTCTATTGGTGGCAACTGGTCAGCAGTTATTTATGGTAGTGGTGGGGAAGATAAGTCCCTTCTACATGATTATTTCTCTCCTCAATGATGGTTGTGGGGGGCAGGATGAAAGTAGGTCTGGTGGTTTTGGGGACAGTGCTACTCCCTAGGCTCTTGGATTCAAGATCCTGGTATGTCTCCATGAGGGTCCAAGAGGAAATAGTGGTCAAGGTGGTTTGATTTGCTCAGCACATGCTACCTCCTTTCTCAGGTCTATGTAGAATGGACTGGAGAGGGGAGAGACTGGGACTTGGGAGGCCAATTGGGAAGCTTTTTCAGCAGTCTTGGTGAAAAGTGAGAAGGACCTGGACTATAATATAATAAATATAATTTTATATTTTATATAAATTTATATAAATTTTATATATTATATAATATGTTTATATTATATAATATAATAAATGCTCTATGAGTAGATAGACAGGAATGAGCAGGAGAAATGTGACAAGTCTTGACAAATGATTAGTAAGTAAACAGGTTTTGGAGAAAATTATTTTGGATCTCCTGCATTTGAAATGCTGATGAGATGGTACAGCAGAAATGCCCAGGAGATATCTGGTTAAAACAGGCCATGAATTTGCATTTCCAACTGCTCCAGATCTTCAAAGGGAGGCCTGGCTTGTCCTTTATCTAGGATGTAGTGGGAAGGATTGTTGCCCAGATATAGGCTGGAGGAGATACTGCAGGTCCCTTTCATTACTACAGTTCAGAATCTACACTCATGTCTCCCTACTAAAGCTCTCTGAGCTCATCTGAGCTTCTCAAAGGCTGGGATGTTAGAGGAGGAGGGAGTTGGAAACAGAAGTTAGGAAAAGTTTTCCTTGGGCTGACTGCCCAAACTCATTTTTTTTTTTTACTTTTCTCATTGCAGTTTTGCCTGGAAAAAGAACTACAGCAGTTTGATGTGTTGGCAGAAAAATACCCCTGTGCTTTCCCTCGCTGGGTTGGGGCCTTTCAGGTGCTTTTAAATATCTATGACCCAGAGTATGCAAAAATCCTTCTGAATCGAAGAGGTAAGGATGCTTAGAGTGGACCAATGCTAAATTGTCAGACCTGGAGAGGATGGGAGAATCTATCTAGTCCACGATCAATCAACAAGTATTTATGAAGTGCCTACTGTGTGCCAGGACCAGGGGATACAAAGAGTAAGACTGGAGTATATTTCAGAAAGGAGGGACCCAGACAGTTCAAAGCCATGAAGATGAGAGATGGGAATGTTGCCTATGAGGAACAGTAAGGATGCCAGTTTGGTTGGACCCCAGAGTATGTAAGGGGGAGTGATCTGTAATAAAACTGGTACTGTAAGATGAGGCTAGATTGTAAAGAACTTTGAATAGCCAATAAAGAAGTTTATATTCCATCCTAAAGGGGATAGTAATCCATTGTAGTTTACTGAGCAAGAGAAGGAATGGTCATCCCGTACTTTGGGAAAAAATCACATTGGCTGCTCTGGAGAGGCAGAGGGGTTGGAGGAGGGAGGGACAACTTGGGGAGTCAATTTTGAGGTTATTTCCATAGTTCAGAAAAGAGGTAATGAGGGTGATGGCTATGTTGTAGAGAGATAAGGTGACAGATGCAAGAAACAGTATGAAGGTCAAAATGGCAAATTTAACAACTGATTATATATATGGAACAAGTAAGATTGAGTCATAGAGGATGACTCCAAGGTCTTAAGCCCAGGATACAGAAAAAACAGTAATATGCTCAATAGAAAAAGAAAACTTTGAAAGAGGGAAGAGGTTATTTTGGAGACGGATGGGAATGAGTTGTGTATTAGACATGTTGAGTTTGAGATGCATATGGGATGTTCAGTTCAAAATATCCAGTAAGGAGTTTGTTGAAACCAATGGAAACTGACCGAATGGCTCAATAGAACAATGTAGAAAGAAAAGAGAAGACAATCCAAGACAGATTCTCAGAGGACACCTACAAAAAGGAGCATATCTGAATGATGCTCCAGCAAAGGAGACTAAGAAGGAGCAGTCAGAAAGGTAGGAGAAGAATTAAGAGAAAATAATGTCAAGAAAAGCTACAGAGGAGAGCGTATCCAGGAGGAGAAGGTGATCAACAGTGCCCTTGCATGCAGACAGGATGAGGATTGAATAAGTGGGGGAAAGGGAACAGAGTAAGCAATTATTAAACACTTACTATGTACCAGGTACTATACTAAGTGCTTTACCATCATTATCTCATTGATCCTTACAACAACCCTGAGAGGTAGGTGCTTATTATCCCCATTTTACAGTTGAGGAAACTGAGGCAGACAGAAGTTAAGTGACTTGCCCGGGATAAATAAATGTCTAATGAATGTCTGAGACCAGATTTGAACTAGGTCTTCATGACTCCTGGCCCAGCCCTGTATTCACTGTGCCACCTAGTTACTCAACAAGTGGTCTTTGCTTACAGACCTGATAAGGCCTGCCATTCTACTTTGTAACAGAGTTCCAATTATTAACAAGCTTTTATTCATATCAAGAAGTTCCCTGGAACTCATCACCCCCTCCTCCTCAGTTTCCTCATGTATAAAATGAGCTGGAGAAAGCTCTTGTTCTTGTTAAATTGTTTTTCAATTGTGTCCAACTTTTTGCGACCCCACTTGGGGTTTTCTTAGCAAAGATGTTGAAGTGGCTTATCATTTCCTTCTCCAGATCACTTTATAGATGAGGAAACTGAGGCAAACAAGGTGAAGTGACTTGCCCAGGGTCCCACAGCTAGCAAGTACCTGAGACCAAATTTGAACTCAGGAAGAAGAGTCTTTCTAACTCCAGGTCCAGCACCCTGAGCACTATGGCGCCACCTAGCTACCCAAAAGTAAGATCTTCAACAGGGTCAAACCATGTCCACAAGTATTGATTAACTATATGCATACTTTGTGCCAAGCATTGTGCTTGGTGAGAATACAGAGAAAGTCCCTGCTGTGACAGAACCCAGTCTAATGAAGAAGACAATGTGAAAACAACCATGCATAAACAAGCTCTATACAGGACAAGTTAAAGACCATCAACAGAGGAAACCTGTTAGATTTAAGGGGGAATTGAGAAAGGTAGCTAAGTGGCTCAGTGGATAAAGAAAATGGGCCCCAAGTCAGCAAGACCTGAGTTTAATCCAGCTCACACAAGACCTTGGGCAAGTCACTTGACTATTTGATTCAGTTTCCTCATGTGTAAAGTGTGAATAATAATAGCACCTGCCTCCCAGCAACCTTGTAAGGATCAAGTGAGATGATCCTTATAAAACACTTGGCTCGATGCCTGGCACACTAATGTGAGCTCTCGTTATTATTGTCATCATTCTTATAGAAGATGGCCTTTTAGCTGGGACACAATGAAAACAGGAAAACCGGGAGGCAGAAATGAGGAAGACAATCCTTCTAGGCTAGATGACAGCCAGTACAAATGCAAGTGAGAGATAGATTGTATGTAAGGAAGAGTTAGGAGCCCAGTGTCACTGGATCACAGAATATGTGGGGATGGGGAGGGAGGTATAAGAAGACTGGGAAGAGAAGGGTGGGAAAGTTAGGAAGGACTTAGAAAATATCAAATGAAGGTTTTATTTTTGAACCTGGAGGTGTTACCCTGGGAGGAGGTACCATAGTTTATTAAATAGGTGTGTTACATGGTGGGACCTTGTTTTACGAAAATCATTTTATTAGCTGAGTGGGGAGAGACTTGTGGCAGACAGATAACAAGGAGAAGAGGGGGACCAATGATGCCAAAGGCTGCAGAGAGGTCAAGGAGGGTGAGAACTAAGGAAAAAATCATTCCATTTGGCAGTGGTTGAGAATTGGGAGGAGATAGCCCCACTGCATGCAGCCCTTGGAAGACCTCATTTGAAGGACTGGGGTCAGCTCTGGGCACCATGGTTTAAGAAGGATATTGATAACTTAGTGTCCAGGAGAAGGAAACCTGGATAGAGAAGAGCCTTGAGTCCATATCTCATGAAGATCAGTTGAAGGAACTGGGCATGTGCAGCGCAGAGAAGAGACGGTCAAGGCAGGATGGGATACCTGCACTCTAGTGTTTGAAAGGCTGCTTTGGGGAAGGTTGACTAGACATGTACTGTATGACCCAGGAGAAGAGAACCAGGAACAATGGGCAGAAATTGCAAAGGAAAAGTTAGGCTCAATTTCAAAACAAAACAAAACTTCCCTAACAATCAGAGCTGCCCCTCATTGGAAGGGGCTGCTCAAGAGGCAGTTGGGTCATCTTCCCTGAAATTCATCAAACAGACTGGGAGACCATTTCTTGAGGATTTTTTGGGTGAGGGAACTAGATGGACACTAAAGCTTGGGGGGTTGGCACTGAGCACTGGGTGCTGGACCAATGAGGAAAGGCTTCACTTACAATACTGTGCATATTCTGCATCTTGAAGGAAAGAAAGGATTCTCGTAGGGAGAATCTTAGGGATTCTCTTAGGGATAGGAAACCTTTTAGATGTGAGGAAAGGCACAGCCATGGGATGTGGACTTAAAGAGAAACAGAGAGACAGAAACAGTGAAAGACAGAGAGAGACAGAGAGAGTTAGTTAGTCATGTTAGGGCAAGATTGGGAAAGTCTTTAAAAGACCACAGAAGAGTTTATTTTTAATCCTAGGGGTAATAGGGAGTCAGTGAATTATTATTAAATAGGACTCTGATATGGTAGGATCATAGCTTGGTAGCATGGTGGAAGATTGATGAGAGTGAGGGGAGAGGTGTGACAAGGAGATTAATGAGACCATCACAATAGTCTACAAAGAGGTGAAGAGACTGTCTTTTATCTTTCTTTGTATCCCCAGCACCTAGCACAGTACCTTGCACATAGGAGGTGCTTTAAAATGCTTATCGATTGATTGACTGAATGAAGGTTGTAACTATGTTAGTAAAGAGGTGTCACACTCAGATGTCATGGGAGGAGAAACAGCAAGATGCGATAGATGATTGAATAAGGGGGGAAGAGGTGAGAGAGAATGAGGGATTGAAGACAACATTATGATCCTGGAAGACTGGAAGAATGGTGGTACCCTCACAGAAGTAGAGAAGTTTCGTAAAGGGGAGGTTTGGGGGCAAAGGTCTTAGACATATTGAGTCAGCCATGTCCTTGGGGCACTCAGATTGAAATGCCCAATAGGTGGCTAGTGATGTAGTGCTGAAGCTCAGAAAAGAGACGGGCTAGACTTAAAATATGCGAGTCATCGCAGAGATGATAATTCAGTCCGTAGGTGCTGAGGAATGTATATACTGCCAATGACAAGTCACTTACTGACTGTATAACATTGGGTAAGTCACCTAACCTCTTAATGCCATCAACCATAAAATAAGGGGTTAAACAGATGACCTCTGAGGTTCTCTATAGCTCTATAATTCCATGGTCCTCCAGTCCTATAGTTTCCATGAAATCTTCATGTTCTTCGTCCCAAGAATACCCTTCTTGTTAGTAAGATATTTAAAAAGCCAAATGTCCCTATCAGAAGGTGACCTGGAGATCATGAAAAAAGAGCAAAGGGCAAAGAATGGTCTTGAGGAATGGTTCATTTATGTTGTGACACACTAGAAGATTAAGTTCTATGTCAGTGTCTTGTAGAACACAGCTCTGTGGGCTGAGAAGTGGGACAAGCTGCCAACTTTGCTTCCTTCCAGCTCTGAGATTCAAAGGTCCTAGATCTGCTGCTGACAGCCAGCTTGCATCCCCTACTGGTCACACGGCAAATATTTACTTTCCAGATTTCTGTGCAAATCTTCATTATCTTTCCCTGACCTGTTTGTATTGATTGCTATTAAAGTATATATCCCCATTCCTTTCAAGTGACTTTTAAGGCAGGATTTGTCCCTAGACATATGGGTAATTTTGTAATGATGAGATAACTAACAGCATCCTTTAGCCCCTCAGGCAGAGCCAAAATACTTCCTTATGTCATCTGCCTCCAAACTCAATGCTGTAGTTGATACAAGTCCTCTGGTGTTTGAGCCCCGTTCTAGGAAGCAGAGCAGAGTGTTCAGGATCACCTTGGGAGGAATGATGAACAACTTAGAAGGCTGTTTTTGTGATTTTGCATTATCTGACTATTGGTTCTCTAGGGCAGCAGCTGCATTTTCGTAGGACACTATGAACCCAGTGTCCTGTGGGGCATTCATTTCTCCTTGACCAAGTTGCATACCTATTCATCTCAAGCAAAACGCAGCTGCCCAAGCTCTAGTTTTAGATACTAATCCCACCTAATGCAGTCCTTTTCTCTTCTGTGCTTGACTTTACAGATCCCAAAATACAGCTTGGGTACAAGTTTATTGCCCCCTGGGTGGGTAAGTACCTACGATTAGCTTGATCTCTTCAGTGAGAATTAGGCATATGACAAGAAAAAATAATCCCTATTGATAAGGAGCTTCCATTGTATCAGGGAGGGGAAAAAATGCACACAGATGAGTCAGTAGAAAACATATAAAAAGTAAATCCAAAGTCATTTCAAGGGGGACATCAGAGATAGTAGGATCAAGAAACAGTGTCAAGATAAAATTTAATAGATCAATGTAGAGTTGAGCGATTGCACTTGAGCTAAAGAAAGTTTACAAGTTTAAAAATGGGGGAGAGGCGAGTGGCTACAAGTGCATTCCTATTAAACAATCTATAGAGGTTTTGGTAGACTGAAATTAGAAAATGAATCAACAGAGGGGTGTGGCATTTTTTTTTCACATGACTATAGATACTTTTGATTTCTTCTGAAAACTGCCTACTCCATTTATCAATTGGGGAATGGCTCTTAGTTTTATAAATTTGACTCCATTCTTTATATGGTTGAGAAATAAGGTCATTATCAGAGAAACTTACTGTAATTTTTTTATATTACTTCATCATCTATGGTACCTTTTAGCAAAATGTGGTGTCCCTGATTATTTGTTGCAATTAAGTCTAGTTCTGTTTTTGCTTTCAGAGCATGATTGCTACCCCTCCCCTCTTTGCTTCCACTGGAAACATAATTGACTCTGCTCCAGTTCTTCATTTCAACTCTTTGTGTGTCTTTTTTGTCTCTTGTATGTCTCTCGTACACAACATCTGGTACAAACAATGGTTTGCAATCCATTCTGCTATCTGCTCCCATTCGATGGGTTCTCATTTAATTCACATTTGGAGTTATGATCACTAACTGCATTTCCTTCCATCCCATTTTCCTGTGTTTATCCTTCTTTCTCTTTTTTATCCTGTTTCTACTCTAAAGTCTATCTTTCTTCCAACTACAACCTCCCTCAATCTGCCCTCCCTCTCATCATTCCTGCCCCTCCCATCTCTTCTTCCCTTCCCCTTCTATCTCCCTATGATACAATAGATTTCTATTTCCCATTGAGTGTGCATACATATTCTTCTTTCTTTGAACCAGTTCCAACGAGAGTGAAGTTTTTGCCTTCCGTTATAAAAACTCTTCTTTGCACACCTCCTTTATGTAAGAAAAATTTTTCCATTCTACCTCCTTTCCCTGCATGCAATATTTTATCATTGACTTGGGAGCTCTAGCATTTGTCTATAATATTCCTAGGAGTTTTCATTTTGGAATCTCTTTCAGGAGGTGATAGGTAGACTCTTTCGATATCTATTTTACCCTCTAATTCTAGTCTATTAAAGCAGTTTTCCTTGATAGTTTCTTGAAAATTATCTAGGCTCCTCTTTTGATGATAGTTTTCTGGTAGTCTAATAATTCTTAAGTTATCTCTTCTTGATCTATTTTCCATGTCAGTTGTTTTTCTGAGGTATTCTATATTTCCTTCTTTTTTTCATGCTTTTGACTTGTGATTGTTTAACTATTCCTAATAAGCAGACATGCCCATAGACTAAGGGAAATATACTTTTAGATGTTCAGTTGTTTTCTTCAGACCTGTCTGGCTCTTCATGACTCTATTTGGGGTTTTCTTGGCAGAAATACTGGACTGTTTTGCCATTTCTTTCTCCAACTCATTTTATTGATGATGTAACTGAGGCAAACAGGGTTAAGTGACTTGCGAGGGGTCACACAGCTAATGTCTGAGGTCAGATTGAACTCATAATGATGAATCTTCCTGACTCCAGACCTGGTCTCTATCCATAGCACCACCTAGTTACCCAAAAGAACTATACTAAGATGGGCTCAAGTCTTTTAAGTCATTCGCTCATGAATAATTCTGAATACAGCTTTTTCCTTTTGGCAGAGATAGCCAAACGTCAGCTGTCTTGATAAGTTGATGAATGATTTCCCTGGCACTTTGACAATGTATAAATTCAGTAATATGGATATTACTTCCTCAAATTCAGAGAGCAACTTCTCTGTATGTTAGGAAAAAGACTCTGGACATTCCTGTGGCCAAAAAACTCATTCCTTGGAGTCAGTTAGTTGATCAGAAATTAAGAAGACAGATCCTGGGACTACAAGCATTCAGTCTGTCATGGAGTACTTATTCAGAGTCAGAGTAAATAAACATTTATTAAGTACTTACTCTGTGCCAGACCCTGTACTAAGCACTGGGGATACAAAGCAAGTCATAAAACAATCCCTGCCCTCAAGGAGCTTACTCTCTAATGGGAGAAACAACATATAAAAAGAGTCTGAAAAGAAGGTGGAGGAGGAAGGGCACCCTGGAGAAGAATGCTGAAGTCCTTCAAGTAGAAAATGATCTGAGGAGGTGTGAGTTACAGATTTGGTTTCATCTTATAGGATGATGAGTTTCTGGAGCTCATGAAAACCAGAAGAGCAGCCAATTAGGAAAATCTTACCAGTTTGGTAAATCCTGCCTCAGTTTATGTTCCCCTAACAGAGACTTCCAGAGCCTAGAATCACATCCACATGAAAACAATGCAAGAATTGATGTAAAATTCTTTGCAAATATCAAAACATCAAATAAATGTCAGTTATTTTATTAATAAAAATAAGAGCTACCATTTCTAAAGTGTTTTATAAATCATTTCCCTTATGACCACTATATATCGAATAGTATAATTTTATCCCCATTTTAAAGTTGAAGGAACCAAGGCTCAGACTGGTTAAGTAATTTGTCCACAATTATACAGCTGAGAGACATCAGAGCCAACACTCTAGCCTAGCCCTCTGAAACCAACACTCTTTCCTGGGTGCCACGTTAATATTTCTTTGTTCATCTTATAAGATGACACAATCTGATTTTTTTTTGTCTTTGTGATCTCTTAAGGAAAAGGGCTGCTAAGCCTAGAGGGAAAGAAGTGGTACCAGCACCGCCATCTGCTGACCGCTGCCTTCCACTTCAACATTCTGAAGCCCTACATCCATGTGATGAATGACTCTGTCTGCAGGATGCTGGTGAGGGAATAGCCCGGGGACCCTGAAAGTTGTTGGGTACCTGCCACAGAGCCAGCCACCAAAGATAATCTAAGCATCTGCTTCTGGGGCAAGCACTGTGCTAGGAACTTTATGCTTTACAGGAAGAAGAGGAACCGAGGAAATTTTAAAGATTTCCTCAAAGGTCCCTAACACCTCTGAGTTTATGTGTCTCTGATTGGTATGTGGCTTTAAAGTTTGAAAAGGACTTTAAATATGTTATCTCACTACAACTCTGTGAGACGAGTGCTACAGACATCATTCCCATTTAACAGATGAGCAAACCGAGGCTCAGACAGGTTTAGGTGTTTGCCCACACACAGCTAGTAAATGACAGATCAAGAATCTGAACTGAGATCCTTTGACTTCAACTCTCTCCACTATGTGGTGATGCCTCCTTAATGTGCATTCCCCTATCATGGTACAAGTCCATGCCTAGCTCAAAAAAAGCTTAAAAATTTTGGCACCCCTCCTCTTCTCTTCACTCTCTTCTTGCCTCCTAGTAACTCCCCCTCAGCATCCAGTTCTTTCACACTATGCTCAGCCTCTCTCTACAGCATGCAGGTAATCTACATGTTTCATAATGGCTTGCTTGCACTGTCCTTCCCTGAAGTCCTGACTGTAATGCAGCTGAATGGAATCAAGCATTAGGAGGAGAACAGTGGGACAAAGCTAATTTATATAAGCAAACTGAATGTATTATATCACTTTAAGTCTCCTAGAGAATCCTAGAAACCATAGAATGTCAAGCTAGGAGAGATCTTAGAACACAGAACTGAAAATAATAATAAAATAATCATCATAATAAGCCTTATCCAACCTTAAAAAAAACAAATGATATCATGTCTATTACCAAAAGATGAGATTACCAGTGACTTTCAAATTGGCAAATTACATGTTTATGTCATTTGTACAGAGTATTCATAGCTTAAATCATTTTTAAAAATCTATAAACATTTAGAAGAAAACAACATATTGACTAAGGAGTGAAAATGGTGTGCAAAAAGTCTACTGGATATACAGAGTAAATTATTATCAATTTGGTAATTATTGATTAAGATGTTCAAATATGCCATAATATTTATACTAATGTCTTTTTTTAGTATTACAAAGCTGTTGCCTCAGTTTCTCACTTTTGGCTTACTTGTGTTCTGCAAATAATAAAATAGACCCAGGTACAGTGAGAATGTGAGAGAGTATTCAATGCCCACTTATAAAACTGTGCTTTATTTTAAACATGCCCTGGACACAATAATACCAGGGAGATAGCTTAAACTTATTCTGGTTCTACTTTGATTTAAATCCATATGGTACCATCTGTCCTAAATAGAAATAAATTTGACTATCAAGTTAAAGAAAGAATGAAACTAAAATAGCTGAATAATCACTTGATTAAGATGGAGAACAACAAGTTTTAAGACCCTACTAAAAAAAATCTTCATTTCATGGAATCTTTCTTCAATGATTTCAAACTGTCATTGGAATTTTACAAGTGTACAGTTCATAGTGTGTGCCAAGGAAAAGACAGAGACTGAAGGGTTGGAGTTTGAATCCAAAGGTTACATTGAACTAATGCATGAAACTGATACCTTCAAGTATTTTGGTCTCTAGCAAGAAATATCAAGGATAAAGCTATGGATGAATGTGTTAAGAGACGTAGTGGCATCCAGAAATCAAAGTAGAATGGAGGTAAATCCACACAAAACAATTAGCCCCTACAGAATACTAGTCAATGTACACCTTTAAAATTATGAAATGCTGTGTTAACAGATTTGAAAAGAATACTTGAAAAACTCCATGCAATGTTAATGAAACACAACATCAACCTAAAGCAAGTATAGAAATCTAAACCCTTCTTCATCAAAAAAAGGAGAATGAAGGATTTATATATATTTACATATATTTTAAATACTCACAGTAAATAAGCCAAAAACACCTTTGTAGAAAGCAGATATAGCAAATAGTAGAACCTGAAGACCGAAAGGTACCACTGGAATTTTTAAATGTAAAAACAGGAGTTTGCCTCTGAATGGAGCTGAAGCATGTAAGATCAGAGAGAAAATCCATGGGTGGCATTCCGCAAGAGCTCAGCTAATTTGTAGATAATTAAGCATTGAACAAATGATTAGGTTATGCAAATTTGTGTGTAGAGATGGAGAAGTTTATGAAAGCAACTCTAGACAGACTTTGAATTAAAAGGAGATTGGACATAGTGATCAGGGTAGAGGATGTAAGGAATGTAAGGAAATGATGACTGCTATGCAACCCAGTTTAGTGATTACCAAATACCTAACAGGTCCTCGTGAGTAGCATTATGTTTTAGTAATTCACTCTTTTTCATAGACTGGTAGACAACGAATCTCCAAACTGCGGATAGAGACCTCAAAAGATGTTGGGGAACCCAACCAGTAAATTTTACCGGAACCAGACTGTGAAACCCAGTTTTTTTTAACCCAGTCAGATCAAACTGTTGGCTACAAATGTAAACATGGCATAGCTAGCTAGTTAATAATAATAGCTAACAATTATATAGCCCTTACTATGTGCCAGGGTGGCATAATGGTTAGAGTGCCAGACCTTGAGTCAGGAAAACTTGTTTTTGTGAGTTCAAATCTTCCACCACCGGTACTGTTACACCTCCATCACAATGACTTGATTTACAGGTGGAACTCTCAGAAGCAAGAATTCCAGGCTATCTGCCAAATAGCATGTCAGCAGCCAGGTATTTCCTGCATCCCGAGCTATCTCTGCATGCTCTTTAGTTCACTGACCTGTTGACTGGGGTACTCAGTTCAATTACATCTAACCTCAGATACTTACTAGCTGTGTGACCCTGGGCAAGTCATTTAACCCTGGTCATCTCACAAAAAAAGAAAAATAAATAAATATAGTTTCTAGGAATAAGGAGATGCATATCCCTCATGTTGTTCTCCCGGCCCCTGGAGATGTACAAAGAACACACTTGGGGACCTGTAAAATATAAATTTACATCCCAAAAGTTTTATTCAGCTACAGAAACAGTGATTTTTTCCAACTTTGCAATAACCTATAGGATGTTAATTACAAAACAGTAACAGCAGGATAGTGATTTGTCCCAGGATCATTCCAATCTGCGCTCCTTCACACAGGAGAAGAATGGTTCTGCCTAAGTGTAATAATTTTGATGCTGATGCTGACAACCCATTCAAATTCAACCCAAGTTGTATCAGATCTGAAATAGAAAGCTGAAGTACTTTTTACATAATAAACAACAATGGTTAAATCAAGGGAGGTAGCTGAAAAACTGGAAAGTAGCAAGTGTAAATAGGCTCCATAACTTGACTCAGATGCTTTAGCCACCTGTACAATTCTTCATAGAACATTAAATGTAAAAGAATAATGATAGGATAATAACTTGTCAAAGGAACGTTTTTATTTGAGTCCCATCTAAAAGAAAGTAGGAGACTTAGATTACTACCGATTATTATAGCCTATAATCATTGGTTCATTGTAATGAAGAAGGTCAAAACTTGCAAGGATTGCAGACATTATGCAATATAAAAAGCCTAATTCATTCATTTATGTAGTCATTCAGTATTGGGTCATTGGTCAGTAGGAATAATAATTCAGATGAATTAAATGCCAGGTCCAGGGCAAATCAGTCATTAGATACTAGAGAATGGGTTTGAACCCAGGTCTTCTGACTTCAGGTGGAGCTTTCCTTCCACTATACCAGCCCATCATTGTTAACATTTCTATATATGACGTTTTGTCCATGGAGCTTGAGAAAAGTGGGGAGGGAAAGGGGGAGGGAAAGGGAGATGGAGGGAGATAGAGTCGGAAGAAAGGAATGGAAAGATGAGGGAGAGGGACAGAGGGAGGGAGAATAGTAGAGTGGGACAAAGGAACAGAGGGACAGAGGGAGGGAGGACAGTCATGCCGTAGGCAAGCAAAGAAAGGTTCTTGGAAGATATTGATGATGCAATTTAATCTCCTGTCCCAGGACTCATGGGGGAAATTCAACACCCAGGACAGTTCTGTGGAGATTTGTGAGCCCATCCGCCTGATGACCTTGGACAGCATCATGAAATGTGCCTTCAATGTCCAGACTGGCTCCCAATCAGAAAGGTCAGTGGTGAGGGGTGCAGAGGAATAGGCTTATTGACCAGCACTCTAGCTACCCTGATAATGCATTGTGCCTCCTCTCGTAGCTTCTCTATCAACTACCTCTCAACTATGACCAAAATCTCAGAACTCATCTTCCACCGCCTGCACAGCTACCTCCATCACAATGACTTGATTTACAGATGGAGCTCTCAGGGGCAAGAATTCCAGGCTGTCTGCCAAATAGCACGCCAGTATCCAGGTATTTCCTGCACCTGGGCTATCTCTGCATGCTCTTTTGGTCATTGACCTCTGTTGGCTGAGATACTCAGTTCAATAAAATTCAACAAAAATAGATTTATCACCTACCATGTACCAAGAACTCTAATCAACTCTGTGGATCCGAAGAAAGGAATGAAAACAACCCCTAACCTTGTATAGCTTACATATTACCTTGGGGATAAAATAAACACATGAAAAATAAGTACAAAATAGAGACAAAGAAATTTGGAGAACTTGCCAAACTTTGGAAAATATAAGAACAAGGCTTTTGGAGGAATTGTCAATGTAAGCTGAGTTTCGGGATTCCTAAGGGAGGTAGGGATTCCAAGGACAGAGAAAAGGAGGGAGAGCATTCCACATGTAAGACACATACATTTTTATGTCTCCAGCACCTGGCCCTCTATAAGTATTTAATGGCTATTTAGTGGAATTGAATTGAATTGGAGCAAAGTCAAACTTCAAATAAAATATTAGATCAAATATTATAATGTTTACTTTGATGAGGATAAACTTAAAGGCTTACACTCAAGTTAAAAATGTCAATTTCATAAGGACAAGATTGGGGATACATGGTTAGCAGTTTTTAAAAAAATATCTGAGATTTCCAGTTAAACCACATGCTTAACATGAGTCAATAGTATCATGGGGAAGCCAAGGAATATAATGCGATCATAGGCTGCATTAAAAGAATTATAGTTTCAGGGCAGCTAGGTAGTACAGTGGATAGAGAACTAGCCCTGGAGTGAGGAGGACCTGAGTTCAAATCCAGCTACCTGTGTGGCCCTGGACAAGTCACTTAACCCTGGTTGCCTCACACAAAAAAATATAGCTTCTAGGAATAAGGAAAAGATATGCCACCATATTCTTCCCTAGTTAGGCCACATCTGGAATATTTTACAGATTTCTAGGCATTATTTTTAGGTGGATCATTGGTGCTATTTAGTCTGGAGAAGACCTAGAGGAAGCAAGATAGCTAAACTGAAGGATTAAGTTGCCTAGCCCCAGGAGGCAAAACAAGGAACAGTAAGTGGAAACTGAATAGAAGTAGGCTGAAACTGTCACCTGAAACTGTCAACTGCCAACATAGTCAAGTCAAGTGGGAACCAAAGTCAGCTGCCAGTCCCAGAGATAGCTCTCTGCAGAATCATTGGAAATAATCAGCTCCATGTTCTTCATGCTAAGATGAAAATACTTTGAACTTTCTCCCAGCCAAAATCATCCAAGAAAGAAGGGAAGCCCTCAAGAATGATAGTGAACAGGACAAGATCCAAAAGAAGTACCTGGATTTTCTGGATGTTATTCTCCGTGCCAAGGTAAATCTGTCAAACATCCGAGCAAACCCACCCAACACTTTGATTCCATTCAATTCAGTAGAACCACCAATTATTAAGCACTTACTGTGTGCCTGGCATTATGCAAAGTGCTGGGAACCCAAAGACAAAAATGATAATAATCCCTGACTTTAAGGAATTTGCATTTTACTGGGAAATCAGGATGTATGGAAAGACAAGGCTGTTGGGATGAAATGACTGATGAATTAGATTAAATAAAGTTGTCAGAGCAGTTCAGTATGTTGACAGAGCCAAGAAGTCCCCAATTCTGCATTTTGATGAAAAGGTGGAATTCTATGATTCTGATTATGGGATTAAGTCACTTAAACTATTTATCAGGTACCTATTCATGCTGAAGAATATGGTAGCCACTGCGGCAGACAAAAGAACTAGTTAAGACGTGATGCCTGGCCTTATGAAATCACTGTTTAGTGGGAATATGAAACATAAATGTAGATGACTGTGATGTGCAATGTCACTTGACTAATTCATTAGGAAAATGAAAACACAGTGCTCTGGGAATTCAAGGAGAGTGTTGTCGTTGGGGGAGGGGAGGCTCTATGAATGATGTCAATGGATGGCTATGAATAATGTTTGAAATCAGAGCTTCTTACGACTTGAGTTCCTTTCTACCACAGTCAGTCTCATATTTGGCCAATGGAAAAGATCATTTAAAAATTGGCTTTGGATAAAGGAACACTTTTATCCTTTTTCAGAGTGAAAATGGGGAAGGTTTATCAGATGAAGAACTGGAGGCTGAGCTCAACACATTTGTGTTTGGTGGCCATGACACCACAGCCTCTAGCCTTTCCTGGCTCTTCTACTGTATGGCTGTGAACCCTGAGCACCAACACCGATGTCGAGAAGAGATCAGAGGAATCCTAAAACAGGAGGACACCATTACCTGGTAAGAACATCAGACACTTGATCCTAATTCTTGGTTGTTTGCTGCTTGTTTTCCTCCTCTGGCACCATAACTGTCCATCACTTATCCTTATTTCTTCAAAGCAGGGTCCTTGGACATGTTTTAGCTCTAATGGAGGGAGTTGCCCTCCTAAAAGAAGAGGTTATCCCAAGGAAGCCTCACCAAATGTAGGCACCAGGGCCAAGTCCTTTGACATGCTGAAACCAGAACCCAGCAGTGGTGATGGGTCTATTTCAATTCAGCAGACATTCATTTAAGTACCTGTTTCCTAGACCCTGTACTGAGTGTCCAGAAAGACAGAATATAGACTCAATGACTAAATCACTAATCAGTCAACCAACTGATGGAAGGAAGGAAGGAAGGATGGAAGAAAGGAAGGAAGGAAGGAAGGAAGGAAGGAAGGAAGGAAGGAAGGAAGGAAGGAAGGAAGGAAGGAAGGAAGGGAGGGAAGGAGGGAGGGAGGAAGGGAGGAAGGGAGGAAGGGAGGAAGGGAGGAAGGGAGGAAGGGAGGAAGGAAGGAAGGAAGGAAGGAAGGAAGGAAGGAAGGAAGGAAGGAAGGAAGGAAGGAATACAGAGAAGGAGTTTATTATTTGAGGAATGGCAAAAAGCCCAGGGAAACTAGATCATAGAGAAAATGGTGGGGAGTAGAGGTTACAAAGTCTTGGAAGATAGGAAGAAGCCAGATCATAAAGAACTTTAAATGTCAGTGGACTTTATATTTGATCCTGGAGATAACAGGTAGCTAATGGAGTTTCTTTGGTAAGAATTGGTTGGACCTAGACTTTAAGAAAATCACTTGGGCAACTAAATGAAGGGGAGAATAAGAATGTGGAGAGATCTGAGTCAGGGAGACCAATTAGAAGACAATTAATCATCCAGACCAGAGGTAATGAGGATATCAACTAGAGTGATGGCTTTGTGAGGAGAAAATTCAGTACAAAAGATGTTGTGAAGATGGAAAAATTACAGATTTGGTAATGAGTTGGTAAATTTGCTAATGGTTTGGATGTAAAAGATGAATGAGAGAGAAGTCAAGAATGACCCTGAAGTTGTGAACCTGGGTAACTGGGAGGATGGTCATATGGAAGCCAAGTAAGCCATGTCCAATTCCTAACCCAATTCTCATGTTACATGGACTCAAGGCCCTTCACCATCACTGTCCTCCTTTGGATTTTCCCTGTCTCATCAATATCATTCCTAAAATGTAACACATAGAACACCATATTCCAGATGTGATCTGACCAAAGCAGAGTGGAGTGGGACTGTCACCTTCCTAGTCCTGGGCATGATGGCTCTCATAAGTGTGGGAGCCCTCACTGGAGTACTTCCCCATTGATTATCCATTGATATCAGTTAGCCAAATTTAAGTAGTATTAGAAATGTGCTATTTACCAGAACAATATAATAACAGCTAGTTCAAACTATCCCTATAAACCCATGGCACACTCTTCTAAAAATACATACAGAATTCTGAGGAAAGTGGGCTTAACCCACTCAGAACATAAGGCAAAGGGCATAGCCCACAGGTCCTATCAGTCCTTTGCTGTGTTTTGTAGGACCCACAGGAAGTTCCCTTTAGGCATGATGAAGATTTCTTCTGGGCTTTTTATACAGTACTAAAGCTTCCTTTGTTCTGTGTGTCTAGTTCGGCTTGGATAAAGGAAGACTCTTGCACTTTTCAGGTTGAAAGTGAAGATGTCTTGTCAGATGAGGAGCCAGTAGTGCAGCAATGGAGTCAAGAAGAAGCGTCCCTTACTAGCTATGTGACCTTGGGCAAGTCACTTAACTTCTCTTTCTGCTTCAGTTTACTGAACTCTAAAATGGAGACAATAATAGCGCCAACCCTACAGGGCTCCTGTGAGGATCAGATGAAATATTTGTAAAAAATACTTAGCACAGTTCCTGCAACAGAGTAGGCGCTATCTAAATGCTTCCTCCCATCCCCCTTCTCTTCTCTAATTAATCTTTGACTCCCAATGCAAACAGTACCATCAGGCTGTTCCAAGGACACTGCTAGTACAGTGATGAAAAGTTCAAGTTCTCTAGCCCTTCAAAATTCACACGGTGATCCTCTCCAGAGAAAAGGAAGTGAAGCAGATAAGAGCTGTTTTCCTTGCCCATAAAATGTTTCTTGGTGATGTGGCTTCCTGCTTCACTGGCTCCCGAGGCTTCTGGTCCCACTGCTGCAATACTGAGTTCCAAAAACCAAGTCTTCTTATCCAGTCTCAGCACACTTCCTCTTTTCATTTCGCTTTTTTCCAAGTTGATTAAGAATTTTTTGCACCTAGTTTTATACCTTTGATTGGTTGATTCAATAAAAGTGGTCTCACCTAATGGAGAATATCAGAGTGTAGAACATCTTGTTAGTTACTCTAAGTAAGATAGAGGATGAATTGATTCAATCAAGCTCACCTTAACAACTGTAATAGATTTAACTGTCCTGCAACACAATTGACCTTTATGCTTTCGAAGACCACTGAAAACCCCAGATCATTTTCTAACAATTCCTCTCTAGTCAAGTTTTTCCTATCTTGAACTTTTAGGGTTGATTTTTTTTTTGTTTTAAAGCATGAGCTTTTATATTTATCCCTGATTGTTGTCATCTTAAATTCATCCCAATGTTCTAACCTATTGACATCTTTTTGAATTCTGACTTGGTCCTTCAGTGCATTAGCCAGCCTCCCTAGCTCTGGGTCAACTGCAAATGTGATAAGGAGGCCATCTATGCCCATTTTTGCCCAAGTAATGGATAAAAGCTGTAAATGTGAGAGGATAAAGCACAGATCACTAAAGTGGACCATTAGAAACTCTTCAAGGTAATGGGAATCCATCAATTGCTATTCTTGGGGTTCACCTGTTCAACCAGTTTCTGCTGGTGATGATGATGATGATAAATAGCTAGCATGTATATAGCACGTCATGTATGATATCTCATTTTGCTCTCATAACAGCTCTATGATGCAGGTGCTATTATTATCCCCATTTTACAAATGGGGAAACTGAGATACTAAAAGGTTCACTGACCTTCCTGTGCTCATACATACATAAATATCAGAAGTAGGACTTGAACCCAGTCATCTCTTCACTCCAAGTTCAGCACTCTTTCCACAAGATCACATCATTTCTTCTATCACTTTACTAATACATTATATGATTTATAGTCTTAATAAGAATAATTCAAAATGAGTTTAGCTTTGGGATGTGGTCTTGTATTTACTTATTTCAAATGATAATTCCCATTTTAGTGGTGCTAATTTAGGCAATTTCCTTAGGATAACCTATGAGGGAAGAAGTACAATAATTATTATAACCATTTTACTGATGAAGAAACGGAGGCTCAGAGGACAGAAATTACTTGCTGCTTAGAAGCAGGGGCCAGAATTGAATTCAGGCTTTTTTTTACTCCAAATCCAGTTATTTTAATGACCAGGGTAAACTTTAATGAGAATTAGTAATGCACAGACCCAAGGACAAAACTCAAACCCAATTTCTGGGTTTCATAAGAGCTAGGAAATGGTCTGGTTTTTCAATCTTGCTTGCCTTCTTCCCCCAGCATCACGTGTGGAGTGAATATTAAGCATACCATTGTCTAAATTGATCTGATGTCTTTCACCCATTGACAATATGAAGTTTATTAATGGATCATGAATATGGAGATAGAGGTAATCTTAGGGCAATTGAATCCAATCCCCTCCTTTGATTAAGTGACTTGTCCAAAGTCACACAGCTGGTAATTGAACTCAATTCCTTTGATTCCAAAGCCAGCACTCCTCACTGAACCTAGCTGCCTTCTAAGGGATAGGACTCCCAAATCCCAGTGGTCCTTATAAACCTAATGGAAAGCCTGGCAGAAAACCTTTACCTTTCCATCTATTTCTTGTCTATGATTCCTCACAGGGACCACCTGGACCAGATGCCCTACAGCACCATGTGCATCAAAGAGGCCCTCCGCCTCTACCCGCCTGACATCACCATAGCCAGAGAGCTTAGCAAGCCTATCACCTTCCCAGATGGACGTTCCTTGCCCACAGGTATCACTCTGCCTGCCCAACATAATCAGTTCTCTCTAGAATTCATTGTCCTAGGGATTAGAGAAAACAGCAACAAGGAGCCCTTTGGTTCATGGAGGACCTATGAAATAACACTCTAAATTCCTAGCCTGGGTCCATACCGGGAACTTAATGCAAAATGATTGTTTTCAAATACAACTTATAGAAATGGAACAATAAAGTCATATAGAGGCATCCTCAAGTGTTGAAAGGACTCTTACATAGAAGAAAAGTTAGACTTTACAGAAGCTGAATCAGAAGGTACTTTAGACATCATCCAGTCCAACTTGAATATAAGAATCCCTGATAAGTTTTCAACCACCTTTTACTTGAAGACAACCAGAGATGAGAAATTGACTATGCCACAAACAGCCCAATTTAATTTTGGAGAGCTCTTATTGTTGGGAATTTTTCCGAATATCAAGCTAAAGCTTGCCTCTCTGTAGTTCCTAGTCATTATTTATGTCCTGTGGAGTCAAACCAAGCCCAGCTAATCCTGCTTCCACTCAACAGGCCTTCAGATACTTGAGGACAGTGATCTTGTTTCCCCTAAGTCTTCATTTCTCCAGACATTTTGTGCCTTTTAATCCACTTTAAGCCACTCCTAAAATCCTGGTGAATCTTTCCTTTTGTACAGCCTTGTGGAGTTCACCATGTCAGTCAACTAGCCTAAGAGCCCAATGGTGCCAAATGCTAAGTGTTGGGGTTACAGAGAAAGGGAAATGTAGGAGATCAAGAGCAGATAAGGGGATTATGCAGTAATGTCCAGGAAGTGCTTCTAAATATGTTCATCGTCTATGAAATAACACCTTGTAATTGGGAGAGTAGAAAATGTTCAAAGCTATGTATTACACAAGGTATAATGTGAAGGGGAAAAGGAAGGGCCCAGAGAAAGAATTCTAAGAAAGTGCAGGAGAGAAAGGACACTTTGAATGGGGAGGGAAATATTTGGAATGGATGTCTCTCTCTGTCTCTGTCTCTCTGTCTGTCTCTCTGTCTGTCTCTCTCTCTCTCTTTCTCTTTTCTCTCTTTCTCTTTTCTCTCTCTCTCTTTCTCTTTTCTCTTTCTTTCTCTTCTCTCTCTCTCTCTCTCTCTCTCTCTCTCTCTCTCTCTCTCTCTCTCTCTCTCTCTCTCTCTCTCCCTCCCTCTCCCTCTCTCTCTCTCTCCCTCCCTTCCTCCCTCTCCTTCTCTCTCTCTCTCTCTCTCTCTCTCTCTCTCTCTCTCTCTCTCTCTCTCTCTCTCTCTCTCTCTCTCTCTCTCTCTCTCTCTCCTGTGTCCCCTCTCCCTCCCTGTCTAGGTATGATAGTTGTCCTGAACATCTGGGCTCTCCACCACAACCCTGCTGTCTGGGAAAAGCCACAGGTATGACTCATTCTAACACAAATGTTTCACAGAAGCAAATCACATCCAAACCCACTCTGGGGCAGATACTCAAATACACAGTATTCTTTCCTAACAGTCCCAAATGACCTGAGGGCCTTGGTTCGCACTCTGCCTCTGCTTCTTAAACATTACACTGAGTAATCTATCCAATCTTTCTGAACCTCAAATCCTCCCCCTAAAATGAGTGGCCATAGTTGAAAGTCTCTTAGGAACCTTTCAGCTCTAAGTCTGTGAGCTAAGGAGCCAAGGAGTTAAGTTACTTCAAGTACTGAAATAATTCTCACTGAAGTAGGTCCTCTCTCCACTAACACCAAAGAGACCAATAACTCCAAATATTCCTTCATTCATTCCTTCATTTCTTGAATAACATGTATTTTATAGCTATCATGGCCCCAATCCATGCCCATCTCTAGCAGATATCCTTGATAATTTGCTGGGGTTCAGAAAACTTATCACCTCTAGTAACTTCTTTGCTGACGAACTCCCTAAGAAGACAGGTTTTCAGACAATTGAGCCTTATTCATTCGCTGACCCTAGGCTCAAAACTAGTCCAGATTAGTAAGGTCTAGAAAGCTGTTGCTTCTCTGGGAGAGTCTTCAAGCCTCCCAGGATCATCTCCACACCATGACAAATCTTTCTTAGAATGATGGTAGGGAAATAAAATTAAAAGGGAGAAATAAAAGACTATTCTTTCAATAGGCTGAAATGGGTGGAGTTGGGTTGGGTTTTCTTTGGAGGGGAGTTGGAGAATGGAATGGAAGTAGTATTACTAAGATCTTTCACTGAAGTGAAAGTCTCCTCTTTGGAAGGAGGTGATCCTGTGCTCTCTAAGTTTCTTTCAGAGGCATCAGACATGTAGCCCTTGGGCCACAATCGTGTAGCTGGGAAATATTGAACAACAACAACATATATGTATATATATGTATGTATGTATGTATTGTATAATGTTAATAGTTTCCTAAACCACTATGTGGCCTGCAAGGATCCTTATGTATGATTCAATGGTCCCCATTTCTATTTGAGTTTGATCCAACTGCTCTAGAGGGTCATACCCTTCCTCCCGGGAGGTTCTGAGTATGGGCCTGTAGATAGACAGTGTAATACGTGTCTGACTTCCAAGGACCAATTAAGCCAAATCCAGAAAGGTTCATCACCCAGAGGGTTTGCTTTTAGGTGATGGATAGCTGGAAAGTCTCAGCCATAGCCATTCATGAAGAAGGCCTATCTTGGAACACATAGAGGAGCTGGGATTGCTACTGACAGAGAGAAGGCCTCAGTGATGAAGCCCAGGCTCCTTGAAGTATTGATGTTGTTAGATCCCAAGGTAGACTCATATAGATACTCCAGACAGTGAGTGTGGCCAGGAGAGACTGTACCCAGAAAGACCTTCCATCCCTGAAAATAGCCCAGGGGAGGCTGTGAATGCACAGACCAAAACAAAAACCTGGAGTCCAAGGATATAACAGAGTCCAGCCTTCCCAGCCAGCTACTCAGGACCATGAAAGTCCTCTTTTGCCTTGATTTTTGTCTCATTCATCTAAACCCTTCAAAATTCATCAAATAAGTACCTACTTTCTTTCCTTCTTTTCATGGAGTACAACTATAGTCTACTAGGATCTAAAATCCGATGTGTGACATGAAGAGAAAAGTGTCTTACAGGACGGTGGTAGCAAAGTTCAGAACTGTTGTTCATATCACTGGGGACTCTTACCTATTTAGAAAAGAACAGAGCCTGGCTAGGCCAAAGTGTTGCTTTTTCTAATTTGAGTTCAATGCAAGGAGAACCAAACTGAGGTAAAGTCTTGAGTACTTACTTATTTCAAGCCAGCTTCTGAGCAACTAAAAAAAACAAGAAATGTATTAACTACAGTGTGTGTGGGGGTCTCATTACAGGTCTTTGAACCCCAAAGATTCTCCCAAGAAAATTCCATGAAGAGACACTCCTATGCATTCTTACCATTCTCAGCTGGACCTAGGTGAGGATGCACCAAGTGATAGTATTGGTTACCATAATGAAAATGGCCACAAATTTTTATTTGGAAACCATTTCCTGCCCTCAGCCCTCTTAGTTCCATCTCTCTACTTGAGTTCCTTTTTTTTGGATGAAGTTATGACCATAACTGGTTGTTTCAGGAGTTAATGCACAGAGATAACAGAGATAACAGAATTTCCAGTTCAAGGAATAGTTTATCATATGGTTGGTCAGGAACACAGAATGTGTAAAGATGAGCAATATGAAACAAAAATTAGGTTGGAATCAGACTATGGAAAGCCTTCAATGCCTGGGTTAGGGATGTGCATCTTATCCTAGATGCAATAGGCAGAGACTGAAGGTATTTACAAAGGGGGCTATTTGGTATCCACCTTGAAGAAGGCTATGGTCGCAAGAACTCAGAAGACATAGAAATAGAGCAGTGGGACCTACCACTACTCCAAGAAAAATGATTCAGAGAGCACATCCCAGGGCTGATGAGTGAGGATGTCAACTAGACAAATGAAGTCTCTGTAGGAGCCATAACCACTAATCAGGGATGGCATTAAGAGAGACATGAGGAGTCAAAGAAATATCAAAAGATTTAAAGTCAGAGGATCTCATCGGTATCTCTGATATTTAGTGGAACATCAAAAGTATCACTGACACTTGGTAGAATAGGACAAAAGATGAATGTAGGGTTTTTTCAATTTACAATAAGGAGAACAGAGAAAGGGTGGGGAATATAATAACGGTGTATATTAAGAACCTATATTTCTGTGAGGAAATTTAGACATAAAGAGAAAATCCATATAGAGCTCAGGAAATGAGTTATAAGATTGTCATGGTAGCCTGAGACAGTAGTGATAGGAAATATCCATTATGTGGACATATGGAGTCTCCTTGCCCAAAACAGAGTGGACCACAAATTCTTGGCTTGCTTGAGTGGTAATTTCATCCTCTGAACAATGAGCAAGTCAGTGACTAGAAGTGGTCATCTGTTCCTTATTCTCACTGTCAAAGACAAACTGGTGGCTGGGGTGGAAATGATAGGAATCTTAAGGAAGATTGACCATGCCCTATCATAAATTGTAATAGAGGAGAGAAAAGCAGGACATAGTCTGAAATATAACCTAGATTCCAAAGGATTCAGGAAAATAAGGTAGGATCTCATGGACTAAAAGCCTATAGGAGTCCTTCAGTTAGTCAGTCTATCAGTGAACAAGCATTTATTAAGAGCTTACTATATGTCAAGTGCTTTGTTTGGCATTTGGGATAAGAATAAAGGCAAAACAGCAGCAACAAAAATCCCAGCCTCTGCCTTCCAGAACCTCACATTCCACTGAAGGACACATATAAATATCTAGGAATATATATAATAAATAGAGAACATACTGAAAGTAATATTAAAACATTAGCGGTTGGGGGAACCAGGGAAGGCTTCCTGCAGAAGGGGAAATGTAAGCTGAGACTGGAAGGAAGGAAAAATAATAGACAGAGGGAAGAGGACAACAAATTCTAGGTGGAGAAGGAAGATGGTGCAATCAATGCATAGGCATGGAGATAGGAGGGAGAGTATCATGTTTGAGGAAGTATATGGAGCCCGTTGTAGCAGGATCCTTAAGAATAGGTAAGGTGTAAGGAACTAGAAGTCAGAAAAGGGTGAGGATATGAAGAACTTTAAAAGCCAAAGAGAGGATTTGATATTTGATCCTGTAGTTGCTAGGGAGTCACTAATGCTCACTGAGCAAGGATGCAACGTGATCAGGCCTATGCTTTAGAGAAATCACCTTGACAACTCAGTGGAGAATGAATTGAAGCGAACAGAGACCTGAGACCAGGACACCAACCATGGGGCTATTTAATCATTCGGGAGAGAGGTTATGAGGGCCTGAACTAGGAATGGAGGGGAGAGTAGAAAATGTATGCAGAGAATATTGAAAAGATCTAAACAAAAAGAATTGTCTGGATGTCTGATGATTGGATGTCTGGTATGAGTGAGAGTGAGAGTGAGGAATTAAGGGTGACAATTGGGTTGTGAACCTTCAATACTGAGAGAAGAATGATGCCCCTAACACTCAAAGCAGTGTAGAGAAGTGGATAGAGTCAGGAAGCCCTGAGATGGAATCCTGCCTCAGTCTCACTTAGCCATGGACCCTGGACAAGTTATTCATCTTCTCAGCCCTTGTTTTCTCATCTATAACACAGAGATAATAATGCCTACATCCTGAGGTTGTTGTGAGCATAAAATGAGAGGACATATCTTAAAGTGCTACATAAGTGCTAACTGTGGTTAATAATCATAATTACAATAAGGTGAGATAATGAGGTTTGGGAAGAAAAGATGGTTTGGGACATTTCAACCTGAGATTTCTACCAAGACATCCACTACATCCAGTAGATATCTAAGAGACAGCTGGAGCTCCACAACTGGAGCTCAGGAGAGAGGTTGGGGCTAAAAGTAGAGATCCAGGAATCATTTGCAAAGAGCAGACAATTCAACCCATGAGAGATCAACAAGTGGGATAATTGAGAGTAAAAAGATAAGGTGGGGCTGGGACAAACCTTTGGGGCAAATCCATGATTAGAGAGCATGACCTGAATGTTGAACTAGCAAAAGAGACTGAGAAAGAGTAGTCATAGAGATCAGAAAAGGACAAAGAGAGAACAGTGTCATGAAAACCTAGAAAGGAGTAGTATCCAGAAGGAAAGGGTGATTAACAGTGTCAAATGCTACAGGGAGATCAAGGAAAATCAGGATTGAGGAAAAGCTATCAATTTGGCCTATTAAGAGTTCACTGGTCACTTTCAAGGACAGCTAGGTGGTGAAGTAGATAGAGCACTGGGTTTGAAATCATGGTTATGCTGAGCAGTTGAAGAGACTACATTATGTTTAACCTGAGGTACTAAATATTTTGTGATCAGTTGAGGGCACAGGTACATGATGGTTGTCTTCATGTATTAGAAGGGATATCATATGAAAGAAGAACTAGGTGTTCCTAACCATCTACTTGGCCTGAGACAGCAAAACTAGGAATAATAGGGTGGGTATAGATAGGTCATGTTCCAAAAAGGCATACCTAGAGGGAGCTGGGTGTCTCAATGAATAGAGCCCTAGCCATGGAGTCAGGAGTACCTGAGTTCAGATCCAGCCTCGGACACTTACTAGCTATGCGAACCTGGGCTTCACCTCACTTAACCCCATCACCTCAAAACAAAACAAAACAAAACAAAAAAAGCATGGGCTTATTGAAAGGAAAAACTCTCCTAACCATTAGTTGTCCCAAAGGAGAAAAGACTGCTTAGGGAGATGGTGGATCTTCCCAAATGAGTGAAAAGCTGTATGATCACTTGTTTGGGATGTTGTAGGAAGGTGGGAACACTTCCCAATTGTTCATCATGTATATAAAGCCTGGAAACCTTCTTGAACCAATCAAAGACATTTCCACTAAGTGTCACTGGAAGTCTGTTCCAATTGGGTGAGGGATATTTGAGCAGGCCCTGAGGATCTTATGTAAAAGAAGGTTCTAATTCAGGACCATGGAGAGAGATATCCAGGAAAAGGCGGCAGAAAGGAACAAATAGAGACTTCAAGGGCTGAGCCTGAAAGATCAGCAACATAGTTGCATAGGACCATGGCAGAGGAGGAAAAAGAAAGTAGGACTAAGTTGTCTAAGTTGTGGCAGGAAGAGATGGAGGAGGGCCATCAGCTCTACAGGAATCATGTTGCAAAAGGTTCAAGTCAAAGTCACCTATTCAAGAACCAAGGGAACTTCTAAGACAAGGTCTTTTCTTTCCCCAGCTTCCCCTCTCGGTGCCTATCAATTAACCGACACTTGTAAGATACTTTGCTGCTTCTTTACTCAGTTGTTTCTGGTAACAGAGGCCATAGGTCAGCAAGAAATAAATACGCAGGTAAATTAAGGCAGAGAGTCACATCTCTACTGAAATATCCACCATTTTTTCCTTATAGGAAAAAATGAGAGTGACTCTCATTACATTCCCAATTTTTTTTTAACACAAACTCCCTAAAGCAGTGGAGAAGGAAACTCTGTGTACCTGAAGGGCCATTATATTGCCCTACACTTAAAATGAGCAAATCACAATAATAAGATATTGTACTATCACAGATGGTATTCAGGACCAAAGTGTCCTTGGACATGTCAATTCCACTTTCCTCAATATAGTTCTCTGCAAAATAAGGGGGTAGAATTAGACATCTCTAAGTATCCTTCCACTTCAAAATCCTTTGATTCCTGGACATATGTTTCAGTCTTTTTATTCAAGGATCAAAGATTTTAATATCAATATGCTTCAAGAGGAAATGGAAGCAAAAATTATCCAAGTTCCAATTTCTCCTCTTTTCTTCCCAGGAATTGCATTGGGCAGCAGTTTGCCATGCTGGCACTGAAGGTGGGACTGGCCCTGACCCTTCTCCGTTTCCAGCTGTTGCCAGATCCAGAGAAACCTCCGATCCCAATGCCCCACTTAGTTCTCAGGTCTAAGAATGGGATTCATCTGTACCTAAGACCACTCCACTAGTTCTGCTGGTCCTAGGAATGGATACCATGACCCAGTTGGAAAGTCTCTTCACTTAACAGCCAATGATTCAAGTAAACACATACAAGCAATATAGAAATGATAGTTTCTTCTTTTTTCTGTTGCTTTGGGATGAATTTTGCAATTTAGGGGCTGGGAAGGGACTAGGGGTAAGGAGAGATTTACCTTCCTCTCCTCATGCTGGTCACCTGCTCTGCCTGAACACAGTATGGTTTGTCACTGCCCACTGTTACTACACCGTGGTACTCTGCTTTCTCTCTCTCTCCTTCTCTCCCTCCCTCCCTCTGTCTCTACTCTCTTTCTCTCTATCATTCTATTTCTCTGTCTCAATTTTGTTTTTCCTTCAGGAGTTTGTAGAGTTCTCAACATGACCACAAGGTGGCAAAATAACTCACAGAATCATAACATAACAGATTGTCAGAGCTGAAAGGGATCAAACATAGAACATGAAATGTCAAGGGCAGTAGGGATTTTAACACAGAAAATGTTTGGAGCTGGGAAGATGTTAGAGCCTAGAATGGAGAATATCAAGGCTGGCTTTGATCCTATAACCTAGAGTGTCAGAAGGAAAGGACCTTAGAACACAGAATGTCAAAAATATAAGCGATCTTAGAACCTAAAACAAAGAATCCCAGAGCTGAGAGGGATTCTTAGAACCTAAAACAGATAATGTCAAAACTGAGGTTGGAGGGAGAACCAGAATAGCAAGAATTTTTAAGTGCATACTATGTGCTAAGCACTTTAGAAATATTATCTCATTTGTTCAACCCTATATAATCTAAATGGCCGGATCTGGGACAGATGTTAGAACAGGCGCTTTAGAACAAGAGGGTGTAGACACCTGAAGAAACCAGACTCTAATCACTAGGGTGGTGAGCTGAGATTCAGACCCTGTCCATATGCAGCCCAATGATCTGACACTATAATATTCTACTTCATTCATTCGAGTATTGCTTTGACAAATAATATATTTGTGAGGAAGCAACTCTTCCTGGACCTCAGGGAAGATATCTTGTCAAGAGGGGAAACATATACATATACATGCATATATATATATAGTTATATCCAAAGTACATAAAGGTTAATAGGGGGTATGCCTGGAGGGCATCATGTAAATGGTGGCCCTTGAACTAAATCTTAAAGGAGACTAGGGATTCTAAAAGGCAGAAGTGAGAGAAGAGGGAGAGATTCCAGGCATGAGGGGAACAACCAGTGCATTGGCAAGGAGATGGATTGTGGAATACTATCTATGAGAAACAGTAAGAAGAGTAGTTTGGCTCATTGGTAGAGTGTGTGACAAGGAGGAATGTGTAAGCAATCTGAAAAAGTAGATTGGAACAATGACCAACCATAATTCCAAAGGACACTTAATGAAACATGCTGAGCATCTTCAGATAGAAAGCTGATGATCTCAGATGACAGACTGAAGCTTTTCTTTCTTTTTTTAACATAGCTAACAGGGAAATTGGTTTTGCTTGACTATATATTTGTAATGGTTCTGGTTTTCTTGCCTTCTCAGTGGATGGGAAAAGAGAGAGGGGAGGGAGAAAATTTGGAACTGAAAATAAAATTGAACTGAATTTTTAAAAATGAAATGTAGATTAAAGCCAGGTTGTGAACAGTTTGAAATGTCAGACAGGGGAGTTTGTGTTTGATACTGAAGCTCAGAAGGAGCCACTGGAGTTTATCATTTGAGTTATTCATACCCCTAGAGGTGGAAGCCAGGACCATAGTTGGAGAAACTCCCTCTAGCAAAACCAGGCATCCATCTCTCACCTAACCAGAGTGAATTACTATGGTTCAATTCTTGACCACCATCTAGTGGCTTAATTCAATATAGTAATGCTCTGCTTCAGATATTTACTAACTGTGTAGCTCTAGGTAGGTCACTTAACCACTGAGTCTCCATTTCCTTATCTAGAACATGAGGAAGTCAGACTTGGTGGCCTCTAAGATTCCTTCCAGAAACTCCACAGGAATCTCTCTTCCTATCATTTGGGTTCATTCACATATCATTCACATATTCGCATAATGCCCAATAAATGATAAATGAGCAAGAGTAATTTAAGTCTAGACTGTCCCCTGGTGGTTAACCTAGATATAGCACATTGAATGACTAGTCTCTTGCTGATAAAATGCAATCTGTCAAAGAGAAGCTATTATCTATTTCTTAAGTGTTATGGGAAACAACAATAGCTCCCATTTCTATGGCCCCTTGAGGATGGCAAAGCATTGCAAGTATATTTTCTCACACCAAAGCCTCACTACAATATCCCTACTTTAGAAATGAGGACATTGAGAGAAGTAAAGTGGATTACTCATAGCCAGTACTTGAAGAGGACCCAAAGGAGTTGAGAGGCTGGCAAGGATTTGAAAAATATCAGTGAGGCAGAATGAGCAGAATTTGGGGGACCTTGGAAAGGTGAGGGAACAGGAATGATGAAAAGAAGGCTCCCCACCCTCAAGAGTCTAGCCCCACTCTAAAAATGTGCATAGCCTTTAACCCAGTGATATCACTTCTAGGACCATATCCCAAAGAGAACATAAAAATGGGAAAAGGACCCACATTAACAAAAATATTTATAGCAGATCTTTTTGTGGTGTCTAAGAACTGAAAATTGAGGGGATGCTCATCAATTGGGGAATGGCTGGACAAGTTGTAGAATACGAATGTAATGGAATACTATTGTGCTATAAGAATTGATGAACAGGAGGACTTTAGAAAAACCTGGAAAGACTTATATGAATTGATGCTGAGTGAAGTGGGCAGAATCAGGAAAACATTGTACACATTAACAGCCACAGTGTTCAAGGACTGCTTTTGATAAACTTAGCCCTTCTCAGCTATGCAAGGACCTAAAACTTTTCCTAAGGACCAATGATGGAAAATGCCATCCACATCCAGAGAAAGACCTATGGAGTTGGAATGCAGAGTGAAGCAGACTCTTCTCTTTTATTTTGTTTTGTTTTCTTTCTCATGGTTTCTCCTATTCGTTATAACTCTTCTTTGCAACATGACTAATGTGAAAATGTATTTAATATGAATGTACGTGTATATTGTCTGTAGATGTGTAGATATCAGATTACATGCCATCTTGGGGAAGCAGAGGGGAGGAAGGGGGAAGAAAATTTAAAACTTATGGAAGTGAATGTTGAAATTAAAAATAAATAAATTAAATTTTTTTTAAGTAGTTGAGCCCCATATCTCAGCACGGAAGAGTACTACCTCTCACTCTCAATTGCCATTAGGAGAAGAATGAGGAAGTTACAGAACCCCATTCTCAGACATGAGTCTAATCTGAGAATCTTTCTCATCCGCAGCCGCCACCTCCAGTATGTTCCAACCAAACTGGCCTTGTCACCATTCCCCCTCCCAAATAACAATTTCCATAGCTATGTCCTTTCAGAATTTTTATTTTGGGGAGCAGAGCCAAGATGGTGGAATAAGACCTGCTCTAGCTCTCCTTCCATAGCCCATAAAATACCTATAAAAAATTACTCTAAAAAAATTCTAGAGCTGCAGAAACCACAAAATGACAAAATGAAAGAGATTTCCAGCCCAAAATAGACTGAAAGGCTGACAGAAAAGGTCTATCACACTGGCTCAGAGCAGAGCCCAGCCCAGCCTGGGTCATGCAGCACAGACAGAACTGGAGCTGGCTTCAGGGTGCAGAATCACAGGTAGCAACTGTGGTTCCCAGATTTCTCAATCCACAAATGCCAAAGACAGCTTCAAAGGTCAGTAAGAAAACTGTTTCACCTGGATGAGAGGGGAATGCAAACTGACCCTAGCCCCAGCCCCAGGGCAGCAGCAGCATTCACCTTTAGAGTCCTCAGCCTAATGATCCTGGGGAAATCAAATGGACTCTCTGGGTCTCAGTCATGAGTGGTGGTCCTGGGGTAAAGAAGAGTGCTGGCATGGTGGAGCTGGTGGTGGCTGTGGAGAGGGAATCCTACTCACAGATACTGGGCAGAAAAGAGTATTTGTGGTTGTTCACAGATCAGAGAGCAGGCCAGGAAAGGGGTAAATTCCTCTTCCTTGATTGTGCACCTTGGAGGAACTGAGAACTTACAAGTCCCTAGAGTACCCTCCATTTGACAAAGAACTCAAAAGTCAAGTAACTGACTGGTAAAATGCCCAAAAAAGAGAAAATATAAGATTATAGAAGGTGAGCTGAATATAAAGGGAGAATACCTAAAAAAATAAAATTTACGGTTGAATGGAATGTACTAGGAGTAAAAGAAAGGGAGAGGTAGAATGTAGCAAATCAACTCACATAAAAGAGGGAAGAAAGAGCTTTTACAATGGAGGGGAAGGGGGGGGAGAAGAAAGGAAATAAATGAGCCCTACTCTCATTGGGATTTGGCTTAAGGAGGGACTAACATACACTCAATTGAATATGGAAATCTATTTTACCCTGCAGGAAGGCAAGGGGGGAGGGGATAGGAGAGGGAAGATAATAGAAGGGAGAGCAAATTGGGGAAGGGGATAATCAGAAGAAAACACTATTGTGGGAGGAGAGGTCAAGGGAGAGAATGGAATAAATAAAGGGCAGGATAGCACAGAAGGAAATGTGGTTAGTCTTTTACAACATAACTATTATGGAAGTGCTTTGCATTGTTACACATGTATGACCTATATTGAATCACTTGTTTTCTCAATAAGAGTGGGTGAGGAGGGAGGGAGAGAGAGAATATGGAACTCAAAGCTTTAAGAATGAATGTTAAAAATTGTTTTAGCATGCAACTGGAAATTAAGCTATACAGGCAATGGAGTATAGAAATCTATTTTACCCTACAGGAAAATAGAGGGGAAGAGAGATGGAAGAAGGGTGGATAATAAAAGTGAGAACAGAGTGGAAGAAGGGGTGGATGGGGTGCATGCTGTCCTGGGATGGGGGTGGGGAGAGATAGGGAGAAAATTTTTAATTCAAACTCTTGTGAAAATGAATATTAAGAACTGAAAAATAAATTATACATTTTTAAAAGAGTTTTTATTTTATTTCTTTCAATGAACAAAAATATATTTCCTCTTTCTGCCACCTCCCCTTCCTTAAAAAAAAGAAAGAAAAACAAAACTCTTGTAACAAATATACATAATGAGCCCAAACTCATCAGCTATTTCAAAAAAAAAAAAAATCTCAAAATGCACCCTGAGCATCACTATGCTGTTTCTTCAGACAAGGAATGTAGCCCACTACTCCCTACTTGTGTGGTCTAGGAAAAATCACCTAAACCTGTGTGCACTTTCATTTCCTCATTAGTAAGATGAGTTGGTTGGACATAAAGGACTCTAAAGTCCCTTCCAACTCTCAATCAATGAACTTTTCCTTTATGTGTGAATATACTACAAACTACCCAAACAGAATCAGGGAATGGATGAAGAGCTTAAGAGACACTACAAAAACCTAACATGAGAGTTGGATAGATGGCACTGATTAATGCTCTCTACTATTTGGAAATATTCTGACGGTTTCTCTACTAAAAAATGAAAGATGTTTAATTCTCCTCAGCTTTCTTGATCAAAAGGTAAAGAAAGGAAGTAGAGGAATTTGGGTCCAAACCTGATTCTAAGGGAAGGAACAAAGGTGGAATCTTTAACAGAGATCAATTATCTCTGTTTTTACAAGATGCTTTGTAAGTTTCTAAAATGCATTATTAGTGACTACCTAAAAAGAAAACAATGATCACAAAACACCAACAAGACCTTATCAAGAACAAATATACCTGACTAGAATTTTTTTTCCTTTTCTTTCTTCCTCTTTCTTTTTTTTTGCTTAGCATTTTATTTTTCCCCAGTTACATGTAAAAGCCATTTTTAACATTTGTTTTTAAAACACTGAGTTCCAAATTGTCTCCTTTTTCCTTTCTTTCTCTCTTCCTTCCTTCCTTCCTTTCTCTTTTTTTTCTTTCTTCTTTTGTCAGTTACTAGACTGGTAGATTAGGGAGTTTACTAAGATTTGAGTAAAACATTTAACAAATGTTTCATACTATCTTATTTAACAAAAAAAGATGGGAAGATACAAACTATATTCATATACTCAAGTTATATGTATTTGAAATTGGTTGCATCCAAAGATTAGTTATTAATAGTTCATCAGCTTGGAATGAGATCTCCAGGGGAGTATCTCAGAGATGTGAGCTTGGCCCTGGGCTGTTTAACATTGATCATTTTGATCAATGATGTGGATAAAAGCATAAGGCACATGCTTATCAAATCAAAAATATCACAAAGTTGGGAAGGAAAGCTAATAGCATAAAAGATACAAAAATATTTTTTCTAGCTAAATGTTGGTTTGAATCTGAGATAAAGTTTAATAGGGATAATGCACTTGCATTCAAAAAATATCAGAAGTACAAGATGGGAAAAGTATGGCTGGTTAATTGTGCCTCTGTTAAATACCTGGGGATTTTAGCAGACTCCAAGTTCCTACTGACAACATGATGTGAAATTAAAAAGAGCTAATGAAATCTTAAGCTGCAATGAAAGGAATAACATCCAAGATTGGGGAGATGACACTTCTTTTATCTACCCTGATCAGACCACATCGGATGGATTTCTAGTTTTTGGTGCTGTATTTTAGGAAGCATATTGAAAAGCTGGGGAGAATTTAATGAGCCATTAGGATAATGAAGGACCTTGAGTCCAAAAGTCCTCAAGAAAGGTCCTCAAGAAAATTCTGGGTGACCCCTAGTTGATGTAACACTTTGGGGAGATTATACCATATGTACCAACACAAACAAAAAATATGAAAGCAGTGCTCTGTGGAATTAGCATGCTGTTCATCAGCAATGTAATATCAGAAATAACAGCATGAAATCAGATCAGGAAATAACATCAATGATTTTAAATGCATTATATGCATCTGTATGCATTATAGCAGCTAATTATGCATACTGCAGTCATTCAAACTTGCTTATAAACACATCACACAACAATGAAATTTGGCAATAGTCAAAATGCGTAATAACATTTTAATCATACTATCAAATAGAGAATGAAACCAAGATAACCTCTTTATATCTTCAAAAAAACAAATACTTATTTTAAAAAAGTTGAAAATAACATGGCTTCCCCAAAATATTCCCCAGGAAACAATTCCAGGAGTCAATATGTCAAACTATGTCTTTGACCAAAACTACCAAAGCCTGAAAAAACTGAAAAGAAAATAGAAATCCAAATGTCTTCATCCAGAAAAAAAAATCTTTAAAGTCATTTTAACCAGACTGACCAAAAAACAAATAAACACTGTCCTTCGAAATCACTCTTTAAGAAAAAAAATTATGTTGGCACTCTAAAACCTGAAGCAAAACCTCAAGCCTGAAGCAACCATTCCAATTTAAAATGTGAATTCAGCAAAGTTTTAAAAAATTTAAATTTAGAATGTGAAGCCAGAAAAGTTTTTTTTAACTGAACTATCAAAAATAATAAGCCTCTGAAAATTGAAAACCTGTGATAAGAGGTAACTAAAGGGTAAATGTGGGTCCAGGGCTATTCACACTGAAACTGTTATTTCAGAAAATACAATGGGAAACATCTGAAGCAAAACACAGATACACAAAGTTATTTTTTTTAACAGAAAAATAAGGAAAAGAAAAATTCATTCAAGAGAAGCAACTAGGAATCATCAATGCAAAAAAAAGTCTTGTACAACAAACATATAGTCTGATAAAAGTTCTAGCACATGTATTCCACTTTGAGGCTTGCAAAGAATTTTACATATGTTATCTCATTTGATCTTCACAACATTCTTATGAAGCAGGTTCTATTATTATCATCTCCATTTTAAAGATAAGGAAACTGAGGCTGAGAAAAATTAAACTTGTCCAGGGTCACACATCTAGTAAGGGTCTGATGCGTTACATGAACTCAGGTCTTCCTTATTCTAAGTACAATGCTCTTGCCCATTGAGTTACCTAGCTGCTTAATAGAAAGCATATCTAATATCTAACACAATTATAATACTATAATAATGTGATATGATGTGATACAATGCAATTGTTTATATGTAAGAGGAGAACAGAATGATTCACGTGTGGCTTGGGTAGATATCTGATCTGCGATTTGCCTCACCCTGCTTCCTTTGAAGACAGCAGCTCCCACATTTATGGAAAGACAGGAGGGCAGCTAGGTGGCGAACACTGATCCTAGAGTCAGGAAGACCTGAGTTCAAATTCGACCTCAGATACAACCTAGCTGTGACTGGGCAAGTCACTTCACTCTGTTTGCCTCAGTTTCCTCATCTGCAAGATGGGCTAGAGAAGGAAATGATGAACCACTCCAGTATTTCTACCAAGAAAAGCCCAGATGGGATCATGAAGAGTTGATGAACATCCAGACATGACTGAAAAGTGACTGATATAACAGGAGGGTTATGAATAGGTGACTGCTTCTTCTCTCACCTACCTCCAAAAGGGATATTGAACTTAGAGTATATCTATCTCTTTACACCTCAAATATTCTGGAGCTCCCTGCTCACACTCAAGGGAGGTAACACTTAGCTCATTAACATCAGCTTAGTTCCTTCCCACCAAAAGCCTGTTACACAACTTACCACCATGATTAATTCAAAACAAAAACACTTCCTGAAGTTCTGTAATAAGAACAGTACCAACAAAACACGTCTCCCCATAAATCTGAGCACCCCCTTCCACAAAGGAGAAGTGCAAACACAGAATGATCCAAAGCAGAGAGAAGCACATGTGACCAAGGCACTCATGAGGAGGGGCAATGTAGATGAATCAACTAGTCAATTAATAAAGATTTATTAAATGCCTACTACATGCCAGCCATTGTGCTATGCCCTGGGGATATAAAAAAAAGGCAAAAGAGAGTGCCTGCCTTCAATTAGCTTATAATCTGATGGGAGAGACAACATACAAATGAATATATGCAAAGGAAGCTATATACAGGAAAAAAATAGGAGATAATTAACAGAGGGAAGGTGCTAGAATTAAGAGGGAAACGCTCCCAGTAAAAGAGGGAATTTTGTTTGTTGCTTAAAGGAAGTCTGGAAGGTCAGCAGTTAGAGAGGATTAGGGAGAGCATTCTAGGATTGGGGGAAAGCCAGAGAAAATGCCTGGAGCCAAGAGATAGAGGGTCTTGTTGATTAAAATGCCTGGAGGCTAGTGTCCCTGGATCAAAGAGTACACTTCTTCGAGGAAGGTATAAGAAGATCTTCAGCCCAGCATGACTTGAAGACCACTGATGCCCTCGTACTAACTCTCACCTTCCCCCACTCCCCGCTCAACCTTGCCACCCAGTGCTTCTCTAGGACGGATGCTGATTCCCTGCCTGGCTATAGTCACCCTGTCTTAACTTTGAGGCTAGCTGGTGTCCTGGCCTAGGGTACTTCTGTGCACTTTCAGAAAAAAAGAAGAGTTAAAGCCCTAGGAAGAGTGGGAGTCTTGGCTCTGGGTACTGCCATCTCTCAAGCAGGAACCCAGCTCTAGGTGCCAGATTCTTGCTTCTTGTTACAGCTTGATTGGACTCCATATTTGGACTCCGCTCCACTGGGCATTGCCAATGGCTTCTACCACAAGATGCCAGGGTCAATCCAGAGCTGGAAGGAGAGAAATCCTCCTCTCTACCCCTCCTCACTTGCTGCAGTTTCTGAGATAAGGGGAAAAGAGAAGGCTGAATTCTAACAGGCTTAGTTCTTCCTTCCATAGTTGGCTCTCTTCTCAACTCTTTCAGAGTGGGACCAGCTCACTTAAGTACAATTTGGGAAGGCAAATGACTCTCTTTCAACAAAATCTCTCTTATCCATACATTAAAACTGTTTAAGATTCCTTAAGAGTTCCTTATTAGTAATGTGTTACATCCTGGCCACAGCCACCATGTACCTTTCTATGATTCTCTAGGTAATACTCCTTTTTAATTCCTCAGGCAACATAGTGTTCCAGGTCTCACAGTCATATAACAATGGTAGTAGAATATTGGTATTAAAAAGATAGCCCTTTATTTCTGGAAAAAGTTTGGAGTTATTAAAAGAGTTTTCAAATTTCCTGAAGGCACTCCTACTCACTTTCCTCCTTCTAATTGATTCTATTTGTCTTACTTATCCTAAATATATGGAGAGATGAACAGATTTTATAGGTTACATCCATATAACAGCACATCCCAATCTGGGCAACAAATTTTCTTCATTCACTTGGCATTTTCTGGGTGGATGATCAGGTCAAACTTTTGAGAAGTTATGGATCTCTACCGGGAAGCTCTTCAGTGTTCTGACATACAACGAGCACGTAATCTACAAATGGGAACATCTGGAGGGTCTTACAAACCAGAGAGAATCCCTCTTCAACTTGGAGACTCCTTGTAACATGGTGCCAAATGTTTTTGATGATCAAATAAATTTTAGTATTTGAATGATGTCTATAATCAATCTTATGAGGCTAAACCAATCATAATCTCCCTTTATCTTTCCCTGTTAGAGTTTTGCAATTAATTTGTATTTTTATGTAATATTTTATTCTTCCCCAGTTATATGTAAAAACAATTTTTAGCATTCATTTTTAAAACTTTAAGTTCCAAATTCTCTCCCTTCCTTCCTCCCCATCCCCACCTCCATTAAGAAGACAAGAAATTTCATATAGGTTATATATGTGGAGTCATCCAAAACTTTTCCATAATTGTTATGCTGTGAAAGAAAATATGGACAAAAAATCCAAGAAAAATAAAGAAAGCCCAGAAAAGGATGCTTTGATCTGTATATAGACACCATCAGTTCTTTCTCTGAGTAAGGAGAGCATTTTTCATCCTAAGTCCTTCAGAGTTGTCTTGGATCATTTTATTGCTGTCATTCGAAATTGATCATCTCACAGTATTGCTGTTACTTTATACACAGTACATTTCACTTTGCATCAGCCTATGCAAATCTCACCAGATTTTCCAAGAGCATCCCGATCATCATTTCCCATAGCACAATACTATGTCACAATCATGTACCACAACTTGTTCCCCAATTAATGAGCATTCCCTCAATCTTCAATTCTTTGCCACCAGAAAAGAGCTGCTATGAATGTGTGTGTGTGTGTGTGTGTGTGTGTGTGTGTGTGTGCGTCCTTTTCCTTTTTGCCTTTTATCTCTTTCTGGATACAGACCTAGTCATGGTATTGCTAGGTCAAAAGGTATGCATCGTTTTATAGCCCTTTGGGCATAGTTCCAAATTGTTTTACACAGAATGGTTGAATCAGTTCATGACTCCACCAACAGTGCATTAATGTCCCGTTTTTCCCACATCCCCTCCACCATTTGTTATTTCCCTTTTCTATCTTATTAGCCAATCTAATAAATATAAGGTGGTATCTCAGAATTGTTTTCATTTGCATTTCTCAGGTCAATAGAGAGTTAAAGCATTTTTTTCATATGGTTATAGAAAGCTTTGATTTCTTCATCTGAAAACTGGTCATATCTTTTGATCATTTATCAAGAAGGAGTGACTCTTATTTTTATAAATTTGACTCCATTCTCTATACATTTGAGAAATGAGGCCATTACAGTTTTCTGAGGAAGAAATTAAAGATATCTATAATCATATGAAAAAATGCTCTAAATCGCTATTGATTAGAGAGATGCAAATCAAAACAACTCTGAGGTACCACATCACACCTATAAGATTGGCAAACATGACAGAACAAGAAAATGATAAATGTTGGAGAGGATGTGGGAGAGTTGGAACACTATTGTTGGTGGAGCTGTGAGCTCATCCAACCATTCTGGAGAGGTATTTGGAACTATGCCCAAAGGGCTACAAAAAATGTGCATACTCTTTGACCCAGCAATATCGCTATTCGGACTGTATCTCCAAGAGATCATAAAAATGGGAAAGGTTCCCACATGTACAAAAATATTTATAGCAGCACTCTTTGTGGTTGCCAAAAACTGGAAGTCAAGGGGATGCCCATCAATTGGGGAATGGCTGAATAAATTATGGTATATGAATGTAATGGAGTACTATTGAGCCATAAGAAATGATGAACAAGAAGACTTCAGAGAGGCCTGGAAGGACTTATATGACCTGATGCTGAGTGAAAGGAGCAGAACCAGGAGAACTTTGTGCACAGCAACGACCACAGAGTGCAAGAGTTTTTTCTGGTAGACTTGGAATTTCGTAATAATGCAAGAACTTATTAAAAAAGAAGAAATCCCAATGGTGGTTTTCTAAGGCAAAATGCCTTCCACACTCAGAGAAAGAAATATGGAAGTCATTCACAGACTGTAGCAGATCATGTTTGTGTGTGTGTGTGTGTGTTTTTGTGTATCATGTTTTGATTTGTTATATGATTTCTTCCATTTATTTTAGTTCGAGTACATGGCATGACTACAGTGAAAACGTACTCAATAGGAAAGTATATGTAGAACCTATACAGATTGTATGCTGTCATGGGAAGGGAGGGGGGTAATGGGGGGTAGGTGTGGGGGGAATAAAATCTTAATTTTATGGCAATGATTGTAAAATATTAAAAAAAATAATAAAATTAAATTTAAAAAAAATGACAAATTCCAATTAAAAAAAAAAAGAAATGAGGCCATTATCAGAGAAACTTGCTTCAAATTTTTTTCCTAATTGTACTTCTCTCCATACTGTTTCCTCCCCCACCTTATTTATTCTGTTCACTCTCTCCTTTCACTCTGTCCCTCCTCAAAAGTGATTTGCTTCTAAATTAGTTTGTATTCTAAACTACGTGTTGTCCTTGGGTTCCATGTCTCTTCAGGATACCAGGCCCTTTCGGGTCACCTTCCTCTGGACGCTTTCCAGCTTGTCAATATCCTATGTAAACTGTGGCCCCTGAAAACTGAACACAGTCCTCTGGATGTGGTCTGAGTAGGGCACAACATCCCTAGGAGGCAAGTAGATCATGAATCGTTTTAGAGTTCCTACTCTACAAAAAAGAGAAGTGATGGCCAGTCTTGGGAGTACAAATCAAGTGTTCTTTTCTCTACCCCACGAGCCTTTCCTTTCATGGGTTTGCCCATTGGAGCAACCCAACTTGGAGAAGTCAAACTAAAAAGGGAAGGAAGGTTGGACCCATTGAGTTTTTTTGTGTATAGTGGGTGATATGAATCTAATAAATATGTGAAGATCAACATATGAGACAGATGAGTCAGAACAGTTGTAAGAAACCCTTCCATTATAGAACCAAAGTAGAACTCAAAGGCAGGATCAAAGAACAGAGAGTATCAGGGCTAGATGAGAACTTGGAACATAGAACTTACAATGTTAGAGTGAGACACCTTACAATATAGAGCACAGAATATCAGACCAGAGAAGGGCCTTAGAAAATAAAATACAGAATATAAAAATTGGGAGGGAGCTTCAAACATACAACCAAGAATGTCAAAGCTGGCTTCCTATTGACTCTAGTATCAAATATAAACTTCTCAACTTCCTTTTAAGAGCCTGCACAGACTAGCCCCCACCTAGCCTTCCAGCCTCACTGGACATAATTCTCCCCTTTGTTTTCTGCAGTCCAGTCACTCTGACCTTCTGTCTATTCTGCTCTTCTGGATTCTTCTCTTCCATCCTTCTCTCCATTCCCAGTGGGCCATCTCATGTGCCTTCCTTACCTCCTCTTCACAAAGCCCCTCTCTTCCTTTAAGACACAACTCAGGCACCATCTTCTCCAGAAAGCCTTTCCTGATTCCTCTACTGTGACCAGCATCCTCCCTCGCAAACTCCTTGTATTTATTTAACTGTGTTGTATCTCTATTTATTCACTGTATATTATATATATATGTGTGTGTGTATGTATACATACAAATGGGTGTTTATATATACACACGTGTCTCTCTAAATATCTATCTATAGCTATCTTCATCTCTGTACATATATGTATAATAGATATGTGTATATGTATGTATGTATGTACCTGTCTCTTCCATTCTGACATAAAGTCCTTGTTAGTAGAGACTGTTTCATTCTTTGTCCTTGTATCTCCTAGCATTATGTCTGGTACTTAATAAATTCTTGTTGGTTAATCAATTGGCTAATTGACCTTGGAATGTCAAACACATGATGTCTGAATGGGGAGGAACATTGGGACACAAAATATGGAATGTCAAGGCTGGGAGGGCCTTAGAATGTAGAACACAATCTCTCTGGGCTGGGAGGAACTCCAAAATGCAGCAAACCACAGATGTGCCAGAAAGCCTTGCTTCCAGTTTGTATTCTGTGTACTGGCTACATAGCCATGAGCAAATCACTAAGTTTTTCTGTGTCTTTGTTTCCTTGTCTGTCAAATGGACACAATAATTGCCCCTTTTTCACAATCCTCATTGCTAGGATTGAATGAATCGGTGCCATGTCACCTATGAATGTCACCTATGAAGGACAAAGATTTTAAGAGATTCCTTCCTCCAAGTCCTTTATTTTATGGAGGGGAAACTGGAGTTTGCAGAAGATGAGTGACTTGTCCAAGGTCATGAAGTGATTTGATTTCAGACCATGGACCCAGGTTGCCTCCATTTATAGAAAGCAAAGTCATGTTCTCTCCAGCTGGGCCTAAAAAGAGGTTTATTGGCCATGTCTGGGTCCTGCTTCCCTAGAATGGCTCTAATAAGTGGCCCAGGCCTAAGACTTTCATTAAAGGACAGAAAGTTGGCACTCTCAGAAAGCCCTGTGCTCACTCTCAACTCACCTTGGTTTTATTCAGCCCTCTAACTAAAACCACTAAAGTGCTAGGTAATGGTTGCTGTGAATGACCATCCTGGCCCCAGCCTCCAGAAGCAGCAACCCCAAATCTATCAGAAAGCAGAAAAAGTCATCCTTCTGGGGGAAGCAGGGATCAGAATGGCTTTCCAGTTTTGCGCTTCTCTCTCTTTTCGTGTATTCGTCCTTCGTTCCCAAAGAAGACCACGAGATCATGAGCTCGCTCTTCTATCACTCTGCAGAAGGTTCCATGATTTTATTAATAACCCCACTCCAGCACTCCCACCCTTCCTGGTGAAATTCCATGTTGTAAAACCTGAGCCCCAGAGAGGTTACAGGTGCTCAAAGTAACACAACAAGTTTGTGTCAGGACCTGGACTCAAATTCAAGTCTTCAGATTCTCATTCCAGGCATTTTTTTCCTCCCCCCGCTCCCAAGGGAAAAAAAAGTCACAAGAGGTAGACAGTGAGAAAAGGAAAAGAAAATGAGATTAAAAAAGAAGGGAGAGAAGGAGAGGAGAAAGGAGGAGATATATAAAAACAGAAAGATTAAAGCAGAGGAGAGACGGACACTGAAGAGAGAAAGACAGATGCACAAAGAGAAAGAGAGACAGACCCTGGAGAAAGATAGAATACCAGTGTGGACACTGTCATCTGTGACTCAGTGTCATCCCTGACCTCTCCCCGTGTTAGTCAAGAAGAATCAAGACCGGATCCTAGGACCGGGAGGGATCAGAAGTCTAGTAGGGTGCAGAGGATCTGGGGAAGTCTCAGAGTCCCACGGGGGAGGGGGAAGGAGTGGCCTGCGGGGGAGGGAGGGCTTCCCCATGTTTGCTCTTCCCCTCTCTTCCATCCCTTCCCCACCCCTTCAGGCATCCCGCACTAAGAGAGCCCCTGCCCTCCAAAAGCGCAATATTGCCTGCTAGAACAAAGGCGGGGCGGCCGGGGTGGGGGGGCAGGGGGGATAGGGATCATCGCGAATCCTTCTCCCCCTCGCCCCCCATTATCGCTCGGCGCAGCCGGGCTGTGCAGACCGATAACCAGGGCCCGCCTGCAGATGGTTCCTTATCAGCCCCCCGCAGGAGGCGTGGGCAGACAGTGAGAGCGGCCCGTGCCAGTCCCAGATTAGAGCCCCGGGAGAGTCATTAACAATCCCCAACCGCGGGCAGCCTGGACCCGGCCCCAGGGCCGCCTCCATCCCGGCTCACCCTAGCAGGTGGAAAGGAGCGATAAGGCTGAGGGTGGGAGGCGGGGGAGGAGCGCAGGAGGAGAGGGGTGAGGAGGAGAGGAGAGAGAAGGAGGGAGGAGGGGAGTGGAGAAAAGGGGGCGGCCCCGCCGGGGTTGTGGGAGCTCTTTGTAAGCGGAGGAAAACCGGGAACCCGCATGACCCCCCATGACCCCCCAGGCCCAGGGCCAGAGAGATGGGGCACTTCTATTTCGGGCTCCAGCTTCTCTTCTTGGCCATGTCCAGAGAGATCTCCAAGGGGCCAGGTTTTCCCTCATTCTCCCCCCACACACACACCTTTTCCATGGGCTGGGGTGAGAGGTGGAGAAATCTCCCCAGGAGCCCAGATCCTAGCCACTAGACCCATTCCACATCTCAGCTTCCTGCCCTCCCCCCCCGTCCCTGCCCCCCCCCCCCCCACACACACACACAATGTGTCTTGGAGGCTCTTTAAATCAAGGTCAGAAAGGGCAAGGGGCAGAAAGGGACCCAATTGGGAGCCGAACTCTAGTCTACTGGTTTCACAGACTGGGGCCCCTTCTACTGCACCCTAGAACTGCCTGATAATCATTTCTTCAACATATTCTGCCTGTCTGCTGTGAGCAGTCCTGAATGGGATACGATTGGGACAGGGACCAGATACCCCTTTGAATAAGTAGGTGGAAATAGGTTCAGTTCTGTACTCTGGGCAAATACCCATGTTAATAACTGTGAAAAGGACCCCCGCTTCTACATGTACCTCACACACTCTACAAGCATCCCAGTGTTACAGGTGAGGACTCTAGACAGTCAGGGAAAGGAAGAGGCATGCCAAGGACACACAACTAGGAAGGGGCAGAGCGCCCAACAGTATTATTTGGTAATGTTTAATATATTTGGTGCTTAAGTACTTTGTGAACTTTAACAGGCTTTAGAATGTGAGCTAATATCAATATTATTTATTAACATTGTAACTCTATATTAACATTAACTAGAGTGCCAGACCTGGTGTCAGGAAGACCTGAGTTCAAATTTGACCTGAGATACTAGCTGTGTGGCCCTGGGTAAGTCACTTAACCCTATTTACCTCAGTTTCTTCATCTGTAAATGGAGAAGGAAATGACAAACCACTTCAGTATCTCTTCCAAGAAAACCCCAAATGGGGTCACAAAAAGTCAAACACAACTGAAAAATGACTAAACAACAACAAAACTATATATTAACATTAAAATATAACATTGTAAGTTAATTGTAGTATAACTCCCTTTTATACCTCTTTAAGGTTTGTAAAGCAATTAAAAGATATCTCAGTTAATCCTCATAACAACCCTAGGAGGTCAGTGCTGTTATTATCCCCATCTTACAGATGAGGAAAGTGAGAGTGGGAGAAGTTACCCAGATTCCTGCAGCTAGGAATTGTGAGTCATGATTTGACCAAGTCATTCTGACTCCAAATATCTCACCTCAGACACTTGACACTCACTAGCTATGTGACCTTAGGCAAGTCACTTAACCCCAACTGCCTCATCCTGGGTCATCTCCAGTCAACCTGATGAATATCGGGTCACTGGATTCAGATGACTCTGGAGGAGAAGTGAGGCTGGTGACCTGCACAGCCCTCCCTCACTCAAAACAAAGTCAAGTGCAAGTCATGTCATCATTTCTCTGATGGCATGGTCTTCTTCTACATTGAAGGACGAACACATCTGACTCCAGGTTCAGCACTAAATCCACCATGCCATCTAGTGACTGAACTAGCTGCTTGTAAGTTATTATATTTGGTGCTCAGGTATCTCAGTCTTGTCCAACTCTTTGTGATCTTGTGGACCTCTGCCATGGGGTTTTCTTGGCAAAGACACAGGAGTTGTTAGCCATTGCCTTCTCCAGAAACAAACATGTTGAGTGACTTAATATGTAATACACAGGGATAGAGACTGGACCTGTGACATTGTTGGTATTGGGAATTCCAGGATGAAGCCACTTCCTCTACCAAAGCCAGGTGGCACCTTTTCACCAATTTCCAGTCTTAGACAGCTGTCTAGAGCACTGAAATGTTATGTGACACAGTTAGTATGTGTTAGAGGCACTGCTTAAATTTAGGTCTTCCGTACTTGGATGTCAGCCCTGTAGCCATTATACCCACTGTTTCTACCTTCTTACCTTTGTATCTTCTGGCACAGACTGGGCTAAGGAATAGCTCCAGGTGGTGCCACCTTCTCCCTTATTCTTTCTCTCTTTCCTTCTTACTATCATTTTTCTTTTTCTCCCTCCTTTCCTTCCATTCTTTATCTTTTATTTCTTTCCTTCTCTCCTCTCTCCCTTGCCTCTCTGAATTCTCCTCCACCTTCCCTCCCTCCATTCTCTTTCCTCTGCTCTGGGCATTGCTGCCCAAGGGACACAAGACAAAAGACGTCCCCCTTTCCTACAGATGAGGTCCCCCAGTAGCATAGAACTGTGCCTGCATTTATAGCCAAACCACAGTTGAGACTGCACTGGCCTTGTCTGTGTTCCCTGCACAGCCTCATCCAACTCCAGAGCTTGGGGCTATGGAGCCCACTGGGCAGACTCCCTCTCCCTTTACCGTAATGCATTAGTGCTATCTTGTCCCCAAAGTAGGAGCAGATTTCAGGCTTCAGGGAAGAGAAATGAGCCTAGAGGCTGAGAGTTCATGATCTTCCCCAGCATTCCCATCCAGTCAAACCTGGAGCAGACTCTTCCTTCCCATCCTCACCCCACCGCTGCTTGCCTTTGGGAGAGGGGGATGGAACATGTTGCATCAACACCCCCCTCCACTGAACATCAAAAAGAGGGAAATCTGATGTGTTTCCACCTTCAGCTGTGGTCAATAAAGGTCCAATAATATCATCTTCTCCTTTGAAACATGATCACGTATTATCCCACAACATATAATAGCTAGTATTTAGGGTTTGCAAAGCATTTTCTATATGTAATCTTTTGATACTCACAAAAACCCTGGGAGGTGGATGCTATCCCCACTTTACAGATGAGGAAATAGAGAAACTGAGTCTGAGAAAAGTAAAATGACAACCTCTGTTAAGGTTTGACAGGAAATGTTTGTAGGGATGGTACAAGGAGACAGATTTTTGGCTAAAGATAAGGAACACCTTCCTAGCAATCAGAGCTCTTCCAAAGTGCAATGGGAGCTCTAGGTAAGCAGTGAACCCCCATTCTCCCACCCCATCCCCAGTCTTCGAGCAGAGGCTGGAGGACTACTTGTTCGAGGGGGAGTTAGAAGAGATTCCCTCCAAGTGCCCTTCTGATCCTGATATTCCATGTTACCTAGGTAGATAATGTCTCTATTTTACAGAGGAGCAAACTGAGTCTCAGAGAGGCTAAATGGCCTGCCTAGGCTAACAGAGCTAAAAAGTGTTGGAGATAGGATTATAACTCAATTCTTTTCTATGCCCAAGTTCAGAACTCTTTCTGCTACCCTGCTCAGAGAATCAGCACCACAGCCTTGGTCAGGAGGAAGAGATCAATGAGGGTTCTGAGGTAGCCAAACCAGCCTTCACGGGGCTAGAGAAGGGGTTCTTAACCAAGAATCCATGAATTTTTTTTAGCGGTTTGATAACTGTATTTCCATATAACTTGTTTCCTTTGTAGTGTAATTTGTAAATATTCTATGTTACACATTTAAAAACATGATTCTGAAAAGGGACGTATAATTTTACCAGCCTACACACGCAAGGCTGTGTAGGTCAAGAGCCCCAGGCATAGAGCTTTCCAAAAGGATAAAGAAGACTATTCTGGAGGCCAGGGGCAGCATGGTTGGAAGGCAGGAGCCATAAGATCTAGAGAAAGTGAAGTTTTTTAAAAACTGACTAGAATCCATTTGCCCAGGATGTTCTGTCTGGAGGCAGAAAGATGGCACCTGATACAGACCCCTTCCTAAACTGGGACAAACATGTTCCTTCAGTGCAGGGACAAGGTTAAGGCAATGACTTCTAGGTATATACCCCAAAGAGGTCAGAGAAAGAGGAAGAGGTCCCAAATGTACAAAAGTATTTATGCAGCTCTATCTGGAGTGGCAAAGTACTGGAAACTGAAGGGGCGCCCATCAATCAGAAAATGCCTGAACACATTATGGGATATGAATGCAATGGGACACTGATATGCTGTAAGAAAGGAAGAAAGAAATGGTTTCAGAGAGACCTGGAAAAACTCACATGAACTGATGCAAAGTGAAATGGGTAGAACCAGGAGAACAATGTATACAGTAACAACAATATGGTAAAGATAATCAACTCAGAAAGACGTAGTAACTTTGATCAGCACAATGATCCACTACAATTCCAGTGGACTCATGATGAAACATGTTATCCACTTCCAGATGCAGAGCTGATAGACTTACATTGCAGATTGCAGCATATTTTCTTCTCTTTCTTTTTCTTTGTTTTCTTTTTGGACATGGCTAATGTGAGAATTTATTTTGTATGACTACACATATATGTAATGAGTTTTGGATTTTCTTGCCTTCTCAGTCAGGGGAGAGAGAATTTGGAAGTGAAAAAATATATTTTAAATAAGACAAATATTTTCAGAACTGAAAAGAAAATGTATTTCATAATTTTTTAATTGTAAGAGATGGTTTCAGAAAAACCTGGGAAGACGTATGAAGCAGTATAAAATGAGAGCAATCAGGAGGACAGTTTATACAAGAACAGGAGGGTAAAGACAAATGATTATGAAAGTCTCAAGAACTCTGACCATCACAATGAGCAACTATGATTCCTGAGGATGAATGATAAGATATGCTTCCCACCAACTGATGAAGAGGCGGTGAACTGGAGATAGGAGACATACATTTTTGGCCGTAGTCAACTCGGGAATTTGTTTGCTTGACTATGCATGTTTGTTCATAGGAGTTTTGTTTTTTCTTATTATTTATTAAGGGAAGAATAGGGGCAAACAAAAAAATAAAGGCTCATTAATCAAAAGAAAAAAATGTTTTAACAAAGCAGAAGTAGTGAGGTTGTCCTGGCAGACATCGCTGATAGACTTCTCTATTCACTAAGTTGGTCATTTTTCTTTGTTCTCAAAAATTGGTGACATTATGATGTTGGGATCAACATACAGTATACAATGGTGGCTGATCAGACCGGTATGAATTCAGAACGCTCTACCACAGATCAGGTACAAATAGTCCGTATTCACTAAGTACACAGATAAGACCTAGCTGGGGTTAGCGTTTCAATGAATAGATGGATGCTGTGGAGGAGATGCGAGGCTGGTGCCCTGCACAGCCCTCCCTCACTCAAAACAAAGTCAAGTGCAAGTCATGTCATTATTTTTCTGATGGCGTGGTCTTCTTTGGCAATGAAGGATGAACACACGCACAGGTATTGAATTGTAATTATTTATCCATCCATTAAATATTTATCAATGTCCTGATACATAGAGTACACAGGAAGTAAATAATACATACTTGGCCTTAGGCAATATCAGTACTGAGACAAAAAAAAGTCTTGCTTCCAGTACCCTCTTTTGCTTCTCTTTTCCTTAGGATAAGAGATGGAACCAAAGGTCACCTAGTACAGAAGACTTCCAAATTCACAACCCTCAGTGGGAACAGGCAAATATCTTCACGTCCTGTTCAATTAGAGAAGGCTCCAGGGTGTCAAGGGAAATGAAACAGAACAACCAACACTTCATTCTCTTTATTCATATCCCATAATGTATCATATGGCCTGGAAAGGACTTTAGAATCTAGAACCTAGAATATCAGAGCCAGGAGGGACTTCAGAACAGAGAGCACAAGATGTCAGAGCTGGGAAGGGCCTTAGAACAGAGAATGTCAGACCTGGGAGAGAGAGAGAGACCTTAGAACCCCAGAGTGCCAAAGCGGGGAAAGAACATAGAACATGAAACAAGGAACATTAGACCTGATGGGGCCCTGAGGGTCATGTCATCCTATTTGTACCTGAACAAGATTTCCCTGCAGGACACCACAAACGGCCAGCCAGTCTCTGAACACCTCCAGTAGGGAAAGGTGACCACCATTCCCGACAGCCTGTTTCGATAAAAATGAGACAGGGATAGGGACCACAGTGATGTCATTGGGAGGTGTAAGGGAATTCCGCAGTGAGGAAACCTTTCACCCATGAAGGAACCTTATTGGCAACTTCCAGTCTTACCGAGTTGCCTGAGGGAACTTGCTAAGGGCCACATGGCCAACACATGGAAACCTTGTTCTTCCTGACTAAAGACCACCTCTCTATGCACTCCACTGCACTGCCTACATACACGCATGCTAGCGAGCACACACACACACACACACACACACACACGTTTCCCATGCTTCACTCCTCTCTGATATCCTAACCTTGTAATATTGTGTATCAGAGTTACCTGTGTTCGCATCTCTATTACCCCAGAGTTTAAGGCCTTCCATATGGAAAGCTCTCAATAAATGTTTTTTGAATTATCATACACCTAAAGAATTCCACCTCTTCTCTTGGTATTTCTAGACTCCAACCAGTCCTATGAGATTGGGATTACAGAGATTAAAATCTTCGTTTTACAGGCAAGAAAACTGAGGTGCATAGAACAGGGTCATCTAACCAGTAAATGTCTGCCCCTTAGTCAGCTAATCTAAGAAAACCAAGGCTCACACAGGAGAATGCTATGTGTGCTACCCAATACACAAGTGGCAAGGGATTTAAACCCAGGCCCTCCTACACCCAGCAGAGTTCTTTTTGCAAGAGTCCCTTCTGATAAACCAGCTTGCCTATAAGGCTCCTGCCTTTGTCTGTGTCTACTGGAATGTCTTTGTGTGTGTGTCTGTCTGTCTGACTGCCTCTGTGTGTCTGTCTGTCTCTCCATCTCTCAATCTATTTTACTGCCCTCCTTCTCTCCCTTTCCCTTTCCCCCTTCCTCATTCCTTTCCCTCCTTCTTTGCCAAGCTTATGCCCTCCTTTCACAAACATATTCACTGCTCACTCTCCAGGTCATAATATGGACAGGCAGGACACCCACCACATCCTTAGGAGCCACCCTCCAACCTCTTCTTCTTCCAGTTTTCCCTTGCCACTTGGCTCTATGTTTGTTTAAATTTGCTGGGTTTGCACTGGAGGTTGCCAGGAGGATAAAAAAAGGGTTCAAGTGCCTTGAGTGTAGGTTATAGGCCAGGACCAGAGGAATCTGGAATCCAATCCCTGCCAGAGACAAAAGCTAGTTTCTTGTCCCCCAGCTCCCCTCATAAAACAGCCCTCAGTCCTGTTAACTTCCAGGGGAAATCATTAACGAAGAATCATTAGAGATTGGCCCAAGGACTGGAACAGGGCTAGTACATCAGGCACACCCTGAGGTTTATAGGTAACTGAACAGTTGAGCCCTTAAGACTTTGATGCTTCAGGGAAAATGCTGAGTGTATGTAATGCTCCTGGAGTTAGTTGACTGGCCCCACTGGACTCTGGTCCCTGTGTCTCTTACAGGGGTTCAGGACATGTTCATTCCTCATTTTTCCAAGGAAGGGTTCCCCCGTGCCCCTTTCTCTCCAGTTTAATCATAAAACCACAGAATTGTAAAGGTGAAAACAACTTTACAACACAGAATGGCAGTGCTTAGAATGAACAAAAAATGTAACATGGGTGGGTGGGAAACCTAGAATATAATGAATGTCAGAGACAGGAGGGGCCTTGGAACAATGAACAGAGAAGGTCAGCTCTAGGAAAGGCCTTAGAACATAAATATAGAGCACAGAATGTTAGAGCAAAGAGGTACTTTTAAGTTAATCTATTCCCAGATAGGCAAACTGTGGACGAGAGATGAAAAGCAGTTTTCACCAAGGTCACAGAGTCCAAACCAACTGATTTTCCCACCATACAGTTCATAAAATATAGTGGGATAATGAAATGAACTCTAAACCTGGAGACAGGAGACCTGGGTTCAAATCCTGCGTCAGACACTTCCTGAGTCACCAATGGTAAAATCACCAGGTGTCACTGGCAAACAAGGCATTCCTTAGTCGGAAGACCTGCTCATATGAGGGGGCTGGACTTCCCAGACAATTTACTCTCCTTTCAGGGCATGACCTTCCTTTTCAATTCAGCTTACTGTAGCCTTTCAGGGCAAAGAAAATGGCTTCCCACCTCACCCATTTGTCTAGGACTATACAAACTCAAGTTTATTCATGGTATGTTCCGAAAATTGACTCCTTCCCTCGTTTCTTTCAGAGCCTTCATTAAAATACCCTAATTAGCTCCCATTTCATCATTAAACCTGTGGCCCCCATCCCCACCAGTCCCCCTAGCCCAGCCTGTCCACACCCCTGAATACACGTTGAGTTTGCAAATCCCTAACAATAGAGATGTTCATCACTTCCAGGTCTCACATACTAACAACAGCTAGCATTGTTCGAGTGTCCTGTGCTATCTCATTAGATCTACACAAAAATCAAGCAGGTTCAAAATCAGTAGGTAATGTATTTTGTGATAAGTAAATTAAATAGTTAAACTATGTACAGCGAGGAAGGGGAATTTTTTTTCTAAGAGGTAGTTTTCTTCTCCTTTAAGTCCCACCCCCAGCCCTCTTCCAAGGTCAGGGTCAAAGGAAGTCTTTGAGAATCTGGACTGCTGTCTGGTCAGCAGGTCAGTTCCTTCTCCCAAATCTCAGCTCACTGCTCCTAAGGGGAATGGACAAAGCAAAGCTAGGAGCTTAGAGGTCCTCGTTTGGAAAATGGGTATAATAATGCCTATCTCATAGTGGAGCCAGTAGGAGATTCCTTTAGTAACTGTAAAGCAGTTTTTAATTAGAAATTAGATTTCTCTTTAAATGTTTAAATTATTGCCAATTGGGCAATCCACCTATGAAGCATGAGTATTATTCATTCTCAAGAATGACTTTTGAAGACTTGAGCAGAAACTTTAGAGGCCAGTTGCAGATATGAAGGGAACTCACCAGCCAGTGTGTGTGTGTGTGTGTGTGAAAGAGAGAGAGGGAATGTGTGTGTGAGATAGTATGCGTGTGTGAGTGTGTGTTGTGTGAGTGTGTGTGTTAAGATCCATATGTATGTTGAAGGTCACAGACTAACAGACAAAGAAAGCAAGCACAACTGGAGGAAAGAGATGAAATATACAGCCTCCTTGGGCAGGAGTGGGGAAAAGGAGGCAAAAATTCAGGAACAAGTTGAGTAACTAGACTCTCCAAAAGTAATCTTTATGATGCTTCCAGGAATAAAAGTCTCTAGTGGAATGCCCCAAGGCTCTGTCTTTAACCCTGTGTTGTTTCACATAAGTTATAGGATCTTGATTTTAGAAGTGGAAGTCTGGAGATTATTTGGGGCCAATCCCCTTACTTTATAGAGGAGGAAACTGAAACTCAGAGAAAGGAAATGACTTGCCCAGGGTCCCACAGCTAGTAACTGTGTCTAATATGAAATTCCAATCCAAGCCTTTATGTCTCCAAAGCCACCCTCTTCCACTAAATAGAAGGAATGCTTACCATAGTTCCAGGTAACACAAAGTTAGAAGGAATAAAGAATGTGCTGGATGACAGTGAGTATCTCAAAATACCCAGAGGCCAGAGTGGTGGGCCAAATGTAATTAGCTGAAATCTAATTAAAGTTTTATACTAGGATTTTTTTTAAAAATCGGCTTCATAAGCTCAAGATGGAAGAGGTCAGGTTGGAAAGAGCATTATCTGGACAAGAGCCGGGGGACTTTACGGATTGAACCCTCAATATGAGGCAGTAGTACAATGGGCCATTCCCACCCCCATCCTCACTGATATAACCTTAGACTATATTTAAAGAGACAAAATTCTAGAATGCCCATGGTTGGGAAGGGAAGAAGGTGGGGGTAGGCAGGGAATGACTACAAAATATCGCTCAGCCATTAAAGACAACAAGTACAAAATGTCTTTATTTCACAGAAATAAAAACTACTTCAAAGGAAGGGGAACTATTATTTGGGACCAAATTTAACCTCACTTGATCAAAGTTCAGCACTGTAGAGACAAAAGCCTTGGAAGGATCCCAAACCAAGACAGTTATGTGTGTAGCAAGATCCACATTGACCCCTAAGCCCAATCCCAACCTGAACCTGGGGGCCCTGGCCCAAACTGAACCCTGACAAAGGAGATGGAGTAAGAGGGTATGAACCACTTAGAGGGAGGGTGACTCATGATTACAGATGAAGCACAAGAAACAGGTATTATTTGAGAAGAGAGTCATGGCAATGTCTTCAAGAAGCACCCTTCAGAGATGGTGAAATTTACCCAGGAGGAGAGCCAGGCAGGGATGGGGAGATGGGTTGGGAAGGTCACATGGGTGTGCTGCGGACTCCCGGGATATCTTCCATCACGTTCTCATTCTCATAGGCATTTTTGTGCTCACTGGACCTGAAAGGACAAGGACCAAAAGGCTATTTGCATCTATTCCTTCCCAGGAGTCACAGCATCCTGTCACTACTCCTGCCCTACCCCCTCCTACCCTGGGACTACGGGCAATTAAGTGGCCCTAGCCAGAATCACAAAATGGAAGAGCTGGAAGTGACCTTGGAAAATGAAATACTTCACCTACACCCCTTGTTTGACAGAGGGAGAAACTGAGGCCCATAGAGGGAAAAGAATTTGTTCAAAATCACACAGTGCAGAATCAATGGAAGAAGTCAGAGTTGGACTCAGATCCTTTGACTCTCAAGCCATCTCTACCTCCCCCCTGTCCAGCCCCGCTCCCAGTCAGGCACATTATAAGCAAAGGCAGCACGATATGGTCAAACTGATTGAGTTTCTAAGGCTAAAGCTCAGACTCTTTGCTTGAGCATGTGCCCTGGGAACCATCCTCTCACTGAACTCCCCACTCCCTTACAAGACTCCCTCTCTAACACAGCTCTCATGTCCTCCTTCCTGAAGTTCCATCCCCTTACAGTGAGTATCCCAAAATATGCAGAACAGTGGGCCAAATATAATCAGTTGAAACCTAATTAAAGTTTTATACTAGGGACTTATTAAAAAATCAACTTCATAAGCTCAAGATGGGAGAGGCCAGATTATAAAGAGCGTTATCTAAACAAGAACAAGGGAACTTTAAGGATTGTACCCTCAATATGAGTCAGTAGTGCAAAGGGACGTCCTTACCACCCACACACACTTGGCTTCCATCCCCTCAACTGAGACTCTGTCCTCAACATGCTCCTCACTGATTCAGCTAGGTGGTATACTAGATAAAAGGCTGGACTTGGGAGTGTGGGAGACCCGACTTCTAATCCTGTCTCTGACAACCTAACTAAACAGTTTATCCCCACTCCTGAGACCACGAGGTAGTTCCTATTCTTTGGCATGATAGCCAAACACCTGTAGGTCTCATCTGAGATCAGGTCTCTGTAAAAAGGAAACTCAATCTGCTGGGGCAGATAAGTCTTTATAAAAGTATTTGCTCCCTCCCTTGTCCATGGCAGAGAATGCCTGCCCGCTGACATTTTTCTTCAAAGATCCTGTAGAGTCCAAGTCACAATTTGGATCGGTGACAAGATCAGGGCCAGAGTCAGGATCACAGTTATAGTCAGTCAAGGTAAAGATTGGATTCAGAGTGGGAAACCTAGAACAGGCTTACCTGAAGTCCAAAGCCATCGTCGAATACCTTCCATCGACCCCTGCCAAGTTCCCATCTGATTTGCCTCCAATCGACATGACCGTTGTCACAGGCTCCCTGTTAGAAGAACACCCCCCAGCAAAGATCAGAAGACACCAGTCTATCTCACTCACCCTACAGTGAGGCAACATCAAGGGGAGGAAACTCAAGGAGATGGTGCCACTCCTGAATCAGGGCAAAGATTCATGTCTCCTGTTCATATTCTCAGCTTCTTTCCTGAGCATCTACTCATCAAGTTGCTTATAATAAGCCTGCAAATCCTCTCACTTTCAGTGGACTGGTACTGTATTTATGGGGGTCCCATTGTAGTGATCTCTTTGCAGGACAATTGTTGAAACCACCCTTGACAGGTGTGAGAGTCCCTGCCTCCTCCCCATCTTTGCAACTACCTGGGAGACTCATTCCTGACCATTAGTTTGTATGGGCTTTTTGTGATTCCCTAAAGACCTGAGTTACCAGGTCAAGTCCTCAGAAAAATGTGTGTGTCTGTGTGTCTGTGTCTGTGTGTCTGTGTGTGTATCTGTGTCTGTGTGTATCTGTGTCTGTGTATGCCTCTATGTGTCTGTATGTCTATGCCCGTATGTGTTTGTGTGTGCATGTCTGTATCTGTATCTGAGTCTGTGTGTGTCTGTGTGTCTCTCTGTGTGTGTCTGTGTGTGAAGAGCAGAATTATATTCATTGGGAGTTTTCAGGGTAAAGGATGAGACTGCAGAACAAACAGAAAAATTAAAAGCTTGAAGGAACCTTAGAGACCACCTAGTCCAACCTTCCCATTTTATAGAGGAGGAAACTCAGACTAGAGTTAGGTGACTTACTTACTATACCCCAAGGTAGTAAGTAGCAGAAACAGGATTTGAACCCAGGTCCTTGGACTCCAGATCCAGTGTTTTCAGAGTTGTAACCTACTTAACATGTCTCCTAACCAGCTTCCCATAATAGAATGAGGGAAGAAGGAGACTCCTTGGGCTAAAATCTCAAAAGGCAAAGAAAAAGCCCTGAATTTTCTAAGACTTTGGATGATAGAATCAGGCTCCAAAGAATCCTCAAGAGATTGGAATACAGGACTTCTTCTCATTAGGTGAAATTTAGTAGAGAAGAATGGAAAGTCATTTCTAAGCAAAAAAATAAAACTCAACAATTTCACAACTACTCAGTAGCAACTATGAAAAAGATGTAGGGGTCTTAATGCATGACAAGAGCAATGTGAGTCTAAACTAACATGGTAGCCAAAAAACCAATTTGACTTTGGGCACATGGTCTGAAAGAAGGAGGTGATGAAGCCACTCTGGCCTCTGCCCTAGTCTGACCTCATCTATCATCTTGTGCTCAGTTCTGGGTGCCACCTTTCAGGCTAAGGAAGGAAAGTCCAGAAGAAATCAGCCAGAATGGTGAAGGACTTCAAGTTCATGTTTTGTGAGAACCAACTAAAGGAACTGGGGGTGTGAGAGTGGAAAGTTTGATGGGGATATGATAGGAGTGTTCACTTGAATTCAACAAACCATATTAAATGCAAAGTGAAAGGCATTCTGATGAGAGGTGGAGTTTCCTCACCAAAAATTCCCTACACCCATGAGATCACAGGTCCCAATCGGGGGAGTAATGGACAAAGTCCCATGCACGAAGAGGTTGGACTAGCTCCATGGGTGGGAAACCAACAGCCTCAAGGCCACCCATGGCTCACTAGGTCCTCAAGTGTTGCCCTTTGACTGACTCCAAACTTCACAAAACAAATCCTTTCGTTTTATTTTACGCATTATTTATTTTTATTTATTTATTATTATTTATATAAATCTTCTTCAGTAGTCCTGTACTAGACACTGGGCAACCTCAAAAGCATCTGAGGGGCTCTTTGTCCAGCTTGGCTCACGCAGAGCTGGGACCAACTGGGAAAGTTACAGAGAGATTCATTGAGGCTTGCTGTCTGTAAAAGCTTCCTAGTAATGAAAGCTGTCCCAGAGGTAGAAAGAACTGTCTTAGAAGGAAATGAGTCTCTGTCACCAGAGGTATTCAAACAGGAGCTAGACAACCAAGTACTGGAGATGTTATAAATGGCCTTCTACAGGCATGAGCTGAACTAGGTGGCTACTGATGTTCTGAAGTTCTGTGGCATCAGGAAATGAGAAATTGAATCCTGACTCAGCTACATTCTGAAGTTGTCTGATCTGGTTAGGCGAGGTCACATAACCTCTCTGAATGCATTGCCCTCATCGCATTTCCGAATGGAGCCGAAGAGCAATTGGGGGGTGTTTGTTCTGGGATAGAAGGGTGATAATATAAAGTCTTCTCTATCCTCAATCAATAAATTAATTCTCCAGGGTCCGTGCTGGGAACTGGGGATACAAAAACAAAAAGAAGTAAGTGCTCCCCTTCTAGGGTCTTGAGTCTTATCAGGAAAGGCAACTTGAGAGTATATATATGTATGTGTGTGTGTATGTGTGTCTGTGTGTGTATAGGAAAGGCAATTTGAGAGTATATGTATGTGTGTGCGTGTGTGTGTGTATAGGAAAGGCAACTTGAGAGTATACATACGTATATGTGTGTGTGTGTGTGCAGCTTGAGTATACACACATACACACACACACATACACACACAGAATCAAAGTGTTTGGGGAGGGACCAGGGCACAAGAAGCTGGGGAAAAGGAAAGATCCTGGTAGAAGGTGGTGTTCAAGCTGAGTCCTGAAGAAAATATCTGAGTCTATGAGGTACAGGACAGGAAATGTATTCCAGGTATGAGGGAAAATAGCCCATGTCAAGGCATAGAGATGAGGTATGGAGTGGCATGTGTGAGGAACAGCAAGAAGGCAGATCTGGCTGGATTGTAGAGTGGTGAAGGGTAGCTGAGGAAGGACTTTAAAAGTCACATGAAGAAATTTATATTTTATGCTAGGGAGCCACTAGAATTTATTGAGTAGGGGAGTGACGTGGTCAGATACGCACTTAAAGAAATCACTTTGGTTGCTATGTATTTGATGGATTGGAGTGGAAGATCCCCAAAGCAGGAAGACCAAGTAAGAAGCTATTTCAATAGTCCAGGATAGAGGGGATAAGTTCCTGAAATAAGGTAGCCAATGTTTGAGTGGAGAGAAGGGATCAAATTTCAGAAATTTGGACGTAGACGCAGGCAAAATCTGATATCTGATTGAATGGATGAAGTGAGAGTGAGGTAGGTTTTGCCTCCCTGCCTTTCTGAGATCCTGCCAAATGCTCCTCTGTTCCCAGCCTGAGCTCCCAACCTGAGCCACAAGGGATGAGGTCATTGTGGGAGACCTTACGCAAAACTAGCCCATTCCCAGAATTCTAGACATGGAAGGAAATTGTTTCCCACTGTCTGAGAGAAGGATAAGAAAATAAGGAGGAGGGGAATGGAGAAGGAGAAGGAGGATGATAAAGCAGAGGAAGAAGGAAAAGGGAAGATGTCAGGGGAAGAAGGAGAACCAGGAGAAGAAAGGGGAGAAAAGTAGAAAAGGAGGGAAACAAGGAAGCAGGAAAAAGGGTAAGAAAAGGTTAGGAGGGAGGAGAGAAAGGAGGACAAAGAAACATATGAGGAAGGACAAAGGAGAGGTGGAGGAGGGAGGCCAAGAGAGGAGGAGAGAGTAAGGAGGAGGAGCAGAGGGGAGGGAAGGATGCTAAAGAAAGGGGAATGGGGCAGGGAGGAGAGAATTTCTCCTTCTTTCAGAATCCCTAGCAGGTGAAGGTGTTGGGACTTGGCTACCCAACCCTTTCCACCACACAAGTTGTGACCCAACCTTATTCCAACATCACTCTCCCACCCACCTCCCCTGTTTGGCTGAATGGGAGCATGGCAGGAAAGACTGATGGCTTCAGAGAGGAAGGCCCATCCCAAGGAGAGGGAGGCAACAACAATGGCAATAATAACCACTCTCTTCATATAATAATAATATTGCCTTCAATTTCCCAAGATCTTCCCATTCATTCTTTACTGAAATCCTGACAAACTTGTGAGGCAACCAAGACAACTTTATCTTCATTTTCCAAATTAGGAAACTGAGGCTCAGAGAGGAAAGTGACGCACCCAAGGTCATGAAACAAACCAGTTCCATACCTGGATAAGAATTTAGGTTCCATGACACCCAACCCAAGGATTTCACTCCACCAGACCATACTGCCTTCCTAAGACAGAAGGGAGGAGCAAAAAAGAAGGGGTATCAGGGAAAGAAAGTACCAATGGCATCACTTACATATTCTCCTGGCACCAGAAGTGATTCACAGCAAAAGCTATGGCCACAAGGGCGAGAAACACAGCCACAGCAATCAAGCCCTGCATCCATGGCTCCAGATTCCCCCGACCTAGGGGGAAAGAGAGAGAGAGACAGAGCTTTATCTTATAGAGAAAACAAAGCTAGGGTCTAAGGGGACCACAAGCTTTGGTATCCCCAAAGATCTCAATAGACTGGAACAAAGGACTGAATCTAAAAAATAAGATGCAATCGTAACAATAAATGTAAAATCTTACGATTGGGTTCAAAACATAATTCTCACAAATAAGTACAAGACAGGAGAGGCAAAACTAGAGAGCAGTTCATCTGGGAAAGATCTGAGGGTCTTGGTGGACTGGAAGCTCAAGATGAGTTAACAGTATGACAGGGCAGCCAGTCAATGATTAACATTGATTATGTTCCAGGCATTGTGTAAGGCACACACAAACCTTCTCAAGGAGTTGACAGTCTCATGGGGGAAACAATATATAAATAACAAGTAAGTCACTGGAATTAGGACTAATTGGAAAAGATTTCTTGTAGAAAGTGAAATTTTAGTTGAAACTTGAAGAAAGGCAGGGAAACTAGAAGACCAGAGATCAGGAGGGAGAGAATTCCAATTTTGAGGGACAGTCAGGAAAAATGCCTGGAGCAGGAGATGGGGTGTTTTATCTTAAAAATGATAAGGATGTGGCTGTCCCTGGATCAGAGAGTGTGGGGGGAAATGCAAGGTATAAGAAGGTTGGGGTGGGGAACTGATTGTTCTGGGCTTTGAAGACCAGAGGATTTTACATTTGATCCTGGAAAAAAATGGGAGCTATCTGAGGAGGGAAGTGACATGGTTATTTAGGAAGATCATTTGACATTAGTCAAAAAAGCTAATGAGATCTTAGTCTGTGTTAAGAGAGAGATAATATCCAAGGTGAGGGAGTAGTCCCATGGTTCTCTCCTGTTCTGGAGCCATATTTTAGGAAAGACATTGATAATCTAGAGAACATGAAGAGAAAAGTGGTCAGAATAATGAAGGATCTTGTGATCATGCCACATGAACATTAGCCAAAGCAACTACTGGGGTCTTTTGTGGAGGAGGAAGAGGCCAAATGACAGTTGTCTTCAGGTATCCAAGGGCTGTTATGGGGAGGGGGGATAAGGCTTATTCTGCCTGACCCCATGGGGCAGAACCAGGAGCAAGTAAAAGTTACTGAGGAGCCAACTGAGGTTGGAGGTCAGGAAGAACATTTTCGTGATCACAACTCTTCTTGAGTGGAATGAGCAGTTTTCTTTGGGGACCCATTTGGGACTTGGAGAAGACTCAGATTCGGTGGGGTTGGGTCGAGGGGCCATAAGATAGGGGAATGGAGACAACAACGTACCTCTAACAGACCACATTGTCTTCCTGGTCTTTTATTATTCAAGAGAATGAATTCTTAAAAGAATTAATTAGCAAGGAAGGGGACTCTGGGAGGGTGTGGGGGCTCCACAGAAGAATGGTAGCTCAGGAAGCTATTGGGAAATCAGTGAGGAGAATGAAGATTTAGTGAGAGGGGTGAGTAATCCATTATTGTGATGGGAATCTGGTGGATAGAATATAGACTCAATGGCCTGGAGGGCTTAGTGAGGGGAAAGGGGATCAATGAATGGAATGGGGGCTCATGGGGAGGGGCTTGGGACTCAGTGAGCTAATAGGAAATCACTGTAAGTACTGAAGACTCAATGAAGGGATTCAGGTTTAGTAGAAAAGGGCTCAATGAGAAGGATGGGGGCTCAGTGAGGTGGGTGAGAACTCAGGGTCAGTGACTGGTATCTTTTTGCTGGGTGAGGGGTTGAATAAGGACCTAAGAATTTCAGCACATCAGCTTCTCTTCAAGTGGGTCACAGCCTGAGCCATGGTTCCCCTCCCTGTCTCCTAACTTGAAAGATCTCCTTCAGACCCTCACTGTCCAGAGAGATCAAGGTCCAGCCTCTTCAGCCAACAGGGTTCCCAGCAGGAAGCTGGGCCTGGCCCTGCTCCTTGGGTGAGTGGCAAGATGGGTCCAAGCTCTCTTGTGTTGGCACACTCTGTCTGGAAAATCCTGTTCCAGAAGATGGAGTTTCTCCATAGAGAGTGAGAGGCCTGATGGGTCTGTGCCCTGGAAGAGGCTGAGGAAAGACCAGGAGGAGTGGCCAGTGCAGGGGTGTTCCCAGGCCTTTGGAGTGACCCCAGAGGGTGTGTGGAGGAGGCTTCTGAATATTTTCTTCTCCTGACAGCACCCCATCCCTACCAAAGTCTCCCACAGCCTCACCCACACTCATTACCCATTATCGAGTCTAGTCAGGTGAACTTGCATTTATTAATCACCTTCTGTGACCAAGCACTAGGGATACAGATGTCTGCTCTCAAGGAGCTCCCAGTCCAAGCAGGGACACAACAGGCCAACAACTAAGTACAAATAAGACTCAGAATAAATTGAAAATAATCAACAGAGGGAAGGCACTAGAATTTCTGCAAGAAAAAAGGAGGGGGGGGATTTGAAGGAGCCAAGAAAAGAAATGAGGAGGAAGAAAATTCCAGGCATGGGGCACAGCCAGTGGAAATGTCTGGATTCTGTCTCTGGAGTGTCTTGTGCAAGGAACAGCCAGGAGGTCAGTGTCACTGGATCAGAGAGAATGTGGAGGGGAGGGAGGTGTATGAAGGAGACCAGGTTATGAAGAACTTTCAAAGCCCCTACCCCAAAAACACCCTTTCATCTTCCCTTTGCCAATATTCTATTTTTTTCATGCCCATTATTTATCAGTGGATCTTCCAGGCCAAGAAGGACACAGGTTTGGGAGGGCACAAGGAAAAAGGAGGGAGGGAGGAGATCCTCCAGAGGTCAGCTCACCCATGCTCTTGCCTCTAGACAATAATCCAAAAACCAATCAGGCAGGTGGTTAGCCTCTCCAATACTCTGAGTCACCAAAGTTCCTTTTTTTTTTTTTTTTGATGTGGAGAAGGAGGGGAAAGACACCTCACCCTCCGTCACCTTCAGAAGCCCTTCCCGGTACAACCTAAAGCTTTCCTGCAGTCATACAGTTTTTATTCTACATCTTAGGGCTTAAGGGAATACTAGTGGAGGGGGGAAGTTCTGGTCCCTGAGCCTGGGGAGTCCCTCTCTTATCTTTCCTGATAGGACAAGGAGTACAGTACAGTACTGTTCTGAGCTGGACTAACCATCCCCATTGAACATTGCCAAGGCCAAAGTCACTGTGTTATCAAGGCATTGTTGACCCTGAGCAACATTGTTTCAATGGCAATGCTTTCCTTCCAGAAACCTGTGGGATGGAACAGAGCTAGGAAGCCTCCGTCCCCCATGGGTCTGGTGGACATATCACTTTCGATGTCCTCTTTTCCCTGGGCTGGCCAGAAGTCTCCTCTGTCTTTCTCCCCCACCAGAAATCTTTTCCTGGCCTAGCTCCAGGTCTCACTGGCTGCCCCTCCTTTCTCCAATCACCAGACAAGAAGGAAAGCATGAGAAGGTCAACCCCAAAAACAGTGCATGCTATCATAGGCTAGTAGAAAGAATGGACCTTGGGCTCTATACTTTTCTTCTCTAAAACTGAGGTGATAATCTCTGTCCTTTCACAAACTGTCTTGAAGATCAAATGACCTGACAGGTGGAAATTGGTTTTGAAAAAGTTTTAAAACATATGAGGACTGAACCAAAAGAAAGGAACAGAAGGAAAAAATCTAGCCTCTGAAGTTGGCTTGCTGTGTGACTGAGCAAGTCCCCTCATCTCTTGAAATCAGTTTCCTTGTCTCTAAAACGGGAGAGTGGAACAATAGTACCTCAGAAGTCCCTGCCAGACCTGACATTTACTGGGCCACATTCTAAAAGCCCTCTTAGTGAAAACTTTTTATGTTCTAAAGTCATAGGATCACAAGGGTAGAGCTGAGAAGGACCACCGAGGCCATGTGACCCATTTTACAGAGGAAGGAACTGAGGCCAGGAAAATTAAGCAACTTCCTAGGATCACATAGGTAGTAAATGGCAGAGGTGCTACTTTAATCTAGGTCCTCTAACCCTAGAAGGCATCAGTGGATGGAGCGCTGAACCTAGAGTCAGAAAGACCCATCTTCCTAAGACTAAACCTGGCCTCAGACACTTACAAACTCTGTGACCTACAACGAGTCATTTAACCCTTTGTTTGCCTCAGTTTCCTCCTCTATAAAGTGAGTTGGAGAAGGAAATGGAAATTCAATATTTCTGCCAAGAAACCCAAAGTGGGGTCACGAAGAGTCAGACATGACCGACAAATGACTGAGCAATAACCTCTGATCCCCAAAGCCAGCGTTCTTTCCATGGTATCCGGATGTCTCCTCAAAGTCCTTCCCAACTCTGACACTCTCTGTTCTGTGTTCTCAGACCCTGCCTTGCTCTGATATTCCATGATCTCCCTCAGTCTCCAGGTAAGCCCTCCTTTCCTACTCCCACCAGCACCATTGGCACTTCCTCTATATCCTCTGACACAGACCAAATATCCCACCAGCTCCATTCAAAACAGAGGGGCCACCCTCACAAGAGCCCCAGGACACAGGCAGTCTACATACTGTTAGCCTCACTTTTCAGTTGAGAAAACGAAACTTCCCAGCCATTTGTCCAAGGGCACACCACTAGCAAGTACTCAGGGCCTCTGACGCCAATGCTAGTGCTCGTTTCACAGAGGGTAATGGCTGTAAGCCCCACCCCCTCCCTCATTTGCCTCAAAAAGAAACTGAGGCCCAGAGAGGGAAAAAGCCCAATGTCACAACAATGTGGGCTTCACAGTGACTCGATATCCCCATTCTCAGCCCAATTCTTTCTGCCCCAACTCCAGTCCACCACAAAGTGGAACACAACAGCATTTGGATCCATGAAGACAGGAGTCAAGACAGAAGAGAGACTCTGTGGGCATTTCCTTTGGATCATATGAGAACTGCCTCACTGTACCCACTTCTCCTGAAGTCCTCCCCCAGATTGTCCTAGAATTGACCCTTTCACCAGATTCCCCCATCTACGAGCATGTCAGTCACCCACCCTTGCCCCTAATCTGGTACCTTCCGAGGCAAATTTGGATTCTGATGCTTAATTAACACTGTTGGGCCCATTTCATAGATGTGGAAACTGAGTCACCAAAGAGCTAAGGCCAACTGAGCATGTGCCAGTGGAAAAATTAGAACTATCCAAGAGCGGAAGGGGTCCCCCACCTTCACTGGACTTCCTTAAGCAAAGGGTAAATGATTCCATGGTGGTTATGTAGATGGAGAATTCCTATTCAAATATAGGTTGGACTAGATGCCTCTGAGATCCCACCCAACTCTGAGGATGTGACCTAGGGGATCCACTTCTCCTAGCCTGGAGGGGGAACACCCCTTTTTGGTATTGTTGACTTTGAAATGAATAATATAATAGAGAGGGATGGAAGGGAAGGGAATGAACCACATATCCAGAGTCCTAAGGAAAACCCATCATCCCATAGAACCCAATGGCATAGAATGTCAGGGCTAGGAATGGGGATGCAGGAGAGACGGGGGCAGAAGGGGGAATCCTTAGATCAGAGAACAGAGAGTGTCAGAGCTGGGAGGGCTTTTAGAACACAGAACATGGTAGCTCAGGGCTGGGAGATATGATAGAACACAGAATGTAAATTCAGTAGTTACTAAGCACCTTCTTTGAGAAGGGCACCCTGCTAGATTATGAGAGACCTCAAAAATCAGCTCATCTAACCCCATCATTTATATGTGTGAAAACTGAGGCCCAGAAAGGGGAAGCCAGTGGCCCAGATTCTCAGAGAAAGCTAGCAACCAGATCAGCAGCACTGCCCAGGTCTCCTGACTCTTAGGCTCGCCCTCTTTCCCAGGATAATGTCTCTGTTCCAGCACAGAACAGTTCACCTGGGAATCCAGTCCATCCACCAGAACCTGGCACTGACCCCAAGTTGTGGGGACTGACTTCCCAAGAAACCCTCAAGTCCCCCAGTACCCCAAAGGCTACCTTGTTGACAGGTGACAGGTTCTGCAACCATAAGCAGACATAGTAAGATCAGCTCAGGGGTCTCCATGCCTGGAGTCTGTCTCATACCGGCAAGCAGAGTTCCTTGCTTACTGTCCCCTCTGCTCCTGGTACCAGAAGTTACTCTCAGGCCTCCAAGGCAGAAACTCCTGCTGGGCTGGGCTCAGCTCACAGGTGGGGGTCAGAGGGCCCGCCCTCCCCAGCTCTGACAATGGGTCAGTAACTCCTCCTGCCCCACCCCTCCTGACTCCAGGCCAGCCTCTTCCCAACCAGCCCCACCTCCCACTGGCACTGAGCCCTGGCCTGGCAGTCAGGGTTCTCCCAAGGACTAGTCTAGGAGCCCTCTGCTATTCTTCAGAACTCTGAGAGAGGGGTAGGAAAAGCTCCTCCCAAGGCCTGGGAAAGAAGAGGCAGATCCAGAGGCCTCGGGGCCACACTGACTCTCTATGGCCCCATAAGGCCCCGAATCCCCCAATGTCCTGAGCTCCCCACTGCCTCCCAGAGCTCTTGGAAGCCCTGGAGCCACCCCACCCCCTGACAGCTCCTCAAGGAGGCCAGAGTTGGGCTGGCTGAGATCATAGATTGCAAAATGAGAGGCCTCTCCTGAAGAACTGGTTGTGTTTAATGACTGACAGAAAAGCTGGAGCTGGGCCCAGGCCCATTCTGGCCTAGACATAGACAAGGCTTTGAGGATTCATGAAGTTAGGCAAAGGACAGGGGAGGCCTCCATCTTGAGGACAATGTCAGTTCTGAGAGCCATATCCAGGAAGCCCACTGAGCATATGGAGGGTGAAGAGGGGGAAGAGAAGACTTTTGCATAGGGCCCAGTATGCACCAAGTACCATGACTAGCACTTTATCAATATTTTCTCATTTGATCCTAACAACCCTGGGAGGTAGGTGCTATACCCCCATTTTACAGTTAAGGAAGTGGAGGCAGAGTGACTTACCCAAAGTCACACAGATTGAGAGCAGATTTCAGCTCAGGTCTTCCTGACTCCACAGACGCCAACCAGAGTGAGGAGGGGCCTTGAGGTCATAACACTGGAGGACTAGTTGAAGGACATGGGGTGTTGGTGTCTGAGGCCAGCTACTTCCTCTAGGATCTCCCATGGGAGTCCTCTCCTGACCTTAAACTACCCTCAGCTCCCCATTGTATTTGAAGCAAAAAACTCCCCCTTCTGTCCCCTGGGTCCTCACGCTCAGATCATGTCCCTACAGGTGTTCTCTGAATGTCTGTGGACATTGTTTGTGGCCTTCTTCAAGGGGTTCCACAAAGTAGCAGTAGGTATTCAAGTGGATGAAGCTCCTTACTCACAGCCAGCCAATGGGGAGCAGGGTGAAGAAAGGGATTCTCATTCCCATTTCACAAATGCATTAATTGAGATTCATAGTAACAAAGTGGCCCAAGGTTCTAGAAGGGTATTGGAGGGACCTCAGATGCCAACTAGTGCAACCCAAACCTGAATAAGAAGCCGCCTGTACAATATCTCCCAGATGGTCACCTAGCCCCAGCTCCCACCTAGTCCTCCTGCTTCTGTTTTCTGGGGGAATCTCAGGCCTCTGGGTGTTAGCTCTCTTAGCCAGATTGGAAACTCTCAAAGGGCAAGGCCCAGGACTCCTTTTTATGTTTGGTCCATGGTGCCTAGCACAGAGCTAGATATGCAAGAGCAGGCCAAAATAGCTTTGAATCCTCTCTCAATAGGCTCTTATTGATGAGGCATCTGTTCCCATGGTGTAAGTATACTCTTCAGTCCCTGCTCTAAGCCTACAAGGAAGCCATGGGATCCCAAGAGTAGACATGGAAGAGAGAACATTCCAGATGTAGAACCTATGCAAAAGCGTAGACAGCAGATGGAATGGAATGTCTGGGGAATAGTAAAAGTACCTGAGTATAGTAGAAAAGTGGAATGTACGGATGGGAATAGTCAGCTGAGTCTAAAAAGGTGGACAGGAAACAGTTTGTAAAGGCTTTAAGTTCTTCTGAGAGGTAATAAGGAGTCACTGAAAATTCTTGAGCAGGGGAATAGCATGGTCAGTCTTTGACTTTGGGGAGGTTATTTTGGCAGTTGTGTGGATGGATGCCTGGAAGCCAGCTTTCCAATTAGGTTATTGCGATTGTCCAGGTAAGAGGTAATGAGGGCCTGAAGTAGCATGGCAGCTGTGTGGGTGGAGAGAGAGAAGAAGAAAGAGATATTGTGAAGGTAGAATTAACAAGACTCGGTAACCGATAAAATGTGGAGAGTGAAGGTGAATGAGGAGCAGAATGTGGTGCTAAGGCAGAGAACTTGGATGAGTGACAGGATAGTGATGTCCTCCATGGATAGAGGAAAGTCTGGAACAGGGTTGCGTTTGGGGGGAGGTTAATGAGTTAAATTTGAGACATGTTGATTTTGAAATGCTTAGGAAATAGCTAGTTCGAATTGCCCAGTGATAGGTCAGTGATTCAAGAATGGAGCTTAGCAGAGAGACTAGGGCTGGCCACATAGCTCTGGGAGTCATCTGGACGCCGATGGCAATAAAACCATGAACAGTGATAAGATCCCCAAGTGGGGGTAGAGAGAAGAAAAGAGGAACCAGGACAGAGACTTGGGAAGTGCCCAAATTAGGGAGGAATGAGCCAGGAAAGAATTTCCTTTCTAGCTATGTGATCCTGAGCAAGCCATTTAACCTCTGTCTGCCTCAGTTTCCTCTGTTGAAAAATGGGAATAATAACAGCATCTACCTCAAAGGATGGCAAATGTTCATCTCTCACTCTCTCCCTTCTTCTCTCCCTCTCTCCTTTCTCTCTCTCTCCCTCTATCTCTCTCTCATAATAATAATAATAGAAAACATTTCAAGAAGCCTTACTGTGTGCCAAATGCTGTGCTAAGTGCTTACAAATATTATCTCATTTTATACTCACAACAACCTAGCAAGGTCTCCATTTTGCAAATAAGGAAACTGAGGCAAACAGAGGTTAAGTGACTTGCCCAGGGTCATAAAGCTAGTTAAGTGTCCAAGGCCAGATGTGAACTCAGGTGGAGACTGAAGATAGCTGTAACCTGAAGCTCTCAGCTTCAAAAGCTCAGAAAAGAACTACCAGGTGCTCCAGAGGTGGACTTTGTGCTGGATTTTGCAGCCCACATCAAGGCCCCAGTGAGAAAGGGGACCAGTAGTAGCTAAGACTAAAACTCATCCAGCAGCTCTGACTCATTTGAAAATGCATTTGATAGGACCAGTACTATGTAGAAACTCTGTTAAGATTGAGCCCACTTTTCCAGGGACCAAGGTGAGCTAGGAATGTACCCCACAGGTGTTATATTTCTTTTCTTGCTACATCTGAAAATTAAATATCCCTTTGAAAAAATTAATGGATGGTAATTGGTTACATGGAACTCAGAGATTTAATCACCAATAGTTTAATAGTCTGAGAGAGGGGAACACACCAGAATGGAGATTCAAGTTGATAGCATTAGAGAAGAGATTCCCCCTCAAGCACGCAGGCATACCCTTAGAAGGCTGAGGAAGTCATGTATCCAGGCTCTGGGAGAGTGAACCCCAAGTATCACAACACAAGATATATAGAGACCATGGAAGGTAACCTCAGAGGGAAGGCATTTCCAGTTTGAGGATTGTGAAAGGTCTTCTATAGAAGATTTGAGTAATGCTTGAAGGAGGCTGTGGAAACCAGAGGTGAAGATGAGAAGGGAGAACATTTCAGGCACAAGGGAACCCAGGCCAGTACTGCTAGACACTGAGGCCTTAGCTTTTGCCTGACCTCTTGTTCTGTTTCCTGGCCTTCAGGGCTCTTCTCAAGCCAGAGAAGGGAACAGGAAAAGAAGGGACCTGCTGCAGCTGGGCCTCTTTCATAAGTGAATGAACAGGCTTGGGGCCGTTTCCCAATGAGTCAAAGACACAGGTTAGAGGTGAACTCCCATCCCCCAGTTTCTGAAGGCTAGGGAAGTGTTGGGTTTAGGAAATATGGGGTGAGAGGAAAGGAAGGAGGGAGGCAAGCATTTATTAAGCACCTACTCTATAGGAGGCACTGTGCTAAGCACTTTTTACAAATATGATCACATTAGATCCTCACAACAACCTTGCAAGACAGGTTCTCTTATTATACCCATTTTATAGCAGAGGAATCTGAGGCAGTGGTTAAGTGACTAGCACAGCTAGTTAAGCATCCAAGGCCAGATCTGAATTCAGGTTTTTCTGACTCCAAGCCTAGTGCTCTAACCATTGGCACCAAACCTTGCTGCATAGCTTAAGTCTTTGAAAATTATCTTATATTCTTGTTATAAGAAAATATCCTTTGCTTTACTAAAATGTCATCTGCTTTGGAGACTGAGTGGAATTGAGGTGGAACTGAGCTAAGGATTGGGATCACCCATCAACCTGTGAGCTCAAAGGATCTGGGAGTGACCAACAGGAGGCCCAGGAACAACCGATTATAAACTCCTTGAGGGCTAGAACCATGATCTCTTTCATCTTTCTCTTCCCAGCACTGAACATGGGGGTGGGCATACAGTAGGAGCTTAATAAACACTGTTCAGTCAGACTCAAGGACAACAGAGTTCTCTATGGGGCAAGGCATTAATCAGAAGAGAAAGGGCATGAGACAGTGACATCTGAGGGCTGAGTACCCCATGAGTCGAGAGCCCTAATCTCTAAGTGTCTCCCAGTCCTGTCCTTGTTTTATAAAAACAGGAGCCCCTGGGGGACCTTGATCTGATGGAGGGAAGAAAGTAAGAGAGAGCCTTCCATGGAATCAATCTTTTCCCAAGGAAAAAACAAGAAATGATGACTTCAGTTACTTTTCCAAAGAACTGGGGCAGGGACAAGAGATGCTGCCTCCCCATGTTAAGCTGGTATTCTATGTCCAAGGGGCCAGACTTCAGTGGACCCATCCCCATAAAAAGACTCTCTCCTTCCCCACCCCCCAACTTGGGGGGAAGAGGAGGGATGGAGAATGCCATGAAAGCTGGACTAGTTCCTCAAACACAACCATCCCCACCTTAATTCAGTCCTGGCAGAAAAGATTGGTTTCCCAAATGTTCCACTTCAACCCTGAAAAGGAATGCTGCCCACATCCGCCATCTGGGGGGTGGTTGATCCCCTGGAATCCCCAGAGGGGAGACCTAGCCCAAGTCTGCAGACATGGGTGAGCTGGGGAATCAGAGAGGATCACCTGAGTCAGTGGAGGCCCAGGCCCCAAAGATGCTGATGATTCAAACAAATCTGGACCAACAAGGCCTGGGCTTGGGAGGAGGAAGGGAGAGAAAAGGGCTAGACTCTGGGGAACTGGTAGAATTTAGAGCTTGTAGTGACCAGAAATTGGGGCCCAGAAAAAGGAAGTATTTATCCAAGATCATTCTAGTAAAGGGCCAAGCTGAACTTAAGCCAGCTCTTTTGTATAGGGACACATCATCTCTCTTGTGAGGAGTTTCTTTTGATCTCTTAAAATCCTGTCTCTTCCCCTCTCCCAAACTGTCAGACAAGAGGGTCCCAGACAGCCAGAGGCCCTGGCTGCCCCTGACGCTGGGAACTCCCTGAGACTGAAATCCCAGCGTCTCTCTCTCCTGTGGCAGCAGTCCCTCGGGAGTGCTTGGTCCCTCCTCAGTGGCCCCTGGTCACTCTCCTCCATCGTTGACTGAACCACAATTCCCTGGACATCACTATGGTGTTCTCTACCCCTCGGTCCCTGACCTCTTAAAGGGGCATCTGTTAGGCCAATAGTTCCACGCCGGCAGATACTCCCATCCATCCACAGTCACCACAGCCCAAGGAAAGGTGGAAGAGAAGGGGAGTGGCTCTGGAAATGGGGGAGGGAGGCCTTTTGCAGCAGGAATTGTTTCCATGAACCATGGAAAGAGAGAAGGGTTCTTGGGGCAAAAGACAAAAGGAACATCGGGAAGAAGTCAGATATCCCAGGTCAAAGCCCTCCTATCCCACACCCACACCTAGGAGCCAGTAAAGAGCGGGGGAGTAGAGCAATCTACACAATTTATACAATACACAATGTATACACTTATACAGTCTACATAATTTACACAACAAATATGCAATTTATATAACAACGTGTACAGTAGCAATACTGTAAAGACAAACAACCAAGAAAGACTTAAGAACTCTGATCAACGCAATGACCAACCACATTCCCAAAGGACGTGTGGTGACTGACTGGCCACCTCCAAACACAGAACTAATGGACTCAGAAGGCAAATGGAAGCATTGTTTTCTTTCTTTTTTTGGACATGCTAATACAAAAATTTGTTTTCTGGACTATACTTATTTGTAACAATTTTGTTTTTCTTGGTTTTTTTTCCAATGGGGAGGGGAAGGGAAGGTGGGAGGGAGAGAATTCAGAACTGAAAATAGAAGAGAATTAAAAAATAAACCAGGTGGGGAAAGAAAGAGTAAAGAGGCCATAGTAGTTTCCTGGGACCTGATCATAGCTCACCCTGCACACACACACCTACTTAGATGGGAGTCCTATCCAAGGCAGATGGAATCTACCATCTTGAGTGATATTCAGCCTTTGGTCATCCAGAGGACTGTGGGAGACTCCCATAACTAGGTCATCTGGAAGCTGAGAGATGAGGAGCCAGGACATGGGACTGAATGTCCAGGTATCAGGCCTCAGTTGCCCCCATTCCAATAAAAACTGCAAACAAGGCAAGGACCTCCCTCCCTCCTCTACCCCTGACCAGCACACAACTGTGGACATGAGAGCATCACCCTCAACCAAAGGTGTTGGTTAATAAGGTCCAGATTTCTTCCTTTTCCATAGGTTTCCTGATCCAAGGGCTTTATGCATCTTTGACCTTGTGATTCTGTGACTAGAAAGATGGGCTGGTTTCTTACCAGGATTAAAAAGTTGACCACAGCTTTGTTGTTGCTTTGCAGTTCTGTCTGACTCTTCATGATCCCATCAGTGATTTTCTTGGCAAGGATACCCAAGTGATTTGCCATTTCCTTCTCCAGCTCATTTAATAGATGAGGAAACTGAGGCAAACAGGGTGAAGTGACTTGACCAGGGTCACACAGATGCAAAATATATACAGAATAGCTGGAAGATAATCTCAAAGGGGAAGGTGCTAATAAAAGTACCTTCAGAAAGTGAGATTTGAACCTGGAAAGTCTCGTCTGAACTGATACTGAATGAAACGAGCAGAACCAGGAGAACACTGTACACAGTAACAGCCACAGTGTTCAAGCACTGTTTTTGATAGACTTAGCCCTTCACAGCAATGCAAGGACCTAAAACATTTCCAAAGGACTCATTATGCAAAAAGCCATCCACATCCAGAGAAAGAACTACTGAGTCAGAATGCAGAATGAAGCACATTATTTTCTCTTTTCTTATGTTTTGTTTTATTTTGGTTCTTCTCATGGCTTCTTCTATTTGTTTCAATTTTTCTATGCAACATAACTAATGTGAAAATGTGTTTGATAGGAATGTATGTGTAGAGCCCATATAATATTGCACACTGTCTTGGGGAGGGAGGGAGAGAAAATTTGGAACTTGTGGAAGTGATTGTTGAAAACTAAAAACAAATCATTTAATAAGTTGGGGGCAGAGTGAGACTTGAACTCAGTAGTGAAGGAAGTCAAGGATATAGGGAGGGAAAGAATTCCAAGCATAGGGCACTGGAAGCACTTGGGGATTCAGAGAGAAGTTTTAGGAACAATGGGTAGGCTGGTGTAACTGAATGGTCCAACTATGCAGGAGACTAAGGTATAAGAAGACAAAGAAGGTGTGAAGGAGGTAGTCTGTGAAAGACTACCAGCCAAGCAGAGCACTTCATATTTGAACCTGGAGGTGCTAGGGTGCTGGTGGAGCTCATGAGTAGGGGGTAACATGGTTAAACCTATAATTAAGAAAAATCACTTTAGCAACTGAGCATATGGTAGTTTGAAATAAAGAAGGATTCAAGGTGGGGACATCAACCAGAAGGCTATTACAATAGTCCAGGAAAGAGTTGATAAGATCCTGAAATATGGTGGTGGCAATGTGAGTAGAGCGTAAGGGATATAGATGAGAAATGTTATAAAGGTAGAAATAATGAGATTTTTTGAAATGACTGAATATATGGAGTAAGTGAATCATTCAACTCTTCTGATTACAAATTTATGTTACACAACCTCAACTGGGCCCTCACTGTTGCCAGGTAATCTTGCTCTACCTCCTTTATCAACCCACTATCCCACTCTCTACAAGGACTCTTCCAAACCTTTTCATCCCTCCTAAATCTCTCATGGCTTTCCTTCTCCCTACTCTCTCAGCTGAGATTCTTGCTTCATAGTTTATAGGGAATATCTAGGCCATTTGCCATAAACTCCCTCTTCTCCCCTCTTCCTCATCTCCCCTCACTCAGATGTCTCCTACCCCCTCTCTCTTTCTTCACTCCTATCTCACATGAAGAGGTGGCCTTACTCTTTACCAAGGCAAATCCCTCTACTTATTCAAGAAATCCCATTCCATCCCATCTCCTCCAACAGATTGCCCCCTCTGTCATCCCTACTTTCATTTATTTACCATCATTTATTTACCATCTCTCCCTCTACTGGCTCATTCTCTACTACCTACAAACATGCTGATATCTCTGCTATCCTCAAAGAAAACACCCTCTCTCAATCCTTCCTACCATCCTATGTCTCTTCTGCCCTTTGAAGCCAAACACCTACAATGAGTGCCTCCTCTTCTCTCACTCTCTTCTCAACTTCTTGCAGCTGGGCTACATTATCATTCCACCAAAACTATTCTTTTCAAGTTACCAATGATCTCTTAGTTACCAAACCCAATGGCCTTCTTTTTCACCATCCTTTTTCTTGACCTTTCTGTAGCCTCTGACACTGTTGATCATTCTTGTTTCTTGATACCCTCTTCTCTCTAGGCATTCATGACATCACTCTCTCCTGATTGTCCTTCTGAGAAGAGTACTGACCACTCCTTCTCTATCTCCTTTACTGGATCCTTTTCCAGATCACACCTTCTAACCATGGATGTCCCTCAGGGTTCTGTCCTGGGCCCTCTTCTCCTCTCTTCTCTTCTCCTCTATTCTTTTCTCTTCTTCTATACTACCTCACTTGGTGATCTCATCAGCTCCTATGGATTTAATTACCATCTATGCTGACAATTCTCAAATCTACCTGTCCTGCACCAATCTCTCTGTTGCTCTCTACTGTCTATTCTCTAACTGTCTTTTAGACATCTCAAACTGGATGCCCGTAGACTTCTTAAACTCAGTATGTCCAAATTGGAATTCAGTATCTTCTTCCTAAACCCTCTTACCTTCCGTATATCTATGGAGGGCAAACCATCCTCCCAGTCCCTCAGGCTCCTAACCCAGGAATCATTCTGGGTTCTTCCCTCTCCCCCGCACCACACACACACACATTCAGGCTGTTGCCAAGGCCTGTTGATTCCAGCTCTCCCAAAGTGCCCTCTTTTCTTGTCTGACACTGCTAACATACTGGTGCAGGCATGCCTCACCTTACACCTGGACTATTGCAGTAACTACTGAGGGGTAGGGGGTGGTGTCAGCTATCCACCTTAAGTCTCTCCCCACTACAATCCATCCTCCATTCAGTCATCAAAGGGATTTTCCTAAAGCAAGGTCCAATTATGTCACACACATACACATACACACACACACACACACACACACACACACTCACCCCTCACTCAGTAAACTCTAATAGCTCCCTATTACCTCCAGGAGCAAATACAAAATGTTCTGCCTGGTCTTTCATAACCTAGCCGCCTCATACTTTTCCAGTTTTCTTACATCTTACTCCCCTCCATGTACTCTTTGATCCAGTGAAATCTTTCTCCCGGCTGTTCCATGAACAGAACACTCATTCTCTTGGCTCTGTGTGTTTTCTCCCTCTGCCCCCCATGCCTGGAATTTTCTCACTCCTCTTCTCTTCCTCCTGGCTCCTCTAACTTCCTTTAGGGCCCAGCTAAAATATGACCTTCTCCAGGAAGCCTTTCCTCATCTCCTTCAATGTTAGTGCCTTCATGCTGCTAATTATTTCCTATTTATTCTACATATAGCTTGATTCATACGTGATTCTTTGCATTATTGTCTCCCCCATTAGGTCATCAGTTCTTCAAGGACAGGAACTGTCTTTTGCCTCTCTTGTATCCCCAGTGCTTAGCACAGTGTCTGGCACATAGTAGGTGCTTAATAAATGTTTATCGACCAACTTATGGAGGATTTTTGTAAGGATAAAATGAGATAATATTTGCAAAAGTCTTTCATAAAATTTAAAGTCCCAAATAAATGTTAGTTATAATCTTTACCATCAGCATTATCACCACCTCTAATAAAGGGTTGTAAGGAACAAATGAAAGAAGATGCACAACCTGGTAAAAACCTAAAGTGCCACAGAAATGCTCCTTATTGTTAGTGTTGTTATTGCTGTTATGTTACTTGATGATCTTGTCAGCTCCCATAGATTCAATGATCATGTCCATGCAGATCATTCCAGACCTCCATAAACAGATCTCTCCCACTTCACCAACTAATTTGTGTACATTTCAAACTTGGTGTCTTGTAGGCAACTCAAGCTCAATGTGTCCCAAGAGAATTCATTATCATTCCCTCCAATTCTCCTCATCCCAACTTTCCTAATTCCATTGAGGTCATCACTATGACCATCACCTGCTGGGGAGAGGACATGGTCATATCTGAGCTTTAGGAAGATTGCTTGACAGCTAAGTGAAGGATGGATGAGAGTGGGAAGAGAGATGTAGCAGGGAGACCAAGCAGTGGGCTATTACAATAGTCCAGCTGTGAAGATGATGAGGGTTGACACCAAAAGGGCAACAGAGGAGAGGAGGAAGGAAGCTCATGTTTAAAAGATGCAATTGATAAACTTTGATCAAACATTAGATATGGGATGGTGGGTGTTGAGAAACAGTAAGGAGTCAAGGATGATACCTAGGGCTTGAGCCTGGGGGACTAGAAGGACAATGGCACCTCCAACAATAATAAGGAAACGAGGGGCGGAGCCAAGATGGTGGAGTGAAAGCAGCAACTCACCTAAGCTCCTGGACAAACTCCTCTGGATATCTCTGAAAGGAGAATCTGACCAGACTTTGGAGGTGTAGAATCCAGTGGGTGACAGACTTTGACAGATTCGGAGCCCAGGTTGGACTGGAAGATCCACGGGAAGGATCTGTTCCGCGGGGGTAAGCCCCCAGCGCACAGCACAGCGCGGTCAGCACAGCGCGGTCAGCGCAGCAGGGCGGAAGGGACCTGAGAAGCCCGAGAGTGGTGGGCGAAACCAGTGGAGCAGGAGACAGGCCAAACCGAGCCGGTGAGAGCCGCTGAGCGCCAGATATCAGCGCAGCAGCCCTTGAAACCTTCAGCCTGAAGACTAAACTTCGGTAAGTCACCTACTTGAACTTCCAGGAGCTAGGATGGCGGAGTGATCAGTAAATGCTCTCTCCTCCCCCCTGATGACCGTGAAAGAACCATAAAATTCTTCCCCAGATAAATCCTGGATCAGCAGGAACAGCAGAAGGGGGCAAATAGTCTCATAACCCCAGAGGCTAGAAAAATAGCAAAGAAGGATTCTTCCTACTGTGGTGGAGGCGATCTGGAAGGACAGACAACCCAGGGCAGAGAAAATTTGCACTGAGACCCAGGCAAGCCTCAGAGCCGGGAGACAAGCCCCAGGAGGGGCGGGAACACGCATTAGCTTCTAGGCGTGCCCCAGCCCTCCAGGGGAAAAGGGAAGACAATAGGGAAGCTGGGATCACCATCCCCTGACCTTGCCTTTGCCTCAGGTCAGCTGAGGAGATCTCCTGAGACCAGACCACCCCTCCCACACACCTAACAAGCTAACCCCAGGGTTGATCTGGGAAACAAAAAAAAAAAAGCCTGCTTTTAGCCTAGACACACATCAGCTCAACTTAAAGATCTGTACCTTCTGACTGAAAGAACCAGAAGCTACAACACTCAGCCAACATCATGAATCGGAAAAAGCAGACGAAAAGTGAAAAAACCATAGAATTTTTCTATGGGGATAAGGACCAAAACACAAACACCAAATCAGTCAGAGCTGAGACTGTACTTCCATCTGAAACCTCAGATGGGACTATGAATTTCTCACAAGCACAACTAGATTACCTGGAACATCTGAAGAAGGATATAAAAGAAAAACTGGCCAATGATTTTAAAATTATAAAAAAAGAATTCACTGATGAGAACATCATTCTGAAAAGGAAAATTGAACAAATGGAAAAGGAAGTTCAAAAATTAACTGGAGAGAATAATTCCCTAAAAGGAAGAGTTAATCAAACGGAAAAGGAAACCCAAAACCTAATTGGGAAAATTGATCAGATGGAAAAGGAAACCCAAAACCTAACTGGGAAAATTGGTCGAATGGAAAAAGAAGTACAAAAATTAAATGGAGAAAATAGCTCCTTAAAGGGAAAAATTGGTCAGATGGAAAAGGAGATGCAAAAGCTAACTGAAGAAAACAATACGATGAAAATTAGAATTGGGCAAGTAGAAACTAATGACTCAATGAGGTAACAAGAATCAGTCAAACAAAATCTAAAGAATGAAAAGATAGAAGAAAATGTAAAATATATAATTGGAAAAACAACTGACCTGGAAAATAGATCCAGGAGAGAAAATTTAAGAATTATTGGCCTGCCAGAAACCCATGATGAAGAAAAGAGTCTGGACAATATCTTCCAGGAAATCATCAAGGAAAACTGCCCAGAAGTACTAGACTCAGAGGGCAAAATAGTCATCGAAAGAATCCACCGTTCCCCTCCCGAAAGGGATCCCAAACTCAAAACCCCAAGAAATATAGTTGCCAAATTCCAGAGCTATCAAGTGAAGGAGAAAATACTACAAGCAGCTAGAAAGAAACAATTCAAATATCAAGGACACACAGTCAGGATCACACAGGACCTTGCAGCTTCTACATTAAAAGATCGAAAGAATTGGAACCCAATATTCCATAAGGCAAAGGAGTTGGGACTTCAACCAAGGATCAACTACCCAGCAAAGTTCAGCATAACATTTCAGGCAAGGAGAAAGTCATTCAACGAAATAAGGGATTTCCAGAGCTTCCTGACCAAAACACCAGAACTCAATAGACAATTTGATCTTCAAATGCAGGTCTCCAGAGAATCATAAAAAGGTAAACAGAGAGGAAAAAACAAAAACAAAAACTTGCTACTCAATTAGGGCAAACTGTTTACCTCCCTATAAGGGAAGATGATACCTGTTAATCTTGAGAACTGTGCAGCTATTATGATAAAAGGGATATATGTAGAGGGAACGGGCATAAAGTAAATGATGTCATGTCAAAAATATGATTTAAGTATGAGAAGGGATTGTAATAGGAGGTGTGAAAAGGGGGAAGCAGAAAATGGCAAATTATATCACAGGAAGAAGTACAAAACTACAGTAGAGGGAAGGAGGGGAGAGAGATGAGCATTGTTTGAGAGGTACTCTCATCTGATTTGTTCAAAGGAGGGAACAATAATCTTAAGTAGATAATCCTAACTAGCTCTATAGGTAGTAGGAGGGGAAGGGGGAAGAAAGGGGAGGGTGGCTAAAAGGGAGGAAAGAAGCAATAAGAGTAAAGGGGAGTAAAAGGGAGGGGGGCTAAAAGAAGGAGGGGAAGGCTGCAGGAGGAGGGGGAGAAAAGTGAATACTATTGAGGAGGGGAAGGGAGATGGGAGAGCTAAAAGTACAAATGGTGGGAAAGAGGTTGGAGGGAAATACACAGATTGTAATCATAACTGTGAATGTGAATGGAATGAACTCTCCCATAAAACGGAGACGGATAGCAGAATGGATTAAAAGCCATAATCCAACAATATGCTGCTTACAAGAAACACATTTGAAATGGGGGGATACACATAGGATAAAGGTCAAAGGATGGAGCAGAATATATTGTGCTTCAGCTCATGTAAGAAAGGCAGGAGTAGCAATCCTAATCTCAGACAAAGCGAAAGCAGAAATAGATCTAATCAAAAGTGATAAGGATGGAAACTATATCCTGCTAAAAGGCACCATAGACAATGAAGCAATATCATTACTAAACATGTATGCTCCAAGTGGTATAGCAACCAGATTCTTAGAGGAGAGGTTGGGGGAGTTGAAGGAAGAAATTGATAGCAAAACTATACTAGTGGGGGACCTCAACCTCCCCCTCTCTGAACTCGATAAATCCAACCTCAAAATAAACAAGAAAGAGGTTAAGGAGGTAAATAAAACTCTGGATAAGGTAGATATGATAGATCTTTGGAGAAAATTAAATGGAAATAGAAAGGAATATACCTTTTTCTCAGTGGTACATGGAACATTTACAAAAATTGACCATGTACTAGGACATAAAAATCTCACAATCCAGTGCAGAAAGGTAGAGATAATCAATGCATCCTTTTCAGATCATGATGCATTAAAAATTACATGTAATAAAAGGCCATGGAAAGAGAAACCAAAAATCAATTGGAAACTAAATAATCTAATTCTAAAGAAGGGTTGGGGTAAAGAAGAAATCATAGAAACAATCAACAATTTCATTCAAGAGAATGACAATAGTGAGACAACATACCAAAACTTATGGGATACTGCAAAAGCAGTTATTAGGGGAAGTTTTATATCTTTGAATGCTTACATAAATAAAATAGAGAAAGAGGAGATCAATGACTTAGGCTTGCAGTTGAAAAAGCTAGAAAAAGAACAAATTGAAAATCCCCAAGTAAATACCAAATTAGAAATACTGAAAACCAAAGGAGAGATTAATAAAATTGAAATTAAGAAAACTATTGAATTAATAAATAAAACCAATAGTTGGTTTTATGAAAAAACTAATAAAATTGATAAACCTTTGGTCAATCTGATTAAAAAAAAAGAAAGAAGAAAATCAAATTACTAATATTAAAAATGAAAGGGGTGAACTCACCTCCAATGAGGAGGAAATTAAAACAATAATTAGAAACTACTTTGCCCAACTTTATGCCCACAAATTCGATAATCTAAATGAGATGGATGAATATTTTAAAAAATACAAATTGCCCAGATTAACAGAAGAGGAAGTTGAATACTTAAACAACCCCATCTCAGAAAAAGAAATTGAACAAGCCATCAATGAACTCCCTAGGAAAAAACCTCCAGGGCCAGATGGATTCACAAGTGAATTGTATGAGACATTTAAAGAACAGTTAATTCCAATTCTACATACACTATTTTTGAAAATTGGGGAAGAAGGAGTCCTCCCAAATTCTTTCTATGATACAAATATGGTTTTGATACCCAAACCAGGAAGAGACAAAACAGAGAAAGAAAATTATAGACCAATTTCCCTAATGAATATAGGTGCAAAAATTTTAAATAAGATTTTAGCAAAACGAATACAGCATCTTATCACGAGATTAATACATTATGATCAGGTAGGATTCATACCAGGACTACAGGGCTGGTTCAATATTAGGAAAACTATTAGCATTATCGATCACATCAACAACAAAGCTAACAAAAACCACATGATTATCTCAATAGATGCAGAAAAAGCTTTTGACAAAATACAACATCCATTCCTACTAAAAACATTGGAGAATGTAGGAATAAAGGGAACTTTCCATAAAATAATAAGCAGTATCTATCTAAAACCTTCAGCAAGCATTATATGCAATGGGGATAAGCTAGATGCATTCCCAATAAGATCAGGGGTGAAACAAGGCTGTCCATTATCACCACTATTATTTAATATGGTACTAGAAATGTTAGCTGTAGCAATTAGACAAGATAAAGATATCCAAGGAATTAAAATAGCCAAAGAAGAAACTAAGTTATCACTCTTTGCAGATGATATGATGATTTACCTAGAGAATCCCAGAGATTCAAGTAAAAAATTACTTGAATTAATAAACAACTTTGGCAAAGTTGCAGGGTACAAAATAAACCCACACAAATCTTCTGCGTTCCTATATATTAGCAACAAAGTCCAACAGCAAGAGATAGAAAGAGAAATCCCATTTAAAGCTAGGGTAGACAGTATAAAATACTTAGGAGTCTACCTGCCAAAACAAACCCAGGGATTATATGAACACAATTACAAGACACTTTTTGCACAAATAAAGTCAGATTTAAGTAAGTGGAAAAACATTAGTTGCTCATGGGTAGGCCGTGCTAATATAATAAAAATGACAATTCTACCTAAATTAATATACTTATTTAGTGCCATACCAATTAAACTATCAGACAATTACTTTCTAGAGCTGGATAAAATAATATCAAAATTCATTTGGAAAAACAAAAGGTCCAGAACATCAAAGGGACTAATGAAAAGAAATGCTTGGGAAGGTGGCCTAGCGCTACCAGACCTCAAACTGTACTATAAAGCAGCAATTATCAAAACCACTTGGTATTGGCTAAGAAACAGAGAGGTAGACAAGTGGAATAGACTTGGCACTCAAGATGCAGTAGGCAAGGAATATAGCAACCTTCTGTTTGATAAACCCAAGGACCCCAGCTTCTGGGATAAGAACTCATTGTTTGACAAAAATTGCTGGGAAAACTGGATAACAGTGTGGCAGAAATTAGGCATAGACCCATACCTGACACCGTACACAAGAATAAAGTCCAAATGGGTACATGATTTAGGTATAAAGATTGATACCATGAATAAACTGGAGAAGCAAGGAATAGTGTATTTATCAGATCTATGGAGAAGGGAAGAATTCTTTACTAAAGGAGAGATAGAAAGCATTATGAAATGCAAAATGGATAACTTTGATTACATTAAACTGAGAAGTTTTTGCACAACCAAACCCAATGCAACCAAAATCCAGAGGGATGTAGTAAATTGGGAAAGAATTTTTACAGCTAAGCTCGGGGATAAAGGCCTCATTTCTAGAATATATAGAGAACTGACCCAAATGTATAATCATACAAGTCATTCCCCAATTGATAAATGGTCAAAGGATATGAACAGGCAATTTTCAGAGGAAGAAATTAAAGCTATCTATAATCATATGAAAAAATGCTCTAAATCACTATTGATTAGAGAGATGCAAATCAAAACAACTCTGAGGTACCACATCACACCTATAAGATTGGCAAACATGACAGAACAAGAAAATGATAAATGCTGGAGAGGATGTGGGAGAGTTGGAACACTAATTCATTGTTGGTGGAGCTGCGAGCGCATCCAACCATTCGGGAGAGCTATTTGGAACTATGCCCAAAGGACTACAAAAATGTGCATACCCTTTGACCCAGCAATATCGCTACTAGGACTATATCCCCAAGAGATCATAAAAATGGGAAAGAGTCCCACATGTACAAAAATATTTATAGCAGCACTCTATGTAGTTGCCAAAAACTGGAAGTCAAGGGGATGTCCATAAATTGGGGAATGGCTGAATAAATTATGGTATATGAATGTAATGGAGTACTATTGTGCCATAAGAAATGATGAACAAGAAGACTGCAGAGAGGCCTGGAAGGACTTATATGACCTGATGCTGAGTGAAAGGAGCAGAACCAGGAGAACTTTGTGCACAGCAACGACCACAGTGTGTGAGAGTTTTTTCTGGTAGACTTGGATTTTTGTAATAACGCAAAAACTTCTTATAAAAAAAAAAATCCCAAAGGTGGTTCTCAAGGCAAAATGCCTTCCACACTCAGAGAAAGAAATATGGAAGTCACTCACAAAATGTAGCAGATCATGTTTGTGTATGTGTATGTGTTTGTGTATCATGTTCTGATTTGTTATACGATTTCTTTCATTTATTTTAGTGACTACATAGCATGACTATAGTGAAAATATACTCAGTAGGAAAGTATATGTAGAATCTATACAGAATTGTATGCAGTCGTGGGGAGGGAGGGGGGTAGTGGGGGGTAGGTGGGGGGGATAAAATCTCAATTGTATGGCAGTAATTGTTAAACATTAAAAAATAAAAATTAAAAATTAAAAAAATTAAAAAAATAATTAATTAATTAATTAATTAAAAATTAAAAAAAAAAAGCATAAAGGACAATCCAGTCTGCTCATGAGCCAGTTCTACCCTCTGAAACGAAAATTACAGAACGAAAACAGAAGGAAATCAAATCAATATGCAATACGTTCTTGACGTCAAATTCTGTGCTCAAGAATTTCTTAATTAACTTGTATCAGATTCTAGGGTAAAAAAGTATTAAAAAAAACAATAATAAGGAAACTTGGAAGGGGAGAGGCTTTGGGGACAAATATAATAAGATCAGTCTGGGACGTGTTAAGTTAACAATGTCTACTGGACATCCAGTTCAAGATGTCCCATAGGTGACTGGAGATGTGAAACTGGAAGTCAGCAAAGATATTGGGGCTGGATAAGTGGGAATCATAAGAGGTGATCTTAGAATAGAAAATATAACATGGTACATGGAAAAAGCTATCTAGGTCACCTCCTTCATTTTACAGAGGTGAAATCTGAGACTTGGAAGAAAACAGTTGTCCCAAAGTCACACAACAGACTGATGGCACATATGTAGCCCATCTGAACCTCATGACAACCTAGAGAAGTATTGAGAAATAATGTGAAGCAAGTATTTGTCTCTGTACCATCTAGCTCCTTTCATTGAGGTCCCCCCGATGGACACCTGGTCTGTATGTTGGTGGGCTCTGAGAGGTATCGATGGACTGAGGAACCTTCAAATACAGGTCCAGAGGTAAAGCCATGTGACTGTGTTCCAAGACTGAAGAAAGGCTCATCCCCAAGGCTTTCGACCTCTCCTGCTCAAGATGTCACTTACTGAGGGATACAGGAGCTATGTCACACTGAGTAAAACACAGATCATATGAAGATTTTTTTTTTCTGGAGGATACAGGATCAGAGAAGGAAAGCATCTTCCTAGGGTCACAGAGGCAGGACTCCAACCCAGGTCCTCTAGCCCCAAGAGCAGAGGGTCACAGCCCAAGCCCCAGCAGCTCCAAAGCCTAGAACTTGGGGAGCAGAGGCAAAGCTCATTATGCCTATAGCCACGCATTGTTTTCCTTATAGTCCTTGGGGGCTTTGTCTCCTTTCACCACCTCTGCTTACACCAAGCCAGGTACAAGACTGGATGAATGCTGGCCTCCCCCCTGTGGCCATACTGAGTAACTGCAAAGGAGCCCCGACTGGGAAGCCAGTTCTCCCTCCCCTTCCCCAGGATGAGGGAAGCCTTAGGGACTAGAGAGTGAGTCCAGCTCCCTCATTTCACAGATGGGAAAACTGAGACTTCTAAAGGTGAAGAGATTTTCCTGTCACATTGAGTTAATGGAAGACCCAGGATTGGTCATCTAATAATGAGAACTGGCATTTCTATGGGTTTTTATATTGACCCTTTTAAAAACATTATCTCACTTGATTTTCATAAACACCTTGAGTAGTTGTAGAGAGTGGGGGTGCTATCATCATCCTTATTTTTCATACAAGAAAACTGAATCTCTGAGATGAAAAGACATAACAGCATAGTGATAACATCCTAGAAGTGGAATCAAAATCCAAACTCAAATACCATCTCTGACATGTGCCAGCCATGTGTCCCTAGGTAAGGTAGTTAACCAATTTGAGCTTTCATTCCCCACTCTGAGCAAAATGGGGGGGGACAAGATAGTTAAACTAGAAGGTTCAGTCACTTTCAGCTGTAAGGCTCCTAGCTAATTCATGTCTGAGGCAAAATTTGAAACCAAGACTCCTTGATTCTCAGTTATGACAAGATACCTACCAGTCCAATCATGCCATTTTACAGATGAGAAAACTGAGGCTCGGTGAGCCAAAGGGTTTATGCTAAAGTCACGTAGCTTGTTAGTGTCAGAACCCTGACATGAGCCCAGGCCTCTTGATGAAGGAAATAGGGAAGGGATTTCTTTTCAAATCCCCTTCTGAAGTCTGCTCCAGGCTCTGTAACCAAATACCGTAGGCTTTCAGACTCCTGCATGTTTTAAGTGAGAATTCTACTTCCTTAATAGCATAATGAATTCCAATCAGGGTTGATCTGTCTTAGAGATGGTTCAGTATAATGGATAGAGAGCTTACCTTGGCCTCAGGCAAACCTGAGTTCACAGGCCCACACAGCTGAGTGACCCTCAGCAAATTCCTCGCTCTCAGTGAATGTTGCAGAGAAGGTGCCACCAGTATCAGTACAGTGAGGGAATTTTCACACTAGGTGTCCCCATATTGGTGAACAACTAGGTCTAAAATCCAACATTATGACTGTTAGAGAGAAAGATCTCTTCCTAATTCCCTAATCTTTTTGCAGTGTCTTATCTCACCTCTACCCCCACCCCTACCTCCCAAAGTCTGGAAACTGCCTGAGGGGAGGAACAAGTGTCTTGGGGTCATAGTTGGGAGAGACTTCAAAGACCAGCTACTCTAACCTTATCATTTTACAGGTGAGGAAACTGAGGCCCACCTAGAGAGGTAAAGGCCCCACAAAGACAGAGACCAAGGTGGGATGTGTCCCCAGGTCCTTTGGACTTCAAACACAGTATTTTCCTCAAAGAACTTCTAAAGTTTGTATCTCTCTTGGCAGGAAGTTTAGGTCTCTGCACACAGAAGGTGCTTAATAAATGTTTGTTGTACTCTTACATTACATATTACAGTGCCCATCTATCATTCCTGATTCTGGAGCCCTTTCACATTCACTCTCTGTTCAGATCCTCATGACACTTCTATGAAGGGCCCGGGTGTCAGTGGAGAAGGGCTGTGACTGACTTGGGATGCTACAGCTGCTATAGGCAGGACCAAGCTCAGGATGCAGGGATCCAGCATTCTCGCCACCTCAGCAAAGGCGATCCCTCCCATCTATAGGAGCCCCCCACCCCTGCCACTAGCCCAAATTTCTCTATCTCTAGAAGGTTTACAAAACCTAAGGACTTTATGACCAGGGTAATATATCTTTATTTGGGGAAGATCAGGGTACTTTCTGGAGATGATTGGGTACTTCCCCCAGATCAAGTGGAGGGAGGGGAGCCTAGGCACCTTCTAGGAAACAATTCATGCCTCACTGTGGATGAGTATGAAAGTCTCCAGGAATGGTGATCAAGCTATCAATGAGCGTATCCTAACAAGCCTAGTAATGTTGGGTGCTATGGAGACAGAGCTAACAGTAAACAGCCCCTGCCCCTGTGGAGCTTCTTTTCTATCAGACAATGTTTGTGCCTGTATAAAAATATATGCAATGTGAAAAATTGAGGGACATGTGAACCATGGGGAGAGAAAAGAGAAAAAGTTTCATTTAGAAAGTGTCACTTGAAAAAAGTTTTTTTTTGAGGAAGAAAAGATTCTAAGAGGCAGAGGTGAAGTATTCCAGGCATTAGGGACAGCCAGGGCAAAGACTTTGAGAAGTGGGAATTGAAGCATCTCGTATGAAAATTCACAAAAAGACAGTTTGTCTATATTCGAGAGTCTTGGAAGGGAAGTAAAATGAAATGAGTGTGGGAAGGTAAAAAAATAGGCTGGAGTCAGATGGTGAAAGGATTGAAATGAAGAGAGAAAGAGAAGTGAGGGAGAGTGGAGAGGAGAGAGGGAGAGAGAGAAATGAAGAAGGAGAAGGGGAAGGAGGAGGAGAAGAAGGAGGAGGAGAGGAAGAGGAAGAAGAATTAGAAAGAGGAAGAGAAGAAAGAGGCGGGAGAGAGGGGAGAGAGACTAGGGAAAGAGAAAGGGAAGAGAAGACAAAAAGACCGAGAGGTTTTGTTGTTTGTTTTATCTTGTCTTTCCCTAAATCCTAAAGGAGATTGGGAAGCACAGGAGCATCTGTAGCAAGGAAGTGACTCAGTCCAAAGGAGGATGGAGAGAAGAAATTCTAATAGCCATTGTGGGAAGTGAGGTAGAGAATGGATCAGGGAAAAAGTTAAAGGACTGGCTTCCAGGAACGAGGGAGGGCCTAATTGAGGTTTCTTGGCATCCATTTGCAATAACCCCAGTGGGCGACATCTGAGACATCCTCTGAAGGTGGATGTGGGGTTGATCCAGAATTCTATTTTAGAAAGAAGGGTGTATCTCTAGGACAAGGAGCAGGTGACTTGACAGTAGAGGAGAGTGTAAAATTTAACTGAAAGGATCTAGGTTCAAGATTTTGAAAGGGGGGGAAGGGGATACCAAAGCAGAGGAAAGCAGGAGGGGCCGGAGCACCTGCAGGTTGTAGTAAGGTCAGAACAGATTTAGGAATGGGGAGATCCAGGCAGAGGTGGAGGGGAAGGAGGCTTGGGTTAGAAAGAGGAGATTCAGAGTTCTAGATGTGGAGGTGACTCTTTGTGGCAGTGATAAGATCAAGGGTAGGACATTTTCCTCCTGCCCTCAAGTATTTGAAGCTTTCTTGTGGAGGAGAGAAGAGACAGACAGAGCAAGCCCATAAGAGCATGGGCCAGGCACCGATTTAAATGCTGGCAATACGAATACAAGCAAACATCAAAGGAAGGGAAAGCTTCATAGCTGACATCCCTCAGAGAGGCCAGTGAGCTGCCATGGATGGCAAGGGGTGCCAACCTCTGGAACTGAGGCTGGGTGCCCACTTGTGGCTGTGTTGCAGAGGGGACTCTAGACTAGGTCTGAACTAGATGGCCTGTGAGCACCTGCCAGCCCTGACACTGTGTGGGATTAGGCAGGTCTGTCAGAGCCTAAGTATCCATTGGAAGTGTGGAGGGAACAGCCTTCCAGACAGGTTCCCAGCCTTTCCTGCCATCCTCTGGCTGCTAAGCATCTTTCCTCAAGGGAGGCTTGGTCAGCAGGATGAGCACCTCCCCTAGCCATCCATCACTTTGACTGGCACCTGTACAGAGTCCTGGGAATTGGGTCTCACTCTGGAAGCCTCATAAACTTTCCTGGGAACAAGAGCTAATGCCCCTTCCTTATAATCAAGCTGGCCACCCCTGCATTATGAGGTGGCTCCCTCTGTGCAGTGACTCTGGAAACCTCATCTTTCAAATGTTAATGTCAGCCCCAGACATAAGATCACAAAGCTTGAGAGCCAGGAGAGAGCTTAGAAGCCATCTAGTACAGTTTCTTCTTTGACAGAGAGAAACTGAGGCTCAGTCAGGTGAACAGGGGAATGGAGGAACAAGCTTGGACCTTACCCCAACCACAGCACAGAGACCTAGCCTCATCTACCTTGTAGATGGATGTCCTTGGTCCTGAAGAGGACCAGGGGAGAGGAGATGGCTCAACGAAGTCCTTCTCCACTGCTGGAGATAGAGTTCAGACCCTAAGTCCTCCTCACTGAGAGATCTCCAAGATGTTTTTAACACCCTTGGCACTGGCCAGCACAGGACGCCAGCCAAAAAGCAGCATCTGCTCCCAGGCAGCCAGCCTGAACAAAAAACTCCCTGTCTTCATAGCACCTTCTGGCCTATGGAGCACTTACCTCCCAACCGTCTTGCATTTTCTCATTCCGCTTAACTGGAGGGCATAGATATTAAATGGCCTGCCCACAGTCACATGTCAAGTATTGGAGCTGTGTCTGTAGATCTGGCCACGGCTCTTTACAATCCACTGCCACAGCTGAATTCTCTCCAAATCAATTCTCCCTTTACAACAAAATCTCCCTTTCACCGGGGATTTCCAAGGCCAAAGCCATGAGCCCCAGATTTCAGATGATATTCACCAAAAACAGAATCTTTGTTTCAATCAAACAGTTATGATGTGGAGATCCCTTTGGAGGGGAAAGAAGATTAGCACAGATTTGCAAGATACAATGATTTGTCAGGACAAGAAAACCCACCCAGCTCAGGTGACTGTGGTTTGAATCCTGGCTGACCCCTGCCAGCTAGGTGACCGGGACAATGATAAATAAACACTCCTAATAAGTTATAGCCACTCCTAATATGACACCATCCTAATAGAGTTATAATCACTCCTAGAGACACTACTGAATCTGACTCTCTCTTTTGACAAGGGAGGAAACTGAGGAATCCAAAGCAATGATTTTGCTCAGGTATATGTTAGAGGAATCAGTCAATGAATAAGCATTTATGAAGTCCTTACTGTATACCAGGCACCTCCTGGGGGCCAGGAAGACACAGGCAAAAAGCAAGGCTTACTGAGAGATATAGTCATAGATCACCAAATAGAATATTTAGAAAGGTCAGTCTGGTAGCTGTGTGAAGGATGGATTGGGCAGGGCCTAGAACCCAGGTCCCCAGAAGTTCTATTTGCCAGTTGTACCATGAGAGAAGCTCACAGCCCAGTAAGAGAACGACAAGAAAGCCCACAAATACAGAAAATACCAGCTAGATGGTGCCATTGTGCATAGAGCTCCAGGCCTAGAGTCAAGAAGACTCATCTTCCTGAGTTCAAATCTGGCCTCAAACACTTACTAGTGGTGTCGCCCTGGGAAAGTCACTTAACCCTGTTTGTCTCAGTTTCTTCATCTGTAAAAATGAGCTAGAAAGGAAAATGACAAACTATTCCAGTATCTCTACCAAGAAAACTCTAAATGGGGTCATGAAGAGTTGGACATCGCTGAAAACAACTAAACAACCTCAGGGAGTAAATAAAAGATTAAGACCAGGTAGTTTTGTGGGTGGACAGCAGGGTGGTCACTGATAGCTAGGGGACTCTAGGAAGGTTTCATGCTGAAGTAGAGCTTGAGTTGGAGATGAAGAAGAGGAGGAAGTGTAGACCAGATATGAGGCCCAGACAACAGAAAGGTGATGGAGATGGAATGTTGGGCATATCCCCTCAATAGTCAAGAAACATTTCTTAAGTGCTTACTATGTGCCAGGCACTGGGGTAAGTGATTTAGGAATAGAAGGGCCCTCAGGGGTTATCTATTCCAACTCCCTCATTTTACAGATGAGGAAACTAAAGCTCATCGAGATAGGTGACTTCTCCAAAGTCACCTAGTAAGAGACTGGACTTGGATTAAAACCCAAGAAGGCCAAAATTAAGGAGAAAGAATAAAGTCCTTTATAACAAAATATTCATCATAGCAAAGGATTAAAAATAAGGTAATTGCCTATTAACTAGGCAATGGCTGAACAAATTCTAGTTCTGGAATAAAATGGGATGCTATTACAAGGAATCTAAAGAAACATGGAAAGAGTGTATGAAGTGATGCAGACAGAAAAAAGAAGAACCAGGAGAACTAAGAGAGCAAAAGAAATAATCGCTATGGTAATGTTAAAAAACTGACAACCCAGAAGGCAGCACAATCTGATTCACTGCAGGGACCAATCATGGGCCTGGAAAATTGACATGTTTTATTTTTTTAAAGGGATGACCAAACACACATTCCTTGCAGGATACTGTCCATCTGCTGGTTTTGCTTAAATGTTTTTCTCTAGTCAATCAGTAAACATTTTTTAAATGATTCCGTCATGTTGGCATTGCATGGAAGATACAACACAAAGTCCCTGCCCTCTGCACAAATGAGTGTGTACAACATGCATACAAGAAAAATACAAGATGATTTGGGGGGAGGCACTAACATCTCGGGGGATCAGGAAAGGTTTCACATAGGAAGTGATGAGGAAGGAAATTAGAGATTCTGAAAGGTGGGGGTGCAAAGGAAACGCGTGCTAGACATCCAGAGCAGCCTCTATCTACCAAGGCTGTTCCATGGTAGAGGTGTGGTATTATGTACCAGGATCAACATGAAGGCCTTTGTTGATGGATAATAGTGTTGCAAGGAAGGGGTCAATCGAGAGGGCAGGTGTCTAAAGAGAATGATGCCTGGTGTCCAAAAATGGCACCAACCCAACTTTAATCCAAACACAATAAATGAGGGTCTCCTGGATCTCCTTTCTGACTCCCTTGTACTGTTCCAAGACCTTTTTTCTCCACCTGGACTCAGAGCTCCCTGAGTGTGAGTGAGGTAAGGACAAGGGAGAGGTTGGCCTCCCCTGGGCAAGCTTCCTGGAGGACAGCTCACTCCCAAATAGGTTTGGTCTAGGAGATGCCAGACCTTAGACACTGTGGGGTGTAAATGACCTGAGCGACCAGCTCTGGTGCGGACATGCAGGGTTCCTCCTGTGCTAGAGGAGCATTGGGGGAAGAGGTCCAGGGAGGCCTCCTGGGAACTTTGGGGCAGGCTGAGAAGCCATTCCCAGAGTCTGTTGGCAGTGGGAGCAGGAGAGAGAAAGGCAGCCAAGCTCGCTCAGGGAATGCATCTGCTGCTGCTGCTGAGTCCTAGGAGACTCCAGTGGAGTTTATAAGATTTATCACTGACCTCCTCAATGAAATAAAATAAACCTGCCTAGTGGTGCCCACCCCCTGGCCCTTACCCAGCCTCCAAACACAAAGAGAAATATGGCCCATTGGCCCCACTTCAGCCATGGCCACTGGAGGCTTCTGTCTTTCTGGACAGAAGTCCCAGTCTCCAGGATCATCGAGGCCCCAGTAATCCCTAATAGACCCTGGCTCATAAGCAAGGAAGGACCACATCTCCCCCATAACCAAAAAAGTACCAACTGTCCCCCACCTGCCCAGGTAACAGGTGGTCTTGACCAGTTCCAGAAATCTGCCCCTGATACAACAGTGTGATGTTTGAAATCCAAACCTGAGTTGAAATCCTGATTGTGAGCTACTAGAATGACCTGAGCAAACCACCTACCTGCTCTAGACTTCAGTTTTCATATCTATAAAACGTAAGGATTGGATTAGATTATCTCTGTGGTTCTTTCCAGCTCTAGATCCCATGGTCATCTGGCCTCCCCTGGCCTAGCAAGGGGCCCTGGTCCCCACCAAACACATAGTTCCTTCTGGGTTGAACCTTAAGCCCAAGGGTTTGGCCAGACCACACTACTCCCAAGAACATAGAGGGGACAGTGGAATGGCACTGGGCCTCATCCCAGGTTGACCTTGGCTCTAGAAACAGCCCTCAGCATCCTGCTGTCACTTCTAGGGTTCTTGGTATTTACATACACACACACACACACACACACACACACGAATAAGAATAAATACTACTCCCATTTCTGTGATATTTTAAGATTTCCAAAGCACTTTCCTCACAGCAACCCATTAGGGAAAGAACAGAATTATCCCCATTTTATGGATGAGGTCATTGGGTCCCAGAAAATGGGCATTACCCACATCTCCATGGAATCTTATTAGCTTTACAAAATGCCCCTTTCAGAATTTTGGTGCTGGAAGGACTTCAGAGGTATCGAGTCCAGTCTCTGCTGGAATAAGAACTCGGAGACTAGAACACCCATCCCACCAGAAGTCATCCAGCCTCTTCCTGAAGACCTCTTGTGACGGAGAGCTCACTATCTCCCAAGAACAACCCACTCCACTTTGAAGCTGTCAACGTGATGAGGAAGCTTTTCCTTACATTAAAGCAAAATATACTTTTCTGAGTATTCCTCCCACTGGGATGTCCTCCCTTTAGGCCCAGGAGAGGATGCTGGTAAGGCATCTGTCCTTGTGAAATAAGGGAATGGATCCAACACTGCTCCAAAACAAGGATAATCCTATTTGCTGTAACAGCCCTTGAAAAATTTCAACATATTTCTCATAACCCTGTCCCCCCACCCCCAAGGTGGGGAGAAATGATCTGGCCCAATGTCTGAATTTGTAAATAGGGAAACTGAGACCTATCTTTGTGTGGGAGGGGGCTCTTCTCCAGGCTGTGTTTCTAGTTCCTTCAAACCATGTTCTTATGTCCTAGTCTTGGGTTCTAGGCCTGGAAACAGAGCAGAGGGAAGCATGTCATCCCGCTAGCCTGGGAGGGGATGCTACTAAGGTCTCTTTCATTGTGAAATAAAGGAATGAACCCAGCACCCTTACCTGAGACCCTCCAGGTGGGAGGCCTACGCAGGAGATGAAGGAGGGACAGAAGAAAGAGACAAGGTTAGGCCTGGTGGGAGCAGGAGGCCTGGGAGTAAAAAGGAAGCTTGGGAGAGCCCTGAGGATAAATGCCAAGGAAAGATGAGCCTTGGGTCACTGGGTTCAAGGGCAGAACCAGAAGCCACAGAAAGAAGGTACAACAAGGCAGCATCAGGCTCAGTATCAGGAAGAACTTTCTGCCAGTGAGAGCTGGGCCTGCTGCAGATGAGCTGCCCCAGACTCACATCTCAGGGATGGGAGAAGAGGTCTTGTTTAGGCTGGAGCCCAGGGAAGCTCCCTCATCATTCAGGGCTCTCTCCACTAACTACAGCACACTGCCGAGGTGACAAGCAGCTGATTGCTTCCACACAGCTTCAGGCAGGCCCCCCTTGTCTGCCGTGGAGGGCCCTCCATGAAGACAAAGGCTAGACAAAGGCCTTGTTTCCCTTCACCCCCGCCTCCTCCGACTTCTCCACCCTAGCGCATCTGTCCTTATTACCATGACACAGACCCTCAGAACGGGAGCCAGGCAGGACCCAGTTAGCAGCCAGGAGCAGGGCTCCATCCTTTCCCAAAGCTGAGGGAAAGGGCCTGCCACAGCCCAACCCAGTTCAGCCCAGCCTAGTCCTCAAGGGGCTTGGCCCAGCCCCAATAGAGCAGATGTGGCTCCTGGACAGACCTCTTGTCCCAGGACCCTCCACAAACTCATTCTGGCATCTCTTCCTCATATCACTGAGGGTGGGGAGAGGACAGAGTGACTAGGAGTTGCCCTGGGGGAGGGGAGCAAAGGCTGGCTGGGTGGTAGCATGTTCCCCTCCATCCACTCCCCCCACCCACCCTGGAGAGCAAGGCCGTGAGAGAGATGGGGACGCCTGATAGTCTATTGAACTGGGGGATCCCCTGGGAAGATGAGCCCTAGACCTGTGTGAGAATGAACAACCAGGACAGAAGGCTTGGCTCAGGGAGAGATAGGGCAGGGTCTGGGTCCCAGGCTGGAAAGGCGGACTGGGAATGCATGGTGGAAGGGTGCTCTCATGGGCCTCAGCTGGTCACACTACCAGGCACCAGCAGGCCTCGGTCCTGGGAAAGGCTGGCCAGGCCAGGCCCCACACCAGGTGCCTTCCAGAAATATCAGGCTCCAGGGACAGGAGGAGGGCCCAGCTAGTTAATCACTATTTCCTCTTCCTAGAATGCCCTCCCCCATTCCCTGGATCTCACCTAAGTCCCCCACCCCCACTCATTCTCCAGGAAACCTTCTCTGAGCCAGTCAGCTGTCACAGAGAGAACATTTTTTGGCAGTAAGAAGCCTGGGATTCCAGCGTGACTGTGACATCTATCAGCTCCTGTCTCTGAGCCTGTTTCCCATCCACCAAATGTGAACACTGGGCATATCATTTCTAATATCTCTCCTACTGCTGAATTCTACTGTTCTATGATCTGGGATCTAAGACACAGGTTTAATTCATGACCCAATTCCTGAGCTTTGGGATCCTGGGCAAGTGACTCTCCCTCTCTGTGCCTCAGTTTCCTCATCTGCATGCAGGGACAATAATCCCCACTCTCACTCTCTGCTCTCCAGGGGTTGTTTGAGAAGAAAGGACCCCATAAGCCTTGAGGTACTACTGAAATACAGGGCCTTCCTAATTTCTGCGAGGCAGCTGGTTTCAAGAGAGGAGGTGGGATGGATGAAGAAGATGGCTCTGGAGGCAGGGGAGCTGGGTGCAAATCCTGACTCTGGTACTTGCTCTCTTATTCAGACCTTTAGGAAGAAACTGGGTCTCCGTTTCCCTATTTGTAAAATGAAAGGCTTGAATTAAATGTTCTCTGTGAGACCTTCTAGCTCTGTGATTCAAGAATACCTGGGCTATCTGGGCCCATTTAGACCTTCAGTTTGATTCCTTTTAAGATAAATCAAGTGAAAAAGTATTTATTAAGCTCCTAGTGTGTGCCAGGCACTGGGGATATGAAAAAAGGTAAAAGCTCTCAATCTTACAGAGCTCACAGTCTAACAAGGGGGAGCTGATGTGCAAATAATTAGGTACAAATGTACTGGACAAGTGTACACTGGAAATAATGACAGAGGGGAGGCACTAGCATATAGGGGAGCAGGAAAGGCTTCCTCATTGGGACTTGATGGAAGTCAGGGAAGCCAGGAGGTATAGACAAGGAGGGAGAGAGTTCCAGGCATGTTGGATAGCCAGAGAAAATGTCCAGCACCTGAAAATGGAGCATCCTGTTCAAGAAACTGCCGGAAGGTCAGTGTCACTGTACTGTAGATTATTGGGGCAGAGGGGATGGTGAGGGGATGTAAGACGACTGGAGAGGTGGGACGGGTCAGGTTATGAAGGGTTTTAAAAGCAGAGGATTTTATATTTGACCTCTGACGTAATGAAGAACCACTGGGGGCTTTTCAATAAAAAGGTATCATGGGCAGATTTGTACCTTAGGAAAATCACTCTGATAGCTGATTGGAGGCTGAACTGGACCCCACCCAGGCAGGCAGGCAGCCCTCCCAGCAGCTAATGTACTAGTCCAGAAGTCAGGAGATAAGGGTTTTCTCAGGGCAGTGGCTATGTTACAGAAGAGAAGGGGGCGTACTAGAGAGGGATTTCAAAGTTCAAATTGACTTGCCTTGATGATAGACTGGATATGGGGAATGAGAGAGGGTGAGAAGGTGAGGGTGACACTTAGGTATTAATTCTGGATAACTGAGGGCATGGTGGTACCCTCTACTCTAGTAGAGAAGTTAAGAAGAGGGCAACATTTGGAAGAAAAGATAGCTCCATTTTGGACATGGTGAGTTTGAGACATCTAAGGAAGGTCCAGTTCAATGTGTCCAGTAAGCAACTGGAAATGTGAGACGTACATTAGGAGAGAGATTAGGGCTTGACAAATAAATCTGACAATCATGTACACAGAGATGACCATTGAATCTATGGGAGCTGATGATGATCACCAAGTAGAATACTAGAGGGAGAGAAGAAAAGAGAGTCCAGGACAGCACCTTGGTGGATACCCAAGGTTGGGACACATGACCTAAATAAAGACCCAGCAAAGGAAACTGAGGAGCAGTCAGACAGGTAAGGTAGGAGGAGAACCAGGGCCATCCAGCTACTAAGCATCTGAAGCAGAATTTGAATTCAGACCTTTCTGATTCCAGGCCCAATGCCACATTCAATGTCTTAAAAAGCTAGAATGTAAACTCCTTGAGGGAAAGAACCTTTAGTTTTGCCCTTTTTTAATACTCAACACTTTAGTGCTATTTCTGCCCATAGTAGGCACTTGTAGTGAATTAGATGCAGCGTTGGGCTTGCTATTGCAAAAGTCCAGGTCAGAGAAGAAGGTCAAATTCAGGGGGAAGCTGGGTGAGTGTAGAGGAAGGAACAGAAGCAAGATTTGGATACATGAGGTAAAGGAAGAATAAGGAGTCTGATGTAATGCCAAGGTTTTGAACCTGGGGGACCGGACAAATGATCAAATCTTTGGGATAGGAAAGTCCAAAAGAGGTGCGGGTTTGGGGGTGGGCATGGGGGATGATGAGCTCTGTTTTGCAAATGTTGAGTTTGAGTATAAAGCAAATATAATTCAAAAAATGCAATAACTAATATGCGCATCAACATTCAGCTATACGCGAGGCAGACATTAAGAGTTAAGCATTAGCATTGCTGTCTGGTTCCACACACAATCACTTCTCCAATTTCTCCTACTTTAAAAATTAATCAGGTGGCAGGTAATCAATCAATTAACCAACCAACAATTTATTGAGTATCTATGTGTATCTATTACATGTAGATCTACTATGTATCTTAGTATGTAGATATTAAGTATCTACTATGCTAGTTGCAGAGACTACAAGCAAAAACAATGAAACATTGTAAAAGTGAACAGAGACCAAAAAAAGAAAAGGAAAAAACAGGAAAAACAAAGTTTAAAAAGAAAAGAATGAAACAATCTCTACCCTCAAGGAGCTGACTTTTTAATTTAAAAATATACACAGCAAAGATATGAAGTGAATAAGTTCCAATATGTACAAGGTAGTGAAACCACCCTATGGAGGTTTGGAAGGGAAGGGGTCAAGCAGTTAGGGCTGGAGATCAGGAAAGGCTTCTTGCAGAAGATGAAGCTTGAGATGCATTTTGGAAGGGAGAGACTCTGTGAGGTAGAGGGATTGGGGGGGGGGGCATTCTAGGCATTGCAGATGGCCAGTACAAAGGTGTGGAGACAAGACGTGGAGTGACCTGTATGAGAAACAGAAAAGCCAGCTTGGCTGTGTCACAGAGTATGAAAGGAGAGGTCACGCCCAATAAGAATGGAAGGTCAGGGCCAAATTATGTAAGGTTTTAAAAGCTAAACAGAGGAATTTATATTTCAACTAGATGGTGAAACATTGGACCTGGTGTCAGGAAGATCTGAGTTCAAATTTAACATTAGATACTTACTAGCTGTGTAACCCTGGACCAGTCACTTAATCTCTGTCTACCTCTGTTTCCTTCCCTGGAAAATGATGATAATAGCACTTATCTTCCAATATAAATGCTAGCTATTATTATTATTTATCTTAGAGGTTATACGGAGCCCCTGGAATGGGTAGATGGAAAAGTCACATGCTCAGGTCTGCACTTAAGGAAAATTACTATTGTAGCAACGTGAACCATTAACTCAATCAGACAGAAGACCAACCAGGAGGCTATTTCAATAATCTAGAGGTGTGGTAATCAGACCTATGGTAGAAATTTCAAGATTTGGCAACCAATTGAATATATGAGGTGAGGAAAAATAAGGAATCCAGGCTCATTTCTGGAAGACTGCAAGGATGGCAGTACCTTTGACAGAAAACAGGAAATTTGGGAGAGAAGGCCTTAGGGAGACAATGTGTTTGATTTTGAATCTGTTGAGTTTAAGATGTTGATAGAACATCTGGTTTGAATTGTCCAGTTTACAGTTGGAAGCTCAGGGGAGCTACAGGTTTGTCATATAGATCTGGGATTCATCTTCATAGAGATGGTAGTTTAAAATCCTGGGAGATTATACTACTGAGAGAGTGTGTAGACACAGAAGAGAAAAGGGTCCAAGACAGTGCCTTAGGGAAAAACCACAGTGAGGGGGTGTCATGTAGACAAAAATCCTGCAAAGGAGACTGAGAAAGAATGCTCAGACAGGTAGGAGGAAAACCAGAAGAGACTGTCCTGGAAACCCAGTGTCCTGCAAACCCAGAGAGGACAGAGTATTCCAGAGGAGAAGATGGTCAAGAGACCATATTAGAATCAGCTGAAGCAAATGGGGATGTTTAACCTGGTAAAAAGAAGGCTCAGGGGGACACAAAGGCTGTCTTCAAGTATCTGGGGGGTCACCAGCCCAATTTGAACCCGAAAGGAAATGGGCTACTTCAGAGGTGGAGCCAAGATGGTGAAAATAAGGCAGTGACTTGCCCGAGCTCTACCCCAAACCCTTCTGAACATCTTTAAATAATGCCATAAAAATAATTCCTGGAGTAGCAGAACCCACAAAAAGACAGGGTGAAATAAATTTCTAGCCAAAGACAACTTAGAAGGTCAGCAGGAAAGGTCTGTTGCACCAAGGTGAGAGTGGAACACAATCTGGTGCAGATCACACCAGCATGGCCCCAACCCCCACAAATCAAGAGCAGGCCTTGGGAGTGAATGAATCAGCAGCAGCAGCGGCTGCCTCCAGAGCTCTCAGGCCACAGAACAACTGGTCAGAAGGAGATTACAGGGGTCTCTTTGTTGGCACTGGGGGCAGAACTTTGTTACTTTGCCCATACTCAGATCTGGTTCCCAGTCCTGGGTGGCAGTCTCAGGATGAGGAGGAGAACTAGCACACCAGAGCATTCAGACTGCAATGGAGCAGGGACCCTTATCACAGTTCCAGGGCAGAAAAGAATATTTATGGTCACTCATAGATAGAACACAGGCAAGGAGTATAGTAAAACCTCTCCTTAAATCATACCACCTTGGAAGAACTGAAAATTTACAGGTCTCTAGAAGGATCTCTTGAAACAGCTGTACAAAAACTCTGAAGCTTGGGACAGTGTGCCCTCCACCCTGGAAGCAGAATCCCACTTTAACAAAGAGTTTTTACAAGTCAAGAAATAGACTGGAAAATGAGAAAACAGCAAAAAATAAATCTGACCATAGAAAGTTACTACGGTGACAAGGAAGAGCAAAACACACACTCAGCAGAAGATAACAAAGTCAAAGTTCCTACATCCAAAGCCTCTAAGAAAAATATGAATTGATCTCAGACCATGGAAGGGCTCAAAAGGATTTTTGAAAACCAAGTAAAAGAGGTAGAAGAAAAAATTGGGAAGAGAAATGAGAGTAATGCAAGAAAATCATGGAAAAAGAGTCAACAGTTTGGTAAAAAAGACACAAAAAATACTGAGGATAATAACACCTTAAAAAACACAGTAGTCCAAACGATAGAAGAGATCCAAAAAGTCAATGAGAAGATGAATGCCTTGAAAAGCAGAACTGGCCAAATGGAAAAGTTGGTACAAAAGTTCACTGAAGAAAATAATTCCTTAAAAATTAGAATTAAGTAAATGGAAACTAATAACTTCATTAAAAAACTAAGAAACAATAAAACAAAACCAAAACAATGAAAAAAGTAGAAGACAATATGAAATATCTCATTGGAAAAATAACTGACATGGAAAATAGATCCAAGAGAAATAATTTTTAAATTATTGGACTACTTGAAAGCCATGATCAAAAGAAGAGCCTAGACATTATCTTTCAAGAAGTTATCAAGGAAAACTTTGCTGATATTTTAGAATCAGAGGGTAAACTGGAAATTGAAAGAATCCACCAATCATCTCCTGAAAGAGATCCCAAAATGAAAACTTCCAGAAAAATTCCAGAGCTCCCCAGGCAAGGAGAAAATATTCCAAGTAGCCAGAAAGAAACAATTTAAGTCAGGAGCCACAGTAAGATTTAGCAGCTTCTACATTAAAAGATCAGAAATCTTAGAATATGGTATTCTAGAGAGCAAAGGAGCTAAGATTGCAACCAAGAATCACCTATCCAGAAAAACTAAGTATCATCCTTCAGGGGAAAAATGTATATTCAACAAAATAGACGACTTTCAAGCATTCTTGATGAAAAGACCAGATCTGAAAAGAAAATTTGACTTTTAAACACAAGACTCAAGAAAAGCATGAAAAGGTAAACAACATAAAGAAATCATAAGAGACTTCAGACAGTTAAGCTGTTTAGATTCCTACATGGGAAGATACTTGTAGCTCATAAGAACTTTCTGAGCAGGTAGGAGTATATACAGACAGAGGGCACAGGTGTAAATTGAATATGAAGGGATGATATCTAAAAAAATAAAATTAAATGGTGAGAGAGAAATGCACTGGGAGAAAGGGAAAGGTACAATGGAACAAATTATCTCACATAAAAGGAATGAGAAAAGGCTATTACTGTGGAGGGGAAGATAGGGGAGCTGACAGGGAGTGAGTGAAACTTACTCTCATGAAAATTGACTCAGAAGGAATAACACAAATTCAGTTGGGTATAAAAATCTATCTTATCCTAAAGGAAAGTAAGAGCAGAAGGGGATAATAAAATGGGGCAATGATAGAAGGGAGGGCAGATTGGGGGAGGGAGTAGTCAGAAGTTAAACATTTTTGAGGAGAAACAGGATGAAAGGAGACAGAATAGAATAAACAGAGGGGAAATTAGGATGAAATGAAATACAGTTAATAATAGTAGCTGTGAAAAAAAATTTTCAAGCACCTTTCTCTGATAAAGGCCTCCATTCTCAAACATATAGAGAACTGACCAAATTTATAAAAACTAAGAGCCATTGGCCCAATTGATAAATGATCAAAAGATATGAAGTTTTCAGATGAAATCATCAAAGTTGCCTGTAATTATATGAAAAAATGTTCTAAATCACTATAGATTGGAGAACTGCAAATGAAAAGAATTCTGAGGTACTAACTCATACCTATTAGATTGGACAATAGGACAGAAAAGGATAACGACAAATATTGGAGGGGATGGGGGAAAAATGAGACATTAATGTATTGTTGGTGGAGTGATGACCTGATCCAACCATTCTGGAGATCAACTTGGAACTATGCCCATAGGGCTATAAAAACCATGCATACTCTTTGACATAGAAATATCTCTATTAGGTCTATATCCAAAAAGAGATAAGGAAAAGAAAAAGGAACTATACATACAAAAATATTTAAAGCAGCTCTTTTCTGGTGACAAAGAAATGGAAATTGAGAGATGCCCATCAATTATGGAATGACTGAACAAATTGTGGTATGCAATTATGATGGAATATTATTGTACTGTAAGAAATGATGAGCAGGACACTCTCAGAAAAACCTGGAAAGACTTACAGAAGCTGGTGTGAAATGACATGTACTTACTGTGTACAAAGTAATGGCACTATTTTAAGATGATCAGCTGTGAATGACTTAGCTATTCTCAGCAATACAACAAACCAAGACAACTCTAAAGGACTTATGATGAAGAACGCTGTCCATCTACAGAGAAAGAACTGATGCTGCCTGAATAGAAATTGAAACATTTGTTTTACTTTCAAAACAATGGTCTACTTCAGGCGACCCTGGGTTCCTCATCACTGGATCTCAATCAGAGACTGGATGAGCCCATATGGAAGCAGAGTCTGCCCAAAAGAGGTTGGACCAGGCGATCTCTGAGATCCCTTTCAGTGTGGAGATTGTGTAACTCTGTGGCACTGTGACCAGCATGGTGGGGCCAGGGAACACACCCAGGAGCTGGGCCTTGCTGCTTGGACTGGGAGCCTGTCCAACAAGCCTCTCTTGCTGGGCCTCAGCTTCCTGGATTCTGCAGAGGACAAGGTCAGCCTGTCATCACACTGCCCAGAAGCCAAGGCTGAGAGGCAGTGGAGTCCTGTGGAAGGTGTGGTCATCATGAATTTCATCATGAGAGTTCAGAGACTTCAAAGAGTCTGGTCTAGAACTGGAAGTGGGAGTGGGATTAGAAAGAGGTATGGAGTGAGAAATTGCATCCTGTTGTGAATGTGGCTTGGTGTCCAGAGAAGGAAGAAATGCAGGAAGAGGCTGTTTGGGGAAATGGAGGGAAGGAGAGACAGAGGGAGAGACAGACAGACAGAGACAGAGGAAGATGGAGGAAGTGAGGGGGGGAGAGGGAGAGAAAGAGAGAGAGAGAGAGAGAGAGAGAGGAGAGAGGGAAAGACACACAGAGACAGAGGGAGGGGAGGAAGTGAGGAGGGGGAGAGGGAGGGAGAGAGACAGAGAGACAGAGAGACAGAGAGACAGAGAGACAGAGACAGAGACAGAGACAGAGAGAGAACTTCCCAGTTCCAGAGGCATCAGCTGTGGAGAGGGGGAGGGAGGGGGCCCTGAGGGAAGGGGAGTGTTGGCCAGAGATGTGCTATCTGCACCATCGACTCATTGAGTTTCCTTTCTGTGAACGAATCACATCCTGTTATTGTGTGGACACTAAAGAGGGGAGGACCAAGGCAACAAGTGAGGAAGGGGAACAGAGCACCTGGCAGAGAGCCAAGGAAAGAGACAGACAGAGACAGAAGAGAAGTGAGAGGAGAGATACAGAGGCAGAAATAGAGACAAAGAGACAAAGATGGAGACAGAGATAAGAGACACACTTCACTTACAACCTTGGCAAGTCATTTCACTCTCTGAGCCTCTGTGTATTCATCTGTAAAGTGGATATAATAATGCTTATGCTGCCTACCTAGCAAGGCTGTAATGTGGGAAGCCATAAAATGTTGTTATATTTCTCTCAGCCTCAGTTTCCTTCTCTGTAAAAAGAGAGAAATAATCTCCTACTTTGTGGTATTGTGAAGATCAAATAGAATAACATACTGTAAAAGCTTTGCAAGTAGCTTGTAAATATTAGCTATTTTTCTTTACTGTTCTGACAAGGACAGGATGGTGTCCTGGAGAGAGTAGTGGATCTATAATTGGGAAACCTGCCTTTGAAACCCAACTCTGTTATATGCTACTTGGATGACTTTGGACAAGTCACTCAAACTCCTCTAGGCCTTAGTGTCCCCACCTATAAAAATGAGAGATCTCCCTGCTCTAATAGTCCATTGTTCTCATACTGTCCAAGAAACACACATTTGACTACTCTAGCCCAAAATTGTGTAGGGTGGGCCCAAAACAAGAGGACAGTTTGCTGTTTTTCAAAGTAGGCAGGAGATAATAAGTGGGGGAGATGAGGGTGAGAGGAATAGATAAGGGTTCTCAGATCTCCTATCACTTCTCCCTTGGGGTGTGGCAGGATCAGCCCTCAGTCCTGGGGGCCCTGAAGCCCTCCACAAGCAGATATCTCAGCCAACTCAATTCCCAGCCCTTCAAAATCACCTCTCTCCTCATGCTAGGGGAGGAGGTTGTCTCCACTCAAGCCAAACCAAGGGCCAACTCCTTCTGCCACACCTAAGGGAAATGAAATTTCCAGCCTGAGCCACACTCCAGAGGCCACTGGCCAAAGTATGGGTCCAAGCTGGAGTGTGCAAAAGAGGTTTCATACACACACACACACACACACACACACACACACACACACACACACACACACACATACACACACATTTTCTCTTTTTTCTCTCTCTCCCCTCTCTTTCTCTCCCTAACTTTCTTCTCCTTCCCTCTTCCTCTGTCTCATCCCTCTCTCTTGCCCCTTCTTTCTCTTTCTCATCCCTCCTTCCTCTCTCTCCTCCCTTCCTGTGTCCTGTCTGTCTCTGTCTTTGTCTCTGTCCCCCCACCACCACCAACATGAGGAAACAGACCCATGGCTAACTGCTACACCAGAAAGATCCCATCCTCTAACAAGGCAGGCTCTGACCTTCCCTGAGAAAGGAAGGGGACTGAGCTCAAAAGTGACAGGCAGAACAGATGTGTCCTAGAGTCAGCTCTGACACTGACCCACCATGAACTCTCGTAAGTCCCTTCCCCTTTAGAGCCTCAGTTGAAACTTTCAACGGGTGTCTAATCCAGCCTTTACCTGACCAAGCTCACCCCATTGTCAACAAGGAAACACAAGGTCAGCCTGAATAGACAGCTTAGAAAACAAAACATCATGGTAGTGCTGGGAGGACCTCAGAATGTAGAACTGGTTCCATTACAAATTACCTGGGCCTCCTTAATGTAGCAGGTAATTGTTTTAGGCTTTCATAACTGATTTACCATCCCACTCACCACATCAATTCTTCCAAACTTTTTTATCCCTCCTCAAATCTTCCATAGCTCCCTTTCCTCCATCCTCTCACATAAGTACCTAGTTTCATATTTCACAAGAATAAAACAGAGGCCGTTCACCCAGAATTCCCTCTTGTCCCCTTGTCCTCTCAACCCCATCTCACATCACTAAAACACCTTCTGAAATTTTCTCCTCCTTCAACCCTATCTCAGGAGAAGGGATGGCCCCTCTCTTTTTTAAGGCAAATGGCCCCTCTCCTTTTTAAGGCAAACCCTTCTTAGATAAAGGATCCCATTTCATCCCATCTTCTCCAGCCATTACTCCTTCTATCATCCCTGCTTTCTTGCTTATCTTCAATCTCTCCACATCTATGGCTGTTTCCCTCCTCCCAACAAACCTGCTCATGCTTCTCTCCATCCTTAAAAACTCTTACCTGATCCACCCCATCCTTGCTAGCTATCATCCCACATTTCTTCTGCCTTTTATGGCTAAACTCTTTGAGAAGATTGCAGACAATCAATGCCTCCCTTTTCTGAACCTTCATTTGGGTCATACCCCCTAACCTTGGATGCCCACAAAGGCTCCGTCCTGGGTCTTCTCTTCTCCTTCTAGACTATTTTTGCTTGGTGATCTCATTAGCTCCCATGGTTTCAATTATCATCTCTATGTGGATGACTCAGATTTATTTGTCCAGCCCTAACCTCACATCTTCAGCTTCCTCTTGGACTTCTCTAACTAGATGTCCCATAGACATCTAAAGACAATATGTCCAAAACTGAATTAATTATCTTTCCCCCTTAAACTCTTCCCTCTTCCTTTTGCTGTCCAGGGCACCACCCTCATCCTAGTCACCCAGGCTCTCATCCCATGAGTCATCCTCCAGTCCTCACTCTCCCATTCCCCCATATCCATTCAGTTACCAAGTTCTGTCATTTCTACTTTTATATCATCTTTCCTGTGACACAGCCCACCCTGGTGCAGGCCCTCATCACCTTACACGCAGACTATAGTAATAGCTACTGGGGATCAGTTTGCCTCCAGGTTCTCCCCACTGTGAAACTGATCTTCCTAAAATGTAAGTCTGACCCCATCAATACTACGACACTCAGTGAACACCATTGGTTCCCTATTGTCTTAAGAATCAAAAACAAAATCCTTCCTTCCTATCTGTCCAATCTCCTTACCCCCTCCCCAGCTCCACCAAGTATAATACAGTCTAGTAATATCAGAATCCTACCTATTCCTAGCATAAGATCCCCCATCTCCAGACTCCAAGGATTTTCCCTGGCTGTGCCTCATGCTTGGAACTCTCTCCCTCCTTAACTACACCTCCTACCTTCCCTGGCTTCCTTTAAGTCTCAAATAACCTTCCACCAGAAGCCTTTCTGAATCTTAGTGCCTTTCTTCTGAGTCTACCCCACTTATCCTGTTTATATCTTGTTTGTACACAGTTGTTTGGGTGCTATCTCCACATCTACCAAATCAGGTGGTCCTATATCAAGCCTCACCATCCTTGGATTTTCTGCAGCATCTGATACGGATGATCAACCTTTAGCTCTTCCTTGACTCTCGCCTGGTCCTCCTCCTCCCTCTTTCTAACCCATCTTCAGCCTCCTTTGCTGGTTCATTATCCATGTCACTCCTACTAACTATGGGTGTTCTGTAAGGTTTTGTCCTGGAGTCTTCTCATCAGCTCCTGATGATTCAGTTACCATCTCTTGTCTATTTCCCTTGTCTTTAGGCTATGATGCAACATGAGATTGTGGGAGGGGATTCGTCCCTGTTACCCCCATTTTTCCCCTTCTCCACTCCACACATACACACACACACACACACACACACACACACACACAGAGGAAACAGTGACTGGCAGCAATTCATACTTGCCAGGTGATCTGAGGTTCCTTCTGATTTTCCTTTCCTGAGCCCAAGCATCAAATGCAAGAACTGAAAATGAACTTCTCATGACTTGTGGCTTACCTTACCTTGAGCAAACCCAAGGCCAAGATTCCCCAAGTTCACTAATTTCCAAGTGATAGAGAGCTCCTCAGGTGAACTAATCAGGCACCTGCCTCCTCAACCAGATATTTCTGGGAAAAGGCAGAGGACCCCTCCCAGAGGCATGCCCTGACACCAAAGGGCACACCATTCAGGGCAAGAGAACTGGACCTTGTCAACAAGGCTACAGCCTGAAGTAGTTAGGGCAGTGCAGGTCTAGGTTAAAGGAGGGCACTTACTTGATGGCCCCAAAGTGTATTTACCTTCAGAGCAATGAACACCTTGAAGGCTTGTCTTTCCATACCTGTTCATGGGTTCCTATGAGTGCTTCACCTCTTATTCAGTCCCCCTCAAGGTGAAATAAAGGCAGCACTGTGCCCAGCACCCATATTTAGTGCTGAAAATATGTTATGCACTTTTGGGGAAACCTAAATATATTGTGGTGGTTTGCCCAGGACAAAACTTTGTGGGGGGACAACAAACTAGAGAGAGAAATTGGCCCTCAAGATGAGGCCAAGTCCAGCATCCTTAGGAGACCCTAGGCCTTTGATCATGGGGTGATACTGGGAATATGCCAGCTAAACAGTTAGAATTGTTGGAGACAACTAGAGTAAAGACAGATGGAGTCAGGGAGAGAGTCAAATATGGACTCCCTTGCCCCCACCACTTTGCATGCTGGGGTGTAGCCTTAGAGGGGCAGTGGGATATGCTTTCTTTTCAAAAAGCCACTGGAGTCTCAGTTTATATGACAGCTCCTGAACAAGGGTCTATTGTGGCAGCTGTCATGGAGCTGGTGGGAGACGAAGCCAGGGAGCACTGGGAAGGGAGGGAGAGTCTCTAAAAATGAACAAGAAAGGTCTACCCAGACAAGAGAAGTGGAATTGTATGGACCAATCAACACACCTGTGGAGGATTTCAGCAGCCAGTCCTAAATCACCCTGGATGCATTTTAAACCTTACACATCGCAGAGTTGTATATTAGGACATAGTCCTATGGGCTATAGACTCCTCCAACTATTTGGAGTTTCTTCCATTACTAAAATCCTATGACTCTAAGTGTATTGCTTCAAGGTCAATAAACAGCAAAGTTGGGATCTGAATTCAGATCCTCTGACCTGGTTCAGATCCATGCTCTGATGCAAATTAGTCATGTGACTTTGAGCAAGTCATGTCACCTCTATGTGCCTCAGTTTCCCCTTCTGTGAATTCAGAATGATAATTCTTGAATTGCTTCCTTCGCAGGACTGTGGTGAGAAGAGTGATTTGTAACCTTACTGTGCTAAAGAAATGGTCCTTCCTATTTTTTCCTACCCTACTTCTGCCCCAACAGCTGTTTGGAGAGAAGGAAGTCAAGGAGATTGACTGGACAAGAAACAGAAATCACAGAATTCTGAAAGAGAAAAGACCTCAGCAGCTACTAGGCCCACTCCAAACCCTCCAGGAACCCTCTCTGCAACATCCCTGAGCAAATGATCATCCCATCTCTGCCTGGTGCTCTCCATGGCTGGGGAACCCATTGTTAGATAGCTCTGATGGTCCCAGGTTTTCCCTATATGTTTCCATCACTCCTGGCTCTGCTTCTTGGAACAAGGACAAATCTAACCCTTCTCCTAACCTTTACAGTGAACAAATAGAGCCATAGAACCTGAAAGGGGAAGGGACCTTGGAAAAAATCTGGTCCAACCTGACCTTCAAGAGGAAAACCATCTTTGACAGGAAGACAAGAGGTCTCCATCTTCTCCCTGATAGCTCTCCCAACCGTCCAAAGCATTCCCTTCTTCCCATCTTCCCCAGAACAAAGATAGCACTGACCAGCCACAGGCACTCTGTAAAACTTTTATTTAGAAATCTTATTCCCCAATATATTCTTCATACACATATGCTTGCGTGTGCACACACACGCATACACACACACACTCACACACACACAAGTGCAAGCACACTCGTCACCACCAAAAGGCCTTTTCTCTCCCAGAGTAGCACTCCCCAGTGCTCGCCTTGGTGGTCCTCCAAGGCAACAGTACCAAGGGTGATTACTCCCTCTCTGCAAGAGAATGCAGAGACCAGTCAAAATCATCCCCTACAGTACATGGACCCAAGGAGCTAGCCCTGGGGAAATGTGGGGAAGCCATGTACGTACACAGACATAGGACAGGGACCAGAGGAAATCCGGGTTCCCAGGGGGTCAGGTACCATTGAAATCACGAGTACGACTAGACCCACTCCCAAAACTTGAGACTAAATGTAGCCGATGGGCTATAGCCACTGGCTTTTGTCTCATTTGGAGAAATTTGCAAAGATTGTACCATCATGTCATTCAGCTACACACACATATACACAGAAAAAGGGAAAATATGAGTGAAAAAATAGGCAATTTCCCCAAACTGTCACATTGGCCTAAATGTTCTCAGAATGTTTTCTTTCATAACATTTTTTCTCATCATCCTTAGAATGTTAGTTCTGCTGACATTTTTGTATTCTTAGTTACTCTCCCCCAATAGAATTTAAGTTCCTTGAGGACAGGCACTGGTTTGGATTTTTGTTGTTGTTTGTATCCCCAGAAGCTGACACAGTGCCAGACATACAGTAGGTGAATGCTTTTTGAGTGGAATTGAATTGTTCTCCTATTTGATTTAGTTTTATTCTTAGAATTTTCTCATTTCTTTCGGGGGAAAGGAAAAACCAAATGATTTTTGAGTCTCTGCTAAAGCCTTGGCCACCTTCCCACACTGGATCAAGTTAGGTTGATCCTGTGATATGACCTATTCTCATGCTCTCTCCCCCAAACCTGATTCATTCTCTGGAAACCCTCTTTCCCTTCCCACTCCTCTTCCCACACAGAGACACATACCTCAGCCTAAAAGAGCAAAGATGTCCAAGTCTATCTGTTGACCAACATCTAATGGCATCAATTATCCAGAGAGTTCAGGAAGAAATAATTCAAGGTCTAAATTATCTGCATAATGTTCATGTATGGAGAGCAAGAGAGAGTTCATTGTTACCCAGAGAGCTTAAGCTACAGCAAAAGCCAATGCGTATGTGTCTGGGGTGGAAAAAACTCATCTTCAGGAGGGATGCTCATGGTAACACCACCTCCCAGGCTTTAATCTTCCCCATAAGTTTTCACATACATAGCCTCCAATGAGCCTCATGACTTCCCTAGGAGGCAGATGAGATTCTGATCCTACCCCATTTGTCACACTGGAGAATTGAGGCCCAGAAAGGAGAAGCAACTTGCCAAAAGTCACACAGCAACTCAGAAGGGAAGTATGGACTAGAACCCAGGTCCACAGCTATCTGCATGGTTCCAGTTTACCAAGGTCTCTTGCTCTTACTGGGAAACTTAAGTGTCTCCCACTCCAATTTTTGCTGGCCAACCTATCTTGTTGAAGCTGGGCACCAAGCCCCAAGCTACTCTAGATTTCACATGGTTTCCATGGTGGCTTTGAGTTTGAAAACAGGAGCCCACCAGGAAGGAGGGCATAAGGTATTAAGTACAAGGCATAGAAAATTGAAGCCCCAGGAGAGACTGGAGCCATGTTTCCACCTTCCAACTGACACATGACCATGGACAAAAAGTTTCTTCATCTGTAAAATGGAGACTATTTGATAGCAAAGGATCAACCAAACCTTGGAGGTTGTAAAATGGAAATGATCAAGATGAGTCATCAGAGCTCAGAGCAGAGTAGGTACAGAAACACTGAGAAACCCTCAGTGCCTCCTACCAAGTCAGGCTATTGCTACCTGCCCCACCCCACAAAAAGGGGGTGCCTCTTTTCAGGCACAGGCCAAAACCCTCATGCCATCAAAGCCAGGCACTGCTGGACCATGGACAGGTAATCTACTCAGCTCCCTGCACACAGCTGTACCTCAATGCCTGCTGTCAGAGAGCAGGTAAAGTGTCATGATGTGGCCAGGGTTCAAGGACCCTGACTGGTCCTGCTACAGAGGGATGGTCAGGCTTTCAGACAGCACCAAGCAGTCAGTCACTATTTGAAAAAGAAGCCTCCAGTGAGAGACACAGAAGGGGAACTGGAGTTTTCTTACAAATACTGGGGGCCTCTTTCTCCAGCACAGCTATAGGCAGACCTCACTTTATGAAACCTGATGTCCAACCCTTCAATCTTACATGAAACAAATTAAGAAATGATGTTTCACTTTACAAAAAGAATTCTTCACTTTACAAAAGAGGTCACCTTAAGAGTCCTTTAAAGCAGAATTTGATGTCCAAAACTTCCATTTACATGTGACTTTCTCAGGAGTATGCCTGCCACATAAAGTGAGGTGCCGGAGACTCAAAAGCTATTTGTAGAGTTTGTTGTCTTGCCTTCAAACCAGGTCAGGTGTCAGCTCATTCAGGTGAGCCCCCATCCATTCCCAGGCCAATCTATACTTATAGGACACCCATGCAGTCGGAGTCTGTAAGGGCACTGAACACAGAGCGTAGACTCTTCAGGTTCAGCTCCGCATTATACATGCCCAGGTTCCCCAAGTTTCATCACCAATCAGCACAGGAGCCTGGGATTAGAGAAGAGCATAGCTGAAAAGACCTTTAGAGGTTACCAAAGCTAATGCCCCCAATAGAGATCTGCCCAGTGTCACAGGGCTTGTGAGCTGAGAGCAGACTCTGGGAAGGAGTCCTCCCAGTCAGTCCCATCTGAGGAGGGTCTGAGGCCCAGATTGGGGAAAGAACTCACCCAAGGCCACACAGTAAGTTAGTAACAGTTATGTCAAGGATTCAGGTCTCCTGCATCCCAGTCAAGAGTCCTCAGTTCCCTCCTACAGTGGCTAGAGCCAAAAAGCTAGCATCCAGTAATGAGAGGAGCCATCAGCTTCATTCCCAAACCAAGAAAATGCTTTTTTCTCCAGGGTCTTGGATTATCCATGCCTTCACTGGGGAAGGCATTGGTGGCTGTGCATAAATTGTGATAATGCCATCCATGAGTGTTCTGATGACAACTGGCCCTCAAAGCTGCTCTCAACTCTGGGAACAAAGGACCAGGGGTGATCACTTAGCAGCTGCAGACTGTGGTGGTAGGAGGACCAGGGCAGAGTGGGACAGAGCACTGGGTACCTTTCCTTCCATAGGAGGGCTCCGAAGCTCCCACATGGAAAGTGCTGACTTTCCACTCTTCCCACAATGCCTCCAGCCCTCAAGTGACCACCAGTGGGCAGAGCCATGGAGTCCAGGAGCCTGGGTGACTGGGGTTTAGGCCATCCCAAAGGCCAAAGTCTGAAACAGCACAATTCAGTGTTATGGGAAAGGAAAGGCATAGGGAGAGTTCTTGGGGCCTTAGACTTGGTTCTGGAGATCAGATGGTGGGGTTGGGCTGGAAGGTGTCCAGAGGTTCACAGAAGTACAGGAGAGTGAGGGAGAGCTGGGTCTTCTTCCTTATACACTATAAACCACGCTGTGTCCACAGAGATGCCAACTCCAGGGCCACAGGGGGCAAAGTCCAAGGATCCGGGAGGGAGAGAGTCACCAAAGACATCACTTCAACCTCAGACCATACACATACAATTCCCATGACATGTGACATACATGATGAGCCAGGCCCAAGAAAGGTCATCCCCCCAGCTTCCAGGCCAGTCTTTTCCTAGCCTCTAGAATGACCATTTCCCCCATTCCCAATATCCTGCTCCATCTACTGTCCCTATCCTGCACCCAAAGTCTGCACCATCCCAGCCACACAGAGGGCTGCCCTTTGGCATGACCCATCACCGTGGGCCAGTGCCATCGGCAGGCAATAGAGCAGGGTGAAGGCTTCGAGCTGGGTGCTTCGGCTCTGAATCCTCAGTGTAGCTGTCAGGGCTGGCAGCGCCATCCAGAGAGCTGCCACAGCTGGAGTTGGGCGAGAGAGCATCGTGGAGGAGATCATCAGTAGCTGGCCCAGCCCCGGGTCCCGTCCCGGCTCCTCCGCTGCCAGCTCCCCCAGTCCCCGCGGGGTCCTTGGACACACGACCCCGCTGGCTACCTTCCTCCTCTTGGTCATTGAGGAGTTTGGCTAAGAAGTTGATATATTTCATAGCCAGACGAAGTATCTCGTTTTTGCTGAGCTTCTTATCTGGAGGATGGGTGGGGATAAGTTTTCGGAGCTCAGCGAAAGCTCCATTAACGTTTTGCTGCCTCCACCGCTCCCTACTATTGGTGAAGATGCGCCGGACGACCTTGGTGTGGGGACCTGGTAGGTAGCACAATGAAGGAGGGAACATAGCCAGTCAGTCCTCACCACTCTCCCTCCCCCGTAGCTCTCCCACCCACCCCACCCCCTACAGACTTCTAGCGCTGGAAGGGATGGAAAGTGCAATGAACTTCGAGTCAGGAAAATAAAAGTTCGAATTCTGCCTTAGACACTTTACTGTGTGACCTTGGGCAAGTCACTTAATAAGAATAGCAGTTTATAATTTAATATAATTTATATATTATAATAGCAGTTTATAACATATTTACATATTATAAGAATAGCAGGATATTTCTATAGCAGTTTGCAAAGTGAATATTATCTCAGTCCTGTGAGCTAGGTGCTATTTTATCCCCATTTTACTAAGGAGAAAACTGAAGCTGAGAAGTTAAGTGATTTTGCTTAGGATCACAGTTAATAAGTGTCTGAGGCAGGATTTGAACCCTTTCTTTTTTCCTGACTCCAAAGTCAGTGAGCTATCCACTGCTCAACCTCACACATAACCTCTCTGACTCTCATTTTCTTTACATAGAAAATAAAGTAAGTGGGGTAGATCAGAAGCTCTCTAATCCTCCCAGAGTAGGCTGATCCATAGCTGTGTTGGTGCCTAAAATCACACAAAGCCACTGAGCATCACAAAAAGGGTCCACGGACTTTCCTTCTCTCCACTTTATTGTTTCTGCCTCTCCCTCAGTTCTTTCTGTATGTTACTGTGGCTCCAGGCTTTTGTATATTTATCTCTCTACTTTTTCTCTTTGTCTCTGTCTGTGTGTGTGTGTCTGTCGTTCTGTCTACCTATCTGTATCCGTCTCTGTCTCTCTCTCAGTATCTTGGTCTTAGTTTCTAGCTCCATCTCTGTATGTTCTCTCTTTGTCTCTCATTTTCTCTGTCTCCTTGTCTCTGCCTCTGTCTCTCTGTCTCTATCTGTCTCTCTCTGTCTCTCTGTCTCTCTGTGTGTGTCTCTCTCTGTCTCTGTCTCTCTGTCTCTCTTGGCGTGTCTCTGTCTGTCTGTGTCTGTGTCTGTCTGTCTGTCTGTCTGTCTGTCTCTCTCTCTCTCTCTCTCTTTCTCTCTCTCTCTCTCTCTTTCATAGTGGAAAGATCCCCTGGGATTTGAGTCCTGTCTCTGTCCCTTTGTATCAATGATCTGCCAAAGAAGAAGGATCTCTGAGGGGTCTCTCCACTCTGATGTTCCCAGGTCTCTTCCTGATCTGAAAGTCATTGTTTTGTGTTCTAAAGTCTCTACTAGATGGTCTATTTATTTTCATCTAGGATTCTTCCCAACTCTGGGATTCACTGTTCTAAGTTCTCTCCAAGTTCTTGATCATTCTAGAGCATTCAATCCTGGAATTTCGAATTGAGAGTTAGAAGGAACCTTAAAGGTCATTCAGTCCAACCTCTTCATTTTATAGATGAGGAAACAGAAGCCCACAGAAGCCATGACTTGTCTAAAGTCACACATGCAGTGTATTATGTTTTGGTTTGTTATATGATTTCTCCCATTCATTTTAGTTCTTCTACACAGCATGAGTATAGTGAAAATGTATTCAATAGGAATGTATGTGTAGATCCTATATAGAATTGTATGCTGTCTCAGGGAGGGAGGGGGGAAGTGGGGGGTAGCTAGGGGGAAAAAAAAATCTAAGTTTTATGGTAGTGATTGTAGAACAATAAAAATATATAAAATTATTAAAAAAAATAAAGTCACACGTAGTATCGGGGAAGGCTACTTCAAAGTCCTCCAAACTCTGACATCTTACATTCTAAGGTCCCTTTCAGTTCTGACATTCTATGCTCTGCAGTCCCTTCTAGGTCTGACACTCCCTTTCCAGAGTCCCTTCTAGATCTCTCTAGTCTCATCCCCTCTGTGGGAAAACAAATTTTCTGGTGAATGAAATACTGCCCCAGGGAGTGAGACCAGCACACCAAGACCCCTGAGGGACTCCCCCAAAACTCTTCCTCTGTGGGTCAAGTGGGCTTCCTGCTCTCTGAGGACCAGGACAGAAAAACACAGCACAGCTGCTAGGCTGTCCCTAGAAGGAAATGGAAGTTGTTCCCAGGGCGTCAGACCTCTGGATAGGACAGTTCCACCTTGGCTGGGAAATGGGAACCCAATGCCAGCTGAGACAGCCATGTTCTCCACCTTTCAGTCTACCCTAACATTGATTTCTATGCAAACACAAACACATACGCACGCGCACACACACACACACACACACACACACACACACACACACACATCTTTCTTTTCACTCCCCAGGTCCTCAGAGAAAGAAGAGATGCTGGAGTCTTGAAATCAAAGACTTAGCTTCATTAACTGTGCCTGATCTAAAGTCCACATTTCTCTCAGAACTGCTTAACAGGGTACTGCACACAGTAGGGAATTTCAGAAATGTCTATTGTGTTGACCTAAATAGAACTGAATAACAATTTCCTCATTTTTTACAGAGAGAGGCACTAAGACTCACTGAGGAAAACTATTTGCCCATGGTTACAACGCTAGTTAAATTATAATGTCTTCTCCTTTCATCCCTTTCCCTCTTTTGCCTCTCTATTCTCTCTCCCCACTTTCCTATCTGTTCTTTTTCTGTTTTCTCTCCAATGTCCTCATTTTTTCCTGCTTCTCTATTTCTATATCTCTGCCTCTCTGTTTCTCTTAGTCTCTCTGAGGGGAGTGTGGGACTAACTGGAAGAGTTGGCACAAAGTAGGATGTTTGATGAGTTAAATGGGTGTTTTCTACCCCCTTCAAATGTTATTTCCCCCAGGTCCACCAGTCAGCATGACTCTCTGGTTCCACAGCAACCTAGACTGCCTGTAAACACTTCTGAAAACCCAACTTGTCATTCACACACCTACAATGGTTACCCTCTCCTCCCTGAGCCATGGCCCACCAGGCAATGTCTAAAATCCTGAGCCTGGTATTCAAGGCCCTCCCTAACCTGGCCCCTACCTACTCCTCCAGTCTAATTACAAACTACCAAAGGCCTCTCTATGTCACTACCCTCTGGCCACACCGGACCCCTCACAGGCTCCAAGCATCCCTAAACTATTCCGCCAACCATAGAGTCTTAGGTCTCAATCCCAGCCTTCCTCCCAGGGCTCTTTCCACTAGTCCAAATACATGGTGTTTGGCAGAACAATGTCACTTTCAACTTCACAACAGCCCCAGGGGAGACTGAAAGTACAATCTCTCCCAACTAACAAAAAGACTGAAAATTAAACTGGGCTTGAAGGAATCTCCTCTTCATCACTCTGCTCCCCACCCTAAGAAAGCTATGGGCTAGCGCAGAATGATCCATTCCCAAGGGATCCCCGATGGTGTTGGGGGCAGGTGGAAAGGCACAAAAGAATGGATTTGCTCACTTAATCCTGCTAAATTACAAGTCAGTCTTGAGAGCAAAGATTTCCTTCCCTTCCAGTTGTCTCAGTTAAACTGTGTATCTCCACCAGATGTATACATAGAAAGCCTTCATAAATGTCTGCTTAATTGTATTTAATTCAGCAATTTTCAGCAAGGATGATTTGACTTCAAACTGTCTCCCCCTTTCCTACCAGCATGGTCATGGGACCTACCTTCACTTTAACTATTTCATACATCCTCACTTAGGGCAGAATGATTATCACAGAAACTTCAGAAGTAATGAGGTTGCTTAAAGGATGAAATGCTGAGTTTGGCATCAGAAAGCTATGAGTTCAAATGTTCCCTCAAGGTTACCCATTGCCTGAGTCTGGGCAAGTTATTAAAGGTCATTCAGCCTCAGTTTCTTCATCTGTAAAATGGGGGAAATAATACCACCTACCTCAAATTATGATTGTGAGAATCAAATGAAATGATACAAGTAAGATAATATAAGTCCAGGTAAGGCTAAACATGCTATATAAGTGCCAGCTGTTACTTTGTAACAGTGAGATGGAGGAGGAAACATCATACTTCTCCAGGGTTTGGGTAACTTCCTTATAACCAGGGCAGTTATGAGGTAGAGAGTTGGAGGAGTATTATCCTCATTTTTCAGAGGAAGAGTAGTTCAGTGACTCAGCCAAAGTCACTCAGCCAGTAAGAATGAGAGTCAGGATTACTAACAACAACATTAATAGCAATGAGTGTTTATATAGTGTTTTAAAGAGCAGAGGAGAGGAGAGGAGAGGAGAGGAGAGGAGGGGAGGGGAGGGGAGAGGAGGGGAGGGGAGGGGAGAGGAGGGGAGGGGAGGGGAGAGGAGAGGAGAGGAGAGGAGGGGAGAGGAGGGGAGGAGAGAAGAGGAGGAGAGGGGATGGCAAGGAAGAGGACGGGAGGAGAGGGCAGGGGAGAGGAGGGGACGGAAGAGGGGAGGGGAGGGGAGGAGGGAAAGGGAGGGGATAGGGAAAGGGAGAGGGGAGGGGAGGAGGGGGAAGGAGGGGAAGGGGGAGGGGAGGAGAAGAGAAGAGAGGAGAGGAGGGGAGGAGAGGGGAGGGGAGGGGAGAGGAGAAAAGAGAGGTGAGACATAGTGAATAGACAGCAGACCTGGGATCAGGAAAACCTAGGTTCAAGCTCCTGACACATGCCGTTATGTGACACTGGGCAGTTTGCTCAGTGTCCCAAACCATTGCCTAAGACTTTAGGTTGCAGAGTAGGGGCAGTCTTCCTTGTTAGAGGGAGCATCTGTACCCAGCACTCTCTACATCAATGCATCAATGAAATATCTGGGGGGGGGGGGGGGGTATGTACATGTGTGTATACGTATGTATTTGTGAATATATGTAATTCTATGTATTTGTAGATATACATATGTACTGAATACAGAATATATGTATATGTATTGGAACTCAGAAAGCTTTGAACTCAGAAAGCTCTGAGTTCAAATGCTCCCTCAAACCTACCAATTGTCTGACTCTGGGCAAGTTATCAAGCTTGTATTAAGCTGTTATTGTATTCAACACTTTACATACATATATATTCTATATACAGCATCTGTGCATCTTTACCTGAATGTGTATATTTATGAATATGTATTATACATGTGTTATTTGGGGTGAGAGTGGTTCAGAGTTGAAATGGCATCAATTCCGGATTAACTACCCTTTTACGACTTTAGAGAATTGCCTGAGTGCTGAGAGATGAAGGGACTGCCCCGCCCCTCCTCCCCTCCCCCGCCCCCAGGGTAGCCTGCATTCTAGGTCTGAGGTAGTACTTGAACTCACATTTTCCTGGCTCCTAGATCAGCAGGACCTGCTCCCTGACTCTATCACTATAAACCAAATAGCTCCATAACTGTTGCGCTATTGAACTTTCCTGGGAGGGGTGCTGGGGGGTGGGAAGTCAGACTAAAGGGCCAGGCGGGGGTAGGAAGGGAGGACTGACTAACCATCATTGATCTCCACTTCGTAGGGTGAGGGTCTCCTCTTGACGCGATTGTTGCTGGTAAACACCGGGAAGGGGTCTGGCTCCCCGAAAAACCCGCTGTCAGGAGGAGAAGGAAAGGCAGGAGAAGCAGAGTCAGATAAATCAGCCTCCACCACCTTCTTGGTAGACGCAGGACCGTCACTCACTCCAGGCCGGGGCTGAGAGAACGTACGTACTAAAGTTTAGCCCAAAATGTCCCTTGTCTACCCCCCCCTCCACACACACACACACACACACTTCCTGTCTGGGACTTCTTCTTGATGAGTCGAGGGTCAGCAAGGTTCCCCAGGAAGTCCAGGGCCCTCTCCCAGCGAACCTGAGTCAGGAGAGGTAGGCAAGAAAGAAGACCCCCCACACACACACCGGAGGCGTGGGCCCCAGAGGGAGGTGGGGGCCGTCTATTAACTGTAGAGCCCCTAAAGGAAACAAGGCCCGGGCCCAGGCGGGAAGGGGATCAGGGCACCGCAGGGTTCTGTCAAAGAGCTCTGGCTACACAGTTTGGTAGGGTAGAAGAGAAAGAGGAGGAATAGGGCATCACACACAAGCACACAACCTCCCTCTATCCCCAACATTTTCTATCTGACGCTCCTCCAACACCGTAAGATGGACCGACCAGGAGAGGCGAGGGAGACCTTTTAGAATAGCAGACAGGTAAAGGAAATGCAACACGGACAGACAGAGGGATGGACATTATGAAACGGAACACAGACAGCGGCAAAGGCAAACAAGCCCTAATGAGTACAGATCAGTTGGAGGATCAAAGAGAAAGAGACGGACACAAAGAAACAGACACAGAGACACAAACAGAAACAGAGGGATAGACGTAGACAGAGAGACAGGGAAAAGGATACAGAGAAAAAAGGAGGAGAAAGGGAGATAGAGACATAGAGGAGAAGAGGGAGGGAAAGAGAGAGGGAAAAGAGGGTCCTAGGGTAGGATCTGAGAAAGGTCAGACACGAACTCAGAATGCACCGAAGCCAGGACAAGGACAGAAAGACAAACCGATCCCCTTTGCTTGCCTGTTCCCCCCCTCCCCGCCCCTACACGCACACCGCGTACATACACACAGACACATTCAAATCATACGGACATAATACACAGATCTGAACACAGAAGCACAAAAATGCTATACACTCCTTCCTAAAACAGTCATGATGGTAACAGGAGTCTGATCCCCCATAGGCAAGAGGCACACATGTTTCCGAAGACAGTAGTAACACATTTTCCCATGACCAACACAGGGTCAATCCCCGCTGACCTCGCTGAACTGTTTATCTCCTGGCTACCACCTCCATGCCCCACCCCCTCTTCAAAGACAAACCCATTCTGCAGCAGCCCGATCCCCATCCTCACATTCCGATCCTCCACCTCCACATTCCGGTCCTCCAAAAGCACATTCTAGACCTTATCCCCCATCCCGGTCTCCATCCCAATATCTAGTCCCCATTCCCAAGACGTTTCCCCATCTCCACATCTCGATTCCCTTTCTCACACCCCAGTCTACATCCCCCTAGCCGGGTCCCAATCTCCACATGCCAGTCCCTCAGTCCTCCCCTTTCCCGAGGCCGCCAACACAAACCTGCTGAGCGAGGCGAGCGGCTGCCCGAGGCCGTAGAGCATGGCCCTGCCCGCAGCGGCAGCGGCCGCCTGTCCCGGGAGCGCTGTGGGGCTCAGCTGCACCATGCGGCCGTCGCTGGGGGGCTCTACTGGGGCAGGCGCCGTGGCCGGGGCAGGAGCGGGTGGCCGACACAGCTCCGTGGTGGGTACCCTCTGGCGCGCCTCTGCGTCGCGGCCCTTTAAGTCCCGGGCACCGCCCCCCGGGCCGCGGCGGGGGGCCAACTCGATGACGGGGGGGTCGGGGGCCGGACGGCCGGTCTCCTTGGCAACGCCGTTGAGGAGGAGGAGGTGTGGGGGGGCCCGCGGAGGCTCCATGCGGGACTCGGACTCCGGCTCAGGCTCAGAGCCGCCCCCCCCTCCGCCGCTGCTGCTAGTCCTGGCTTCATCCCGAGGGGGGTCACTGGGGGGCAGCTCAGCTGGCTGCCGCTCCATCATCCTGCAGGGACACAGACAGACAAGCAGACACACGCGGACGGACAGACAGACGGACAGTCACACAGACGGACACGCAGCGCCCGCAGGCGGGGACAGGAAGCGTGGGGACCCGAGGAGGGGGAGGGGGCGGGGGACAGAGACGGGGAGGGGGAGACACACGTGGAGGGGGGGGAAGAAGAGACAACCAGAAGAAAAAGCGTTTTATTTATTATTTATTTAATGGAAGTGAAAGGAGAAGAGCGAAAGAGGGGGGGGGAAACGGAAAAGGATATTTCTCCCCAGAGCCGCTGTGTCCGGCCTGCGGCTCTGGAGGGGAAAAGGTAGATAGAGAGGCGCAGAAAAACGGGTACACAATCTCCTTTGCCCTCCCTCCTCTCTGTCCGCTTCCCTTACCCCGCTCCCCTCGTCCTCGATCCTCTCGCCCCCTCCCTGCTCCATTCTTCCTTCTCTTTCATTCTCCCCTCCTCCAATTCCCTAATCTCCCTTTCCCCTCTTTCTTCCTCTCCTCGCCAGGTCCCAGCTCTCCACCTTTTCCTGGGGCTTTGGGGACCTCGGGGTAACAGCTAGGAGGGAAAGAATTCTCCTCTCCTTAATCCCTCAGCTCAGTCCCTTTCCCTCCCGCGGATACCCCTTTCCCCATCCTTAGCCCGTACTCTCCTTCCCATCCAAAAACCCGGCCCCTGTGGAGGACAAGGTGAGGTGTTGGTAGGAACTGGGGCTTCTCAGCATCCCAGGCCCTAACAGATAACAGCGGCCGTGTCCATGCGGGCAAAGTGGAATGGGGAGAAATTATTTCCATTAATATAAGATTCCAACACACACCAGGTGAGAGAAAACTAATGCGGTTGAGAGAAATAAGAGAGAGGGGAGTAGGTCTACTTAGTTCCTTGTCTAATTTGTCTACATGGATCCTTTTCAGCTGATAGGGGCATTGATTCACAACTCGCTTCCTTAGTGTCCCTCCAGGCCTGCCTCATCATCACACAAATACAATTTTAAGGGCGCTTCAGCGACCAGAGCGCGTTCTGCGACAGGGTCCGAGATCTGTGAGCCCTTCTCTGCCCTCATCCTCCAGCTGATACTCGCCCCTGCCTCGTCATCCACCCACACAACACTGGGCTGCCTGAATCAGACCAAATCCTCTGGGGCACTCAGTGCCCGGCACTCGCACTGGGCAGGTACCACAGCCCCGTCACTGACCGAAACACTGTGCGTTCGAAGCGTGATTCCGAAAGACGCGAACAATGGCAAGGACCGGGTAGCATGAGTCAAAACGACCTCGAGATGGCGGCTAGTAACCGAGGGTCCTTGACAAGGACCTTAGAGATTGCCCCTGGGGCACAGAACCCCAAGCCCCGCCTCCCCGGGCTGCAGCGCAGAGGTGGCGCGGGTTGCAGGTAGGGGAGGACCTAGGCCTGAAGATACGAGCTCGGGGATTCGAACCAAGCGGGACCAGACTAGCACTGGAGACTGATAACGAAAGTCTAGGACAGGCTCTTGATCGGGACTCGGAGGCGAATTCCCTGGGCTCTGAGCCGCTCAGCCCTCTTCTTCCCTCTCCCAGTCACCCCCAACTCCTAAAGGGCTGGGAGGTAAAGTACACCGACGCCCCTGGGAAGGGAATGCTAACTGCGCGCAGGTGGGAGGGTTGAGGTGAGGAGGAATCCTCCAGGGGCACAGCTGTCAGGAGCTTCCCTAACCTATCTCTGAGGATACGGAATGCCCAGGGAAGGCCTCAAACCGGGCTGGCTCTCAGCTGCTGGACTTGTAGAGTTGAAAAAGCTCTGGGTTCGGATCCTAGCTCTGACCTTTGCTGACCGTAAGCCCTTGGATCAAGCCTCACGTCTGAGGCTCAGTCTGGTCTTTAAGAAAATGAGGGTAAGGTTCCTCGCACTGCCTCCCCACGGGAGGAGGATGGAGGAGGAGTGGGGAAAGTTCTGGCAACCTGAAGAGAAGGGGAGACAAATAGGAGCAGGGGCTCTCCCTAGGAATGAATTCGTGGATCGGATAATCCCTGGGGAAGAGAGCTGGGGGAAGAACGTGGTAATCTAAGGAAGGCTTATAGAGCCCGGCCATTGGGGGTGGCCGGAGACCTCTGGTTCTCAAAAGCTAGCGGCCCTAAGAAAGTCTACCCAGCTGAGCTCGGATCTGGCTCGGCCCTGCCCAGCCCCGCGCTGCCCTGCCAGTTCCAGCCCTGCCCTCCTCCGGCCCTGGGCCTGCCACACCAGCTGCAGACTGAGCCTGGCTGCCCGGCTTCTCTACGAGGGACTGGGGGCCTCTGCAAAATGGTCTCCAGGGCCACAACTCTTTCGAGGCTCGGGCTTTGACAGCTCCAGGTCAGAATGACTACCTAACTGCATTTAAACAGAAACTTTCATAAATAAACTTTCCCTAAACTGAATTTGTTGGATTTTATTCTGGAGAAAGTAAAACAAAAACATACAAACAAAAAACGAAAAAATAAAACAAAACAAAACAAAACGAAACGAAAAACTGGCATGTCCGGCAGAAACACTCGGCTTTGAAACACAGAAACACTCGACATTCGATGCTTGTCTCGGAGGCTTCCGGAGACAATGGTCAGCGTCTATTAGAACGCAAACATCCCCGATGGGCAGACGTAGGAGGAAGCAGCGGGGGCTAAGGACCCTCCTAGGCTAAAGGAGTCCATATGCTTGCTGGTCATCATCCAAGGGGGAGTGAGCTCAGCAGCCCCGGGCTCCCCGAGGCTATACAGGGGCCGAGGAGAGGGTTCCCTGGGCTCTCTCTCCTTCCAGACTAGCCTGAGCAGAGGCCTTCCCCTGGGCAGGGGTGAATGACCCAGTGGATCTCCCACCACTTTGACCGTATTAGCCGGACTCCAAGTCCAGAGCAGGGCTCTCTCAGGGAAGCTCAGGCTCTTGGCCCCTCGGCTCCGCCAGCTGCTTCCTCCCTCTCACCTCCCCCACCCCGGACAGTTTCCCCACCTCCTTTGCTTCTAGGGCCCCAAATGCCGGATGGTGGTCTGGTCCAGCTCCCTGGGCGGGCAAACGCGAGATGGAAGGGCTCTAATCTGAACAGTCGAGAAGGAAAAGCGCTTCCTGGTTTTTATTTTAAAGGGGACAATGAGGGGCGGAGTAGGGACAGTGGGAGTGAAGCACTAAATACCACGAGGGCTGCATGCACGGCGAGAAAAAGCCCCCACAACAATCATCTGAATGCCAATACAACGAATGATAATAATAATTATAATCCCTAAAGGGCTTTCCTCACAGCCATCCTCTGAGATGAGACGTTCACAGACATAGACCCCGTTTTACAGAAGAGGAAACTGAAGCCGGGTGGGAGAGAGCAATTTGATCCAATGGTCGTACAACTCCAAAGGTGCATTAGAGGCGAGCTTTAAACCAAGGCTCCAGGGCAGATCTACGATTCTTTCCATTTACACTTCCTTGGTGCTCCTCCTAAATGATACTCTAGCCATGAAGTCCCGAGGCCATTGTTTCCTAAGGACAGTAGTCTCTCCTGAACCGGGTTTAGCGTCAGAGACGTGGAATCAAATCCCAGCTCTGTCGCATTGCCTTTGTGACCCCAGCGGTTCGGTCTTTTCACCTCTTTCACCTCAGTTTCTTCATGTATAAAATGAAGGTTAAACTTGAAGATCTCTCTACATCTCTAATCTTTTCTGTGCCTTGGAGGGTCACAGATCCTGTTCTGCCACGGAGCCCTTGGAACTATCCTGGACACTTAGCATTTACTCAATGAACACTTGTTGAATGAATGACTTACTCCTTATGAGACCTTTGGCAATTATTGTCCCTTGTCTGGGTCTCAGTTTCCTCAGCTATAAAATGATGTGGACATGATGATCTCTATGGTTGAGCTTGTAAATATCGTCTCTTCCTCTCCCACCCTCAATAGAGGTCAATTTCTTAAGAAAGGAGCTGGGTTTTGCTCATTTTTCTTCACTCAAAAAAATTGTTTTGTTTTAGTGAACTGTGTAGTTTAGACTCTAGAAAATGTCTTCCTCCCAGGAGAGGTAAAAAAAAAAAAAAAGAATCCATTCCTATAGCCCTCACAACTGTCCCTTCAGGTAAGTGGGAAGGTATAATATAATCCCCTACCTCCACCTTCTACCTGATGGCTGGACCCACTAAAGGTCACAAAAATAGGCAGCATCAGAGCCAGATTCCAAACTATCCTTGCTGCTGCATTGGGCTCTATAGCATGGTCTAGCCACTGGCATAGACACCTACCACCCTCTGTCCCCTTCCCCAGTCTTGAGTAGCAGAGCACCCCTGAACTGTCAGGAAGGGACAGGACCCATCAACGATAAAAGCTGCCTGGGATTTTAACACCAAATACCCAAGAGGAGAAAGAGAAAAAAAAAACACACAATAAAGCCTCCAACCTTTGCCCAATGCCTAGAATATGGAAAATGGAGCAGTGAAACCCAAAGAATAACTGCCAAAAAAAAAAAAAAAAGCAGAGCAAAGCAGAGGCTCTTCTAGCACTAGCCTCCAGGGCTGGGTGTCCTAACATAGCCTTGACCCAAGAAGTCAGTTCTGGTGCCCTCAAGTTAAGCCATGCTTCAGAAATAATGATGAGTCTACCAAAATTTTGGAGACTGCAGTCCTGGGGACACTTTCTCTAATCCAGCAGCAATTCCAATTAAGTGAGAGTGCTATTTTCTCCTCACACCTCCCACAGACCTTTACCTAATTCTAGGCCATTGCTTTGAATTTATCTCACTTTCCCTCAATCAGGGTGATTTGTATGCTTGTCTCTCCCCCCCACCCCCTCCAGTCAATGGTGTAAGCTCCTTGAGGACAGGGCCTCCATTACATTTTTCTTTATAACTCCAGAGGCAGCACAGGAACTTAAGTGCTTAATAAACATTTCTTGAATTAGATTGTTTACAAAAGAATAAACTGAGGGAGCCTAAAGAAGGAAATGAATTGTACAAAGTCACACAGTGAATAAATACCGAAGACAGAAGCAAATCCTTCAAACCCTGTCCATCGTGACCTTCCTCATTAATCAGCACCAACCTCTTAAATCCTATACTTCTGCATGGTGGGTACCACCACCACCTAAGAGTCATACTCTTAGACTCCTTGACTTCTGATAAGATCTCCCTCAGTTTCCCCGTTCTCTAATCTTCCAAGGTGACAGTGCTCTCATGCTCAATTTACCTGCCATTTGATGTTTCATTGACTCAGTCTATTCCACAGTAGAAAGAAAGCTTTTTGACAACAAGGGTCCTTTGGCATTCTTTTAATTTTGTATCCCCATTGCCTAAGTCACTGTCAGCACTGAGAAAATGTCTGTTTAGTTTATCTGAATCCCAACCTCACTTCATACTAAGCTAGACCCTTGCTGATAACCAGTGTAATGCCCCCTCCCTCTTAAAATTGTTCTGTATAAATATTGTATTATATTGAATTGCATCGTCTTGTCTTCCTGAGTCGGGGAGAATTTCTTCTCCTCTCTTTTCTTTCCAGGGCCAGTAAGCCAAGTGGTCCTTAGCACTGTCCTCCGCAATCATCAACACTCCCACCTTGGGGCTGGGGGTTGCCCTCCTCCCCACGAGCTTCTCGATGTACTTTTAACGTCTGCCCCTCCCAACACGCCCGGAGACACACCGTCCCTTCCCCCTACTCCAGCTAAAAAGTCGTCAAACTCACCTGGGGCATATTTAAAGGGGCAGGCTCCTAGCTGTCGGTTTTCCACCTCTCCCCACTATGGGGGGCGGGCCGGTAGGAGGAAAGGACTAGCCGGGGTCCTCGGTCTCCACCTCCCTCTCTAGAAGGCAATGGCAGCGGCCTACTCCAGAACGGCCTGCCAAGAGAGAGGGCCGGTAGGTTCCAGGAAGGATCGGAAGAGGGAGAGGGAGAGAGAGAGGGAGAGAGAGAGAGAGAGAGAGAGAGAGAGAGAGAGAGAGAGAGAGAGAGAGAGAGAGAGAGAGAGAGAGGTCAGTCTCTCTGCCGATTATCCACGTGTCCCCCTCCAAGCCCCAGGGATCTGGACGGATATAGAAAACACGCCCCATAGAGCAAAATCCCGCTTCCAGGGCTAGGGCATATGGAAAGGAGTCCTTTGGAGTTACTGGGCACATGGACCCCACAAAAGTTTCCAGCCCTCACCAATCAGAAACAGGAGCACCTCCCACCCTAGTGACACCCCAACATGGACCGGCACAGGCTAGGAGTCTCAGGGTCTTCGGAGACCCAGAAGGCCGCGGGCCTAGTTGGGTCTGACCAGTGCCCTGTGCTGCCCTGGCCCAGCCCGCCTCCGAGGGGCGGATCCTTCTTTGTGTGTCCAGCTTCGAGAGCTGTCTGCCCAGTCTCAGGCTGTCCAAGGGGTACCCATTAGGAAGAGGCCCACGGGAAATCTTGCGGTAGCCCCTGAAGTCTGGAAGGTTGTGGCGGAGTTTAGGAACCATAGGACACATAAGGAAAACTAGATTCCCCCACACGCTGAAAAGGGTGCTGGAGGTCCGTAGCAGAGCCGGCACTGAAGCTGAGGCTGGGTTCTTCTTTGCCAGCCCGGTAAGGAGAGTGCAGAAGGATCCCCATAGTTTAATGGAATGGTTTAGGGTGGGATCGGGGCGAGAAACAGTCCGCCCTCGATTAACTGAAGTCAGACAGTAGCCTACAATTGGGGCTGGTGTTCGTCCAAAATCAAGCCAACTCGACTCGGGCTCCGGGAGATCCGAGGAAGGCTCCCTTACCTGGTAGGGCATTGACTGGGGTAGAATGGGCCTGAAAATCATTATTGGACTTTATTCTGCCCGCAGTTCCTAGGTGATGACTTAGGCAGGCATAATAACTCCCATTTATGGAGTGCCTTCAGATTTGCAAAGCGCTTTCCTTACAAAACAGGTCAATTTCCCGATACCTCCCCATCGCTCCCTAGCTCCTCCACTCCACCAGTTAGGAAAATTCCCACAACGAAAACCAAAAGAATCCCCCAATCTCGACGTGGAGAATCCCGCTTTGGAGGCAAGGGCGTCTCCTCCTACGGCGAGAAGTGGAGGGTTGGGCTGATGGAAACCATTGTCCGCATTATCTCGGGCAAAAAGGGCGGAGGGGAACCTAGCCTGGTGCTGAGAGATGAGGATCTTTAATTTTACTGTAGGCCTAAAGATGGCATTTCTATGGATCAGAATCTCAGGATAATAAAGAGGATCTTCTTCCCTACACCTGTGTAGGCACTGCCTTGCAGAAAATATCTGGATAATTTTCCGGGATTTTCCCAAGGAATTTATTTTCTCTGGCTCTGGATTCACAAGGAATATGGGGTAGGCTGGGGAAGGAAACTCTGCTCTCCCCTTCTAGCCCTCTGACTGTGCCTCAGGCTCACTCAGAATCGCCTCCAAGCTACGCCAAAGACCCCTCTCTAAGCTTGGTGTTGGTCCCGGCTACAGTCAGAGCCAGAGGCCCTGGAGGAAGCGGAGACTCCCTTCACTGCGGAAAAAAGAATCCGAGAGAACGATCTCTCCTCACAAAGCGCTTTGTTCCTGTCCAGACACTGGTCTAGGACCCCCCTCTCTGCACGCCCTTTGAGAGGATGATAAGGGAGGGGTGGAAACCAACGCATTCCCAAGCTTTCGTTTTTCTTCTAGAAATGAAAATCTTCTCCGAATTGGCAAAGAATTGGCGGCCTCTGCCAGGCAACCTAGACGCCGCTATCTCATGACCACCCTCCGAGACAGATGCGGATATTTCGATCGTGAGGCTCAGGCTACCGGGGCAAGCTTGAGGTGGGTTGGGATGAGGGTGAGTGGACGGGAATGGAGAAAGACTCTCTGGCCGAGGGGGTTTGTGCATTCCACTGGACCAGAGATACCCCAGGCCAGAGCTCCAGCCCAGCAGGCAAAAACGACCTGAGATGGAAAGCCCTGAAACTGACTAGACAAAGTAGGCTGGCCAGAGCCCAACAGAGTGAAAGGGCAGACCAGGCCCCATCAGGCCAGGCAGGGAGGGGATCCTGCTCGTCTGGGGAAGGTTGGTAGTGAAGCTTCCGCCAGGCTCCGAGAGTAGAAGGGACCGCAGGAGAGGGGAGGGAAGCAATCCTACCTGGCCCTGGTCCCCTTCTGTCAAATCTGCCCCGCCCCAGACCGAAGCCCAGAGCCCCCGCTACCCCCTCCGGAAAAAGACGAATACCAAGGTACTGCCCATCCACTGGGCGTCCGACACTCCGAGCTGCCATCGGTCCCCCAGGAAACCATGGTCAGGAATAAACCAGGAAGCCCTGCGAGGTGCCCTGGACCTCCCTGGCCTGGGCACACGAGCGCGCGCGCACCACACCACACACACACACACACACACACACACACACACACACACACACACACACACACACACACCAGCACACTGACAGACTTCTCAACCTAATTAGGAGAGAATGCCCCAGGTTCTAGCCTGGCCAAAACCCCGCACCCACGGTCTCCTACAGTACCCCAGATCAGCGTCTGAGAACACACACGGCCCAAGCTACACAGCCACACACGGACCCACAACCCGACGGCTCAGCTACACAGGCCAGAGTAAAGCCCAGGTGGTCACACGCACACACAACACGGCCCCAAGGTGGTGGCTACGAGAGGACCCGGCCCGGCTGCTATCCCGCACACGCAACCCCCGCACAGACCCACACTGCCACAATCTGGACGCACGCACACAACTAAGAAGAAGAAATAAACACCAACCACCGCCTTGCGCATTTCTGTATATTGCGTAAGAAAAAAGGGGAAGGAAGGAAGAGGGTCTGGGAGGCGGGGGCCCGGTTGATGGGGGCCGGGGTGGGGGTGGGGGACGCGGCGGTTAAAACACACACTCACACTATCGAAAGGAAGCTGGGAAAATAGCCCCGGTGCAGATTGAGGAATAGAAGGAGGAGGGGGAGGCCGTCGGCGTGGGGGTGTCCGGGGCTCCTTGTAGGAATAAAGGCACGGGTGGGCTACTCACCGTTCTGCGCGGCGGAGCCATTTTCCGGCCTATTCGAGGGTGCGCCCCCCTCCCTTGCCCGGCCTCCCTCCCCGCCCCCGCCCCCGCGAGCCGCGGCGCTGGTGGCTTTGCCACATCCACATTCGTTCTAATCCCACCTCACGTCCCCTTCCTACTTAGCATGGCGGGCGGAGCGGGCGGGCGGGCGGCCCATGTGCGCGGCCGAGATAAGGCGCCGCCGCGGGCCCGCCGGCCCCTGATAAGCTCCGCGGCCCATTACGGGCCGAATGATTCATTAGACTTTGGCAATTTCATCCAAGGGGAGCGGAAAATGATTGCAGGGCGGTGTGCGGGGTAGGGGAAAGACTGGGGAGGGGCCTGGGCCTTTCCAGAGACACCCGCGGCCGGCACTCACTGGACCCCACAGTCCAGGACTCTTCGTCCTCGACTCCCGCAGGGCTCTGCGACAGGTGGTGCCCAGAGGCCTGCGCCTCCACTAGCAACACCAGTTCTGCTCCCGTACCCACCCCGTTCTGAGTAAACACAGACCTGTTACTGCGTCCCTGGGGACAGTTTCTGAGCCCCAGTACATCTCTGGGACAGGGGGAAGGAGCAGCAGTAATTGGGTAGACAGTAATCAATGGATGGAGGACTGTGAGGGCAGGCCCTAACCTCACTTCCCCTTCTCTGAATTTCAGACCCTGGGCGAGATGTGGCGTGCATCCTGATTCTAAACCACAAGCCAGGAGTCCTAGGGCTTGGGGTAGCCAAAAGGTGGCGAAACCCGGCTGCTCAGACAGACCCGGGGACAGTGAGACAGAGACAAGGGCGACGGCAGGAGTGGTCTGCAAAGCAGGCAGTCAGGAAATGGCGATTCCAGGAAGAGACAAAGCCTCGAAGCCCACTCCCCCAGAAAATTCTCGGGAGGCTACCCCTTGTTTATTCTTGAAGAGGGACCGTTGGAGATATAGGCCCCCCAAGATGGGACAGGCCCAGGCTAAAGACAGAATCCTGGGGCCAAAAGGTAGTCTAGCTCAGCCTGCCATGGGTATCCACAAGGCAGAGGGGTCAGGTTCAGCAACACACTTGAGGCAGGAGACTTTTGGGGAGCTATAGCCGACAACGCTTCTTATTGCTGCAGTGGTTGATCTCAGTAACGGAGAGAGGTTGACCATCAGATACTGATTGGTTGGATCACTAGTTGTCAGATTGATGGTTAGGTGGGTTAGATTGAGGGGATAGTTTATTTTGCCACAGAAACACCTATCTACTAGTCAGGGTGGGCCTGAATTCTATGCTTGGTCCTGAGAGAGTCCACACAGACAAAAGTAGGGTTCCTTGAAGGCCTGCCTTTGCCCACAAATAGAGTTACAGTTGCTGAGCAGAGCAGTCAGACTGGTCAGTCCAGTCCAGTCCAGTCCAATCTAAACTTTTTAACCCCTTTTTGGGGTTTTCTTGGCAAATGATTCTCAGATCTATTGTCCATCCTTGACTTCTCTTCTAATCGCCAATCTCATGTCATATGAACTGCCTATTGGACATCTCAAATTCAACATGTCCAAGGCAAAACTCGTTATTTCCTCCCCCCAAAAAACTCCCCCTTTTCAAATTTCCCTATGAGTGGCACCACTGTCCTCCCAGCCACCCAGCCTCTTGCCTTAAATAAAATCTTTTGCTAAGTCTTAACATTTTTACCTTTACAACAGCTCTTGTATACGTGTCCTTCTCTCCACCCATATGGCTGCCAACCTAGTGTAGACCCTTATCGTATTTCACCTGGATCACTTCAATAGCTTACTGGCTGGTCTCCCCACTTCAAGTCCCTCCCCACTTTAGATCATCCTCCAATCAGCTGTCAAAGAAATCTTATTAAAGAAGTCTGACTGTATCACTCTCCTCAGAAAACTCCAGATTGAGAAAAGCTATTACCTGGAAGGCTGAATATGAATTCCCCTGGTTTTCTTTCAAAGTCCTTCACAGTTTCTCCTATTCTTACCTTTTCAGTCTTCTTACACATCACTCTTCTTCATATACTCCACGTTCCAGCAACACGGACTTTCTTATTATTCCTCAAATAATAACAATATATATGTATATACACACATATAGTATAATATATAGTATATATAGTATTATATATGTGTGTATACATGTGTGTGTGTGTGTATATATATATATATATATATATATATATATATATATATATATATATATATATACACACACACACATATATATTGCTTTTAAGGTTTGAAAAGCCTCTAAAATATAATCTCATTTAAGACTCACAACAGTTTGGGAGGTGGGTGCTATTATTATCTCCAATTTGTTGTGGAACACACTGAGGCAAAGTGAGGTTAAGTGACTTGCACAGGGTCACACAGAAATTATCTGAGGCAGGATTTGAACTCAGGTCTCCAGGACTAGACTCCAGGCCTAGTGCCACCTTGATCCCAACTCCAGTTCTCTGCATTTTAATGGACTGTTTTCCATGAGTGAAATGTTGATACTCCTGCTATCCCTCTCCTGGCTTCCCTGGATTTCATCAAGACTCATTTCAAGGATGGAATCAGTATGAGAGAGTAGGGAGAAGTAGTCCAGCTCCTCCAATGCAACTTTTTCACAAAGATCTAGAAAACACACCAAACTGAGTCCTGATGGAGAGATCCAAGAAAAATTATAGAGTCATTTTTCCAGCCCAGGTTAGCACAGACAGAGAAGTCTGCAGAACTGAGGATGGAGTCTGGCCCAAAACTTGCCATATGGGTCAGAATGCAGGAACAGAATGCATTTCGCAGCTTTGTTGTTCACTACCCAGTTCTGGGTCACAGATTCAGCATGCCTTGAGAAAGGGACCTATATCTAGGGGATAGGGGATATGGATAGCGGAAGCTAGTGGGCTCTAGGTATATACTGAGCAAAGAACTAATTCAGAAGTAAACAATAGTTGTGTGGCAATGGTCCCAGGAGCAAAGCAAAAACTCAAGGCCTTCAGCCAAGCTTCCCAGTTACCAGACAGTGGTTAAGCCCAGCAGTAATCTACTGGAACTTCCAACCAGGAGCAAGCCCATAGTCATGTTGTTCAGACAGAAAGCTGAAAGAGTCAAAAACTTGAAGTGTTTGAACTAGAAGAGCAGAGAGAAGTCTTTGCCCTAGATTATATCACTTTGGGAGCATTGAAAGCTTGCAAATCCTCAAGCTATGCTGTTCCTGAGATCCTGGAATCACACAATACTCAACACTCCCAAGAAAGCAGGAGAATGATTTAAGGGGACAAAAGCTTAGCGCTCTCTCTCTCTCTCTCTCTCTCTCTCTCTCTCTCTCTCTCTCTCTCTCTCTCTCTCTCACACACACACACACACACACACACACACACACACACACACACACACACACACACACTGCACAGAGCCTGGACCTAAAAAAAGTCTAAAGCCAAAAATATTTTAGAAGAATGGGCAAACTACAACAACAACAAAAGAAGTCCACAAAATAGAGGTATTGTGGTCATAGGGAAGACTCAAGACACACACTCAGAAGAAGAGATTTACTCCAAGACATCTATAAGCAAGGACTCAAAGAGGAGATAGAGAAGCAAATAAAGAAGAAGGAAAGAAAGAGTGATTATTGGAAACAAGTTTGAGGACTGGATGAAGGAAAGTAAAAAATTCTTTTTTAGAAAGTATTTTCTCTTTTTCCAATTATATGTAAAGACAATTTTTAACATTCATGTTTACAAGATTGTGAATTCTAAATTTTTCTCCCTCTCTCCCTTTTTCCCCTCTCCTTTTCCTCAAATGGTAAGCAATATATGTACTATCATGTAAAACATATTCTCATATCACTCTCAGTTACAAAAGAAGAAATAGATCAAAAGGAAAAAAAGAACATAAAATGAAAAAATGCTTTGATCTGCATTCAGAGTCTATCAGTTCTTTCTCTGAATGTCTATAGTATTTTCCATATGAGTAATTGTCTTGGATCACTGCATTCCTGAAAAGAGTTGAGTCATTCGTCATTGGTCATTGCGCAATGTTACTGTTACTGTCTACAGTGTTTTCCTGGTTCTGCTCACTTCACTTTGCATCAATTCATACAAATCTTTCCAGGTTTTTCTGAAATCTGTCTGCTCATCCTTTCTTACTGTACAATAGTATTTCATTACATTCATATACCACAACTTGTTCAACCATTCCCCAATTGATGGGACATCCCCTCGATTTTCAGTATTTTGCCATCACAGAAAGAGCTGCCATAAATATTTTTGTACATGTGTGTCTTTTCCCTTTTTTATGAGTTCTTTGGGATACAGACCTAGTGGTGGTATTGCTAGAAGAAGGATATGCACAGTTTATTTGTCCTTTGGACATGATTCCAAATTGCTCTTCAGAATGATTGGATCAGTTCACAACTCCACCAAGAATGCATTAGTGTTCCAATTTTCCCATATCCTTTATTATATTCCTCTTTTTTTTGTGAGGTGGTACCTCAGAGTTGTTTTAATTTGCATTTCTCCAATCAAAGTGATTTAGAGGACTTCTTCATATAACTATAGATAGCTTTGATTTCTTCATCTGAAAACTGCCTGTTCATAGCATCTGACCATTTATCAGTCAGGAAATGACTTGTATTTTTATAAATTTGATTCAGTTCTCCATATGTCTGAGAAATGAGGCCTTTATCAGAGATACTTGCTGCAAAGATTGTTTCCCAGAAAAGTGAAGAATTCTTGATGGGTGTCCTGGAAAACAGGTAGCACTGTCACCTTTTTTAAGTGCAAAGTGAAAAAATTTAGAGTGGAGTTGGGGGCAGAAGAACAAGAAGCAGATTTGGGACAGTCACTGTGGGGAATGAGACAAATAATCATCAGAGTATGTAATGAATGAGTCCTATACAAATGGAACAATAAGGACAGTTAAAATTCAGAGGCAACCTGCTGACTTAGTCTGATCTGAAGAGACTTCCTAAAGGAAACATTTGGATCTGTGCCTTTTGGCACGGGGCCGGGGGAGAAGGGTGTGGGGGGATGGGGGGAAGGTGGCACCTGGTATGGTGGCACACATCTGTAATCCAAGCAATCAGAGAGGCTGAGGCTAATGGATTTCATGAGCTCTTGAGTTCTGAATTGCAGTGGAACATGACAACTGAGTGTCTGAAAGTTAGAATTAACCAAATAGAAGTTAATTATTCCAAGAGATATCAAGAAATGCCAAAACAAAAAGAAAAGGCTAAAAAAAACACACACACACAAGAAAATGTAAGGTATTTCACCACAAAAATGGCTGATCTGGAAAATAGAGCAAGAGAATATTTAAGGATCATTGGACTACCTGAAAGTCGTGACCAAAAGAAAAAAAAAGAATTTAGATATCATATTTCAAGAAATAACCAAAAAATACTGCCCATATCTTTTAGAATCAGAAGTCAAAGTGGAAATTAGAAAGAACCCACTGGTCACTTCTTGAAAGAAACCCCCAAAATGAAAACTCTGGAAAATATTATAGCAAAACTCCAGAACTTCCAGGTCAAGGAAAAACTACTACAAGTAATCAAAAAGAAAAAGTTCAGACATCGAGGAGCCACAATCAAGATCACACATCATTTAGCAGCCATCACTAAAAAGAAATGGTGAGCTTGCAATGCAACAGTCTAAAAGGCAAAGGATATAGGATAGGAACAAAGAATAATTTACCCAGGAAAGCTGAGTATAATTCTATGGTGAAAAGTGAACCTTTAATAAAATAGAAGGTTTCTAAGCATTCCTGATTTAAAAAAAAAAAAAAAGACCAGAGCTCCATAGAAATTTTGAAGCACAAACACAGGACTCAAAAGAAACATAAAAAATAAAGAAAAGAACAATCATAAGGGACTAAACAAGGATAAATTACTTACATTCTAAAGAGGAGAGATATGCATGTGTCTGCTCTGAGGACAGAGAGGGAATCTAATTAGGCAAAAGACGTGAGAGTGGTTCTTATTATGTCTTAATGATCTTAAAACAAAAATGGAAGGAGAGGGAGAAGGGAGAGGAATGTGAAAGAAAATTATCTCACATTTTCGGGATGTTCAAGTAGAAATCTAAACAAGGATGAGGGGGAGTGGATGATACCTGAACCTCATTCTCATCTAAACTGGTTAAAGAAGGGAAGAATACACACACAGAGCTGAGTTCAGAAATACATTTTACTGGATAGGGAAATAGGAGAGAAAGAGAAGAGGAATTAGAGGGAAGATAGACAAAGGGAGGGATTACTCCCAAGCAAAACAAACCCCTGATAAGGATGTACAAAAACATTTATAGCTCTTTTGCATTGGCAAATAATTGGAAACTGAGGAAGCACTTATTAGCTGGGGAATGACTAAACAAGTTGTGGTATATAAACTTGATGGAATACTATGTTGCTTTAAGAAATGATAGAGAGTGCTTCAGAGAAATCTTGGAAGACTTGTTTAAAGTGATGCAGAATGGAGTGAGCAGAATCAGGGAAACAACTTATATAAAGACAGCAACATTGTAAAGTAAAATAACTTTGAAAGACTTGGGAACTCTTATCTGATAAGTATCAGTCAATATTCCAGAGGAATAATGATGAAACGTGCTACCCACTGCCTGATAAAGATGAAAGACTCAGTACAGAAGGAGATGGTTTTTTATACATGATCAATGTGAAAATTGGCTTTGCTTAATTATATATATTTGTATCTTTGCATATTCTGTTTTGTTTTTCTTTCTCAAATGGAGAGGGGTTGGAGAGAAATGAGGCAGATTCTTGAAGAGTGAAAAAAATTACTTTAAAAACTTATGTCTAATCATAGTATTATCTGACTCAAGAACATTCACTCAGTGGTTCTCTATTATATAAATTCTCCTTTCTTAAAGCTAATTAAGTCTGGCAGACTAGTTGACATCCACTGATAATCATGGGGAGGAGGGAAGAACATTGGTGGGAACTGATGAGCTATCAATCACATGAGAAAGACACCTCCCAAATTAAAAAAAAATGGGAAAGGAATTATTTGTACAAAAGTATTTATAGCAGATTTTTTGTGGTGGATAAGAATTAGAAATCAAGGGGATGCCCACCAATTGGGAAATAGCTGAATAAGCTATAGTATATGATTGATGGAATATTATTGCGCTATAAGAAGTGATAAGCAGGATGATTTCAGAAAAACCTGGAAAGAGTTACATGAACTGATAAAAAAGTGAGCAGAACCAATAGTAACAGTGATACTATACAATGAAGAAATGTGAGTGACAGCTATTCTCAGCAATACAATGATCCAAGCCAATCCCAAAGTAATAATGATGAAGCATGTTATCTGTCTCCAGAGAAGGAGCTGATGTTGACTGAATACAGACTGACACATGCCGTTTCTTTCCTTCTTTCTTTCCTTTTACCCTCCTTTCTTTCTGTCTTTCTTCCTTTGAGTCTTCTTGAACAAAATGACTAATATGGAAATGTTTTACATGATTGTACATGTATAATCTATGTCAGATTGCTTAGCATCTCAGGGAGGCAGGAGGAAGGGGAGGAAGGGAATTTGGAACTCAAAATGTAAAAAAAAAAAAGAGAGAGAGAGAGAGAGAGAGAGAGAGAGAGAGACCCAAAAGTTTTTTTTTAATTGTTTAACATAGATGGGGAAAAAATAAAAGAAAGAAAGAAAGGAAGGAAGGAAGGAAGGAAGGAAGGAAAGGAAGGAAGGAAGGAAGGAAGGAAGGAAGGAAGGAAGGAAGGAAGGAAGGAAGAAAGAAAGAAAGAAAGAAAGAAAGAAAGAAAGAAAGAAAGAAAGAAAGAAAGAAAGAAAGGAAGGAAGGAAGGAAGGAAGGAAGAAAGAAAGAAAGAAAGAAAGAAAGAAAGAAAGAAAGAAAGAAAGACAGACAGACAGACAGAAAGAAAGAAAGAAAGAAAGAAAGAAAGAAAGAAAGAAAGAAAGAAAGAAAGAAAGAAAGAAAGACTTTCCAGCCCCTCAGGGCTACACCTAGACTCTGAGAAAATAAGTAGCAGCTAAACTCTGAACATCTGATTTGTCAATAAGGATAGAGGTTTGTGAGGTTGCTCCAGAGCATACATGCCATACACTTGAAAGTCTAGTTCCTCTTTCTGTGGTGACAAAGAATTAGAAATAGAGGGATGCCCATCAATTGGGGAATGACTGGACAAGTTGTGGTATATTGTAATGGAATACTATTGTTCCGTAAAAAATGTTGGGCGAGCAGATTTCAGAAAAACCTGGAAAGACATACATGAACTGATACTGAGTGAAGTGAGCAGAACCAGGAGAACACTGAACACAGCAACAGCAACATTGTGCAATGACCAACTTCTATAGACTTAGCTCTTATCAGCAACACAATGATCCAAGGGAATTCCAAAAGACTCATGATGAAAAATACTATCCAGAGAAATCTGGAGAAAGAACTGCAGGGTCTGAATGTAGATCAAAGCACACTATTTTTCTCTTTTTTATTTTTTTTCTTTCTTATGGTTCTTCCTTTTTGTTCTAATTCTTCTTTCACAAAATGACTGATGCTTCCACATATGTTACATATGATTATACATGTATAGCCTATATCAGATTGCATACCATCTTGGGGAGGGGGAGGGGGGAAATTTTGAATTCTTTATCTTATAAAAGTGAATGTTGAAAATTAAAAACATCTTTTAAAATAAAGTCTAGTTCCAATATCTTCAGAGCTGTTGAACAAAAATTCCCTCACATATTCTTTGGCCAAGACAAACTGGCTTATTTATTCCTTTCTACTATCTACCTCTCTGCCACCTACAAACATGCCTGTGCTCCTCTGTTCTTAAAAAAACCTTTACTTTATCCACCCATCCCTGCTAACTATAATTCTATATCTTTCCTATCTTTCATGGCCAAACTCCTTAAGAAGGCCATCTATTTCCTTTGCTTTCACTCTCTTCTTAGCTCTCTGCATTTTGGCTTTGTTGGTCTTTAAGGTTATCAGTCATCTATTAATTGTCAAATCCAGTGACCTTTTTTCAATCCTTATTCTTCTTGACCTCTCTGAACTTTTGATTTGACCTCCTTCTTGTAACACTGCTCTTTCTCGGTTCTCTTCCTACCTGTCTGACTGCTCTTTCTCAGGCTCCTTTATTGGATTCAGATCACACCTACTAATTAAGGCTGACTTTGGCCAGTTTCTCTTCTCCCTCTATACTATCTTCCTTGTTGGTATCAGCTCGTATGGATTCAATTAGCATCTCTTTCTAGATGATTCTCAGATCTAATTATCCAGACCTAACTTCTCTCCTGAGTTCAATTCTCACATCTCCAACTGCCTATTGGATAGTTCTAATTGGATATCCCATAGACATTTAAAATTCAACATGTCTGAAATTAAAACTTATTGCCTTTCCCTCCAAACCCTTTGCTCTTCCTAACCTCCCTGTAGACTGTAAAGTATATCACTATCCACTCAGTGACCCAAGTTCACACCCTATTTGTCATTCTTGACTCTTCAATATCTCACCCACCCCATATCCAATCAGTTGCCAAATTCTGTCATTTCTACCTTTGCAGCATCTTCTTCATATTCCTGCCTCTTTCCCTCAACACAATCCTCATCACCTCATGCCTGGACTATTGCAATAAACTTCTGGTTCATTATCTTTCTGTTTCATTGCACTCTATTCCAATCTCTCCTCCACTTAGCTGTCAAAAATGATAAAACTTGAATGAGATCATGTCATCTCCCTACTCAGTAAACTCCAGTGGCTCCATATTAATTCCAGAATCAAATATAAATCTTTCTGTTTTACTTTTAAATCTCCTCATAACCTGGTCCCCCTCTATATTTCCGGTCTTCTTACACCTTACTCCCCTCTCCCATGTTCTCTGATCCAGTGATAATGGCCTCCAAACCCTTCCTCACACAAGACCTGTTTCCCATCTCTGTACCTTTTCAGTGTCTGTCTCTCAAGCCTGGAATTCTCTCCCTCCTTATCTCTGCTTTCCTCAAGTCTCAGTCAAAAGCCTACCTTTTGCACAGAGCCTTTCCCAAACCTTCCTTTAACACCAGGGACTTCTCTCCATTGATTTTTTCCAATTTATCTTGTCTATAGGGTTTTGTACATAATTGTTTGCATGTTCTGTCTGCCATTAACCTATGAGCTCCTTAACATCCTGGCATTGTTCTTGTCTTTCTTTGCATCACCAGCAGTTAGGATGATGTTTGACTAATAGCAGGCACTTAAAGGATTGTTGACTGACTGGCTTGACTGTTCCCCTTACACAACACCGTGTCCCATATCTTAGCACAGTCTGTTCCCCATGCCTGACATGTACTACCTCCTCCTTTCCAACTCACAGAACCCCTAGTTGATCCTCCAAGGTTCAACTCATATGTCACCCCCTAGTGACCATCTTTCCATATCCCCTTTAATCACTAGTGACTCAATCTACCACCACCACTCTTTTGCGTATTTATCCATTTCATTCCATATCCTCAGCCCCCAAAGGACTATAATATATCCCTTGAAGGTAAGGATAGTTTTTCTTTTCATCCTAGTATTCCCAGTGCCTGCCTACCTACCACACTACCTGGCATACAGTAACTGTTTGCTTGTTAAATATCTGCAAACTTATTTTAAGGCAGCCTCCTTTAGTCACCCCCTCTTTCTCATGTATCTCCAATCTCTCCCTCTGGGCTAGATAACCTCCTGTCTCTTTACAAACATTCCCTAGTTTCCCAGTTTCTTTTTTTTTCTTTTTTTTGTATGGGATATTCTTTTTTATTATTATTAATTTATTTGTTTTCAGTTTTCAACAATCACTTCCATATGTTTTAAATTTTCTCCCCCTCCTTCCCCCCTCCCTCCCTGAAATGGCTTACAATCTTATATGGGTTCTATATTTACATTCTTATTAAATATATTTTCATATTAGTCATGTTGCATGAATAATTAAAATGAATAGGAGAAATCATGAGAAAAAAACATAATGAAAGAGAAAATAGTCTGCTTCATTCTGCATTCCGATTCTATAGTTCTTTCTTTGTGTTCCCCAGTTTCTTAAAAAGTGGTTCTTTCACCCTTGTTGATTAACTGAATCTTCTCCCATCTCACCTTCCAGTAAATTTCTTGAAAAGTTGAGAACTCCCAATGTCTCTGCTTCCTCACCACCAACCCATTGCAATCCAGATTCTGACCCCACCAGTCTACTGAAATTCCTCTTTCAAAAGTCCCCAGTGACCTCTAAACAGCTTTTTAAAAGCCTTTTCTCAAGCCTCAGCCCCCTTGACTTCTCAGCAGTAGCTGATAAGTGTTAACCATGCCTGCCTCTCAGATATAATCAGTCAACAAAAGTTTACTTTTAAAATTTTATTTTGTTAAATATTTTCCAATTACATGTAAAAAGATTCTGACATTCATTTTTTAAAATCTTGAACTCTAAATTCTTTCCCTTCCTCTCCCCCTATCCATTGAGAAGGCAAGAAATGTGATAGCAATTATATATGTGAGATCACGCAATACATTTCTGTATTAGCCACAACAAGCATTTATTATTCACCTATTCTGTGCCAGGCACTGTGTTAAAAGCTGAAGATATGAAGAAAGGGGAAATAGCTTTCAAGGAACCCCCATATCTGATGGTGGAGACAACACGTAAGCAAATGATTATAACAAAAAGACACCAACAAAAGAAATGAGAGGTGAGGTCAGAGGCAAGGTACTAAGATGAAAGAGGATTTGGATTCTCTTGCTCAGATTCATTCAATGTTTCCTCATCTCCTTAATAAAGTGGATATTCCTTAAGGATCTATTCTCATCTCTAGACAAGGCAGTATGCCTAATGAACTGAGTGATGGATTAGGCATCGTGAAGACCTATGTTCAAATGCTACCTCAGAAACTTACTAGTAGATGACTCAGTTAACACATTAACGCTATGAGCCTCAGTTTCCTCTTCTACGAAACAGACATAATAACACCTGTGAGAAGCATCATAATATAGTGGAAAAAGAGCTACCCTCTTAGGTGATCCTGGGTTCAAGTCCTAAATCTGACATGCACACCATGGTATAATCCTGGAAACATGATTTTAACTTTTCAGGACTCCCAGGCAATTCCTTAAGACTATAATTGGCAGAGCCAGTGCCCATCAGCATTGATATAAGAGAGAGAGAAGAGACATAGAGGTCAGGGGCAGGGCGGGGAGGGAGGAGACAGGAAAGAGAAGAGGGAGACAGAGAGATGGGGGGGGGGAGAGAAAGAAGAGAGAGATAGGGGTGGGGAGAGTAGGAAGAGAGAGGGAGAGAGACAGGAGAAAATGGGGGAGGAGAGAGGGTATGACACACAGAGAGTGGTGGGGAAGGAGAGAGACAAAAAAAGAGAGTAAATAAACATTTTGCAATCTATAAAGTGCTACATGAATGTCAGTAGTTGTTAATTATACTCCCTCTAGTTAGCTGCAGTCAAAGGACATGGATTTAAATCCTTTGTACAATCCTTTGAAAACTGTATGATCTTGAACAAGACACAGCTTATCCAGGCTTCAGTTTCCACCTTTATAAAATGAGGTAATTGAATCAGGTGGACTATGAAGTCTTTCCCAGTTCCAGATACATGAAATTCACATTCACCCTCTGCTTCAAGAAATTCAAACTTTATGCAAATCATTATGTGCAGATCTAATGTCTCTTCTGAGCTCCAGATGCCCCACTTCCCCCATCTCTAGCTGCCTACCTCAGATGGCACCTCTGCCACACTTCAAATAACCCACCCTAACATGAACTCTTCTCTTTCTCCAACATTTCACTTCTGATTGCTCTTTGTAGCCCCATTAAGCTGGTCTCTCATGCCCTGAACCTTGCTGTTATCTTTCCCTCTTCCTGTGCCCTCACTTCTCATCTCCCCTCAGTTATATATAGTCTCCTGTTCATTCCTTCTCATTGTTTTGGCACCTGATGTCCCCTCTTTTAATTCCTATCACCATCACCTAATATAAGCCCTCATTGCCACCTTCCTAGACTTCTTCATTAACTTCATAGCTGCTCATCCCTCCCTCCTTCTCCACTCGAATCCAGTCTTCACACACATAGTCCCAGTAATCTTCTGTATACATAGCTGTCATGCCCCTACTTAGCTACAAACCTTTCTTCTGCTCCCTCCTTCATTCTGAATGAAGTTCAAGATCATCAGCATAGCTAAGACCCTAGGAAACCTGGCACTTTCCTATCTTCTCAGGCTTATCTCCCATCCCTGCCCTCCAGGCACACAGTAGCTTGTCAGACCAGGCAAATCTCTGACCCCAAGCAATGACCTTGCATTCTCTTGCCCCATCCCCAATCTGTTGAATTCCTACTGCCCCCCCCTCCCCCCCCCCCCCCCCCGCCCTTACAATCTAATTCCAGTGGCCACTCATTCTGGAATCTCTGTACAGCAGGTAATAATCTTTCCTGTTGGATCTTGATCAGCACCACATTTGACTCCCTCAGGAGTTCAAATCATTTATTATTGTGGATTAAAGCTACTTGGGACTTTGCCCTATCAACCCCCATTCCCACCTCCCCCCTCCCCACCACGATTTATGGTAGAGCCAAGAGGACCGGGGAAACCATGAAGTTGATAGGTTAGGCAGAGATCCTACTGGGCTGCCTCTGCCCAAGGTCTTCCCAAGGCCCTGCACATAGGTGATGCCAATGAATGTCTGTAACAATGGCTATTATGATAACTATGTCCTCTCCCTATGGCCTTTTATCCTCATGGTGGTTAGAGGAGTGAGGAGTTGGCAAGGAGATGGGACTAGGGGAAAAGGCAGGGCTGTACCCAGCCCAGTCCTAGGGTCCTTTGTGGGTTACAAAGTACTTCCTCGTGAAGGATGCTCACTGACTCTTCCGAGTTTCTTCCCGTACCCCACCCCGGTTCTTGCTCTATCCAGTCCTGCTGGTGGCGCCATGGTCTGGATGGCCAGGTCTTTGTCCATCTCTCTCCCTCCCCCCTCAACCATTTCCGGGGCCCGTGACGACATCTAATTCCCTCCTCACTTTCCATCGCCAGTGGAAAAAAGGAAACACTGGCAGATCCTCTGCAGAGCAGCTAAAAATAGCCTTCGGGAGGCGGGGAGCGGGTCGTGACGTGAGACCCAAGGGCACGCCAGGAAACGTGGCCCCTCTCCCTTCTCCGCAGGACCATGGACAGAGGCAAGAGCTGGGCGGGGGGCGGGGAGGGGGGCCTGGGGGCGGGGAAGAGACAAAGGGTGATAGCCCTTCTCCCATTCCCCCACCCCAACGTATCACAGCCACTGTGAAGTTTGGGAGAATGGGGCCCCGCCTACCACCACCCTTCAGCTCCTCCGGGCATCCAGAGCCGGCTGTCCCCAGCCCAGTCCCTCTCCCAGGTGGGCCACAGGAAGACAGGACAGGAACAGAAGGAGAGAACGGATAGACCAGTGGGCAGTTTGACCCCGGACGTGACCCAGCAGACGGAAGCGAGTCCGAGGAGGGGGAAGGACCAGAGCCCCAATTCTCCCCTCTCCTCCTCCCCGCCCTTCTCCCCTTTATCTTTCACGCCAGCCGGAAGTGGGAGCTGTTTAGAGAGGGTCAGGACCCCATCCTGTCAAACCTCCTGTAGGAGTGCCCAGTGCCCCTTTATACCTCTCAAGTAGCTGTTTTCTTTTCCTAGGAGCTGTTTTCCCCAAGGCCAGGACACCCAGGATCTCTCCAGGAACACCACCATCTCCACCCCCCCACCCCCTCAGTGCAGGATGATCTGGGGGAAGACAAATAGCCTCTCACACCTCAGGCAAAGGCCTTGTGCTCAGAGGGCCATCAAACATTTATCAAGATCCTGCTCCGTGCCAGGCAGTGTGCTGGTGGGCACCTGAACATTCAGACCAAAACTAGGCAGGCAGTCTTTGCCTTCAATGTTTCTCAGGGGAACACCTAACAAACTATATTACAGGGTCCCCTAACAAGCTACCCTAGACTAGTGTCAGTTTCATGGGAGACTTCCCATTTTATGTGCTGAGTTGTTCTCTCTCCAGCTGCAGGGATGGGAGACAGCACTGGTACTAGCGCCAGCCCCTCACAAGAGGCGGGGGAGCTTTCACCCTCACAAAAGGGGAATAAGAATTTATAATATACCTACTATGTGCCAGGCACTGTGCTAAGTGCTTTTTTTACAAATATCATTTCATCTAAATGTCACAACCCTGTGAAGTAGGTACTGGTTCATCCTGGAATCTCCCCACAGCCAGTAACAATCATTCCCCTCAGATCTTAGAATCATGAAATTTTACAATCATAACATCTCTTCAGAATCAACTGTCAGCAAGTCAAGGACTTGGGATTTCATCAGTGCCAGAACTTTCTTGGCAAAGATACTGAAGTGGTTTGCCATTTCCTTCTCCAGCTCATTTGACAGATGAGGAAACTGAGGTCAATGGGGTGATGTAACTTGCCCAGGGTCAACAGCTAAGGAAGTGTCTGAGGCCAGATTTGCACTCAGGTCCTCCTGACTCCAGGTCTGGTCCTCTACTCACTGCACCACTTATCTGTCCTTATGCCACCTAGTTACTTTTCTATATCCCAATATCCCCCAGTATTCCCCTGTCCCCTCCCTAAGAGCTATCCCATATAAGAAATAGCATTTTAAGGACAAAAAAACGGGGAAAGAGCAGGAAAAACCAGTTGAACTGATCTATACATTGAAAAAGTCTGAAGATAAGTGCAACATGCAATGCTTGTGAACCTCCCAGCTCTACAGAGGAATAGGCCACCAACATCTTATTTAAGTCCTCATTTTGTGCAGAACTCTCCTGTGGCAGAAGCAGAAGACACAAAGTTTAGATAAAACTGGGTTCCCCCTTATCCATCCTTTACCAAGAGAAAACTGAAATGCGCAACATACTGTAGAGTACACCAGAGCACAAATAAAGTGTCCCTGTGAGGTCTTTAGTGGAAGGGTATCAAGGCAGCCTTCCTGGAGGAGGTGGCTTAAATGTATGGGCAGGAATACTGCAGGCAAAGAAAGAAGAGAATGGGATCCCAGTCCTAGGACACAGTGTGAGGAGGGAAAAGAGGAAGGAAAAAAAGGAAGGAAATGTGTCTAACATGTACCAGGCACTTTATAAATATTATCTCGTTCATTCCTCACAACAGCCCTAGGGAGTAAGTGCTGTTTATCATCCCCATGTTATAGTTGAGGTAACTAAGGCAGGCAGAGGTTAAGTGACTTGACCAGGGCAACACAGCTAGCAAATGTCAAGCTGGATCTGAACTCAGGACTTTCCAACTCCAGGTCCAGCTCTACCCACTTTACCACCTAGCTGCCTTGGGAGGGCCCTTGGCACATTCAGGGCTCTAGTTTAGCTAGAGGATATGGTGGGCAGAAGGTAACACTATGATCCTATCTGGACAGGCAGGCTGATGACTGCTGAGAAAGACTAGAATGCCAGATGAGGAAGTTTTCTGTTCTCTCGAGAGGCGATGGAAGGGGACATGAGCAGATCTGTAGGTATGAAAGAGGGAGGGAGGAAAGAGAAGCAGGAAGACCTCCAAGGAAGTCATTGTCATAGCAGATAGTTAAAAGGGTGGTGGCCTTGGGGATGGAGGACAGGAGTGCTATCTGCCCAGCAAAGGCTCTATTCATCTCTATGGACATTGAAATTATATTTGTGTATATTCACCAAGCAGCCAGAGAAGGGTGGAGGGGAGCCCCAAACCAGCAAGATCTTGTGCCACAGTTGTATAGACAGGCACATGCACCTCTATGGTGTCCTTTCCTGGGCACCGGAAGGAGGCAGATGATGAGGGTGATGACAGGCTGATTTGTCACTGAAAAGCAACAATGGATCTTACTTCCTCTCTCTATAAATTAAATTAAAGCTTTTCATTACAGTTTCTGGGAATACAAGGATATACTTTGGCATATTTGGAAAAACATGGGATGTTCTGTCAGAGACCCTAGGTTAACATCCTAACTTACTACCTGCTCTATTTTGGACAAGTCCCTTCTCATTTTTTCCTTTGTTAAATGACATGTTGAAAAGGATGACCTTTTACATCCCCGTGACTCATCAAATGTCCCTTAATAAGGGGAAAGGACCTTTTTGTACAAACATTTATAGCAGCTCTTTTTTGTGATGGCAAAGAATTGGAAATTGAGGTGATGCCCCTCAGTTGGGGAGTGGGTGAACAAGTTGTAGAATATGAACATGATGGAATACTGTTGTGCTATAAGAAATGATGGGCAGACAGATTTCAGAAAACCCTGGAAAGATTTCTATGATAATACAAAGTGAAATTAGCAGAACCAAGAGAACACTGTATAGAGAGAAACAGCAATACTGTATAGTGATCAACTATGAATGATTTAGCTATTCTCAGTAATACAACAATCCAAGACAATCCCAGGGGACTCATGATAAAGCATGCTATTTACCTCCAGAGAAAGAACTGATGGAGTCTGAAAGCAGATCAAAGCATACTATTTTTTTTACTTTATTTTTGTGGGTTTTTTTCTTTTGGTTTGGGTCTTCTTTTACAACATGACTAATATGATATGTTTTGCATGATCGAACATGTATAACCCATATCAAATCGCTTAGTAACTCAGGGAAGGGGGAGGGAGGTGAGGGAAAGAGAGAGAAAATTTGGAACTCAAAAGAATTTTAAATGAATATTAAAAATGGTTTTACATGTAACTGGGGGAAAATAAACTATCATTTTTAAAATAAAATTAAAATTCACTTAACTGTCTGTTGAGTCCCAAACCGGAGCTGATAGGGTAGGACCTATTCCAACATCAATGGAATAAGAAGTCTGGAATGACATGAGTGACCTTAGACCAATCTTTTTTCCTTAGTTTCTTCATCTTTAAAATAATGGGGTCCAATCTGTAAAATCCCTCCCAGGTCTGATGGTCTCTGACCTAAGTTCTAAGCCCCTCCCACCTTTTGCATTTTTTATTCTCTTTCCAAAGACCCTTTCTAGATCTCACATTCAATATTCTTTAATTTTTTAATTTAATTATGAGAGACTGGTACTTAAAGAAGCCAGGAGATGGGAAAACACCTTGGTGAAAAAATTAAGGCAAAACATTGTTCTTTGTCATTTATCTGACTCCTCCATCTCTTTGTGTCTTCCCTTTTCCTGTTTCCATTTCCTGTCTCCAGTTTTTGTCTCCATTTCTTTGTCTTTTTCTCTTTCCTGGGTTTCTAAATGTTCCTCAGCTCCTGTAAGTCTTCACATGCCTCCACATGTTTCTTTTCAGTCTCTCCAGGACATATCTATGCTTGCTACTATCTCCACTTTTCACCTCCACCTTGTCTCTTTCCCTCCATCTCTTTATGTATCCGTTTCCTATCTCCAGGTTCAGTCTCCATATTTATGTCTTCTCATCTCTCTGTCCTTCCTGTCTCTCTCTTTCCCTATCTCTTATCTCTGGTCTCTGACTCCATCTCACTCTTTCTCTCTCCTTGTCTGTCTCCATCTTCCTGACCTTACTTCCTCTCTCTATCCTTCATCTGTTTCCTTATTCTCTTCTTCTCTCAGTCCGTGTATCTTTCCTCATATTCTTCATTTCTCTAGTCAGTTCAGAAGAACTATGGGCACTTCACGAAGGTTGGTAATATTTGCCTTCAAATACTGGGCAAGGCTTGTCTATGTCATCCATGCACAGTCATGGGACCTGGTGGGGGACAACCTCCCAGATGCCCTGTGACTATAAATGGATGAGGCCGAGGCCACAGGCCACACAGGAAATGTAAATTACTGTTTTATGGATATCCCTTCTACACTTTTAGACATTCACACATGTATGTGATCGTCCCTCCTCCCCTGCACACTTATACAAAGACTGAATGAGAAAGAAATATACATTCAGATACAAGGTAGACACACACACACATGCACACACACGCACACACACACACACACACACGGAACAGGGAAGGAAATGAGCATCTGTGTTGTGTCTCCCATGTGTCAGGCATTAGGCCAAGCTTTTTTAATAAATATTTTGTAATTTAACCCAGAATGGGAAAGGGAGAGGTGGATGAAAAAAGAAAGATGTAAGGATCAGGAGAAGCAGCTGGGGATAGGTGGCCTGAAGAAGAGCAGACTTAGAAGGGATATGAGCACTGGAAGAGCTGTGATGCAGAGGATGGATTAGCTTTGTTTTGTCCAGTTCCAGGATGATGTGAGGACATAGCAGAGAGGCAGTGAAGTTAGTCTGAGGTCCAGAGGAGAGGATGCCTTACAATGTGAGCTTTTCAAAAGTGGAATGGACTGCTCCAGCAAGGAATGAGTTCTCCATCACTGGTGTTCAAGTAGTGGCTGGATGCCTACATGCTGAGGGTGCTGGAGAGATTTAGCTATGTGTTAGACTAAATGACCTCTGAGGTCCCTTCCATCTTTCAGAGTTAGTGACTGAAAGACACTGCAAGGGAGAGTGAACAGAGAGGTATAGAAGACAGAGATAGAGACAGAGAAAAACAAAGACAGAAAGAGAAGGGGGAAGGAGAGAGAGACAGAAATAGAGACAGAGGCAGAGATGAGAGAGAGAGAGAGAGAGAGAGAGAGAGAGAGAGAGAGAGAGAGAGAGAGAGAGAGATAAAGGAGATACAGAGAAAGGGTAGAGAAAGACACAGAGGACAATCAGAAAGGAGCATGCAATATGAGCTTAGAAGAAACTCTCCCACCCCTCCAAGGCACCTCCATATAGATTGTGGAGGGCATCCTGTGGGCAGATAAGCTGATTACACAACCTTAGAGTCTCTGCAATTTCCTGGAGCAGCCTGGACATTGGACTAGCCAGGTGCTGAGCCAGGATCCCTCTGGGTTCATGTGCTGCAGTGGTCTGGGTAGAGACAAAGGTGGGGAGAGAAGGGAGAAGGATCAGTATTCCAGAAAGAAGCAGTTGAGGCCCCACTAGGGTTAGCCCAGACATGTTGGGATGGAGTCAGTCAATAAACATTTATTAAGCAGCTGTGGTGGGTCAGGCACTGTGCTGAACACTGGTGGACCTCATTTCACAAATTCACTGCCCTCCCTTTCTGTCTAAACCATAGCCACCCAATACTCCAACTTCACCACATCCAAAGAGGCCTCCAGGGTAATCCTGTTCCGCTCTGTCCCCTCCCCCCATCCCGATCTCGTGTCCAATTCCTCAGCCATCGTGTGGGCTCTGACATGTGCCATTTTGTGACAATGGAGCCTGTCTCCAAAGCTAGAACTGAGTGTGTGTGTGTGTGTGTATGTGTGTGCGAATTCTCAGAATTAGTGTGTTTGGATCTATGTGTGCGTGCATGATGGGAACAAAGTATCTGTAGGTATGTGTGAAAACATGTATCCGTGAGTCACACAAGTCAGGGCTGTCCCTTCTCTTTAACTGCATCTCCCAGAACTGCCTGGTACAGAATACCATGTCATTGAAAGTGATGCCAATGTGTACCCTGCCAGGGGCCAACACTGCAGGGGTGCAGGGGCCTGAACTGGGAGCACAGTGACCTGGGTGCTCATCTTATTACTCCCCTGTCACTGGACACCTTTGAGCAAGTCACTCAATCCTGATTCTCAGTATTCTTCCCGAAAATGAAGATGTTCAATATGATCTCAAGGTCTCTCACGGATCTGATATTCCATGTTCTGTGTTCAAATGCCTCTTGCTGCTCTGACATGATTATGACTATAATTACAGTCAGCATTTCCATCAACTTTAAAGTTTGCAAAGCAATTTACAAACTATCTCATTTGATTCTCCCCATAACCCTGTGAGATAGATGCTATTATTATCCCAATTTTACAAGTGAGGAAACAGAGGCTGAGAGAGATTCAGTGACTTGATTAAGGCTATACAGCTAAGTGTCTGAGGCAGGGTTTGAATTCAGGTCTCTTTGACCCCAAAGCCAATGGTCCTAACAACCTCCCTCCTCTCTCCCCAGCTTTGACATTTCAGGTCCCTAATGTCATCATGCCCTTGCTTCTCCAATCTCCTTCCTCTCCCACCTCGCAGGACTCCAGCCTCCTGACAAGCTCAGGGAAGGGGGATCTAAAACAAATCTCTCTTGCTTCTAACCTTAACCCCATACTGTTTTGTTCCTGTCTTCATCTTGGCAGACTTTCCCCCTGGCCAGGAAATGGAAAAACAGGATTTCCTCTTCCTGCTGCTCCTCCTTTCACCCTCTTTTTCCTCCCCCTAGGAGGTGGGGAACTCCTGGCCTTTCTGGTGGAGACAGTGGGGGATGGGCAGAGATGCAGGAACACCACAGAACCATCATTCTCAGCCAGGAGCCCAGGGTGCCAGGAAATGGGGGTGACATCAGCATTGGCTTTCACTAGTGCCAGGTCACTCCCTAAAAGCACCCTCCTCTTGGCTTATCCAAATGCCACCCATTCTCCTAAGCTTATTTCTGCTCCTGGTTCCTCCAAGATGGTGTATAACTTATCTCCCTTAGAGCTCCCACAGCACTAAATATGAATATATATATCTATGTATCTGTATATTAGGATATATATCAGGATATTAATATATATATACACTAATACAGTATATTTCTATATGGTATATTATAATATGGGGTATATTAGTAAAAAGTATACAATATATTATATTAGTATATATGTATATTAGTATGTGTATGTGTGGGCATATGTATGTGTATATATATATGTATGTATATACATATATATGTGTACATGGATATGTGTGTCTATGTGTGTATGTCGGGTACTGTGATGACTGCTAACATGAGGAGAACCCACCAAACTGGCAAAGAAGGCAAAAGAGATGAATCATCATTGTTGAAGGGATCATGGAAAGACAGGCACACTAATCCACTGTTGCTGGAACTGTGAACTGGGAAGTGACTAAATAAATTGTGATCCACGAATGGAATGGAGTATTACTGCCCCGTAAAAATGATGAATATGAAGAACATAGAGAAGTAGATGAAGACCTTTATGAACTGATACTGAGTGAAGTAAGCAGCACTAGAGAAAAATATATGCAATGCAAATTTTGAAGCAGAATGCTGAGAAATTATCAATGACTAAACTTGATCCCAAAGATGTGAGACTACCTCCCTCCCTTCTTTGCAGAGGCAGCGAATATGAGTTTGGATCACTACACATAATTCCAGACCTGGTCTGTATGTTGGTCAGTTTTGCTGGACAATTTTTCTCTTTTTTATTCTTTGTTACAAGGGATGACTCTCTGGGGAGTGAGGGATATGTTGGGAATTGAAGATAATAAAAACCAAAGATATTGTAGAGCAACCTATCATCTTTTAGAGAGTTGGCTAAGGCACTAAGTCTAAGGGACTAGCTGACATTCATACAGCTGATAGCCATCCAAGACAGGACTTCTGGCTCCAAGGCTAGTCTTTCATTCATCACACTGGGTTTTCATAGGAACAAATGTAAAAGTCTTACAGTTGGGTTCTAAAAGTCACTATCACAAGTGCAAGATGGGAGAGGTACTATTAGAAAGTAGTTAGACCTCAAAAGATCTGAAGAGTTTTACTGGACTTCAAGCTCAATGTGAGTTGAGTCTGCTTCAACAGCCAAAAAAGCTAATGTGTTCTTGTTGCTCAGTCATTTCAGTCATCTATGACTCTTTGTGTCCCCATTTGGTGTTTCCTTGGCAGAGATACTAGAGTGGTTTGCTGTTTCCTTCCCCAGCTCATTTTACAGATGAGGAAACTGAGGCAAACAGAATGAAATAACTTGCCCAGGGTCACACAGCTACTAAATGTCTGAGGCCAGATTTGAACTCAAGAAGAGTCTTCCTGACTCTCAGCCCAGAGTTCTGTATAGCATGGCGCCACCTACCTTCCCCAACCTTAGGTTGCATTAAAAGCTATAGTTTTTAGGAATAAGGTACTGTTGTCTGCTCTGGCCAGGCCACATTAATGACTAGCTTCAGATCTGACCACCACAGTTTGGGAAAGACACTGAGAAGCTAGTGTCCAAAGGAGGGGTGACCAGGTTGGCCCAGGGCCTTGTGTTCATCTCATTCAAGGATCAGTTGAAGATACTAGAGGTGTTCTATATGAAGAAGATTCAGGGAGATGTGATTTCTGCCTTCAACTATCTGAAGGTCTGTTGTTTTGTGGGGGAGGGGTCAGACTTGGTCGGCTTGGCTGCAAGGGGGCAGAACCTGCAGCAGCAGCAGCAGGGAGAAATTAGAGAAAGGCCAATTCATCCTGGCATAAAGAAAAACCAGGGATGTTTCAAAGTGGAATGGGCTGCCTCAAGCATCTCTGAAGGACTTCAAGCAGAGGCTGTCTGACTACTTGTTAGCCATACTGCCAAGACAGCCCGGATCATGAGGAAAGAGCTGGACTCCAAATCAGAAGGACCTGGGTTTGGAATCTGCTTTGGAGACTTATGAGCCAAAGGACCCTGGGCAAGTCACTTCATCCATATCACCTTTGGTTTTAACACTCCCACTGGGTCTGTTAGGAAGCTGAGACAAGATGATCCTATAGTATTTGGCGAATCTTGAAATGCCACAAATTATTATTGTTATCTCAGGGGATTCTCATTCAAGTCTAAGCTGGACAAGGTGGCTGAGTTCCTTTCTAGCTGAAGTCGTCTTCAAGTGCCACCTCCTTAGGAGGCCTTCCCTATTTCTCCTAATTGTGGTAGGTTTTCCTTTTTACCTAATCTTCTTGAAAAACAGACTTAACAGTGGTATTGCTGGGCCAAAGGGTATAGGCAGTTTTATAATGCATAGGCATAATTCCAGATTACTCACCAAAATGGTTGGATCAGTTCCAACAACAGTGACTTGTCCAGGAACTTACTGCTCATATGTATCAGAAACAGGACTCAAACCCAGCTCATCTCTCTGAGGCTATCTCTCCTTGGGCAATTTTCTCATAAAAGATTTGTCAATGGGTCACCTGCCCCAGTAGACCAAGTACACTATTGAGACAGCTATTCAGTAGAATGGAAAGAGTGCTGAATCAGAATTCATGTTCTTGCCTCGAACACTTCCTAGTGGTATGACTGTAGGCAAGTCACTCAAACACTTTAAGCATTCTCATCTGCAAATTGGGTTTAATAATATATATTATAAATAATATAATGATGTCATCTATGTCCCACCAAGGTTGGTGTGAGGATCCAATGAGTTAAAATAGGCAAGTGCTTTGCAAACTTTAAAGTACTCCAAATAGAGGAAATGCTAGCTATTGGTTATGAAGCATCTAATCTCTCCTTCTCCTGCAATCTTCTGCACCCAGCAGGTATGCTGAATAGGAAAGAGGGGTGCAGCCAGGGCCCCCTGACCTCCTGGAGCTCAGAATCTTTGGAAAGAAATGATTTGCATCCCTGGAAGCAAGTATATGGTCTGAAAAAGTTATAAAGGAGTACAAACAGAACAGAATGGCTTTCGCTTAATGGTAGTTAAATACCCAAAGAGAAGTCAGGAAGGGAAAACCTCGCTGACTGTGGGCTGGGGTGGTTAGCCAAGACTTCCTTGAGTTGAGTTGAAGATTTAGATAGGGGAAGATGAGGTGAAAGAGAATTCCAAAGAATGTTGAGAAGTGGGAGAGAGAGAGAGAGAGAGAGAGAGAGAGAGAGAGAGAGAGAGAGAGAGAGAGAGAGAGAGAGTCTTAGTAGGAAACAGCCAAGGAGGAAATCAGCCTAGGTAGAGGGTCTCTAGGTAGGAGAGCAATGAGATAAGGTTTGATAAACCAAAATCATAAAGAATTTTGAAAGTCAGAGTGAGGCATTTGAACTTGATTTGGAGTGATACAGCATGAGGACACTAGGAAGATTAGTCTGGGGCCTATGCAGGATGAAAAGGGAGAAAAAAATGAGGCTGGGGGACTTGCTAGAGTGTCATTGTAATCCAGGCACTAAGTGATAGGCTATGAACGGAAAGAGGTGAACACAGGAGACATCAATAAAACTGGGAGACAATGTTTATGTCATCAAGGTGGCAAAGTGCAAGAAGTGCTGCACTTGGGCACAGGAAGAACAGAATTCAAACCCCATCTCAGCCATCTCAGCCTTACTTTTCTCATCTGTAAAATGGGGATAATGACTGCACGGACCCTCCTAGGGTTGTTGTGAGAATCAAATGAGACATTTGCAAAGTACTTTTCCAACCAGAAAGTGTTACATAAGTGGTAGTTATTTTGTTACAGATGATGTTAGGAAGGTTTAGAAGATAACGCCAAGCTTTCAAGTCTCAGGGAATAAACCTGGTGGTGCCACAAAGAGAGATAGGGAAATCAGAAAGGCGGGACTACCTAGAAAGGAAGAGGAGTTTGATTTTGGATACATTGTGTTTGAACTGATAATGGGATATGCAAGTAGAGATATGTAAGTAGTCAGAGATGGAAGAATTAGATGACAACGTGTCACTGCCTAAAGGAAAATTGTAGTGGACCCTTTGATAAAATGAAAAATTGACTACAATGAAATGTTCAGGGATAAATGTAAAGTCTTACACTTAGGTTAAAAAAACCAATTTCCCAAGTATCCCAAATAAAAGATGGGGAAGGTATGCTAGACAGCAGTTCATTTGAAGGAAAAAAAAATAGGGGTTGAAGGGGTTGGAGTTAAGACTAGCAAATGGAAAGGCCAACATTTCAATATTGTGATACATGGTAGCAAAAAAACCAAACTAATGCAATTTTAGCCATTGGGGTCTAGGGAACTGCAAGGTCTATGAGTTAATAATGTGATACAGTAGTCCCCTCTCCCCACCTCCAAAAAAAATTAATGTAATTTTAGCCCTTAAAAGTACATAGTACCCAGAACTGGAAGGTGATAATCTTGCTGTACTGGGTGGGGTGCCACATTTTAGAAAGGACCGTGATACACTGAAGAACAAAGTAATCTAGAGTCAATAGACTTGGGAGACATGAGAGTTGTCTATGTGTACTGGAAGGGCTGTTCCCTGCGTGAAGCATCAGATTTGCTCTGCCTGTCCATAGGCAGGGCTAAGTAATGTAGTACACCAATGAAAAGAAAACGAAAAAGGAATAATACGAGGGAACATCTTCTAACAATTAGCTGCCTCAGTGATATGTGCTATTTGGGAAGGGAATGGGTTCCCCTTCACAGGTCTCTAAGCAACAGCTCAGTGACCACTGGGCAGGCAGGCATCAATAAATTATTAAGCACCAACTGAGGCACGTAGTCAGGCACTGTGCTAAGTAATGAGTATACAGAAGAGCTTAATCCAGGTGCAAATTGAACTAGATGGCCACCAGCTCTTTAACAATTCAATGAATCATCCATTTACCTGTGTAATGCTTTTAGTAGTGGATTTTCTTAAATAGCACCTTTGCTGGTTTGCATAAGACTCCCCCAGGTCACCTAAATGAAGAGCCATAGAACTTGGAGATGTTCTTTGACCTCGGATGTCTGCACAGCATCATGCATCATCATGAGTTCATCTTAGGAAACCTTTTCAATTCAATAGGGTGAGGAGAGGGTTAGCAAAGAACTAAGGAGAAAGGGAGCACATCACAATGTTGGACCTAGAGTCAGGAAGACTTGGATTCAGAACTTGCCTCTGACTCTACTATATGAATGTGGACAAGTCACTTAAAGTCTCTGAGGCTGTTTGCCCATCTATAAAATGGCAATCAATCACTCCTGGAATATCTCCCATGTAGGTTTGTGGAGGGGCTCAAATGAGTCAAATATAAAGCGCCTTGCACATCTGAAGTGCTGTATAGAGATGTCAGCTATTATTAAGAAGGCAATAGAAAGGAGAGTTTTATTTTCTGACGACTATTTACAAGTATCTGATAAAGTGTCAGAGGGTTTTGATTTGTATTGATGAAGTAATTGCCCACAGTGATGAAACTACCTTGAAACACAAGTACAGGTAGAGTTCAGTTGAATTTAAGGAAGAATTTCATACTGAGTGGTCTAAAAATAGAATTGGTGAGAATAATACATTATGATCAGGTAGGATTCATACCAGGAATACAGGGCTAGTTCAATATTAGGAAAACTATTAGCATTATTGATCATGTCAACAAAAAACCTAACAGAAACCACATGATTATCTCAATAGAAGCAGGAAAAGCTTTTGACAAAATACAACACCTATTCCTATTAAAAACACTGGAGAACATAGGAATAAATGAAACTGTTCATAAAATAATAAGCAGTATCTACCTAAAATCTTCAGCAAGCATTATATGCAATGGAGATAAGCTAGATGCATTTCCAATAGGATCAGGGGTGAAACAAGGATGTCCATTATCACCACTGTTATTCAATATGGTACTAGAAATGTTAGCTATAGCAATAAGAGAAGAAAAAGAAATTGAAGGAATTAGAATAGGCAAAGAAGAAACTAAGTTATCACTCTTTGCAGACAATATGATGACATACTTAGAGAATCTCAAAGATTCAAGTAAAAAACTGCTTGAAATAATAAACAACTTTGGCAAAGTTGCAGGTTACAAAATAAACCCACACAAATCTTCTACATTTCTATATATTACTAACAAAGCCCAACAGCAAGAGATACAAAGAGAAATCCCATTTAAAGCTAGGGTAGATAATATAGAATATTTGGGAGTCTACCTGACAAAACAAATCCAGGGACCATATGAACACAATTACAAGATACTTTTCACACAAATAAAGTCAGATCTAAGTTAAGTGGAAAAACATCAGTTGTTTTAGTAGGCCAAGTCAATATAATAAAAATGACAATTCTACCCAAAATAATTTACTTATTTAGTGCCATACCAATCAAACTATCAGATAATTATTTTCTAGAGCTGGAAAAATAATATCAAAATTCATCTGGAAGAGCAAAAGGTCCAGAATATCAATGGAACTAAAGAAAAGAAATGCTAGGGAAGGTAGCCTAGCTCTACCAGATCTCAAATTGCATTATAAAGCAGCAATCATCAAAACCACTTGGTACTGGCTAAGAAACACAAGGGTAGACCAGTGGAATTGGGTAGGTACTCAAGACACAGTAGTCAATGAATATAGTAATCTTCTGTTTGATAAACCCAAGGACCCCAGCTTCTGGGATAAGAACTCACTGTTTGACAAAAATTGCTGGGAAAACTGGGTAACAGTGTGGTGGAAACTAGGCATAGACCAATGCCTGACACCGTACCCAAGAATAAAGTCCAAATGAGTACATGATCTACATATAAAGATTGATACCATAAACAAATTAGTGGAACAAGGAATAGTGTATTTATTAGATTTATGGAGAGGGGAAGAATTTTTGACTGAACAAGAGATAGAAAGCATTATCAAGTGCAAAATGGATAATTTTGATTACATTAAACTGAAAATTTTTTGCACAACCAAACACAATGCAGCCAAGATTAGGAGGGAAGCAGAAAACTGGGAAAGAATTTTTACAACTAGTGCCTGGGAGAAAGGCCTCATTTCTAAAATATACAGAGAACTGTCAAATGTACAAGAATACAAATCATTCCCCAATTGATAAATGGTCAAAGGATATGAACAGGCAGTTTTCAGGGGAAGAAATTAAAACTATCTAGTCATATGAAAAAATGCTCTAAATTGCTATTGATTAGAGAAATGCAAATCAAATCAACTTTGAGATACCACATTACACCTATCAGATTGACTAACATGACAAAACAGGAAGATCATAAATGTTGGAGAAGATGTGGTAGAGTTGGAACACTAATTCGTTGTTGGTGGAGCTGTGAGCTGATCCAACCATTCTGGAGAACAATTTGGAACTATCCCCAAAGGGCTACAGAAATGTGCATACCCTTTGACCCAACAATACTGCTTCTAGAACTGTATCCCCAAGAGATCATAAAAATGAGAAAGGGTTCCACATGTACAAAAATATTTATAGCAGCACTCTTCGTGGTGGCCAAAAACTGGAAATCAAAGGGATGCCCATCAACTGGGGAATGGTGGAATAAATTGTGGCATATGAATGTAATGGAATACTATTGTGCTATAAGAAATGATGAACAGGAGGACTTCAGAGAGTCCTGGAAGGATTTATATGAACTGATGGTTAGTGAAAGGTGCAGACCCAGGAGAACTTTGCACACAGCAACAACCACAGTGTGCAAGGATTTTTTCTGGTAGATTTAGAACTTCATTGCAATGCAAGGACTCAAAACATTCCCAATGGTCTTTTAAGGCAAAATGCCTTCCACATCCAGAGAAATAACTATGGAATTCAATTGCAGAATGTAGCAGATCATTTTCTTTTGCATTACGTTTTGGTTTGTTATATGATTTCTCCCATTCATTTTAGTTCTTCTATGTAACATGACTGGTGAAAATGTATTTAATAGGAATGTATGCATACAACCTATATAAAATTGTAGGCCATCTCGAGGAGGAAGGGGGAAGGTGGGGGGAAGGAGGAGGAGGGAGGGAAAAATCTAAGTCATATGATAGTGACTGTAGAACACTGAAAATAAATAAAAATTTTTAAAAAATAGAATTGGGTGCCTTGGAAGTGAGTTCCCCATCACTGAGTGTAATCAAGCAGGTATCCCTGTGAGGGAGGAATACTAGAGAATGAATCCCTCTTTGGACGAGAAGTTATGATCCATTAGCAAAAAAACACATAGTAGCTCCCTAAGGTTCCCCCATGCTTAACCTCTCCTGTCCTATCTCCAGTCTGTTCTCTACACAACTGACTTCTCTACTCAAGAATCTTCTGTAGCTCACTACTGTTTCTAGAATAAAACACAAAGTCTTTGGCCTTTGGTCCATGATTCATGTTAATCTCCACATCCAGGTTCCAGCTAAACTTTCCTCTTCTATCATCATGCCTAGAATGGACTCTCCTTTCTCATCTCTCCTTAGAATCCCTCGGTGCTTGAGGCTCAGCTGAGGAGCTATCTCCCCAGGAAGCCTATCCAGACCCTCCCAATTTGGGGTGTTTGTTCCACCCACAGATTCTCTAATAGTTATCTGTGTAAATGTTAGTATGCATGAGGTATTAAACAATCATAATGAAGCACTGGGAATAAAAAGCAAGGTAAATAACAATTCCTACCCTCAAGGAGCTCATAGTCTAATGGGTAAGACAATATATAATTACATACAAGATACATAAAGGGAAGGTGATACCAGAGAGAAGGCTCTAGCAGTGGGCAGACTTGGAAAGTACTCCAGAGGAAGGACAGGGGAATGAGGGGCTTAAGAGTACCTCCCCTACACTTTAGTGTGATGTAAACTTCCTGAGTTTTTTTTCTTTCATTGAGAAAGGTTAGCAATTTAGGGACAATTTAAACCTGGGAAAGTTCTACAACTGGGAATGCACCTAACATCTTGCCACCTCCTTCATGAAGCCTTCCTGGATGTCTCTAATTGAAAGCAACCTCTCCCTTTGTTGCAAAACATTTGGGACTGGATATGGAGGAGCAGGGGGCGCTGGGCCAGCTGAGGAGAGGTCAAGGAAGACTTCAGAGGAGGTGGCACCTCGGTTGGTCCTTGATGTAAGGAAAGGGCACGTTTTTGGAGTTTAAATGCATTTGTTATTTGTGTCAAGTGAGCCCAGTCAAGAAAAAGAACCATTCTTTTCTGTGACCATTCCATCTGACTAGAGGAGGTAGTGGCACCTTGGAGGGAGCATTGTATCCCACCCTTTGCAAGCCCCAGGGGGTTTTACCAGGATTCCTCTTAAGGGACTGAGAGCAAATGGTCAGCCGAGGCCCATTACAAACTGACCTAACCAGTCATTTACCACAGCAGAAATATTCTTTGATACAAGAATTAACACACACACCTTAATTTCTTGCATGATCCCCAGTCAATGTAGGACTTTGAGGGACATGCTGATATTTAGTACAATGTTTTGGGGGGCTCCTAAGTCCCCAAATCTCTTGGATCTGACAGTCACAGGTCAGTAGATGGAGTTAGCCTTGGAAAGTCTGAAGTTCTGCTTTCACTGGTCAAGCTCAGCACAAAAAGTTGAAAGGGCTTTTGTTCTACCAGACAGCACCGTGAGGGTGGTTGTTTGTTTTTTCACCCAACTCTTTTACGGTGTTTTCCAATTCTGCACAGCACATGTGGAGCCCACACTCATGAAACAGGAAACAGGTTTGTTTCAGGCCTGAGATTAAACATAACATACTACAAGCACGGGCAGCTCCATGCCTTCTTTAATGGAACATAAATATAGAGATTCCCAGCGGCCCTTCTCGTGAAGATTTCTAAGTGAACTCAGGCAAAAGCACAGTGAACAATGCTCAGCTTTAATCAGCTCATATTTATCTACCTGGACCAAAAGAAAAGATGCTCCTTGGAAAGGAGTCTTTACCATGGACTTAATCAAGTGAAATCCTCCATTGTGAGATCATTGTGAAAACACAGCACTGAAACGGGAAGCTCACAGAACCATCAGTTATCCTACTTTTGTTTGTTAACTTATTCATTTTAAGGGGAGAAAAGGGGGAGGCTATTCCCCTTCTGGACATGCAGGCAACCAAACTTCAAGAAGACACAGTGATGTTTTCTTTTTAACTCAAGAGCAGAAAATATCTCATGAGAAAGCAGACTTTTTCATAAACTAATTCAAAAATGTCCAATGTTCCTTAAACCAATTTGAAGGATGTTATTTCCCAACAAAGAGATTTATAAGGCTGTTCCAGCAGGTGATCAAGGCAGACAGCCTGCACATTTTTATTAAATTCAAACACTTGAAAAACTCACCCCCTAGCTTCCAAAGCACACACCACAAATGAACTGCTCTGGAATATCAGAACAATGTCACACAAGCCTCAACCAAGCAGGATCCCAATAGTTTAATATTCTCAAGATTTTAACAAATAAGCATCTTAATTAGATGACAGAAGGGCCTTAAATAAAATGTATTTTCAAAAGAAAAAAGGGAAGCCAAATTCTCCAGCTCCAAAAGGGCAAATTGTGTTCCTCCTCCCAAGGCTGAGTTACCTTTATTTCATGATGCTTTCAATATGCTCTGGGCATATATAGAGATGGAAGCCAGCTGAGACCAAATCAATTTTAACACAAGTTGACAGTAAACAATCTTTACCAAGATATTAGATAAAATGATTTTATGTGATGAAAGAACAAGTCCAGCTGAGAGTGGGGATGAGCATTCACTGCCTAGATCTCTGGCTGTAATGATGCACCATTCTGCTAAATGCAGAGGGGTCCTCCTTGAGATCCCGTGCTCTATCCCCAACATCTCATGGGCCGTGAGACCACCGGCTCAGCCACTGGCCACTGCAGAGATAGGTTTGAGAAGGTTCTGGAATGACCTCAAATACCCGATTCAGTGGCCCACCTCACTCTCTCCAGGGACCAACCCTTCTCTGTTCCAATCCAGGAAAACTTAGCAGTTACCTAACTATCTAAAATAATTTGGGCAGCTGTCTGAGACGCCTGACATCTAAAAATGTACCCACTGAATCCATGCTATTCATCTCTCGAAGAGTGTTAGAAGGAAACCCCTGAACATCCCTCTGATTTTCCTTCCCAGGATGCCGAGTATACTCCACCCTGCTGGTCAGTAACTTGACTGAGGGGTTTTTTTCCAAGTCTTTCAGGATGAAGGCCGAGGCCTCCTCCTCGGGTGACGATACAACCCTTGGCTGGGCCACTTCATTCGTCAAGTCTCTTAACACAGGCAGCCCCGGCTCTGGCAGCCAGTGCGCACCCCCCAACTCTGGGTTGTAGCATTTCAAATCCAGAATTTCACAGCCTCTTCCAGGGTCATCCTTCTGACAGCTAAACTGCTCGGGGCCAGAAGTCAAGATCTGATCTAGCGAATGTTCCCTCTCAGAGACTTCTGTCGTATTCAGAATCTCTTCCTCATCCTCACTACTATCACTGCTTTGCATCAGCCCATACCTCTTCATATATTTTCTGGTTGCAAATGACATGTTTGGTGAGATCAAACTAAGCCCCACCATGTTTTTGTCTGTGTTGATATGGAGAAGGCTGAAGGATGAGTCAGCAAGATTTTGGTTTGCTCGACTGAAGGAAAGTTTCGACAGCTGATTTTCATTTAAATACTTGAGAGCAATGGCATTGGCCTCCATGCTCAGATCCACACCACTGGGGCTTAAGCCACTCATGCCGACATTAGTAAAGGACATATAGTTTAATCCAGAGATGACTGCTTCAGGACTGATGCACGCCAATACACTGAAAAACACACAAGAACAAGTCATTATTCAGGCTGTATCTCCTTCCTAATGATAATGAGAGTATTGGGGAAGCACATCAAGCCCTCACTCAGTGTGTACAGTGGGCAGGCTGTCCTTGAATGGTCATCAACATCACCTAGACAGATGGGGAGAGACTCAGCTCACTTTCTCAGAGATTCAGTTCAGGGCAAATCTCCATTCTAGGGTACAGTTGGAGACCACAAGGTTGGAAGTGGAACAATCAGACCTACCACTGACTCTGGATGAACCCTCCCCACCTGCTGAGGGACTTTCTCTCTCCCTGCTAATAGACATCAGCACAAAGGTAGCACGGTGGAGTCCAGCCTTATTCTGCCAACAATAGCCATCTTCTCTCTTCTTTAAAATCCCCAAGGTAAAGTTGCTTCCACCCGGAGGAGCTGATGATGGGCTTGCACCATCCACTGGCTAAGGTGCCACCTGAGCTCTGGTTTGGGTCTGAACCTCACACCACCCCATTCTTCCTCTTCTATTGAAAGTCATTTAGATAAAGGTAGGAGATAAATTTTATGCTGTGTGTGAATTAGACAATTCAGTAATCCATGAGTTCAACAGAACAGGGGCTGCTTCTATCTGACAAGAACCTAACAGACTAGATTTGTGGACTGGGGGAGTTTGGGATCAAGGATGACAGTCAGGGTGCAAACCTGGGTGACTAGCTGTTGATGCTCTCAACAGAACAGAGTGGTTGGAAAGAGAGGAGGTCTTGGGACTAAGAATGGGAGGACAATGATGACAGGGCATGCCCAGGCAGCACCTTGATACTGCATATGAACTAAAGTCATCAAACCCAGAATCTTATTTTTGGTGCAGAGGTGACTTGTAAAAATTATTTTTTAAATAAAATAATTGTATTTGAAAAATTAGATTTTTATAACTAAGCAATTTTTCTACAGGGCAGCTAGGTGGCCCAATGGATAGAGTGCTGGGTTTGGAATCACGAAGACTCATCTTCCTGAGGCCAAATCTGGCTTGATATACTTATGAGCTGTGTGACCTTGTTTGCCTCAGTTTCCTCATCTATCAAATGAGCTGGAGAAGGAAATGGCAAACCTATCCAGTATTTTTGCCAAGAAAACCCCAAATGGGATCATGAAGGGTCAGATACAACTGGAGAATGACTGAGCAATAACTATACATCTTTCTATGTCTGGTTAGGTAGTTTTTGCAGTTGAGTTGGACTCTTTTTGACCCCATTTGGAGTTGTCTCAAATAGAAATACAGATCATTTTACAGATGAGGAAACTGAGGCAAACAGGGTGAAGTAACTTGCCCAGGATCACACAGCAAGTAGTCTGAGGGGGGATTTGAACTCAGGACTTCTGACATCTCCAGGCCCAGGGTTCTATCCACTGTGTCATCTAACAGGAGGCATGAGGCACATCTTTTAGGACAATCTCAGATTTTCACTATTTCTTAGAGATGTTTAACATCATAATCAAGAGTTACCACAAGAATGAAATAGAAAGATCTCTGCCCATGGCATGTGAGGATGAGTGAAAGGAACTGGGGAAAGGAACTGAAGGGGACTGAAGGAGGTTGAAGTGAATTCTCTCCCAAAGATTGGTGGCTCATGTGAAGAAGCAGGTTCTTGGCTGTGGAGCCATTGAAGACATTTCTAAATCCCAGCCTCCTGTGGATCTTCTCTCCCCTCCCCCCAAGAAGACCAGAACCCCAGATCCCCATTTCTTCTCTGCCACTGAGGGGATATCTGTGCCCCTTCTCTTCTTTCTTGCACGTAATGTTAATGTAAGGTTCACAGTGGGAGGGAGGAAAAGTTAAAGATCTTCCCTGCCCATTAATAGACCCCAGATACCTTTTGTTAATTTACAATGAGGCACAGGGTCATGAGGGTGGTGCTCTCCAGCTCTGAGGTGAAGCTTTACTTTCAGGCTCAATCTTTGGGAAAGAGTTCATGTGATTAGGCCACATGAGACTTTGGGCAGCTGCTAAGGAGCCCCCCGGCTTTGAAAACCCAGATGTTGGTGCTTCTCTCTCCTGTAATGTTGTATGTATTGTCTATGGTCAGACAGTTGGAAGCCCTGTCTGTTGATCTTTCTGCTTGTAATTTCTGTTTGTATCTTCTCTGAAGTTCAGGGTACTGACTTTTTTCCCCCTGAACTAAGTGAATGATATATGTGCTTGATTAAAGAAGATTGGTGACCCCTCAAAAGTTACTTTCCTTTTAGAAAAGCAGATCTAAGAACCTGTACAGCAGGCCTTCCTGTGTATGCTGGGGTCCTTGCTGTTACATTGCCACCAAAATCTCAGGAATCCACATTCCTAAATAGTCCAAGTTGGATGGGACTCATGAGGCCTCTAGTCCAACTAGTACTGGGCCAAAAACCTCCCTGCAGCATCTCTGACAAGTGGTCAACCAACCTCCAGCTGAAGGCCTCTTCTACCTGCTTCTGGGATGGCTGCCCCCATGTGGAATTTGGAACAAGCTTCTCCCAAAACGCCACCCATGGTTAGTCTCTCAGGTAGCATTAGAACTAGAGTTGATAGACTAGTTTTCCTCACCTCTCTCCTTCTCTCTGCCTCCAGGAGCTCTTCTCTTCCTTGAAGATGCAGCCCAAGCACCATTTTGTGCAGGAAGCCTTTCCCAATCCTCCCAAACTGCCCTCTGTTGTACTACTTTGTATAGGTCTACACTTATTCACTTTAAGTTTATGATGCATATTTCATGTACATGAAATATGTATGACAGAGAGATTATTTTACAAAAGGTCAACTGGATTAAAAAACATGTTAAGCACCTACTATATATAGTAGATTCTAAGGACACAAGACACACACACACACACAAAAAAAACCCCCAAAAAACCAAAAACTAGTCCCTTTCTTCCTTTAATCAAGCTGGGGGGAAGAGGGAAGATTCTGAGAATCTATCAAATCTGAACTGTTTTGATAAGGAAGTGTGTTCTGAGTTGCAGAATGAGATCTGGCACCAGAACTGACAGGGCCTCAGTAATCACCCAGTCCAAGCCATTTTACAGGTAAGGAAATAAAAGCCTCGAAAGAAAAAATGATGTGCCAAAGGTTACACAGAAGACCTACAAACCAACCTGTGGAACACAACCTCTTTGTAAGTTAGGGACAACTCAAAATGGATTGAAGTCAGTCATTATTACTATGTGCCAAATACAGTGTTAAGTCCTAGGGATACAAAGAAAGATAAAAAAAAAACCCTGTCCCTGCCCTCAAAGGGTCTCCTGTTCTAAAAGGAGAAGACAATACAAGTTACATACAGATGTGGAGAGAGGAAGGTCTCCAGGAGGAGGTGGGAGATGAGGGAGGCCTGGAGATGGAGGTGTGCAAGTTCTAGGACCTGAGGGCTAAAGAAAGCCCAAGAAGGAAGGGCTGACTGTGGTTTAGAGGCAGCTGGGAAGTCGTCTGGGGGGTGAGGGGCCAGAGATGAGCCTTGAAAGGGGGAGGGCATCTCAGACGATCATGCTGAGAGTATAGACAATTGTAGCCAAATGAAAACGGAAGACTTCCTTAAAAGTAAGATTCTCATACACATAAAATCCACTGAATTACTGCTCACCAAGGCTGTTAAAACCACTCTTACGCCTAGCTCACCACCTTTCAGATGTGCTGTGAACCGCCTGCCAGCTTCTATCCCATCACAGGATAATTTACTATCACAAGGTGGAAAATCTCATTTCAAAATACAGGAAACCACCCCCTGAATGTATTCTAACCTCCATTTTCACTTCCTTGAGAAAGTAATTAAAGCCATTTTTGATGGTACTGAAAGGTTCTCTAAGAATTTCCATCTCTACTTCCTGTTTCATTTAGATCAGAATAAAATGGAAGTAGTGAAGAAATGGGATTCTTTGGCTAAGGCATCTGCACTGCAAAAGGCAAGACCAGGTTTCCAGGAAATAGAAGGGTGTTGGAAAGGTTGGTTTGTCAACTATCAAAATGAAGGTCATGTTCCACTCAGTGTGTCTTATTACAGGACAGTGAATAAGCCAGTCTACAAAATGCTGCTGCTTGGTCTCACAGTGTTCCTTTCCACAAGTGTGACCAGGTCGCAATAGGAGGAGGTGAGGAATCGATGAAGAATCAGCTCCACTTCAGTTCTTGGCCCGGGCTCTTGGCTATAACGTTCTAAAATGATCACTGTACCATGATACCCCCAATGAATGGCAAGTTGGTTATTCTGTCACAAAATTGCCATGTGGACACATACTTATTTATCTTAGAGACACAAAAAGATTACCTGGCATGGTCCACTTTATGTAAATTTTTCTTCATTTTACTTGGGGAATCGATTTTCACACCAAGGTTTCTCAGCTGTTTAACGGTGGCATGAAGCACACTGTCCTTGTCCAACCGACTGGGATCAGGTCTTTTGGTTTTTCCATCACCCCCATTCTGGGTCCCAGTGCTGCCATGGCTGGGAATTGCTGCTACACTTGTGGACATGGGCTCATTGTCTTTGGAAAAAGTATTTAGCAGGTGGTTCGCCTGATCCTAATGAAAACAAAAGATTCAAAGTTCAAAAAAACTGATCTCAAAAGTGTTGTCCAAAAAAAAAAAAAGTAAAGAAAAAACCAGTGATGTTCACTCACCAGCTCATTCACTCGTTCACTTGCCTGCCCAGGCTGAGAGAACAAGGTGGGGACCCTAAGGAGCTGTAGAGAAGACCTGAGCAGCCCCCAGCCCTGAGCTGAAGCCTGTGCCCTCTCTGCCCACATCCCCAGACCTATACAACACCCGAACAACATTTGAAGAGTGTGGTAACTGACCCAGCATTGATCTTCCTCCAATCCCAAAGCAAAGGCAACAAGTACACCCTTAGCTCTCAGAGAAGCCAGCATTGTCCATCCCATTTTATACCTAGAGAAGTAGAGTCAAGAAGACCCAGCAAGCAAGTTATGGATGTGAGTTCTCCCTGGATTTGAATTTTGTTTAATTGGGTTCAGACTTACAAAGGCCAAATTCACATTTCAGAGACATGTTGTGTTTCTAAGTGACGTGATCCTGATAACTAATATGCGTATGGGGAGGAAGTCACTGAGACTGGCTGTGACCCTCATCACCCCCAGATGGCCAGAGAAAGGCAGGTTGCTGCTGCCAGACAAGCCTCTGAATTGTGGCTGCATCTAATGTGCAGCCAAAAACCTCGGGAAGCCTGTCATCTATACCAGGGGTGGGGAACCTTTGCCTCGATGCCACATGTGGCCCTCTAGGTCCTCAAGTGAGGTCCTTTGACTTCACAAGTTTGGATTCCATCAAAGGTCCACACTTGAAGAACTAGAGGGCCACATGTAGCCTTGAGGCTGCAGGTTCCCTACTCCTGAGCTATTCTATGACAAACAAGTATCTTACATCCCAAACAGGATGGCATTGGAGACTGTTCTTACCAATAAATTCTGGTAAAACTTCTGATCGTCCGATGGAGAAGGCAGCAAGGGCTCCCTCACTTGGGTTGACTTAGTTTGGGGTTCACCCACTACCGCGGCTGAGGATTGGCTGTCAGCCCCCTCTGTGGGTCCTGGAGGCAAGCTCCCACTAACACCTTCTCCCAACATGGGATTTGGAAGACATACTGGTACATCTGGATCCTTCCTTACTGCAGGGGAAACACTGAAAAGAGAGGCCCAAGCCGAGTGTCAATGAGTCAGTGGTCTACAGCCCCTTGAACACAGCACATCACGGTCCAAGGGCAGCAGTTCAGGAGGCAAGGCCCCTCCCTTTGATACACAGGGAGGCTCTGAGGGGGCTACCAGTTCCGCTTCCTCATTTTGTATGGCTCTGCAAGGAGTCTTTATCTGTGGTGGGCATATATATCCCTAGTAAATTCTGGATGAAGTCATTCACTGGGGAACACAATTGAAAAAAACACGCCAGGCCACCTGTTTGAAGGGAGGCACCCTGTGGATAAAAGGCCTTATGAATCTGGACCTACCTCTACTCATGCAGAGTTCTTTACAAACTAAAGTGCTATAAGTGCTGCCTTTTTATTACTGGTTATTATATTTATTATTACCAGTTATTATCAGAGTTATTACAATTACTCCTCCCATCTCTGGGCCTCAGTTCACATCTGTAAAATACAAATGCTGGAGCGGATGATGGGGACACTCCCTAATACATATCATTTATCTTCTCTAAAAGGCAGAATTTTACGGGATCAGAATTTTTGAACAAGAAAGGTCTTAAGAAATCACTTCATTAGAACCCACATGCACAAAAATATTTATAGCAGCACTTTTCGTGGTGGCAAAGAACTGAAAACTGAGGTGATGCTCATTAATTGGGAAATGGCTGAACAAGTCATAGTATATGAATGTTATAGAATACTACTGTGCTATGAAAAATGATGAGCAGGCAGACTTCAGAAAAACCTAGGAAGATTTACATGAACTGATGCTGAGCAAAGTGAACAGAACCAGGAGAACACTGCACACAGTAATAGCAACATTGTAACAGTAACAGCAACTTTGATAGACTTAGCTCTTCTCAGCAGCACAATGATCCAAGGCAATTCCAAAAGACTCATGATGGAAAAATACCATCCAGAGAAACCTAAAGAACTGATGGACTCCAAATGCAAACTGAAGCATGCTATTCTCACTTTCTTTATTTTTTTGGTTTTTTTTCCTTTTGGTCTGTTTCTTCTTTCACAACATGGCTAATATGAAAATATGTTTTACACTGATTGCACATATATAGACAATATCAAATTGCTTACTGTTTTAGGAAAAGGGGAGAGGAGGGAGGAAAGGAGAAAAATCTGGAACTCAAAATTTTGTAACAATGAATGTTAAAAATTGTCTTTACACATAAGTGAAAAAAAAATACTATTTTTAAAAAAAGAAGTCATTTCGTAAGCTGAGGACTGGGCAGCTAAGTGGCATGGCAGATAGAGCCCTGGGCCTGGAGTCATAAAGATTCATCTTCCTGAGTTCAAATCCAGCCTCAGACACTAACTAGCTGTGTGACCCTGGGTAAGTCACATAACCCTGTTTGCTTCAGTTTCCTCATCTATAAAAGGCTGGAGAAGGGAATGGAAAATTACTCCAGTATCTTTGCCAAGAAAATTCCAAATGGGGTCACAAAGAGTCAGACACAACTGAAAACAACTTCAGAAACTGAGAACTAGAGAAGTTAAGAGACTTGTCCCAGGTTAATCAAAGCATTTATTAAGCACCTAATGTATGCAAGGAACTGTTCTAAGTTCTAGGTGACAAGTGTAAAAAGACAAAATTGAAAGAGTCTCAACCTTGAATTACAATGGGGAAGGAAGCAACACCCCCATCCATAACACAGGCAAATACAAAATAAACCCCAGTCTGGAGAATGTCAGCCTCTGGGGCACCTACAGAAGGTGGTTCTTAAGTTGAGTCAGGAGGACTGGGGGGACATTCCAGGCACTGGGGACTACTAGGGTAAAAGTGTGCATGAGAGGGAAAACAGGAAGGCCAGTTTGAGGGACTGGGTGTAGGAAGTAGAAGTGCATATAAGGAAAAGAGAAAAGTAGTTCGGACAATGTCAAGAAGGGTTTTACAAGTCAAACAGAAGCAAAGCCTTTACTAAACTCTGTAAGTGAGGCACAGGAGTAGATGTGCTTAGACTTGACCTCAGAGAACTCAAACGACAGAATTCTTCCCAGTTGTACAGAATTTAGAGCTGGAAAGGATCCTAAAGAGTACCTAGTTTACCTACCTTGCCCCACCCCATCCCGATTTAACCTGGGTCTCAGTTACCCTATCTGATTTGAACTCAGATCCAAGGTCTCTAAGATCATGCTCTTTCTAAAATTCCACATTTGAAAGTCTCATTCTCCTGTTCCAAAGCCTTCAGTGGCTTCCTGTTATCTATAGCAGAAAAGACAACTCCTTAGTTTCATACTTAGCTCCTCCCTAATCTGGTCTCAATCTGTCCTTCATCTCATCTCCTTCCTTTCCCACAGCCCTCCCTGGTCTTCTGCCCTTCCACAACTCCATTAGGAATTTCCTGCCACCACTCTCTTCCCAGCCTTATGGGAGCGAGCCTGGAGATGCAGCTCCACTCCAACCTTCAAGCCCATCCTAACATTTGTGGGCTCAGGTGGCCCCCACCCCCACTACCAGGCAGATAAGTCATTCACTCCATTCTGATGAACCATAATCCTTCCATTAAGATGGAAGACTTCCAGGCCTTACTAGCTGCTTGGTCATGGTATCCTTACCATCTGGCTATGCACTGCAACCTCAAGACCTGAGCACTCTGCTTTCTGTTCTGGGAAGGCACCCTCGGGACACCTGGCCTCTGCCTCCTTCACCACCCTTCTACCCTTAGGTCCACGAGGTCTTTCCATTCACCTTACAACTGAACCCTCCTACATATAACATGGCCAAATGCCACCAACAGGCAGATGGCAGAGGTACCCCTTGATTCCACCCCAGCCCCAAAGCCATCATGGCGAGGAGGAGCTCCTGTAGAGAATGAGCCACTCATCCCCATCAACTGTCAACAACCTGCCACCCACAGGGCAGCCAAGACAATCCAGCAGAAGCAACAAGGTAGTCTGAGGGGGAGACAGGAGACAGCAAGTCTGGCAAGTCACACTACCAGTGCCTTGACTATCATCTCCTCTTGGAGCTTGCCAGAGAAAGCCCATGGGCTTTGGGAACAGCAGTGCTTCCAGCCTAGTGTCCTCAGTATCAGAAGGCAGATAGCAGAGCAATGGATACATTGAGGGGCCCGAGCTCCAATTCAGCCTCAGCCACTTACTAGCTGTGTAACCTCGGACTGGCCACTTAACTGATATCCACCTCAGCTTCCTCAACTGCAACAAAGGGATAACAATAACACTTACCTCCAGGGTTGTTGTAACGTCAAATGAGATATTTGTGAAGTAATTTTAGCACAGTGCCTAGCACATAGTAGGTACACAAAACATGTTTGTTCCTCTCCCCTTCCCTCTTGGCACATAGAAAGCACTTAATAATAAATGCTTCATTCATTCATTCATTCTTGCATTGTCCTAGCCTCTGCTGCCTTTGGCCATTCAATTAAGTCATCCCTTAATTGCTGAAAGAAACTCATGGACATTTCTACCTACTAAAATCTCAGCTCAGTTGCCACGTACAATGAAGCCTTCTCAGATCTGAGCTCCAAACCCTCCCCACATCTTCCCTGCCCCCCCCCACCCCCCACCCCCCGCCTCCCTCAGCCCCATCAAACATGACCCTTCCCTCCTCAGACTGTCCTAGGGCACTCTGGCTCTTTGCCTCAGCCCTCATCACATCCTAAGTGGTGTGTCACAGCCCCCATTGAACCTTGAGCTTTCAGAAAGCGCTGTGGTTTTTCATCCCTGGGTCTCCAGTGCAGAGGGTACCCTGGTCTAGGAACTGGTATACTGAACTGGCCCAAAGGACCAGGGAAACCCACTAAGACATACCTATGTACAAGATTAGTTCAAAGAGATTCCAAAGGCTGAAAATGAAAACAAGGCTCATGAAGGATAAGGCTTCACAGATTCTAATAGGACAGAGAAAAGTAAACTGGGCCTATTCTGACAGCTCTGGTGTTTGTCTAGCAAACTTCCCCTTGGGCCACTGTCAGGCCAAACAGTAGGCTGGCTGAACCATTGGCCTGATCAAAAATGGAAGCTTCGATTTTCTGAAATATAACATGTACCCTGAAATCTTGTTATCAAAGAGATATAGGCTCAGCATATTAAAAATCCAGTCACAGAAATAAGATTTTCCCCACAAGGTGGCAGTGTAGCATAGTGGAGACACTAGTGGATTTGGAATTAAGAGAATTTTGGGTTCACAGTCTGGCTCAGTCAGTCAATAAACTTAGTTATGAAGCGCCTATTAAGTGCTGGCCCCAACCAGCAGACACAGCTCTACATTAAGCTCCAGACAGGACTAACAAGGACATGGTCACCAGAGGGAAGCCAGGAGGCAGAGATGGGGAGGAGAACGAGGCCACACACAGGTGCAGCCACAGAGAATGCCCAGAGATGAGAGGGGGGGCGGGGGGGTGTCTTGTTTGGGAACAGCCAGGCGGCCCACATGATTAGAGTGAAGAGGGCACATTGGGGAGTCAGGTGTGAGGAGAGGGCAAGACCTGAAGGCTGTGAAGGCCAATCAGGGCACTTTGTCTTGACTCCTGTTATATGACTCTGGATAAGGGACCATTTCTGAGCCTCAGTTTCCTCATCTGTAAAATGACAGGACTGGACTAAATGACCAATGGTCCTTCCCAAGTCTACAATCTACGATCCTCTCATTTACACACTTAACTTTCCCATAGTTCTGTCCTGCGAAGTAAATTTCCAAGCTGAACCCATAAGCATCAAGGAATATGAAGAAATTATAAGCAGGGCAGAGACGCTAACAATGGAGAAGAGACCCAAATTTATGCAGTAATCAGAAGAAACATAATCTCAGCCAGTGAATCAAAAAGCAAGATCAAATAACCTATATATCAACTGAGAAGGACGCTATATATGACTGCTCAAGTCAGTCATATGGACTGAAAACACAGCTTTCTTTCACTAAACTGTAAACTTGAAAGCCGCCCAAGAATCAGTTGCCACAGAGGGGGAATGCTCTGCCAGGCCAAAGACCAAGAGTCACAGGGGACTGTCACTGACAGGCTCCGCCATCTATTTACCCCTCCACAAAAGATCTGTTTTCATGATAGCAAAATAGCAGCAGGGAAAGCTAAATGAAACGACTCTGGTCATCCCTGAGTGGACAACGCAGCTTCAGCTAGGAATTACTTAGGCTGAATAATCCAGACTCCACATGAGCTTCAAGTTGGGTGGGGAAGGAGGTCACAAGGACAAAATCTGAACTCTCAAGCAGTCCTAGACACAAGTCCAACCCTCAGTGCTTTAATCAGGCACATGGCAACTAAGGCTTCCAAGCAGCATAGGAAACAAACTGACCCTATGATCGATCACTAAATCACTGAACACAGGCTATGCAGGAAGCACAAGGAATGGGGAATGGGGAATCCCACTCTGAACTATAAAAACCACAGCAATCAGAACAATGGAGTGTCAGGAGTGGGATTTCCAGCTTGTCACCCGTAATGAGAACAAGGACAAGAAGCTCCCATGACATCCCGGGACAGACTGTCCAATAGCTTGTCAGAATGTGGTAACAAAACACCCTCAGGACGAACCAAGAGCACATTTTTACGTACATCTTGGCAAACAACAGCTAAAGTTTGACAAGATAGGAAGAAAGAGTCAGAAAATGAAAATATTTGAAGCCTCAAGAGAATTTAAGATAAAAAATTGGAAAGGTGATTCCAACTACGGCAAATATTAGCACGTTTGTCAAAGCAAAGCTTCTACAGGAAAACGAGAAAGACAAAGTCTCTAAACACCATGCACATGTCTCCACTGGGACAACGCAATCAATAACCAATCAAGCTTTGAGGCATCAGGAAGACAGAGGCGGCATACTGAGCCAATCGAGGGTCATTGAGAGTGCACACACCCCAGTGTCAGCTATGTACACATAGCAGGGGATCCCCATCAGTGTACTGTGCTTGGGGAAGATTAGATTTATATCAAATATGCTGCTAATCAAGAGAGATGATTAATTGCTACTAAAAAGTAATTAACTATATTCTGTTAATGGGACTACAGAACAAATTTCTAAAGTTAAAGACCACATATATATATAATCCAAATTGAAGAGTGTGAGCTGACTTAGCTCCTTTTGAAAAAAGGTCTACACTTATAGGACCAAATTAGGTAAGATAAATAAGGCCAGTGTGAACTCTTTCCTGTCCCTCCATGCACATGTTATGCCAAATAAGAAGATTCCAGGATCTGCCTGAAATTGCTCCTTGCTAAAAGGAAGCATCTCTCGGCAGAGGTCCACGAAATGATTAAGCTGCATTCCCCAGTTGCCCAACGCGATATGTACATCTAATTGCTACAAGCCAGTATCCTCTAAAAACTGGTTTACTTATCTGTAGAGAGTCTATTACAGGGTCATGTGAAAAAAACAAAAGTCCCTACCCCCCATCTCTCAGCCTGGCTCCTGGGTCCCATGGGCTTGAGGGAAGAGGGAGGCAGCAGGAAGCAGGGCAGAGGCTCAGGGTTCTGGTCCTGTGGGCTGTGCTCCTGGCTACTGCTGGGTCATAAAATGAGGGGGCTGGCCTCCATGACCTCAAAGTAAGGCAGATCAGCAGAGTCCCTGCCCTTCCACAGGGCACTTGTTTGAAGGAAGACATGGAAATCTTTTCTTCTGGGCTATTCCCCCAATTATCCCATAACTAGACTATATCCCATCAAGACTAACCCTTCCAGTAAGAGACAAGTGTTTTTGACCTGGTGTCAGAGGAAATTAAACCGGGCTAATTGAGCCTTGATAGGTTTCCCCTCCCCTCACCCTGACTGAGTGATCAGAATTAATATGCATATTATTATTTTTATAGTATAGTATATGTTTAATTTTTAAAACCATCTTGTTTCTTTTCATACAAATACAGTTCCTCCACTAATGCTTCCCAATGCTATGCCATTGGAACATAAGCCCTGGTACATTCCCCCCAACAGGAAAAGCTACAGGCTACTCAGGGGGGCCCTCTCAGAAGAATCTGTGGGAAAAGACCAGGAAAGAAGTTGTGCTGGAGGCCAAGCCCTCTGTAGGGAGAGTGGGTAACGAGCCTCTAGCACCAAAGCTTTTTGAGGTTCAGCTTGAGAGCTTCTCTTTCCATGAAGCCTTCTGACCCACACCCCACCCCACGCCAAAGCGAAGGCTTCCTCCACATGTGTCTGGAGCTCTTGGCTGTCCCCAAGCAGAGCAGTGCAGTGCAGAGAGCACTGGACTCAGTCACTGGACTGGAATCCTGCCCCCAGGACAATCCACCTACCCTGGGTCCATACTGTTTCCTCATCTACAAAACAGATAACACCTGGCACCTATCTCACAGAGGGCTGGATCTCATGAGACAATGCATTTACACAGCTTTGCCAACTTTAAAATGCTATCTAAATATTACATATCATTCCATACACACCTCTATATACATCCTACCTCCTACCTCCCCAAAGGCCAAAGATAGTGTTGTTTCTCATTTGTTTTAACAATTCATATTTGAGCCAAGTTATTAGTTTCCTCACAACAATGTTATGAGGCTATCTTACACATGAGGAAACTGAGGCACTCAATAGCAAAGCAAAGAAACTCACATGGTGAGTGCCCTAACAGGTTTCTTTCTCCTCCCTCACCAGACCTCCGCCTCAGGGGCCCTGCCTTAAGCTGTCACTGACTGAAGAAGTATATTCAAATACCAAACAATGGATTAGAAAGAAGTATAGATTGGAAAGGCAAATAAAGGTGCTTCATCAGGGCCTCACCTGAAGAAAGCTGAGGATGGACCCATTTCTTCTTCGACAACATGGCTACTCTCATCAAAACTCGGAATATCAACTGCTTTTAATGAAGATGCTACATTAGTGTGATCTGTCACTTCATTGTTGATATCCACAGACAAAATATCTCCACTCGAAAGCTTGGAGTTGTCTTGTTTCTGTGGAGCCAAAGGTTCTTGATTCTCCCCAGGCGAGTCCCAAAACAAGCTGGCCCCTAGGAATGAAACACACGCATGGCACTGAGAAGAGAAGAGTGTCTCTGAAAATCTTCATTTCCTGCATCATTTTTATAACACTGAGTCCATAGAAAGTCTGCCAGGACAAAACAAGACCTTCATGACATCACATCGTGTCTGTTTTAATAGTGACGAAAAGCCAACCATTCCTCGCGCCTCCCTGCTGCCTTACCGTGTCCTACGTGTCACTGTTTTATTAAAGAGAAGCTACCCCAAAGCAGCAGGAAACCTTGACAATCCAGCTTGTGCTCGTGAGACAAAGGGAAAGCTGGCAAATGGCTGATGTAGTTGAACTTTGTGAACTCATCTACTATTTTGTATTTGTTCTTAACAAATTCTGAACAACTTTCAGAAAAATTTATATAAATAACTACTCACAAACCTGGGAGGTGGGTGCTCTTATTATCCCCATTTGACAGATGAGAAAACTGAGGCAGACAGGGGTTACATGACTTGCCCAGGGTCACATAGCTAGTGAGTATCTGAGGCTGTATTTGAACTCAGGTCTTCCTGCACTAAGATCAGGCAGGGTCTGTCCACTGTGGTGCCTCTAACAGCCTCTAGTTTATCCTTTCTAAATATGCTATTTTGTAAGGATGATCTCCATGTGCCACCCCAGGTCCTAGGATGCTGAATAAGTATGAGATCCATCACCAATAGCACCTACATGCCCCCCAGCAGAAGAGCCAGGGCCCCTGGACCATTGACCAGACCCAGGGAGGAAGGGGGAAGGAGCACTACAAGGCCCTCTGCTACTGCCCCCCACCCAAATTTCAGCTATAAAGCTCTTTGGCCCACGTGTCACCTTCATTTACCACATCCCCACACCAGCTGCTCAGATCCAGTTTGGGCCAAGACCAGAAAACCCTGCCACAAACTGAGCCTGAGCCCTGAGGCCCTAAACTTGCCCAGCCCATTGTGGAGCCAGACCCTCTTAAGCTGACTAGGAACCATGAGCCTAGTCTCCAGGGCCCCTGGAGTACACATGTGCATGTGCACAAGGTTAGGAGGCTGGGCCATCACAGAGTCCTGCTGCAGCCTCAGACTGATCAGCAGACACTGGAACAGGCCTTGCCCAACCTCCAGACTCTGCTCCTGGGTATCTGGTGAGAAGAGAGCAACAGTATCCCCTTCCACCCATCATTTCCATGGCTCATTCACACTAAGAGCTGCCAGGAGACCCCCTGCTCCCTCATCTCTGTGATTCCTCTACTACTGCCGGGGAGAGGATAGTGCAGCTTGTCTGGAGCACAGAAGAGTGAGCCATGAAGCTGGACAGGTGGGAACATGGGCCCTTGGAGGTCATCTAGTCTAGCACCTCATTTTACAAGGCCTGAAGAAAGGGACATACCCAAGGTCACATGTGTAGGAAATACAGTCCTGACTCTGAAGACATCATTCTCTCTGCTGTCCCTTGGCCTCAATCTGGCAGTCCCAGATGGCAAAAGGCTAGGGATGCCAGGAGGGAGTCAGAAGCATAAGGCAAGCCTTTGACCAAGTGGCGTGGCCAACTCCTGATGACTGTAAAAACTGCCTCAGGGATGACTAGGAGGGACTCCCGGAGAGGGAGCAGGCAGAAGCCCTGCCATGGAGACCCCTAGCCTTTTTCAAGTTCCTAGTGCACTCTCCTCCCAAAGCACTCCTCCACTGGTCTGTCTATCTCCTGGCATCTCAACTACACCTTCTCCCTTGTTAGTTCCTGGAGGATGGTGGCCATTTCTTTTTTGTCTCTGACCTAAAGGAGGTGCTTGAGGGAGGCCAGCTGACCCAGGCCTGTCTCGGGCAAGGGCACAGACAGGACTCTCAGTGGGAATAAAGGAGGGGAGAGAAGTGAGGGATGTTGCAGAGGATTCACCAAGCCCCCACAATTGCCTGGGTAGGAGAGGGAAGGGAGAGGACAGATCTAAGCTGAGCCAGAGGTCTTGGGGGAACAGTGGGGTGCCAGAGGGAAATAAGAACATCAGGAGGAAAGTCATCATCCCTAAAGTGCAGCCTCAGATCTAGGCAGTGTGAGATGCCCAGGGCAAGGGTCCAACTAGGCCAAGAAGGAGTGGGAGGAAAGGCCTTTGGGCTCCCAGGACAGGCCCCAGTTTAGAAGCTGCACAGAAGGGATAAGCACAGCCAGGGCAGAAAACGATGGCACTGAGGAGGGAAAGTGGAGTGGAGACAGACCCTTGGACAGATAAGCCCACCATGGGGCTAAGAAGATGAAGAGAAACCAAAAAAGGAGAAAGAAATAGAAACTAGAGGGTTGAGGTAAGAGAAGAGGAAGGATGAGCCAAGTAGGAGGGGTGAGAGGTTAGCTCTGTCAAACACACAGACCATCTCCTCCCCCCACCCTAGAGGCCTCGAAGACACATCAAGGTAAGGACTGTCACCCCTCACTGAAGACTTCTCTACCCCTCCTCTCTCTTCTCCTTCCCTGCCTTCCAATTTATCCTGTCTATAGCTGGCTTGGGTAGATAGGGGGTGCTACTGTAGATAGAATACCAGGTCTGGAATCAGAAAGACCTGAGTTCAAATCCAGCCCCAGACACTGACTAGCTGTGTGACCCTTGACAAACCAACTCACCCTGCTTGCCTCAGCTTCCTCATCCATCAAATGAGCTGGAGAAGGAAAAGGAAAAACCTCTCCAGTATCTTAACCAAGAAAACTCCAAAGAGAGTCATGAAGAGTCGAACACAACCGAAATGCCTGAACAGCAACACCATCCTGCTTATCCATAGTTGGTTGCATTCTGTCTCCCCCATCAGACTGGGAGCTCCCTAAGGACAGGAACTGCCTTTTCCTTTGTATCCTCAGCACTCAGCACAGGGCCTGGCACACTGCACATGGTTAATACTGACTAATTTGCTGGCGATGTTGGAAGAGGGGATTCTTGTGTAGATAGAAGTTGGACATGAGATATTTCTTCTAACACTGAAATTCCATGATTCTGAGTGATCCGAGAGGAAGGTATTATCACCAGCCCATGGGGCTGTGGCAGTGGGGATACCCTGAGTTGGAGTCAGACATACCTGGAATGCTTAAAAGGTCTGCTCAGACAAAACCACTCAATGAATCAGGAACCCTGGATACAAATCCTGACCCTGGTTCTTTCTGATCCTATTTTTACTCCACACCTGGAAATCTCAGCATGGTATGTTGTAAAAACAACTCAGAATGATTCTTCCAAGCCACAAAATCAGGAGTTACCTGTGCTCACAGCAATGCTCACACTTTTCCTTAGATGCAGACCAGAAGGTGCCTGGGCCTCCATCGAAACAAATTCTAGCTGCTGCTCCGCCTGCACAGTGCCATCAGCACCGTCCGCCTTGGGGTTGGGGTGAAGAGACTGGGCTTCTAACAAACGCTGAATCTGGATCAAGGGAAAAATAGACAAATTAACAGAGGAACAGCAAAGTGACCTGCAGTTGAGGACTGAAGAAAAGTTAAAGCTCTGAGCACTTTGCAGAGGCGGCCCAGTCCTGTCCCAGAGGAACCACCAGGAAGCACATTCATTCACTACAAGTTCCTTCTACTCCAAAGAGCTACGTCTCAGTTTAACACAGCACTATGAATTTATCCTTATTTTGATTATGACCCCAACTCTTGTCCCCCAAAATAAATTCAAGAACTAGAGAATACAATCATGTTGGGGTTCTATGGTGAGACTGGAATGACAAATATCTGTCCTTATTTTACCCAAAAGGGGCTAGTGGAAAGAGCTGCCTCAGAGGCAAGAAGACTGGGGTCTCAGTCTTTCATCTGCATCCTACTAACCCTCAGGACCTGGCCTGGTCACCTAGCTTCTCAGTACCCCAGCCAATTTAAGCTGCTGAGAAGATGCCCACCTACACTGGAGCAAGGTCCTAATGGACAGATCTCTGATCCTGGAACGGTCCAAGAAAAAAAAAAGATTCACTCACAAAGAAACGTCTCCTATTTCCAGATACCATGTATCCAGATATACTTGCATAGGGTAACAGGTTTTAGAGCTTGAAGGGGTCTTAGAGCTTGTTTAGCACAATGCCTCTATGCTACAGGCAGAAATGGACTAAGAAGCAGCTTGCCGAAGGTCACTCCAACAAGCAGTTGGGGTTAGAACCTAGGTTATCCAATTGCAAGCCCAATGTTTTGTCTCCTACAAATACTTTGGCATATACTATGGTCAATTCAGTTTAACAAACATGTATTAAGTGCCTACCGTATGGCAAGTAATTGTATTCTATGATGGGAAAACAAAGTGGGGCCTGCCCCCAAGAAACATATATTCTGCTGGAGGACTAAGACTACAGACACAAGTAAATACGAACTCATTTCAAGACTGAGAGTGTTCATAACTGGGGGATCCCAGAATTCAGAACTGAAAGGGTCCTCAGCAGCCTCACCTGAAAGGAACTCCCATGACAACATGTCTGACAAATGGTCAACCAGCCCCCTTTCTCACTCCCTCTTCCCCTGCCCCTGCTCCATCAGTGATGACTCTCATCTTGATCTCTGGCCTAAGTTCCTCTTTACAATGTCAGGGAAAGCCTGAGGAGGCCGTGGCCTCGGAGCTGTTCTTTCAGGGGCAGGTGAGGGGAGCATATCCCAGACTCGGGGGATCTCTGGGGCAAAGAGTCAGAGGCCAAAGACCTGGCAGCACCAACCCATGCCAAGTCATGAGCATCTGTGCACACACACAAGCATGGTTAATAATGCCATCATAGATTTGTTTATGGAACGAAGACCATCTTACATTAAAACCTTTTAGATCTGGTGAGACTTTTGTTTTGTTTTAGTGACTTTAATGGATTGTTAAACTGATTCATCCTATTACTTTTTTTTAAAGTTATTACCAAATTTCTCTTTCCTAAGGTCCATGTAAAACTTTAAATAAGCATTCTTCTATCATTTTTTTCCTCTGGACTTCCACCAAAACCTACCCCAGGAAGAAAATACTTCACATTTGCCACAACAGAATCAAGGAAGCACGGAAACTCCAGTTTGGGGGAGACTCTGGAGGCCACAGAGGCTACCACCCTCTCCAAGAAGACTGCCAAGGGGACAGCCCCATGGCAGAGGGGTCAGGGAGCATTCCACTTTCAAAAAACGATCACCATAAGCAAGATGATCTGGACATCAAACCTACATCTACCACTAGGTCAATTCCCATTGAAATGAGACATTTGTAAAGTGCTTAGCACAGCATCCAATACACAGTAGGCACTTAATTGGTGCTTATTTCCTTCCTTCCCATCCATTCCTCCTGGTTGAGTCCTCAGGGGCCAGCAGACCTAATCTAATTCCTCTTCCATATGGCAGTCCTTCAAATACTAGCCAGGAAAAAAACCCTGATATCTACCTTTGTCACTGTCCATGCTCCCTACCAGGAAGGGTGATCCTCTAGATCTGGACCTTCAGAAATCCTGCCTGCCTGGCCCAGGAAACTCAATCTGCTCAGCAACAGGAGTTCCCATGGTGCAGAACTGCCCCACTGGGGGGCAATCTATCCAGCTACCCCCCATAAGGGCAGGGCTATCATCTGTATTCCCACCCTTCTCTCCCTTCCATCTCCTGCTCAGGCAACAATAAACAAACAAAATGACCATTAATCCTGTCAAGGGCCTGGTGGCCTACTGCCCTTTGGCTCCCCCTACAATACCTGTGGCCCACAAGCCAAAGCTCCCTGGGATGGCCACCATCCCTCGAGGGGCTGTATTGCCTTAAGACAATGTAAGCCCCTATAGGGCAGGTACTTTGGCACTAATAGCTCCAGCACCGAGTATGGAGACATTTTAAAAAGGGTGAAATACTTAAAGACAAGTATCATGTCTCCACAGGTCTTCTCTTTGAGAAAACATTCCCAGTTCTTTCAAGCTATCCCCATAAAACGTGAGCTCAAAGAACCCTGACCACCCAAGATGCCCTCCACTGAATACTCTGCAGTTTATCCATGCTCTTCCTAACATGTGGTACCCAGCACAGGGAAGAGACTGTGTTTTAAAAAGAATTAATTTAGTTAGAATATTCAAAATTTGAAACAAATCTTAAACATTTTTTCTTTAATTCCCCCAACTCTTTTAAGCAAGGAAAAAGAGGTTGGCTTCCCTTAAAAGCACAAACACAAAGACCAAAGGACAACATGTATTCATTTTCTAGAGAAGTGAATTATAAAATAACCCCAAGCCTACCTGAGCCTGAATTAACTTCAGTTGTCGGTCTTGCTCTTTAAGGACCCGGTAGGCATCTGGAGACAATCCCATCATTCCATCATCAGCTTGCATCTTGGGTGTGGACATGCAAGTTGGGCAAAGCTGTGGATTGCTGGAGTAGGAGGCAAGTCTCCCCACAGTTGATAACTCTAAAGTGCTACAATTTCCCATGCTCCCTTGCTGTCTCTGGATCATAGGGCTGCCTGAAGAATTAGCTAGATTATGGCACACAGCTGGACAGTCGTTTGGATGAAACGGATAGGCACCATTCTGAAAAGCATTAGCCTGGCTTTCTTGAAAGGGCCAGTGTTTATGTATCCCTGACCAAACATTCACTTGACCACACTGCAGATGTCCATGATGTGGACAGCAGCTGCAAACATTACTGGGGCAGTAAGATGGGGCTGGGGGGGCAGGCCCCTTAAGTTCTGTGGGCCTGCCAAGATTCTGGGGTGAAAGAGTAAAACTATGGGGGAGCCACTGTGGTGAAGGAGAAGCCTGTCTGGAATGCAGCATGGAGCATGGTACAGGAAGGGCCCCTTGCCATGCATCTCCATCCAAGTAAGTATTTCGGCTTTCACAAGACTTTGTTGGTTTCTGCACTGATGCCTCAGGAGACAATGGTTTGAGGGGCCCTGAGGGAGATGGTGGGGATGAGCAAAGTGGCTCTGAAGGACCCCTGGCTGGGGGACCAGCTTGCCCTTGGGGAGGTGACTGCTTTTCTCTGGGTACTCTCGAAGAAGGGGCTCCCGGGCCTGACTGACCTGGGAGCCAACCCAAACGAGGCTCCTCTGCTTCATGAACAGGGCTCTGTTTCTCGTCACAATGCTGAGGGAAGGAGCTCATCTGTCCTGGACGCTGCAGCAATGAAGGGTTGGCTTTGCAACTGGCCATTTTCCAATCATTGGGTGGTGGGCTTGAGTCTATAAAACTACCATCCAAAACCAGAGAGAGCTCAGGAACTGAAGGATGAATGGTAGACACCTGGAAATGAAAAGGAGGAAGGAAGGGGATACGTGTAGGGGGTGGAAACAGAATTAATTAGTTTTTTAAGGATGTCACCTTACTCAGTCAGACACTAAGCACAAAAATCTCAGTTAGCACATCTTCAAGAGGCTAGAGGTTGGCGTGGTCTAAATGAATGGCTCTGCCCTGCCTACCCTCCCTCAGGATGGGGCACCAGGCACCAGGCCTGTCTTCATCAAGGCCAAGAAGAGGACACCAGAGCAATGCTGTCGAGAAGACACAAGCAAAAGCAACCTCTCAGTGGAGTAATTTAATCTAAACCCCATGCTGGTGTTGATGCCCACGTCCCACCACCTTCTTCAGACAGAACCTATCCCACCTCTCTAACCAGTTTCCATTTCTGTAGTTCTTTTATGGGTTTTCCTCAAGGAACCACACGACATAGTGTCAGTATTAGCACTCCCATTTTATAGATGAGGACCACAGAGGCTAACACAAACCAAGGGAAATGGCAAAAGGCTGAGATAAGGAGATGGAAGGGACAAGCTGTGTTTGAATCTTTTGCCCTTACAAAGGCCATGACTCTTCTTTAATCCCTCTGGGCACTGACTTTCCAGCAAGGAAGGCCAACCCCACATCCAGGCTAGAGTACCTTCTGACTCACTGGATGAGGATTAGGGACTGGTCTTGGGGATAAATCTTCATCTTCCACGCCGGAATCATGGTCGCTTACAGAGAGCTGCTGCACTGGGGACAACTTCTGGGAAGCCCTGATGGTAGAACAAGATTAAAAAGACCAATCAGCCATACATGAGCATGTTCTGGTTTCCAGAGGTGAGACCAAACCTAACAAGCAGCAAGAAATCCTCTCCCCTGACCATTCACTGTAAGTAGCAGTATAGTATTTAGGGGCCTAAGGACCAGGTGTAAGTTACAGTCAAAGAACCAGGAAAGAGTCCTTACTAGACTTTCCAGAACCTGCTGCTAAAGAAGTCAAGCAAGCAAGTATTTATTAAGTACCTACTGTATGCCAGAGACTGTGTTAGGTATTTACAAAGGCAAAAGGCAGTCCCTTAATTTCCTAGTCGAACTGAAAGAATATATTTAATACATGTAAAAAAACTGTAGTGGAAAGAATCTAGAACTTGAATTGAGACTAACATGAACCTGGGTTCAAATCCTGGTTCTAACTCTGACTGACTGCATAAACCTGGGCAAGTCACTTAACCTGTTTGTGCCTCATTTTTCCTATCTGTAAAACAGAGGCAGAAATTAATACACCCAAGTCTGTTGTAAGCAAAGTGATTTGTAAACTTGAATAGGGACTGCTAAAAAGATTCAAGTCAAGAAATATCCATTCATTGTTAAAAATTGTTTTTACATGCAACTGGGAAATAAGACATGGGGCATAGAAATCTATCTTCCCCAACAAGAAAATAGAGGGAAAGGGGATAAGAGAAGGGGTGGGAACCACATGATTATCTCAATAGATGCAGAAAATGTTTTTGATAAAATACAACACTCAATTCCTATTGAAAACACTGGAGAACATAGGAATAAATGGAACTTTTCATAAAATAATAAGCAGTATCTACCTAAAATCTTCAGCAAGCATTATATGCAATGGAGATAAGCTAGATGCATTTCCAATAAGATCAGGGGTGAAACAAGGATGTCCATTATCACCACTGTTATTCAATATGGTATTAGAAATGTTAGCTGTAGCAATAAGAGAAGAAAAAGAAGTTGAAGGAATTAGAATAGGCAAAGAAGAAACTAAGTTATCATTCTTTGCAGATGATATGATGATATACTTAGAGAATCTCAGAGATTCAAGCAAAAAACTACTTGAAATAATAAACAACTTTGGCAAAGTTGCAGGTTACAAAATAAACCCACACAAATCTTCTGTATTTCTATATATTACTAACAAAGCCCAACAGCAAGAGATAGAAAGAGAAATCCCATTTAAAGCTAGGGTAGACAATATAAAACATTTGGGAGTCTACCTGCCAAAACAAATCCAGGGACTATATGAACACGATTACAAGATACTTTTCACACAAATAAAGTCAGATCTAAGTAAGGGAAAAACGTCAGTTGATTGTGGGTAGACCAAGTCAATATAAAAAAGATGACAATTCCACCTAAATTAATTTACTTATTCAGTGCCATACCTATCAATCTATCAGATAATTATTTTCTAGAGTTAGAAAACACAATATCAAAATTCATCTGGAAGAGCAAAAGGTCCAGAATATCAAGGGAACTAATGAAAAAAAATGCTAGGGAAGGTGGCCTAGCTCTACCAGATCTCAAATTGTATTATAAAGCAGCAATTATCAAAACCACTTGATACTGGCTAAGAAACAGAAGGGTAGACCAGTGGAATAGGTTAGGTACTCAAGACACAGGAGTCAATGAACATAGCAATCTACTGTTTGATAAACCCAAGGACCCCAGCTTCTGGGATAAGAACTCACTGTTTGACAAAAATTGCTGGGAAAACTGGATAACAGTGTGGTGGAAACTGGGTACAGACCAATGCCTGACACTGTACACAAGAATAAAGTCCAAATGGGTACATGATCTAGATATAAAGATTGATACTCTAAATAAATTAGCGGAGCAAGGAATAGTGTATTTATCAGATTTATGGAGAAAGGAAGAATTTTTGACTAAACAAGAGGTAGAAAACATTATGAAGTGCAAAATGGATAATTTTGATTAGTTACATTGAAAAACTTTTGCACAACCAAACCCAATGCAGCCAAGATTAGGAGGAAAGCAGAAAACTGGGAAAGAATTTTTGCAACTAGTGTCTGTGATCAAGGCCTCATTTCTAAAATACATAGAGAACTGAGTCAAATGTACAAGAATACAATCATTCCCCAACTGATAAATGGTCAAAGGATATGAACAGGCAGTTTTCAGAGGAAGGGGTGTGGTTTGATAGAAGGGAGGGCAGATTGGGGGAAGGGGTAATCCAAATGCACAGTCTTGGGGTGGGGGAGGGGAGAAATGGGGAGAAAATTTAGAACTCAAAATCTTGTGGAAGTGAATATTGAAAACTAAAAATTAATTAATTAATTATAAAATTAAATTAAATTTCACAAAAAAGAAAATCCATTCATGCTTATTCTGATCAACAAGGCACATTCTAAAGCAATTTTCTCAGTCAATTCATGCATCCATTACCAAGCATTTGCTAAGTCTCAGTGGGAAAGGGTTTCAGGACCAGACACAAAGACACAAGTGCCTGCCTCAGGGAGCTTACATTCTATCAAGAGAAATCTACATGTATACAAAAATATAGGTGAAATATTCATAAAACAATACAAGGTGATGGGGGCATTTTCATCAGAAATGTTTACAGGAAAGATTAGCAATTCGGGCTTTTAACTTTCCAATATGAAATCTTAATATCACGGTAACTAAAAAAGCACCCTTTACCTCTTCATGGCATGATTCCTGGAGATTTGGTTAAAGAATGTTGCTTCTGCAGTTGGGTTTTCTGAGCTCAATTCAAACTGGAGAGAGCTCTTCTGGGACGGCTCAACATTCTGAAATAGACAAGTCAGAGTTGTTAGAGGAACAGAAAAGCCCTCAGGGCCACAGCTCCTTGAATTACCAGCTTTCTGGTTGTCACTGAAACAACCAACAAGCACTGGTTCCCACAAAAAGCATACAAGGAGACAAGTGCTCCTGCTTGACCACCACCCTTGAGTCCAGGCTTAGTCTGGTTCTAAGAAACCAAAAGCAGCCATGTACAAACTGGCCTATGACTCATGATTAAAAGTCATCCCCCATAACTTGATCAATGAGGAGCTCCAAATTCCTTCCTACAAAGTCTCTGAGATGACACCAGGGATTCCCACAGAGAAGTTTCTTCAAAGAGATCTCCAGGTGCTGCGTCAGGCACTAGAGATTCCAGATTAAGAGACACACACATGCTCTTGGGGAAGACAATTACATAAACAAGTCTATAAACACTCATTTCTGGGAGGAGGCTCTGCCAACTCTGGGGCTCACAGGGCACCTCCTACGTATAAGGTGGTGCTTGAGACGAGCTCTGCCAGAGACTAGGGATGACTTGTAGAAGGTGAAGAGTGATCACATTCCAGACCAGGGGAAGACCAGCCTGGGCAAAGGGCAGGAGAGGGGGTGTCATGAGGCAGGAACAGAAGGGGGCCACAGTGTACACACGCAGAATGTTGGGTCAGAAGTAATGTAGATAAGGCTGGAAAGGTGAATGGCAGTGAGCCAGGTTGTGAAGGGCTTGGTGAATGCCTGGTGAAAAGTTTGCATTTGGCACCCAACTGGACATGTCAGATGAGGGAGAGTGACTGAGGAATCCAGGGTGGAAGGAGGTTTTGAGCCTCAAAGCTTGGACCTCAGCAGCCTTGGACCAGCTAAGTTTCAGGTAACTGTGGAACATTCAGTTTGAAAACTCCATCAGACAGATGGTGATACAGGCCTGGAGCTCACAAGAGAGAAGAGAGATAGACACAGAGAACTAGAAGTCATGGGCATGGAGATGATAATTAGAACCCATGGAAGCAGATGAGGTCACCAAGAGACTGGAGAGAGGGAAGTTCCAGGACAGAATTTTGGGGTAAAGCATGGGATACAGGTGGTGAGCCAGCAAAGAAGCCTGGAAAGCATTGGTCAGATAGAGATCTCTGTCTCAAAAACCCAGAGAGATTATCTCCAAAGAGAGGGTGTCAACAATGTTGAAGGTTAAAGAAAGGTCAAGGAAAAGACCTTTGGATCTAGGAATTAAGAGATCACTGGTAACTGTGGAAATGGCAGTTTCAGCCAAGTGATGGATGAGGTCAGAAGTGAGATTACAAAAGCTTAGAATGTGTGTGTGCATGTGTATATGTGTGTGCGTGGGTGCATTTTGGGACAAGTGCATGCATGTGTGTGTGTTTGATACCTTCTATCTTTACTTTGCCTTCTGGTTCTGTGAGATCTGGACAACTTTAACGTGTGAATTCCTGAAATACAGTGTCCAGGCTTTTTTAAAACCATAGTTTTCAGGAAACTCAATGATATAAAAGTCTTCCCTCTTTGATATGCTTTCCAGGTTATGATCTTTGCTAAGAGACAGTTGTTTTCTTTGACTTTTTTGATCTTTTGATTTTGTTGGAATATTTCTTGCTGTTTCGTGGAGTCACTGATCTCTAGGGGATCTGATCTAGTTTTCCAGAAGCCTATAATTTGGGTAAAGTTCACTACTTTCTCTTTTTAGCAGTTCTAATGCTCTAGAAGTTTCTATTTCATATTCTTTTCTTGCTTCATCTCATCTAGGGATCGAGTCATGTGGTTCTTACGGAAAATCCACATCTTCCTTTGAGTCTCTACATGCAGTTTTTATGGAGTTTTCCTCTCCTGTTTTGAGGATGCCCAGATTGTCAATAATTCTTTATGCTGGACAGTGTTTGCTTGGATTCATTCCTCTTGCCAGTTTTAGTTCTGGACCTAACACATTGTATTTTGGCCAGGCTCTGCCCTGGCTACATTTTTGGGTGTGACATGAACCCCACTTGGTCTCACTTTGGGTGTTCTGGGCTCCTGGGAAGACTTTCACCTCTTCAGGTTAAGCCCCACTAGATCTCTGAGATTCCAAACCCTGGCTTTTTAGGGCCTCTACAGCATCTTAGGACAGAATGTCAGGCCCTCACCATGCCTGCAATGGTAGCTGCTACTTCTCAGTAGTTCTGTTACTGGTTTACATCCACCTTGAGACTGTTTGGAAGAGCCCTCACTCTGGTTGCTTTTGGACCACAGAGTTCTGGGCCTTCCCATGGGCTTGCTGGCCTGCACTGGCACTGGATTTGCTAGTTACCCCCTTTCCTACTTTCCATGGATCACTTACTGACTTTCTGTGCAGTGCTGAGGTCCAAGAAGTCACTTGCTACAGTTTCTCATTGGTTGGGGGCCAATTTTGGGTTCTTGCTAAATGGGGGATGGGGAAGCTGGGCAGCTTTGCTCTGAGCTGGCAGCTGCCACCATGCATGCTCTAACTAGACACTGTTTTGGTGCAGGTTTAAATTATGCAAAGTAATACACTGACCTAAGTGAAAAAAATCTCATTTCCTTCAATTTGACAGAAAATATTCCAACACTGTTAAAGCAGTAGGGGGGGAAGGGAGGGGGCAGTAAAGACCTCTCCACAGAATAGAGGCTGCCACAGACATTCGTGTGTCTTCAGCCTATTTTTAGAAAAGTCAAGCCAAGGGTCTATGGAGAGCAGCCTCAATGATGCCTTTGGTTTGGGCCTCAACCATGTACCTGAAAGGCTATTAAAGCCATTCTGAGTGGTCAGTCGCCTTAGCAATAACGCAACGAATCCTGAATGTCCAGAACAACACTGATTTAATACCAAAGACATTTCTAAAAGTCAAAACATCAGGTTTATGTTGCTCAACTACCATAAATACTGAGTGACATGCTGACCCTGGGCAAGTCACTTAACCCTATTTGCCTCAGTTTCCTCATCTGGAAAATGAGCTGGAGAAGGAAACGGCAAACCATTCCAGTATCTATGCCAAGAAAACTCCATATGGGGTCACTATGAGTCAGATACAGCTGAATTGACTGGACATCAACAATGCTAAGTAACTAAACCACTTACTTTGAAAAGATGTAAGGTTTCCTTAGTGGTTAGTAACTGAAAGTGGAGATCACTTCCCTGGCCACTCTGGAGAACGCACTCATAAAATTCGGGTTCCTTGTGTGTCAGGGAGTACAGAATGATGACAAAACTCCCAGATTCAGAAAAAACCCTACAAATAACATGCCACATGATGAGAATTCATTTAGTGTGCTCAAAACATACTTTGAAAATTTCCAAAGAAATTACTCAATTTAATAAGATTGAATACTGTCATTAATTAAAGCTGAAGGTGGATTTCTGCATACTTATTACACTCTTCAAGATTAATTTATTCAAATAACATTGTTCAATAGACCTTTAAAAATATCCTAAATAAGAGAAACTTAAAAATAAAATATAAACAATAAATAAATAAATATGACTTCAAATTGTTGTAGATGTCCAGTCTGAAGCTTGCCTTTCTAGTCCTGTTGGACATCCATGGACATACCCACTCACACTCATACCACACTCAAATACCGTATACCCCAGGAAAACTATACACAATTCTAATGTTTTTCAACCTAGTAAGAAATATGGTCTGTGATGATGCTGATGATGAAGAAATATCATTCATATAATTAATCACAAATTATTTTGAATCTTTGTATTTCAAAGTGATTAAAAGAATATAAAAATTACTTTTAAAGCTTGTTGGAGCCTCAGCTCCTTCATCTGTAAAATGAAAGGGATTAAGCTATTTCTAAGGTCTTTCACTACTCCCAAATCCCATGAATTGACAAACCAAAGATCCTTCAGGCACACTTTGGGTTAAGCAGGTTAGGGAGCTTTTGCTTACACTGATCCTAATTCTGTCTCTCTACAATTTTGCCTGCGTAGCTCAGTGGCCCCAGTCTAGTCTCCCTCCTCCAAACAACGAAGACAGCTATTCTACCCTGACCTAGTTCTTTGCCACTCTAGGTTCAATGTCCCTTGTTGCTTCATCAGGTCTTTGCTACATCTAATGGTATATGCTTCTCTCAAGGCCTGCACACTTCATCCAGCTAGGGCCAGACCAGGGTAGAAGACGAAGGGTCTTGACACCCCCTTGTTTTGAGAACTCTGGCCCTCTTCAACTGACCTAAGACCATGTAAGTTGTGGTGGTGTCTTGGTGGATCAATTACTTAATAAGCAATATCTTAGTTCACTAGATTCCCCAAGTTTTTTTTCACACAGTTACAGGTAAAGGAAGTATTTTAACTCAGCACATCCACCTGTGGTACATAACAGGAGGATACATATGAGGCAAAATCAGATAGGTGGAACTGAATCAATGCATGGTCCTAGCAATAGACTAATTGCATTTCAAGACCAGCCTGGCCAAGTCCAGAAAGGCATATCACTAAAAGCCTGGCCTCTTGGTAAGGAATCCTTTGGCCAGGGAAAATGATGGCCTGCTCTAGCTTAGGGTGGGGATGGACCGAGAAAAAGTTTGAAACTTAAAATGTAACCAAAAAAAAAAAAGAGAAATGAATTCAAGGTGTTGGACATGGCAAACACTGAATAACATCACACACACAAAAAACCAAAACTGATATATTAACAGATAAGGGAACAACTCATTTCTGATGTGTGATTGATGCCTGAATCACTTACACTGTTAACTTGTTAGAGCAAAGATAAAAACTGACAGAAAATTAGAATTAAAAACAAGAAAAAATTTTTTGTACAACTAAAACAACTCTATCTGGAACAATTTAAATAAGTTATTGGTGCCAAAAATTTGAAAATGGAAAAAAAAGACACAGATGTTGACAATAATAATTGTACATGGAAGTTTAATCAGTGAAAATCAGTGGTCCAGAACAAGGAGACTAAGCATCTAAAAAGTGACCAGTCAGCAAACGTGGCCTCTTTGCCAAGCTGCATCAAAGGCATATTTGATGAAAGTCTGAGAAGGGAACTGGCAGGCTTGTATAAATGACCTTCTACAGCAGACCCATGTCTTTGCCATCCCACAGCGGCATGAACGATGTGGCACCTGGTTCCAATACATAACCCAAAGCTTTAGTTCTACATAGATCAATTAACTTCTCTCCTAATTTTCTTTAACATGCTATTAATACATGAGATTGAAGAACACAAGGTGTGACTTCTCTGGACTCTGGGCACTCCTTCTGTACAAAGGGAGTGCAGGTACAGGGTGGACCAGATCATCTGAGGTCACTTCCAACATAAATTCTGTGTATGAACCTTTGGTAATTAAAGACAGATTGCAAGGAAAACCTCACTTACCTTTCCTGAACTGCAGCACTGAACACGTAGCGCAGGCAATAGGCCCACACCCGGGGGCTACAGATGTGAGTGATGCCAGACAACCAACTGCAAAGGGGGAAAGGGCAAAAAAGAATTCCCATGACACACAACAAACATTATTATGTCCAAAGGGAGGGAGCGGGTGGAACGCAAGGATATCACACACACCCAAATACAAAAAAGAATAGAATACATAACCATAATAAAAAGCACACCCCAGAGGTGTCTGATGGCCTCATCACTCTGGCCACCTGGGGATGAATTATTCAGTCACAGCCATTCTCAAAGCTCCCATGTACAGATGTTGTACCCCAAGCACAAAACCACAGACCCTGAAGTAGAGAAAACTCAACAGATCCTCAGCACAGGGAACTGGAAGCCCATTCTGATGATGAAAGAGGAGGGATGGAGGGAGGATGCAGGGAGCCTATGCATGGAGCCCCTCATGGCCATTCCTGCCAGTAGGAAAGAGATCAAGGAGCAGAGGAAGGAGAAACTGCTGAACTAGAGAAATGGGACACAACCAGCCCAGATTTGGGTCTGAAATTGTGAATGAGTTTTCATCCAAATCAGATGGATGCAGGCATCAACAACTTGGAGCTGTCCCAGGGGCTACCAGAGGCCACAGGTGTACAGTCCTCCCTCCCCAAACCTATTCCAAGGCCTACCTCAGTCACTCTGCTCATCCCTTTGTGTCCCCACCACCAACCAACACCCAAATCCTTCAGGGCAAAGATCAAGGCCCAGCTGTCTTATGACCTCCCACAGTAACTATTCCTTAAGCCAGAGATGCTTGCAGCTAGGACGGAACTGGTCCTTCATTACACGTGGCATGGTAACAGTCATCCATGTCTCTACAATGCAATTAAAGCATACAAAGGGCACATCTCATCACAGTCCCCTGAGGTCTGTGGTGCCAGGGCTAACCCCACTAACAGACAGGCTCAGGGGGCACGGGTGGTGCAGTCATTGTGGAAGGTCCTTGGGAACTGCCTTCTACACGTATAAGTTGTGCACCCCCTCTGGGCCTCTCCCCCAAGGAGATCATTGAGGCTCTTCTTATTGTAAAGAGCAGCCCATCTGCTCAGGGAAAGCTGAACAAGTTATGGTTTATGAAAGAGATGGAATATTACTGTGCTGCCAGAAATGATGAAGGGGATGGTTTCAGAGAAACTGGGGAATTCTTGTATGAACTAATACAGAGTGAAGAGAGCAGGAGAATAATTCATACATTGACTACAAGTCTGTAAAAGAAACAACTCTGAAAGACCTGAGAGCTCTGATGAATTCAATGACCCACCACAACTCCCCAAGTCTGATGGTGGTAAACTGCCCTTTCCACCTCTTGGCTGGAAGATGCACAAGGACACACATGCTATCAGACACGGCCAATACAGAAACCTGCTTTGCTTCATGATGCTTATTTGTGATACAGGAGGACCTTTGGGGGAGGAGGGAAGTCAGGGACAGAAGCAAAAAGCAACAGTGATAGCCCTCCAAAGAAAAAGAAGAAAAAGAGGGGGGAGAAAGCATCATAGGTATTTCTTAAACTATAGATAAGGGAACAGAGAGATGTCCAGAAGGGGATACAGACAAGCAGGGTAGTGTCAAAACTACCACGTGAAATTTAATATATTCTTTCAAAAAACTCAACTTGTACATAACAAAGATTCACAATTTCATATACAATCCCCTTTTGCTGTTCTTCCTTGTCTGGAAATGCTCATTTGTTGATGTTTGTCAAGTGGCTAATAATAATTTTAAAAGAACATTTGAAAAGGAGAGGGATATTAGAGACATAGAGACTGCATCTTTGAGAGACAAAGTTTGTGGTTGGGCCAGAATTTGAACGCACATCTCTTGACGTCAAGCCCTCTCCTTCCACTGACACCATGGTTGTCTCCTCGATTTCTCTTTTCATTTTCCTCTTGAACTAAATAATAAATCAACTCAAGAGCAAAGACTGTGTCTTGTATACTCCTCTATATCCCTCACAGGAGCTGACAACACACCTTGCAACACAAGCGCTCCATAAATCTTTCCTGAATGAATATGATCCTATGAGAACCACCCAACCCATAAACATAAAACAGGATGATTAAAGTAACCTTGGATAGAATTCTCTCTCTGGTTTGGCAGGTGATACAAATGCTAACTAAAACCTTTTGGTGAACTGGTGCTGTTTGTTTCCTTTTAAATCATTCCGGAACACTTCTTAAACTACTATTTGCTGCAAGTACATCTGCTTTTTGTATGTGTTTTGGCACAAATGCTTTCCATAAATAATGCAACACTTACATTCCAACTAATGGCAAAGAATAAACCTTAGGGTCCGATTCAAGCAGCAGCAACAGTTTGCGTGTTTCATCCATCGTAAGATACCTGAAAAAGAAGAACAGCTATTTCATTTTTAAGCAGAAGCTACTGTGATGTATATACTTAAGACACTTTACCTCCTAGAGAAATGAACTATACACAAGAAAGGACAGTATAAAATAGCCACTATTAGTAAGGAGCCATGTAAGCAGGTCAGAGTCTGGATGCTTGTATTCCAAGATCTCTTAATCTTTAAGGTGGCAGTTTTTAAATCCTATGTGATCCTGACTGTAGCTCTTTGGTACTTGAATTCCTTCATTCTGGCTGTTTCCAATATTTTTTCTTTTATCTCTCTCAATTCTGCTTCCAACATGCCTCAGCTGCCTTCCCGCCCTAGAACATCATTCAGTTTCTACAGGCACCTTCTCCCACTGGAGAGTTCATCCTGGGGCCTTCACGTGGGAAGGGGCCCAGACCCACTGATCCCCTTTCCAGACTCTGCTTCTATCTGGTCTTTGCCACCATATCCCTAGATTGGGGCCTTTTCCTTTCACTATTCTTGGGAATCTCTGTTTCAGGCTCCTTTCAGGAGCTTATCAGGGGGTTCTTCCTATTTTTACTTTGCCCTGAGCAAGTTTCTCTTATGATTTATTGAAATATGATATCCAGGTTTTGGTTTTGACTTTAAGACAATCTAATGAATCATAAATTAATTCTCTTTGATCTGTTTTCCAGTTTTTGTTTTGTTCTTTTTAAAAAAAATATTAGATATCTATATTTTCTTCAAATTTTTTCTGTTCTTTAACTTCAAAAAAATACAAAAACAAATTCTTTTTGTCTTCTAGAACCATTAACTTCTGTTTGGGCTTTCCAAATTATCAAGGCAGCTAGGTGCTTCAGTGTATAGAGAACTAGGCCTGGAGTCAGCAAAATCTTAGTTCAAATTCTGCCTCAGATACTTACTAGCTGCGTGACCCTGGTTAAGTCACTTAACCTCACCCTGCCTCAGTTTCCTCATCTGTAAAAGGAGGATAATAACACAGGCCTCATAGATTTGTTTCAAGAATTCAATGAGAGGGGGCAGAGCAAAGATGGTGGAGTACACAGACACACATACTCTAGCTCTTTCCCCACAGCCCATAAAATACCTGTAAAAAATAACTAAATAAATTCTAGAGCAGCAGAAACCACAAAAATGACAGAGTGAAAGAGGTTTCCAGCCCGAGGTACTCTGTAAAGCTGACAGGAAGAGTCTATCGCCCGGGATACAGAGCAGAGCGCACCCATGGAAACCAGCCCAGCCTTGGCAGCGCCTCACAGCAGGGACAGGACCAGAAAAGGCCTGGGGGGCAAAGTCTCCAGCAGCAGCAAAGGTTCTCAGATCCCTCAACCCACAAATGCCAAAGAAAGCTTCAAAGGTCAGTGAGAAAGCTTTTTCATTTGGGTAAGAAGGGAACGTGGTCTGGCCCCACCAGCAGCTGCCACTGCAGCTTACATTTTTGGAGCCCTCTGCCTAAAGGCCCTGGGGGAATTGAACAGCTGATCTGAATCTCAGTCCTGAGTGGTGGCCCTGGGGTGAGGAGGAGGAGCACTGGCAGAGGCAGCAGGGAGAGGGAATTCTACTACTCACAGATTCTGGGCAGAAAAGTTTTTGGTTGCTCCCAGACCAGTGCACAGGCCAGAAGAGGAGTAAATTCTTCTCCCTTTATTATGCCACCTTGGAGGAACTGAGAACTTACAGATCACCAGAGTATACCCTTCTCTTAAAAAAGAACTCCAAAGTCAAGTAACTGTCTGGGAAAATGCCCAAAAAAGGGAGAAGAAATAAGACTATAGAAGGTTACTTTCTTGGTGAACAGGTATATTCTTCCATCCTTTTGAATGAGGAGTGATGCATGCCATCAGAGAAAGACCTAGGGGGTAAGGGCCTCTGCATCCAAAATCTCCAAAGTGGATGTGCAGGGGTCTCAGGTCATAGAAGAGCTCAAAAAGGATCTTAAAAATCAAGTAAGAGAGGTGGAGGAAAAATTGGGAAGAGAAATAAGAGCAATGCAAGAAAATCATGAAAAGTGAGTCAACAGCTTACTAAAGGAGACACAAAAAGGTGCTGAAGAAAATAACACCTTTAAAAACAGGCTAACTCAATTGGCAAAAGAGGTCCAAAAAGCCAGTGAGGAGAAGAATGCTTTAAAAAGCAGAATTAGCCAAGTGGAAAAGGAGGTTCAAAAGCTCACTGAAGAAAATGGTTCTTTAAAAATTAGAATGGAGCAGATGGAAACTAATGACTTTATGAGAAACCAAGAAATCACAAAACAAAACCAAAAGAATGAAAAAATAGAAGATAATGTTAAATATCTCGTTGGAAAAACAACTGACCTGGAAAACAGATCCAGGAAAGACAAGTTAAAAATTATAAGACTACCTGAAAGCCATGACCAAAAAAAGAGCCTAGACATCATCTTTCATGAAATTATCAGGAAAAACTGCCCTGATATTCTAGTCATCATCTTTCATGAAATTATCAGGAAAAACTACCCCGATATTCTAGGACAAAATAAATATTGAAAGAATCCTCCAGTCACCTCCTGAAAGAGATCTGAAAAGAGAAACTCCTAGGAATATTGCAGCCAAATTCCAGAGTTCCCAGGTCAAAGAGAAAATATTGCAAGCAGCTAGAAACAAACAATTCAAGTATTGTAGAAATACAGTCAGGATAACACAAGACCTAGCAGCTTCTATATTTAGGGATCAAAGGGCTTGGAATATGATATTCCAGAAGTCAAAGAAACTAGGATTAAAACCAAGAATCCCCTACCCAGCAAAACTGAGTGTAATACTTCAGGGGAAAAAATGGTTATTCAATGAAATAGAGGACTTTCAAGCATTCTTGATGAAAGGAGGACCAGAACTGAACGGAAAAATCTGACTTTCAAATACAGGAATCAAGAGAAGCATGAAAAGGTAAACAGGAAAGAGAAATCATAAGGAACTTTCTAAAGTTGAACTGTTCACATTCCTACATGGAAAAATAATATTTGTAATTCTTGAGACTTTTCTCAATATTTGAGTAGTTGGAAGGATTACACACACACACACACACACACACACACACACACACACGCACACACACACACTATATATATATATACATATATATATACACATATATAGACAGAGAGCACACGGTGAGATGAATAAGAAGGAATGATATAAAAAAAATAAAATTAAGGGATGAGAGAGGAATATTTTAGGAGGAGAAAGGGAGAAACGGAATGAGGAAAATTATCTCTCATAAAAAAGGCAAGAAAAGCTTTTGCAATGGAGGAGAAAAGGGGGGAGGTGATAGGGAAAAAGTGAAGCTTATTCCCTTCACATTTGGCTTAAGGAGGAAATAACATGCACACTCAATTAGGTAGGAAAATCTATCTTACACTATAAGAAAGTAGGAGAGAAGGGGACAAGTGGGGTGGGGAGATGACAGAAAGGAGGGCAAATAGGAGGAGGGAGTAATTAGAAGTAAACACTTTTGGGAAGGGACAAGGTCAAAAGAGAGAAGAGAATAAATGGGGGGCAGGATAGGATGGAGGGAAATATAGTTAGTCTTACACAACATGACTATTACGAAAGTCTTCAGCAAAACTACACATATATAGCCTATATTGAATTGCTTGCCTCCTCAGTGGGGATGGGTGGGGAGGGAGGAAGGGAGACAAGTTGGAACCCAAAGTTTTCGGAATGAATGTTGAGAATTGTTTTTGCATACAACTGGGAAATAAGAAATACAAGTACTGTGGTATAGAAATCAATCTTGCCATACAAGAAAAGAGAGAAGATGGGGATAAGGGAAGGAAGGGGTGTGATAGAAGGGAGGGCATATTGAGGGAAGGGGTAATCAGAATGCAAGGTGTTATGGGTGGGGGAGGGGAGAGATGGGGAGAATATTTGGAACTCAAAATTTTGCAGAAATGAATGTTGAAAACTAAAAATAAATAAATATTCAAAAAAAAAATTCAATGAGAGAATATTTTTTAAAAGCTTAGCACAATGCCAGGCACATAGTAGGCACTTTACACTTATTCCTTTCCCTTGCCTTCAAGGAGTTCATTGCTTGGGTATGGCCATGTACTTTTTATGGTAAGCTCTTAATTTTTCCCAGTCTTTCCTTTATATTTTTCATTTCTTTTCCAATTCTTTCCTCTAACACTCACATTTCATTTATAAAATCAATTTTCAATTCTTTTTTTAAACTCTTGCTTCATTTCTTACAGAAATTTAAGTTCAACTTGTATCCAAACCGTGTTTTGCTTTGAGGCTTTGCTTGTAGACATTTTGAAGTCATTATGTTCTTCTAAATTTGTATCACAGACAACACTCATCATAACAGGAGAAGAAAAGTAAGGACGCTAATACACTATTGGTGAAGCTGTGAATTGGTCAGCCCATTCTGGAGAACGATTTAGAACTATGCCCAAACGGCCATAAAACTGCACATTCTTTGATCCAGCAATAGCACTACTAGGCCTGTATCCCAAAGAGACCAAAGAAAAAGAAAAAGGATCTACTGTTTCACCAACAAGGCTGTTTTCTAGCAGCTTCCTCAACATTTGTCATTTTTCTTTTTTGCCAACTTTACCAATACGAACACTGTGAAGTTGAATTCCAGAGAGGATTTAATTTACTTTTCTCTAATTTCCAGGGATATGAAACATCTTTCCATATGGCTATTGAGAGCTTGGATTTCTTCCATACAAATTTGTCTGTTATCTCTTAGATGATTTAAAAACTAGCTAATGGCTCTTATTCCTACATATTTGAATCAATTCCCTATATATCATGGAAATGAGATCTTATTCTATTTTTGCCCAGTTACCTTCCTCCGTTTGGTTTCCTGACAAATCAGATCCACATGATTTAAAAATCCAGGTATGATGGATGAGTCAAATTGATGGGAAATAGTAGAAAGAACTCCAGGAGGGCCCAGATCTGAATCTCCACTCAAATCCCTGCATACTGCTGTGTGGGCTGGTCCCTTCCCCTACACTGGGGGATGCTTCTCCCTCTAATAGAGTGAGGAGGTTCGGTGAGGAAGAGGAGGGAACAAGATGATCTCTTCCCAGTTCTAGTTCTGGATCTCAAGGTTATTCATGGCATCTAAATCACCTGTGATTCACTTACTTCCAGAAAAAGATTTAAACAGGTTGTGTTCACCTCATCACCATCCTTGGGTGGCTATCTAGTTCAGCAAAGTAAAGGCCCAACATTGAAGTCAGTTTGGTTATTAAGACGAGTGGCCTAAACAAATTAGCATCTGGGCTGATTTTATTCAGAGGCAGCCAAAGAGCTCAGAAACCTTTATAAATGTGCCAATCTAGGCCAAGCACCTTTGAATTCATCACCCAAGAAGAAGGCAGATAGGCTAAACAATAGTAGAACTCTCTGGGCGCTAAGGGCTAGACTAACGAACTTGAGGGTCCTTCTAGCTCTTTAGTCTATCATCTGATTGCACTATCTCCCATCTCTGGAAGGGAGTCTGCCAGCATCCCCTTCTGAGCTTCCTTTCACTGTCAAATTCTAAGTTTATGATTTTCAGAATATGAACAGTGTCTACTTGAAAGCAAATTTAATGACTTTTACCACTCTCTCACATTTCTTAGAAGAAAAATTAAATACATAGCTGTTAAAAATCACCAAACTCAGTACAAACTGAGGTAATTTCCTTTCACCTCCTTTCAGTTGCCTGGACTGTAGGAAAACTGTCCCAATTATTTGGGTAGCCAACTGAATAGACTTATCACTCACCCACACTTACAGGTTCCCTGAATTTGAGCAATATTCATGTGACTGTTCAAGTTTCTTGCCAGAGCTGTAGGAATAATGGGGAGAGGTTTCACAGGCGTACATCGAAAAGAATTGGCTGGAGCCACTGCTGCCCACTGGAAGTCAAACTGCAGGTTGTCCAGGTGCTCCCTAGAGGTGACTCTTGCTCTCAAGGGAAGCAGCTTACAGAAGTCCAGAGAGTCTTTGCTGCATAAATGGTGCTGCATAGCCTAGGAGAAAGCACATCACCGTCAATGTCTGCCCCAACAGATGAGCATGATTAGGAGCTGCTCTCTCCTTTGGCTTCCAGTACAATCAGGAAATACCAAGGGATGTGGGCCCGCCACCTCTCAATTTTCTGTCATTTCTTTTTCATAACCAGGAGAGGACGGACAAAAAATACTACAGTTAATAAACAGTATTGTCCCCGCTGCAGCCAGCCACCTGTGGGACATCTCCCCAAAGATATTCCATCATCATCTAGAAACCAGCCTGTCTACATGGACTTGTTCAACAGAGAATGGTCCCACTGTGTGTCCTCTGGACTAGTCAGGCCACTGGAAAAATCACTTTTAGGTATAGACACCACATTTTAAGTAAGACCAACACATTGGAAAGGCAACTAGAAAAAGGACCACCTGGATGGGGAAGAGCCTGGAGATATTCCATGTGAAGAGGGAGTCAACAGCATTTCTCAAGTGGAAAATAAGTAAGACTTGCTCTGTGTGGTTCCCAAAGGCAGAAAGAAGTAGGATCAGAGGATACAAGTTACAGGGAAGCCAATTTTGGGTCAGTATAATATTTTACTACCTACATGCTGGTGGGGGGACTCTTCCTTAATCAGTAATGGAGGTTGGACTTGACCTCTAGGCCTTACTCACCACTTCCCAAACTCATCTTCTACTCCTAGGGCTTTCTGATGTTACCTGGACTGGAACAGGTCATCTTGGACAAAAGAAATCCTATCCCCTAAGAGGATTAGCTCAATTGTACTCATTAACCAAATGTGTTTATCAAGTAGAGACACAGAAACAAAAACAGTCCCTGCCCACAAGGTTCAGTTTCTGTTTTGGCCCTTTCTCTCTCTTAATTGCAATCATTCATGTTACTAAGGGCAGCTCACCTTGAAGACTGAGCTAAAGTCTTCAGCATCATGGATGATCATGTCTGTGGGGCAAAGTCCCTCCGTGTTAACTGTACATGGAATCACAAAGTCTCCAGGCAGAGGAGCAGTCGGGACTTTTCTGAGGTATCCAGGTACTTCTCGACCAGGATCAAAGCGGTCTATTTTCAGCTTGACACTTTCCTCACCTAAAGAACCCAAAGATAAATATGCAAAATACTTGTTTACAACGCTAGTCCACAGAACTGCCACCTTATCAACAAGCATCTATTAAACCCCTACTGTGTACTGGGCATTGGGCTAAGTGCTGAGGATACAGAGAAACAAAAACAGTCCCCGCCGTCAAGAAGCTCCCAGTCCAATGGGGGAGAAACCACGCCACCGATTACATACAAACAACATAAAGAAGGTATGTGGAAAGTAATGTCGGGGGGAAGGTTACTAGGGGAATGGGGAGCCTCTTTCAGAAGGTGAGATCTCAGCTAAAATGGGAAGGAAGTCAGGAGACAGAAATGAGGGAGAACATTTCAGGTATGGCGGTCAGTCAAGGGGGAAGGAGATATGGAGTTGGGAGATGCCATGTGTTCAGCAAAAGGGCCAGTGTTGGTAGGTTACAGAATACTAGGGGGAGGGTAGAAAGTGTAAGAATTCTGGAAAGGCAGGGGTTATGTAGTCACATTGCATCATGTCATGTCGTGTCATGTTTTAAAATCCAGACAGCAGAGTTTCCATTTGATCCTAAAGGTAACAAGGTGTCCCTGGAGTTAATTGAGTAGGGTGCTTCAAGATCATATTGACCAACTGGAATGTGGTGAGACTTGAGGCAGGGGATCCAGGTAGCAGGTGCTGAGGGGCCCCTGAGAGGAGAAGGCACATATGGAATACTGGGAGGGCAGAGATTAAGGCCCTAGTGACGGGCTGAGGTATGAAGAGTTAAGGATTGGGACTCCAAGACTGGCAGCCAGGGTGACTAGGAGGATGGACACCCTGGACAGTAAAAGGATAATGCACTCTACTTTGGGCGAGTTCCAATAATTCAAGAGAGAGGCTGGGTCTGGATAAATCAATCTGAGCCTCAACAGCACTGGGATGACTAAATCCATGAGAGCTGACAAGATCCCCGATTAAGATACTCTAGAGTAAGAAGAGAAGGCTTAGGACAGATCTTTGAGGGTCTGTGAGGATGGTCTGGAAGAAGGGGTCAGGCTAGGAAGAGGAGAACCTACGGAAAGAAATGTCCCAAAAACCTTGAGAGAAGATAATCAATCAGGTTTCAAAGCCTGCAGAGAGGTCAGTAAAGAGAAAGACTGAGAAAAGGCTATTAGATTTGGTAATTAAAGAACTACTGATAACTGCGGAAAGAGGTCTTCTGAAGTCAGAAGCTAGACTGCAGAGGTCTAGCAGAGGATGAGGAGAGGGAAAGTAGAGCCACCTAGTGTAGATGGCCTTCTCCAGGACAATAGCTAGTGGGGATGAAGGAGCAAGTGAGGGCTCTGTGAGGATAGTGGAGACATGAACATGTTTATAGGCAACAGGAAAACAGCCCACAGTCAGGGAGAGACTGAAGATAAGTGAGAATGCAGATGAGAGAAGGGGTAATCTCCTGGAGAAATCAGGATGAAATGGATCCTGAGGATCTGACAAGGAGTTTGCTTTCGCAAGGAGAAGGCCACCTCTTCAAGTAAGACGGGGATGAAGATGATAGCAGGAAAGGCATATGAGTGATTAAAGGAGGAGGAGAAACAAAGGAGATCCTAGCAAACGGCTTCATCTTTTCAGTGAAACAGGAGGCAGCTGAGAGGCCAGAGAGGGAAGCCCTGGAAAGGGAGTCAATGAAGGATGTGTAAAAGGATCCCTCACCACAGTCGGGGCCTGGGGAGATTACATAACAGAAATTGTACTGGACCAGTCAGCACAAATTCATGATTTCTTCCATCTCAGCAGTAAACCAATTAAGAGCCAAAGCAGCAGATGGCAAAGATAATCCACATTTGGAACTCCAGTACACAGGACAGAAGAGCTGGACTGTTTCATCCTATGGTCAAGATGGGGAGGGAGAAGAGTATATTCCAAGCGGGGAACATGACCTGAAAAGGCCTGAGGGATGAAAGATGTGGAGCTCCCACTGAGGATGAGGGCAGAATTAGGAGCCACAAGGCAGAGAGGAAACTAGAACAATGAAAGATGATGATTAGAGAGCTCAGTCTCAGAATTCATGAACATGGACATGGAGCATCGTCCGTGATGGCAAATTCAAGGGCACAACCATCTCTGTGGGGGCTGAGATGGGTGGCAAGTGGATCATGAGGGATGAGAAAGCGGAAAAGTTGAGAATCTAGTGTGTTTGAGGGAGTATCAAGAGGTATGCTAAGGGCAGGTGATGGGAGGAGGAGAGAAAGACTGAGTGAGCCGATGCTGAGCTCAGCAGCTCATCAAACCAGAATGGACCATCACCAAAGCCCATCAAAGATACCAGTCACAGCCCAAAATGCTGGATGGTTTTTAAGTGCATTACCTTCATCTATTAAGAGAGTCCCAAGCAAAAAACATGACAAATTTGAGTCATTCTGCTTAGCATGACGATAAGCAAGCCGCAGGGCCTTCTCAGTCACCACAAGTTTTGGTTTCCTGTAAAATATTGAAATGCATTTGCCATTTTGATCTTTCAGTTTTGAATGAGATCTGTTGGGTTAACTTCACCATCAGAAATATACTTTCAGGCATTATTAAGCCCAGATATCCCCATGGTGAAGGACCTCGGCTTGACCTAGCTGCCCCCTTTAGCTCTCGTCTCCATTACTGAGTCTCTCTCGAAGACCAAAGATGGCCCTGTGGCCAAGTCCAACCATCAACTCCACCCTCTTTGACCTTTCTACTACATCTCATGAAACACAACCTGCAACACAACAAACATGACCTTGAGTTTTCTCCTCCCACTCTTTCTCATGTGGTTTTCACTATCCATTCTCTGCTGGTGATATGCTAACCTTTATTTCCTGTCCCAAATCTCAAAGAGCCTCGTTCACACTTCCACTCAGAAAGCTCACCTCAGGTTCAACATATCAAACTAAACATTAAATAAGACCAAAAAAGTGGGGGGAGAAGCATAACTAGGTGACACAGTGGAGAGAGCACTGGCCATGGAGTCAGAAGGACTTGAGAAAGACCTTGACACTTACTAGCTGTGTGACCTTGGGCAAGTCACTTAACCCCAAATGCCTCACTAAATAAACAAATGAATGAATGAATGAATGAATAATACGACTTCTCCCTCCTCATTCTGCTCTGGACCACTCAGGTTCAAAATCAGTGTCATCTTGAGGGGTCTCGTGGCTTCATTCCCCTCTGATTCCACTTCTCTGTTCCCTTCTTTGCCATCCCACATTGTCTCAACTCTGGGGCAAGTCTGATCACCTCATGACTAAATGACTCCAGCCATCACCTGACTAGTTTCCTGCCCAGTCCGCCTGCCTACCAATTCCAGACTAGACTAACCTTCCTAACATTGCTAGTTCATCACACCCCTGCTCAAATTTTTCAGAGTCTCTCCACTTCAGAAACTCATTTCCCAAATCTAAGCTCCTCAGCCTAGCATACACCTCCAGAACTTTCCACCAGACCCAACCAAACACGCTCCTCCTCCCTTCCAGTTAGGTTGGTCTCCTCACTGCCCCAGGCTCATCATGTTTAGATTGTTCCACTTGTCAGAAATGCCCTCCCCTTCCTCTTTGTCTATCTCAATGCCACATGCCCTGAAGACTTCCTTAAAATCCTATTGACTCTAAATCTCTCCTTCGAAGTCCTCAAAAATGCTCCTCTTTTCAGAAAGCCCACAGTCTGTACAACCCTGTAGAACCCATGACTATGAGCTGTTGCCTCCTGGTCAGCTTTCACCTTCTCTCCTTCCCTAGCTTGGGTTCCTTGAGGACAGGGATCATGTGTTGTGATGATAGCCTCCATGGTACCTGACACAGTGCTAAAAACCTAGGAGTCAAGCAGTGGAACCAACAGAAAGGCTATAGAGGTTTCTTAGAGGGGAAGACAATGGAATTTGTGGAAAGTGAGCTAAGAACTTTGGAAACAGAGAAAGGAAGGAACATAAGAGCAGTGGCCAGAGCTTGCATCCATTTTAGAAGACTTCTTCATCCTGGTTTGCTCCCAATTACATTAAAGAGAACCAAAAGGTAATATTTCATACCTGTAGTAGCTGAGATGCAAATACTTGACATCTCCCATGGGGGTTGGATCCCAAAGCACACTCTTTGATGGAGGAAAGCTGAAAGGTACCATTTTGCTTGAAGTAATCCTTTTAATCAAAGTACAAATAAATGTAGATTTGGTTAAGACATGCTTATCTTTTTAAATGCCCCTTCAATCTAAAGCAAAGTCAAATGAACAGAAGAAATGTACTGAAATTCTTGATCTACAAGCAAGGACTAATTCTCAGACACTAAGATAATAGCTGATTAAACTACCTAAGTCCCCTAAAGTACAGCAGCTTTGCAGCAGGCAGCTGGCTGGTACAGTGAATAAAGCACTAGGCCTGGAGTTATAAGTTCACATCTAGCCTTGGACATTTAATAGCTGCGCAACCCTGGGCAAACCATTTAACCTCTGCCTGCCTCAGTTTCCTCAACTGTATATGGCAGCATCTCTCTCCCAGGATTGTTGTGAGGCCCAAATGAGGGAGTAGGCTCCTGATAAATGCCTATTCCCTTCCCATCTCATGTTTCTCTTCCCTGTTAAGTATTTTTAAACAATGACAGTCCTGAATCCCCTGAGAAACTCCTTCTCCCAGCAGTCTCCCAGGAAGTGCAGAGGAGCATGGTGGGAGAAGGCTTACAAGGACTAATCCCATGGAGAGAAGCCCAAGAAGAGCTCTCCCGGCAGGACTTCAGATGCAGTCCTTTTGTTTGACCTTAGAAAAACAACTCTAACATTAAAAAAAGGCAAAAACCCCAAGGATAGAAACAAAGAAGGCAATTGCTCTGGACCAAGCTATGTTCACATGTCAGGCTTTAACACTTTTTGGTAGAAGTATCTTTTGCTAGCCCCATACAGGCACTAAAGAGGCTCAGTCTGAAGGACATTTTTCCCACTGAACTCCTGAAAAAAAATCCCTTCACAAAAACCATGGTACTCAGTGTTCAGGTGAGAGGAGACATCAGCCGGTTGACTGGCTTCACAAGACAGTAAGAGGTCAATGGATGAAAACATGAAAATCAAAAGCAAGCTCTTCCATCTCCACTTTCAACACTGGGACAATAAAATGTTCTGGGTTTCCTAATTTCTCTCTCTCTCTGGTTCTCTTGCAGGGAGGCTTCCATAGGATTCCTAGCTGTAATCAAGGAACACAGCCATGGCAGGGTCATCAGAATCCATTCAGTTATGCCCAAACCCGAACAGGACTCCCTACTTTAACACACCTGGGAGGCCATCCTCCACCTAGTTTGTGTTAGACCCCCTCAAGGGACAGCAGCTTAGAGATCATTTGGTCCAGTTCTCAGTTCTACAGATTAGTTGCCTGTGTTGGCTATAAATTGAGCTGCACAAAGATACCCTTCCAAGAACATCTAATTAGGGCTTTAATGAGGAAGATGGAGGTTGAGGGGAACAGAGGAAAACTGATCAGCCTTCTGGGGTCTTATTTCAGCAACCTTATACCAAGAACATCTGGCACAAAAAGAATTTGAAGACAGAAATCAGATGATTAACCTGGTCCCTAACTATTCCCATATACTGAGAAAAATCAAGAGACAGGTGGCATGCCCCTCCCTCCTCTCCCATCCAACTGAAGACTAACGGCAGAGTCCAGAAGGCCAGGGACATCTGAGGGGTCCAGGGAGGCAAAGCTGGACTCAGGTCAAGAAATTCCCACAAAGAGGATAGAGAAAAAAATGTCCTATTGATGTATGGATATAATTATCTTTTATGAACACTGGGGGTCAAGCTATGCATCACATGACATGATTTAGATTTTTTGAAGTGACAAGAACAATTTGTCTATATTTCCTTGACTTTCTCTTGGTCTAAATGGATACAGACAGTAGCTACCCCAACACAAGAAGCAAACCCCTACAGAAAAAGAAAGACAAAACCATTCTCATCCCTGTCATCGGAGTGAAAGGTCTACTTTCCCACCAAACAGAGAAAAAAACTCCATCCCAGTCTAGACACGGGGAGTGCTTTCAAAAAGAAACTTTCCTAGATAAAGACCCGCCCCCTTCCTCCTGCTAAGGACCTAAAGATAAAAATCCCAGAAACATAATGTCCCAAGAGTTAGAACTCTCCCTGAGAACAGAAATAAACTATCCTACGCTAGAGTTCCCAAACCTTTATTTCCCCAAAACTCTTCCTAGAAATTTCAAGATGCCTTTAGGGTTGAGTCCAAAGAGATTTCCTGCCTGGTTCCACAAATCTAACCCTCTCATTCACATTGCAGTCAGGCGTCTCACTTTTCCCAGGATATATATTTTTGTGTCTTTGATTAGTATGTAATGTGGAAGGTCCATGCACAGGGCCAATCACAGGCAGTATAATAAGGCTTGGAAAACCACACTGTGTCATTCACTCCCCCCACCCTCTAAAAAAGGAATTTCTCTCCTTAACAGAGAAACATCCCCAGTTAGGGACAATTCCCACAATACTTCTTTCTGTCCTCGCCTAATCTTCAGTTTCTTCCTTCCTCCTGGTTTATTCCCTGCATCTACCGAGATGCCCAGGCCTCCCTCAGCTTAACAAAACTCTCATGGGACTCTACTCTATGGCTCTTTGAGCCATCATTCCATCATTCCCTTTCTGAACCAAATTCCTAGAAAATGTCTCCTCACATTGCCTCCAATTCCATTTCTCTCACTCACTTCCCAATCCCAAGCAATGTGGCTTTCAACTTCATTAATCAAGTGAAACTGCTCTCACTGAAGTCACTATTGTCCTCTTAAATACAATGACCTTGTCCTAAACCCTCACCCTTCTTTATTTTTCTGTAGCATGTGACACTCGACCATCTTATCTGCCTAGAAACTCTCCTCTCTGGTTTTTATGACGCAGATTTCCCTTGGTTCCCCTACCTATTGAATCACTCCCTCTCGGCCTCCTTCCCTAGAGTGCTCTTAACTGTGGAGGCATGGGGTGTTCAGGGAGGAACAGTCCCTCTGGTGTGAAGGTTCCCATCTACCTTTGCTGTCCATCAGTCACCCAACTCTCACCTGGAGCTCCAAAAAGTTGTATCATAAGCAGAGGCCACACCCCAGTAAAACCATCTTGGCAGGTGAGCTAACCCAAGTTAAGAGAAAACAACAGGTCTCAAACCCATTGGTGATTTAGAGCAGAGTCTACCCCAAGCATATGGAGACTTTCCTTGGCAGAATGGGTGAATGAAAACAATTTGCTCCAACAGCCATGAAGGCTGCTGAAGCACGTGTTGTGGAGTGCTTAGGGCTTGGTCAGACATAGAAGACACCAAGGTCATCCATTGCATTCCAAGCCATTGACAGCTGCCCTGACTTTTGTCCATCCACTGAACTTCCATGAGTCTGGCAGAGAGAATGAGGCTGAGGATTCTTTGAAGCACTGCCTCACTTCAATCCAATTCATGAGCAAGTCAAGACATCATGTCATAGATCCTGTGGATACAATGCCAGGCTATATCGCTAGCCTTCTTCTCTATAGACACTCTTGTCAGTTCCCATGGGTTTTACATTCAGATGACTTCCAGATCTATATTGCTCACCTTGTCTCTCTTCTGAACTCCTGTCCCATAAGCTGGTAAACATGCCAAGAAGGATGATCAAGATGGTAACTCCCCAACCCATACCACATGCCCAGGGCAGAGAGCACAAAGATATTCACAGGCTGACCTTGGGACAGGCTCTAGGGATGCCCCATGACATGAGTCAGCAATAAAACAAGAGGAAAGCAAATGACCGTTGCTGGAAGAGGCTCCATAGCTTACTCCTGAAACCTCAGAAAAGGTGCAAGTGAATTAACTGACACACTTGATAGCCCTTGTAAGCAGCAAGACAGAAAACAAAGCCAGAAATCAACAGTTCCCATATACAGCAATAACTAAATTCAGAACAGAAATGGGAGCACCACTGAAGATGATGAACAAATGAACACAGTATGTGGGAGCACCGCTGAGTCACACCAACATACCTGGGATTCTTCTGGTGCCCTGGAAGGACGTACACAGCCTCCATGACAGGTCTGACCACTAAGAAAAAACAAAAATGAGGAAAAGGGAGGGAAGATATTTTAAAATACATTTTCATTGTTATATCCTAACACGTATTCTTCTCTCACCCATGAAGCCAATATTTTGTTATATAGCAAAGAATTTTTTTAAAGAAAAAAATCAGTAGAATCAACCAATGAAGGCCCGAAAGTAGCCAACACACAGCATTCTACACCCACAGAATAATTCTCTCTTAGAAGGAATGCAGGGAGGTTCCTTCTCCTATGGGAAAGAATAGTTAAACCCTAACTGCCATGAACTAAAGACAATTAGGAGCTGTGATGTCCCAAAGAAGGCGTGATTATAATGGCACACTTATGGAAGTTTCATTTTATAGCCATACTTCACAGAATCATCTCAAAAACAGAAGCTTCCATATGCTTTTTTTTTTTACATAGGACTCCTCACAAATCAGAGAGATGGAGAGTACATGTATTAACCCCATTTTATAGGGTGAATCCACAAGACAAGAAGACAGAATCCCTACACTCTAAAAACGTCATGAACTAACACCACCCTAAATACTTGAATACTAACAAACATAACCCCCAACCGATAGCACAAGGATATTCAAAGGCTGAACTCAGGGGCAGGCTCTAGAGACATCCCATGGCATGAGTCAGTCATAAACTCCTTTTTGTATTCTTAAACAGGCATCAAATACTTGCTATTGAACAACAGCAGAAGGGCACAAAGAATCTGAGCCATTGCTCTGACCAGAGCGTCAGGCAAATCACTAGCTGTTCTCAGTTAAAATGGAGATAAGTAATGGTCCTGGAAGGGTTCTGGGAGGCAGGTGCCATCATTATTACCAGCACAGGAGTCCGCTCAGGTTGTGAGCTTCCAAAGAGCAAAGAGGACGGCTATAGATGATAAGCATTAGGTCCTGGTCCAGCAGGAGGTGACAAACAATACCTGCTCCCACTCCCACCCCCAAGGATAAAGCCTACTCGGCCAAGGTCAACATATTCTGCTAGAGGATATCATCTCCTCAGAGTTTCTTATACCAATGTTGTCCCTAAGACTTCTTGCACAGTGCAGTGATACCCTGTCAGACGTGAGCTTTAGGAATGTCAGTGTAGCAGCTCGAAAGAAGATGGACTGGAGAGACAGGGGCCCAGGTGAGAGGTAAAGAGGGTCTAAACCAGGGTGGTGGCTGAGGGAGTGAAGAGATAGAGAAATATTGTAGAGGAAAAATGTGGGATGAGCAAAGTGGACCGGGAGGCTGGTGGTGCCCTGGACAGCATCCTAGGAAAGTTCAGAAGAGAATGAACTCCGTTTGGGACAGGATGAGTTTGAGATGGATAAAGGAAATCCAAGGGGAGATGTCCACCAGGCAGTTGGTGATGTAGGAGAGAAGAAACTGAAAAGGGCTGGATATAGAGATCTATGATCACCTGCACAGATTATAACTGAACTCTTAGGAACTGACAAGTTCACAGAGAAAGGTTGTGGGGAGAAAAGAGGAGGGAGCCTTGGTGGGGTAGGAAAGTGAGGATGAACCACAAGAGGGGACAGAGAAGTAGCAGGGAGGGAAGTGGGACAGGCCAATTCCTAGGATAAAGAACGATCAATCACCTATCTGCATTGGTAGAGGGAAGCTGCTGGAAGGGAGTTCCCTAACCAATTAGCTGACACACATTTCTCTGTCCCTTAGAAGCTTATAGAGGCTTTCCCCCCAATCCAGTGGGAGAGAAAAGGAAAGTCTCACCACTCTCCCCTCCCTCATTTCTCTATAGGCTTTCTAAGCCTCGTTCAGACTCACCAAGATCATCACCCACCCTAAGAGTGGGGAGACCCCAGGACTCCTCTCTCACCCGCTGACCTCATCGGCTGTCAGAGCAAGCCCCCGGAAATAACCTGCTGGTTGCTTTCCCTCCAAGTCTTTCCCCACTCCAGTCCACCCCCCACCCACGGGTCAAAGTCAAATCCGACCCTATCGTCCCTCCACTCAATAAATTCCAGACTCCCTATCAGTTCCAGGATCAAATACAAAGTTTTCTATTGGCCGCTCCCCCTGCCCCCATCTTTCCAGTCTTTGCAGTCTTCTATTCCGCTGTCCTGGGACACTGGCCTCCTTGCTCAAGCTCCCGACTCCGCGCCTTTGCCCCGGTCGTCCCCCATGCCTAGAGTGCTCTCCCTTTTCTCGGTCTGGAGTTCCCTCCGAGATGATCGCCCGTTCACTCCCCGTACAGACCGCTAGCAGTCCGCTAGCCGTCCCCCACTTAGACCGGTGGCCCCGGAGGGCAGGAGCCCTAAGCCCGCCTTTCCTGGTACCCCAGCGCGGAGCCCAAGGCCAGTGGAGGATTGGGTCAAAGACCCACCCGAACCCCTTCTTTCCCCGGGGCCGTCGCCGCCTACCTCCGAGCTGGGTGCCTCCAGCCAGCCACCCGGGGTTCGGCGCCGCGCCTCAGTCTCCCCCTCAATCTGCTGCTCCCGGCGCCCCCGGCCCGCCCGGCAGCCGCTGGATCACCAGGCGACTGCGGGGGCCCGGCTTCGACCCGTAGGTTCGGCGGGAACCGAAGCGGCAAAGCGAGGCCGAGCCGGGCGGGAGAGGACGCAGCAGGGAGCCCTACTGACACAGACACGGCGTCGGCGGCGGAGGGCGAGGCCCAGAGCGGTTCGACCAATCAGCGCTAGAGAACGTCCCGCCTCCGGCCAATCGAGAGCCCTCGCGGCGACCGCTCGCCCTGCGCGCCCAGCCGGGGCCCTTCTTTCCCCACCCAGCCCCGCCCCCCTGGTTGTCTCTCTAGCGAGGTCCCACCCCCGCGCTCAGAGGCATTTTAAACTCTTGGCTTCGGCCAACGGTCGGGACCGCTTTGCGCGTGCGCAGAAGCGGGTTGAGGGGAGGAAAAGCAAAGGAAGCCGGAAATTCAAGCCAGCTTGGATGTTGCCTGGGAAACGGCGTCTGCGTTCGGAACCGACCTAACATTCCAAAGGGGGCGGGCACTCTTCGGCGCAGGCGCAAGCTATTCCCAAAGGCGGGGATTCTGCATTCCTAGGTTTCCTTACGGTACTTGACATTATGTAGCGTTTCTCAGCCAGACTAACAAAGCACTTTAAATACTTTGTATCAATGTTCTCTCTCCACCCCCACCTTTACAAAAAGTTTGGTATGGTGAGCTATGGAGGACAGAGAGCAGCTGGTGCAAACGGGCAAATAAGTGCATTCATTCTTCCAACAAGCATGGTTTAAGCTCCTACTGCACGCAGAATGGGCGGCTGGGTGCTGCAGCCCGCAGAGCGCTGGGCTTGGAAACCGGAAGAAGAGTCATCTTCCTGAGTGCGAGTCTGGCAGCGGACACTTACTAGCTGTGGGACCCTGGGCAAGAAAGCCCCAAATGGGGTCGGGAGGAGTCGAGCCCGTCCCATGACCTCTGTGTCATTTGTAAAATGGCCATAAAATAGACTATTACCTCCTTGTTGGGAGGATAACATGAAATAATTGTTGTTCAAGTCCAGCCTTTAATGGCCCCATCTGGGGCTTTTTTGGCCAAGGAGCTGGAGTGGTTTGCCATTTCCTTCTCCATAGCTTTATAGAGCATAGAATTGGTTTATATCAGGACAGTCATCTTAGAGAAAAGGGCCCAGACTTAAGAAAGTCCCAAGAAAATCGATGGTCTTTCCCCAGCTTCCCCCAATCGATAACTATCTACAGACACAATAATATAATCTACTGTTGTCTAAAAGTTTCCTTGACCACCAAAAGTCCAGGGTTTAATGAGAGATAGACATGAAGTGAGGCTAGGCAGAGAGCCCAATCTCTGCCTAAGGTTTGGGGAATTTTCCTAACTGGTAAAGATCTAGGGAGATTGTGAATTCTCATCTAAAACAGAGGTCAGCAGATTACTTCCCCGACCAAGTCCAGCCTGCTGCTTGCTCTTATATGGGTCATGAGGTAAGAATGAATTTTACATTTTTAAATACAATAAAACTTTATTTTAAAAAAGGAAAAACCATTCCTGGCTCTTGGGCAGCACAATAGTAGGAAGGTTTGTCTACCACTGATCTAATATAAACTCCCTAAACTAGCTGAAGAGGGAACTAAATAAATCTAAGAGCCACTAAATTTCTCCCAACCTTAAAACAAATTGTAGTAACAGGTTGTTACAAATTGAGGGCTTGTCTGCAATAAATTTTCCTTACCTCTATTTTGTGTTTTAAATGTAGTGCTAAAATTTTTAATTACTATAACAGAGTGTTACACATATTTAACTGTAACCAGAAGGTGCTGCTCTCCTGCAAGATTCAGAGGTAAAGAGTGAAAACTGAAGGTAAGAGGTCCTCGGTTGTCTGGCCAACCCACCTTTGGAATTCTGTGATGTTAAACAACACTCCCAATGCAACTTGAGCCAAATTAAAATGTAATCAGAAGTATTTGACAAGATAAGTCAAAATACAATAAAACATAGATAATATTACATTTTAAAACTAAGTTAATACATGGCTAGTAGCTAATAGAATCATTTTGGAGGATTCTCCTTTTCTATTTGACTTTAACATCACTTTGAAAAGGGTTCTTTCTGGACTACACAATGCTTGTTTAATGATTGATTGATTCATGACTCTGACTGCCCTCCTCTGGACAACCAGACTATCAATGCCCTACCAGAAATGAAAACATTATTCCAGATGAGGTGCTACAAGGGTAGAGTGCAACAGGACTATCTCTTTCCTATTACTGGAAGTCTTTTTTCTCAATTGCTACTTTGGATTTCAGATTCGCCACATTGACTAGATATTCATCATCTGAAAGTGATGGAGTCCTTGGGTGCACATGCTTGGACCCCAACTCTAAAATCACACTTCTCTTTAAAAATCATTTCTCCCTAGCCTCAAAACACTATCTCCCTGGCCCAAGGACACAGCCTGCCCCAGCAACAACCATTATCACCCTTCCTGCTACAGTAGCCAGCTGTACTTATAGAACTTATTAGTCTGAACCAACTGTGTATTGATCATAACAACATTTACTACTCACTGACCAATCATATGTTTCCTAGACTTAGACATACATATACTTCTTAAATTTAAATTCTTAAATTTATCTTGTCCACATTGATGAAAGCAGCCTGGTATTCCTTAGCCCTGACTACCAGTTGACTTAGTGACTCAGGTCTAAAACCACACGTCCATGTGCCCCTCCTTGGTCTATTTCCCCATGAACTCTGGGTAAAATTCCTGTGCAATAGATACTAAAAGTGCATGTTCCTTTAAGAACTAACCACTCCCTAATCCTGCCCTGAATCAACTAATTAGCATATTTGGCACATGTTTTACTATAGAATATCCTATATAAACTTTACCTATACCCTTCTAAGGTTGCAGGTTCCCTAAGAACTCTTGCCCACTGAAAAACATAATAAATCTTTACCTTAACCTCAAGAATGCTTGAGTCCTCAAATTCATTTCAGGTGACCTGCCCATGTCTTTGCGGAGTGTCTCATCCCCCCACCTTCCAGCCCTCATCAAAAGGACTTGAATGGAACAACAGTTAGAGTTCTACCTTATTTATTATATTCATCAGATTGGCAAGAAGGAAAAATGCAGCACAGTTTCTAACCATGCTAGAGGAAGGAGGGATTGCCCTGGGCTGTGCTACATATGCAGATGGAGATGTGACTCCTGATTGACAGAGAGAATACTGAGCACGATGCTGCAGACTTATCATATGGAATTTACTTAAACTGATTCCACTCTTTAGGGGAGTTACATAGGGAAAGGAATTGCAGGAAAGCTGTGGAGAAAGAAGGGAGACTTAGGAATGGCAAACATGCTTGGAAACCTGGCCCTATCATGTCCTTAAACTTGCTTGAAATTCTAGAGATTGCTAAAAATCCAGCTCTCTGAATGAGATCAATCCCTCTCCTTGGTTAAGCTGAGATTTTTCTCACTTTCAGATAAAAGCTCATTCACTCTGATGTATTTTTTTAAAGCATATTCTAATATACATAAATTCTCCAATTTCTGTTTGCTGTTTTGCTTGAATAAATGAGTTTACATACAGTTCATTATCTGAGATGGTCTTTTTGTATAAGCAGCATTTGATAGGAAAGGACTAAAAAGTGTAAGCAAAGGGCTACGGTCATCCTCATGAGTGACCAAGGAAGTGCCTTTATTGTTTGGTTTTTTGTTTGCTTCAGTTTTCAGATATTCATTTTTTCCCTTTCCATTTCCCTCTACCTACTGGAAGGAAAGAAGACAGACAGGAAGAAGGGAGGGAGGAAAGAAGGAAGGAAGAAGAAAGGAAGGAAGGAAGAAAAGAAGGAAGGAAGGAAGCAAACAGAACTTTCACAATTAGAAAACAGAACTAATCACATAAGCATAGTCAAGTAAAGCATATTTCCAGATTGGTCACATCCAAAAGGACTGTTCTTTTTCTTCATATTAGTCCATTATTTCTCTGGTTAGTAGCATTCTTCTTCATTAGCTCTCTAAAAATCATGGCTGATCACTCAGTGCTTGAATCTTTCAAAATTGTTCATATATTTTATGTTGGTGTTACATATGGTGTTATGTTGTTCATTCAAGTCTTTCCATGTATCTTTCCTTATTTCCTACAGCACAGTAGTATTCCATCGTATTCATAGACCACAACTTGTTCAGTCATTCTCTAATTGATAGGCATCCCTTTAATTTTTCCAGGGTTTTTTTTTTTTACTTCCACCACAAAAAGAGCTGCTATAAATCTTTATACAATATCTTCTCCTCTTTCTTTAATTTCTTTGGAGTATAGCCCTAATAGTGGTAAAGCTGAGTCAAAGGGCATTCACTGTTGAGTAATTTTCTGTGCATGATTCCAAATTGCTTTCCAAAGTGGCTGGATTTATTCACAGCTTCAAAAACAGTGGATAGAATTCACGTTTTCCCACAGCCCCTCCAACACTTTGTCATTTCCTTTCCTCCCTCCCTTCTTCCTGGCTTCCTTCCTTCCTCCCTCTTACTCTTTCTTTCCATCTTTTTTTCTTTCTCTTTTGCCATCTTTGCCAGTCTAACAGATGTAAAGTAGAACCTTAGAATTGCTTCAATTTACATTTCTCTAATTAGTCTCTGCATTTTTATATAGTTTTAGATTGGCTATATTTCTTCCCTTCAGAATTATCTGGTATATCCTTAAACCATTTGTCAGCTGGGGAATGGTTCTTATTCTTATAAATTTGAACAGGTTCCTTATCTGAGGAATGAGACCTTTATCAGAGAAACCTACTGCAAAATTTTTTTCCCAGTTGTTCCCTTTCTAATCTTAGCTCTATTGGATAGGTTTGTGCAAAATCTTTTACATTTTATATAATCAAAATTATCCATTTTTATCTTCTATGATCCTTTCTATTTCTTGTTTGATCATTAACTCTTTCCTTATCTATAGATCTGGTAGGCAATTTCTTCCTTGTTTCTCTAATTTGTTTATGATGTGACTTTTTTGATTTAGGTCATTCATCCATTTGGAAGTTATCTCAGTATAAGGTTTGAGGTGTTGGTCTGAATCTAAATCCCCTTAATTTTTATCAAATAGCTCACAATTAACACAGTATCTGGGGGCTTTGTGTTTATCAAAAACTAGACTACCAGCCTAATTTGCTTCTGTATTATTATGTACTTAATCTGTTCTACTGGCCAATCTCTTTTTTTAAACATGAACCAAATTGTTTTGAGAATTGCTGCTTTGTAGTATAATTTGAGATCTGGTACTGATAGAGCCCCTTCATTCCTAATTTTTTTAAACTATTTCTCTTAAGATTCTTGACCTTTTGGGGTCTCTAAAGGAATTTTGCTATTTTTTTCTGATTCTACAAAATAATTCTTAGTTGTTTAATTGGTATGGCACTGAATTAGTCAATTTGTTTAGGTATTACTGTCATTTTTATTATATAGAGCAATTAATATTTCTCCAATTATTGAGGTCTTTCTTTGCACTTAACCTGTTGGACCTTTAGACAAGAGATATAGGAGGGAGTGGCACACACATGTGATTCTAGCCCAATCCTCCCCTTGATTGTAGGAGAGATTGTTTAGCTGTGGCTGTCCTGAAACTTGGTTTCGCTTTCCCCCACTTAGCCTGCTGGCAATGTAGGTTCTCCCACTCTCCACAGAGATGGGCAACCTTTAGATAATATCTGTGCCACCCTTGGACAACGTTTGTTTATTGAGATAATGCATACATGAGCCTATGTATGGACACACATCTTAAAATGAAAGAATAATGGTTGTTGTAGATAGAAGCTATGGTAAACACATCCATTAGTGCACCATTGGTGGACACTTACTGCTGTGAGTGTAGAATTTGTTGTCTTCGACTATAAATATTTGTTACAAAGATTGCGGTTTGTTTTCTTTTATCATTTTGGGTTGAGGAGGGAGAGGTAGGCTTGGGATAGGGTCAGCACCTTCAAAACAAAGAAGAGAATGACAAACAAATATGATATATTTTAAAGTTACATGTTGAATTTAAAGCAGATTCTACGTAATAGAAATTTGCTATTTCATGTACAAGTTTCTTCTGTTCCACAGTGTATATGGAAATATTTATTTTATTTGACACAAATTCAGAATTAAAAGACAGAAAAAAAATAATGGAAAGCAATTTGGAATTATGTATCCCCAAATCAGTAAAGTGTGTATCCTTTAACCTGGGTAACTCTCCATTGCCATCAACAGTTCTGCTGAATTTAGACTCCATGGAGCCTTAGGTCTCCTTCAGAATAAGCTGACCATTTGAAATCTCATCACTATACTATTTGACTCTTTTTTTTTTTTTTTGACAGTCCACCTTTTTTGACACTTCAATTGCCTCTCCTCTGATTGGAGGGCTAGAGGGTGGAGCAATAAACCCCACTCCAAGATTCCTTTGTTGAGGGCTCAGAACTTTCCAAGTAACTCTCCATTTTCAATTGAAACTCTGCTTGGTTTTGATTCAAAGAAGCATTATCCAGCCCCACCCCACCCCTTTAACATGAGTTAATGGAGAGTAAAGCAGGCAGAACCAGGTTTAACAATGTGCATGGTAACAACATTAAGGTGTTTTTATTATGAACTTTGATACCAAATATTTGTCTTCTATGGATATGACAGTTCTGTACATGTAGAACAAAGGGGATTGCACATAAAACCGTGAATCTATATTATGTTTTCCTTCTAAAGTATTAAGTGACTTCAACATGTAGATTTCTAGGCTGTTCTGCCTTTCTGATTCTTTCTGAACTTCTCTGATATACATTTTTAAAATGCTTCAATGATGACCCTATTTCCTTTTTACTTTTTCTTTCTTCTTTTTTATTGGCTATCCCTATCTCTAATTCTTCTCTCCCACCTATTCCACCCCCAGTTGAAAAAAAAAGGAATCCTTTGAAAAAGTATGGTCAAACAAAACAAATTTCCATGCAGAAGAAGGCATTTTTATATAAAGTCAATGTGAGAATCTCTTTTACTTGACTATGCATTTAAGGGTTTTTTGGTATTTTTTTTCCAGTTAAGGAGGGGAGAGATCAGATGGAAAGGTGAACTTGGGATAGAGCCTCTACCTTTGCCAAAAAAAAAAAAAAATAGAGAAAAGAGAAAAATGATCAGAAGGAATAATAAAAAAGCAGATCTGCTCTGAGAGTTAAATGTTGAATTTGTTATATGCTTTTAAAGAAAATTGAAATCTAATTTATAATTTCATGTATAATCCCTTCCTGTTTTACAATGTACACAGAAATGATCATTTCATTTAACATTTGCTAAGTTCAGAACAAAAAGCGTTCAGTGAGAAATTCAAAAAGAAAGCAGATTGGGGATGCTTTTCTGGTTCCCAGTAGAAGTAGCGAACAGGAAGCTTTGACCTTCTGGGTTTGGGTTAGGACGATGGACTAGTATTAGAGCTGCCTAGGTCTGGCATATGGCCTATGCCATTGCCCACTGAATAGGGGCACATGCCATTTAAGACTACATGTATAAACACACAGAATGCAGCATGAGATTAAGGAACCAACTCACAAGGGAGACAAGTTAAGCAGAGGTTACCAGCTCTCTGGGAACTACAGAGAACATTTGGGGGCATTTTGCCCAAGTTCACCATGGCAATGGGTAAGCCCTGCCCCCCATTAGTAGAATCAGAGCAGTAATGTCTCCTAGGCATTAAAGTCTAAGATTTTTCCATTTAGCACTAATCATCTGCACTACTCATAGACTTCCCAGCCTTGTGTCAGCTACAGATCCGATAGTGGTGCCATTTGTGTCTTTTCTAAATCATTGATAAATAATGTTCAGCAGAGGAGGGCACAGCCCCTCTAATAAGGCAAGCCTGCAGAGAATTCCCTGTCTAGGTCTGGTAGGAAACATAGCTCTCCTGGGGTCTCAGCTTTAGTGACACCATACCAGATGGAGGCTCAATTACTCACCTAGGTCATTTCCCTTTGTCTCCCTCCTCCTACTTTGTCAATTCTTAATCACAATGATTTGCTTAGGGACCAGGGTCTCTACTGATCTTCAACTCCTCAAAGGTCCTTGTTACCAGTTCCAGGTTCAGATGTAATGACTTCAAGTCCTGATGCCTCTTTTTCCCTCTGTCACCTGGGAAGAGTGACTTCTACTCTTCTATCCTGAGTTCAGGAGGGTGTGACCATCAGCAAGTCACTTAATGCCTCTGAGTCTCAATTTCCTTATATATAAGATGGGGATAATGATATTTATATTACTTCCTCCAGACTTTGCAAATCTTCCATTGCCATAGAAATATGACCTCTTATTAATTGTGATTATTATAGTAGTTGGCATCATTTTTAAAAGTCAGCATGAAAGTGTGAGTGCGTGTGTGTGTGTGACTGTGCCAGTAGCGGGAGGTGTACATATCTCTAAGGTAGAAGGAACTCCTATGTGAAGGATGTGGCCATCCCTCTCCTTCCTTACAAACTTGGGAACTAAGCCTGGTCTTATTTTGATGCTTAAATAAGGTGCTATCTAGGGTATTGGGCATTGCAGCTAGAGGCTGATGTGTTCAATCTGACAAGAAAAATATGGAACCCAGGGCACAAAAACCCAAGTACCCCCAAAGCCTGGTCTTGTGCTTGTTCTGAAGGGAGTGAGTGGGACTGTGATGCAAACACAAGAAACCGGATCCAGGTTAGATCCAGTCTGATGGCTTTTTGACACACATAACAATGTCCGCTTTGTGATGCAGCTGGTATAGCAACAGAGGATCTTGATACAAGTCCCTTCACAATGTACTTGTGCTCAGGACCTTAAATAATTTTCTTTCTCAATTTTCTCAGTTAGATTGGGCACTGGGGGAGATTAATAAAAAATTAGACAGGACTCTTGGCCTTAGAGATCTATCGGAGGATATCAGATAGGTACATCATAGTCCCACAATAGAAAAGGAAGCACAATGGGTGTACAAGGGCAGTACTGGGCCACTGAGGCAGCTCAGTTCTGTATGGAAATTTTCCCTATCAAGGTGGCCCCAGGTACAAACAAGGTGCTATTCAGATTCAAGGAGGAAAAGATTTGAGAAGCATTCGGGTTCAAGCCATGTCAGCTGGCTGAGGCACCAAATGCCCTACTTGGAAGGAGTCCAAGGGCCCTTTGCCTTTGGTGCCAAGGCTATCTTCTTGACTAAGTTCTAACCCTGCCCTGCCTGATGAGTCTGCATTTATCCCTAGGCTCAGCACAGCACTAGGAAATTCTTCAAGGAATTTTCCCTTTCTCCTGGTGCTACATCCATAAGTAGCTGCCCAAGTCTGTCATCTTCCTCTTTCCCTTCTCTCCCAGTCTGTACATGCCCTCTAGACCACCAGAGTATATATCTAGGGCATACTCACAAGAGGAAAGAGGACATATAAATTAAAAACTAGGCTATGAGGAAATGGTGCTTGAAAGGCTAAATAAAAGAAATTAACCTAGCACCGAGTGAGGGGAGTTGGTCTTTAAACTCCCTAAGGAGTTCTGTACCATGTACTACCAATACTAGTAATATTTTCTCCTATTTCTGAACACTTATGAAATGCTTTTCTCACAACCTGCAGAGATAAGTAGTATAAAAATTGTTACAGTCATCGTATAGATGAAGAAACTCAGTCTCTGAAGAGTTGAGGGACTTAGTCATAGCAGGTACCTAATAAATGTGGTTAAATTGAAACGAATTGCCCAGCTTACACAGCTAGTCAACGTTGGAGTTGGGACCGAAACTCAAGTGTCCTGGCTCTGAGTCCAAAGTGGTTTTGTTCCAGTTTTATCTCTCTCCAGTTGCCCCCTCCCCTCCCCTCCAGGTCTACCTGACATCACAATATAATCTACTGCTCCCTTGTGGCTCCCTAATGAGAACAGAGCCGCCAAACCTTTGAAACATGTGAACTAAGCTCATTTATGTGCTCTGAAAATCCCAGGCTGCTTCCAAGACAACCTGAAGACCTGAGCTGAATGGTTATCTCCTCTTTCTCCCAATGTGTTCTTCTGCTGTTGTCTCAGCTGGGCTGGCTCCAGAATGTTGTTCTTTGCGTTTTGGGACACTGATGCTGGGCCTGCTGCAAAACCCATCAGGGACCCAACTCTCAGACTCTACGACATTAAGTGGTTTATTCCTTTGACCTTTTAAAACTCCAAAAGTCTTAGTTTCAAACTCACCTAAATGAAAAAACAAATACCAAGGGCAAAGGATTGAGTGCCATATTCATAGGGCACATGCCAACCTCAGAGGGAGAGGGCCAAAATCTCTCTTCTCATCATAATGTCTCTCACCAGATGCTGAGAGCCAGGGAAGGATCGATGAAGACAGGAGACATGCCTCCTGTTCTGGCCATGCACCCACAGTTAATCAAAGAGGCTATTATTTGCCAGAAGTTTGACCAGACTGGAACCAGTTCCAGGTTTGCACAGGATCCAGATATCTTTTAGGTTCTTTCATCATGATGTGTCTCCCAGAAGCAGACTTCCAAGCCATCAGCAACCCTCTGAGCCTGCTTCCAAGGATTGAGCTCAAGTGGCCAGCATCCTGCCACATCAGGTCTTGTTCTTTGATTCTTTTCTATTACTAGGAACTTATTTAACTTCACATGTCAATCAAGAGCATAACAATTTATAATGAAAAAACCATAAGTAAACACACGAATAGCAGCAGCAGTTTATCAACGACTCCTTCTCAATCCCTTTCTGGGGCCTAGATCTGTATATTCACATATATGACAAAGGGAATATGGCAGAGTGACGCGGTCTGGGCCTGGAGGCAGGAAAAGCTGGGTTCAAGTACTTCCTCTGCCATTTACTAGCAATGCAATTCTGGACAAGCGTCATGGTAAGCCTTTGCAAGCCTCATTTGGAAAATAGGGAGTCTAATCCTTGGTGGACCCTCTTTATAGAGCTGTTGTGAGCCTCAAATGAGATAATGCCCATAAAGTGTTCTGTAAACTTTAAGGGGCTTTAGAAATATCAGTGGTCACTGTAGACTTGTAGTCATCATGTACACCACTCTTTTAGACCTATCTTTTTTTCTGCTTTGCATTATTTTGTGTGTGGGGATGGGGATGGGGGTGGGGGTGTCTTTCCACACTTAAATTGAGATCTCAGGATCCTAGGTCTAAAGCTGGAAGGGACCTCAATCCCTCTATTTTACAGCTGAGGAAACTGAGGCCCAGGGAAGTTAAGTGACTTAGGATCTGATAAGATCAGAGAGCTATAGATGGAAAGGAAGTTAAAGCCTATCTAGTCAAATCCTTCCCCACTCCCATTTTACAGATGAGGAACTGAGGCCCAGGGAGGTTAAGGAAGTTGCCCAAAGTCATACAGTGTCAAGTTTATGTTCTCTGTTTCCACGACAAGTGGTCTTTCTACTATTTACATTTTTCACTATCATTATCTTTAATTATAGTAAATGACAATAACATTCATTTCAAAACCTCCAGGAACCAGAATTTTCCTGGTTCCTCAGTAGACACTCCCCTCATCAATATAGAGCACTAAGCCTCTCTGCCTGTGTAGTGACTGTGATGGCAAAAATTCAGCACCTGGTGGCTGGTCCCCGGTACAATTTGCAACTCAGAGACGTTAAAAGACTCACTCAAGGTCATAGAGGTATGGGAAGCTCCAGGTCTGGCACTCAGTTATTCTGATTCCAAATGCAGAGTTCCAATGGGCACTTAGGGGTTTTTTTTTTCATTTTTACACTATTACATGATTTTGTTATAAACAATTGCCAGGTGGTTGTTCTGTATTTTTTTTTAACTCCAACTCTGTTATAATAGATAGGAAATGAAACCAGAAAAAGGAAGCCACAAAATAAAAGAAGCTGATGCCTTGCAACAGTTGGACAAATCAAAGCTATTTCATTGGTATTGACTAAAATGATTCATGGAATTGTTTTTTACCTTTGTGGGGAGATTCCTGTATGATTCCCCCTGATTTTCTGGCTCCCTGAAAGCTGTTTTGAGGTTTCTGGAAAGAGAGCTGTACAACTTATCTAACAGGAGACCTCCAATATATGTGACAAAACTCAAGAGCCAACATCAGACTCAATTAGAATGTGAAATATTCCTGGCAGACCAGCATGGCTGGTGACAGCATGGCTCACTTCTGGGAGATCACAGATCCACCAAAGTCGATATACTAGCTGGCTAGTCATCTCTAAGCAGGAAATGCAGAGAGCTGCTGCCTTTCCCCTGCCACTACCATAGAGAAAGGCATAGAATAAGTGCTTATTGAGTTGAGAAAGGGGAAGGGTAATTATACAGCTTATCAGTAATTATACAGTTTATCAATTACATAGTTTATTCAGACTAGAGTAGACCTTCTCCCATTCAACCCTGCTCTGTAGACTTCTTGTTAGTAAAAGAACTTACAAACCTACTTAAGCATTCTCATAAAGGTTAAGAGACGCTTCCCTGAAGGTGAGGATGGATAGAGATGTAGCTCCCAGCATTTAATGAATTGACAATGCTGGAAATGAAGCTGATGAAATTTATGAGAACTTATTAGGGAAGGTAGAGAGAATTTCCAGCTTTATGGAATCAGACTTGCCTCACAAATATTTACGGACACATAACAGGGCAGGACAGGCCTGAGGAGAAAAGATCTCATTACCTAACCAAAGCAAACAGAGACTCTGTCAAACCACAGGATGTTAATATCCTGTGCGTACACGGTGTGACCAAACAGTGATATTGTGGTTATTTCAGGGATACTCTGAAAGGCCATGATTTTTGCTCACCACAGGTAAGACTGAATGCCAGGTATCTATCTTCCTTTCAGAATCCCAAAATAATGCTCAATTTTCTCCTAGTAGACAGTGTAGTGCTTTTTATGGCATTAAGTAAATCCTTAATCACCTTGGTTATTTTTACCAATAGGATGACATCAAGGATGAAAAGACTAATTATCACCATGAAAAGAGAAGTTGAAATTTGTTTCTGTAACCCCTATGCCTACTTCTGTGACTCATTTTTTCATATGTTGTAGCATCCTGCTGACTTCCTGGAGCTGTTTATACCTATCTTTCTGTCCAGAGTTAAGCTTAATCAGAAAGTTCTGAATACAAATAAGTACCACTTACTGGTCATGTCACTTACTAGCCCTTCCTCTGTATGTTAACACATCTGTTCCAGGAAACTAAGTTCACAGTAGCTCTCTTGGCTTCCATGTCACACTTTTGACCCCTCACATTATTCTTGTTGTTGAATCATTTTCCATTATGCCCAACTCTTTGTGACCCCATTTGGGGTTTTCTTGGCAGATACTGAAGGGGTTTGCCATTTCCTTCTCCAGCTCATTTTACAGATGAGGAAACTGAGGCAAACAGGGTGAAGTGACTTGCCCAGGGTCCCACCAGTAGTCAGTGTCTGAGGCTAGATTTGAAATCAGAAAGATGAGTCTTCCTGACTCTAGGCCAGGTGGGCTATGAATTATGAAGCCATCTAGCTGCCTCAAGTTACATCCCACTAGAAAGCTTAGGTCTTTTTCACAATAGCAGCCTCCTAGACACATCTATCCGAGAACAGTTGTTATTTTGTGCTGAAAAGTTGTCTGAAAGTAATTGCCAAGCTGCATTAAAATCTTAGCCTGTGGGTCTTCTGTTTTATCAAGTATTGAATCATTTTCCTTTGTTCTGCGGTATTTGTTCACAGCTGTTGCCACTCATTTACTGGCGGGGAGCCATATTTCCTTCTGTTGTTACTGTTTTTCCTGTTGATATGCTTATGTTCAAGGTTGTTGAGTTTTCTTTTTCCTGAAATCTTCAGTAACTTCACTCTTTCCCCTCCCTTATTTTTCCCTGTATGACTCATTTTATGAATCCCTCCTGATTGTGGTTTCCATAATGGTTAGGTCTTAAAGCCTCTCAGCCTCCTCTCACACTAGGCAGTTCACAGTTTCACAGCCTAGATCTCTGTCCCAAGTAGCTTTAGGTCAGAATTGGCCCCATTAGGATGTTGTACTTTTCCCCTCAGTGTTAAACAACCATCTCCCCACTCCCCCAAATAGTGTCCTGTCCTGATGTCCTATCCTGCTCCCTCTGTTCTTTGGTCTGGCATCAGCAGTTTGGAGTTTTGAGGTATTGATATTATAGGGTTGTTGGCCTGGCTGCAGTTCTGCTAGCGTTACAGGGTTGTCCACTAGACAGCATTGGCAGTTCAGAGCTTTGCAGTACTGGTGCTATAGGGTTGTGGCCCCTGGCTCATGTCCTTAGGTCTGCTAGATAGCTACTGCTGGTAGCTTCAGAGGTGGAGAAGTGACAAATGAGCTCAAGGTGAAAAAGTATCAGTTTGTGGGTTTGGATTTTGTTTTTTAAATTTATTTTGGGTTACAGGTGTCCTACATCATGGATGCAGCTGACATTGCTTTATCTTTGATGTGTAATTTAAGACGTGTAGGATCAGAGAAAATGTCTACTCCTCCATCTTGCTGCTCATGTGATATTCTATTAACTCTTAATCAGAAACATTTACAAAACAAAAGCCAATGCAAGAAGAATATTAGCATACCATTCAACCCATAAACTAGGGTGTATACTGGGGGAAAGTGGGTACAAACTTACAGAACTATATCAGGGAAACCCAAGCAGAAGGAACACAAATGCCCAGCACAACTGACAACTACAGATGATAGACATCATATACTTTGCTGTTCTCAAGAATGGCCTGAACAATTTACTGATGGGCTCCTCTCCTGGGCCTTTTGGCTCTTCTGAGTGACAGTACTGGCTGTCTCTTCTGCTGGCTTCTCTACTGGGACCACTCTACATCTATATTCTATCAGAAAAAAAAGCATACGCCCAAAGTTTGAAAATCTTCAGAGCTTTCCTACATCTCTTCTCTTGTTTGGGCTCTCCTGGTGGAAGTATCGATTGGTTTTTCCAGAGACAAAATCTTTTCTCTACTCAGTTCTTGCGAGTGGCAGGTAAGAGACAAAACTTGTTATACTCCAGCCTATTCTTCCAAGCAGATGATAGTGCAAGCTCTAAGTAGAACCTCTTCCCTGACCCAAGTGGAGATTTCTCTTGGGATCAGCATTGCTTCTGAATTAGCTCTTCTGTGAGTTACCCTATGATCCAAAGTAAGGTCCCCTCAGTGGAATGATTCACTTCTATCTTACGGTTATAAGCCCAAATCCACATTTTTGCCAACTAAGCCATAACTTGGCAATATACATAGTCACCAAATAGTTCTAGGGATCAGAGTGTCCCAGCTATTAACTAAAGTCCTCATAACAGGAATTTGCAAGTTATATGCTTAGAAAGAGGACACTTGGGACATTTTTATCCAAAGTAAGTATATTTTCTCCATGGGTTTTTTTTTTAAAAAACATTTCTCTCACAACTGTCTTTGTTTTTGCCCCTTTCAATGAATAAAACTGTCCATTTCTGAAAGGGATAGTCCCTTACATCAAGATATGCAAAAAATTACAAGGTAATAATAGGGGGAGGTACTAGTAGTTGAGGGAATCAGGAAGTCTATATGTTGAAGGTGGAGTCTGAGGTAAACTTTGAAGGAAACTTCTCAAAACTGGAATTGAGGAAGGCGTGCCTTCCAAGCATAAGGCACAGCCAGGTAGGGATGGGAAATGGAGTGACATGTATGAAGTTCAGTAAGGCTAGTTTGCCTGGACCATAAAATGCATGAAGTGGTGTAACATGGAGTAACCTTGGAAAGGTAGGTTGGAACTACATGGTTAGGGCATTCAATCACAAAGGAGAAAAGTTTGTATTTGATTCCAGTGGTAATTATGGCCAGTGGAGTTTTGTGCTGGGAAATGACACGGTCAGACCTGTGTTTTAGGAAGATTAGGTTAGCTGGCAGCTGTACAGAAGATGGACTGCAATGGGGAAAGACCAGAGGCAGGGAGTTCTATTAGAAAGATACTGTTGTAGTCCAGGGAAGCAAAGATGAGGTCTAAGCCAGTGAGTGGAAAGGAGAGGACACATTGGGGAGCTGATATGGAGGTCAGTCGCAGAGAATAATCCAGGCCCCCAGCCCTCTCTGTGGCCTCCTTCACCTTCGCTGCTCTGGGGCCAATGTTGGCCAGTTACACTGGCACAATCAGCCTTTCGGGATGATTCGTAATCGTGTCCTTGCCTGGGATTCCTTTAATGGATCATCTCCGATCCCTTAACAAAGGTTCTTTCTGGAAACCTATGACAGTAATTATCATGAAAGCTCTTATGCAAAGGCCTTTATTATCAAAAGCACATTAAGAACAGATTGGTGATAACATGGCCTGGGCATCCATCCAGGGTCAACAGATTGAGACTGACACGGACAGCCCCAGACAGGGCTCGGAGCTTGGAAGCCCTGGCTCCCCAAGGTCCTACTGGCTGTGTGACCCTGGGTAGGTCACTTAACCTCTCAATGTTTCAGGCAGCTCCAAACTCTCAAGAAGTGGCCGGAAGGGGCAGCTGGGCTTTGCTCATTTAGCAGTTCTCTACGGCAATCCTACTACGTGCCAGGTGCTGGGGTAGACAAAGGGCAGTCCTGCCCTGAGGGCTTACGGTCTAATGGGGTTAGACTGAAATCACAGGCCGGCCTTCCCCTGAATGGGGTCACAGGGAGTGGAAAGTGGTCCAGACCTCAGATTCTCAGCGTCAGGGATGGGAGGGGCGCTGGCGGGGCGGGGGCGGGGCCCGGAGCAGGGGGCGGGGCCCTCAGCAGGTACTGCCCAGGCTCGGTTGACCCAAGCCCTCTGGGCTCCCAGCACCTTCCGGCAGCCTCCCCTCCTTGCCCCGCCCCTTCCTGCCCATACGCCCTCCCTCGAGGCCCCGCCCACCGCGAGCGTTTCCCGAGCCCCTCCCTCCGGCCCCGCCCCATCGCCCTCGCGCCCCTCCCCATGCTCCTCCTCTTTCCAGGCAGCCAGAAGGAGACCGGGAGTCGAGGTTTTGGCGCATGCTGAGCTGCTGCCTTCGCCTCCGCGTCTCCGCGCCCGGCCTCACGCTCCCGCTGCCTTTTCTGCTGCAGCCGCCCCGGGCTCCGGGTCCAAGCGTCCGCCGCCTGCTGTCCCCGACCTCTGTCTTCGACTTCCGCCAGCCTCGCCTCATGAAGCCGTTCGTCGTGTTCGTGCTGGGCGGGCCTGGCGCCGGCAAGGGCACCCAGTGCTCCCGCATTGTGCAGGTGAGAGCGGGGCCTGCGGCTTCGGGGACCCCCGGACTACCGCTCCCGGCGTGCTCCGCGAGGCCACCCCGCAGTCCAAGCGCCGGGGGCTCGCGGGGCATGTCGGGATTTGTGGTCCTCCGAGGCGGGAGACGGAGGCCGGGACCCTCGGAGCCCAAGCGCCCCGCGGGGCATGTCGGGACTTGTGGTCCCAGGGCGGAGGGGAGGAGGCCGGGACCCCTCGGTGAGGGCCCGGGTCCGTGGGGCATGCCGGAACTTGTGGCGCACCGGCCGGCCCCACCTCCGCTGGAGGGCGGTGCCTCGGAGCCGCCAAAGGTCGCGGGCTGTGGCCACGTAGCGAGTGCCAGGCTGGCAGACGCGGCCCTTCGCTGGGCCTCAGTTTCCCCTTCAGCCTCGGCCGTCTGTGCTCCAGTCCCCGCCCAGCCCTTCTAGTCTGTGGGGCCACCTCTCTGAGCCTCAGTTTCCCCCTCTGTAACACACTAGATGCTCTGTCTATCCCTTGCAACTCTGCCTTGCCCCGAAGGACTGGGTTGGGGGCGCGGGATCTCCAGGGTCCGCCCTGGGTGTTGAGGATAAAGCCTGTCCCCAGGCCTCAAGTGGGAGGCTCCGAGCTGGGACAGCCTGGCCAGAAGTTCTCGGCTGCCCACAAAGGAGCAGCCCCGGGGCTGGAGCCTCCCTGGGGGTTAGCCCGGAGCTGCTCACTTGGGCCTCGGGGGGTTTGCAAGCGGCTGTGTCAGAAGTCTGGATTCGGGGTCAGCACTGTGGGGGCAAGCTCTGTCCTCCCTGGCAGGCGGTGAATTAAGTACTTCGTTATATCCTTTTGTTATTTATTGTGTTAACTATTTTCTCCAGTTACATCTTGATCGGGTTTAATTGGGGAGTTTTTGCACACCTTGAGTTTGACCCTGTGAGCTGTCCCAAGTCTTTCATCGAATCCATAAAGGATATGAGACCCAGAGACCAATGACTCATCTAAGGGTGCAGTTAGTCCAGGATTAGACAGTTCGGTTAGACAGGATTTGAACCCATATCCTAACTTCCCTTCTGTGTGTGTTCGTCCTTCCTTGCTGAAGAAGACCATGCCATCAGAGAGATGATGACATGACTTGCACTTGACTTCGTTTTGAGTGAGGGAGGGCTGTGCAGGTCACCAGCCTCACTTCTCCTCCAGAGCCATCTGAATCCAGTGACCAGATATTCATCAGGATGACTGGAGATGACCCAAGATGAGGCAATTGGGGTTAAGTGACTTGCCCAAGGTCACCCAGCTGGTGAGTGTCAAGTGTCTGAGGTGAGATTTGAACTCAGATCCTCCTGATTCCTGCACTGGTGCTCTATCCACTGTACCACCTTGCTGCCCGACTGCCCATCTAATAGTCTTTTAGTGGCAGTAAATAATTTAAGGGCCTGCTTGAGCCCAAGATCAGAGTTGGAAGTGACTTCAGAAGACAGCCAGTCCACCCTGCACCTGATTCAGGATACCAGTGAGACATCCCAGACCAGAACTTGCCCTGTACTTGCCAGCTTTCTCTGAAGGGCTCCAGGGTGGGCTGGAAACTCATTCTAGCCTGAAGCTGCCCATCCTTACACGTTGGACAGCTCCCACTTTGGGAAGGTTTTTTCTTACAGTGAGTCAACATCTACCTTGGCCACTGAGGAGAAATGAATGAATGGGATCAGCATTTGCATGGGCTGTGTCACCAAAATGCTGGCCTACAGAGAAGGAAGTGATTATGAGGAAAAAGAATCTGAAGGGGGGATCTTGACCTGGGCAGCCTGCAATGGGAGAGTTGCGGAGCTGCTGTTTTCCAAGATAATATCCTCCTTGGCCTCTCTGCTTCAAGGCCTTCACTGAATTGGGATTTGGGCCTTTACTAATTTGTCAGTGCTGTTCTCTTGAATTTCCTCCTGGGTTCTCTTCTGGACCATCCTAACAAAGTTGCTTTGTCCCAACTCTGAGATTTCAGTGTGTGTGTGTGTGTGTGTGTGTGTGTGTGTGTGTGTGTGTGTGTGTGTGTGTGTGTGTGTGTTGCATGGCTGTGCTCACTGGGTTCAGGATCAGAGGTTGTAAGCTCCCCAGCAGGGTTTTGTAACTGCAGCCTCTTTTTTTTATTTTAAAGAAAGAAGAAAAACAAATCCAACATGCTGACAAGGGAAATAATATATAAATTCCACTTTTCCCTAGTCTTTAGATTATTTTTGCCTCTTTCTTTCCTCCACTTTTTAAAAGGCAAATGATAAAGGGGAAGATTGGAAAAACAGCATGATTGTCCTCAAAGACTTGTAAATGAATAATTGGTCACAAACATAGATTCTAAATGATTTTCATAGTGTTTCAAGGCTAGAGGCAGTATTTTCTAGAGGAACTAATGCTGGATTCTTGTCAGGTGATCTGACTTTCAATGCCAGGTCTGTTACTTTCACCCTTTGACAAGCATCATGTATCTGAATTTCAGTTTCTCTGAAAAAAAAAAAACTGAGAGGGTTGGATTAGATTAGGGATTCTTAGCCTGAGGGCCACAGACCACCCTGGAGACTTGTGAATGGATTTCAGGGGGTCTGTGAACTTGGATGGAAAAAAAAAATGACATCTTAGTTTTCACTAAACTCTAATTGAAATTGAGCATTTCTTTCCATATGAATTAAAAACCAAACCAAACCTAAAGCATGATTGTGGCCAGGGGCCCCTTCTCAGGCCACCCCAGCTGGTGTACCTAAAGTGTCCAGCAGGTCCTGAAAGGTGAAGAGCCATTGGTCTTGAGGATCCCTAAGGGCCTTTTAAGAAGTCGAAATCATTCAACTTCATCAATCAGTTTCAAGTCCTATTATCCTCCTCTTTGCAGATAATAGGAAATCAAGGGTCAGGGAGGTGAGATCCTTGCCCAGAGTCTCTGAGGTAGGGAAGGTCAGAGCTGTGATTTATCTCTCCTGCTTTCTCCAAGTCTTGGGCTTTTACTAAACCCAGCCTCCCTCCCCCACCCCCAGCACACACACCCCCACTTGCCAGCTCCAGACATTTGGCTGGTTTTTACTTTAGTGACAAGTTTTGTTTTAATGTAGTTGATCAAGTGTGCTCCAACTCCCAAACCCAGCAACCAACCTGGTTTGTGCCTAATAATACCATATATAACTGCACCCTTATTTTAAAAGAGAAGAGATGACTGTGTGCTTTGACAAAGGTTATTGAGATAGGGCAGGCAGCCTCTGTGGTCTTTGACCTGAATTTTGTGGCCATGCAGTGTCACCTGTCTTGCCCCATGACTGCTTTCACTGTATATGTTTTTTCTCTTCTCTCTCACAAACCTCAGTTCTTCTTTGGGCTGGGATTGAGTTGTCCAGGGCAGGAATGTTAGCTGTAGTAAAATTCCTTTTCATGGCTAGGCTTGAGCTGTCTTAGATGAAGCTGTGGGTTATTCTGAGTGACTCTTAGTGATTTAGTGATGAGGCCAGTGATTCTGAGTCAGGAGTCACATAGATAGATCTCCACTCCCAAAGGGCCTACCACCCCCTGCTTTACTGAATCCAGAATGACCTCCAGGGTCTGGAGTTTGGCTTTTCTCATTGCTCGGCATGTCTCACCAGTGACTCCAAACACCTTCGGAAGCTTTGCATTGTCCATTCATTATAGGCTTGAGTTCCTGAGATCCAGGGATTTTAGGGTGAAGGATCATCTAGTACCTTGAACATCTGGGAGCCTTGTAGACCTAGATGGGATGCAGTCTCACAGGGATTCAAAGCCCCTGCTCCCAAGTGAGCATCTTGAGCTCTGTCCATCATCTGACCACCTGCCCTGCCTTGGGTCTTCTCTCCTGTCCTTTCTCTTTCCAAGCCTCTACAGTTTGTCTAGACCAGAAGTGTGCTGCCTACAACCCAGGACATTCCTGACTCTCCAGACTGCTGCCTGAACCAGATGAAAGTGTCATTGAGAAATATTTAACAGAATAAATAAAAAGACAGTAAAACATAGATAATGCTAATATGTGGTTTTCTAAGTCAGTATGCAGCCATCCCAGTTTCTATTTGAATTGGACCCAACTGATCTAGATCTTAGGCTCCTCTCTTCCCATTGTCTGTCTTGTCAGTCAACTTCCAGGGTCCCTACCACCTTCCTCAGTGACTTTAGCACCAGCACCAGCCACCCTGCCTCCATGCAGTCCCCATTTATCATCCTTAGGCCTATACTACTGTCTCATTGTGGGGAAAGCATTTGTTAGCTCTAAAGCACCATAGAAATGTGAGTTGTTATCATATAATGGCCAGGAAAATGATGAAGAGTCATTTTATAACAAAACTCTCCATCTTTAAATTGTAGATTTGTTCTTGACATAAGCCAGTTATACCAGACCTGAAATCTGCTCCCCCAAGGGGATATCCTTGCCAGGCTATTATTACTGATTGCTTCTTAAAATACCAGAAAAGCCTCTGTCCTTCTGGAGTCAATCACAAAAACTCAAGAATCGGGCCCTTAGGCCAGCTGATTTCTCCTGGAGAGCCTCCTTGCAGGTATTTTCCAGCTTGTAAATTCCTTTGAGGGCAGGGCCCTCAGTTAAGTTATTTTTACTTTGCCACATTCAGTGACCTGACCCAGGCTTGAGCTAGACCGCCCAAACATGGAGCTCACACTGGCTCCCAGAGGATGCCCAGGCTTTGGTCATCTCTTCATGGTCAGTTGCCTCAAATAACCATGGAGTTGTAGAATCTGAATGAGAAACTGATGGGAATCTTTAGGGGTCCTCAGAGAATGGGGCTGGACTGGGGCTGAGGTGAGGTAGGGGAGACAGTAGGAAAAAGGGAAAGGTGAGATGGTGGGAGATGGAGGGAGAGGGGGCTATAGATGAGGGAACAGCAAATGGCCTGCCTGGGCTGGGAGGCGAGGCATGAATGGGGAGGTGGAGATGAGATGATAGCCTTTGGCAGTGGTGGAGGAGAGGGAAGACTCCAGAATGGATTGAGGGGATCAGGAGAATGGTGGTTTATCCAGAAGAAATAGGGGCGTTTGGAGGAGGGTTGGGTTCAGAGAGGGAACAAAAACAGTAAGAATAATGGCTAGTATTTCTGAAGCAGTTTAAGGTTTGTAAAACACTTGCTTTATATACAGCATCACTTTCATCCTCACTACGACTCTGTAGTGGACATCATTCTTCTCCCTTTTACAGATGAGGAAATGGAGAGAAACAAAGGTGGAGTGACTTGTCCAGGGTCTCATGGCTAGTATCTGAGGCAGAATTTGAACTCAGGTCTTTCTGAGTCCCAAGTCCAACTGCGCTACCTAGTTGCCCCACAGATACCAGAAAAAAAAAAAAAAAGACATCCCTTGGCCTCAAGGAGCCTCTGGTTCGGGACACCTCCACATAGAGGAATAGTGACTGGGGAGGGGCACTTTGGTTGCATAATTACAGGGGTGGGGGCCCTAGGGGAGTAGGTTGACATATCCTATCCAGAAATAATAACAGAGTTGATTTGATAGTGGTTCCTGAAAAGGGGTGCAGGGGTGGTGGACAGGGGAAGGAAGGCCCAGCAACTGGGGAAGGCAGTTGGCAGTTTGAGGGTTGCCTGTTGTGTGTAGTCACAGAGGAGATATCCAGAAAGCAGGGAGGGCATTGAAGTGTGGTGGTTCGGAGGGACGCTGTCCTCGTGCTGACATCTGGGCTCCCAGGCATGCCCTGTGTTTGGAGAAGAGAGAGTGAAGTCTGGAACCACAGGATGCAGTACAAGCAGCAAGCTGAGATCCAGGCTGACCTCCACACACCACGACTGGCTCCTCAGTTTCCCTGCAGTGCAGATCCAGCATTCTGTTCCCTGCGCTCCAGGGGAGGAGGGGTCATCATGTCGGAGGCACAGCCTTGCAGGGCTGTGAGCCTTCCCTGGTGGTGGAGGAGATGCTCCCTTCCCTGTAGAGGTGGTCTTTGAGCCAGTCTTCAAAGATCAATGGGAGACTCAGCAGATGATTCACATTTAAGTTATTTTTAATCCACATTGTATACAGAAGTGAGGTGAGGATTAAAATTGACTAAAAACTTCATTCCCTCTCCTCTTCTCTTACCAGAGAAAGGGGTTACAGGGTGAATGCTGTGTCTCCCTGAATCATTGCTATGGGAGCGCCCCCTTGTGGTAAAGGCTGAGTGAACTCTGGGATTTCTCTATGAAGCCTAGATGTGGGCAGACTTCCGGAGGACCAGGGGCATGTTCCCCTTCCTCTGCCCTTCCCTGGCCCCAGGTGTGAAAAGTAAAGATACCTCTGTCTTAGCTGCAGGATTTGGACAAGCACTTCCTTAACTTCCTTCCCAAAGGGAAGCAAGAGCCTTCAGGATTTACTCTTCCTGTCTCTTGTCCAGAGCAGCTAGAGGTTTCAGCACCTCCCACAATGCTACCAAGCTGCTTGATTAGCGCTTGTTGTTGATTAATGGCATGTATGCAAATAAGTCTAATGCAAACGATAATTTCCATAAAATAACTGTCAAGTGCCATGGTGAGGAAATGCTCACTTCAGGCAGAGAAAGTCTGAGAAGGTTTCCTTTGGGAGGGGGCAGCTTCCAGGGAGGGATGAGGGCCTCAGGAATGAGTAGTGATGGTAGATATTGGTGAATGGAAAGCTTGCAATGTTTGGCATGCCTTCCTCCGTTCAAGCTCCATATCCTCCCTTGGAGGACAGGAGGGGAAGGCAGACCCCCAGTAGGCCCATTTACTTGGAGTGTCTAATCGAACATGAAGAGGGAGCTGGTAGACAAAGGCTGGAGAGCCTTGAGGAGGCCCTCACCAGAGTCCTTGGAGACATATCCCTCTGGCAGCCTGTCCAGGATGGCTGGACCCTGTCCTATCGAAGCACTGTTTCCCCAGACCCAAAGCACTTGACCTCTTGACCTCACTTGGTATTACTTGCTGATGTCTATTTGCTGCATCTTCCAAGTAGAATGTAAGGTTCTTGAGGGCAGGTGGTTTTGTTTTGTTTTGTTTTTGTCTTTTTATTCCTAGCATGGAGCCTTGCACTTGATTCACTTAATAAATATCTGTTGAATCTAATTGTGCCAGGAACAGGTAATAAAGGCCTGGGGTGGGGGGGTGGCAGGTGGTAGTGGAAATTCTGAGACCAATACAGAGCTAAAATTTGCCTAGGTTAAAGGAGACAGTGGGGCACGTCTCACTTATATGTTGGCTGTCTTTCAGGTCTGTCTCCTGAACTGTAACTAGCTAATCTGATAAACCCAGCCTAGCCAATGAATGAATAAGAGAGGTCCAAGGCCCCCTTGGTCACACATGGGTATTTTATAGGTTGGCCACCCAAAGAGAATTCTTGGCTGGGGGAGGAGGGAGGAAAGAAGTGGTAGGAATTTCAGTCCAGGTGGTGGTAGAAGTGATGGGGGATGGAGGGGCTAGAGGGGGGTTGGAGGGGGGGCTAACCCAGGTGGTGAGGGATGAAGGAGGAGCTTTGGCTGCCTCCTCATACCTCACCTGATGTAGGAATAACATCCCTCTTCATACTAATTCTGGACTGCTGGGTGGGGGTGCTGCTTAATTGGCTATAAGCTGTTACTTTCAATGCAATTACCATGTGAAAACATATTTGCCCTAACATTCCAGCAGCCTTAACCTGACAAATTTGGAACATTTCCCCAGACTAAACATTTGATAAGAGTATTTAGAGCTTAATGGGGAACAGGTGTGATTGACATTGTGCTAGCCAGACTATCTTCTGCCGCCTGGTGATCAGATTCGAGTTCATACAGCATCATTGCAGGAAAAGCCACTCTTGAGAGCCTTTCCCTGGGGCTGGGATGGTGCTTTCTGGGCTCTTCATCTGAGCAGCAGCTGTATAGCCATGGAAGTGATGGAGATGGGCTGGACGCAAATGGGGAGCTCTGGCCTGGACTCTCACTAGGCCAGTCTCCTTTCTGAGACTCAGCTTTCTCAGAAGGGAGAGAACAATACTGGGACAGGGACTTCTTTTTTACATCACCTATGTTTCCCAAGTATCCTTTCCCCTTTGCTTTTTTTAGAGTCAACCCTTATAACAGAGAATAAAAAAGGGGAAAACCCCCACCTATATCACTGATCATACAGGGTTGTTGTGTTGCTTCAATGAAATAATGGCTGTTTCTTAATCCAGAAAGTACGATAGCAATGTCCCCTACCCCCAGCATGTTGTGCTGGATCCTGGGGGATGGGGGCCTCAGGAAGCAGTTTGATCAAAAATAGCAGTGTCTCCCTCAGATCGCATTAGGAAGCTGTGGTCTAAATGTTAATGACCATGATACCCAGGAATATATGAGAAGCACATTAAATGATTCAAAATAGTGCTTTATGAGACCCAACCAAGACTTCCTGGAGTTGGTGGCATTTGGGTTTGGCTTTAGGTGGAGGGGAGGAACATCATTAACAAAATCAAGGAATAAGTCCTACTTCTGTGGCTTTGAGATGCTGTCTATGAAGGGTGATTCTAGGCATGGGGCTAAGGGGTGCTGCCTCCTGGACCATTCACCTTTAACGTGGCATTTGTTCAGACAAATCACAAAATGCCCTCCTCTGATTCACACCCTGTCAGGCAGGCTGGAGGTCCATTTGTGCAGATGAGATATGACTGGTGGTGATGGATCCAACCTCTTGCTCTCTCCATGTCTTTACCCAGTGGTGGTCATGCCTGTTTCCTGCTGAAAACCTAGGCCCCTTTCCCCTCTCCCAAACCATGGTGCTGGTCTGTCTGTCCTCCCTTGTGACCCTTTAACTCCATTTCCCACCAAACTGGGGCCCTGACTGTTTCCTGAGCTGGTCCTGGGTTTTCCTGCCCCTGGGATGTGTCAATTCCCAGAGATTCTCTTCTCAGCCATTTCTTCAGCTGAAATCTATCATGAATCATTTCGTGAAAAATAAATGTTTATTGTCTTTTTATGTCACATACATTTCCCCATAGATCCCTCTTTTCTCCTCCCTTCCAGAGTCACCACCCATAACAAAGAATGAAAAACAAACCCCACGACAATCTTAGCAAAACTAACTACCATGTTACATGTAGTATTCATAGCTGTGGCCCCCACCTCTGCAGGGAAGGCAAGGAGGCAGCGTCTTCCCTCTTTCCTTTGAGGCCAGGCCTGCTCATGACAGTGCTCTTTTCATTTCCATTCACATTGTGGTTCCTGGGTGGCTCTGCTTGTTTCCCTTTGCGTCAATTCCTATCAGTCTGCCCGTGGATCATGTTCCTTGTGCCTCAGAGCTCAGTCATGGTCCGTCGCATTCAGGTACCTACCACACCTCGCTTTGCCGTGCCCTCATTGCTGGATATCTACTTTGTTTCTGCCAAAAGTGCTGAATCTTCTTTAAGGCCTAGTTCAAATAGTGTCTGCGTGAAGTCTTCCTGCTTCCCTCCCTCATTCCCCTCCTTGAAATACAGGGCATTTCCAACTCTGTCCTGCTGGCTTCTTCTCCTGATACCTTGATGGAGGACCTTTCTAAGCTTCACCTTCATCTTTAAAACAAGAAGGGACTGAATCAGAGTAGGGGGTTTTCCCCATTTTTGTGAGCCCCTTTGACAGGCAGTCTGGTGATACCTAAGGTTGGACCCCTTAGGATGATATTTTTAACTGCATAAAGCAAAATACACAGGATTACAAATGAGATTATTTGAAATACAGTTATCCAAATGTTAAAAACAAAACCAAATATAGCTTCCTGTTTCCTAGATCACAAAGAAGAAATCCTGGCCTGGATGTTCTTCAAAGGGAGGTAGTATAGAAGAACAGAAAGAAATAGAGCTAGGAATCAGGAGATCTGGGTTCAAGTCCCTTCTCCCTGGACCTCAGTTTCCTTATTTGAAGATGAGGGGATTACACTGGATCAGTGGTGTCACTCAACTAATCCGTACAGAAGGATTCTTGCAGGCTGCATATTGACTTAGGCTTAAAATGTAGCATTATTGGCTTTTTTAATGTTGTTAACCATTTCCCAGTTTAATCTGGTTCTAGCCACACTCTGGGCCACATGAGGGCCTTGTGTCTGACACCTCTGGATTAGATGATCCCTAACATCCTTATAACTAGTTATCACTGATGATATATTGTTCCTGTGCTTAGTATGGACAAAGTTTCAAATGGTATCTCTTTCATTTTCCTAGGTTGTGAATTCATTTTTCTTAATGTTATTTTGGTAGCTACAGTCCCCTAGTCACCACTGACCAGGTGGCCAAGAGCAAGACTGACTTTGTGATTGGGGTGGGGGCTTAAAAACAAAGTTTCCTGTCTCTGTCTTAAGGGCGATGGAGGAACTGCTAGGTCTTTTAGATGCCTAGCAGTCAGGGAATGCATTAGACTCTTCTGTCTTAAATACCCATTATGAGCCATTTCTAGACCTATGAGCTTGTTATTGTTACTATGGAAAATCCATTTTTTTTTCACATACAGGATTTTATTTTTCTAATTGAGCCTCACACACCCCATACTGGGGTAATTTATCATATTTTAAAACGTTTGGGATAAAATTCCAAGGCAGAATAACAGACTGTATGGACTGACGTGGTAAAGCACTCTGTGGGCTCTGTATTAAACAGTGGGGATAGTGAATGTGTCTCCATGTTTGATTTTTATCCAGTCGAGAGATGGCCCTGAGAGCCTGGCCAATATACTACTCCTTATATAAGAAGTTCCAAAGCCCGAGGCTGCTTGGAAATCTTGTTCTTTCTTATAAGGTGAGTCCTTTTTGGGCCTTCTCACCTTGTTACCAGGAAAAGAAAGTGCTGCCCAGAAACCAACTATAAGAAATGATTGAGTCAGTTCCATTCTATTTCCAGATGTAGGTAGGAGGAAAAACAAACATGAATGTCCTCGTTGGGGCAGATGGAAGTCCTCCTCTTCCACTTAAGTTGGGCCATTTGTTTTCCCTATTTCCTTCACCCTCTAATGTGACCCTACCTGTGCTCTATCCTGTCATTAAACAAAGTTATTTCTGATTCCTGAATCTGAAGACTGAGATGCCAATTTGCATCAGCCTGAAATAATTCAGTCTCACGATCCCCTGTGTTAAGCTCCTGCTATGAGCAAAACTCTGGGACATAGGCATAGAGGATGAAAAAAAAAGAAAAAAGTCATAATCTCTGCCCTCGAAGCTTTCAGCCTATTTGGGAATAAGGAATGTGCATAGGTGATGAGATTTAAAATGTGCCGAGGAGAAACTGGGTTTTTCTGGTTCCTTAAAAAGACATATTTTTCCTGTGGTATCATTCCCTGGAACCGATATAAAATTGAAGAAATTCTGAGGGTTCCCATCTTTTTAAGTTGGTAACCTGGAGACAAGACCTCTTCCACCTTCTGCCCTTCAGACCCTTCTACAGTAGGCAAGGTACCTTTGCTTCCTGACCAGGCTCCCAGATCTGCTACTATACCTGCTTGTTGGGAGGTGGGTCTCCTGGGGCCTCATCGGACCCATTGCTACCTGCCATTAAGGGAAGACCTCGAAGTTTAATCATGTTCCTTTCTCAGTAGACATGTTTCCATCACAGATTCTCTGCTCGGACTCACTTTTCAATGGTTAGCATGATTTCATCTCTTTATCCTCATCCCATCTCAGTGATTCTGAATCCTCAGCTGGACTTCATTCTCCATCTCCAACTGACCTGTCTTTTATTCTTATCTGTCCCAACCTTACCCCCAAAATGTTCCATTCCACATCTGACCACTGCTTTGACTGTGGCCTCCAAAAAGCTTGCTCTGTAATGAACAAGATTCCTTTCATCTTCAATGCATATTCTTTCTCCTTCCTTCCATCTTGCAGCAGTTACTGAGACATGGCTCTTTCCTGATAACATGGCCTCCCTTGGCCACCCTTTTCCAGTACAGGTGACACTTTCTCTCACAGTGCAGGGAGTGAAAACACTCCTTGCTTCTTGGTGACGCCTCCAGACTTCCCTTCTATCTCTGTTACTCAATAGCCTGGCTTCCTCTGAGGACAGTTTATCCATATTTATCAGCCAGTCTTCACCTTCATGGTGGTCCTCTGTCAGCCCCCAGGACATTCTTCTTCCTTACTCAATGAGGTCAGTGCCTGGCTCACTGCTCTTTCCTCATCTTCTTTCCTCAGACTAGGGAACTTTGACATACATATTATTGCTCCCTTAAATACCTTGCCTTCTTAGTTCCTCAATCTACTCAGTTCCCATGACCTCCTCCTTCATTCCATCCCAGCCACACAGAGGTGGTCATACCCTTGGTCTTGCCATCGTCCACACACGTTCCACTTTTGTGTTCATGAACTCTGAAATTCTGTAATACAATAATAATGTTTTATCATTCCATTTTTCCCCGTGTCTCACAACTCCTAACCCTCTTCTTTGTCCTCGCTGTGATCTCCATCCTCCCTGCACCAGCTCATGGTTCCTCCCATAATAATGATAATAATATCTAGCATTTCTGTAACACTATATATATTAACTTCCTTTCTTACCTCATTCCCTTGTTGAACCAACTCAGCTGTACATATGAAACACAATTTGCCAAAGTCCAGCCTTGAATTACCCTCACCATCCACTGGTTTTGCTTCTATCTAAGCTACAGAAAATCACAAAACTGTGGTAACCAGGTCCACGGAAATTTATGTTACATAATCTTGGGTTCTCACTGCAGCAAAGCAATTCTTCTACCTCCCTCATTGAGTCACTATTCTACTTTCCATTTTCTGAACCTTTTCATCCGTCAAACTCCCCATGGTTCCCTCTCTCCACCATCTCAACTGAGAACCTTGCCTCATATTTCATTGAAAAAATTGAGGCCATTTTCCGAGAGCTTCCTTTTTTTCCCTCCTCATTTCACATCACTCGGGTGACTATTTCTGCTTCCTCCTCCTTTCATCCCTATCTCACTTGAAAATAAATCCTTCTCTTGGCCAAGGCCAACCCTTCTCCATTCACAAATGATCCCATTCCATCCTGGCTTCTTCAGCAGACTGCCCTCTCTGTCATCCCTGCTGCTCTCATTTATATCTGGTCTCTCTCTGTGTTTCAGCTCCTTCCCTCTTGTCTACAAGCACACTAAGGTTACCCTATCATTAAAAACCCTCACTTGATCCAGCTACCCCTGCTAGCTGTCATGCAATATCTCTTCTCCCTTTTATGGCCAAATTCCTTAAGGAAGCTATTTGTGCTAATTCCCTCTACATCCTCCCTTCTAAGCCCTCTGCAGTCTGACTTCCAAATTCATCTTCCGACTGAAACAACTCTCTACAAGGTTACCAGTGATCTCTAAGTTGTCAAGTTGAATGGCCTTTCTCAAGCCTTAGCAGCCTTTGGCTCTATTCATCTCCTATCTGGATGTTTGTGACATGATTCTTCCTGGTTGTTCTCCTCTGCCCTACAATGTTTCAGGCTATTTTGCTGGTTCTTTATCCATGTCATTCCTGTTGACTGCGGACTCCATCTCCCCACACGTGTCTGACTTGGAACCTCCTCTCTTTTTGGTGTGTAAGTTCACTCTAACTTGGTGATCCTCTTAGCTCCTGTGGTTTTAAATATTAGTTGTATTTGTGTGATTCCGAGATCTTCATCTTTTTCCTGAGCAAGTCATGTATCTTCAGCTGCCTTCTGGCCATCTTGAACTGGGTGTCTCATAGGTAGCTCAAAGTCAACATTCTGTCAACTTTCTTTCTCCCACAAACTCACCCTTCTTTCCAACTTGCCTTACTGTCAAAGGTCCCCCCAGTCACAGTCTTGGTGACATCCTTGGCTGCTTCCCCTCATTCACCCTGTACACCCAGTCTTGCTAAATCTGATCACATCCATCTTTGCAGCATCTGCCATATATGTCCCCTTCTTTCCAGTCACATTGCCACCGCCCTCCTTCAGGGCCTTCTTATCTCTTCCCTGGACCATTGTGGTCACCTTTTCACTGATCTTGAGTCCATCCTCCACTCCCCTGCAGAAGTGGTTCTTCTGAAAATCTCGACTTGGCCACTTTGCCGTTACTCAGTAGCTCCCTATCGCCTCCCAGATCACTTTGCTGGCCCCTCCATGCTCTCTAGTCTTGCTCTTTTCTCCCCCTTCTCCCCCGTTGTTTGATTCAGCTGAGCTTACTGCTTGTTGATCCTTCAGCTTGACCCTCTAGCTAGTGTCCTGAGGGCATAATGGACAGAGGCCTGGGCCCTCAGACACTCACTAACTGTGACCCTGGCAAGCCACTTTACCTCCTTCTCAGTTTCCTCCTCTGTAAAATGGAGATCATAACAGCAGCTACCTCCCAGATTATGAGGATCAGATGTGATACTCGTTGTAAAGTGCTTAGCACAGTGCCATGTACAAGGTAGACACTGCGAAAACATTAGCTGTAATCAATGTCAGCCTTCATCTCCCATCTCCATGTTTCTGTATGGGCTGTCTCCTAGGCATTCAGCGCTCTGCCCCCTCACCTCCATCTCTTAGCAGTCCTCACTCCTTTAAGATGTTGCAGAAATCCCATGATCCGCAGGAGACCCGAGGCCTGCTATGGGAGATTACCCTCCATCTCCCTGGCTCCATTGGCCCTGGCTACTTCTGTCTTGTCTCCCTTAGCAGAGTGAGCCTTTTTTGTCTCCCCCATGTGTAGCAATCTGCCTGCTTGTTCTGGGTTAGGGCTTGTGAATGTGAACCTTCTTGTTGCTGTTTTTCCCTTTCTCCAACTCGTAGGCAGATGCAGAAAGTGTCCCTAGTAGTTCTGTTTGTTATTAGTTTATGGTTAGGTTGGGGACTTGATGCCTTCGAGATGTGTGGATTATTTGAGGGTGCTTTTGTCTCTCTCATTTCTGACCTAGCTGTCTGTGTATGTGTTTGGAGTGACTGAATAGAGTAATTTTCACCTTCCAGATCCCCAGGTGCCTGTGTCTCCACCGCAGGGGGCATCAGGGATAGCTCCGCTGGAACCCTGTGTTGATAGCTCCTGGACCTCCAAAATGCAGGGGGTCCCTGGTTAGCTGTGGTTGGCATACACGTTCTTGTTGTGTGTGGTCTGATATTAGTGACACACCACAGAGGGTGTGGGCACATCTGAGTACTTTCCTATATTATATCAGCCAATCTGCTTCCAGAATGGCTCATGACTGCATTTCCCAGATGAATTTGGCCACAGAGCTCTGTTTTTGGCTGGAAATATATTGATGGAACCAATCAGAGTGTCTGGGTGTGTGGGATGTCCTGGGATGAAGCAGAGTTTAGTACATTTGGGAGCAAATGAAAAAAAAATTAAGGCTATTTTCCTGTTGAGAAGTTGCTTTATGTAACATTTTTGATTCATACATAAATTCATATTAAATATTTTGGAATAAAAATATTGATGGCATTGGAATTTTCTCATGAATCCACATTTGTGTCAGATGGAACTCAAGAATCATAAAACAACAGTTTGGGAAACTCCGGTTTGTGCTCATACCTCTGTATGACCCTCTGACAAAAGGTTGGTTTTATAGATATCCAGAAAGAGGTACCAAGGGAGATTCTGACTCTGTATCAGCAGTGGGCTGCTGTGTGAGCTGTGCTCCAGAAACATCCATATGTCTCTATTACCTCTGTGATAAAATATAGGCTCCTCTAGACTTCAAAGCTCTTCGTACTTTTTAAAATTGATTTCATGCTACCTCTTCCTTTCCCCTCCTTCCTGGCATATTTCAGCCAAACTGTGTCATACACGGTATCCCTTCTCTATCCTCTGTAGCCTACCCCTTCCAGGCTTAGCTCTGGGGTCACTTCCTGCTGAGGCCCTTCCTGATCTACAGTCTCTCCATCCCCACCCAAATTTCTTTTTATTTGTTTATCTCCTTGGTGGCTGGCATTGATCAGATTTTTATCTTTGCATCCCTATTAATGAATGTCTGGCAAATTTTCTGTAGAGGGGATGCTGTGGTGTAAGCTATAGCTCTTCCAGAGCTTAGATTCCAGGAGGTCGAGGCAGGCAGACATCTCAAGCCCCACAATTTCATGGGAAATGCACTGGGTTCTACCTCTGTGCCCAAAGGCCAATGTAGGCTTGATGCTAACAAAGCTTTCCTCAAATGAGAGCTTCCCCCCAGCGTCCTGGGCTGCCTGAAAAGGAGCCAGAAGACTCTAGGCTGGACTACTGCTTGGCTAGTGTGTCACGGTGGGGCATTCCTCATGGACACGGCCGATTGATTCTGGGAGTGCGGGCACATTGCTTCTCCAGGCTGCACTGGGCGATGAGTTCCTTTCCAGCGCCGACAGTCAGTGGTGTTCCCTGGATCTCCCTTACAGTCTGTTTCTAAGAAGTGGCCTTCTTGTCCTTCTCCTGTAGGCAGGCTCTATAAATGCAGAGTGTGCATTCGCAGCCATTTTTGCTGGGCTTGGCTCAGCTGGTCTCCCCCAGGTCCTGCTTTACACAATACCTTGTAAATTTCACCTTTTCTCAATGACATTTTTCCCTTTCTCTTCAGAAGCTCAGAACTGTTTCAGGTTGTCTTGTGCCTGAGTTCCACATTTTTCTTGCATGAATGACAAAACATGTCAGGGAATTTAAGTGAAACTGTAATCCCTTGAAGCTGGAGGGAGCCGGGCTGCAGTCTCCTATCCCCTCCGCCCTTCTCCTTTGTGGGATGTGAGTCCTTGAAGCTCCATGTTGGTTTGGAGGTGGCTGGCACCAGTTTGTTTATGAAAAGGACAAGTGGCTTTAGAGCTTCTGAAGTTCATAGTTAATATGTAGACTTCCAGTTAAACAGACTTGGCCCAGCACATTTGTATGGGGGGGGAGGGCGGGCAGGAAGGATGATGACGTAATGAGACTGGCTTCACTGAAGGCAAATCTTGACCCTCTAATTCTCCCACTGGAGGCTGCCTGTTTTATAATAATAACTTTCCTTAAATCGTTGGTATGGGGTGGGGGGGTTGACTTTTTTCAACTCTCCATGAGTGGAATTGGAAAGAAACTGGCAAGGTTTGAAACATCTGGGAACTATGGAGAAATATACTAAGCCTCAAAAAAAAGTTCTCTGATGTTGTTGTATGGTCATTTTCAGTTGTGTCTAACTCTTTGGGAGTTAAATCTCCCATTTGAGATTTTCTTGGCAAAGATACTGGAGTGGTTTGGTTTGCCATTTTTTTCTCCAGCTCATTTTACAGATGAGGAAACTGAGGCAAACAGGATGAAGTTACTTGTCCAGGATCACACAGCTAGTAGGTGTCTGAGGTCAGATTTGAACTCAGGTCTTCCAGTCTCCAGGCCTGAGCTCTATTGATACACTGTGCCACCCAGCAGTTTCTTTGATGTTGGGGGCTGAGAGGGATCATTATCAGCTATTTCAACCAGTACATCTTGGAAAAAGTTCTTCTAGAGAACTGAAAGGAAGGTAGGGTAGATGCATATGCTTTTCTGAGGTGTGCTGGCCCTCATGGGCTCGGAGCACCCTCAGCCCTGCTTATGGCAGAGGGGATGGATAATAGCGTCATCTTCAAACAAGAAAGATAACCTTTCTTGGTGGTAATCATTGAATGTGCATCTTGGAATGGTGCTCAGAAGTAGATTTTAAGGATAAAAGAGATGCCTAGTACATTTACCCAATGTCTCTGTAAGATCTCTGAGCTGTGAGTTGAACGTTCAAGGAGCTGGCAGGTGATTTTGAGGTATATGTGCAAATGACAACGTCTCTGCCCATCCTGGCGGGATGGTGTGGGACAGGGAACACTAATTATCCATAGCCTGTGAGTGGAAGCCTGAAGGGGGCACCTGGCACCCAAGGAGCTCAGCAGGGAAGTGGGAGAAGAGCCCAGGGATGTGCCAAGAAAGAGAAACAGATCAAGACTGTCTGAGATGGCTGGTGTCATGGAATTGTCAACATGAGAGCTGGTTGTAACAGTAATCACAAAGTAAAAAAGGTCTTGTGCTTTTTTTTTTTAAACCTCAGACTGAGAGTGCTACATAAAGCATTTATTAGATTGTGTTGTAATTTAATAACAAGGGATCGGAAAATGAAGATTAAGGCAGTGGCTGGTGGCATATTGATTTGATTCCTTTCCCACTGGAGGCTGAAGAGAAAGGTTGAAATTTTCATTCCTGTAGTTTATGATATTTCTAACCTGTTGTGGTTTTGTGTCCTGATGCTGAGGCTGCAGTTAAGCCTTATTTTCAATTGTGAGGAGCTTTTGGGGAATGGGAAAATGTTTGGGTTTTAAGGCTCCATAGTTTCTATCCCTGCTTTTCTCAGAATCTGCTTTGGCTGTCACGTGATTATGGTGGAATACTTTTAAAAGCATTAAGCTTTTCTTGTTTAAACTCTGCTTATTATGATAAATGCCCTAATCATTAAAGTACCAGTGATTGATTAAAAAACAAACAACCCACAACTTTGGGATGCGGGAACAGCAAACAGAGCCTTCAGTCCCTTGAGAGGTAAAACACCAGACAGAGAAATTGTAAACTGTAATGCACAGCTCTCAAAGAAGCTTTAGCTATACAACGCAGAAAGAAATTTTCAATGGGTAGAAAGGTCATTGTGTGGGTCTGACCCATTCCCAATAAATATTTCAGGTCATCCTCAGAGTGAGTTAAATTCTAGGGCTTGTCAAAGAAGCATATTTTTGCTTCCTAAGTGATGCAGCTTCTATTTTTAGAGACCATTCTGTACCTCCATAACTCACTGCTCTTTTTCTCCCTAAAAAAAATCCCAACCAAACGAGAATGTAATTGCTAAAACCCACTTTAGTGCAGGCCCCAGTTTGGCAATCTCAGCTCTCCGAAGTCAGGAAGCACACCGCAGATGCACTAATTTCTAAATTACTAGCTGGGCTTCATAATGTATATGTTGCATGCACAGCAGAACATTATGGAGCAAGCCTTCTTGGGTGGGGGCGAGAGTAGAGCATGAACTCCGATGGCTGTTTGCTAATGTTTGTGTCTTCATTTGGGCCTGGAATCACTAGGCCCAGCAGCAGGCCAGCGGGGACCCTGCCAAGACAGCGCCAAAACAAACACGGGAAACAATGGAGCTGCCGGAAAATTGTGTGGACAGGAGTTGCTGGTGGTTGTAAAATGCTTTCAAAAGAAAAGAAATTGTGTACCCTGAGAGTGAAAGCAGCTGAGCCCCAAACATTGTGTAGGCAGCTGGCTTGGAGAAGCTTCCAGGGGATCTGGGACCCAAGAGGGTGTTTGGGAAGAGGCCAGAAAGCCTTTTCCAAAGGCATGGTAGGGAGTGCTGGAAGGATGCTGCCAGGGCTCTCCAGGACTCCTGCATGGGAAGCAGGAGGGAACAGCAGAGTGCAGACCTTCAGAGAAGGAAGAGGCCTTCCCAGTGGGCATGTTGTCTCCCCAGGGCCTGTTACAGAGAAGGTGCCTAATCTGTGCTTGTTGACTGACTTTTAAGGGTTGCAAAGCTCTTTATAAAGCTCCCTGCCTTCCATCCTCATAACAGCCCTATTAGGTGAATTACAGGTATTGCCATCCCCATTTTACAAATGAGGAAAGAAGCTGAGGGAGGTTGGAATAGAACATGGAGTGTCAGAGCTGGCAAGGGTCCTCTAATGCCAGACCTAGGCCACCCCCTCAATTTGTAGGAGAAACTGTCACCCAGAGAGCCATACAGCGTGGCCAAGGCCAAAGCTGTTACTGGATTCTAGCCTGTCATTTGGTCCTTTCCCACATCTCACACATTTGTAGAAGCTGGTAGGCATTGAAGTGAATCATTGAAGGAGCCTTGGAAACCATTCAGGTTGGCCACACTCTTCCTTTTGCAGACCAGAGTGTTGGACTTGGAATTTTGGGAGGCCTGGGAATGAATTCTGGTTCAGGGACTTTCCTGATGGAAGACCCTCAGGAAATCATTTACTCTTGCTAAGCCTTTCTCCGGATCCATAGACTTGAGGTATTACAAGCTTCTCAGTGTCCCCTAAGGTCCCAAATCATCTGATGCTGGTCTCTTTGTGGATATTTCACATTCCCAGCATATACACTACATTCCAGCCCAGCTGGCTGACTTACTATTTCCTGGATGAAATATAAACTACTTTATTATTTCAAGCCCTTCACAAACAGCCCCTTCCCACCTTTCCATTCTTCTCACGCTTGACTCTCTGATCTCCTTGTTCCTTGTACACAATGCTCCATCTCTCAGATGTGGAGGGAGGAGGGAGTGATCTGCAGTATCAGAGGCCTTAGAGAGGTCAAGGAAAATGAGAATGGAGAAAAGGCCATTGGATCTGGCTGCTAAGAAATCCTTGGTCACTTTGGAGAAGGCAGCTTCAGTGGAAGGAAGCTCTGAGCCAGTACTGCCTTAGTCTTCCTCAGCTGTTACTCATTAAACAAATACTCATTGAATTGGATTATTACAGTCAGTTGAAGTTGTGACAGTTACCTGGTGGCAGAGGGTCCCTCGTTGTGTTAGGGCATGACCTATTTCTGTTTAGAAAGACTGTTTCCTTGTTCTGCTCAGCGTAGGGGGAGGGGATGACAGTAGGTGTGTGTGTGTGTGGGGGGGGTGTCATGGGAGATTGGAGGAAGAGAACATTTGTGAGCTGCTAGGTTAGGTTGTTCCCCCTTCCTTTTATTATGGATATTTCTATTTTATTAAGAGGCTCTGAGGCCTTGTTGGAAAGCTTTGTGCTGAGCATGCTGGTGACACCAGGTACAGGGCAGGGCCCCTGCCCTTAGGGTGCTCATGATTGAATTAGGAAAATAGACTTCTCCATGTGAACCCCTTTATGCAAGGCAGTGCATGGAATGAGATTCCAGCAGGAGCAGGCTAATTAAGAAAATGGAAGTTAGAGCTTAGTACCAAGAAGGAAGGAATCACCCTGGGTGGAGGGGGCATTGAGAAGAACTTCAGGAAGGAAGCAGCTCCTTAACCCCCTGATAAAGACTTGGGATTCCAGGAAAAACATCAGCTGCTGTGAGTTTTGAGTCAAAATAGTTAGAGATGGAAAGGGTTCTATTGCTCATCTAGGCTGGCCTCCTCATTGTACAGCCTGGGAAGCCGCCCCAAAGGGGTGAGAGCAGGAGTAAGTGCAGATATTCAAGGTTCAAAGCCCGGGCCTCTGATTGCAAATCCCACTATGCTGCATTGCTCCCCCCCTGCTCTGTCTCTCTCTCTGTCTCTCCCCCTCCTTCTTTCTTCTCTCCCCTTATGTTATTAAATTTACATGTTATTAAATTTAGCTCTGTAGGAATGTCAATTATTAATCATAATATTTTTACCCTTGAGACTCTGAATGTAACAGCTCTATAGAAATTCAGGACCTTGGTTAAGACTGGATTATATGTGGTTTTTTTTTTTCCTAGAAATATGGCTATACTCACCTTTCTGCGGGAGATCTTCTTCGTGATGAGAGGAATAAGCCAGATTCTCAGTATGGTGAGCTCATTGAAAAGTACATAAGAGAAGGAAAGATTGTGCCAGTTGAGATAACCATCAGCTTGCTAAAAAGGGTAAGGAGTGTAAATGATGACTAATTCATTCCAACAAACCACCAATAAATTAAACCCATCTTTCACTTGAACAAACTAAAAGAAAACAACAGGGGATTGTGTTTCCATCGTATGGGCAGTGACCACATTGTGGAGAGCTAACAGTGTTAGAGAATGAAACAAGGAGAAATATTCTTCCTGATAAAAAATTACAAATAAATTCATCTATATTATTAAATACATTTAATATCATCTATTTATTATTTACTATTAATTAGTTATTATTTATTTATAATAAATATTAAATTAACTATAATAGATATCTTATAAATAAACATAAATCCATCCTCATTCTCCTTGACCTCTCTGAGACCTCTGATACTGCTGATCACTCCCTCCTCCCTCCACATCTGAGAGATGGAGCATGGTGTGCAAGGGACAAGAAGAGCAGGGCCACCAGGTCAGAGAACCAAACAAAAAATTAATTATTATTAATTAACTAGTTAATTTACTAAGATTAATATTAAATATATAAATAAGTAATATATATATTTTAAAATATAAATAAATAATAACTTCCTAAGGGATTGTCTACACTAGGTCTCTCCATGTGACCAGCCTCCTCTTTGTATGGGTGTAGCATGTATGTATGTGTACACATATGTGGATAAAAGAGGAAAAATTAAGAGGAATAAAAGGAACGGAACTATAGGGAAGAATTACTAAAGCAAAAAGAAAGAGTACAAGGAGGAAGAGAGAAGAGTGGTAAGGGATCCACAACTGTCCTAACTGCTCCTCAGCAACAGGTCATTTATTCACAGAAAAAATGTTGGAAACCTTTGTTACTATATAATGACAGCTGTCCCTCATGGCTCTGAATGACAGTTATTACACCCATTCGGATTGTGGTATTACATATATAACATCTATCATAATAACGTATACATGTATATAATTGCATACGTATGTAATGTAGATGTACATAGTAAGTGATATGGACGTGACTGCTAATCTGTACATAAATATCTCTGGGAGACGCATTTTGACTTAGTTTTAAAATATAATATCGTCTGTGTTTTATTGTATTATTTATTTTGTTAAGTATTTCCCAGTTAGATTTTAATCTTGTTTTGGCTCTACATGGAATTATTTTGGCCAAGTGTTTGACACCTCTCAGCCGAAGCTTTGGGCAGAATTTAATAAGATGAAATTCAGCAGCAATAAATGTAAAATCTTGCACTCACATTCAGAAACTTGACTTCCAGTCCAGGATGGGGGAGGACATGGTTAGGTAGTAGAACACCTAAAGAGGGAGCCTGTAAGCAGTCAGTGGTGTGCTGTGACGGTCAGAAAAGCTAACAGATTTTAGGATACATTTAAGAGAGTCAGAGCTTCCAGAAATAAGCAGGCAGTTATCTTTCTGTACTCTCTTCTTGTGAGATCACATCCCAGAGTATTGTATTCTAACTGGGAGACATCATTTAAGAAGAACCTTGATAAGACAATTCCAAAAGTCCCATGATGACAGGTGCTATCTATCTCCAGAGAGAGAAGTGAGGAATTCTGAATGCAGACTTTTTTTTAGTCTGTGTTTTCTTTTGCAACATGACTAAAACAGAAATATGTTTTGGATGACTTCACATGTAAAATCAATATCAAGTTGCTTGCCTTCTTGAGGAGAGGGGGAGAAGTGGAAGGGAAGGAGAGAATTTGGAACTCAGCATTTAAAAAAAATGATTGTTAAAATTTCTTTTACATGGAATTGGGAGATATTTAATGAAATAAATAAAAGTGGATCTAAAAAGAAGTATAACCTTGATAAGCCTACAGAGCACCTGGAGAAGGATAAACAGAATGGATCTTGAGCCCAAGTCATGCACAGGTCAATTTGAAAAGTCTGAAGACGAGAAGGAAAGACTTTGGCAGTGGAGCAAAGAGGAGCTGAGAGTGGTCTTCAAGAAGACTTGTGTGAAGTCCTGTGAAGGAGGGGTTAGGCAGAACACTTGGGGGAAAGAACATGGATGCCAGTGGAGGCTGGATGGCAGAAGAACTCTCTAGGCCTGAGAGCTGTGCCATAGTGAGAGGGGCTGCCTGGACAGCTTACAAATTCCTCTTCTGACATCTCCAAGCAGAGGCTGGTTGACCATTTTCATGGATGTTCTAATGGACATCCTTTGGGGTATAGGCTGGACTAGAGGTATTTTTCTTATAATTTTTTATCTTTTCCCAAATTACATGTTAGAACAATTCTTAACATTTGGTTTTAAGTTTTGAATTCCAAATTCTATCTCTCCCTCCCTTCCTTCCCACAGATATAGGTTATATCCATGTGGAATCATGTAGAACATTTCCAGATAAGTCATTTTGTACAAGAAGACTCAAACAAACAAAAAAGACTGAAAGAAAGTAAGAAGGACAGTGAAAAACAGTATGCTTCAGTCTGTATTTAGACAATATAATTCCTTTCTCTGGAGGTAGATAGAATTTTTCATCATGAGCTCTTTGGGATTCTCTTGAATCATTATTTTGCTGAGAATGAGCAAAGTCATTCACAGTTTTTCATCACGCAATATTGCTTTTACTGTGTACAGTGTTCTCCTGGTCCTGCTCCCTTCACTCAGCATCAGTTCATCTAAGTCTTTCCATGTTTTTCTGAAGTTGTCCTGTTCATCATTCTTATAGCATATTAGTATACCATTATGTTCATATACCATAACTTGTTCTACCATTCCTCAGTTGATGGGCATCCTCTTGATTTCCAGTTCTTATCTACCACAAAAAGAGCTGCTATAAATATTTTTGTACAAGTAGGTCCTTCTCCTTTTTTAAAAAATTTCTTTGGGACATAGACCTAACAATGTTATTGCTGCATCAAAAGGTATGCATAATTTTATAGCCTTTTGGGTATAGTCCCATAGTGCTCTCCTGAATGGTTGAATCAATTCACAACTCCACCAACAGGGCTTTATGGACTAGAGCTCTTTAAGGTCTCTATCAACTCTCAAATCCTGTGATTCTGGGTCCAAAATAGATCTGAGTTGTATCTTGGGGACCTATCAAGGGAACAGGCAGATTGCCCAGAGAAGAACGAGCCAGAGCTAAACTGGACACCATGGCTGTGAGAATGATGACTGAGAGACCTTAGGTCACTGTAAAGTCCTTCTCATCCCCAGAAATGGTGAGATGGATGCAGCCTGGAACATGGTGTGGCAAAAAGTTCCTGGACTCAGCCTCTTAGAGAGAGGAAGGACCTTTTGACCTTTAATGGCTAGGTGACCTCACTTTAAGCTCCCAGGCAACTCTATCAAAACTCTAAATTGTAGAGCAAGTGCCATCAAGGAAGGGAATATTCTTCATCTGGAGTCTACTCTACCAATGAAGTCCTAGGTCCGGCCCCAAAAACGACAGTGAGATTGAGAGACAAAGAATTCATGGACTATACCAAGTTTTTAAAACCATCCTTCTGTAAGGAGGAGGAAGAGCTCCATTTGAATTTCTGAATCAGAGTTCTTGGAGAGAAGAGGAACAAAGTCACGTGGCTCCTGTAACTGGAGGGACAGCAAGGGGCAGTCCCAAGGTCCTATTGTGAGCTCTTTGGACTGTGCAGGTCCAATGGAGGGGCCCTACACTCCCTTGCAAGCACTCAAGTTAACAGTATCTGTCAGATACAGGACAGTCTTTATTTCTCCCTTCAGAAAGAATTAAAGAGAAAAAAAAGCCCATGCCTCAAAGGACTCAATTCAAAGGATTCAACATTACTATTCAAAACAATTCTCCTTCCCTGTCCCATGAGCCATGCTTCCACCTATTTTCTCCCTCTTCTTGACCTATGTAGTCCTCCAGACTAATAGTGCCACCTTGTGGTTGAGACTCCTGGAAGGAAGACACGCTTGGGGCCAGGGAGGAGTCAATGCCCTTCTCACTGGAATTTTCCTTTTTGGGAACACAATAATATTCCTTATTGCTCCCATCTACCAATGAAGTCCTTTGGCAGTCAGGTCATGAGTTTCTCTGAGCTTAACGAATATGGTTCTTGGGCAAAAGATAGGTCTGGTGGGACCTGTCGGAGCTGGGGCACTGCTAGCACTGACTGAGGAGTGACCAGTCCCCGGGGAATCTGGCCTCCAGAGTGAGGCGTCTAAAGAGGGCTTTAATGGGAGGTTAAGGACTCAGCTGATGTGTTAGTGTACTTGTACTCCTTTACATCTACTTTGTGCTTTTTAGGAAAGCTCCAGGGCCCTAACAGAGCCCACTTTGTCTAATTCCTTTGTTTTTATAGCTGATGGACTTCAGACTCCAAAGGGTCCCAAAGGGAAAAGATGTGGCCATGAACAGATTTGTTCTAAGCAGCAGAGTTGACTCCAGATTCCTTCCCATTCTGCTTCCCACTTTCTGCTCCCTACTTTCTGAGGGGTTTTGCATACATTATAGATCACAATATTGCCTAGTCCCCACTGTGGGAATTTGTACCAAGGGGAGAGAAAAAGAAAGCATGAATTTTAATTTGACAAAGGTAAGAAATGGACCATGGAGTGACGATGGTCTCCGCATGTATGTCAAGTAGGAGAGAGGATTCCCATTGGCTTCAGGGATCTTTTCCCAAAAAGCTCTTCTTTTGCCTTTCTCCTTGTTGTAACTTTCCATGAATAAGCCCTGGAACACACAAATCTCTCTTTATCCCCTAGGAAATGGATCAAACAATGGAGGTCAATGCCCAGAAGAATAAATTCTTGATTGATGGGTTTCCACGAAATCAGGACAACCTTCAAGGCTGGAACAAGACCATGGATGGGAAGGCTGATGTAGCTTTCATTCTGTTTTTTGACTGTGATAATGAGGTAATGAGCATCTTAACAGTTTCTTGGTTAATTAGTACCAGGTCTATAAGATATTGGCCTTTAACAGCAGAAACCTACCTGAACCCTCAGTACTTGCAGAGTATGCCAATAGCAGTGAATTCAGCCTGGAAAGACAGTAACCCTATGTCTTACTGTATGAACATGAAAACACTTTGGCGTTGGCCGTGGGGCTGTTGGCCTACCAGAACCAGAATTACCTTTCTTTTCACAGTACTCAGGCCCGAGTTATTTATTGACAGAAATGGCTGGGTTGAACCATTAGGCTAGACCATGCTTGTCTTAGTGAACCCTGGGATCAGAGTTACTATTTCACTTTACATGGGGAAAGGGAAAAAATGTATATTCCTGGGACTTTCCCAGCTAGCCACAGCATACAGGAGGGTCTGATGCTGACACTATCTCCAGATATGGGAGACAGGTCGGGTTTATTTTTTTCCTTCCTAAGGTGACTTAGAATGCCTTTAAACACGTGTGTGTATGTGTGTGTGTGTGTGTATTTTTTAAATTTGGTGTTTAAATACCTGGATTTCCAGGAATTGTTTAACTAACATACTTAGTTCCATTTGACAATTGCTCTAATATGAAGTTTATTAAGTTCATGTCAATAACTGGACAAGCTGTGGATTGGAAATGGCCCTTTGAAGACTCTGCGGGATGTGTGCTTGGATACACGAACAAGTGTGCCCTTGTTTGTGCTAATAGAGGATTCCCGGAGACTTTGCATTATTTGAAAATGCACCCTCTTCTTCTCCTAACCCCAAACCAATCTGTTTTCACTTATTGTTCAAAGCCAGCACTAGAATGTTACCACAGCTTTGTAATGAAGGAATGTTTATTTGTTATTAACAAGAGATGCTTTATTTAAGTGCAGATATGTTGGTGATTAAATATTGGGATATTTATGGTGCTATTGACAAGCAAGCCAACATGGGACCCAAACGGAGGCATGTAATTCCTACCTAATAAGTTAATAACATGTCCTGGAGGAGCCACATTCATATAGATCTTCTTTTTATTGCGGTTTGTAAAAGAATACCCAGGAAAAACTGAGTCATGAATGGATTCTTAGGGTGCTCTGGACTTGTTTAACCTCATTTATATAAATTGAACCACATGCTTCAGCGTCGAAGGCTTTGCTTGTTGATGAATGAATCAGACACTTGGAGCTCCATTCAGGGAATCTTGTGCTTTTTGGGTTTTTCTTTTTTTCTGCTTCTTTTAAGCTGTTCAGGTTAAGAGAATGGCAGGTTTGGGATCAGTGTCTCCATCTAGTAATCGTTCTCACATTCCTTTTGGCCAGATCTGCATTGAGCGCTGTCTCGAGAGGGGCAAGAGCAGTGGGAGGAGTGATGACAACCGAGAAAGCCTAGCAAAGAGGTACCGTTATTTGTGTAACCCCTGCCTGCCCCTCGTGACAGGTCGCTCAGCCCTTATCAAAGGGTGCTCTCAGCCATCATCCCAGGGGTACTCTTGGCTGACATTCTCATCCTGGGGCTGCTCTTGGCCAACATCCTGGGAATGGATCCTCTCAGCTGGGCTGGGGCAGCTGGGGCTGCCAGAGTTCATGCTCCTTTTGTTCAGAGGGCCAGGGAGAGGAAGAACCCAGCCTCCAAAGGTTGGATACCTTACCTGAGAACCCCCGAGTCCAGTGGCAGGGTCATGATTAGGATGTGGTGGTGTCCACAAGGATTAGCCCACTGAACCTCACTCGAACATGACAGTGAAAGGGAAGGTAACTTTTTAGCCTATAATCCGGTCATGTTTTCTTTGTTATAGAATTCAGACCTATCTTCAATGCACTAAACCTATTATTGACCTCTATGAGGAGATGGGGAAAGTCAGGAAGGTGGACGCCTCTAAATCTGTTGATGAGGTAAGAATCCAATACCATTCCTGCTCCCCTTTGAAAAGGGGAAATTATTTCAGTCACAGTGTGGTCGATGTCTCCCAGGGTGGGCAGGAGAGGAAGGAGTATTTGAAGGATTAGTATGTTTCAAATCATTGGTAACTGGGTAAAAATAGACCTTCTCTCTGTCTAGCATGGATTTTATAAGTTCAGGCTTGCTCTTTGTGAGAAGTATGTGATTTATTATGAACTTTAACCCTTTTTCCCTATACTTAGGAAGATAGAGACTTAGATAACTCTGAGTCTTCATGGGCTCATGAAAAGACTTTTGTAGCTTGGGTGAGTCAGCCATACAGTTCAGAAGCCCCAAACTGTTTCTTTGTCTTCCCTGGCCCCACTTAGTGTAGGTCACAGCTCCAGAGGTGCCATATTCCCTTGAGTCATCATTTCCCTCTTCTCATTCTTTTTTCTAAAATCAGTGATCTCCAGACTGTGGTCTGAGGGCCATCAGAGCTCTCCAAAGGACTTCTGGCTACACTTGCTGTGCCCACTTCACTCTTCTGGCTCTCCTAATCATTTTGTTCAGGGCTGCTACTTGTGCTGGAGAGAGGCCAGGTCAGCAAGATGAGGCCAAGGGAAAGATCAGAGGATGAGAATCGAGAAAAGATGATAATCCTACTGGAAAATTGCTAGAGATTCTAGTCCCTTATCTTTGTAGAGAGACAAAAATGGAATACAGTGCAGCTACGTGTAAATCAGAGGCGAATCTGTTTGTAGCTCCCTTAATTTACAACATAAACCTCCAGTAGATGGGCACAGGAAATAGAACTGCAGAACTCCACAGCCCACGCGTCTGCTGCCACTGCTAATGGAATTCTTAGGGGAAGGGTGGACTAGTTCACCAATACCTGCACAAGCCATCCTGAGAGGGTAATATTTTGCTGAAAGATTAGACAAGAAAACAATTAACCAGGGTGACTGGGTGTTCTTGATGAGCTTCTAAAATAATAGATCTCTGTGCTAAATAATAGATCAGCTAAAATGCTGATCTCTGTGGCATGTAGAGGTTTGTAAAGTGCTTTGTCTATACAATCTCATTTGATCTACACAGCAACCCTGAAAGGCAGCTAATGTACGTATTAGCATTCTTGCTATACAGATGAGGAAACTGAGGCACAAAGAAGGTGAAGTGATTAGCCCAAGGCCAAACAGTTAACAAATGACAGATTCAGAATTAGAACTGTGACACCTTCCACCCCACTCCAAACCCTTGGTTCTCCCCAGTGCACCATGGTTGCTACCACCACAAAGCCTGTGAGGAAAGTCTTTATCACCAGTGGTGGGGCATGTGACTTTCTACACAGTGTTTGCATAGTGCTTTTCATTCGTTTGGAGATGGGGCAGCATAGGAAGGGGGCTGCACTTGGGGGGTTTGTATGTCAGCTCAGCCTCTGGCTTAACTGTGTGACCCTGAAAAGTGGCTTCCTGTCTTTGGCTTCTCATCTGTAGGATGGAGATGATAATCTGAGGGTACATTGGTATCTGCTGGAGAGTGCCCCAGTAAGGGCTCTGCAGAGTGCTGGGAACATGCCCAGGGTCATTGCCACCTCCCCCCCTGATGATACTGCAGGTCCTGTTTTATAGATGAGGACAACATGTTCATTTAGTCTGTTGTTTAACAGTGCTGTGCTCATTCTCCTCTAACACTCTGCTTTTTACTGCCCTCTTTGTACACCAAGGCCAGGCCTAAGAGGAAGCCGTGGCGTTCCCCCGTGGATCGCCATCTGTGGCTGGCTTGGCCTGCCAGGCAGCATTTTCCTCCTCTTACAAAGTACATATAGAAATATTTAAAATACACATAGAAATGTTTGCCTAAGCATATGTTTATTCATTACCACACCATGTTCATGGTCCAGTAGAAGAGACTGATAAAGTCCTCTAAGAAACCAAAGCAAACTTGGGCCCCTGGAGTCTGAAGGGGTCCCAGGACCACAGATTCTGAGAGCTGGGCGGGGGGGGAACCTCAATGGGCTTCTAGTCCAGGAATCCTCTGTGCTAGGCTTTCAATGAGGGGTTGGGGTCCTTGCTACTCTATAGCAGCTGTGATGATGAGGTTTGCCTTTGCCCAGATCCCAAATCTGTTTGGACAGCTTCCACCCACTGCTCCTGCTCTGCCTTCAGGGCCAAGAAGGATGTGCCTCATTGCTCTTGCTCTCACTCTTAAAAAATGACAGACCTTGCTAGAACCACAAGCCATTAGGAAGGCCTTCCAGTTATGAATCCTTCAATGACATGGGCTGTATTTCTCTTTCTTCTTTCAGGTGTTTGAAGATGTCTTGAAGATCTTTGACAAAGAAGGCTAATTTCACTCCATAAATCGTGCTTGACCCTTGCTTCGATAGCTGCTACTTCAGTCTACCCTTTGTTTAAAGAAGTTTTTTAATCTTTTTGTCATTATGTCTCAATGGATGACTGGAAAATAAATAGTAATTAAGTAAAATTTTTTTTTACCGTGGTCATTTTACATGACTCTAGTAGACAGTAACTTCAGGGTCTTGCTTAATATTAGTCAGGGCTCTCACTCAGCAAAGAAGGCCCTCCCCTCCTCTCCTGCTCGTGCCTTCGGGAGCCAAGCTTGCTCTGTGTGTCCAAGACCCACTCCGTAGCGACAGGATGTCCCTCATGGCTTTTCCAAACAACAAGTTAAAAGCAGTTGCCTCCTGCTGTGTGGAACCGTGGACCGAATGTCAGGAATCTTTTCATGAAGTCACTGTTTGCTCAATTTTTTTTTTAAATGAAGTGAGAAAACAAGGACCCAGGGTTATTTTCATGTTTGTTACTTAACTGACCATAAGAAATCTGGCCCTGATTTGAACTTCTTTGGCTCTTGGCAGTCAGTAGTGGGAGAGAGGGGCACGCTCGGGGTTCCAGGATTTTAGGCCATCTTGTTTCAGTCACAAACTTAGGCCATGGCAGGTGGAGGGGTGAGGGAACAGGTCTCTTCAGACCAACTTGACCTACCTCTTCCTGGTTCAAAGGAACCTCAGCAAAATTCCTTGACAGTGACAAACCTGAAAACACATGCTGGGGCTAAGGGAAAAGGAGATTTTCAACAGTTTGATTTTTGGAACACTTAAAAGAGACTTTTGGGGTCTTCTGGATAATAATAAGGTCTGATATTGGCTAGTGGGGGAAAATTCTCTTAAAGGTTGAATTTGAAATTTGTTATGTTGGTGGATTCATTTTTTCATAGTCATTTGTTTAAAAGGATTTTTCCAAAAATAATTGCACTTTGGTTTGTTCAAGAAAAGAATTAATAAATAAATACGTCTTGTAAGTGTTTGACTCTGTCCTCAGATGTTTTTGTTCAGTCATTCCTGTTGATAGATGGCGTCCTTTGGACTCAGTGAGCTGTACTTAATCAGTCCTATCACCAGGAAGCGCAGAATGCATCCTGCCCCTCCCCAGCCCATCCGAAAGGAGCCTTGCCTTCTTTCTCCCCTTCACACCCCTGCACCTCCTCCTCTTTCAGCTGCTGTTGTACCTGGTGGACTCTGACTCAGAAAACTTAAAATAAGTTTTCTTAAAACTTTTATTCATTCCCCATTGCTTCAAGATACTGCCTAGCTTTCTGCCCCAGCTGCCTTGAGAAGAGGTATTTTGACTGGGAACAGTTAAGAAGTTATTACAAATCAGTTGTATGAAGATAGACACATTCTTGGGCATGGTAGGGAAGTTGCTTCTTTCAGATTAATTTTCTAGCTGATAGAAAGCCCAGTCCATCCCCACCTGCCGATGCTGTGAAGTATTTGACCCCCACCAAAGCTGGGAGAAGGATTAATTATCTTGGTTTCTTAGGAGAGAGACACTTCTAGAAGCCCTTCTCTGCCGAATTAGTACAGCTAATAGGGAAGGGCCATCCTGGGGTCTCCATTTGAGTGCCCACTTCAGTGACGACTGAGAGGAAGCTTGTAGAGACTTCTGCCCACTCACCCCCAGCTCCGGAGCTGGAGAGAAAGAGAGAGACAGATGTCCTCCAATGCTCCTCTCAGACTGCTGAGAAGAGATACCTTGGTTCTTTTTATCCGTTATCTCTTGGTGGCTTCTCAAGCAGAAACCTAGAAACTCAGAAATGGCTCGATTGGGTGACTGTTCTTTTGTTTGTAAGTAGAAAAACATATTGGTCCCAATGGAACACATCTACCTTTGCTAGTCTGGTCATTCCTTTTGTTAAAGTAACAGTCACTGTGAAGTGCACAGGGGATGAAGAGTTTTCTCATTTGAAGTCTCTTTTGGTTGTTTTTTTAACAGTTCTTAGCACAGTGCCTGGCCTCAAGTAGGAGCTTAATAAATGCTTATTGATTCAGTTATTATTGTTATTTCTGCCTGCCTATGTTAAAGAGCGTAAATTATTTAAACAGTGATACCAATAAATGTGTGCTGTCGCCTTTGCTGGTTCAGATCCAAGTGGAGCTTTGGGCTCTTGTGGAGGCAGGATTAGGGGACAAGGGAGCCAGGTTCTAGTCTGGGCCCTTGCCAGTTAGTAGCTCTGGGGCCTTGGACCAGTCACTGCTTCTCAGTTGCCCCCTCTTTAAAATGAGCATAGACAGGCCAGATGATTTCGAAGACCTTTCTGTTCTGACATTCTGTGATTCTGTAACTCCAACCACTACCAAAGGGAAGAGCCCATGAGACTTCTGCCATAGTGTCCTGAAAGAAAAGTCAGGGCCACTGCACAAAAAGCCTGCTCTGGTACCTGCCCCACTATCCTTGGCTTGTCTCTCCTCTGGGGAAACTGGCACCAGGTGTTGGGTTTAGGGGATGAAGTATTTTTAATAGGCTTGTGGCCCTCCTGCTTAGGTCCTTTTGTGGTTGCCTGATCTTCCTGTGGTCCCAATGATGCATGTGCCCAGTTAACTCTTCTCCGTGCATACATAGACTCACAAAACTCATCCCAAGCTTGAGTCAAGACCAACCTCACAGGGATGTGGTCCATTGTCGTTTATACTTAAAAAATGGGCACATATCTGTTCCTTTTCTCCCCTTCTCCTTCCCTCCCCACCTCCCCTTTCCCCCCAATCTTGTATCTTTAGTGCCTAGCATGGATGTTACTCTCGGATGCTTAGAGGGTCTGTCAGGGCAGGTCCCAGTCACAGTGACACAGATCAGTCCTCCCTGGCCTCAACTGACAGATTTTCATGGGTTGCTTTGTGCTGTGTCATGCCTCACGTAGCCAAGCTAGCCCTCAGATATTGACGGGTGTTTTGCACTCAAAGCTTGTGGCCCTGTGGCCCCTGTTGGAGTTTGGCCTTGCAGAGCCCTGGATACGTCCGCCTCCATGAGGAAGCATCCAAGGAAGATGACCGAGAAAGAACATCTTGAAGCATTTATGAAGCTGCACGTGATGTTGTGGCAGGCATCCCACAGAGTCCTGTAGACACACCAAGGCCCTCCGGGGATGTTTGATCTGAGCTGGCCCCCACGTTGCTACGGCTAGACACGTAGAGCAGCGGACTAAGAAAGGTGAAATACTGTTTGTGATGGGGTTGAGGGTAAAGGAGCGCAGAGCAAGATGCTGATAGCTGCTGAGGGACATCTCCCAGTAAGGCCGGAAGGGGAAAAGTCCTTTGAAGAGTAATAATACATCTCAAACAACTCATCATCTTTCCCCTTCAACCTACCCACCACTCCCAACCTCTCCCTGTGTGTCAGATGCACCTCAGTCCTCCCAGGGAACATCCCTGACTTCACTCACTGGTTTCCCCTCCCCCTCTCCCTTTCGTTGGTTTTCACAAAATGAATGGCATGTGTTTGGTCAAGGCATGACCTGGTTTGACTTAAACAGTTCAAGGAGGCCACCTAAGGTGAATAATATTAATAATAAATAATAGCGTTTATATAGTGTTTCAAGGTTTGCAAGTGACTAAGTTATCTCTTGAGGTCACAACAAGCCCGTTCTGCTGATGAGGAAGCCAAAGCAGGCACAGGTTGAGTGACTCGCCTGGAGTCATACAGTTAGTGTCTGAAGTCAGATTTGACCTAGGGTCTTCCTGTTTCCAAGTTCCAAGGGAGGTGGGTGCTATTATTATCCCCACTTTATAGCTGAGGAAATCAGGGTGGGCAGAGGTTAAGTGACGTCCAAAGTCACACAGCTAGTGAGTGTCTAAGGCCAGATTTGACCCAAGATCTTCCTGCTTCTAAGTTCAAGGTTCTAGCCACTGCACTACCCAGCTCTCTGGGTGGAATAAGAAAGGACTTGATTGAATTTCGCAGTCCAGTTACTTTCTTTCTTATTTCAATAGTTATAACCACACTCGTATGTGTATACACTTCAAAATTTACACAATGCTTTTCTCACAATGGTCCTGGGACATTGGTCATAGAATCATTGTGATCTCCATTTTACAGAGCTAGTAACTCTGCAGTTGGATCTCAGTCTAAGACCTGTTTCCTCTGACCCCACATCAACACTTTTCTCTGCTCACCTGTGTAACAGTCAAGGACTTGAGTACCAGTCGTCAACGGAGAAATTAACTGACATCTGGCTGTATGGGGGCTGGGTAGGGAGGCAGTTCTATTATACTTTTGATCAATTCATTCAGGCCTCCTTATCATGCCACATCCTGTAACCAGATTCTGTCTTAGAATGGACAATTTTTTGTTTTAATTTTTTTCTTTCAATTACAAAAAAATTATTTTCTTTTGCCCATTAAAAAAAAGAAAAATGCTTATAATTAATGAATAGCTGATGTTTATGGAAAAATCTATTTTCTAAATAAATTTTTGTTGATGTCTTTTCCCCCACATCATTGTAGCTTTCACCAGTATCTGGCCCCATCCAATGTCAAAATAATATCTTTTTGACAACCAAAAAGAAAAGGGAAAAAAAGGAACACAATCAATCCATACATTAGAGAAGCCTGAAAATACTTGTGGATATTCCATCTTCACAAAAAGGAAGTCCTTTTGAGGGAGTCCTTTGAGTGAGTCCTCTCATCCCTCTTCATTTGGGTCCTGTTGAAAAAAGTGTTTCTGAAAATAACTATGTCCCAGTGTGGTTCTATCCCTGAAACTAGAAGTCATCTCTGATTCCTTTTCTCTCTACCTTCTTTGTAGCTCCTTCTCTGTACTTAATCATCTCTTAATTCTTTCTTTGGAATTCTGTACCCACCCTGCTGTATTAGATTTTAAGCACTGGCTCCTTCTCTGTCCCTCTTCACACTCTACTTTGGAAGGGACCTTAGGAGACCTCTTGTCTAGACCGTGGCTAAGCTGTCGTGACCCACTCTTGATGAAGTCCATACTTGCTACTCCTGATCTCTGCAGCTCTTTAAAAATGCTCATATAAGGGAGTCCCTGTTTGGACTTCAACAAATCTGAAAGTTGGAAGGGATAAAAAAGATGAAAGATCAAGAGGAAGAAGCCTTTTCAATGGTGAAGAAGGCACTTAGGGTCCAGAGTTTCAGTAGCACAACTGAAGGCCAAAAGAATCATTGAAGTTCTCTAACCACTATAACAAACTGCCTTATAAAAGACAAAAATAATTATAAGGTGTTCGTCGGGGGAGGGTACTCAACACCAAAGGAGGGGATCCAGAAATGCCTCATGTTGGTCATGGCTCTTAAGCTCAACCTTGAAGGGAACTAAGGATTCTAAGAGGCAGAGGTGAGAGGAAAGAACATTCTGGGTACCAGAAACAGCTTGTGCAAAATAATTTCCTTCGCATACTATTTCAGAATTTTGCCAGGAATCAAAGATCAAGCTCACCAGCAATACTTTAAGAAGAACTCTCCATCTTTTGTTTTTGATCATTGAGACATCTGCCCAAATCCTGCAACCTTTCTCTGGTTCTCCACCCATGGGGGCTCTCTATGGTGCCCTTGTCTATAGTTCATAGCAGAGTTGAACTCACTGAGGGAAACCAGGCCCTCCCTTTCCATCTCAGGTTACAGGTCCCTGATAACTTTTTTTTCATAATCCTGAGAATGTGGTGTGAGGAGATGATTGTTCTCTGTGGTAGAGAAAACAAACAAAAATTAGAATTTCCTGGTTCAGCCTTCTGTTTACCATTGTGTCCATCTCAGGTCTCTCCTCTGATCTTCCATTTACTTCCAAAACAGCTGAAAAACCATTTTTTTTTTTTGTCTTTCCCCTCACCCAATAGCACCCTCAGCTCATTCTAGGCTTAAGTGATTGGGACATTATTAATAACAGAGCTGATGTTTCTATCATATTTTCAAGTTCCCCAAAGTGCTTTATAAACACAGTCTCACTTGATCCCCACAATGGCCCTTGGAAGGTGAGTATTGCTATTATCCCCATTTTACAGATGGAGAAGTTAAGGGGCTTGCCCAGCATTGCAGAGCTGGACTCTGGGGTTGAATTTGAATTCAGGTCTTTTGGATTCCAAATCCATGATTCTTTCTACTGTGACATGCTAACTCTCCCCATTCTTGCAGAAGGATCTCTTCTATGCCACTAGCATTTGCTTCCACCTTCTGCATGTCTTTTCAAAATATAAGTTGGTGGATGAATGAGAATGCACTGATTTATTTTAATTTTAGGTCTTTGTTTATTATTATTATTAATTTATTTATTTTAATGTTCTACAATCACTACCATAAAATTAAGATTTTAACCCCTCCACACTTACCCCCCACTACCCCCCTCCCTCCCCAAGATGGCATACAATTCTGTATAGGTTCTACATATACTTTCCTATTGAATACGTTTTCACTTTAATCGTGCTGTGTAGACGAACTAAAATAAATGGAAGAAATCATATACCAAATCAAAACAGAATACACAAGCACACCCACACACAAACATGATCTGCTACATTCTGCGAATGAATTCCATAGTTCTTTCTCTGAGTGTGGAAGGCATTTTGCCTTAGAAAACCGTTGGAATTTTTTTTTTTAAAAGTTCTTGCGTTATTACGAAGTTCCAAGTCTACCAGAAAAAACTCTCGCACACTGTGGTCGTTGCTGTGCACAAAGTTCTTCTGGTTCTGCTCCTTTCGCTCAGCATCAGGTCATATAAGTCCTTCCAGGCCTCTCTGAAGTCTTCTTGTTCATCATTTCTTATGGCGCGATAGTATTCCATTACATTCATATACCATAATTTATTCAGCCATTCCCCAATTGAGGGCCATCCCTTTGACTTCCAGTTTTTGGCAACTTCAAAGAATGCTGCTATAAATATTTTTGTACATGTGGGACCCTTTCCCATTTTTATGATCTCTTGGAGATACAGTCCTGAAGCGATATTGCTGGGTCAAAGGGTATGCACATTTTTGTAGCCCTTTGGACATAGTTCCAAACCGCTCTCCAGAATAGTTGGATCAGCTCACAGCTCCACCAACAAGGAATTAGTGTTCCAACTCTCCCACATCCTCTCCAACATTTATCATTTTCCTTTTCTGTCATGTTTGCCAATCTTACAGGTGTGATGTGGTACCTCAGAGTTGTTTTGATTTGCATCTCTCTAATCAATAGTGATTTAGAGCATTTTTTTCAAATGATTATAGATAACTTTAATTTCTTTCTCTGAAAATTGCCTGTTCATATCCTTCGACCATTTCTCAATTGGGGAATGACTTGTATAGTTGTACATTTGAGTCAGTATTATTATTATTATTTTAATAAAGCATTTATTAAGTGCTTACCAGGCACCACGCACTATTCTATGGGAATAAAAGAGAAAAGCAAGGTGGTCCTAGCTAACGAGAGACTCGCTTTCCACTAGGAAGAGACAATACATAAAGGAGGTTTTTCTTCAGGCCAGCTGGAAGGGCTCTGGGGGTTCAGAAGTGGGAATGGGAGTTAGAATAGTAGCCTCAGAATGGATGCTTGTAATGGAAATGACTCTTAAAGAACATTCACGACCATCAGATAGGGGGCAGCTAGGTGGGCCAAGAGTCAGGAAGACCTGAATTCAAATCCAGCCTCTGATGCTTGCTAGATGTGTGACCTTGGATAAGTCACTTGTTTGCCTCAGTTTCCTCAACCGTAAAGTGGGGATAATAATAGAATCTACCTTGAAGGGTTGTTGTGAGGATCAAATGAGATCATATTTGAAAGCACTTAGCATATAGTAGGTGCTCTATAAATGCTTCTCCCTCCCAATGTATCTCTCTTCACTATAATCCCCTTCTCTCAGTTGGGTATGGCAATCTTCTCCCAATGGGTCTCCCTGCCTCAATTCTCTCTTATCTCCAATCCATTCACCACTTAGCTACCCAAATAATCACCATCAGACACAAATCTGAACACATCACCCCTTACCCCACGGAGTTCACTAGCTTCTTTGTCATGGAGGTTATCAGGGTTAGGTGACTTGACCAAGGTCACACAGCTAGTAAATATCTGAAGGCAGATTTGAATTCAGGTCCTCCTGACTCCAGGCCTGGCACTCTATCCACTTTGACACCTAGCTGCCCCTCCAGTGACTTCTTAGATAAATCAGCCTACAATGTCTAAGGTGCAAGGTCTACAATATTTCTGACTGACTTTCCCAGAATTATTCCACATTTATCTTCTTCTTGTGCTTGATGTTCAAGCCAAACTGGATTCCTAGCTGTTATTTGGACCCACGATTCCATTTCCCATTTCCTTGTTTGTGCACATATATTGCCTGTGCCTGGAAAACTCTGCTCCTCCTCTCCTTAGGACGTTTAGTTCCTTGCCAGGCTCATCTCAGATGCCACATCCCATAGGGGGCCTTTTCTGACCCCCTGCTCAGTTCTGCTCTCCTTGAACTAAGGTGTGCCCACCTTATCTGTGTACATGGCATTTCCCTCCATAGACTGTGAGTTCCTTGACAGCAGAGACTGGGCAGTTTTGTCAGTTTCTCCAGTCTCTAGAGCAATGCCTGACTGTGTAGACCCTTCACATATGCTTATTTAACTTACAGTTAACACCAACTTGATGTTCCCCCTTCCTCTGTTTTCTTCTTGTCCCTCTCCTCTTCTTTCTCCTCCCCCTCTTCCTCCTTCATCATTTTTGCATCTTTTCCTTTCCCTTCTCTCCCTCCTCTTTCTTCCCTCCTCCCCTCCTCCTTTTCCAATGTGGCATTTCCCTTCTGGTGAGTCTGCATCCGAATGCTATTTGGAAAACTCTGGTGCCTTTTTCCATCTCACTGGGGATCGCTTGCAAACAAAGCCCTCCCTGGGGTGGGTTTGGCCAGCCTGGCCAGGAGAGGGGTGGCTCCCAGCGATCAACATCCCACAGAATTGTGTTTGTTATTTAAGAAAAGTCTCTGGATTTTCGGCTAATTGCAAAAATACATAATGGCTGCTCCGCGCATCTGCTCTTTATTTCTGGCCCGGCCCTTGTCCAAAAGCAAATTTTAAACAAACAGTACGATTATGGGGCCTTAACTGCTTCAATGTGTACCCCCAAACAAGGATCCGGGCTCACACACGCTTACTCGCACAAGCACAGACCTAGGTATGCATGCATGCATGCAAGTGTGCTCACAGACTCTACATGCCTTAACACAGCACAGACATGCTTAGGGACTCATATGATTTACACATATGGAGACACAGACATGGGCACGTGCAAAGGCAGATCTATGTAGACGTGTTGCACACAGACTCATAGACATTAGCCCCTTATGGGCACACAGAGACAAACATGCAAGCAAAGATGTATGTGGACATACACATAGATACTTGCACATATACACACACACACACATCACCCTGTTTTTATACAAGTCAGTTGTCTTCACGCTGACAGCATGTGTCAGTACCTGGCATGGCTGTACATGGCAAGGGGTGGCAAGGGGACAATTTTTAGATGTCCTCTCTGGAGTGGTCAGATTTTCCTGGGCCAGGTCTGACACGGGCTCAGGCATTTCCATGTCAGCCACCAGAGGGCAGATTGGATCCATCAGGCCATCCTCAGGTCTTTTCTCCAAGGGGGAGACAAGAAGGGTAGGGATGGAGAGAAGCTATGTTTGCTGAATTTACAAGGCTGTCTTTGCTCCATTCCCACCTCCCCTCCTGTGCTTCTACCCACCGGATCACAGAAAGTCAGGACCTTACACCTCATAGAGGCTATGCTAGAGATGAAGCATCCCAGGTTGGGCAATGGACTTGCCCAGGGTCTACAGCTTGGGAAGCAAAGCCATTATTCACAGTCTTTGGACATTAGTCACACCTCAGTCTTCTGGTTCCAAACCTTTCTCGGGAAAGTGCTCTGTACACTCTAGCATGCTATAGAAGGGCGAATTCTTTCCTTCCTGGAATCCACTGCTGGTACCTCTATAGGCATGGGCTGGGTTCCAGAATGCCCTGGGTTCCCAAAGGCTCTGCCAGTGGGGTAAAGGCTCCAACAGGATACATCAAGTTGAACAGTGAACTCAGTGGCAGATGGTGTGTTGTCCTCAAAGACCAGCCCAGCTCATCCAAATAAACTCAGCACTGGAAAGCTGACCTCCGCCCTAGCCCAGGTGAGGAATCATCTCCATCATGGGACTCCCTGTCCCAATGGCATCTCAACTTTTCCAACTCTTAAAGTTATTATTATTATTGTTTCCAGCACTGTGTAGAGAGAGGGAGAAGGCCCTCCAAGCTGAGCCTGCCACCCTCTCCTCCACAAACACTATCCTCAAGCCAAGCTAAATGATTCTCTGTTCCCAGAAAACACCCCATGCTCTTAAATCTCCAGAAATGGAACTAGGGTGGGGTGATTGGAGCTGTGCTCAGGGTGCCAGATTTAGAGGGCATTGGTAACATAGTTCTTCAGCAGTTTAGTGCCTGGCTAGCAAGATGAATTTGTCAGAATAGGGAACTACCATATACACACACACACACACACACACACACACACGCACGCACATATATGCATATATACACATGTGCATGCAGCCACAATGCACATCTACATACGTACATATGTGTATACAGACATATACATACATACATGTATATACTGCTTTCTCCACCTTCACCTGTACCCTCCTGCCTTCCCCACCTCTACCAGAAAAAAATGCTGGATTGGGAGAATGTTCTCTGCCACTTATCCCTCTGTGCAGAAATGGCTGGTACTGGCCCTGTCTGATTTGGGGACCTTGTTCATTCATTTCTCTCTGCCTTGAATGACCTCACTTCCTCACTCAGCCTGCTGAATACTGACCTAGACTTTAAAATTCAAATCAATGCCCCCTCTTCCAAGAAGGCTTTCCTGACCTCTGGTTAATAATGGTCTTCCCCTGGATCATATCCCTGTCCCATTTTGTTTCACTCATTCTCATCTGTGTTAGTGTTTCACCCCCTCCTAGGCTGTAAGAGAGGGAAGGGGCTTTCTCAGCTCAATCTTACTTGTGCTAAATGAATGAATGCCCACTCTTTGGGAGGTTTTTCTCTTTGTGAATCTCTTCCCCCTACCTCCTTAGGGGAAGGAGTTGTCTAAAGGTGCTACCTGACCCCTCTTTTCAGGATTTCTCCACATACTCTGACACTTGGTGCCTGGACTCCAATCTATTCTGGACTCCAATCTCACAATAGTCTCAATAAAGTTGAGGCCCTGAGAAAGAAAGGGACATCGTAAGCCAGGGTGAGACTGAGACCTGAAGCCAGGAGTCCTGACTCTGGAGAAATCCAAGATCCTGAAGCTTACTTTCACCTGTCTCTGGGTGCATCAAATCTCTGAGTCCAGGAAGGCTGGTGGGAGGGTTAGGAGGGGCAGTCCTGTATCTTGATTTGGAGGTTCAGGGATCAGAAAGGAATGAAACATGAAAACTGTCAGACTGCTGCTGAAGGTCTCCTGGACTGACTCTGAGGAGGAGCTGGTGCTCCAGGATGCTGCTGCCTGTGACCAGCAAGACCTAATGTCCAGAGTATGATTTTCCTCAGGACTTCCTTCTTTTGCGTCCTGAAGGCCTATTGGTTTTATTAGAATAGGGAGCATACCAACCCTCTCCTCGCTCTTCCAACTCCCATTCTTCTGAGGCTGCTCTGATACAAGAAGGGACATGAGGACAAAAAGATACCCAGACACATGTGGATTTGGAGAGAGGCCTACAGACCTATTCGACCCCTTTCTGGGACTGAGAAGCCAGTACCAAACAGAGATATTGGAATATTGACAAAGCCACGAGAGCAAGAAGTAAAGCTGCAGATCTTTCTGGGAGTTTTCTGTTACTGAGAAGCAAACCAGACATATCCCCTCCTTGGCATTGTGAGTCATGAGGACTGTACAGTTCTGGGCTAAAGATGGGACCCATGAGAAAGCAAATTGCTTGATGCTCTTTAGAAAGAGGAGGAGCTTGAACACAAGCCTGCTTAGAGGTAAAATGTGTCCTGAGTTCATAGGATCAGGGGTTTAAAGTTGGAAAGTGTACAAGGATGCTCACTGCCTAGAAATATAAGATCATTGAATCTACTTTCTAACCTCCTTTACCATGAGGTTAAGGACCAGATGGTCTCTTTACCATCCAAAACAGATCAGGAAGCTTGAATTCTAGCACTTGCTCACCACAGACCCACTTTATAATCTTGAAGAAACCTCATTCCCTCTCTTGGCCTCAGTTTCCTGCTTTGTAAAGTGAGAGGATTAGATTTCCCAGAGTCACAGAATTTGACAGATCAAAGGCACCTCAGCAGACAGTCACCAATCTCTCGGAATCACATCATTTGAGTCAGAGACAACTTATTGATCTGTTAAGTCCAACCCATTCCCACCTCCCAAATGGTCATTGCTGAATCTTCTTTTCTCCAGCCTCCAGACATTCTCAGTTCCTCCAATCAATTCTCACACAACTCAAGGCCTTTCATTAATTAAGCTGGTTGTCCTCTGGAAACTCTTCTCAATGTCCTTCCTAAGCTATGGTGCCCAGAGCTGAACACAATCCTCCAGATGGGGTCTGATAAGGAAAGAAGGCTGTGTGACTATCACCCTGTCTTTGGAAGCTCTGCTTCTCTTAGTGCAGATCATGACTGAATTCACATGGTTGGCTTCTACATCACACAACTGGACCCTGTTGAGCTTGTGGTCCACTAAAACCCCCATATCTCTTTCAGACACACTGCTATCTCTTCACTCTCTACTTGGAAAGCAAAGATAGCACTGTGATTAGGAGTGCTGGGCCAAGAGTCAGGAAGACCCGAGTTCAAATCTGGGCTCAGATACTTACTAGCTGTGTGACCCTGGACAAGTAACTTAACCTCTGCCTTCCTTGATTTCCCTTGTCTGTAAGATGGAGATAATAATAGTACCTCTCTCCCAGGGTTGTTGTGAGTCTCAAATGAGATATTTGTAAAGTGTTTAGCATAGTGCTTGGCACATAGTAGGTGATTAATTAATACTTGTTCCCTTGTGAAGGTGACATTTTGTATCCAAGTACACAATTTTAAATTTATCCTTATTGAATTTCCTTTTATTAGATTCTGCCCTAGGCTCTGGCAGTTGGATCCTGACCGCTATCCACTGTGTCAGCTCTCTGCAAATTTGATGTACCTTTATCTATTTGCACCTCTATCCAAGTATCTGTAAACATATCAAACAGCCTAGGGCCAACTCCTGGGGTGTGTGCTTTGTCATGCTGAAGGACCTCAAAGGTCTTTTCTAGTTCTGACGTTCTCTGTTCTACAGACCTAACTCAGCTCTGATGTTCCATGTTCTAAGAGTCCTCTAAGATTTTCTGTTCTAAGGTCCTTTTCAGCTTATCATCTCAGTTTTGTGGTTCCTCCTGGTATTCTGATGTTCTATATTCTCAGGTCTCTCAATGCTAACTGTCTCTGTTCTAGATTCTAAGAACTTCCCCAACTTTAATATTCTATGGCCCCTCTGAGCTTTGTCATTCCATGTTCTACGTTGTAGGGTTCTTCCCAGCACTAAAACTCTGTATTCTATGTTCCTAAGTCTCCCCTGGCTCTGAAATTCTCTGTTCTAAGACCTCTTCCACCTCTGACATTCTCTGATTCGTATTATGAGTTCTTGTCCCACTCTGAAATCCTCTGTTCTAAGCTCTAAGGTCTCTTCCAGTTCTGATAGTCTCTTTTCTAGGTTCTAAGAAAATTCTCAGTTTAAAGGGACTGTCTGGGGAATGTTTTCACCATCTTTCCTGTCTTCAAACTTCCCCAACTTGGAAAGCAAAAACTCCCCTGGGCATGTTCTGTGTTTTATGGAGAGATGTTGCAAAAGCCTTGTTGCCTCCTTGACTATTTGTGGAGTGAGTGAGAAGAAAGAGTTGAAGGCTGTTTCAAATTGGGAACCGGGGGAATTGGAAGGCAAGGGGTGCCCTTGTCAGAAATAGGTGTGTTTTGGAGGGGAGAATTGGAGGGGAAGATAATGTTTTAGGCCTGTTGAGTTTAAGATTCCTTGGGACATAGTGTTAGAGATATCTAACAGGCAGATGTTCAATAATCTCTCAGGAGAAAAACTAGGGCTGGATATGTATACATAACCTCCCACCCCAATGGGGCAAAAGTGGGTTGGATCTGCATAGGCCTGGAAGGATTGAGGGTTTTGATCTCCTGAGTCAAGGAAACATTCCATGGTTTGGAACTAGGCTAAGACTAAAAGGAGAGAGAGGACTTGTGAAGATGAAGGAAGTAGTCTAGAGAAGTCTCAGGAGGAGAATATTTAGGCTGTCCAAAGTGTCAGACATCACAGAGAAGTCAAGATGGGAGAATATGAGAAAAGTCTTCTGGAATGAACAAATAAGAGGCTATTGGTAACCTTGGAGAGAGCGATTTCAGTGGGAAGATGATGGTTGTATAGACAGAAAGATGGATATATGGTTGATAGATAGATAGATGGATGGATAGACAAGTGGACAGAGAGATAAACAGATAGGTGGAAAAAACAGATATATAAATGGACAGATAGATAAATAGCTGGATGGATAGATGGGTTAGATAGATATATAAACAGATAGATAGATGGATATATAGATGGACAGATGGATGGATGCAAGGATGGCTAGATGGAAAAATGGATGGATGGATAAGCAGATGATAGGTGGATGGATGGATAGATGGATGGGTAGAGAAATGGATGGATAGGTATGGAAAACAGAAGGATTAAAGGAGAAGAGAGGCATATACTTGGTCTGAGAAGCAATGGAAAGGGCTGTGGGCATGAGGAGAATGCTGGAGGGGAGACGGTCCAGGCCAAGAATAGCATTCCTTGGCTATATGATCTTGAGTGAGTCATTAAACTTGCCTGGACCTTGTTTTGCTGAGGTATAGAGGGGGATCATGCTGCCCTGCTCAGCCCATGCCTCGCTTCCTCCCTACCCTCCACCCCTGGAGAATGGGATAATTGAAGAGAAAGTACCAGTGCAATGACGTGGCATCGTTGGCACCCTTGTGTTGGTAATTCTCACTCCCCTGGCCTTGTGGATGCTGTAAGGAATTTTCTCTGTAGCTGTGGGGAGGGCTGTCCTGAACCATCCCACAGCCCCTCCCTGTGTTCCTGTAATGCGGGGTCAGGGTTCAGTCTGGAAGCAGTGGGAGAACTCATATAATCACTGAGTCAGAAGAGAAGCCCCAGAGCACCTGGAGAAGGCTCTGGCCTGTGATGGGGAGCCTCCCTGCTGCTGCGGCAAGCCCCTTCTATTCTGGGCTTCCATTGGATTGTTAGGAAGTAGAGACTGCCATCAGGTTTAGATCTGTCTCTGTGACTTCCCTGGCTGTTCCTGGCTCTGCCCTCTTAGGCCAAGCAGAAGGAATCGAATGCCTCTTCTGCATGATCACCCTTTGGACACTTGAATGTAGTTGCTAGATGTATTTTCTTAACTTTGTCTTCCCCAGGCAGAATCAATTAATCAGTCAGTCAACAAGCATTTTTAAAGTGCCTACCATGTGCCAGGCCCTGTGCTAAGCTTTGGGGATACAAAGAAGAGCAAAACATAGTCCCTACCCCCGGTGAACTCCTAATTTCTTTAACAGGCCCTCATAGCCAAATGCAGCCTCAGACACTTACTAGCTGTGTGACCTTGGGCAAGTCACTTAACTTAGTTTGCCTCAGTTTCCTCATCTGTAAAATGGAGAAGGACATGGCAAACCTCTTTGGTATCTTTGCCAAGAAAACCCCCAATGGGGTCACAAAGAGTTGGACAGGACTGAACAACAATAACTTTATTATTATTATGGAATCCTGTTCTCTCATTGTCCAGTCACCATCTTCTAGATGTTTGCTAATACCCGAAGTGAGATTTTGGAAATCAAGCTTTTATCTCACATTTTCATCACATTTTGTGGCTTTTATTTTACATTTAACTCTATTAAAGTTCATTTTATTAAATTCATCTCACTGTTTTAGAATGTCCCAATTGTTTTGGCTCATGAGTCTGACCTCCTTCTTAGCCACCCCTCTCAAGTACATGTTCTCTGAAAACTTAGTAGTAGTGCTAGCAGTAGTAGTAGCAGTAGCAGCAGCAGCAGCAGCAGCAGCAGCAGCAAGTAGTAGGAGAGAAAGGAGGAGGAAGAGGGGTAGAAGGAGATATAAGATCAGCAGTTAGCATTTCTATAGAATTGCAAGATTTGCAAAGCAAAAGTTATTGATAGAATTCAAGGATCATGAAACAAATACCAAATGATGGTTCATTCTCTGTGACTCTCTCTTCTGTCAGCAGTGTGCGTGCGTGCGTGCATGAGTGCGTGTGTGTGCGCATGTGTGCGTGCATGTGTGTGCATACGTGTGTGTGTGTGTGTGTGTGTGTATGGAGACAGAAAGGGCTAAAAATCAGATTGCTTCTGGATCATCTACAAACTTGAATTTGGCTGCTAAGATCCTTAGGAGAACCTTGTTCAAGGCCCATTGAGTGGACATGTTGGTGGAGCTGAATCCCATAATTTTTTCTTGACATTCTTGCTTTAAATGAAGCCAGAAGTAAGAAGGGAGTGGTAACTCAGTGGAAGGTTGGCACACAGGTCCTCTTCTTCCTCCTCCTCCTCCTGGCTCACATGTACTTACCCCTTGGAGAGGCAAAGAAAGGAATTGGCAAAGTGGGCTTTATCAGAGTCCAAAAGGAACGAGAAACATTATTTCCCGGAATATCTGTTTGTCTTTTATTGTAGTTCTAATGATAAAAATGAATGAAAGAAAGAAAACTTATTGAACATTACATGCCACACACTGGGCTAAGCTCTGGGTATATAGATATAAACAAGAAAGACCATCTGTGCTATAATAGAGATTATATCTTAAATGGGGAAAATAACTGATATAAAGAGAAGCTAGAATGAAGGCAAAGATAATTGTAACTGATGCACCAACATTAGTTGCTAAGATGAAGAGATAAGAGAAATTCTATGAAGAATCTGATAAAAATTCTCCCTATTTAAATCAATATAGTCAAATTAATGAGCATTTATTGAGTACCTACTATATGCTAGGTGCTGTGATAAGTAATGGGATGAAGACAAAGGCAAAACAAAGCCTCTGCTCTCAAGGAGTCCCCAGTCTAAGGGAGGAGCCAACACACAAATGTACGTGTGTTGTTGTTCAGTCATTTCAGTCATGTCAGATTCTCTGTGATCCCATTTGGAGTTTTCTTGGCAGAGATCCTGCAGTGGTTTGCCATTTCCTTCTCCAGTTTATTTTACAGATGAGGAAACTGAGGCAATCAGGATTAAGTGACTAGCCAGGGGTCACACAGCTCATAAGTGTCACAGGCTGGATTTGAACTCAGGTCTTCCTCACTCCAGCCACAGTGCCTTAGGAACTATGGCGCCACCTAACTGCCCATCTCCTATAAATGGGAGATCATTACCAGAAAGAAGGCACGAGCATTATTATAAATAATATACACTGGATCCTATCTATTCTCTCTCTGAAAAGTCTGTAATCACCCTCCTCCCCACCAACATGGGCTGCTCATCAGACTGCCCTGATTTCCTCTCCTCAACTGTGAATTTCAAGATGTGTACGTCAATTACTTGCCCCACCCCCCAAATTCACATCATTTCTTCACTAGTCAATGCTCCCGGTTGGCCAGAATCAGGTCTGCAGATGCATCTCCCTTTGGTACCATTTGCCTTTTGAAGGATGAAATGATCACTAAGGCAAGTCACAGATTTTTCTCAGCTGCTCTGCTTTTAGGAGGAGGATCCCAGCAGATCTGTGGCTAGCTGAAGTTCCCCATCACAACTCTCATGTCATCCTGGAAGGCAATTCCCTCTCCCCCATTCTTTTTTCAAATTTGAAACCTCTGATGAGATTCCTTAGGTTCTAGGCTCTTGTTAGGGTCACTCCTTCCCTTTCTAAGAACTCATATTTTTAGCCCTGGTCCATTAATCCAAAACCTGTTTTTAGATACCGCTATGTTCTACGGGTCCTCCCAACTGAATTTCTGTTTGTTGTTCCAAGATCTCTCCCAGCTCTGAAATTCCATATTCTATGTTCCAAGGGCCTTTCCAGGTTCATCATTCTATGTTCTTAGGGACCTTCTAGCTCTGACTTTCTATGTTTTTGTTCTAAAATAATGATGATGATAACAATAGCTAACAGTTTCATATAATACTTAATATGCACCAGGTGCTGTGTTAGAACTTTATAATTATTATCCTATTTGATAATTAAAAATTAAAAATAAAAATCTCCTTAAACTAGAACATTCTGTGTTCTATATTCTGCTGGCATACTCTGTTCTTTCTTGCTAGAATGTGAGCCTCTGGAGAGCAGGGATTATTTCATATTTATTTTCACACCCACAATGCCTAGAATAGTTCCTGGCTTATAAGCGACATTAATGAATGTTCATTAATTGATAGATTCTGAGGTTTCTTCTGGATCTAAGAAATGAGAAAGGTCCCTGTGATCTCTGAGGGGTGTTGGCTTTCTCTGGATGTTTCTACCCTTTAGGTGGGCAGCTCTTGGCTGCTGGGGGAACCTCCCTCCTGCATCCCTGGGATACCAGGCTTCTCAGGTGGTCTTTGGCATGGTGGCCTGGTTTTATTAGAGAAGGGATGGGTAACAACTTACACTGGACTAGATGCCTTTGCCACCCTTGGGTATCTGAGCTACTGAGATTCAAAGTTTCTCCAGATCTACTACCAAACCTCCTAACAGAAGTCCTGTTGATTCTTGTTGTCTGCCTGTGGAATATGTTTCATTTTGAGTCTCTTTTCCCTACCCTGTCCTCACAACCAGGACCTCCCCTACCAGCATCAGGGAAGGCGTGTGTGTGTCTGTGTGTGTGTGTGTATGTGTGTGTGTGTGTGTGAGCATGTGCATGAGTGTCTGGGAGTGTAGCTTTACAGGCTATAGAGCCACTAAGCTAATGATTCACAGTACCCTTGTGTCCCACTAAGGGCAAATATCCCAAGTTTAGATCCTGTAATCCCTGCCCTGAAGGGAGAACTAAGGGCAGAGGGAAGGGAGACTGGAGTTCAGGATAGTCACAAAGACTGTTCCACTGGGCTGCTGGCTGTGGCTGCCCTGAACAGCATTGCATTGGGTTTTATGGGAGAGTCATATGGGGTCTCCCATGGGTCCCTTCTCTCCCTCTTGCTTCATCAAGGCCCAATTCCTTTCTATCCCTTGCCCTGTCTTTCTCAGCCCAACCTGACCTCTCCATAATTTGCTAACTCAGTCCCACTCTCCTTCTTCCTCCACCTCCCTCCATTTATTTGTACTGTTTCCCATACCTCCTCTACCTCCCCCAACTACCAACCTGAAAGTCCTTCCTCACAATGAGAAATGTCACAAAGTGGAATATTCTACCCTGGGAGGTGGTGAGCTCCCCATCCTTGGAGGTCTCCAAGCAAAAACTAGACCACCACTTGCCAGGTATGTTATAGAGAGGAATTGTTTTGTGTATGGACCAGATTGAACTGGCCACTGGGATCCCTTCCAACACTCCCATGCTGAGATTCTATGGAATCTTAGTGGTCTGCCCTAGCTTCTGCCCCGTGAGTGTCAGAGCACTCAATCTACCTCAACTTACCCACTATGCATTGTTGGGTGATACTATCTGTGTGAAAGTCTTCTTCCACTCCTAGACTAGAACCTCCTTGAGTTCCGGGCCTGGTCTTCCCTAAATTGTGTGTCTCTACTTCCCCAATACAGTTTTCTGCATGCAGAATGTTTTTAATAAATGCATGTTGAATGAGCAAATGAGTGAATGCTAAATGAAAAAATTAACACACCAGTCTATCTTATTCTTTCTTCTATGGATGAGTCCTGTTGCCCCTTCCCCCTCTCAATGGACAGGGTCCAACTCTCTTCTGACTCCCACTTTATACACTGAAGAGCAGGTTACAGGGCTAGGCTGTAACAGGATGCAGAAAAGAGTAGGGTGGGTGTGGGGAGGTGGAGGCTGTATGGCTTAGCACATAAAACAGTAGATTTGGAGTTGGAGGGCATGAGTTAGAATCCTTGCTCTACTACTGAATACATATGTATTGGCTAGGTCCCTGTTCCTAGGATCTGTCCCTTCCCATTTCTGAACCTTGGTTTCCCCATCTATAAAATGGGAGAGTTGGATTATATTATCTCTTAGTTCCTAGTCAGCCCCATAGTCTGTGTACTGCATTTCAAAGACAAGGCTCCCCCTGAGGACTCTTCCAGACTACCACCTTCCAGGCTCCATGGTTTCCATGAAGAAGACAAGGAGTAAGACTCTTGAATGTTCTGACTCTTAGAAAACTGTTCTAGAAATGCTGCCCCAGGGAGCAAGAAGATAGGACTTGAACCCTCCATCCAGCACTTGTCTCCTTGACATGGGCTCTAAAAATGGTATGACTCCCTTAAGGGGTGGTGGGTCCCTCTCCTTCCAAGTCTTCCAGCAAAGTCCAGATGACCACTTCTTAGGTACATTACAGCAGGGATTCCTTCTGGATATTGTTTGAGTTTGATGGCTAATAATTTAAAATTTATGATATAATTACAATATATAATACATAATAATATTACAATTAATAATAATTTATAATTCCTGTGATTCTGCAGATCTCTCTAGTCATATGACCTCCACCATTATCCAAGTTCAGGACTTTGTCATCTCTTCGTCTGGACTATTAGAACAGCTTTACAGAATTAAATCTTCTCTTCTAATTGGCTTCTCTCTAGTCTCCCCCGTCTCTCCAAGAGCCAGTCCAGCTATATTTCCTCTCAGGGTCCCAGAGGGTAACTCTGAGATGTTGGAGAGACTCTTCTCTACTTCCATTGGCTCAAGTTACCTTCACCCAATTGCTATGGTCCTGTGACTGGCATCTCAATTCCACTTAGCCACTTAACACTGACTAGATTTTACAAAGAGATATTTACTTTAAAGATACAGCAGGAAAAAATGTTCAGGTAGTTTATCCAACACCGCTGGGACATATTCTTCCATCTCTGGGGACGGTAGCCCAAATTCAGCTTAGTTCTTACATAGCATTGGTCCTACTGGGTTCATGTCCAGATATAGCATGACTCCTGGTTGGAACTTTCCACTGGGCTGGGATCCTGAAGGTCATTCCTGAAAATTACATCATGTTCTTTAGGGTATTAATGCTTTGATGGCTATGAAACCTAGCCTGGACTCTCACTTCCAGGTTTCTGTGGCTTTCTTGACTTTTAACACCCCCAATATTGGGGACTCTACTCCCTTTATCCAAGAGGGAAAAGAACAAGTGAAAAGGCCAAGTACCAGGCCCTGCTTACTGAGGCTGCATGGCTTCAGAAGGGAGAAGGTTCCAAGACCTCTCTTTATTTGCTTCTCACCAAACACCACCAGTGAGGGCATCGCTAAGCCCCTTCTGATGGGAATAAAGCAAAGAGAAGCAAAGAGAAAGTAGATGAAACTGGCAGAGCTTTTTGTATGCTTCTGAGACCATGCAAAAAGGCTACCCTTCACCAAATGAAACTATTCCGGACAGTCTACAAATGCTCTCCAGTCTCTTTCCTTATGTGTCATCACAGTTCTAGAATCAAGATACCTGGTGTCTTCCACATGGAGAGGTTGCATCCGCTGAGGAAGATGATAAGGTCTGCACATTCACTGGTTCCCCATTGCAAACCCAGCTTCCATAACTTTCCAAGGAAATATTTCTAAAGCACTGGTCTGACTATTTCAAGAAACATCAATGACCTCTTATTGTTTCTAGCATAAAATATAAACTTTTGTGATTGTCCTTTTTAAGACCTTCACAATCAGGTTCTAACCCATATCTATAGCCTGATTTCACATTATGTCCCATCATATACTATATGTTCAAGTGAAACTGTCTTAACTTGGTGTTCCCCAAACATGACATACTATCCCCCATTTCCACGCCTTTGTGCACACCTGCAATTCTCTCTCTCATTGTTGATGTCTCTTTGGATCCCTATATCCAATCAAGGCTCTGGTCTAGGTCTATAATATTCATTGAGTGCCAGTGAAATATTTGGATTTTCCATTGGTTGAACTGCCTTCTTGCTGGATAACTAGCCCATCTTATCTTTCTGGCTAAGTGGATGGACTCAAAGAGTAACCATTAATGGTTCCATGTCAACTTGGAAGGAGGTCTCCAGTGGAGTGCCCTAAGGATCTGTCTTTGGCCCTGTGTTATTTTAACATATTGGTCAGTGACTTCGATAAAGGTGTGAGTAGATGGTATGCTTATCAAATCTGAATCTGGAAGAGATATCTAGTACATGGGATAGCAGGGTGAGAATCCAAAAACATCTTGTCAGAATAGTACATTGGGATGAATCTAAGAATATGAAATTAACAGCAAAATCTTACACGGGCTCAAAAAGATCAACTTCACAAATATAAAATGGGGTCGTATGAAAAAGATCTGAGGCTCTTAGTGGACTGCCCATTTAATTTAAGCTGAGAGTATGGCACATCTAATGTGCCAGAACACATCTAATGTAATCATTAAGAGAGGCATTGCTTTCACAGCTGGGGAGGTCCCACTGTCTTCCACCCTGATCAGATCACATCTAGAGAACTGGATTCAGTTCTGGGCAACACAATCTAAGAAGAACATTGATAAACTGGAAAGTGTCCAGAGGAAGGTGACCAGGCTGGGAAAGGACCTCAAGATCATATTACATGAAGATCAGGTAAAAGAACTAGGCATGGTTAGCCCAAAGAAGATTCAGGGAGGACATCAAATATTTGAAGGGCTGTCATGTAAATAAGGGTTCAGCCTTGTTCAGAGGGAAGAACTAAGAGAAATGGGTAGGAGTTGTGAAAGGCAGATTTAGATGTGCTGTAAGGAGAGATTTCCTGATAGACTAGTGAAGGAGGTAGTGAGCTCTCCTGCACCGGAGGTTTTGAACTGAGGCTAGAAGACCACTGAGTGGGGATATCGTTGGAGTGTATGATGAATGTTCAACCATCAGCTCACTGTACATTTAAACTGCATTTTTATCATTTTCTCCATCACTTTAAGATCAGAAAATAATATATTATATATTTGTACATACAGAAATACATGTGTGTGTGTGTGTGTATATACATATATATTATATATCTGATTTGTAGTGTTTGCCAATTTCCAAGGTATAAATGTTCACATTAAAAATTTTACAGCTGGCTCTCCTGAGCTGTTTGAGCTGGTTCCAGTAGAGTCCTGATTGTCTTTTGCAGTGTCTCTTGTAACCTTCAGGTTCTGTGAGTCTGTGACAAAGACGGGTCCTAGTCACAAGAGGCTGCTACCTGGGGACCTTGAAAGTACTCCTCAGTATCCCCCATGGGGCCCAATCTGATCAGTTCTGCCCATGGCAGGGAGAATTCATAGGATGATTGCTTCAAAGCCTGTTCTCAGGGAGGAGGGAGGGCTGAGGGGCAGTGTGGTGCAGTGGAAAGGACACAAACTCTGGAGTCCGGAGGAATGGCCTCAAATGGTGCCTCTGTCATTTCCTCCCAGGGTGGTTTTGGGCAGATCGCTCGCTTCGCTGAACCTAAGTTTTCTCTTTGGGTAAGGCTCCCTCAGTCCTAAATCCATGATCCTATGAGTGCTTAATAAATGATTATTGACTGACCGACTGAGAAGTAGAGGACTGAGTCTGTACCCCTCATGTTTGGGGAACACAAAAGGATGGGCAAGAGGACTCCTGGAGGTATCCCTGCCCTTCTGGAGCCAGTTATAAAGAATTTTTGCATTCCCTTCTCCCAGGATATAGGATTATCTTTAAGGAATGATTTCACATTACGTCCTGTCATATACTATATGCTCAAGTGAAAATGTGTCCAACCCCCAATGGGGAGAGAATGGGAGCAGGGATGCCATCCTGAGGCCCTTCCACCTCACCCAAGGCCAACGGAACCTAGGGATTCCATTCCTTTGTCCCTAGGAAGGGATAGGAGTAGTATTGTTTCAGCCACATGAGGCTCCAGTGCTTGGTTTTCCTGAAGGAAGGACTGAAGTGAGTATAATGGGGGTTGAGAGGGGAGATATCCCACCAAACAGGGGTCTAGAGCCCACAACATTCCCTCTAGTCTGGGTGCTAATCCCTGCTCGTCTCTGGACCCCTGGATCCTGTGTCTGAAATGTCTGATGTTGAAGGGGTTGGTTGGGGGCCAGGCCCAATTTCTAGTTGAGGCCAAGTATTCACCCAGAGAGCTATGGGGCCAATCAGTCAAGCTCCCCCTGGGCTCCAGCAGCCAGGGGCAGGGGGCAGGGTACTAATCCTCCTTTTCAGCCTGGCTGGGCCCCTCTTTTCACAAGCCCTGGGCCGAACGTGATTCGGCTGAGCAGCCCATGCTACAAGGACCCGCCGGCCCCTTTCTCATGGGGCCCGAATGGCTTCCAAGTGACCGCTCCGGGGGGAGAGGTTAGGTGGGGAGGGCAGCCCTTTGTCTGACTGCCGGGGCCCATGGGCGATGACCCATGTGCACGGAGATCCAGGCTGGCAGGAGGGATTAAGGGCCAGCTCCATTTCCCTGGGGGCCTGTCCTTCCCTTCTGAAATGGCACTGGGCAGTGAGGCCTGCTTGGAAGGCTGACCAGCCAAGAGCAGGACTCCCTCCAGCAGGAGATCCCTCCCCAGATAGGAGGGTGGGAACTCCCACCCCTGTCCAAAGCTGTTAGTGTCTGGCTCTAAGGCTCCCCTCTCTGGCTCACCAGTCTTAGTCACTGCCCTTCTGGGCTCCCCGCCTTGTCTCTCCCTATGTCTGCCTTTGGGGCAGGGGGCCTCTCTGGCATTGTTTGGCAGGAGATGTCAAAGCTGGCCTTCCAACCAGGCCTCTGAGTCACTGAAGGAGCCTCAGGGTGTGAGGAAGGGGCTGGAGAGGAAGGGAAAGGGGGATGGTGGGGCACCCTGGTCAGAGGCTGCCCAGAGACAACCAGGCCAGAGGCTCAGACCACGGGAAGGAGCAAGCCATCTTCTCTCTCCTTCACTTTCTCCTAGAACCAGATATTTGGGCTGATAGACACTTCCAGAAAGAAACAGCCCAGTATGGGAGTAAGAGTGCTGCTTTTGGACTCAGAATTTGGGTTCTAGTCCCGATTCTGTTACTTACTTGTGATCTTAGACAAGTTAACAACTCTTTAGGACTCAGTTTTTTCATCTGTAAGATGAGGGGCTCAGAAGAGTTGATTGCTGGGGCCCTATCCAGATCTAAGCACTCCGATGGGCAGACAGCAAGCCCTAAAGGAAGCGCTACCTCCATCCTCAATGTTCTCGACAGCCTCCCCCCACTCCCCCAGGTCCTAGGGCCCTGAGGAATGCCTGGAGCCAGGCCTCCACGGCACTTGTGACCATTACAAACCACATCAAGTGCAAGCTCCCCTGGCTCCCCTCTTTGTGTGGTTCTTCCACTTTGGAATAGAAGTTCCCTGTGGGCAGGGACTGTCTGGTGTGCTTCTGTACAGACTGTAGCCACAGCAGCCTGACACAGTGCTTGGCACATAGTAAGCACGTAGCAAATGTTTTTTCTTTCTTTCTTTCATTCATTCATTCACTCACCTACAGATAAAAGTGTGTGTTTGTCCTTCGTTGCCGAAGAAGACCATGCCATCAGAGAAATAATGACATGACTTGCACTTGACTTTGTTTTGTGTGAGGAAGGGCTGTGCAGGTCACCAGCCTCACTTCTCCTCTAGAGCCATCTGAATCCAGTGACCAGATATTCATCAGGATGACTGGAGATGACCCAGGATGAGGCAATTGGGGTTAAGTGACTTGTCCAAGGTCACACAGCTAGTGAGTGTCAAGATAAAAGTACAGTAAGTTTAAATAACTCAGCTGAAGTCATATAGCTAATAAATGACACATAGAGAATGAATACCCAAGTCTCTTAACTTAGTGTAAGGGCCTCCTCCCACCTCCACCCCAGGGATCCTAGGCAGGAAGATTTCTAGTTCCAGACTGAACCCTGATCCTGGTCCTAGGCTGAGCTCTAACCTCAGACTGCATTTTACAAATCCATTCTCTTTGGAACGAGAGAGAGCATGTATGGTTGGCCTATGCTGGTTTTACGGTTCAGAGTTGTCCTCCTGCTGCGGGAGAGTCACGAGCACCCTTACCATGTACAGAAAGGGCATTTAAAAACAACCAGCCAACCAGCCTCACCACAGATTTTTGTAGAGCCTTCGGGACTTGGAAGGGACCTCCGACCCCATCAGTTCCAAATTCTCATTGAACATAGAAATGTCTTCCAGGGCCTGCTTCATTTTGACTGCCTTGGAAGCAATCCATTGCATTGTTGAACTTTTTGGGAAATAATTGACATTAACCCCACATTTGCCTTTTTGCAATTCCTCCTCTCCTCCCCTCCCAGCTCTGCCCCTCTGGGGCCAAAGTGAACAAGGCTAAGCCTTCCTCCCTGTGATGGATGACTAGTGCATCCCTCCCTGTGCCCTCTCTTCTCCATACCAAATATGTCCAGTTCTTTGGATTGTCCTATGGAATGGTTTGTACCTGAGAGCTCCATACCTGGGGAGGAGGGGGAAGAGGAGGCAGAGCCAGCTGGGCCAGACCCAGCAATTTTTCCTGAAAGGAGTGGCCAAGAGCTGGCTAAACAATTTTCTTCCAGTTGCCTGAGCAAACTGTCATTTGGATGGTAGCATCTCTATATGCTGAGATCTTGGGAACTCGGGGAGAGTCTGGGAGTAGAAGGGGGGGAGAAGGGGGGAAGGTTTCCTGATTGGTATTCAACTGCCCCAGGACAGGAAGTCACACAAACTCATCTTTCTCAGCTTACCTACCTCTTGCCCTGAGCATTAGTAAAAGAGGTCATTGGTTTGGCGCCAGTTTGGGGAAAGAAGGCTGGGAGGGCTGGTCCTAGTTGGAGGCTCCAGGCTTAGCGTATAATGTGGGGGAGGGGAAAGAACCCTTGATTCGATCTCAAAGAACCTGGTTTGAATCCTGGCTGGGATATTTACCAGCTGTGTCATCATTCTGGCCAAGTCATCCAAGTAACCTGTGCCTCAGTTTCCTCATTTATTAAATAGGAATAATAATAACACCTATATTACCTTCCTCACAGGGCTGTTGTAAGAAAATACTTTATAAATGCTATATGTTCATTCAACAAATATTTTTTACTTTGAAGTGTTACAAGAATGATAACACTGGGAAGGAAGGCTGCACTTAGGGGAGAGGTTTCTCACAGGGTTGGTTTTGTGTGTGTGTGTGTCATGGCCTCATGGCCAATCCATTTGGTAAAGCCTAAAACGAGATTCTTATCATTGTGTTTTTAAATGTATAAGCTAAAATACACAGAATTACAGAGGGAACCAATTATATTGAAGTATAGTTATCCAAATAACAGAGCCCGTGTTCAGAACCCTGACCCCAGGAAATCTTGGAGTTTGAATTCCATCTTTAGGAATCTTCACCTGTGAGACCACAGACAACTTCTTTAAGCTTTTTGTGTCTCGATTTACCATTTTCACACCAACTCACAGAGCTCTCTATGGTGTGAGACTGTAAAGAATACAGTAGCTTCCCCTCTCCACCACAATCTGCTAAACAAGGAATGCGCAAAAACCGATTACCTTTCTCAGGATAAGGCCAGCAACAAACAGGGAAGCTCCATTTCCCCATTATTCAAAAGATCAGGGAATTTGGTTATCAACTAGCCACCAATTCCCCAGGCATTCTCCCCTAGCATAAGCAGCTCTAGTCTGGAACCTTGTTCTTGACCCCATGTTCCCTGTCTCCAGTGCCTGGTCCTATTTGATCCATATGAAAACCCTATAAAAACCCACATTGCTTCCCTGTGTTGGGCACCTAAATCCATCTAGGACCCCAGAGGCTTGTCCTGTCTATCCTCCCTGATTGTCCCTTCATTCTATGAGGATCCCCATCTCTATTAAATGTGATTACTTTACCCTGTCCCTTCCTGTCTATGCATCCCAGTCCTGTCTGTTCTCACCTTTGAAGCATGAGCTGTTGTTCAGGACTGTGACTAGTGTTTAGCAGCTGAACCTACAACCTGAGTCTTTTGATTCTCAAGGAAATGTTGAATACAAGGATGCAGGTCCCACTCCCTCTTTCTCCTGTACACTGATGCTGTAACTAGGGATCCTGCCCTGAACCATGTGTCCCTAAGACTTTTCTCCCTGTCAATGTAAGTGGCAGATTACTGCTTTTCCCTTTCCTGGACCTTGCTATTCTAAACCTTCCTAAGTTTTCATTAAGACAGGAACCAAGTGGCATAATGTACGTAGTACACTCTGCATGTAGCAAAGTGCTACAGAAATATCATTATTGTTCTCTGTTTCTGCCCATAGTACCTAGTTTTGTGCTGTGACTTCAAGGACCTTCTTCAACAGTGGGTCAAAGAGGGTCAGGGCAAATGAAGCTGGCAAGACCCAGTAGAGACCCAAAATAGTGTGATACGTGAGGGGGGCATCCCACCAATGGAGGGATGAGAATTTGCCCATGATTTTCTCCTTTGGGGTAAGGCATGTATCAATCGATCAACAAGCAGTTGTTACTAGAATATATTATGAGAGAGGGCACCTCACTGTGTAATTTGGGACATGATAACACCTCTCTGGGACTCAGTTTCCCCATCTGTATAAGAGAGGGCTAGACTAGATCAAAGTTTTATATTGCAGAATCATAGAATTGGGAGGAACCTCAGTGCTCATCTTTTCTAGTCCTTACATGAACAAGAATTCCCAACAGCTGGTCATCCAACTTGGCCTGAAGCCTTCCAGGGAGGGGGAGCTGCTCTCCTGAGGAACCCCAGCAGAGTGTTAGATTACTCTCAATTGTAAGGAAATCTTTTTTTTGTTTTTTTGACATCAGGCTCACACTTGCCTCCTCTTGACTGTTAGCACATTCCCCTTTGGGGCCAAGACTGATCGCTCTTCAAAACAGTCCCTCAGATACTCAAAGACAGTCACCATGATCCTCCATCCAAATTTACTCTTCAGGTCAAGGGTCCTCGGTTCTTTTAGATCATTCCCTCATGACATTACCTGGAAGGCTTTCACCATCCTGCTTGTATGTCACGACCTTGGATCACAGTAAAAGATTTAGAGCTGGAAGACCCTAGAGACCATCAAATGCAGCCCTTTTGTTTTACAGATGTGGAAACTGAGGCATGGAGAGGTTAAGAAACTTGTCCAGGATCACGACTAATAAGTGTCTGAGGCAGAATTTGAACTTAGCTCTTCCTGACTCTGATTCCAACACTTGATCCACTGTGCCCTCCACCGCAGCCCAGCCCCCTCACTTTATCCATGAGGAGACTGAGATCCAGTGAGGATCCAGCGACTTGCTTAAGATTATACAGCTAGTGGGTGGCAGAGCTGGGAGCCCTCTCACTCCCAATCAAGACCTTTCTTCTCATTCTATATCCACTGATGTTCATTTTTGTCATTGCATTTACCCTGAGCTGTGAGTGGTCCCAGCTCTTCTTGTCCCCAGCATAGTTTAAAACCATGACTTTTGGCTGCCTTAACATTCATCACCAGCTTTGGTTCACTCTGAGTTGGTGCACATGTCATTCTTCTCACAGGACCATGACGTACTTTTGTTTCCTACCCACGCATCCATATTTTATACATATCTTTTAAACTGGGAATTCCTCAGCTCCCATATATGTTCATACATACATATATACATACTGATGTGTACATACATACATGTATGTATATGTGTTTATAGGCATGTATATATACATAAAGAGAAAGAGGGGGAGGGAGAAAGGAGAGAGATTGAAAGATGTGAGAGAAAGAAAGAGAGAGAGAGAGAGAGAGAGAGAGAGAGAGAGAGAGTGAGCATGTTGGACAGCAGAGAAAAATGCTGCTTTAATTACTTACCTCCAACAGATCATCTCCTACATGTCAAATTTATGTATTATTTCTTATAAGTCAAATCAAATTATTGAATGTTTACTATGTGCCAGATCCTGTCCTAAACCCTGGTGACACAGAGAAAAACTAAAATATGGTTTCAGCTTTCAAGGAGCTAGGTAGCCCAGTGGACAGCATGCCAGGCCTGGAGTAAACAACATCTGAATTCAAAACCGTCTTCAAACATTTAACTAGCTGTGACTAACCCTGGGAAAGTGATTTAACCTCTCTTTCCACCTATTTCCTTATCTGTAAAATGAAGATGAAAATGCTATCATCTACCTTCCAGGGTTATTGGGAGGGATTCAGATGCATAAATTCTGGCTATTTATTATTCTAATGGGGGGAATCAACTTGGTACATAGTAACAAGATATATACAGTCAAAGGGAGGTAATCTTAGTGAGAAGGCACTATCACTGAGAAGACAGGTAGGGTCAGGAAAAAGGTTTCCCGAAGAAGACAGGATTTGAGACAGAGAAGCCAGGAGGTAGAGGTGAGGAAAGAAAACATTTTTTTTTTTCATTTCAAATATTTGACTTTCCCCCAATTATGTGTAAAAGCTTTATAACATTCATTTCAGAAAAAAATTGAGTTCCAAATCCTCTCCCTTCCTGTCCCAGCATGGAGAAGGCAAGTAATTTGACAGACAAAAAAACCCCAGAAAAAGTTTTTAAAAAAGTATGCTTCGATCTGCATTCAGAATCTATAGTTCTTTCTCTGGAGATGTATAGCATTTTTCATCACAAATCCTTCAGAATATTCTTGGTTCGTTGTATTGGTGAGAATAGCTAAATCAATCACAGTTTGTACAATATTGCTGTCACTGTGTACATGGTTTTCCTGGTTCTGCTCACTTCACTTTGCATCATTTAAGTCTTTCCAGATTTTTTCTGAAAGGGTCCTGCTCTTACAACACCTTGGTAGTGTAACCCAATCATGTACCACAGCTTGTTCAGTCATTCCCCATTGATGGACATCCTCTCAATTTCCAATTCTTTGCCAGCACAAAAAGAGCTACTATAAATATTTTAGAACATATAGGTCGTTTTTCTTTTTAAATCTCTTTGAGATACAGACCTAGTATGCTATTGCTGGGTCAAAGGGTATGCACAATTGCTTTAGTTTTTTGGGCATAGTTCCAAATTGAGAAGGAGGGCATTCTAAACAGGAGGGACAGCCAGTGCAAAGATGCAGAGGAACAGGAAAAAGGCCAGTGTCATCAGATCATCACTAACAGTGAAGGGGAATCGTGTAAAAGACTGAAACTTTAGACGGGCCAACTTGTGAAAGGTTTTGAATGCCAGAGAACTGTAACTGATTCTGATGGGATTGGGAGCCACTGGCCTTTAGGAAGGTCAGTTTCACAGCTGATAGGGGATAGACTAGACTGGAGGCTTGGACACCCACTAGCCTGCAGAAGTCCGGTTTGAGTGGTGAGGGCTGTACCGAGGTGGGGAGTGCTTGTGAAGGCAGACATAACAAGACTTGGACATGCCCGGTGAGTCAAGATTGCTCAAATCGTGAATCTAGATGACCAGGTTGGATGGGAATAATTTGTCCTTGTTATCACAGAGGATTTAGAGATTACACAGCTCAGCCAGTCTCATTTCAGAGATCAGGAAACTGAGGATGAGATCTGTTGTGAGGAAAGTCTTAGAAAGCCGGGGGGAGTTATTGTAAATATGTGGTTCACACAAAGAACCAGGGTCTGTCTTTTCCAAACCTGATTCTGTCTTTACCATAAGAGATGGAGAGCAGAGGGGAGGAGGGGAAGAGATTGTCACCCTGCCTAGAAACCAGAGAACATCCTTTTTGGGATGCCCTCCCGCTCTGCCTCCCCTAAGGGCAGAATCCGGACAGCCTTTGGCCTAGTCCTCCAAGATCCCCCTCATCCACTCCCCCTTGCCCCGGCTCGAATCTCTCGCCCCACTGCCTTGCAATAGTGAGGATGAGACTCAGGTTGGGACAGAGACAGGAGGGGCTGAGGGGCGGAGAGGTGGGCGGCTCTCGGTTGGCAGAGCCACAGGGCGAGGGGTGGTTCTCCCTCCCCCTCTTTAGGGGCGGGTAACAGCTGCTGTGGCCCCTACATAAGGAGGCTGGGTGCCTGGGCCGCCCTTCCTCTCTACAGGGGCGCGGGAGCCGGGGCCGGGGGCCAGGTGACCTGGGTCCCCCGAGACCGGGAGCGGGAAGTTTATGAATCCTCCGGAGGCCTTCTCCTGCTTCCCCAGCCTGGGCTTGGCGCTGGCGCCACCCTCTCCGTCGGGGTTGCCTTCATCTCCTGTGCCCCCGCCGCAGCTGCCAGCCAAGGCGGAGTCGAGCGGGGCCGGGCCGGGTAGGGAGGAGCCGGCGACCGTCGGTCCCGGCCGAGGGGAGCCGGGGGCTGTCGCAGCCGTCGGGGGCGGGAGGCGGCGCAAACGGCCGGTGCAGCGCGGGAAACCACCTTTCAGCTACATCGCCCTAATCGCCATGGCCATAGCGCACTCAGCCGAGCGCCGACTCACCTTGGGGGGCATCTACCGTTTCATCACCGAGCGCTTCGCCTTCTATCGGGACAACCCACGAAAGTGGCAGAACAGCATCCGCCACAACCTCACGCTCAATGACTGCTTCGTCAAGATTCCCCGCGAGCCGGGCCACCCGGGCAAGGGCAACTACTGGGCCCTGGACCCTGCGGCCCAGGATATGTTTGACAGCGGCAGCTTCCTACGCAGGAGGAAGCGCTTCAAGCGCAGCGACCTCAGCACCTACCCCGGCTACTCTCCGACCCCCAGACCCGGGCCTCCGGCTCCTCCCGCCGCCAGCGCGTTCGGACCTCCCCCTCCGGCAGCGGCGGCCCGCGCGCCCCCCTATTCCGCGTCGCTCTACGGGGCGCCCTACACTGCAGCCCCGACGGCGCCCGTGATGGGTTCGGGCCCCCAGCCCCTGCAGCCCTACCCAGGGGGCCCAGGGGCGGCGCCCCCGCCTCCTCCTCTGCCTCCGCCGCGCGTGTTCAGCATTGACAGCCTCATCAGCCTCCAGCCTGGTTCCGACGGGGTGGCCTTCCCGGGTTCGGGTTCGGAGCCCGGGCAGTGTTTCCCAGGCCCAGCAGCGGCTGCGGCTGCAGGGCCAGGTGGTGGGGCGCTCCTAGCCAGGGGTCCCCCAGCCTCTTCCCATTCAGTCTCCTACCCTCCCTACCCTGCATCTCCTCCTCCAATGCCCGGTTCGAGCTATGTGCCACCCGGCAGCCCCCAACTGTATGCGCTGCCCCCTAGGCTGGAGCTAACGACCTCTCTGGCTGGCCCCCAGGGCGCCGAGCCCTCAGGGGCGGAGCAGCTGCTGGGCCTTGGTGGCCCTGGCCCTGGCCCGGGACCTGGGCCCGCCGTCGGCGTCAACGGGCTGGCCCAGTTCGGGCCCAGTAGCGCTTACCTGAGACAGCCGGGCTTCGGCGCGGGGCTGGAGCGCTACCTGTGAGCTGTATACTTCCCTTCCTACTTACATCCTCTTCCAGGGGGTCCCCCTTCCACCCCCTCTTGCTGCGCTCCCCTCCCATGTCTTACCCTTGCCTGTCTCCTCTTCGGTTCCGACTCCCTTTCTCCCTCACCCTAGCCTCAACCTTCCTCCTACAGGGGGCGGTGGGGGCGGCGAGGGAAGGGAGAAGGGAAGGAATCCAGGTTGGTTTGAGACAGGAGCTACCCTTTCCATCTCTCCTCTCTCAATCCCCCATTCTCTCATTCCGCCTGCTGTTAACCTCTCCTTTCCGTCTCATCCTCCGTCATTTCCCTCCTCCCACATCCCTCTACTTGTTTCTCTTCTCCTCCTGTTTCATTGATTCAGCAATTATTTATTGAACTCTCCCTTTCCCAGTTCTCCGTATTTTCTCTTCCAGTACACTGCACCTCTCCCCCCATAGGCGAGAGTGGGGAGAGTAGGACTCCAGACTGGGTTCGGGGTTTTGAACTCCCTCCCACCACCACTCCCCTGCCCACCACAATTCCCTCTCTCTTCCCACTTATCCCTTCCCTCCCTTTGCTCCAATCTCTATAGTTCTCACAGGAGGAAAGATACCTGTACTTAGAGATCAAAGTGGAATATATGACATTGGGACTCCCATCTGCTCCCCGATACCTCTCAACCCACTTGCCCAGTAACCCGGAATCCTTTGTATTTTCTTTTTTAAAGCAATGGTTGAAGAATAAAAGTTCCCTTCTGTATAGTGCGTGGCTGTTTAGGGAAGAGAGGGGCTTGGCTGAGCTGTGAGGGGGATGGGGGACCCTAGAGGTCATAGCGAGACCTCTTTCCCTACACACCTAGCAGGCCTTCCAGCCTATACTGTAATGGGATGGAGCACCCTTCCTATGGCATCCCTTTACAACTGGGACAGCTCTTAAGTGTGAGAATGTTTGTCCTGACATCTGGCCCAAATCTGGCTCCAGGCACCTTCCTTCCAACATTCTGACTATTTTTCTCTGAGGCCAAACACAGCAGAGCTGGTTCCTCCTCTCCAAGGCAGGCCCAGCTATTATGGGCCATCCCATTGCCCCATGTTCTCCTGGGGAAACATGCCTGGTTCCTCACTAGCCCTGGTTTCCAGATCCCTTCCCCACCTGATTGTTCTCTCCTCTGTGCAGGGTTTTGTATGTCTGTCAGCAAACAAGCATTTTTAAGGCTCACTATCTGCCAGGCACAGTATTAAGAGGTAACAATACAAAGAAAGGCAAAACACAGTCCCTACTGTCAAGGAGCTCAGTCTAAGCAGAAGACAATATGCAAACAACTATATTCAGACAAAATGGAGGCAATCATCAGAAGCAGGAAGTGTTCATAGAGATAGTATCTACTGGATCCTATCTATGGGACTTTAAGAAAGCCAGGAAGCAGAGCAGGCATGGAAGACCAGCCATTGAAAATGGCTTCTGTCAGGAGATGGAGGATTTTGTTCCAGACCATCTGGATCACAGACTGTGTATGACTTGGGGGATGGGGTAAGGTGTATGATGACTAGAAAGATAGCAGATTGGAGGCTGGATCTTTAAGGGCTTTAAACTCCAAAAGGGAGAGGATGATGTAGTCAAATCTGCACTCTTGGAAGATCATTTTGACAGTTGAAAAGAACATGGACGGGAATGGGGAGAGACTTGTGGCAGGGAGACCTGCTGGATGGCTATGGCAATCACCCAGGCTGCATGGTGACAGTGTCCTAGGAGAGAAGGGGACATTTATGGGTTATGTTATGAAGGCAGAATTGGTGAGTCTTGGAAACTAATTCAATATTTGGGTTGAAAGAGAGTGAGAAGTTGATGATGACATCTAGGTTTCAAATCTGGGTGATGAGGAAGATGGTGTTGCCCTCGACTGTAATAGGAAGATTAAGAAGAGGGGAGAACTTGGGGTGGGGAAAGAGGTCAAAATGCTGTTGTTTCTGACAATCCTGAACTGTAGTATCTGAGACAGAAAGAGAGAGAGAGAGAGAGAGAGAGAGAGAGAGAGAGAGAGAGAGAGAGAGAGAGAGCTGTGACACTATTTGACAGGATGCAGGAGGGCCTGTCCCCTATGGGTCACAGCTGCAATCATATCAGTCACCCCTTTCACCCCACAGAAATCAGTATGGGACTTTTGCTCACCACTGTCCTTTTCCTTGTTAAAAGTCATGAGATAATCCCCATCATGTGGTGAGGAGGGCATCCATGTTGAAGACAACACTCCTTTCTCTCCCTCTCCCTTATAACATTAGCAAAGATTAAGTGCCTACTGTGTTCCGAGTCTAAGCCTAGATACTGTGAGAAATGAGGTTACTGGATGGTACCTGCCTTCATGGGATCTTATAGTCTAGGAAAGAGAAAGAACTACAGATAGGCTCAAAACCATGCTATCATGTAAGATTTTGGGGTATAAGGGACCTCTGAAGTCAGCTAGTCCAACCTTTTCACTCAAGCCCTCAGGAAGGACTTCAGTGCATCAGAGGTCAATCAAAGAATCAAGTGTCTGTTAAGGTCCCACTATGTGCCTGGCACAGTGCTAGGCACTTGGGCCTCAAAGAAAGTGAAATAATCCCTGCCTTCAAGGAGCTTACATTCTAACAAATGAGGCAACAAGTGCCCATATAGATCGATCTAAGACATTTGCAGAGCTTGAAGGGAAGGCACAGCAACTGAGGGTGATCTGGGGGAAGGACTGTGAAAGGGTTAATATTTGAGTCTTGAATGAGAGCAGGGACTCCCTAGGGCATTTCAGGCATTGGGGACAGTCAGTGCAATGGAACAAAGGTAGGAGATGGAATTTTATGTATGAGGAGCAGCACATTGGCTAATGCTTGCTGCTCTCTGCTGCTTGTCCTTTGTTTTTGAAGAGCACCATGACATCAGGGAGGTGTTGCCATGACATGAAAGTGAATTAGATTTGAGTAGGGGAGGGCTGTGTAAAGTCACCAATCTCACTTTCTTCACTCCTCCAGAGCCATCTGGGTCCAGTGGCAAAATGTGGATCTGGACAATTGGAGATGGCCCAGGATGCAGAGGGAGACCTTGGCCTTTTCAAGTTAAAGTCTTTAACAGGTCTCAGTAAAGTGAGGCTTTGTTGGCCAATGTAGCTGGATCATGGAGGGCATGGAGGGGAGCTAGGTGTATCAAGACAGGAAAAGTAGGAAGGCCACAAAAGGCTTTGAAAGCCAAATGGATGAATTTATGATTGATCCTAATGGTAATAGGGAGCTCCTGGAGGTCACTGGGTGGATTATTGAATAATTAAACTTAACTGTTTAAAGGCTACTTTCCTTTTGTTGAATTTAAGTTCCTTGAGATCTTAGCTTTGCATAGTTTCTGGTGGTCAAAAGATGCTTGCTGAATTGAATTTGTGTATCAGTCTCCTTAAATATCTCCTTGTTTACTTGACTGTTGTGTCTATTTTATAGAAGGTCCCTCCCTGGTCTGTTTACAGAGAAAGCCTTGGATGGAACCTCTAATTGTATCTGTATAACTTCCATTGCATAGGACATACCCCATAGAATCTGAGGCTGTGAGAGATTCTAGAGTCATATGACACTTGTGCCAGAAATATCTCTGACAAGTGGTCATCCAGTCCTTCCTTAGAGACCCACAGTGAAGGTAAACCCAAGATCCCCAAGGAAGCCCATTCCACTTTGTTGGGGAGGGTTCCCTGGTATTAAAACTAAATCTGTCTCTCTGTAGTTTTTTCCCTTTGCTGGATGGTGGTTGTGTTTTATCTTTGCATTTTCAGCACTTGCCACAGTGCCTGGCACTTAGTAGGTGCTTACTGAAGAAATGAATGAGGGAATGAATGCCCTTTGGTGAGCTGAGTTAATAAAGTTAATCCCTCTTTTACAAGATAGCCTTTCATAGATTTGAAGGTGACAGAGTGGCAGAGCTATCAGAGGACTGATCTTAGAGTGAGCAAGTCTTGGGTTAAAATCTTTACCCTGACATTTCCTGATTGTATGACCACTGGCAAGTCACCCAGTGTCTCTGAGCCTCAGTTTTTATATTTGTTAAATGAAGATGATAATACCTTCAGTGTTTACCTACATTCTCCAAGAGGGGAGGGGGGTTAAAATTATATCTCTCTGCCATCTTTCAAATGTATCAGGTCTAGGTTCATAAAGAAAGCTGATGTTCTGATTCAACTCAGTGAGAAGTTACACTCTTTTAGTTTACATTTTCCAATATGACCCTACCCTGCCCACACTGCTTACACAAAAATCATCAAGAATAGTGAATAGAGAGAACCCATTTATTCAAGCAAAAAAACAAAGAGAGTTTTTACACTTTAGAATATTCCAAAGAACTCTCGAGAATGAATGAAGTCTTCAGTTGGGAGTAAGATAATATCTCAGGAGAAATGAGAGAGATAGAGAGAGAGACAGAGACAGAGAGAGACAGAAAGAGACAGAGACAGAAAGAGACAGAGACAGAGAGACAGAGACATACACACAGAGACAGAGAGACAGAGAGAGACAGAGACAGAGAGACAGAGACAGAAAGAGACAGAGACAGAGACAGAAAGAGACAGAGACAGAGAAAGAGAAAATGAATAATCTCACTCAGATGACATCTGCTCTGCTCTGGAGGTCAAGGAATATGATGGGAGCTTCCCATAGATGTTTTCAGTTGCCAGGCTCCAATAGGCCATTTAAAAGTTGGCACTTCATCTCTTTCTCTGTCCTTCAATCATCTTTCTTGAGGTTTGTTCTCAAAGTGTGTCTTTGACAACCTGCAGCTAGGTGGTGCAGTGGATAGAGCACCAGTGCAGGAGTCAGGTGGACCTGAGTTCAAATCTCACCTCAGACACTTGACACTCACTAGCTGTGTGGCCTTGGGTAAGTCACATAACCCCAATTGCCTCATCCTGGGTCATCTCCAGTCATCCTGATGAATATCTGGTCACTGGATTCAGATGGCTCTGGAGGAGAAGTAAGGCTGGTGATCTGCACAGCCCTCTCTCATTCAAAAACAAAGTCAAGTGCAAGTCATATCATCATTTCTCTGATGGTGTGGTCTTCTTTGGCAACAAAGGATCAAAACACACACACACACACACACACACACACACACACACACACGTTTTACATGACAACCTGAAGTTCCTTAAGGTATTCGGTATTTGGTCCCAGAGGACAGAATTAGGTACAATGGGGGGGATTGCATGGGCAGATTGAAGCTCACTGTAAGGAAAAACTTGCTAACGATGAGAGATCAAAAGTGGCATGGGCTGCCAGGAGAGTTAGGTAATGGTCTCTCCAACAATGGAGGAACTCAATGGAGCTGGGATGGACATTATTTGGGGATATTATACAGGGATTCTTGTTCAGAAAGCTTGGAATCAAATTTCCTTTGAAGTTCCTTTCTACTGCAGCCTGTAGAAGTTCTGAGTATCCTTACACCAACCTCCACTTTCACAGATGTGTCTTGGGTGCCAGTGAGATGCTCTCTCTTCCTGTCAGGGCTCCAGGGGTATCCGGGAGGACTTAGAGGTCACCCTCCAATGCTATTGGCTTGAGCTCCCTCTGGTATACTTCCTTCCAAGATTATAATTTGAGAATTGCTTTAGTCAAATGACTAATTTTAGTCATTTGAGAATTGTTTAGCCAGCTAGACAAAAATAGCTTTTGGAAAAGGGACATTTGCTAAAGTCTTACAGTCAAAAGAGTTGGCATAAGACACTAGCTCTCAAAAGTCTGTGACACATTCTCCCACAAGTAATATAAAGTTTGGGAGAAAGAAGACTGAAGCTTACAGAAAACAGACAAAAAAAGTTAGCTCCCAGCTCCAAGTTTCTGGGGGTCCTTTTCTCCCAGTCCGGGGGTGCTCAAGAAGTTACCCCTAGATGGGGTATCATCTCTTTGCTGATCTCCCAGTGGATTTTGAATCTACACCCAATCTGTCTTCGGTTTCCAATGAAAACTTGGCTATTAGCTGATCTTGGAATGTAGATAGGGCACTGATGAAAAGGTGGAAGAAGCTTTAAAGCTCCCAAGGTCCTCATCTAGACCAAGGCTTAGGTCTCTCCTCTGGGCAAGTCCCTTCCCTCCCACCTCCACTGTTCCAGTGGGGTCCATCTTAGGGGGTTAGCTAGAATGTCAGGCTTGCTCAAATTTGTGGCATGACTCTAGTTCTAACAAGCTTGACAATTTTTGGATGACCCCTGGTGTGTGGTTAGATCTCTCCTTAGCCTATCTGAACACATCTCCTATGCAACATCACTCCAATTCTAAGGACCCTTTGAACTCAGTTCCAAGTCAATGAGTCAGTAAACGTGTATTGAGCCTCTACTATGTGCCAGGCATTGTACTAAGGGCTAGGGATGCAAATGCACAAAATAAAGACAACTCCTGCATTGAGGAGTTTGTAATCTTAAAGGGGAAGACAACACATGAAAGGAAGATGCAAAGTGTGGGAGGGGGAGGAGGAAGATCAGAGGAGGGTAGCACAGTAGGAAATGAAGGGATGCTTCATCTGGGCACCCTCCTTAAATGGAAGTTCTGGGCAGAGCTTTCCACCTTCTGATCAGAGGGCCCCCAAGGGCAGAGGGTCCTGATGACTCGTAAGTTCCCAGGGTTGACATAATCTAGCAGGATGAAAAGGTTCCTGAAATATGACAAAGGGCAGCCTCTGTTTGATTTATTTACTGCCTCAGATGTGTTCTCCTCTAGTTAAGGCACTGAGGCTAAAATGGGGTGGGTCAATGTTGACCATGCTCTTACCCTATCTGGAGAGTCTGTGGCCCTGGGGCTTGGGGGATGTTGAGAAATAGATCTGAACATCCTAATAAATCTGCCACTCCACAGTTTTCCCAAATTGCCCCTCAGTTTCTCACTGGGGCTAAGCATAAGAAGTCACATCCCTTCTTCACATACTTGCAGATATCTCCCACATCCCTCCTAAAGTTCTCTTTTTCAAGCTGAACATCACCAATGGTATTATCTGGGATGAAGAAGGGGAGAGAGCTGAATAACATTATTGGAGATTCTGGAATAACAGCAGGAGGTCACCTCTGAGGCCATCCCATCTGACTCCCATATTTTACAGATGGGGAAGCTGAGATCCAGGAAGAGGGAATAACTTGCTCAACGTGATGCAGAGAGTAAATTGCAGTAAAGCCCTTTGCCTCCAAGGGCAGAGCATGCAATCTCTATTATCAGGCCCTGGTTGTGGTTGGGTCAGTCCCTTCCCCAGGGTCTTGGAGAGACACTCCATGCTGTGGGCAGCTTTGATTGCAAGCGAGAGTGTGTCTTCAGGTGTTATAGAACGGACAAAAGGAAATGCCACAGCCTGGGGAAGGCAATTGGGAACCATGCTGCTTCTGCCCAGGGTAGGCAATATTCCTAATCACAGAAATCCCCAGAGAAGGGTATATGTCACACCCTTTCCCTAATTTGGCTCCTGTATCTCTTGTTTCTTCGGACCCAGAATTCTCTAGTGTTTTTTTTTTAGGTTCTACACATACATTCCTATTAAATGCATGTTGAATAGAAGAATTAAAATGAATGGGAGAAACCATAAAACAAAACAAAATATAATACAAAAGAAAATGGTCTGTTTCTATCTGCTATTCATTTCCACAGTTCTTTCCCTGGATGTGGAAGGTGTTTTGCCTCAAGAGTCCATTGGAAATTTTTTTAAGTCCGTACATTTCAATGAAGTACTAAGTCGCACTCTGTAGTTGTTGCTGTGTACAAAGTTCTCCTGGTTCTGCTCCTTTCACTCAGCATCAGTTCATATAAGTCTTTCCAGGCCTCTGTGAAGTCTTCCTGTTCATCGTTTCTCATAGCACAATAGTATTCCATTACATTCATATACCACCATTTGTTCAGTCATTCCCCAAGTGATCGGCATTCCCTTGATTTCCAGTTTTTGACCACCACAAAGAGAGCTGCTATAAATATTTTTGTACATGTGGGACCCTTTCCCATTTCTATGATCTCTTTGGAATAGAGTTCCAGAAGCAATATTGCTGGGTCAAAGGGTATGCACATTTTTGTAGTCCTTTGAGCGTACGTAGTTCCAAATTGCTCTCCAGAATGGTTGGATCAGCTCACAGCTCCACCAACAATGAATTAATGTTCCAACTCTCCCACATTTTCTCCAACATTTATCATCTTCCTGTTATTTCATGTTAGCCAATCTGATAGGTGTGATGTGGTACCTCAGACTTGTTTTGATTTGCACCTTTCTAATCAATAGTGATTTAGAGCATTTTTTCATATGATTATAGATAGCTTTAATTTCTTCCTCTGAAAATTCCCTGTTCATATCCTTTGACCATTTATCAATATAGCTTTTTTTTTTTAACAGAGGAAGAAGCTGAGGCCCATAGAGGGAAAGATCCTTGGTTAGGGTCAAATGTGGAGTTGGTGGTAGGGTCAGGACTAGGATCCCAGAGTTCAGATTCCTCAGCCAGCTCTGTTATCTCTCTGATGTCTCAAGAGTAGATACAACATCTCCTGTACCAGGAAAAGGGGTGGGAAAAATATGGGAACTGGAAAGGCCATGGGTCTGGAGCCTGGAAACATGGATTCTGATCCCAGTCTGACACAGCCTAACTTTGGGACAGGTCTTTTTTTCTATGACCAGTTTTTTTCAGATGTCAAATAAATGGTGGGATGAGAAGGTCTCTAAGCTTCTGAGCTGCCATCCAGCTTTGTCAGTCAGATCCTGCGAGCCAGGATGGGAGACAGGGCTGTGTTTGGGGGCTGGGGAGTGGAGATCATAGAATTTGGCAGGGAAGTTAAGTGACTTGGCCAGGGCTACGCAGGTAGTAAGTATTGGAGGCAGGACTGTAATTTGTGTCTTCTGACTCCAAAGCCAGTGCTTTTGAGACAGAGATGGAGAAAGGGTGTAAGAGGAAAGAGAGAGAAGGAGAGAGAGAGGGAGGGAGAGAGAGAGAGAGAGAGAGAGAGAGAGAGAGAGAGAGAGAGAGAGTGAGAGAGAGAGAGAGTCTGTGAGATACAGAGATATATTGACTGAGGAGAAGTCAAGGAGATAGAGACTGAGATGGACAGTGAGACAGAGGTAAACACAGAGAAAGGAAGGGATAAAGAGAAAGAAACAAAAGCAGGCAGAGATAAGACAGAGAATAAAATAATGAATGGAGAGAGAGTGAGAGAGGAAGCCAAGTCCCCAGGTATTTATTACTTACTTCCTGGGTGTCAGACTCTGAGTAAGGGCTGAGGATACCAAGAAGGGTCACCCTCAAGGAGCTCCCATTCTATTGGAGGAAGCCTATTTGGACACCTGAGGGAGGCCTGAGGACCATACAGATGACCAGTCAGCACAAGATAAAGTAAAGTGATGACCTCCTTGGTCCAGGGAGTTTGATCTCCAGGCCAGAGTTCTATGTTGCTGAGATCTGACAGGAACCAAGTATTCAGAGCTTTGCCCTTGCTGGTAACAGGACCAGTTAAAATGTAGTTACAATCAAAATCCTTTCCCTGAAAAAGGAATGGGACAGGGGGAGGGGAAGTCATGCTCCATCCAGGCCCCAGTGCTTCTGGAAGAAGTACCCCAGTCCTGTGTCCACATCACCTGAATCCAGTTAATTTCCAAGTCAATCCCCCATATGAGCTTCACTGGACCCAGATAATTGAAACCAAGCTAGATTCTAGGGTACCTGAATAAGTAGTCCCAATTCCCCAGATATTTTGCCTTTTTCACCTCACCTGAATCATGTTGGATCAGACTTGCCAACCTAGAAATGGGAGATACAATGTCAGGTGTGATGAGCAGCAAGAATTTGGGCTGAACCAAGCAGTACATGAACAGGAGGATAAAGCGGGAGAAGGGAGCCAGAGGAGTCTGGCCTAGGAGCCAGGGGTGGGATTATGGAAAGGCAGATCTCAGGTTTTGTTTTTTTTAACAGCAAGCAAAGGGTTTTTTCTTTTTTGAACAAAAACACTTAGGGACACCCAACCAGGGGATTGACTCCCTCTGTGGTTAGCACATTCCCCATCGCTGGATGTATTTAGGTGGTGCTCGGATGGTCTCCTGCCTAGAAGCCTGTAGGCAGGATTTCTCCTTAGGTGAGAGCTGGACAGCATCCTCCCAGTTCAGTCCTCATTGAGCAGGGAGTGATGTCAGAAGACCAAGGCTGGAGTCTGGCTCTGCCTTTTACTTATTCTGTGACTTTGAGTCAGTTGTCTCCCCTCTTGTCTGGGCCCCAGAATCCTTCTGTGTAAAATGTGGACCATCCTTCCAGCACGTTCAACCTTAGAGTTTCTGGGAGGAAAGTGCTTTGTAAACCTCAAATTACCAGGGAAACTGGAGTTGTCATCATGCTCTTCTTTCTTCCCTTTCTCTGTCTTTACTTCTCCTCCATATTGATTTGCCTCCAAAATTCCTCATCCCTTTGGAGTTCCTGGGAAGCAGGACGCCACCTGGTGGCTTTCGAGTGACCATCCTGCCCAAGACTTGTGAAGGGGACTGAGCTTGGTTGGCTCTCCCAGACTCTAACTGCTATAGACTCCTAGGCAAGGGGTGGAGGTGCCCTGCGAGGGGAATGGGAAGAGAGCAGACCCAGATCCAGGGAAAGGTGAAGGAAGGAGGGAGGCTAGCCCAGCATCCATATTTGGATAGCTCCTCCTTAGGCAGTCTACCGCACTTGGGACCCTTGTCCTCACTGATCCCAAGTCTCAATGCAGACCAGCTGGCCTTGCTACTGGGCCTGTCATATGGGGCAATGGCTGAACGCTGGCCTGGGTCTGGAGACCAGGACCCTCAGCTCTACTAGGGAAATGCCTCTTTCCAGAGTCTAGTTTCTACTGAGAGGGAAGCACTATACAGTTAACACCTCAACTTTCCACATGGAGGTTTCAGTGTATTGTGGGTAGGCTTAAGAAATTAAATGGGAATTTGGGGGGAGTTTTGTGGAAGTTTCAGATGTCATGTAAGGCTAGCAGATGACAGAAAAAGTTTAGAAATTCAGAAATGCATATAATATATAGTACTGTATAGTATCAACCCCAAATTTTACAAGGTACTGTAAACACCTCATAAAAGAAAAAAGAAAAAATTCAGACTTCTCTGGTATGAAGTGTGGGCCAAACTTTTTTTCATGGATTTTCTAGATCTCAGGGGTGCCATGTCCCCTAACCCCTATGATGTGGAAGGGATAACTAGATATTTTCTAAAGTCCTTCTCAGTTTTAATGTTCTCTCTCCTAAGGGCCCTCCCCTGACAATCCCCGTTCTAAGAGCCCTTTAGCTCTGACACTCCCTGTTCTAAGGCCCTCCCAGCTCTGACATTTCATATTTATACTGATGTAACCTGGCAACTGAAAAACTCATGGGATCTTAGACTGCACTGAGTGCCATGCTGGATCCAGGACAGCACCTGCCCCTCTGTCCCCTGCCCTGGTCAGACAACTTCTGGAAGGTCATGCGCAGATCTGACAGGCACAGTGGTGATGCGGAAAGGGATTAGAGTCAGGAGAAATCAGTCTGGTTTCAAATTCTATCTCCAACACTGTAAAATGGGGGTAATCACACCTGTAAGATCTGTCTCATGGAGGAAAGATCAAGAGTTAATGTCTGAAAAGCACTTGGTCCATCTTAGCGACAAGGATAGGCATAGGAACAGTTATTTCACTGGTGCAGGAAGCTCCTTCTATGTCCGTCAATCATCTCCAGCTTCTTAGAGACTTGCCCTAGAGAGGTTACTTACTCAAAGTCACACAGTCAGTATATGTCAGAGGTGGGGCTTGAACACAGGTCTCCCTACCTTTGAGGCTGCCTCTTGGGTACTATGTTTGAGGAGTGGTTGTGACAAACTGGTGTGTGCAGAAGAGTTTGCCTAAGATGGCAGAGGGTCAGCAGTTCATACCAAATCAAGATCAATGGAAGGAACTGGGGATGTTTAGCCTGGAGAAGACTGCATTGGCTTGGCCCTAGAGAATAGAGCTAGGAGCGATGGGAGACATAGAGGGGAATAAGGGCCACCAGGTGATACCATAATGCACAGAGTGCCCAGGTCTGGAGTCAGGAAGACTTATCTTTCAGAGTTCAAATCCAGCTTCAGACACTTCCTAAACTGTGTAAGCCTGGGCAAGTCACTTAACCCTGTTTGCCTCAGTTTACTTATCTGTAAAATAAGCTGGAGAAAGAAATGGTAAACCACTCCAGTATCTCTGCCAAGAAAACCCCAAATGAGGTCAAGAAGAGTGAGACAGGATTAAAAAAAACCCACTACTCAGCAACAATGAATGAGGATAAGGGGGAGATAGCTGGTGTTCCAAAGCTGGCACCTAGCGGAAGGAGTACTTTTTCCCTTTTGGTTTTAGGCTGTACCTATAGAAGCAGTTCAGTGGTACAGTGGATGGGGCATTGACCCTGGAGTCAGGAAGAGCTGAATTCAAATTCAGCCTCAGAACTCTGGGCAAGTCATTTAACCTCTGCCTTCATTTCCTCAACTATAAAATGGGGATAATAACACCTCCTTTCCCAGGGTTGTTGTGAGGATAAAATGAGCCAATATTTGTAAAGCTCTTGGCACAGTGTCTTGTACTGACTAGGTGCTATATAAATGCTTATTCTCTTTCCTCCTTCCCCTATACCCAGACAAGCACATCTTAGTCACAGAAGGGCTCCTGTTTATCCTTTTCCTCCACTCTTTGAAATTGGCTTTCCCCAAACATAGAGTGTATTTCCAATTACTCCAGGCCTTCTTAATAAAAAACAAATCTCAAATAGAGATGGTCATTTCTTCCTTATGTTCCCATCATAACCCATCATATCCTACTTCCTTCTGGATGCAAAGATTGGAAGAGAATTTTCATATGTTGGTTTTCTACCTTGGAAGAGTTTAATGACTAGTAAGGTAAGGCAAGGAGTTCTGAGCTGCTCTGCTTGCAGCAGGGTGAGAACTCTCCCCCATCCCTGCTAGATTCTACCTTTTTGCCAAGGCACAATCTGGAGAGAAGGGAGGGAAGTATATCACAGTGGCTGGGAATGTCCTAAAATGCAACTCTGAGAGGCCCTCAGCAGAGGACTCCAGCACACAAGTTCCTCTAGAGTAGGGTTCTTAACCATTTCTGGGATGTGAACCCCTTGGGGAGTGGGTGGAAGCCTATGGACCACTTCTCAGAATGATATTTTTAAATGCAACAGATCAAATACAGAGAATTACAAAGTCAATTAGTTACATTGAAATTGTTGGCTATACCTATATTAAACAAAAAAAAGTTATTGGACTCCAGGTTGAGTCCCTCCTCCTCTGGTTACAACAAGGAGGTGACTGGAGAGTATGGAATATAGTAAAGTAATTTTGGGAATGAAATAACATAATTTTGATTAGTTTTGCAAGATTCCAAGCAAATTCCTACCAATCTTTGTTATGCGTGTAACCTATACGTGCATGATAATTTTGTATCATCTGGTATACATTCTCCCATGTATGTTTTCTCCGATTTTTGTTTTGCTATCAACTTGAATAAATGGGTCTCTTTCCCAACTGCTACGTGTGTTCATTGTGGAACTGGTATTTGGTGGAAAGGGAATCAAGCCTTGGATGTAAAGATCGAGGTCCTGCTTCCTTCATTAAGAAACAGAAAGCAGAAATTTAGCTTGAGTCTGAAAACCATATCCTGTAGACTAAGTTTTTAAGTGAGCAGATAATTCCAGCCCCATCCCCTTTCACTTTGAGGAAAACAAAGTGACTAAGCCATTGCCCCAACTTCCTGGCAAGAATTAAAGTCTCCCTTGGAGTTTATAGTTTATCCCTCATCATTATTCATTTATATTCATCTCTTTTTATGTCCATGTTAACTCCTGGTTTGAATGTTGCAATTTCTACCCAGCTTTGGTCTTTTCATCTGGAATGCTTAGAAGTCTTCTATTTTACTAGAGATCCAAATTTTCTCCTGTAGCATTATATTCAATATATGCATAACGGGAGAAGAGGCTAGAGATATCTATTCTAGTTCCCTTCCAGGCACACAACAACATGCTACGTGCTATATGTAGGGGATAGCCCTCACTACATATGTACTTCATCCCTAGCTTGTTGCAGCTTCTTACTTCCAGGAGCCATCTCATACATGAGCCCCGTAAATACTAACCTAGATCTGATGGACATTGTGGGTCAGCATTCCCTAAAAATCACCATTCATGAGTCCCAGTAGCTGTTTCTTTTACCAGACAACCCAAGGACACAACAGTTGAAAGGAAAAAGATAACCTAGTAAAGTGAGTGACAGGAAATTCCATGCCCTCTTTCCCATGCACACATAGGCTTTTGATGAAATGCAGTCACAGGAACTTTGGAAGGAACTTCAGCTATTGACCCATCGCTGAAAGTGATCCTCACTTCCAAGATCTCCAAAGAAGGACATGGCCTCTCCAGGCAGTCCAAGTCACTTTTGGACAGCTCTAACTATTAGCAATTTTTTTTCTTATCTCAAGCCAAAATTTAGATCTTTGAATCTTCCGCCAATAGGTAGTTGACTGCACCTGGTTCTACCCTGTAAGGCCAAAGAGAAAAAGGCTAATCCCTTCTCCATGTGACAGCCCTTCTAATGCCCCCACTGAGTCTTCTCTTTTTGAAGCTAAACACCCCCAGTGCCTTCAAGCCATCTGCATATGGAACAGATTAAAGATTCTTCAAAATAGAGATTATCAACGTCCTTCTTAAACCACAGTGCACTAGCTGTATATTGACTTAGAAAATCACATATTAACATTATCTATGTTCTATTGTATTTTTTAATTTATTTTGTTAAATATTTCCCAATTACATTTTAATCTGGTGCCAGTCATACTCAGGAGTGTTGCAGGCTGCAATGCTGTTCTGGGCTGTCTATTTGACACTTCTGATCTAGATGAGGCAGAACCATGTTTCCCTTAATGAAGGCAAAGATCTCATGAGGTTTTTTTTGGCTGCATAATCTACTAACCCTCTCCACCAACAAGATCCTTTTCAGACAAGCTGCTGTCTTCAATTTGTCTCCATGCATTCTCCATCTTGTACTAGTGAAGTTGGTTTTTGGCACCCAAGTGTAAGAGCTTACATATATCCCTACTGATTTTCATATCATTAGATTTGTTGTTGTTCAGTTCTTTCTGACTCTTGTTATTAGATTTAGCCCAATATATTATCTTATCAAAGTCTTTTTGGGTCCTGATACTGTCATTCAGTCTGTTGGCTCTCTCTCCCATCTTATTGTCATCTGAAAATTTGGTGAGCATTTATGTTTTTCCTCATGTCATTAAAAATGTTAAATAGCCTCGGGCCAAGCACAGACCACTGGGCTTCTCTCTATCCATTAATGATGGATCTGGGTCTAACCATCAGAACAGTTTGAAATTCAACTAACTGCATGTCGATCAACTTCACATCTCTCTCTATGTCCACAAGAATAGCGTGAAATAATTTATCATTGCTAAACAATGACTTTATGAGATAACAGAAGCAAAATAAAATTAAAAACCCCTCAAGAACCTGAAAAGAACAAAGAAAATATCTCAAAGCACAAACGAATGACCCAAAAAACAAATTTCGGAGTCACTGAACTGTCCGAACTCCATAACTCCATAACCTACTTATCGTATTTCAAGAAATCTGAAAATAAAATTTCCCAGATCACTTAGAACCAGAAGGCAAAATCGAAATTGAATCTACCAGTCACCTCCTAAAAGAAACCTCAAAATGCAAACTCCCAGGAACATCATAACTGAAATCTAGAGCTTCCAATTCAAAGAAAAAATGCCATGAGCAGCCAAAAAGAAAAAAAAGTCCAGGTACTGAGGAGTTGCAGTTAAGATCACAAATGATTTAGCAGCTACCATTATAAAGGAGAATCTGGAATACGATATTCCACAAAGCAAAGAATATAGGTTTATAACCAAGTATAAGTTACCCAGCAAAATTGAGTATAATGCTACAGGGGAAAATTTGGATCTTTAGTGAAATAGAAGACTTCTAAGCATTCCAGATGAAAAGACCAGAACCGTGTAGAAATCGTGACATTCAAACACAGGAGTTAACATGGACATTAAAAAAGGTAAATACGAATGAACAATGTTGAGGGATAAACTATAATAAAGTTCTTACATTCAAACATAGGGAGATAATGCTTGTGTCCTTTCTGAATCCTATCATCATCAGTGGTCATGGAGGAGCTTAATTAGACAAAAGGTCTTGGAATAATTCTATTATATCGATGTTCTTAAGAGAAGAATGGAAAGAGAGTCAGAAGAATTCATACTGGAGAGGAGGAGGGAAAAGAAGGGTAGGGAAAATGATCTCACATAGAGTTCACAAGAAGATATTTATACAAATGAAGAGGAAGGAATAGAGGGAGCAATTAAACTTTGAACCTCTTTTTTATTTGAACCAGTCAATGGACAGATGAATAGACACATATGGTTGTGTACAAAATACATCTGACTCAACAGTGAAGTAGGAGGCAAAGGAGAAAGGGGAACTGCAAGGAGGATAGATTAAAGGAAGGGTCTTAAGTGAAACAAAGGATATACAAACATATATACAGTCCTTATTTGATGTGACAAAGAATGGGAATCTGAGGGGGTGCTCATTAATTGAGGCATGACTGAAGAAGTTATGGTATATAAATACTGTCATGCCTAAAAAAATGATGAAAGAGATGGTTTCAGAGAAACCTGAGGCAACTTATATGAACTGATGCAGAGTGAATTGAACTCATCCAGGAAAACAATTTATCCAATGACGACAATGTAGTAAAGATGGACAAGTGTGAAAGAATTAGAAGCTTGAATAAGTGTAATGACTAACCAAGGTTCCAGAGAATTAATGATGAACCATGCTACCTACTTCCTGATAGAGAAATGAAGGACTCAGAGTGTAGAATTAGATATAAAATTGGGGGGCGTAGTCAATGCAGAAATTTGTTTTGCTTGATTATACACATTTGTAACAGGGGTTTTGTTTTTCTTTCATTCTCAGTTGGGGTGGATGGGTTGGGAAAGAGAAAGAGAAGGTGTATTTTTACTGATCAAAATATTATGTAATTTTTTAAAAGCCTTAGTGTAATAGAGGCATATTGTAACCATACCACCCCTCAACCAGCTTAGTAACTTTCTCAAAAAAAAAAAAAAGAAAAGGAAATGAGGCTAGTCTGGTATGATCTGGTTTTGCTGGAACCATGCTAGCTCTTTCTTAATCACTGCTTCCCTTTCTAAACATTTACATTAGACCAATTCAAGACTTTCCTGAGGAATCAAAGTCAAGCTTGCTGGTCTGTAGATTATATAGACTTGATTCTCTTTCCCTTTTCAAAAATTGGGAAACCATCTTCCTTCTCCCTATTCCAGTGTTATTTCTCCTATTTTTCATGATCATTTCGCTATCAATACCAATGGAAGAAATGCCGAAAGCCAGCAACATTCATAGCCAAAGACCAGGCATGAAAGAACACACATAGAGGGGACATTCCTAGCCAGAGAATACACATGATAGGATACCAATGTTGGGAACACATATAGTCACAGAGAATGGTAACTCTGTTGGGGCAGTTCTCTGGTACAAACATTCTCTTGCTGGGGGATGTCCTATGGTGATGTCATCAGCAGCTGATACCTCTTCTGAACTGCTCTTTGTTGCCATCTCCTGGTCTTCCACTGCAAGTGCAACATAATCCCCCTTCTCCCTTGTAGGGGTAATAGTCTCTCAATTCTTTTAGCTAATAGCCCCAAGGGATTATTTCTTTCTTTTGTGATTTCAAACTCCTGTAAATCTACCATAACAGCTAGATAGAGATGCCTTTTGGCATTTAAGTCTTTTTTTTTTTAAATACAACTCTGCTGCTTGCTTATATTTCCTCAGGTTAAATTCTTATTGGAGCTATGGTGAGAAAATTCCTTATAACTTTTATCATACTCCTGAGCCCCCACAAATCATGCTGGGAGTTCTATTTTATATAAATTGAGAAGGAATTGGGTGGAACCATGGTGAGGCAATTCCCTTTAACAAAGATGGTGTCCCTCATCATCCTTGCACATCATGTTGGGAATAGGCTGTATAAAGCTGGGAGAATTTTTCATCTTTTCCCCATTTCACCCCAGCGATCAAAATGCTATCCTCTCTACATTGTATTTTAAGCTGTGGTCCAGAAATCTGGAGGTGAGTCTCAGATAGTATTGTACTCATCAGCTGTTCATTTCCTAAACATCCATTTGTCTTCTCAGTCTCTTGCCTTCAGTGGACAGCACTGATTAATACATCTTATACTTTCAAGGTCTTCAGTTTTCTACTTGGGATTTGGGAATATTTAGCAATTCTTTGTAGATTTCTTCTCATAGCATCATTTGTGCCTATGTGAATCACTAGAAATGGGTGTTAGTCATCCAGTTCAATAAATCTTGGAAGGTTTTCTATTATGTCTTGTATATACTACCTGGGCAAAGATTAGACTTCTGTTTTGTCATCAAGCCACAAAGTTACATCCCGGATGCAGCCTGTAGCAGGGAGTCCCTAACCACTCCTTATCATCCCTTTTTCCCCTCACCTGGACTGGAAGATCTCTTCTTTGTGAACTCACAGCATCATCCCAGGAAGAAAAAGCTACTGAGTTCTTTTTAGAGTGCAAGGCTCTCTCTTCCTCTTCAAAAAGACCCCCAGTGTAGTGTCTTAGCTCAGTGGTCTTTGTCCTCTCTTTGTTTTCATGATGGAACCTTGGTTCCATTTTTAATGGAGCATTTATTCTCTCTGAAAACCATGCATGCAGAGGCAGGTCATTCCTCCAGTCCTTTACCATTTCTTCTAGGAGGGAAGCCAGTCTGCTCTTGGAGCACTGCTAGGGAAAGCTGCAGATGGAAACCAAGTCCTTTGAGACTTGTAGAGGACTGTAGATGTGTGAGCCATGAGAGTTATTATTAGTATTATATTGGAGAAGAAACCACCGCTGAACAGCTGTTGAGAGCTCTGTAGCTCTGGGCTCTGCGACCCCGGGCTGAACTGCCTGCCCCCCTCTCAGCCCCCCAGCCCCTGATGCCCCCAGCGAGCAAACCATTATTCTAACTACTTCCATCTGGTGGAGGGATCATGTTCTCTCACCCAGGCCTCCCTGCTCACCCCCATAACACCCCTTAGCCCTCCACCGGTGATGCCTTTTTAATGCTCCTAATCCCCCAAATCTGCACCTCCCAGGCAGAGCCTAGGGGGACCCCAGCCTGGAGGCTCGGGTCCGGGCCTCCCAGGGCTGAAGGGAAGGAAAGAAGGGAAGGGGGATGAGTGCATGTGTGAGATGTGTGTGTATGGGAGGGGTGTGTGTTCATGGGGTGGGAGTGGGGGATGGACATCAAACTCCAGGCCTTGGGAAAGTCGTGTGTGTGACTAACCTCAGGCCAAACAGGAGCTGGGCCCGGCTGGAAAGGCAGCCACTTTGTAACTTGGTAAACCCAACAACTGGTCCCAGCCCTTGATGTCTGCCTGGGTGGTGAGGGGGCAGCAGGGGCACTGGGGGCTGATGACAGGGAGAGGATGCTGCAGATCCCAGGCCTGTTGAGGCCACTGCTACTCAGTCTTTCAGGACTATGCTTGTTTCAAGTTGAAGATGATCGGTGTTGGTCAGCAATTATAACGAGGATAAAATTAATAATAGAATGGCAATAATGCTGCCACCAACAGCCTGAGCAGTACCTGACTCTCACTTCTAAAGTACTTTAAGGTTTATCAGTTCAATTCCTCACAACCGTGATGAGGCAGAAAGTACTTATCCATTTTGTGACTAAGAAAACTGAAGCCCATGGGGCTCAAGGGTCTTGCCCATGCCTTGCCCATTGCAGGGCCAGGATTCAAAATCAGATTTTGCCATCTCTAAATGGAGGCTTCTTTTCGCTAGAGTAGGCCAAAACAATAAATTCATCACATTTGTACAGGACTCATGATGATCCTCCAATGTGCCTCATGACCTCTAGACCTTTGCTCATACTTTTGCTTCTACTTTGTCCTTAGAAGCTCTCTGGACCAGCTCATATTGTACCAAATGCCCACAACATCCCTCATGAGTGATTGTCAGGTTCTATTTGAATACTTCTAGGGATGAAGAGCTCACTACCTCCTGGGACTATACTCTTTTTTTTTAATTGATAAATTTTGTTTTTGCCAATAAGAAAGCTCAAACACAAAAGCAAACCCTAAAATTAGCCTACTAAAACATTCAGGTTGAACAACGCAAGTGTTGATGTCTGACAACCCAAACTCAAGCTACTGCATCTTTTGCTCATCATCCATTGCAATTAATCTGAGGCTTTGTTATCCTTGTTTCCATGATTGTAGACAATGTTCTCTGGGCTCGACTTTCTTCAGTCCTCATCAATTCAGAAATGACTCCCCAAGTGTCTCCAGATTCTTTATATTCATCATTCCTTACAGCAGTTGTGCCAAACCCAAATGGAAATGGGAACCACTAACCCATACATAGGGACACCTACAGACCACATACTGCCTTGAAAATCACACATGTTCATAAATGTCTTTTTAAAGTTGATACACCAAAACATTAAAATTAGACAGGAACTGCATTTTAATCCGAATCGAGTAACAGGTGGGCTTGTTGTGGGCATCATGGCTGATACTTCTGCCTTACAGGACAGCCACATTCCATCATGTCCATGCACCACAACTTGTCTAACCTTTGCCCAATTGTTACTCACATAGAACATTTCCAACTTTTGAAATTATCAATGGGGCTACTAGGAAAATGTTGATGTGACTGGGTCTTATATCACTAGTGTCCTTGGAAAATGAACCCAGTAGTAAGATTACTGGATCCAAGTGTATGAAGAATTGAGTAACTTTTCTTATATAATTCCAAATCGTTTTCCAAAATGGTCAGGCCAATCCATAGCTCCATCAGTGGTGAATCAGTGCACTGTATCCCTGCCAGCCTTGAATTTCTCCATTTTTACTATTTTATTGGGGGATGATGATATCTCTGAGAAGATTGAATTTCTCTGATTATTAACATTTTTGAGTACCTGTTAAGATGGTTGTTGATAGTTTGTATCTTGTTATCTGAAAAATACTTGTTCATATAATTTGGCTATATGACTTAATGTTCTAGATTTGTGTTAATTCTGTGTAGATGTTAACTATAGATTTTCATTATCAGAGATTTTAAATGAAATTATTTTCCCGGTCTTTATCCTTTTGTCTTATTACAGCTGCATTGTTTTTTATTTATGCTGAAGCTTTAAGCAATTCTTACATAACCCAAATTGGGAGGCAATATGACGTAGTGGATGAGAGCCAAGAAGACTTGAGTTCAAGTCTTGCCTCTGACCCCTATTTGTTGTGTGACTCAGGACAAGTCATTGTACCTCTTAGTGCTCTAGGTAACTCTCAGAAACTTGCATTATATAGGAAATTCCCTTACTTAGGAGTTTCCCATGTCTATGAAATCACAAACCAAACCTCTATTCTCCAATTTGTTTTAGTCTTTCAAAATTTCCTCTATGTCATAATTGATTAATAATTCACACATCCATATATAACTGTGAAAGAATCAACTTTCCATATTCATCTCTATTTTTCAAAATTTCAAAATATTTTATACATTCTCTGTGACTTGATATTTAAATAATTTATCACAAATTGAAATCTGTCACCACTTCTACTCATTCTTCTGAGTCTTGCCCTCTGGGGAGTCTAGTCCTCTTCCCACAAGACAATCCTTTTAAATATTTAAAGACAGTGACATTGTCCTTAGTCCTTTCTGGTTAAACACCTGTCCTTCCTTCCCACCCCTCCCCAGTTTCTTCACCTGATGGTTTGACTCCCAACTTTTCACAAATTAATCAACTCATCTTTATTGTTCTGTGCCCAGACCTGTGTTAACTGTGTGTGGAGTAAGGAAGGGAAGGAGGGAGGGGGAGGCAGGGAGCAAATTTTCTTTGGCCCTTTCCTTTCAGCCCAGGAGCATCTCTTGTTGCCACCAACCTAGGAGACTCTTGACCTTTCCCATGATCTTTCTCCCTGTTCTCTCCTTGACAGGAAGTCCTGACAGGACAGATTTCAGTTCAACATATGGAAAGACTTCCTAATAATTAGAGTTATAAAATGGAATGTGCTGCCCCGGTAGGCAATAAACCCCTAGTCGGTCAATCAACAAGCATTTTTAAGTGCCTACTATGTGCTAGGCACTGTGCTAAGCCCTGGGGATACAAAGAAAGACAAAAGATTGTCCTTGCTCTAAAAGATCATAGTCTAGTAGGGGAGAAAACGGGATAACTATGGACAAACATGCTATATACATGATAAATTAGAGATAATTAAGAGAGGGAAAGCACTAGCATTAAGGGAAATCAGGAAATCTTGTTGCAAAAGGTGGGATTTTAGCTGGGATGTTGAGGAAAGCAGGAAAAACAGGAGATAGAAATAATGAGGGAAAAGATTCCAAGTTTGGTAAATAGCCTGTGAAAACTCCTGGAGGTGAAGGATGGAATGTCCTATCCAAGGAACAACAAGGTGGCTCCAGTCCCCGGGGGGGAGGAGGGGGGGGGAGAAAGAGAGTTGATGCCTGGATGGCACAGGTTGTACAGGATAATAATAGTGATTATTTCTATAAGACAAGAGTTTGTTAAGCTCGTGTGTGTGTATGTGTGTGTGTGTGTGTGTGTGTGTGTGTGTGTGTGTGTGTGTGTGTGTGTGTTATGAATCCCTTTGAAAGTCTGGTCAGGTCTATGGACTCTTTTTGAGAATGTTTGTTACTTACATTCATAATTGAAAGAACTGTGAAATTTCAGCTATAGGTTAGTAAAAATAAAGATGCAATTTTTTTCTTATCTAGGTTCATGAATCCTTTGAAATGTAACCACCAGTTATGTCCATGGACCTCAGTTTTCAAACTCCATGTTATAAGATTTCACAGTTTACCTATGCAGTCATCATCTCATTTAGAACTCAGAAGAACCCTGAGAAGTAGATGGTACAATTAAATGATCTTCAGTCTACAGATAAGGAAACTGAGGTTCAACATGGTCACCCAGGTGGCAGATGTCTGAATCAGAACTGACATTTCTTGGCTTCATCTTCTGTGACCTTTTCTTTGCTTCCAGCTTCCTTTCCTTCTTCACCCAGGGCAATAGCCCTGGCCTTGGGTGAAAGGGACTATTTTCTCCTTTTCATTTCTCTGCCTGGGATTGCTTAGAAGCAATCCTTAGAACCCTCCCCTGAGGTCCCTTGGTTTTCCTTCATCCTTTCCCTGGTGTTCTCTCTAGCTTTGGTTTGGTCTAGGTTTCATTGTGCAGGAAGAGTTAGGGTTCAGTGTAATTCAATTGAATACTTACTAAGCACTAATTTTGTGTAGAGACCTGTACTATGCTCAAACTTCAATTAACAACAAATATTTATTACATAGGAGATAAAAAGCATAAAATGAAACTGAGTTGGAAGGATTTCTGAATTCTTCTGTTTCAACTCTTAGCTGCACAAGACTCCCCACAACAATCCAATATCCCCCTTTTATCCAGAGTCCTTCATGCTTCAGGGAGGCACTCAAGCTCTCTTTTGGTTGGCTGTTCCTTCTCTGGGGCAGCTGGGCAAGATTATGTTAATTACCTAGTGATACTTTCCTTCAAAGGTCTCCAAAAGGAGAGGGGAGAGGAGAGAGTGGCTCCCAGCTACAACTTTAAGGAAAAGGGGCAACTACTCGCTGTAAGAGCTAGCCTTGTCTCTTTGTTTTCTGAACTGTGAAGGGCTCGGATTCCCTACCAGGTTGTACGACCCACAGACAGAGGATATCCTTGACAATGGTTGCTCATCATATGATCCCTTTCTTGGAGCCTGGGAACTGGGACAAGCCAAGGGTGTGGTCTCAGTGTGCTTTGGAAATGCTGACTAGTTTTTATTTCTGTTTCCCAAGGTCCCTAAACTCTAACTCTCCCTCCCTCCCTTTCTGTCTGTCTCTGTCTCTGTCTCCCTCTCTCTGTCTGTCTCTCTGTCAGCTTTTTGCATGTTTTAAGATCTCCCTACTTAGGACACTCCATGTTCTAAAGGTCTTCAGCTCTGATAATCTATTTGTGATGCTCTAAGGTTCTTACCAGACCTAATATTGCAATTAATAGATAAGATGACTCAGCACAGAATAAGTACATGCCTTAGAAAAAAATAGCATTGAGCATTTTTCTGAAGAGGACCAATGACTTCATGGGGTGAATTCTTGAATTACTTGTAAATTGGATTTAAGTGAGGTAGGGTTGCACAAAGTCATTAGCTTCACTCTCCCAAAGTCATCAAAATCCAATGGCAAGACAAAAGTCAAGATGACCATCAATGATCAATGGCTCAAGATGCAATGGATGACGTTGGTGTCTTTAATGTCTGAACAAGCTCTAAGCACTCCATATAGTGCCTGCTTCAACTGCCTTCATGGCTGTTGAAACAAATTGTTTTAGCCCTGAACCAGAGTAGTGTGGCGGAAAGAGCATTGGCTTTGCAGGCAGAAGACTTTCGTTCAAATCTTGCCTCAGCTACTTTCAGCCTATGTGATCTTGGATAAATCATAACATTTAGATCTGGAACTGACTACCAAGATTATCTACCCTAATCCCCTCATTTCACAGAGGTTAAAAACTGATGCTCAGGGAAAAGAGGTATTTGCTCAAAGTCTCCCATTTAGTAAGCAGAAAATCTAAAATTTGAACTCAGGGTCTTTGACCCCCAATCCAGTGCTTAGTCTTCTATGTTGTGTTCTATTTCAACACGCCTATTCTGAATGTTAGCTTCCTTGTCTGAAAAAGGATAGATTGGACTTGACCTTCAAGTTTCCCTGTAGTTTAAATCCTGTGACCTAACTAGATCACCCCTTCTTCCCTCCTATGCAAAATCTTTCATCTTTCTAGGACCAACTGCAGTTCCACCTTCTCCAGAATTTCTTCCTGATTGCTCCAGCCCCAAAGAATCTCAACTTCCTTTGGTCTCATCCAATACCTATGATGTCTTATGCACTAGTTCTGACATTCTATCCCAGGCTAACCTATGTTATTCTTTAAAGTAAAAGTTCTGTATGAGTGTAGTTCCTTGATAGTTGGGACTGTTTTGCTTTTGTCTTTGTATGCTCAGTTCCTAGCACATACTGGACATCTGGCTATTGCTTAATAAATGTTTGTTAATTGGATGAGTAGACCCCTTTTCCCCCTGAGCCTGCAGGGCAAAAACTGGGATTTCATCTTCTCTTGAATTTCTTTTTGTCTTTGCCCTGAAGTTCCCTATCTTCTAGACAAACAGTATTGACCAGGACACCACTATAGGAGAGGTTTATAGTGTTCTCTGATGACACACCATGTACTTGGCCTGGTCAGTCTTGATCCTGGTGACTTTCGTGAAGTTCCTGCTCACCATGACCTTTGTCACTAGTCTCTGCTAGGTACCATTCCATTAGTTGCTACTAGTAACTTCTATGTTGGACAGTAATAACTGTTGCCTCTCTGTAGTCTCCACTGCCTTCAACTTGTGATTCAGTTGATATCCATGGCTAAGGGATTGATGTGTTTTTCTAGACAGAGCAGTAACATTCATCTGACCTCATGTTTCAAGTAGAATGCCAAGCAGGAATCATGTGTACTCCCTTCATTCTTCAAGGAATTGAATGATTGGTTAATTTATTCTCTATAGAAAGACTAGTGTTTAGAAATCTCAAACTTAGAAACTCTTGAATTTGACCTTCTCAATGAGGCAACTTTCAAAATTGATACTGTTCCAGAAATCTTTCTTTGCTGGAAAGCTATTTACTATGATCATTCTGTCTAGGAAATTCCTCTTCATAGAAGGTTGGAGTTTAAGAAACAATGTCCTTGAATTCTTAGATTGCACTCAAACACATGCTTCATACGGCCACGTGCTTCTCTTGCAATTTGCCATAGTGCTTCTGCTTTGGGATGGAGGAGAAATTCTATTGCTGCACTGTAGAAGAGACACAAAAGAAAAGGTAAAGAGTGGAGACCTCTGGCAGCCTGGCAGACTAGGACCAGTTTGCTCTCTGTAGCTCACAAGGGACATGGTTTTTCTTCAAGTCATTAGGAGTTCCCTGTGTCTCATCAGTTCCCTTCTTCCTGTGGTCCACACCCTATAATGTTCTCAGGTGATTTAGGAAACTAATTCAATTAAAGCAATACTTATCCACATCCATAGGTTTTTTAGGAAAACACCCCAACTTATTGGATCTGGGATTCCCTAATTCAACACTTTTACATGTATCCATTCTATGCTCTAAGACCATTCTTAGCTTTGGCTTTTTATATTTTATTAAAGATCCTCCTAGCTTTTGTTCAACAGGGATGGTCTCTCTCCTCCTCTCTAAATCTTACCAGTTCAAACTCCACCACATCTAGGAAGTCCTGGCTGACCACTTCATGCCTCACTGATTTCTCCCTTCCATAAACTGAGTCAATGAGTCAATATACTTAGAAATTAATTACGTTCTAATTGTGGCACATGTGTTCATTTGTTTGCTCCACAATTAACATTTGAGGGGGAGACAGAGAGAGAGCGACAGAGACAGAAAGAGAGACAAACAGAGAAAGAGAGAGAGAGAGAGAGAGAGAGAGAGAGAGAGAGAGAGAGAGAGAATATGCAGGCAGTGTCTTCATCTTCACCCTGCCCTGCTGCACATGAAGCAGACTCTTAGTAAAACTTGGCAGTTGATGGATTGACAGGAAGCCAAACAGCTGGGTGAAAAGTGACATAGCAAGGCTGTCGTCTGGATGTTGTGCCTACTTGACACCAACCAGCTGGAGTTTTAGAAACATCTGGACAATGGGATGAATTTTTTCCTCTTCTTCACTTTCCCACAGATGTTTTGGCCTCTTGAGTCTGGTGTCTGGTGTAAGAGGAAATGTCATCTGACCCTCAGGCACCAAGAAGTCAATGTCCAAGTAACAACAGCAAAAACTCAAAGCCAGCATGAATAGACATTGACAGACTCTGTTCTCCAACCAGCCAACAGCAATAGAAAAGCCTCTACCTAATAGGTGGGAAGCTTGGCTTCTGCTGTTGGTTCTTCTTGTGCAACTTTGGAAAGTTTGATTTCCTCTTGGAGCCTCAATTTCCTCATTTTTAAAATTAGAGAAATGACCAAGAAGAATTCAAAGATCTCTCCCAGCTTTGCCATTTAATGTTTTACTACTTCTGACATTGAATATTCTAAAGGTTGTCCTAGCTCAAATATTCCATGTCCAATGTTCCAAGATGTTTTTTTTTTTACCTTGGATATTTGTATGGTAACTGGGTATGCTCTTACTCAAATCAGTGGAGACCTAGACACAAGTTATATTTTGAGATTTCTGGGGAAAAAAAACTACTTTGTTGTTGTTCAGTTGTGTCTGACTCTATGTGACCCCATTTGGAGTTTTCTTGGCAGAGATTCTGGAGTGGTTTGTCGTTTCCTTCCCCAGCTCATTTTTATAGATGAGAAAACAATGCAAACAGGGTTAAGTGACTTGCCCAGGGTCACACATCTAATAAATGTCTGAGGCCAGATTTGAACTCAGGAAGATGAGTCTTCCTGCCTCCAAGTCCAGGCCCTCTATGCACTTTGCCACCTACCTGCCCTTGACAAAAACTCTGGATTTGTGCAAAGTGACCCAAAGAGACATGATTTGGGGGAAAGAGTTCTCTAAGATTAAGCCCTGTCCATGTAAACCCACACCGTGGGGGCTTGGGCCATATGTTAGAAGTAATATTATACATGAAACATTTATCCTGACATTCACCAACCATCATTCAATATCCAACCTTTCATCATCAACCCATCCATCTATATATCTATTTATCCTTCCATCCATCATCCATCTATTATAACACCTGGTATTTGTGTAATACTTTATAGTTTCCAAAGAATGTTACACAATTGCTTGATATGAACTTCACAGTAAACTTGTTTAGCATTATTGTGCCAGCTTTACGGATGAGAAAACTGAGACTCAGAGAGATTAAATGGCTTGTCCAGAGTCACACGGCTAAAGTTGGAGGTAAGATTCAAACCCAAATATCTCCTAATTCCAAGTCCAATGCCATTTCTACTATACCATTCTCTCCTCTTCATTGTCCTTCCACTTATTCAGTATTCAATCATCCATCATCTATCCATTCTTTTTTCTTCCTTCCTTCCTTCCTTCCTTTCTTCCTTCCTTCCTTCCTTCCTTCCTTCCTTCCTTCCTTCCTTCCTTCCTTCCTTCCTTCCTCTCTTCCTTTCTTGTTTGAGGCAGTTGGGGTTAAGTGATTTGCCCATGCTAATGCAGCCAGGAAATGTCTGAGGTGGATTTGAACTCATGTCCTTCCGACTTCAAGGTTGGTACTCTCTCCATTGTAACCCCTAGCTGTCCCCGACATCTATACATTATCCATCTATATATCCATTTTTTCAGCTATCTACCCATACTTCCATTCATTATCCTTCCATTACCAGCATGCCTGGAACATTGTAAGTGCCTAATAAATGTTTTATCATCATTGTTGCTGCCCAGGAAAAACCTTTAAATTCAATAAATATTCAATTCAATTCAATAAACACAAAAATGTGGAAGCCTTTGTGCTAGGTGGGGCAGTGGGTCAACAACTGGACCTGGAGTCACAAGACTCGAATTCAAATAAGGTCTCAGACAATAGTTACATGAACTTGAACAAGTCATTTAACCTCTTTTTGCCTCAGTTTCCTCACCTGTATAATGGGAGTGATAATAGAATCTACCTCCGAGGGTTATTGTGAAGATCAGATGAAATATTTGTAAAGTGATTAGCCCAGTACTTGGCACATAACAGCTATTATCTATCTATCTATCTATCATCTATCTATCTATCTATCTATCTATCATCTATCATCTATCATCTGTCTATCTATCTATCATCTATCATCTATCTATCTATCTATCATCTATCATCTATCTATCTATCTATGTATCTATCTATCTATCTATCTATCATCTATCATCTATCTATCTATCTATCTATCATCTATCTATCTATCTATCATCTATCTATCTATCATCTATCTATCTATAATCTATCTATCTATCATCTATCTATCTATCATCTATCATCTATCTATCTATCTATCTATCATCTATCTATCATCTGTCTATCTATCTATCATCTATCTATCTATCTATCTATCACCTATCTATCTATCTATCATCTATCGATCTATCATCTATCTATCTATCTATCTATCTATCTATCATCTATCTATCTATCTATCTATCTATCTATCTATCTATCTATCTATCTATCACTAGCTATTATTCCTAGGTATTGGGAATGCCAAGGTAAGGATGAAAAAATAAATCTTTTCTTCAAAGACCTTATGCTGTATGGAATGATTAAAAATAGGAAAGAAATATGGGATATTTTGAAGATGGAGAGGGCATAGCAACCAACAAGGGGGTGACTGGGATGTGGTCTAGGAATGAAACCTTGAGAGAAGCTAAGGGCAGCTAGGTGGTATCACAGTGTGCCTTTGGGGAAGAGCATGGGAGTTGTTTTTAAGTATCTGAAGGACTGTCACCTGAAAGAAGGGTTAGATTTGTTGTACTTGACCCTAGTGACCGGCCCAGGAGCAATGCAAGGATGGAAGTGGAAAATTTCAGGTTATCAGAGTGCCCAGGCCTGAAGTCAGGAAGGCTCATTTTCCTGAGTTCAAATCTGGCCTAAGACACTTACTAGCTGTGTGACTCTGGACAAGTCACTTAACCCCATTTACCTCAGTTTTCTCACCTGTAAAATGAATTGGAGAAGGAAATGGGAAACCACTCCAGTATCTTTGCTCAAAAAAGCCCTAAATGGCTCACGAAGTATTGGACATGACTGAAAAATGATTCACCAGCAACACTCCTTGGAACACAGTTCACATATGGAACAGCAGAAGCTGAAGAATTAGATTAAATATTGATTGGGAAAGAGCAAATGGACTGATTTAAATGGAAATAAAAGTGTATGAGGGGAATCATGTGAAATGAGGTGGGAAAGATGGAGCCAGAGTAGCGTGGATTTTTTTTTTTTAAAGCAACCCAGGATCATACAACTAGCAAGTGCCTGAGGTCATATTTGAACTCAAGTCCTCCTGACTCTAGAACCAGTGAGCTTTCTGTTGTGCTACCTAGCTGCCCCTAGAGTGGATTTTCTATGTCAAACTGAGGAGTCTGTATTTTAGATTCACTCGTGTATGCCCCCTTCTTTCCTCTGGCACTATCACAGCTCTAGGGCAGGCTATCATCACTTCATGCCTGGGCTACTGGGTGTGTGTGTGTGTGTGTGTGTGTGTGTGTGTGTGTGTGTGTGTTTTTGTGTGTGTTTGCGTGTGTGTTTTTGTGTGTGTGTGTGTGTGTGTGTGTGTGTGTGTATGTGTGTGTGCCTGCTTCAAGTCTCTTCCCATTCCAATCCAGCCTCCCTCAGCTGTCACAGTGATTTTCCTAAAGCCCAGGCCTGGGCTTTAAAGCCCACTCCAACCCTCCTACCCCAGTTCAGTAATCTCCAATGGCTTCCTGTGCCCTCAAGGACCAAATATAAAATCTTGTTTGACTCTCAAAGCTCTTCACAACCTGGCTCCCTCCTCCCTTTCCAGTCTTTTTACACTTTATTCCACTTCCAACCCCATTCAGTCTGTTACCCTGTGATACTGGCCTCCTGGCTGTCCCTTGAGGACGATACTGGGCTTTTTGGCTCTGAGCATTTGGACTAGAATTCTCTCCTTCCTCTCTCTGATTCTGGCTTTCTTCAAGTCCAGCTAAAATCCCACTTTTATAAGGAAGTCTTTCCTAACCCCCCTTAATGCCAGTGCCTCCCCTACGTCATCTCAATTTTTTCCTGAATATATCTCATTTGTTTATAGTTGTATGCATGTTATCTCTCCCACTAGAGCTGGCAGAGAGCAGGGACTGTTTTTATTTTGTTCCCATCCCCCTCTTTTGTATCAACAGGGTTTGGTGCTGTATCTGGAATGTAATGTGCACTTAATAAATACTGGTTGACTGACTGCCTGACTGAGGTAACAGAGAGCCCCTGAACCTCCTTGAGCAGCGGAGTACCTGGTCAGACTTGTTCTTTGGAAGGATCACTTTAGCACCTGTGTGGAAGATGGATTGTAGTGCAGAGAGGCTAGAAGCAAAGACATCAATTAGAAGGTGACTGTAACAATGCAAGGGAAAGAGGAGAAAGACCTGAACTTGGTTGGGGGCTGCTTAAGCAGAAAGGAGGGGACAGATATGAAAGATATGTAGATAGAACTGACACCATTTGGAACCAGACTGAGTATGGAGTATGGCATAAAAAAGAAAACTCTCTGCCTACAAGGAGTTTCCATTCTAACTGGGTATCTGTATGTATGTGAGAAAACATAAATGTGGGGATGTATCTAATTAGAGTTACACAAGATACATTCCAATTGGATACAAGGTAGCCTTAGAAGGGGAGCCCTGAGAAGCACCTGGCACAGGCTACATAGCATAGACATGGAATTGAGCTGAGTTTGACCTACATACACAATCAGCTTGGGTTTTTCTGGGTAGTTTTTGGGGGGAGGGGACCGATAGGAGTGTGTGTCCACTTGAGTCTCCAGTTTGACAGATATTTCTTCAGTTATGCCTTGCCTTAGATCACAGAATCCACCAGTGTCAGAACTGAAAGGGATCTTAGATGACAATTAGTCCAACTGCCTCATTTTACCCAGGAGGATGCTGGGGAACATAGAGGGGAACATAGCTGCTAAGGACATGATGCTGAGAGCAGGGAGAGCTGAGACTAGAAGGCTGCCTCCCTCCCTCCAGCCCTCTCCTCCTGTCACGTGCCTTGTGGTGACTTAGCCCATCCCCATCTCGGCTTCTTCTACCTTAGGAGGTCAATGTCCTCCAGGGGTCAGTGTTCTCTAGTAATACAGAGATTCAGCAAAGATAGACGGGAACCCTGGACCCTCCAGTTCCTCCCTCCATCAAAGGCCCTAGAGTGGGAAAGAGGCCTAGGAAAGTCTGTCCCTAACATGGCCCCTTCCCCAAAGCAAAAAGGCAGGGCAAAGTAGGAGGTAGCCAGGTTCTTTACAGAGGCTAAGGTAGGGCAGGGCTGCGTAGGGCCTAGGTCTCCCTTTGCCCGTTGCCCTCCAGTCACTTCCACCTTCCTGGGAAGGGGCACCGAGGGACAGATAGTGGTCACCATCTTGAGGGTGGTGGAGGAATCCTCCCGCACCTTTCAAGTTGCCTGCTATCCTCCCAGTCTACATACAAATATGTACACAAGAATAAAGAGGCACCTATATATGTATATGCATATACTCTTTTGTTGTTTGGTCATGTCTGACTCACTGGAACCCCACTTGGGGTTTTCTTGTCAAAAATACTGGAATGATTCTATTCAACATGATTACGGGGAAATGTATTTAATAGGAATGTATGTATAGAACCTATATGACTGCACGTTGTCTCGGGGAGGGAGGGGGGAAGGAGATGGAGGGAGGGGGGAAAATCTAAGATATGTGGAAGTGATCATAGAACACTGAAAACAAAATAATTTAAAAAATACTGGAATGGATGGCCATTTCCTTCTCCAACTCATTTTACAGATGAGGAAACTGAGGCAAACAGGGTCTTTCCCAGGGTCACATCTGAGGCCAGCTTTGAATTCAAGAAGATGTCTTCCTGATTTCAGACCTGACACTTTTGCCACCTAGTTGCCCCTTATACACTACATATATCCACAAATACTATATACAGAATACATGTATATATGACAAATACATTTTAGGCCCTTCTGTGTCTATTCATATATATGTATATATTATATGTATATATAATATGCACACACTCAAAGACACATGCAAACACATCTAGACATAAATGAATACACACAGAGATGCATACACATACAATATACCCAGAGATTAACACAGAAGTGCAGATGTAGTCATGATGATTATTCTCTCTCTCTCTCATTTCCCCTTAGCCCGAGGCCTTGTAGCTCTTGGCAGGGGCTCCACCCACATGTTCAACGTTACATATTACATATGACGAATTTACACAATTGTGTTCAGTATCTAGACTCCAAGGAAGGCCGAGGAGGAAGGGGGGAGGGGTCAGAGAAAGGGTTGATTTGGAGGATCTGAGGGAATGCTAAGGAAGCAAAGGACTTCTCAGAGTTTGCCCTCCCTCTGAGCCTTTACCTCATTCATACGAACACGGGGGTTGTTGAAGTATGTGTGAGTTAATGCACATACACATGCACTCCTGGACACACATACCCTCCTCTGACACCCTGGGGGGCACACACACGTCCCTTGGATCTGGATGCACACAAATACCAGGATTTATAAAGCACCCACTCTGTGTGCAGAGACTGAGTTGGGGTTTGGAGAAAGAGGTAGAGCTCCTTGCCTCATTTTGTCCTGACCACACACACTTTACAGTGGCACTCAAAATAGTTCATTCCGCAAGCCTATATGAAAGCCCTGCTGGCTCTTTTTGTGGTGGCTAAGAATTGGAAATCAAAGGGATGCCCACCAATTGGGGAATGGCTAAACAAGCTGCAGTATATGATTGTAATGGAATAATATTGTGCTATAAGAAATGACAAGCAGGATGATTTCAGAAAAAACCTGGAAAGACTTGTCTGAACTGATGCTTAGTGAAGTGAACAGAACCAGGAGAAACGGTTGTACACTCTAACAGCAATACTGTTTGTTGAAGGACCTTGAATGACTTAGCTATTCTCGGCAATACAATGATCCCAAGACAATTCCAAAGCACTAATGATGAAGCCGACTATCCGCCTCCAGAGAAAGAACTGATATTGACTAAATACAGAGTGAAGCATGCTAAATTTTACTTCTTCATCTTTTCTTTTATTAGAGTCTTCTTGTCCAAAATGACTAATATGAATTTTTTTTTACATAATTGCCCATGTATAACCTATATCCGATTGCAGGATGGGGGTGGGGGAGGAGAGGGAGGGAGGGATAGAATTGGGAACTCAAAACAAAATAAAAATGTTAAAAAAAATAAAGCCCTGCTGTGATCCAGAAAGATAAGAGCAGAACTGGCCCTGCCCTCCAGGTCTTCCATTTCTCTTCTCACTCCCAGGTCTCCACGGACGCTCAGGCATGCACGCTAGAAGTACCTGGGCATACCCAGCGAACCGCAGCCAAGTGCAGGCATGCCACTCACCTGGCCGTTTCTGGCACAGAGCTTAGCGGAACTGCTTTAAGGCTGGACTCTGCGGTCTTTTTGGAACCCCACCTGGGTCACGGAGGGGTGGGCGTTCTGGGGTTCAACTGGAACCTTAACTGAGCATGCCTGGGCAGCCTCGGTTTCCAGATTTTTCTTTGGGAATCCCCAGCTACATTTCGGGCGGACCTTTTGCGTTTGGGGGTTCTAAGTGATCAGGTTTATTTCAGAGTCCCTGCAAGAAATGGGGCGGTAAAAGAGAAAATTCGTTAGGGGCAGGGAAGTGTGTGAAGGGGGAAGGCTCGATGATCTAGCTGTTGAGGAGGCCTGGGCCTGGGAAGAGAAGGGAGAGGGTGTGCTGGGAACCTTCTCTTCCCTTGCGTCTCGGCGTGCAATGTATCAATTTTCAGGGAACTGGGCCCCAACTAACCCCAGGTGGTTTTTTTGGGGGGAGGGGTGAGAACGGAGGGCTCCTAAAATGCTTCCATTTGGGGGGAATAAGAGAAAAAACAGCCTCGTCCCAGGAGACTGTTTTATTATGTGTGTGTGGGGTTGGGTGGAGAAGGAAGTCTTTCTCCCTCCACAGCTCCCCACCCTGCCCTGCCTGCAGGGCGGAGAGCCCGGGTTCCGGACCCAGGACCAACTCTGACAGAGCAGTTCTCAGCGCTCCCACTGGCCTTGGCTGCCAAGTCTCTGCTCCCCTAGCTCCACTTTCGATCCCCTGTCCTAGCATACCTTTTCAGATAGCTCTCATCATTGTTTCAAGCGGCCAGTGTAGAGGAGGTTTGCCGATCGGGGGGTATTTGTATGGGTTGTGCTTGTATACATGTATGTGTATATGTGTGCGCGCCTATGTCTGAATGCATGTGTGAATGTTTGGGCGAGTGTGTGTTTGTGTGTGTGAGTGTGTGTGTGTGTGTGTGTGTGTGTGTGTGTGTGTGTGTGGTCCGCTGGGCGCCCGCAGCTGCTCCGCCCCGGATTCTTTCAGACACTTTCGTTTTATGGGCCGCACGGTTGTTATTTCAGGGAATCAAAGCGGGGGAGGAGGAGGGGACCAGGGAGAGAAAGGGGGGCAGGGAGGGAGGGGGGCGCAAGGGAGGGAGAAGGGAGCGGGAGACACCTCCCCTACCTTCTTTCCTTTCCTCCTCTTCCCTCCCCTTTCTCAGTCGGCCCTGGAGCTCTCCAGCTTTCGCTCCCGGAGAACCCCCACTGGCTGACGCGAAGATGGGACAGAGTGGGAGTGGGGCTCTGGTCCCCCAGTCCCGGCCCAGGAGTCTTTCGACCACCTCGGTGATCGCTGTGGAATTAACTGCAGGGCTAAGAAGACACAAGGTCTTCAACTCTCTCCCAGTCCACTACGAAACCTCCCCATTTTCAGCTTTGTCTTTTTGGGGACACGGAAAAAGGTCCGAAAACCACTTTCTTTCTGTGTAGACGCAGCAGAGGCCAAGCGGTTCGTTGTTTTCACTGTAGGGGTTGGGAGGCCACTAAAGAATTACTAGCCTTCCATCACTGCTGCAGTTATTGGAGTGTGTGTGTGTGTGTGTGTGTGTGTGTGTGTGTATTTAACACTGTGATTTTCCTCTTTGCTCCCTCCAACACTTTGACCTCAATTATCTGGATAGTTTTAGATATTTGAGATTTTGGTAAAGGTTGTCACAATTGTCCACGCCCCTTGTGGAGATGCCAACACCGAGAAGGGAGAAAGGCTGCTGCTGAGTAACTGAGAATAGAAACCAGGAGACAGGACGACTAGTTTGGGAAGAAGGGGGATTTATTGATGTGTGTGTGTGTACGGAGTGACCAAGACAACCCCTGACCATTCGAGTGGGGGTCTCACCAAATTTGTAAGGTTTCTCCTGGTCGTCCCTGCTACGCACGCGCACACACACACACACACACACACACACACACACACACACACACACAACCGAGTCCAATATAATACGTTTGAGCAGCAAGGATGGAGAATGGCCCCAATTTTCCTGGAGAGAAGGGAAGGGTCAGACAGACCTAAGCATAGATTCTAAGAGAGCAAAAGACTAAGGGAAATGAACCAGCCTGAGAGACAGAGATAGAAACAGAGAGAGCCAGAGCCATGCAGACATACACAGAGAAGCAAAGACACTGAGCCCGACAGTCCCAAAGGAACCTGAGGTCTATGCCAAGAGGGCGGGAAAATTGCCTGGGGTGCAGGCTGAGAGTGTGTGGGTGCTAGCTTCCTCCCCCATCCCAAGCAGCCCCTTTCCTGACAATCAAAAACCATTCATCAAAGTAAGGGATTCCATCTTTCCCTGCAGGCATCTGGGCAGAGCTCAGACCCACTTCCCTGCTAGTAGTTACCGCCCCCACCTTGCCTGCCTGAGGGCCAGGGGTGTGTGGTGGTTCATGGGCTCCGAGTAAGCTACTCAGGAGGGTTTCGGGAACCCTTCCTGGACCCTCCCATGGTGGACTGCCCTCAAGCCCGAAGCTTATGTGCTTGGGGGCCAACATTAGTTCTGGGGCTTTGCACAGCACAAGCAGACACCTGTTCTCCCGCCCATTCTGGCCTACTCTGGGCAGCATCTACAACTCTGTTTCTCACATTGTGAATGTAGGAAGCGGGAGAAAGTGGAGTGGGAGGCCCAGGCTGAGGGACTTAATTATCTCAGATTGTCCCAGGTAGTCTCAGTGTCTTCGAGGGGGAATCTCCGAAGGCCACCAAGTATCCTGGCTGATGTCTCTCTGCTCACCTGGCCCAGTTGTGAGAAGAACTGAATGTGAACGCAGTGGGGGTTGGGCATGTCTGTCAGAGGGCTGAATTGTTTGCTTCTGAGCAGTCGAACCATGAACTCGTGTGTGCATGTGTGTACCTCTGCACCACTGGATGAATGATGCTTGTGCAGGATTGTTGTCTATATCAGGGCCTGAGCACAAGTGACTTTGTGAGGGTGTGTATGTGTATGCTGGTGAATGAATGGTACCATCGATGACTGTGTAAATTATGTGTGTGTATGAGAGAGACAGAGAGCAGAAACAGGTGGGGGAGGGGGTAAGCACCACTAGGGTCTGGGAGTAACTCCAGAGGGGATAATTAGCAGCTGGATCTTCTGTATGGAGGTGTGGAAGGGAAGCATCTCATTTAGTCTCCTTTCTCAGACTAAAGAGAGGAACTGATCCACTGAGGACCCTTGTGCAAGAGCCAGGGGCGAAGTGGGAGCAGTGGGGACAGAGGAACACAGGAAGGATGTGGCACAGCAGAGGGAAAGGACTTTTCCCGGCTATTAAGAATAGGTGAGGTCCTGCACTGTCAGGACCAAGGAGCTGGCTTTACTTAGGAGTCTACTGACTGGTAAGGGGAAATGGAACCCTGGAGACCTTTAGGGAAGAGAGCACCTTTGCCCACTGCATTTATCACTCCCTCTCCCTCCTCTTCCTTCATCTTCCGTAGTTAGTTTTAGAGGTTGGTATCTCTACAAATCCCCAGATAATACGGGGTTGAGAAAAGGGGGCTTGAGGTCCTGACTACTATTTAACCATCTGTGGGACCTGGGGCAAATCCCTTCTTCTGCGGGTCTCATTTTTCTTTTCCGTGAGGACGAGAACGTTGGACCAGATGGCCCCTAAAGTCTCTTCCAGCTCCTAGTAAGGTGCCACAGGGACTCTCAGAAGGCAAGAGCAGCAGAGGGGTGGCACCTCTTAGAGCCCAGGGAAAAAGGAGGGAGAGAGGGAGAGAGAGAGGGAGAGGGAGAGAGAGCCTGGATTCGTGCATGGCTGTGCATGACTTGTGAAGAAGGTGAATCTCTACCTGTCCCTTAGCAAAAAATACTCCATCTCATCCTCCAAGGGTTTGGGATGGGAGGAAGGTCAAGAAATATTGGTACTTCCTTTTCCCAGAAAATAATTGAAAGGAGGGGAGACAGGCTGTAGACACCCTCTCATTATCCCCAAAAGAATCAGCCTTTGCTAGAATACAATCTGGAATGGGAGTGGGGGGGCGGAGAAGAGAGAAAAGGGAAGAGAAAGCACTGTTCCCTCCCCTCAACCTTAGCCTACATCCCATAAATATTCTTGTTAGGTCTAGGAGGGACCTTGGGAGTCCCAACTCCCTCATTTTATAGAGAAAGAAACTGAGGCCCAGAGAAGGGAAGAGGGCTTACCCAAGGTCACTCAATGACTGTAGCAGAACCCAGTTTAGAACCCTGTTCTGATTTCTAGCCATAGCTCTTTCCACTTCCCTCGCGGAATGAGGCAACCTTAACAGAGGACGGGGGTTGTCTGGGGCCAACAGCTGGGATCGGGATTGCCTAGGAAAACCCGGGTCAAACGGAGTCACCTTCCAGAATCGCAGGGGCAGGGAAGTAGTGCAAACCAAACGGGGAGGTAGCATCTAGCCTGGCCTCTACTTCAGGTGTAAGGGTAACTAGCGGGAGACGGAGAAAGCTGGACAGGGCCCGGTTGAAGGTCCTTCGTGTGACCGGACCAGACCAGACTAAAGTCGTTCGTTTTGGTCTGGGTTATAGTTCCCTAGGGAAGGTTGTTAGTGGGAGACTCTACGCCTTTCTTCACGTCTGGTGGGTGCGCCCTTGGGCTGGCGGGATCCCCTAGAGGAGTAAACGCCAGCGGCCTCCGACCCTTTAGGCTGGAGGGCTAGGCCCGCTCCCGCTTGGCTGGATTGGTCAAAAGGACTCTTAAAGACAAAGGACGCTAGTGGTTCCTTGGCGGGGAACGGAGGTCCCAGGACACGGAGAATTTGAGAGGGGTTTCGGTGGGAGGGGCAGGAGGAAGAAAGAGAGAGATAGAAAGGGAATCGGAGGAGGAAGAGGAGGAGGAGCTAGGCAGAGAAAAAAGTCAGACCGAGAGGGAGAGGCAAAAAGGGGGTACGAGAGTCGAGAAGAAAGACAAGAGACAATGAGACCGCCCCGCGGTCAGACTTACAGGGCTCGAGAGAGCCCGACAACTAAACACATAGAACAAACGACACGCACACAGAAGGAAGGAGGCTCCGCTTGCCTCCACACCTTGGCTGGGCACGATCCCTGCCTGGCCCAGGACCTCCCCATTCAGGCCAGGAGGTGAGGGGATAATATCTTAAGATCCCTTAGCGTTCGGGGCTGGTTGCTGAGGTCTCCCGGAGGGGAAAGGGTGGCAGAAAAAAGAGGACTGATTGGGGGACGAGCAGTGGCTTAGTCCAAGGACCCGCGCAAAGTTAGCCCCGGGAGTCAGCTGCGGGGTAGGCGCAGCTAGTCCTCCTCACTACCTCTGGACCCAGGCTGGCGGCTCCCGTTCTGGAGGCTCGGGCGGCTTGGGCGGCTGTGACTTTTGGGTGCGATGGCTCCTGGATGCGGCGCCAAAACCTTCGAGAGGTAACTCCCCTGCAGAAAGGAGCTCTGGGCTCCCGGGCTGGCAGACTTTAGTCGGGCTATCCAGAAGTCCGTTTGTCTGTGCTGCCCTGCGTCAGTCCTTGCCAGAGAAAGAGGCCTGGAGCGCAGACGAGTGAGTGATCGGTGGGAAGCAGAGAGAGGAATCCCTGCTGGACCCGGGGTGTGGTGGGTACCCAGCCAACAGTCAGCAACGCCACGTGACACTCCAACTCCCTCCCCCCCATCTATAAAGGCCCTCAGAGTTCTCCTTATCCACAGTGGCTACTAGTTACCACCGGGATTCTGCTGCCCTCCTCTTCCTCCTCCTTCATCCGTTCTTCCTTTCCCTCCCCGCCCCTCGCTTTCCCCACCCCCTCCACCCTCTCCATGGAACCCTCCGCTCTTCCGCCTTAGCAATCTGGAAGGGGGGAGAAGACCTTTCCAACCCCCCTTCCAACAGCAAAGAAGACCAGCCCCCCTCCCCGTAGGGGGAGGCGGTGGAAGAAAGTGACTAATCCCCTCACACCCCCAGCACTTCCCACACATTTCTTCCCTGTAGCTCTACGTCTCCCTAACTTCTTGGAGAGAAGCTGGGCGCACGCGGTTGGGGGAAAGTGCAGCTCTTGGCCGCCAGGGGACGCTTCATAGCTGGGGGACACCCCCACTCTCTGTGCTCACCCCGGACTGGTCCACCTCCCCCCCACCCCTCCCCTCCATTCCCCTCCCCGCGCGCAAAACACACACGCACCAAGACCCAGCGAGTCTGAGCCGGAACAGAGACAGCGGCGGCAGAGGAACGCTCCGAGCGCGGGTCCCACAGCCGCCCGCCCAGGACTAGGCGGCGGCGGCGGCCACCACCATGACCCTAGGCGGCTGCTGCTGCGAGATCATGTCCTCTGAGAGCTCTCCGGCAGTGCTGTCCGAGGCCGAGGGGGACATCGACGTGGTGGGCGGCGGGGGCGGAGGAGGAGGCGACCCGCTGCTCAGTGCCTCCGCCACCCCCCGGGACACGAGCAAGTACGGGCCGGAGGAGGCGGAAGGGGATGAGGAGGAGGAAGAGGAGGAAGGTGAGTCCTCGGACGGCGAGCCTCGGCTCCTCCCGCCGCCCACCCCTCGGGGGGCCGGGCCCAAGGGGGGAGCAGAGCCCAGCCCCGGCGGGGAGCCCCCTGTGGCCCCCAGGGGCGCCGCAGCCGGCGGGGACAAGGCGCCGTCGGGGGCTGGCAAGAACCCTCTGGTGAAGCCGCCCTACTCGTACATCGCGCTCATCACCATGGCCATACTTCAGAGCCCCAAGAAGCGGCTGACTCTGAGCGAGATCTGCGAGTTCATCAGCGGCCGCTTCCCCTACTACCGGGAGAAGTTCCCCGCCTGGCAGAACAGCATCCGCCACAACCTCTCGCTCAACGACTGCTTCGTCAAGATCCCCCGGGAACCTGGCAATCCGGGCAAGGGCAACTACTGGACGCTGGACCCCGAGTCCGCCGACATGTTTGACAACGGCAGCTTTCTGCGGCGGAGGAAGCGCTTCAAGCGGCAGCCACTGCCGCCCACGCACACCCACGCGCACCACCCGCACGCCCACCCGCACCCGGAGCTGCTGCTGCGTGGAGGGGACCCTGGTGCCTTCCTCCCAGGTTTCGCTGCCTACGGCGCCTATGGCTACAGCTACGGGCTGCCACTACCCGGTTACCACACTCACCACGCTGGCCCTCAGCAGCCTCCGCACCCACACCCAGCCCCGCACCCTGGCCACCCTGCCGCCTTCTCCTTCGCCACCGCCGCGGCGCCGTGCCCTCTGGCCGCACCCCCACCTGCACCACCCCCACCGCCGCCGCCACCGCCCGTGCAGTCCCAGGCGGCCCCGGCCACGGCCCCGGCCCCAGGCCCCCCGACGGCTGCAGCCTCACTCTTCGCTGCGACTCCGGCCGGCCTGCCGTCCTTCCTGGGGGCTGAGTTGGGCTGCCGGAAGGCCTTCTATCCCGCGCAGCTCAGCCCCCCGGCTGCGGGCACAGCGGCTAGCCTGCCTGCGGCCGCAGCGGCCGCAGCTCTCCTACACAGCCTGAAGGCGGACAGTGGGGGAGGCGGCGGGGGTTCAGGGTCTGGGGCCGGGCCTGGGCCCGGGGGTCGGCCTTCATTCTCCATAGACCATATTATCGGGGGCGCGGCGCCCCCCGCGGGCCCGAGCCCTGGATCGGGTGGCGGAGGCAGCGCAGGGGGAACGTTAGCTGGAAGAGGGTCGCCTTCTTCTCCCTACGCTACTGCTCCGAGCGGGGGCCAAGCCCAGGTGCTGGCAGTGCTGCCGGCGCCCGCGCTGACACCGGTGCCGGCCCACATCCGTCTCTCGCATCCTGGAGATGCGCTGCTGCAGTCGGGCCCTAACTTCGCCAGCAAGATCCCTAGCCTGAGTGGCTGCCACTTCTGAACAGACGCTCGAAGAACTCCGCGCGGGGAGAAACTTAGGGGACTGAACTTTCCAAGGACACTAGGGGCTCTTCGCGTCCCCTTCTCGCCTGGCCCGTTCCCTTACTCAACCGGCCTCGCTCCACGGGGGCTGAAGGGAGGAAGACTTGATGTGGGGAGTGAGAGCTTCTTCGGAGCGGCGTGCTTCCCATGCCCCCGTCACCCTCCTCGGCCTGCGCTTCCCTGCGGGTTGGCCTCGTATTTATGAGCGTCCGGGTGGGTCGATGGCCCGAGGAGGACAAGGGCGGTGGACGGTGTCGGCCCTTCCATTTATGTCTCCTTAGAACGAAGCGGGGCCTGGCAACTCAATCCCGGGCTGGGGCCGCAGCGAGGCGGCCCTTTCTGCGACCACAGAGCTGGGGAACGAAGGCAAAGATCCGGATTTTTCGTGCCAACCGGAAAACCTTGTGGGGATAGGGGTGGTGGGAGCGGGGAGGGACGACGGGAAGAGGGTATTTTGACTAGTGAGCTTGTCCCCTTGGATCTGGCTTACCCGCTTCCGAAGGATGGGATCCCCGGATAATTGCCTGCTCTCTGCTTCCCAGTGGCCGGTACGGACGCGGCCTCCATCAGGCGGTGAGAATTCCACCCCCACTTCCCATATTTCTTCCCCAGCTCTGAGGTCGGAGTTGTCCCCGGTTTGCCCTTTAAAGAAAAGTAAGTCTATGTCTCGTGTACTTACCTCCTTCTCCCCGCGGCCCCCTACCATCCAGCCCAGGGAAGCGAGTTTCCACTTCTGTGGGGACTGCAGAGAATTTGTCGTTTTCAAGTCCCATAGGATTCTCCCCTCCAGTCCCCGCCCTCCTGCAACGTGAAGCAGTGTCTGCACGAACAAAGCTAAGGGCGAAGGTGACAGCCACCCGGATAATTCAGGCATAAAATTTTAAAACAGACCCCTCCCCTTGCTGAGGAAAGAGATTTAGGCTTTTCAACTCTCTCTCCTCCCTGCCCAGTTTTGGGGGGTGCATCTCAACCTGAAATACTCACTGTCAACCTCTTTTCCTCTTCTCTTTTCCGCTAGCTCCTTTTTCTGGTCACCCAACTCCACCCTATTTATTTTCTCCAGAGGCAAAAGAATTTCGAGAAGTGAAGGGCACAGAGATCCCCCTTCTCCCTTGTTTGTGGGAGGCGGGGAGAGAGGCCTAGGGCCTTTCCTGGCCCCCAACTTCCGTCCAGGACCTCCTGATGGAATTCCTCCCCGGACCTTGTAAGGTATTTGTAAATAGTTCAGAGCTGGCCTGACCTCCTCTCTAGGGGTTCTCTCCAGGGGCTCGGGCCTGGTTGCTATTCTGCTTTGGGCTTGGTCCACAAGAGGGGAGCCTGGGCAGAGGATAGACTGGGCAGATCTGTGACCCCTTTGGACAGTTTGATGTGAAAGCAAGGGAACTTCTGCAACTTGCCCCAGCCCTCACCGCAGCCCTATTTCCCTTCCCTACTTTCGTGCCCAGCCTTGCCACTTGACTTCTGCTCCTGTCCCTGCCCCATTGGTGTCAAAGAATAAATGTTTGTGGATTTCACTGAAGCTATGGCATCTGTCTCCCTCTGTCCCTCCGCCCTGGGAGGCTCCGTCTCAGGCCTGCGTCTGAGCTAGGGTTGAAGGAGGGAGGCCGCCCAGAAAACACGGTTAAGGTGGCTGGGGATGGCGGGAGTAAGGTGGAGTGAGGAAGAAGGAATTTTTTTTTTTTAACCATCTGGATCACTCAGCCCTCTGAATCAAACCCCAGATCGGACCAGTTGGACCCAGGAGCCCTGGTTGGGAGCTGTGAGTCAGTCACCCAGGCTGTCCAGGATTTGGAGAATGGTTCCTCATTTGGAGATGGCTGTATGACTTCTAAGGATTTTTCCTTTCACTTCTAAATCCTGTGATCTAGTGAGACTGGGTTTCAGTCCAATCTCTTCAACTAATTCCTCATGTGACCTAGGGCAAGACCTTTCTCTTCTGGGTCTGTTTTCTCCTCTGAAAGAAAAGGCATTGGACTCGATGTTTACTCAGGCCCCACTTTCCCATCAAATATTCTGGGTTCAATGTTCTAAGATTTTCCCAGATCTCACTTTTATATTCTATACTTTTAAAACTCTCTCAGCTCTGACCATCTATGAGTTCATGCAACTTTGTGGGCCTCAGTTTCCTTATCTGTAAAACAGAAGTATTGGATTAGTTGGACACCGAGAACCCTTCTGGCTCTGACAGTGTTCTCTATGCAGTGAGGTGACCCCTTCAGTCTTCTAGCTTTCATTTTCGATTTCACAGGCAGACCTTCCATTTGTTCAGTTGGGGAGCCAGAGTCCAGATTGATCCCTTGGAGGCAGACACCTTTATGGGGGGGGGGGGGGGGAGGGAGAGCTGCTCATTTCCCTCTAGGCTAGTCAATAGAAAGGCCCCTGGAGCCAAGTCATTAGTTTTCAAGGAATCACTTCATGTGTGTGTCCATGCAAAACCTGCCTCAGAGATTAGCTTTTTCTCTGTGTCAGCCCCAACTCCTGGTGTCTTAGGAGGGGCTGAAGTAGGCAGAGAAGACTTGGTTTGGTTTGGGGTCCAGGGAAGGGAGGGTAGATTCTGATCGCCACCTGCACTTTCTGGGTGGCCAAGGAGAGTGGAGAGTGAGGCTCATTTAATTTGAGAGTAAAAAGGGTATCCAGAGATGGTGTACAGAGAGCTTCATGGGCTGCTGTGCTGGGAGTTTAGACTAGAGTAATTTGGAGATGGCCCTCCCTAGTCCATTTTTGGAGTCCTTGAGGACACACAACTTCCTTTAGAAGCGGGATCCCAGCTGCCTGGGCGATGGCTCCAGATGCCTTGACTGGGAAGTCTGGCCAGGTTAAGCTGCCTGGCTGTTGGAGGCTGGAGGCCCAGAGCGAACTCATTGCCCAGCCAGGCCAAACCCCCACAGCTCCATCTTCTCTACATATTGCCATTGCCTGGACAGAGCTAGGTTTAGGCCCTTGAGGCCAAGCTGACCATCAGAAAGACACGGCCAGGACTGATAGACTGGGGCTCCATAGTTCTTTCTGGGGAAAGAGATGCACGCACATCAGACAGCTCGGTCGAATTTCTTGGGGAAATTAGAGAGTGAACAGCACTTTTCCCTAAGGGGGGGGTGGGTGGTCTGTGATGGCTCTGTGGCTTCCTTCCCTCGATCTGACTCTGGCCTTCTTTGTTCCTTTTGGCCCCTTTCTGCATTTCATTTTCCCTCATTCCCTACATCTCTCAATGTTTCAGTCTCCCCCATCTGCCTGTTTTTGATTGTGTCTCTGTCTCTGTCTTTCTCTGTTCTTTCCCTCTGGAATTCGTGAATGGGAGTGGTGGACCCGGATCTTCTTGAAGGATAGAAGAGTTTTCCTCATTTCCTCCTCCCCCACATGGCAGTGGAAGATGGAGAGAAAGACAGAGACATAAAGACACAGGAAGAGACACCGACAGATAGTGAGACACAAAGAGACAGAGACACACACATAGAACTAGACTTTCCTCTTCCTCTTTCATTTTTCTGCCTGAGCAGACTGGCTGGTAGGCTGTCCCAGGTTGGAAGTGATGATGGAAGAAAGACTTGGAGTATGAGGGAAAGCTGGGCTGTCACTTCCATCCCAAATAATTCACCTTGCACTTTTCTGAACCAAGCAAAGGGTATGATTATTAAAGAGTGAAGCCCTTAGGGGATGAAGAGAGAAATTCAGGCTGGTCTGAGCCCCCTGTGAGTTTCAAAGCTTGTGGAAAAGTGAAATGGAAAAACATTGGAGAAACCTGTGGGTTCAGTTAGCATTGTAGAGCTATGTATGTGTGAGAGCATCTGTATGGATATGTGAGAATGAATGACTGTATGCATGTATGTAACTATATGTGTGAATGGAGCACCATGTATGCACATTTGTATGTGTGATTATAAGTGTGGGCGACAGTGAATATATGTGTATAAATATATCTGTGCACATGAAAGTGTACTTGTGTGTGAGAGTATATGGGACTCTGTGTATATGTGTGTTGAGGGTGAGGAGCTGGAGCTGCTGGACAAGGTCAGTCCCCCATATTCAGCTCCTGCCACTGAGACAAGAAGGAGAACTAATTTCCTATATAGCCTGGAGTTTGTTCAGACTTTTCTGGTCTGAGCAAGGTGATAGGTAGCCCAGGAGAGATCAGAGACTCTTTAGGGACAAGACACAGGACCCCATCTCCAGGCAGATCTAGACATAGAAAGGTTGGAGAGCCCAGAGAGTAATAAACGAGTAGACAAGCAAACCCTCACCTTAGGGTGAATCACCTTGACATGGGCCAGGAAGCTCAGGAGGAGGTCAGGGTCAGGCATGCAGATAAGACTGAGGTCGAATGTTTTCATTCCTCACTGACCTGAGTTCTCTTAAAAGCTCTGCAGAAGAAAGTTGGCTATTCCCCTCCACATCCCCCCCTCCTTCCCAGGCCAGCAGAGTATGTGCAAACAGGAAGGTAAAGGGAGCCCCTCATCACTGTCCTTGACCTCTGAGAAACCACCCTTTGCTAATTGGGAATAGGTGGAAAAAAATCTGCTTCGAAGTGGGATAATGGGAGGAAATGAAAGGGTGGGTGGGCGGCTATACTGGATTGCTTCTCTGCACCAGGGCCTTTCACTCCTGCACTGTGTGTGTGTGTTTGTGTGTGTGTGTGTGTGTGTGTGTATGTGTGTATGTGCATGCATGCATGCGTGAAAGAGACAGAGAGAGATAGAGACAGAGGTAGAGACAGAGAGGGACAGATAGAGAGAGAGACAGACAAGAAAGAGAAACAGAGACAGAAGGAAGAGAATCAGTGAGAGACAGAAACAGAGATCGAGACAAGCCAAGGACAAACACTGGGCCCTTCTCACCTTACTCTGGGTCAGTGCATTAGTTATGCCTAGGATTGGTGGCTGTGTTGGGTACTGGGTACTGGGTAACTGGGAGGAATCAGTGGTCTTCATGATTTTCCCTCTTAAGCAAGAACAAATAGAACTCAATGAAAGCTACGACCAAAAAGCAGGGAGCATTGCTGCTGCAGCCGGGCCTTCTTTGTGAATCTATGGGATTTAGACTGGGGAGAGGAATGAGGGGAATTGGCTGCTCTCTACTCTGGGATGCTGGGAATGTAGGATCTTTCCCTGGGGCTAGATATGACTCCTAACCTGGGGCCAGCCGAATATGGGGGTTCATAGATGCTATATAGATATGGTCCCACTACCCACCCCAAAATAACTCAGGCTGTAAATTCCTGGAGGTCATTCCTGGGCCCGCAGGAGCCCCAGGTTCATCAGTCGGTTCCCAGGAGTCTAGAAGATAGTAGGAAGATAGAAGAATGGAACGGAGCTGACGGTGTCGCCCTTTACCCCAGCTTCAGAATGCTTGCCAGTGATGGGGTAGGAATGAGTTCAGAAAATCCTTGACTTCCCCAGCTGTAAATTGAGGGGATTGGCCTAGGACAGTTTCCAAGGTCTTTCCAGATTCAGAATTCTGAACTCTAAAGCCCCTTCTTCACACTCTTTGAGTCTATACTCTAACATTCTATGTTCTTAGGTCTCTTTGCCTCAGAATTCTATATTCAAACAATATCTGTACTGTTTTCTAACATAACAACATTCTAAGATTCCTTCTAGTTCTGACCTTCTGTATTCTAACATCCCTCCCACTTCTAATATTTGATATTTTAGCATTCTACTGTCTAAGGTCCCTTCAGACTAAAATCTAATATGGAACAATATTTTTCCTATGTTCCCATGTTCTCTGTTCCAATCTTCTTCCCAGCTCTGACATTTTGTATTCTAAGGTCTTTCTTAGTTTGAACATTCTGCATCTTAAGTGCCGTCCCAGCTCTAATATTTTACAGTCTAGCATTCTAAGGTTCTTTCTGGTCCCCACATTCTCTATTCTAACATTGATAGTTTCTAAGGAGATTTCTTTTTAACTAGCATGGTTGATAGATAGTATCATATACTTTGTCCTTTGCTCTAATATTCTATGCTCCACAGGTCCCTTCTAGCTCCAAAGTTAGGTTATTTAACAGTTTGTGTTTTTAGGGCTATGCCGGTACTAATTTGTCTATATTCTAATCAGTTATGTTCCAAGGTCCTTTGCAATCCAAGATTAGAGACCATAACCTTTTTTGTTCCAAACTCCCTTCCAGTATTAACAGCTGGACTATTTTCCATTTACAGATTCTTAAGTTCTCAGAGCTTTTCCAGCTCTGATATAGCCTAAGGCTCCTTCCAACTCTAACATTATGTTTTATTTAACACAATATACTCTACACATTCCACACTCCAAGGTTCCTTCAAGTTCTAACAGTCTATTTTGAAACATTTTTTTTTCTTTTATGATTCTACGTAGTCCTTCCACATTTCTAGAAGTGAAGGGAGTGAGTGTAGAAGAGAAAGAACATCGGAAGACCTTTCTGCCCAAAACTTTGAGATACCCCTGTACTAAAGCGAAGGTTGGCCCCACAAGCCTCAGACTAGAAGGAAGAAAGGCAGCCCTCCCTACCTGTACTCTGTTTGTGTTTTGAAGGGGATGTGTTGTAGCTTTTGGCGCCCTTTTCCCCCTTTCCCTCATCTCAGTCCTCAGACTTGAAGCTACTGGGAATGGGGAAGGAGGGAGGGGACCAGGTTGGATGAAATCATCTCCTCCCTCATCTTTCTCTCTTCCTCTCGGTTTCTCTGCAGGAACGAGAGCCATAAAACTGAGAAAACTTGGGAGATTCAAATGAAATGGACAAAAAGAGGAAAGCAGGTGATAGGGTGGAAAAATCCCCTAACGGGAAGTCAGGCGACCTGACTTTTAATCTTGGTTTTTTCTCTAGATCACTGTGTATGGGCTAGTCCATTATAGTTTTCTCAACTGTAAAATTAGCGGGGTAGAGCGAGATAATCTCTAAGAACCCTTCCAACTCTGATATTCTATGAGGCTGAGTTGAAAATTCAGACTCAGCGCACACGCACACACAGACACACACAAGAGATTTCATTTGAAGAGAGGCGGTGGGAGTCTATCTTCCCCTAGGGATCCGGAGGCAGAGAGTGTAGTGAGGAGGGGGCCGGCTGTCATAGAGACCAGATTGAGAGCCGGAAGGTGTTAGCATAGAACATAGAATGGAACACCCCCCTTCATCCCAGCGGACAGAGATGCGCCCCCACCGGGGAGCCAGAAAGCACCTTGGGAAAAATCAACAGCTGCTCGCAGCCCCCACTCTCCCGCAGACTTTGGTATTATTGTTTATTATCATCACCATCTCTTCTTATTGTTAGTATTAATCGCGTCAACAACAATAATAACATCAAAGGCAAACTCTAACCTCTCAAGATTAAAACAACCAAAAACATCCTCAGAAAAACAGGCTTCCGTTTGAGACAGCAAGCAGAGCAGAGACTTTAAATGGGGAGAAAATTGGCGAATTTCCGTGGTCAATTTCCCTCCATTTCGGTCAATTTCATCTCTTTCCCTCCGGCTCTTGGAGAAGCAAAAAGCAAAGGTGCGGGGAGTGTGCAGTGGGGAGGGAATATCGCTCAGTCTCCGATTTCCGGGAGAATCCCGAATCGAAATCTGGATGCCCGAGGCTGGGATTGGGGGTGAGGGAGAGTCTGGATCATGTCCTCCCTCCCCTTCCCCCAAAATATTGATTTCTCCCCCACCCCCAGAGGGTCCTTAGGATAGGTGCCTCGGAGGTGGGAGGGGAGGGGGGAGAAGGTCCGGAGGTCTGTTCAAGGGGGGCGCCCCTGTGCTGTGCCACCCCACCCCCCAGCTCCCTATACCCTTAGCCCGTTTGTTTAGTGGCGGCTTCTCTCTGTTCTTCCTTTCTGCCTCTACTCGGACCACCCAGGAGCCGCAAACGCGAGCTACGGGAGAGGTCCCTTCGCTCGCTAGCTCACTCGCTCTTTCTTGCTCGCAGCCGGGTTTGTCCCGACCCGCGCGGGGAGAGGGTTCCCGCTTCCTAAGCACCCCTTCTCCAATCTCCCGCCCCCTCCCATCAACCTAGCCTCCTTCCTTTGTGTCGATTTTTCTTTCTCTTCCCTTTCCCCACCCCCGCTCTCCCAAATTCTCTCCTGGCCCCCGAGTTCGTTTATTTAAACCCCGCCTCGGAAGGAAGGCGGCGGATTGGGCAGGACTGGAAGGGCAGCGAGCTAAAGGAATCGCAGGCCAGGGCTGTCCAGAACGAGCGTCCGAGCAAAGGAGAGGTGGGGAGGGGGAGGGGGGGGGGAGAGAGAGAGAGAGAGAGAGAGAGAGAGAGAGAGAGAGAGAGAGAGAGAGAGAGAGAGAGAGGAGAAGGAATAGCCTGATAGCTCCTGCTGTAGGTGGGTAGGAGCCAGGGTCTACTCAGGAAGCAAAGCCGCAGATAAATCGGAACCTTTCGATTTGACAGCAAACAGCTGCCGGGTCCCACTACGTACAAAGCTCTGGACCCGGCCAGCTCCCAATACTTCAGGTGTTGCAGGGATGCGGGATTGGGGAGAGATCTAAATGATAGAAGGCGCACCGAAGCTCTGGTACTCGAGGAAGAGAGGTCAGGTGGTCTCAGAGACGCTCAAATACAGCCGCAGTCACCGGCGGGAGGCGGGTGGCAGGTCTGGGTGTAAGGGTCCATTTGTACGATGGGCAAAGCCCGGGATGCATATCACCTAGGCTATAGAAACATCCATCCACTTTAGAATTATTCTCTTTTGAAAAGAGACACTTCGGCTGCTTATTTTCTGACTCGAGTTCTCCGCTTCTTTTGCTTCTGCACAGACTGAGATACGGGGTCCCTCTGCGCTGTTACCCGTGAGGAGTAGGAAAGTGGATTTTTTTTTCATTAGTGCGTTTGTCAGTTAAAGGTTCTCTGCCAGCCTCACTCACTTCCTCGCGGACGACCAGGGTCGCTTGTTTCTCTCGTCTCCCCCTACTCCAAGTCTCCTAAGTGCTCAGACATTTAAAGGATTCTCTTTGCCGAAGCAAGGATAAAGATATCAAGGCGAGGGGGCGGCGACTGGTTGCTCCCGGGTCTTGACTAGGAGGGCACGAGGTTTCCCTTGGCCCAGGGCTGGGAAGCTCCCTATCCTCCTTAGCCCCCTGCTCGGTTGCTCTACCTGTGGGGAATCCCTTCTTTTCGCTCCAAGCGGACTCGGGTCGCAGCCTGAGCTCCTCCATCCCTCGACCTTCCTGCCTCTCTCCATCACTCCAGACAGATTCGCTGCTGGGTCAGAGGCTCAGTCGCCTGGTCCGGGAAAACCAAGCCTCTGTCCTTTCCGCGAACCCAGTTTGGTGCATCAAGAGGCAGTCCTTAGCAGCCGCCACCCGGCGCCGATTAGAGAAGGGATCGATTCTGGGAAAGCAGCTGCAGGTGATGGGGAGAGAGTGACAGACCCAGGGTCCAGTACTGGCCCGGCTGCTGTCTCCAGGTGTAATCGGCAGCAAGTCCTTTTCACTCCCTGGGTCCCGATTTCCTCATCTTAAAACGACGTCGAACACAAAGTTTTCTGAAGTCTCTCTCTTGCAGCTTCCTATTCAGTTTTCTAAGGTTTCTTCCAATTCAGTTCAATTATGAAACCATCTATTAAGCGTCTAAGCACTAGATCGCGCTTGACTCTGGGAATATAGAGACAAAAGAAACATGTTCTATTGGGAGGGGACCAGGATACACTATGAAGCACTTTCCAGAGGTACAGAATAATAATTGGGATAATCAGAACAGGCTTCGTATAAGAGGAGGTCCCAGGGCTGAGTCTTGCTGGATCACACGCTTTCAAGATTCTAGCAGGAAGGGACGTCAGAGGTCATCTACCCCAGCCTTCTTATTTTACAGATAAGTAAACTGAGGCTCAGAGAGGTTAGATGATTTGCCACAATTCATTCACATTGGTGGCAAATGGCAGAATTGGAATTTGATCCTTTGATTCCCAATCCCAGGCTCTTTTTGAGGAAAAAAAAGTGAGGAGTGAGTGCATTCCAGGCATCGGGTTCAACTTGTGCAAAGGAACTGAGGAAGAAGAGGAGAAATATGGCTCTTGTCACCTTGGAACAGCTGGGATAGCCTGCCAAAACTTCATATACCTTGGTCTATGTTCCAGCTCCTTTCCAGAGCTGATATTCTCCATTCTAAGTTCTAAGCTCCCTCCCCACAGTGAAATTATTTTGGTTTTTGGCCCTTATGCAACCAGCCCGGATGGTGGAAGAAAAAGGGTCCCGATCCCTGGGTGGAGATTTCCCGGGAATGGGAGCCCAGAACTTTGGAAAAGACGGTGTTACCGCCGGACTCCAAAGAAACCTCCTGGTCTCCCTGCTTGGCTCCCAAGAGTAACCTGTTTCTGGGGTTGTCTCTTTCTTCCCTATCCCACCCTAGCTATCTGGCATAGCCTCTCCCTCACCATTCACCCTCTATCACCACAATTTGCCCGAACACAACTGGGGGAGGGTGGTGGGGAGAAAGATGCATAGGGTCCTTGCAGGGCACGCAGAACTGTACCAAATCCCAATTCTTCGAGCACTAGGATTCTCTTGTGAATATAAGACAAGAAAGGCCGACTGTTCCCCGACCTAGAATTTGATGCCGAGATTCCTGGAAAACCTTGCTAGTGAAAGAACTCTTGAAGCTCATGAAAGCTAGCCTTTTCATTTTCCAAATAAGGAAACTGAGGCCCAGAGAGAGGACATCACTGACGTCAATCCATTGTCAGGACCCGACAGCTCTGGCTCTCCAGGGACTCGCTCTACTCACGTTTCCCGTAGGATTTAAAGTTTGGTTTTTTGTTTGTTTGTTTGTTTTTTTAGTACTCTGGGAGTGTGGAGATGTTGCTGGGGGCCTGAGGTCAGAGCGGGGGTCATATAAGGAATCTTACGAACTTGGGGGAGGTGGAGAGGAGGCGAGGATGGGAAGTAGCTTCTTTACCCTCCTTAAATCTAAATCCTCTTTCAGATGTTGTTTCTTCGAACGTGCGACGACCCAGGGGTGGGTAAGGGGCTGTGGGGAACAGGTGCCTGGACCTTAAAGGGGCTGTGATCGGTCCTCAAGCTTTGGGTCTCTCACTTCCTAAGTAATGTTTCTCCCGTCTTTCTTCGAATTTCACACCCCCCCTAAACTCTCTGTTCTGTCCTTAGCTCCTCCTTTTCTACATTTCCCACACTTAGGTCTAGATACCTTAGCCCCTGTCCCCCTCCTCAGACTCTTTGATCCCTTCCCCTGCCTGGTGCATGGCTAGTCTCTCAATTGCCACCACAAGTCCCTACCATGCCTGCCTTTCTATCTCAAAGCCGGTGGCCTAATGAAATTTCTCTAGATCGGTCAGAGGGGAAAAGCACAGAAGACCAATTGCAGAATCATCTCGAAAATCTCCGCTTTTATACAGAGAGGGAACGAACATACACGGAGACAGAGAGACAGACAGACAGACAGACAGACACACAGACAGACAGACAGACACACACACACACACACACACACACAGAGAGAGAGAGAGAGAGAGAGAGAGAGAGAGAGAGAGAGAGAGAGAGAGAGAGAGAAACATCAAAAATTAAATTGAGAAAATTGAGACCCAGAGGAAGGGGTTTGCCTTAAAGTCACACATCAGGGCTTCGACTTCCAATCTAGGCAGTGGGGACTTTGCCTTCGGTCCCAAGAGTCCAGCCCTGCCATCTTACAGATGGACAAGCCTGATCCCAGAGGAGAGAAGTAACTCGCCTAGTCAGGCAGAGGCACAGGAATGAGATAGCAATATGCCCCTCAACGTGGCTGGCGCCTTGTCCCAAGTCGGGGGAGATGGGAGCAGGGTAGATGCCTCTCGGACCCTCTGCTCCGGGTCGGCGCACGTCCTTTCCTCAGCCCTGTCCCTGCGCATATCGGTTGTCTCATCACAGGCCCGTTTCTTTTCTCAACCTTCACATCACGACCTCATCTTCTCACTCTCTCTCCTTCTACTGCCCCCTCTCCCTTTCTACGTGTTCCAAAGGCCTATCGAGGATCCCTCTCCATCTTCTCCCACAAGCCGCACCACCCACAAGAGCCATGTGCTTCTTTCTATGCACCTCTTGGCCTGCTACCGGGTGCCATTCCAACATAGTTTCACGCCTTCCCCAACCCTCCCTCAATTGGCGATTTCTGAAGGGAAGAGAACCCCAGTATGCGCAGGGGCTGTAGCCGGGTTGGGTTGGGTTGTGTGGGTGAAGAGTGTTCAGCCTGTGTGCTTCTGGAGCAAGCGAAGCAGCAACTTCCTAGCCTCGGACCCTCGCCTGCCTCCGGCCCCGCAGTCTGGAGAACGCAAGCCCCAGACTAGCTCAGTTGGAATGGGAGCCGCTGTCAACCATTCCCGCTTGCCAGTTCGCTAGGCCGCTGACTAACAGAGTTTAAGTTAGGGGACGCTGCTTCCGAAAGTCTATCTTTCGGTGAAGTTACCTGGCTACTTGGAAGCCCTATCTGGCCTTCTCGTCCCGGCCTGAGCACTTGGCTCCCCTCCTCACCCCTCACCCCTCACCCCTCACCCCAACTGCCTTGCTCCTGTCCCACCTCGCCCTCTTACTCAGAGCCCTGGGCGCCCCTCTCCACCTCGAAGGCTTTTCTGGCTCTGGCTTTCTCTGTCTCCTCTAGACGCAGGTTCTCAAATCTCTCTCTCTCTCTCTCTCTCTCTCTCACTCTCTCTCTCTCTCTCTCTCTCTCTCTCTCTCTCTCTCTCTCTCTCTCTCTCTCTCTCCTTCCCCCCTCCTTCCCTCCCTCTCTCTTCCTCCCTCCTTCCTCTCCTTACTTCTCTCCTTTTCCTTTCTCATCTCTTTCAGCTGTGATTGTGTGTGTGTGTGCGCGCGCGCGCGCTTGTGTACGAGTATCTAAGGGTCCAGGAGTGGGAGCCGGAGTATGCAGATTTTGTGTGTGTCTCGGCCCCAGCCATGGGGCTAGGTCCTGCCCGGACTGGGGCAAATAGCAAAAGCTAGCCAGTGAGCAACCGGGAAGCTGGAACTGTCCTGAGGAGCAGAGGTCGGGCCTGACTCGGGAAGGTTCGGGGGTAGGGATAAGGCCGAAATGCCCTCTTGGACCTGGGCTAGGGAGGCCTTAGGCATCAGATTTTCTCCCGGAATATAGATCTCGGCTTCCTAAATCTGGGATGCGCTGGACACGGAAAAGACACTCCCAGAAACGCTCTGCCTCCCTCCTCGCTCACAGAGAGAAGGAGGCCACAGTTCTTTGTCGGGCCCGCGGAGAGCGCGTAGGGGCGGTGGGGTCCAAGCTGTGCCTGGCTTCCGAAGCAGTCTCCCACCACTTTACCTTGTTGAACTAACTCCATACTCTCCTGAGAGGAGCCGGCAAACTCAGTCTTTGCTGTCGGAGAGGAGTAGAGGTGCCTGCACAATCCCTGGGCATTCTGGCCCTGGACTGAATGTCCTGAGGCCCGAGCTCGGTCCTGCCTGGGACTCCAAAAAATCTCTTGAGCTCGACTGGAGCGAAAACTCCGGAATATGCAGAGCATCTCAGAGTGAATATCGACTCCGAGGCTTCCTATCTGTGCCAATGACCTTGGGCAGGCTTACTTGACTTTCCTGGGCCTCAGAATCCTCCTCCGTAAAATGAAAGGGTTGGACTCAATGCTCTTTAATGTCTCTAGGAGCCCCGACCTTTGAAAACCAAAGAGACTCTGTGAGTGGGGGAGACGTTCTGTATGAGCTACATAGCGACTGAGGGAACCTGAGAAACCAGAGCCCTGTGGGATCAGAGGACCCAGCTATCTCCGTCTCAGTCTTCATTCTCTGTTGTCTTTCTGTTTTCTCTGTCGTTTCTGTCTCTTTCTTTCAGTCTCTAGCAAATGATGGTGGACTGGACTATTTCATCTAGATTGTTGGAAGCAGCAGCGACTTTGCCTCAAACGCTCAGGTCTTTCGGGAACCACTGGTTTGGGTGTTAACCTCCCGAGCTTAGCCTAACCCGACTATTCACATCTGACTGGTTCGGGGCTGGCTAGGGCCGAGTCCAGCCAGGGCGAGCAGCTGGCATTCTATCCCGGACTCAGGCTACCCGCCAGCCCACCCACCTACCTTCTTTTATCGCCTCTGTTCCTGCCCTTTCTTTCTCTTCACTCCCTATTTCCTCCTCTCTTTTTCTTTTTCTTTTCCTTCCCCCTTTCACGTTTCCTTCTCCTCCCTCTTCTCCTACGGTTTTTTCCCCTCTTCTCCTTTACTATTGTCTCGCCTCCTTTCTCTTTTTTGTCTGGTTACCTACCATCCATCCAATGGGTCTACCTCATCTCTCAGAACTCAGGCTCTCTCCGGCCCTCAGATGACCTTAGGAGTAGCACGAGTTTCCATAGTTAAAAAGGTCCTGGGGTAACCGTGGGGCACAGGGTTCAGGAACCAGTCTTGGGGCACAGGAGGCTCAGGAGTTCGACCCTGTAGCCTGTAAGACTTCGGATAGGGTGGAAAGAGCTGCTGCGGAGGGAGTTTACGGCTCCAACCTCAGGAAAGACAGAGGAGGGGTCTTTTAAATTCCTCCGCCCCGGCCCAGTTTGCCTTTCAGTCCAGAGCAAGAAACCTTGTCGGAACTGAACCGCTGGTGTCGTTTCTGATCCCATTCTGTCCTCTTGTCAGCGTCCTCCCCACGCCTCTCTCTGCCCACAGGCTGAAGTCACCTTCGCAAGGGATGGGTCCAGGAGGTGAATTTTTTTGTGGGGCAGGGGAGAAGTGGAAAATTTGTTGGGGAGTCTTTTCAATTAGATTCTCGAGACATCTAAAAGACCGCTAATGAGTGGAGGATCTGAAAGGCTCTCATCCACCTCCGGATCCCCCCCTCCCCCCCGCCCCCCCGCATCTGCGCCGTCCTCACGTGTCCAACAGGCAGCCCTAGTTAGGCTGGTGCAGAGGGCTGGGCGTTCCAGGGTTTGAGGAACTGGGGCGGCCTGAGACCTTTTCGGGCTTGGGGGCAGGGAGGGCACGATGCAGCCTCCAGGGAAGCCTGGGCATGCTCTTCCAGATGTGAGCGCGTCAACCCGTTCCCTCCTCCCTCTACTTCCAGGCAGTCAGCGTGATCCAATATCTTCAAGCCTTCCAGCAGGGAACTTCTAATTGTCATTAGAATTTTACAGCAGAGGAAACTGAAGAGGCCGAAAGAGAAAGCACCTACCAGGCCCTGGGTGCGGCACAGCACCCCTGGGACCTTATCTAGCATTTTCTTAGGCCCCGGATGTCTTGGGAGTGTCAAAAGCTGAATGTGGCCGCTGCGGGAGACTGGCTCAGGTTTCCAGGGCTGCTCAGGGCTCTTCCGCTCCCTGGGTCCTCTTCCCCTAGACTGGGGAGTTGGCAGGGCTTTTGGAGAGCTCTGAGCCTTGCCCAAGTCCACCTTCTTCTTGAGGAGATTGCTGAGACTCAGAACCCGAGTGAGAAGCCTTCGAAGGCGCTGGTCCTAGAGTCAGAGGACCCGGGTTCGAGACCCAGGGCTGCTGCCACCTGGTTGGAGATTCCTGAGTGAGTTTCTCCTTCTCTCTGGTTATCCTCCAAGATGGGAAAATCCCTTCCTTCCTCCCCCCCAAACCCCTGGCGGTTGTTGAGCACTGGAGAAAAAGGAACTGACCCTATTGGGTCTTTCTGCCCAGTCACTCAAGTAGTTAGTAGTGGGAAGTTATGTGTCTCGCTTTGCTTCTGTCCCTGTCCGAGTGCCGGGAACAGGGGAGTATCCGAGTCTTGAACAGAGGGTCTGTACTGGACCCCATCCCCCTTCTCATTTTCATCCCAAGGCCGATTAGTCCCCGGAGCTAGGCTCCTTGGAGACTCTAGTGGGGACCAGGTTGAATCCCAGCGAACCCAACTCGTAAGTGGAGGCCAACCAAATGTAGGGGTGAGGGTGACCCCAAGGTGAGGTACCCTTCCGCAAGGCCCAGGGACACTTTCTTTTGAGCTTTCCCCATCCCCTTTTCCTTTCCAAGTCGGAGAAGCTGGAGTTGTGTGATGGACTGGGGTGATTTCGGGTCCCGAGGTGTAGGAGAGACAAGTGTGCGCTTAAGGATAAGACTGAGACCTCCTTCCTGGGGTGAATTTCGATTGGAAATGAACACCTAGGGGCAAATGCTTCCAGTTCTCTCCTTCCTCCCTCTCCCCACCCCCCAAAACCTGGGGCTCAGATCTGAGCCAAGCCTGGGGACAGAAGCTGCAGACTGTGAAACTGACTTTGTGACGCAGGGCCAGGTCTCCTGTGACTCATGGCGGAAAAGGGCTTTAGACCTGGGGGAGGGTGGGGGGATGGGGATGGGGGAGGAGGCGGTGGAGAGCCTTGGCTCCTTCCCGAGGGTCCCAACAGCAGCCAGTCTCCGCAGGCTTCTTCTCTGAATGCCTTCTTCCTTTCCCCTCTCCCCTCCTCCCTACTTTCTTTCTTTCTCTTCATTCTCACTCTCCTCTCTTTCCTTTTCCTTTTTTTCTCTCCTGTCCCTGTCTCCTCTTTTGTCTTCTCTCTCCATGGTTTCTTCATGCTGTTTCTTGTCTTTTCCTCTCCTTGTTTCTGTTTCTCTCTCTCTCCATTCTAACCTCCCTGCTTCATGTGAGTTGGTAAGAGATTCCAGTTCCTCTCCAGTTCACTCATAGCTCAAGCTAGGAGTTTGGGAGGGGGAAAAAGAGCAAGAAACATGTGTCTTTTGGTTTAAAAGAGTTGGGCTCATAAGATTTTTAGCTGCAAGTGGCCCTATCTCCTTATTTTACACCGGGGAAATTGAGGTCTACTGAGAAATGAGTTCCCCAGAAGAGGCAGGATTTGAATCCTCTTATTATCAAGATTCTTTGCATTGCCCCAGTAGGTTGTTAATTCTTTCTGATGGTGGTAGTGGAGAGTGCAGTTGGACAGGTTGATGGTGGGGGCTCAGAACTTCCCTACAGTTTAGGATCCTTACCTCCATTTCTGTAGCCCTGGAAAGTCTTATAGTTCCTTCTGGAGGAAGACAGAGATGAGACTTCCTTACTTGAGTCCCACTACCCAACCACCTCCTTTCTGAGGCTCTTTTGGCTGTCATGGTTACCAGTCTGCCCCTATACCTTCCATTAGGAACTTCAGCACCCTCCTTGCCCCACTCCCCAGAATCTGAAGGTGGCACTGTGTTTTAAGTGATCCAGAATGACTGTAACTCAGAGGTGCAAGGGGTCATAGATGGTCCCTAGTATAACTTCCAGCTAGGTAAAGGAATCTCTGTTCCATATTCTGCTTAAGCAGCTTCCATTGATGGGGAACTCACTACCTTAAGAGAGAGTCCATTCCACTTTGAATAGATTTTATTGCTGGGAAGTTTGTTTTTTGTTATGTATTTTTTAAAAGTCAATTCAACTCAACAACCACTAAGCCTGTACTACGCACGAAGCTCCTGTGCCAGACCCTTGATATAGAAAGTTTCTGCTTCTCTGACCTCCTTGGAACCATGTCTTTTCTCCTTCTCTCTGTATCTCCTTCCTGTCCAAGTTCTGACCTCTGTGACTAAGCAGAATTCATGGATTTTTTTTCTCCCACTAACGGGGCCTTCAAGACAGCTATTACATATTAGGATTGTAGATTAAGAAAAGACTTTCAAGGCCATCAAGACAGACTAACCTCCTCATTTTATAGAAGAGAATCTGAGTCCCAGAGCGGTTAAGTGACTCACTAGGTCCCTAGTCTCCCAGTCTTCTCATCTTCAGGTCAAATATCCCTAATTTCGCCAACTCCTGCTCTTGGGGTATGAACTAAACGCCCTTCAGTCTGGCAGTGCTCCTCTGCATCCTCTCCGGTTCACTCACCACTGGTGCCCAAAATTCAGCAGCCTCTTTCAAGCTAAGGTCTGAGTAGAGCACAGGACCATGGGACAATCCCTCCTCTATGCTGCGAAGCTCTTACTCTCTATGCAGCCCCAAAGCATGGCACTGCCAACTCACATCAAATTTCCAGTCATTAAAATCTTTTGGACTCAGCCATGCTTCCCCCATTTCCTGAGGTTGGTTTTAGAGCTAACGGATGAGACTTTTCCTTTTACTCCTATAGAATTTTCCCTTCATTTTAGATTCAGGCTCTTTCTAACCTATTGGGAGTCTTATAGATCTTGATGGTGCATTTCAGCTTTGTGTTAGCTGCAAATGACGAGCAAGTCATCCACGAAAGTGCTAAAGAGTGCCCCCTCTCTCTCTGCAGTGCAGTTTATCCTTTGTCTTTTTAGCAGGAGCCAAACTCAGGATGCCAATGGGCAGTGATTTTCAGTTCCCAATCTGCCCTCTTCAGCTCAGTGCTATCCTTACCTCTTCTGACTTTCTTTATGGCTACCCAAAGAACAACAGAGCTGCAACGACTCTTAGAGACAGTTCAACCTCCTCATTTTACAAATGAGAACTGAGGCTCAGAAAAGAGAAGTGACTTGCCCAAGGTCACACGATAGAAGAACGAGAACTGTAAGTCAGGTCCTCTATTTTTAAATCTAGAATTCTTTTCCCTGCTTTAGTTTATCTCTCATAGGAGCTGGTGGCACTGGCACTGGGAAGATGCTAACCAGAAGGATGTTCTCTTTCAATGAGGATTGAATGAAGAAGGGGTGGGATGGAGAATGAGGGCGGAGGCTTCTTTGGAGGAATGGGGCTGAAGGTGGTCATTGGGAGTAGGAGGCTGGAGGGAGCTCAGCATAAGGGAAATGGATGAAGGGGTGCAGAACAAATTACTTTTGCTATTTTCTAGTGTGGGCTTGCACAAGTCCACACAAGTAAGTGTGTACATGTGTATGTACACACACACACACAACTTAATGGATTCAGCATACATGTGTTCTCACTTGTACACTTGAACTCTCTACCTAGCTCCTGCTGTGGGCCTGTTACTGAAGGAGGAGGAGTAAGAGGAGGGTGGGTGGGATTTTTGCGAACTTGGTTTCTATCTGGCTGAATCTGTGTCACTATAATGCCTTATATATTTATCCATATACATCTATCTACCCATCCATCGATTCATCCATTCATCCATCCACCCATCCAACTATCTCTTGCTTTGTCTCTAGTTTTCCATCTCCATCTATCTTTCAAAGCTATTTTATTCCATTTTCATTGTTCTTTCTGCCTCTAATTAATAAAACAATTTTCTTCAGAAAAAATTTTCTATTTCTTTATGTTTCTCTGTGTATCTACCTGTTTCTCTTCCTTCCTTCAATCTCCTCTCTCCCAAATCAAGAACAATGCCTGACATATTGGAAGATCACAGGATCATAGATGTAGAGCCAGAAAGGACCTCACTGATCATCTGATTCAAGTCAAACCAGCAAAGATTAGGTGTTTAATCTGTGTCAGGCAGTGTGCTAAGCACAGAGGTTACAAAGAAGGTCAAAAACAGATCCTGCTTCAAGGAGCTTGCATTCTCATGGGGGGGAAGCAACAACATGTAAATAGTTACAGACAAGACATATACAGAATAAATGGAAGGTAGTCTTAGAGGGGAAGGCTGGACTAGTGGGGGAAAAGGGGAGGGGAGATGCAAGACCTCTTGCAGAAAAGTTACTAAGTAAATCTTGAAGGAAGCCAGGGATGCTAAGAGGCAAAGGTGAAGAGACAGAGCATTTTGTTCATGAGCCATACCCATGCAAAGGCATAAAGATGGTAGAACAAGTGTCATTCAGGGGGATGAGCAAGTAGGACAGTGTAGCCGGATTGTTCACTACCTGGAAGTCAGCAAAGACTGAAAAGGTACAAAGGGGTTGGTTTGTGAAGGACACTCAATGGTAAACAGAGGATTTCATATATGTCCATAGAGGTAACAGGAAGTCACTGGAGTTTGTTGAGTATGGGATAAGACCTTTGATTTAGAAAAATCACTTTGGCAGCTGGTGGAGGATGAATTGGAGAGAAGTTAAATTACTTGCCCAAGGTCACATAAGAGGCAAATCCAGGATTCAAACCTAGATCACCTGATCCTATATCTAGTACCCTTTCTACTACATCACTCTGCCTATGTTTGTTGAATTGAAATCTTGGGGTCTTCATAACCTGTCCCTACAAAATCACAGGATTGATTTAAAACTATAAGGCAACATAGAGACCATCTAGTCTGACTCCTCTCATTTGACAAATTGGAAAATATATCCAGAGAAGTGAAAAGATTTGTCCAAAGTCACATATTAATTTAGGAGAGTCAGGATTCAAACTCAGGCTTCTTTGCAGTACAATAAATTGATGTCCCGAAATTCATAGGAGATAAATTCTAAGATAGGAACTATCAATAAAATATAGGACCTCAAATATCCCTACAGGCAACATACAAAGTATAGACAGCAAGTGAGAAGATCTAGAAATAGTAACACAAGGAGGCAAATCTGACCTCACGGTTATTATTGAGACCTGGAAGGATAAGATCAGTGATAGGACCATGGATCGGGAGGGGCAGATTTTATTCAGAAGGAACAGAACAGGTAAAAATGGGTGGAGAGTGATGAGGGGGGAGTATTGCGTATTGGGAATATAGAGAAAGAACTAACTAATAAATAGAAATATGTATAGAATAATTTTACATCTATCCATCTATCTATGAATAATGGTAGCCTTCTCTAGGGTGGAGGGGAAGGAAGAAAAATGAAATTTTCCTGATTATTTTGTTAAATATTTAAAAGGAATAGAAAGTTGTATATAATAGAATTGCAGCTTCATGGGCAAATCATTTCTTTATTATACTGTATTATGGAAATGCTTGTTTTGTTCCACAAATTTGAAATGAAATAAAATTAAGAAAAAAGATGTATTCTTGGGATGAAACTCCATGCTCACATGTAGGAGGAAGAGTGGTGGAGAGTATTTATATAAAGATTGACAATGACTGAAATGGAAGTGATTTTGTCATCAGAATATCCTGCAGACCACCTTGGTAGGAAGTGGAAAGGGACAAAGATTTTAGGAAACACCATAAGTATAGGGATGTGGATATAGGAGCATGGTGCAGTATTTCTGGGTGTCTTCAGTTATCCAGACATCTGCAAGAACACTCTGTGTGTCTATTTGTCTATCCTTTTGTCCGACTCTGTCTCTTTTCATGGGTCTGTCAGTGTCTGAGTCTATGTGTCTGTATATATGTCTCTTTGTCTCTCTTTCAAAAGAAGAGTATCTAATGTTTTTACAGGCTTGTTGTCACCCTTCAAAAGTTGGAAGAACCAACGAAGAAAAGTGTACATCTCTTTGTATCTCTAAGAATCTCTGATTCTTACCATATAGGAAGACCTAGTTACTAAAGTAGAAATGATGGGAATACAGATGTGGGGTGGGGATGAAACAGTCCTTCTTAGAATTTCCTGATAGAAGAAAGAAAAGTCAAGCAGGGTGGGACCTATTCCTTAGTTTTAGGAAGACCATATTTCGAAGGATTCAAAGTAGCATCCCATGGACTAAAACTGTAAAGTGGGAAATCAGCCTAGAAAGGATAAGAAGCTCTTAATAATACAATTCCAAATAAATCACACTGTCATCTTTTCTCTCTCCCTCCTTCCTTTCCTCTCTCTTGTTTTCATCCTCTTTTTCTCTCATCCTCTCCCACATTCTTCAGTACAGGGTCACGGAGGAAAGAACACTGGCTCTGGGGGTCAGGAGATATGAGTTCTAATTCCATTCTGTTGCTAATTTCTATGGGAATATGGGTAAGATCCTTATCTATTTGGGTCTTTAGCTTCCCCAGGGTCAAAATGAAGTTGTTGGAGTAGTTGGCTCTAAGGGTCTTGCCATGTCTCATATTCTATGACCAGATAAGGGGAATAATCTTGGTGTTCCATCTTGCAGACACAAGTGAAGGTTGCTTTGGTTAAATTATTCAATTCCTTTGATGGGGCCCTTTTTCTACAGATCAACAATCAATCAGAAACATTTATTAGGTCCTTACTATGTGCCATGAACTGTGTTTGGCATGAAGGATGCCAAAGATGGCAAAAGATCATTCCTGCCTTCAGGGAGTTTACATCTTTGGAGAAAGAAAATAAATACATACAAGTTACATACAGGTGGGAAAGTTCTAGTAGTCAGGAGAATACTGATGTATTCTCATATTCTCCTATCAGGAGAGGTCTCCTATAGAATGGATCATTAAGGGATTGTCTTATGGAAGGAATCTTCTTCTGGTGCCATAGAAAGAACATTAATTCAGAGATGGGTCTTACCAATCTAAGTGGTGCATAGTATACCAGTCTTACTACTATATAGTGATGATCTTGGGGAAGTCACATAACCTTTGTGTTCCTCATCTGTAAAATGGGACTTGCCATAGCAATCTCAAAGAATCCTTGTGAGGATCAGGAGAGAGCATAAAGCATAATTCACCTGTGAAGGCTTACTCTCTCTCTCTCTCTCTTTCTCTTTCTCTCTCTCTGTCTCTCTCTGTCTCTGTCTCTGTCTCTCTCTCTCTCTCTCTGTCTCTCTCTGTCACTGTCTCTGTCTCTCTCTGTCTCTCTGTCTCTCTGTCTCTCTCTCTCTCTGTCTCTGTCTCTCCATATACACAGAGATTTCACCATTCGTCTGAATGGACATATCACAGAACTTGCCGAATGCTGTGTGAATCTGGGAGAGAGTACAGATGGACAGTGCGCTGACCAGAATTAAAGAGTCAGTCAATAAACATCTATTAAATGCCTACTTTGTGCCAGACACTGTACCAAGTGATAGGGATACAAAGAAAAGCAGAAGACAGTCCCTGCTCTCAGACTTCACAATTGAAGGAGGGAGACTATTTGCAAATAATTCTATGGAACAAAATATAGACAGGATAAAATGGAAATAATTAACAGAGGGAAGGCAGTAACAAAGAAAAGTTAAAAAAAGATATAAAGAAAGATATATAGAATATATAGAAAAAAGATATATATACATATATAAAATAGAAAACCACAACTCAGATTGTGGTTTGTACATCATTCTAGAAGAGGTCCATGACAACAGGGAGATGATGACATGACTCGCATTGAATTGTTTTTGAGTGAGGGAAGGCTGTGCAAAGCAGCCAACCTCATGACTAGCTGAACCTTGAAGGAAGCCAGGGAAGCTAGGAGGCAGAGATGAGGAGAGAGGACATTCCAGGCATGGGGCACAGACAATGAAAGTGCTTGGAGTAGGGAGATGGAGTATCTTGTGTGAGAAATAGCAAGGAGGCCAGGGTCACTGAATCATAGAGTATATGAAGGGGATTATAAGGCTACCAAGAATACAGTTCCTGTTCTCAGGGAGCTTACATTCTCAAGGGAAAGAGACATGTCCATACAAGTTATATACAGAGTAGATGGATGGTAACCTCAGAGAAGAAGGTTCTAGCAGATGGAAGAACTGGGAGCTATGTCTTCCTCCATAAGGTGGGATTGGAGTTGAGTCTTGAAGGAACTCAGGAGTTAGGGGATGGCAGTAAGGAGACAGAGGAGTCACAAGAAGGGTAGAAGTGGACAAAGTTATAAAGGGGATTTGAATGGCAAACAGGATTTTAGATTTGATCTTGGAGGTGATAGGGAGCCATTGGAGTTTATTTAGTAGGGGCTGACATAGTCATTTGTGTGTTTCAGGAAGCTCATTTGCTGCAGGGAGACCAACCAGCCGACTACTGAAACAGTCTAGGAGTGGGATGAACAGTGTCAGAAGAGAGAAGAGGGCATTCATGAAGAGGGCTTTGGCAACAGATTGGAGAGGGGTGAGAGATAGGAGTCAAGGATGACACCTAGGTTGTAAATCTGGATGACTGGGAAAATGGCAGTGCCCTTCCTAGTAAAGGGAAGTTAGGGGAGGGAAGAAAGATAATGAGTTCAGTTTTGGACATGCTAAGTTTGCCATGTCTATAGGAAGAGATGAGTGGGCTGGATTGCTTTTGGGAAATTGTACACTCCCTTTCCTTTTCCCAAGCTCCCCATAAGAGCAAAGGCTCACTTTTTTTTTCAATGTAGAAATTTTACTGGTAATTCTGCTTAATGGTGAGACCTGGAACAGCATTGCCTCTGAAGAATTAAGGATGAACATCACTGAGAGGGTAATGGAAGCCTGTGGTGGGTATGAGCCCACTTGATAAAGGCTGAAGAATAATTCTGAAGAATAAAAGTAAATGATGTCAATGGGAAATTGTATGTCAGCAATAGAAGATGAGATGGCTAAATGAGAAGCAGAGCACTCCATCCCCTGGTAGGTACCCTCCTGATCTTAAGAGAAATCAGTGAAGTCTGCCAGCATGTTGGGTAGACTCCTTGTGCTAAATTTTAGGAGGACATGAACAAGAGCTGCTTGGGATTGACTGACATGGATGGGGAGATGTCCATCACTGGAAAGATCTCCCCTAATCCCTGAGACCACAGATCTGAGTCCCTTGTATGGAGTCCCACTGTCCTTGGTGCTGGGAATGCAATGACCCAAAAGAGAGAGGTCCCTCTGTTAAGGAGTAACTCCACAAGTTTTGGGGTGAATTATTGGTGAGACAAATCAGGTATGCAAAGAAATGGGGTTCAGAGTCAGGCATGTGCTTACTATGTCCCACCTTCTATGCCAGGTACTGGAGATACAAAGAAAGGGAAAAAACCTCAGTCACTACTCTTAAGGAGCTCACAGTCTAATGGGAGAGATGACATGCAAAGAAAAAAAGAACTGCAAAATAAGTATAAAGCAAATGGAAGATAATCTCACAAGAAGGAAGGAAACAATTGTTTAACACCTACTATGTGCCAGCCAGTGCGCTAAATAAACTTAAAAAAAGTTATTTCATTTAATCTCCACAGCAGTCCTGGGAGGTAGGTGCTATTATTATTCCCATTTTACAGTTGAAACGGAGATCGAAGTTCAATGACTTGTCCAAGGTCATGCAGTTAAAAGTATCTGAGGTCACATTTGAACTAGATCCAGAACTATGCCATGGGAAGAGGGAAGGTACTAGCAGTAGGAAAAACCTAGAAAGGCCTCCTGCAGAAGGTAGGATTTGAGTTGAATCTTAAGGGAAATAAGGGGAGCCAGCAGGTACAGGAGAGCCAGGAAAGCATTCCAGGTATGTGGGCCAGCCAGTGAAAATGCAAGGAGTTAGGGAATGACATTTTGTGTATTAGGAAGGGAGAGAAGAATAGGGTTGCTAAATTGTAGCACACACGGAGGGCAGTAAGGTACAAAAAGACTGGGAAAGTGTGAGAGAGCCAGGTTGAAAAAGGCTTTCAAAGACAGCAGAAGATTATATATTTGTAATGGGGGTCAAAGTGTTCTTGGGAAATGTGAGGAAGGATGAAAGGCTTGGAGGAAGTACAGGGTAGGACACAGAACACTCCCTGATTTGAGGGGGTCAGAGGGCTCTGAACCTTATTATTTTGGACAATTCCCTGGATCTCAATATTCTCATCTGTAAAATAGCAGGGTGGGACTGGATAGCCTTTAAGGTCCCAAACCAGTTGTAAATCCAGTGGAATCTATGACTAAAATCCCAGAGATTATGAATTTTGCTTATTGTCCAAGCTAGTAGGGTATAGGGCTAATGGGAATAGAGACAGAAAGAGACTCCAACTGGGCCCCTGGCTTGGATGGGAAGGGGCCTGAAGCATCTGAGAGGAGTCCCTGGCCCCCTACTCAAGGCCTTTTCATCCCCAGGATCAGAGACAAAAGGAGAGCAGATGAGGAGGAGGGAGGAGGGGCAAGGGCAAAGTCGGCTCCTCAGAGATCCCTTCTGAAAGGTGCTCACCAAGGATTCTTTCCCCCTCCTCCAGAGCTCCCTCTTGTCAGTCCCCTCCCTCCCCACTCAGGTACCTATAGAGCCTGGGAGAAAGGAGGCCATTATCAAGTGCTAGGAGAAGAGAAGATGTGTGTGTGTGTGTGTGTGTGTGTGTGTGTGTGTGTGTGTGTGTATGTGCTTGGCTGACCAGGGCTTCAGACTGGAAGGGGAGATAAGGAGTGGGGAGAGGCAGTGAAAGGGGGAGGGGATCACAGTTCAAGGGGCAGGACAAAGGGACTCCTTAGGCAAAATTCTCTAGAGGGTGCTCCAGTAATGTCTTTCTTAATTTCTTAAAAATCCTACTCTGTTCTTTCTGCAGGTTTGAGCCACAGAGAAATGGTAGGGAGCATATGTGTATTGGAGTGTGTGTGTGCGTGTGTGTGTGTGTGTGTGTGTGTGTGTGAGAGAGAGAGAGAGACAGAGAGAGACAGAGAGAGACAGAGACAGAGACAGAGACAGATAGGACATAAGACACAGAGTGTGAGAGAGACAGAGGAGGAGAGAGAGAAACAGAGGTAGATGGAGAGGAAGAAGGAGGAGGAGGAGAAGGAAAGGAGGAAGAGGTAGTAGGATGCTGAGAAAGTGAAAGGAAGGCTGGACTTGAGCCCTGGATTTGGGTCTGAACACCAAATGGGCAAGTTACTTCTCTCTGAGTTCCAATTTCCTCCTCTATAAAATGGGAACAATGCTACCAGCAGGACTGTACCTACTCCAGGGCCCTTCTGAAATAACGCAGGTTTGCCAGGCTCAAAGCACTAAATCAATGTCACTGATTACTATGCACATGCAATTTTCCTGCAGGGATTTCCATTTCTGATAAGGGGCTGGTGACTCAGGAAAGCAAGATTCTCTTCATTTTATAGATGAAGAAACTAAGACTCAGAGGTGAAAATGCCTTAACCCCCTGCCAGAGTCATTGAGTGTCAGACCCCCTTGGAGCCCAGGTCTCTTGGTTACATTTTGCATGATATTTTTAGTACTTCGAGGACTGGGGAAGGACTATTGATAAAAGAAAAGGTGCATTAGTTCCCCTTTGCACATTTGTCCAGGAGCTCTCCTGTCTCAGCCTTTCTATCCCCTCCTTGCCTCACATCCTCCTCTCCTACTCCTCCCCCCTTCTCCTCCCTACTTCACCTCTCTTCTCCATCTCTTCTTAGATGTCAGCCTTTCTTACACCATCTCACCTGCCTCCCTCCTGCCTCCTCCTTCCCATCACCTCTCCTCTCCTCCTCTGGAAGGGAAGTCAGACATCTAGTCTGATCCCCTCATTTTAAAGGAGATGAGACCCGAGGACATGAGTGGCCAGCCCAGGGGCTTACAGGGAGTAAACATCAAGAGCTCAAATTCTTTCGTACTTTCTTTGGTCTCTCTCCCCGTCTCTGTCATTTTGTCTGTCTCTCCTGCATCACTCAAAGTGGCATAGGGATTGGAGATGCTGCTGTCTCTACCAGGCTGCTATTGATTTGTTTGCATGTAGCTGTTTTGATAGAACCACAGAATTTCAGAGCCTCAGGGGACTCCAGGGAGATTGCCACCCAAGCTTGGCACCAAGCATGCTTCTTGGAGGGTGGGACAGAGTACAGGACTTGGGGCCCCTCAAAAATCCAGATGGGGGTCCCAGAAAGTCCTTTGGGTTTGAAGATGGGGTGGGAGACACACACACACAGAGAAGAGAGAGAGAGAGAGAGAGAGAGAGAGAGAGAGAGAGAGAGAGAGAGAGAGAGAGAGAGAGAGAGAGCGAGAGTTATCCAAAGATGTCTGTGCATGTGTGTGAATGGGTGCCTTTGTATGCAGCGTACATCTGTGGCTGCTCCTCTGTGTACGTGTGTGAGTACCCAGACCCTCTGCCCACTAGCTCTCTCCATGGTCTTCTCCCAAGCAGAACCCAGAAAGCTTCAGGGACTCAGTCAGTATCTGGTTAACTTAATGGGATGCGAACTTCAGGGCTGAACTCTGTCTCTGCAGAGGAAATAAAGTAGATAATCACCCAGTCACTTGGGTTAGTGGAGGCAGATGCCGAGAAGGGGGTGTGCCTGTGTGTCTAACTGAGCATTGGTGTCTGAGTGCCCAGGAGAGGGTGAGAACACATCTATCGTGTTGGAAGGGGGGGGGCTATTGATGGATCCATATCTCCGTCATGGGGGTCTGCTTGTGTTGCCCATATCAACCTGCCCTCATGTTCACCTCTCTCAGTTCAGGTCTGTTTGCACAGAAGAGACCTCCGACCCCTTACTTGCAGGCCCAGCTGAAGTGGTATACCCAGCAGCCCCCTGGGACCAAGGTTTCAGGCAGCTTCCATCTGCATAAAGACCAGAGAACAAACAGACAGGCTCCGAGAAAACAGGCCCAGGCCATAGCTTTGAAAAAATCTGGAATCTAGAGGAAGAGGGGCTACGTGGTGGAGATAGAGGAGAAGATGCCTATCTAGAAGTGAATACAAAATATTTAGAGGATTTAGAGAGTGTTTCCCAGGTTTTCTCTCCTGGCATCCTTGCAGCAACACTGGGACATGTACCAGAGGCATTCTAATCATTCTCATTTTACAGATAAGGAAGCTGCCGTTCACAAAGGTGACCTGAGTAAACCAAGTTCACCCAAGTAGTAAAAAGCAGAAGTAGATGCCAAAGCCAGATTTGACCAAGTTCTGTGCTCTGTCCCACCCTCCAAGAAGCATGTTTGGTGCCAAGCTTGGGAGGAAATCTTGCTATGGTCCAGGTGCCTGTCTGGTCCCTACAGACTTGCAAGCATTATTTCCCAGGTAACCTGTTCTGGCTTTCCCAAGGGTACCCGGACACCCCATAGTGAGTTTGTGCTGAATGACTCAAGAAGCTATGGGCACATTAAGTGTGTTTGTGTGCATGCATCTGGAGTCAAGATTAAAAGTGTATATGTGTGCATGCAATGAGTTGTGTGTGAGATGGCTTTATATTGTGATGAGTGTGTGCGTATGTGTGTGCTGAGTATGGTAAATATGTGAAGGGTTGTAGGTGCAATGGACAGTGTGTGCAGTGCTGGATGAGTCATGTGTGATGGGCATTATGTGCATGTTAGGAGTGATATACATGTGTGAGGAGCAATTGTGTGTGTGATGATTGGCCTGGAATGAGTTGTGTGTGTGATGAGTGGAGTGAGTGAGTGTGTGTGTGTGTGTGTGTGTGTGTGTGTGCCCTCAGTGTTGGAGGCAGGGAGTTTAGTGGCCCTGGGGAGAGCCACTCAGCCTGGAGAGCCCTGCTGCTCGCCTCTACTCAGCTCCAAGCAGCCACGTTGTTTAGCAACTCGAGTGGCCAATTATTCTCCATGTGAAAAGGAGGAAGAGGAAGAGGAGGAGGAGGAGGAGAAGGGGAGGAGGAGGAGGCTGGAAGTACCAGGCTGGGAGGCTGGGGCTCAGGCAGCAGGGACAGGAAAGCTGTGGGACAATTGATAGCCACTGGTTCAGGGCTAAGGGAACTGAATATTTCCAGAGCCAGCTCTTTGACCAATGGCTTCCCTCCCCTTTCCTTTCCCTCCTTCCCTCTCTTTTTATCTCCCACCTCCCTTCCTCTTTCCCTTCCTCTCCCTCCTCTCCCTTCCTTTTTTCTTTCCCCTCCCCCTCCCTTCCTTTTTCTTCCCCTTCTCCCTCCCTTCCCTTTCTTTTTTCTCACCTCTCCCCATCCTTCCTCTTTCCCTCCCCTTCCTCTCCCTCCCGTTCTCTCCTCTCCTTTTACTCCTTTCCTTTCCCCTCCACTGTCTTCTCTCTTCCCTACCACTCCATTCCTTTCTCTTTCCATTTCATAGTGTGTTTGTAGACCTCAGTGAGGAAGCAGGTAGAGAGGCAGAGTGACTACCCAGACTGGAGGGTATTTTGTTTTTTTTTGTAGTTTATCCTTTATATAGTTTGTGTGTACATGATGAATAGAGCACTGGGCTTGGAGTCAGGAAGACGTGAGTTCAAATTTTGATTTAGACACGTCACTTCCCCTGTGCATCAGTTTCCTCAACTGTAAAATGGAAATAACGATAGCACGTATCTTCCAGGTTTGTGAGGGTTAAATGAGATATTTGTAAAGGCATTGGCACAGAGTGCCACAGTAGGTGATTCATCAATGTTCATTCCCTTCCCTTGCTCCATTTTCCATCAGCTGCTCTGATTTGGACTTTGCCTGTATCATACCTGCCCCAGGCTAAGCCCCTCATCACCGCGCTTGATCTAGCTTTGATTTTCAGCATCTCCTCAGCATCCTGTGATGCCTCTGCCCTCTGATTGGAGTACTGGAAAGGGAGTGGGCGGAGCAATAAGCTCCTCCCACAGCCTTCCTTTACATAAAGAGGGCTCAGCACTTTCCGGCTAAGTTCTTCATTTTCCTTCTGCCATTTGCTGTGCTCTGGCTTTGGCTCCCCGAACATCATGGCCTTGGGGCCTGCTCCCCTCTGGGATCACCCCCTGACCTCAGCTTCCCTTTGGGTTTTGTCTTCCCTCTTCTATGGTAAAATTCTTGAGGGAAGGGGTTATCTTTCTTTTTCTCCTTTGATCTCCAGCAGATTACTGCAGTCTTTGGCACAAAATTAAATATTTATTGATTGACTGACTGGGCAGTGCCCTTGCTGGTGAAGAGAGGCTCCTGAACAGAGGGTACCTAGAGGGCTCCCAGGAAGGCTCACTGAGTAGCAGCCGCTGATCTGATAAGTCAGAGTCTGTGCATCGGCGGCTGATTTCCTCTGCCTCAGGCAGTCTCAGGATGGCTCTAGGACTTGCAAAGACATTGTTTTTTCCAGGAGATCACACTGCCTGGTCCATAACCAGGAAATGAATTGATGATGAACAACTACCTACTGTGCAGTAGAGAGCCCCAAAAGACTGAGTCCCAGGTAGGCAGCAGCTGGGCCATCCCAAACATCTGCTCATCTCAGTCCACATATATGGCGCTTCCCACCATGGCTCACTTTGGGAAAGGACCTTGAGCAGCTAATTAGTCAATTAATTAGTTAACGTGGAAGTGACTTGCTCACCAACTGGATGAGGTGGAACAAGTGGTTGGTCTGGTAGGTAGGTACATATAGACAAGGGGAAGGGGCCCTAAGGGGTCCCTACCCTTCATCATTGTGGGATCATTGGATGCAGCAAATAGAAGATGTTTAGCTTGCAGAAGAATAGATTCTGTTAGGACATGAGAACTGTTTTAAACAATTAGATAGGTAATTGTATAGAAGAATCTGACTTGGGGCAGAAGCAGGAGCAATAAGGGAGAAGGAGGCAGGCAGATTTTGATTTGTTACAAGGAAAAACAAAGTGGTTATTTGAGCTGTCCCAAAGTGTAATGGATTGTTTTAGGAGGTAATGAGTTGACTGTTACTATAGATCTTCCAGCAAGAGGTGGATGACCACTTGTCAGGGATGCAATAGAGGAGATTTTCATTGGGGTTCAGGCTGTACAAGATGCCTGAGATGCCAGTTATGTGAGATTCTGTAACTGAAAGACACTTCCCAAGCTTCCTCAATACCTAGTCCTACATGAGCCTGAAGGTTCATCAATGGAGGACTTCCTTGGTTGAGCTGGGGCCAAGAATTAGGGGCTCAGAGAGGGAAGGCAGAGGATGGAAGAGGGAAAAGAGGTACAGCTGGACTTTGGACAGGTTCCATGAACTTGGAAGAGTCTGAGGAAAAGGACAAGAGGATAATGACGGAGTGCAATAGGGAGGAAAAAAAATCCCACAGCTCCAAGACAAAGAGCTCCATTCTCCCACCCACTCTGAGCTGAGAGCTACACTTAACCTCTGCCCACTCCCCCTACCAGCATCTGCTTCCCTTCAGGGCCTTCCCCAGGCCAGACTCTTTCTCCCTCTGAGTCCTTGGGGACTCCTCAAGTTATTTCCCTGAGTGTTTGGAATTAGAACATTGGAATGGTCCAAAAGATCCCTCTTCAACTTAGAAACCCAACATCTGGGTAGGAAAGGAGGTGGAGTTTTATTCCCACCCCCAGGTGGGCATTTCCCCTGCCCCCCCAGATCAGTGACTATTCAGACTAGAGAGTCCTCTTGCTGGTAGAGAGTTCCCAGAGATCTCCCTAAAAACAGTAGCTACCTCTGTGACCTGGTCTAAGGGTACCCAGCAAGGTTCTCTGGCCTCTGTCTCTCCTAGTGGGTAGCTGAGTGCCTGAAATTCCACCATCATGGCTTTATTCCTTTGGATTCTCAAGATTCCTTATTAAAACACAAGCACTCCTGGAAAAGACAGTATGTTTCAGACATAGATTGTCAAAGGCAGAAGAAAACTTACTTCAACTTCATCATGTTACAAATTAAGAAGCTGAGGTCCAGAAAGAAAAAAGCAATTGTACTCAAGGCCATCTCTTGTCTTGCCTCCCCTTTTGAGGACAAACAATTAAATCAATCTTCCCCTTGACCCTGGTCCCAGACTGGTACCAGTTGGCCAGATTCTTACCAGCTACCTCTGGAATGTGACAATGATTACAAAGGAGAGTAAGTGATGGAGCATAGCTGACCCAAGGAAGTATCCCCCTATGCGGAAGGTCCAGCTTAGAGGAGTTTCTTCCTGGGCAGGGGCTAGGAAGGATGGGGCTAGTTGATTTTGTGAAATAAAGTCTTGGAGGGCTGTGTCTGAGGGAAAGGAGCTGGTTTGGGGGGAAAGCAGATGTCCAACTTGGGCTCCAAGGTAGGTGGTCAGCTGTCCTGTGTTTTATAATGGAGTAACCTTGATTCTCACAGACCTGCTATGCAGTATCTCTTGATTTTGGCAACCCTAGCTTCAAGTCATGTGACTTGCTTTACAATGGAGCCTGATCTTGGGCTTAGGGTGAAGCTGCCCTTCCTAGAAGGGTAGAAGCAGGGGAGTCAGAACCTTTATATACAAAACAGAAATAGCAACTCTTATTTCTGTTACAATTTAGGACCTCTAAAACACTTTTCTCCTAGTGTAACTCCCTTTTGTAAGTAAGTGTAACTCTACTCTAGGGCCCACTTACCTAATCAGAGACTACCACTGGACCTTTGGGTTTCCAGAGAGGTAACTGGTAATCCTCCCAGGGTTTTAGGGATAACTCATCAGATTGTTCATGAACTCCCACCAGTGTGCTTCACCTTAACAATCAGTCAGTAGACTTTAGCAAAGATATTTACTAAAATAGCAGAATAAGAACAGTCACTATACATTATTTTCCACACTCTAAGGACACATTTTCATAAATACACCTAGAGTCTCAAAGGACAGGATTTAGCGGAGAGCGAACATAATGCATAATGATGATAAGTCAAACTATAGTGGATACAAGTGGCCAAGGCAAATCAATACAGAATTGCAGAACTTCTATGTTTTTTCTCTTTCCAGACAACCAGAGGGTCCTTATGAAGTTTAATATGGTCTCTATGCTCAACTATTCTCTTGGACTTGCTCTTTATGGAGCAGGGCCATTGTTTTCTACCTTTAGCTATTGGCTGGGCTACGTGGTACTGTGCTCTCTTCAGCTAGAGTGCTACAAAAAGCTCTTCCAACTAGGTCCGTGATTCTTAGATTAGGATGGGCAGAAGCTTCTTCTCTTTGATTCTCTCAGAAGCTCTTCTCCAAGGTTACTTGCCATTTCTGGGCAGGAGATAGAAGACTTGCTTTTGATAAATTCTATGTTCCATTAGGGTAATTCATTTCAATGTAGCCCTTTTCTCTTCCCATATTCCTTTGGGCATCCTATGTAGAGGAATAGGGCAGTGAGGTGACCCAATGGATAGAATCCCCAGCCTAGAGTCAGGAAGACTTGAGTTCAAATGTGACCTCAGACACTTACTAACTGTGTGACTCTGGGCAAGTCACTTAATCCTGTTTCCCTGAGTTCCTCATTTGTGAAATGAGCTGGAGAAGGAAGTGCAAACCACTCTAGTATCTTTGCTGGACATGACTGAACAACAACATGTAGAAGAGTGACTGGGGATGAAGGTAGGAATTAAGTCTATACCCTGGAAATATTCATTGTATTACTAGATTCTTCATATGTAATTAAGGTATTCAAACCTCTTACCTTTTTTAGGGTGAGGACTGCCTATTTCATACCTGAAGGTTTTTCCCATTTATCTCTCAAAGTCTGTCTTGTAGCCTCTTTAGAACTCCAGCTTTTTCAGAAGAATCCCAAAGACACTCATCCCCTTGCTTAAGGATAATCTTCATAACAATCAGAGATGTCCAAAGGAGAAGGGGCTTCTTTGGGAGGTGCTGAGTTCCCCATCACTGAAGATGTTCAAGAAGTTGGTGGACCACTTGCCATGGATGCTCTAGATATGGGGAGCCTTGTTCACTTGTGAGTTGGATTAGATGCCTCTGAGGTTACTTCAGTTTGTGTTTTCTACCTAAGGGACCTCCTTCCTTCCTTTGGTGTTCCCCTCTCCATCCTACCGACAGGATTTTTCTGGGGAATTTGAAAAGATCTATGTAGGCTGGGGTGATGGAATTAGAATCCTAGAATCTTCAAATCTCAGAACTGGTAGGAACCCAGGGACTTCCAGTCCAATCTGTACCTGAGCTAAAATTCCTTTTACCTCACATCCAGCCTATACACGCTCTACTTCAATACCTCCAGTGATGAGGCACTCATTACCTCCCAACATAGCCTTTTTCACCTTTGGTACAACTCTCATTGTTAGAATGATTTTCCTGAATTCAAGCCTCACATTTTCTTTTACAGCTTCCATTCACTGTTCTGGTTCTGCCCTCTGGGAAGAAGGAGCGCAGTGAAGACTTGTGATGTGACCTTGGGCATGTCCTCTTTTCTCCCTGGACCTCAGTTTCCTTATTTATGAAATGAGGTATTGGACTTGATGTTGTTCAAGTCCCTTTCAGCTCTGAAGCCCACAAAGTGTGATATTATACTGGGTCAATCTGGACCTGAGCAATTAAGGGCAGAAAGGATTCATTCACTCAACAAACATTTATCAAGCCTTCTTCTGAACACCATGACTTTGTGCTAGGCACAGGGGATAGACACAAAGACAAAATTCAGCAGTCTCTGCTCTCCAAGAGTTTACACTGTATTTGCAGCAATGATACATTAAGTAAATAAACAAATAAAAATAAGTTTGTAAGTGCAAGATGTAGAATAAGTACAAAGTCACTTCTGATGTGGGGGAGGGGAATAAGGCTAAACCTCCTGAGTGGAGCTGCTAAGGATTCTAAGATGAGAAAGAGAGGAGGGCATGTATTCCAGGAATATGAGATACATCAAAGAGCGCACACAGGGACAACAGCAAGAGGTTTGATTGGAACATGGTGTCCATGAAAGAGAGGAACGTGTATTCAGTTTAGAAGTGAAGTTCCATACCACCTCCCCTTCCTTACTCCCACCCCTCCTCTCAGGCAGTAGGAAATTTTATGCTAGTTGATGCTAATTTATCTAACCATGTTAATCAATCACTGAGGTATTTTTGAACAAAGCTACAATAATATGCAATCTTTGTCTATTTGGGGAAAAAATCTAATGGAATTTAACTGATTAAAAAAACTAACTCTGTTAAATTTGCTCCAGAGTTTCTGTTCTTCTCTGCATTCCCCGATAGAATTTGGTAAGCCATTTTCTCTATTTATTGAACAAAACATCCCTTTTGTGTGAATATCAGAAATATTCCTTCTCTGGCTAAAATTGAACTAGTCAACTCAACAATGTTCTTTCCCATCCTGTCTTGAACCCTAGCTCTTGTTGCTCATTCTAATAAAATGGATTGTTCAGTGTCAGCTATTTCCACAAACCTACCCCTTTCCCCTAGATCTGGGGCTCACAAGCCTAATCCTCTTCAGAAGCTATCTGTCTTTGGCTAATCTGGCTACACCAGACACCTACATCCCTTTATAATCTTTGCTAATATTCCCACTGTTAATCACTGAATGGCTTTTTTGAATGAAAGGTACCTGACAGACCTGACTTGATTTCACTCATTTTTGTTCTAAAAATCCCATGTTCTTGAGAATCCCATTTTCATTCCTTTCCACATATATTTTAAAAGGATCTGCCATGGATAGACAAGCCTGACTGAAGTACAAGTGTAGATCAGACACAACATCTATCTTCATGAGGCTCATAGTCTAGGAGGGGAGAAAGTGGAAACAGAGAACTGTAGTTGCAAACTTGGGTGATTGAGAGGGAGGATGGTAAAGCAAGTCCTTTACATATGAAGGGAAAATTGGATGAGGGTTAAGTCTTGAGGGAAAGCTAATAAGTTCTGTTTTGATCATGTTGAACTCATGCCTAAGGAACATTCAGGTGAAGGTAGTTGGTGATGTGAGACCATAGCTCAGGAGAGAGGTTAGAGTTGGATGAATAAATCTGGGACTCATCTGTGTGGAGGTGAGTGGAGAGAGAGAAGTGAAGAGGGGCCAGGACAGACAGAGCCTTGGGAGACATGTGTGTGAACACATTTGTGTGCCCCATCCTGTACTTTGTCACTGATGCCATCACCTTCCATCTTTCAAGTCCTTCTAGGTGTCTCCTCCATGGGGGGGGGGGGCGCTGTGCTGATTTAGCAGGGTGTAGTGAGGAGAGCTTGGAATTTGGAGGCAGGTGACTTGGTTTCAAATTTGGCTTCCACTACTTATAATTGTTATAATCTCAGGCAAGTGGTTCCCTCTCTCTAAACCTCATTTATTTCCTCCATAAAGGAAGAGGAATGGGCTAAAGAATTTCTAAGCTTCAGATTCTAAAATCAATGAACCAAATAAGGAGTTTTGTTGATGGGAAAGGGAAAGAAGAGCAGGTGTCCAGGAGCCCCTCATGTCACTCATGTTATGTCATATTCAACAGGTGACTCCTAATTGTAGATTACATGTAGGGTTCTGAACTCAGTTCTGGGCAGCGCATTTTAGGGAGGACATTAACAAATTGGGGCTTTTTAGAACAAAGGTAATCAGGATGGTAAAGGAATTGGAGACCTTGCAATCAATGGAAGGAATAGGAGCCTGGAGAAGGGAAAACTCAGGGAGCAAGATAGCTATCTTCAAGGTTTTGAAGGATTGTCAAGCGGAAGAAGAATGAAATTTGTTTGTTTGGTTTCAGGGAATAGACCTAGGAACAGGAGGGAGGGGAAGTTTTTGGTTTCATGTTAGACCAAAATTTTTGTTCACATATTTTTATTTTGTTAATTATTTACCAATTACATGTAATCGACCAAACTTTTTAACCTATTAGAAGCTATCTATAAATAACATGGCTTGTCTCAGGGAGTAATGAGTGGCATTCCAATGAATGTTGGACAATCATCTGTTGTGTAAGATGTCAATGGGATTACTTTTCAGGTATAGTTTGGACTAGATTCCTTTGATGTCCCTTTTAACTCTGAGGTCTAGTGATCTGGAGATCCTGTAACCTCTTCTTTTTATGTGTAAGGCATTCCTCATGCTTGGAATGATCATCCTTCTCCCCTCTGCCTCAGAGAATCTCTAGTTTCCTTCCAAGCACTTAACAGATTTCACTCTCTCTACAAGAACCTTACTAAACTCCCAGACCTTTAAGATGTTCTCTCTTTCTGGAAATTACTTTCTATATCCTGTGTGTTGACTTATGTGGGTACATGTGGTATACACTCAGTAGATAGATTATAAGCTTCTTGAGGCAAGAATTGTTCTCTGCTTACTGAATTGGATAGAATTCTCTAGTCCTTCCCTGTATTTTCCCTCTAAAAATATGACATCTTTTTGGTACAAGACAGACTTGAGTTTTAACCTCTTTTCCAGAGGTGAGGACAGGTTAGATTAAGTCAGTCATACTCTTGAGTCTTTGACCTTGGCATTGCCTCTACTCACTGTGTGATATTGGATGACTTAATCCACCCTAGAGGACGTTGGTTTCCTCTCCTTTAAAATGAGGTTTCTTCTTAGTCCTTACATTTTATGTCTATAGTTCTTTCTCCATCCCTTATGATCAAGAGTAGGTATACTTAAACTAGTCTGAGTCAGAGCTCAGTCTGGGGCCAGGATCAGGGCTCAGTCTGGGACTCCTAAAACTAAGACTCAGTCATTTGGGAATACCTTTCTATCTCACCTCTTGTGTTCCAGGGCAGGATTGGAGGTGGAAAGTGGTTCACTCTAATTTGCATAGATTCTACTGAATCTATGATTCAGTCTTTGGCCATATTGCGATTTAACTCACAGACTTGTTTTTAATTCTGGGAATAGTATAGTAAGATGAATAATAAGTGTTCCTTTTGTCTCAGATCCCCTCCAGTCACAGTGTGATTTAGTGTGCTTTAGCATTGGCTTTGGAGTGTCAAGACTTGGGTTCATGAATTATCTCTGACCATTTCTAGATGTGTGATCATTGCCATGTCACCTTCCCATTCTGAACCTCAGTTTTCTCCTTTGTCAAAATGGGATATTGATTCTTGTAATAGCCACTTTACAGGGTGATTATGGGGAACGTATTTTTCAATCCTTTAAGCACTAGAGAAATGGGGGCTCTTATTGCTCCCCTTTTTCAGACATACTTCTAGAATTAGAGTTGGGGAACATGACCACATTCAAGATGGAGGGAGGGAGAAGAAAAGGCATAGAGCCTCAAGCCTCTCCGGAAAGAGAGGAGACAGTGCAGACAGGGGCTTGAATGCAAATGAGAGGCAAATGAAATGGAGATGTTATGCAAATACACATGTGGGCCTCTTCATTAGTTTCCACAACTGGAGGAGGCCCTTGGGAAAGGCCTTGTGGAGACCTTAGGGCTACTGTAACATATACATATGCATCCCACCCCCTCCCTCCCCTAGAGGTAACTATATAGTCCTTAGTTGGAACCCTTCTTATTCTCTTCCTCTGTCACCCCCCCCCCTCCACCCCCATCCCCAGCATCAGCCCCAGTTCAGTGCTCCTTCATCAGCCCCCACCGCAGCTCAGGCTGCCTCTGTCTGTACAGTCTATGTATGCCAATTGTGTTTGTAAGTGTGTGTGGATTATGGGTAAGTCTTCTTCAGACCTGGGACTCCTAGGGGTTCCCTGAAGCTCTTGGGAAAGAGAAGGTTGAGGGGAGACTTCTTTGTCACGTTCAAAATGGGAAGGGACTGCATGAGGTAGAGACTGACCAAAAGCCCAACAAGTGGGCTTTAAACCGAAGCAAGAGGGATACTGGCCATACAAAAGAAGTCATGCTTATGGTCAAGCAAACAATACTGGAAATACCTGCTAAATTGGTTGTTTGTTTGTCTGTTGCTCTCCAAGAGGACCATGATATGCAGGTGAATTAGATTTAAGTGAGGGAGGGTTGTGCAAAGTCATCAGCCTCACTTTCTATTCCAGAGCCATTTGGATCCAGTAGCAAGATATACATCAGGACAACTGGAGATGGCCCTAGATGCAGTGGGAGACCTTGACCTCTTTAAGTTAAGGTCTTTAACAGGTCTCAGTTTGACTGAGGCAACACCCATTCAGTGATTAAAGCTAAGTAAGGAATGAGGCAAAAAAATGGCCTCTTTTACCTAGTTAAAAAAATGATCTGGGAAAGGAAGACCCTCAGGGTTTATGGTGAAAACAGGAAAAAAAAATGAATGAGGCAAAAATGAGTTCCCTAGGAAAAGATTTCCAGGATTCAATGGATTTGAAAGTGAATTCTGATAAATATTTCATACAAAGACTATATAAATTACCTGAAACAACAAGTAAAGAAGGAGTTCTATCAAATGCCTTTCGTGGCACAAATATGATTTTCATACCTAAACAAGGATGTGGTAATATATACACACTAATATACTGTTGGAGTCATGAAATGACACATCCATTTTGGAAAGCAATTAGAATTATGCAAAAAAGCAGCAAAAATGTCCAAAGCCTTTAATGCAAAGACGCCATTATACCTCAAGGAAGGCATCGATAAAAAAAAAAAGTCCCCATGTACTCCAAAATATTTATAACAGCGCTTTTTATGATAGCTATGAATTAGAAACAAAGTAAATGCTCATCAACAGAAGAATGGCTAAATAAGACATGTAACATGAATGTCATGGAATACTATCAGCGTACTGTAAGAAATGATGTAAGTGATAAGTACAGAGAAGTATGGAAAAATCTTTGTGAGCTGATGCAAAGTGAATTAAGCAGAGCCAAGAAAACAGCATGTATACATGGTAACTGCAACAATTTAAATGGAAAGAATGACACAAAAGAAAAATAAAAGCACCTATAATAAAATGTTAAAGATCAAGTGAGACTGAAAAGGGGAATACGTGAAGACATGATCAACGTACCCTGTTCAGGAGGTGAGAGGTCCACAGGTGTTACACATTGCACACTTTCCTTCAAATGTATTAATGAGTTGTGCTTGATTTTCTTTTCCTCCCTCACACATGGGGGTTGGGGGTGGGGTGTTCGTGGATCCTTTCTGCATGACTGTTTACTGAGAAAGACTAGAAATGGACCTTGACAATAAATGTTCACCTGAGCTGAAAAATAAGAACTGATTATTTGTTAAGAACCATCTATTTAGATATAGGGAGGAATAGAAGAACTTATTTCACCCTCAGTGTGAGCTGTTCACCCTCAGATGCAGGTGACTATGACTAGAGGCATAGCTCAGTCATTGGCTATGCTCCTCATGCTCTTTTTAGAGTGCTTTCCCCAAGCATCCTTGGATTAATCATGGCAGAGCAGAGATGCCCAGAAGGAAGAAGGGAAATAATAAAGGCAACTTGAAAGAATGTTAGAATGCCTTTCTGAGTCTTCAAAGATTCAGTTAAAGGTACATAAGGAGGCAGGAGGAATACTACCTGGACACTGAGGAAGACAAGAGGTATAGGAATATGGAATATTTCCCCAGAAGTCAAAGGCAAGCTCTCTGGTTTATAGTTTTCAGATTCTTCTCTTTTAAGAAATTGGATCATTTACCCTCTTCCACTCTTATGATACTTTCCTTATTTTTCAAGATCTCTCAAATATCCCAACAGTAGCCCAGCAATTCCATTTGTCAGTTCTTTCAGGGCTGAAAGATAAAAGCTCATCTGGGATGCTGGACTTGTCAAAGGCAACTAAGTGCTTTCTTCCTACCTCCCTATTTTTCTTGGGTATTGATTTGCTCGAGTCACTTTTCTTCTCTCATTTCCCGCGTAATCTCCTCTGCAAAGTAAACAAATAAGAAATAAAAATTGAGCAGCTCCATCTTCTCTCTTTTGTCAATTGCCAGGATCGCATCCACATGGAGGAAGTTCCCATCTCATCCTCTTCTCCCCCCAATATAGCTAAAAACAAAGTAACCCTAGCTTTCCTGGCCAGCCTCAGCTTATTCTGAGCTTAGGATTCCTTCAGTACTGTGTTGTCATCTTATGTGATAAGATATGGGTTTTGTTTATATCTTCTATGCATATTTAAAATCTAAATTAGTTGGAGAATTCTGTGTGCACCTATAGTGTTCTCTTTGGACAAATCTTTTTATTTTCTTTTCAGTAGAATTATTCCTCTGTGTGTCTTCAGAGTTTTATTCTTGAACATGTCCCATTCTTGCTTGGGCTGACTTTTCCTGAAGCATTTTAGTCCATGAAATCCTACTTTTCTTATCTTTAAATCTTTTAAATCTAGCTCCCCAAATATAGTGTGTAAGTCAGACCATGCCTAGATTGCCTCTGCTGCTGTATCATAAACTCTGGAATAAATTGGTCACAACCCCTTCAAGTTCCTGTTCTTTTTACCCCAGCAAGCAACTTTCCCTTGTTAGTAAGAAGCAAATCCAAAATAGAATTTCTCCCCATTTATTCTTCTACCTTCTGGAGGATGAAATTGTCAGTAAGGCAAGTCAAGAAGTTATTAGGTGCTCTGCTGGAGACAGACAGACAGAGACAGAGAGATAGAGAGTCAGAGACACAGAGGCAGAAAGAAATAGGGAGAAAGAGAGAGAGAGGAGAGAGGGGAGACAGAGAGAGAGAGAGAGAGAGAGAGAGAGAGAGAGAGAGAGAGAGAGAGAGAGAGAGAGAGAGAGGTGGGGGAGGGAGAGAGGTAGGGAGGAGGAGGAGGAGAAGAAGAAGAAGATGATGATGAAGAAGGAGAACAAGAAGAAGAAGAAGAAGAAAAAGAAGAAAAAGAAGTCATTATCTACACAACAGGGGCCTGGCCAGTGAGCACAGTCTTTATGAGCAGGAGCACAGTGTCTGGTTGATGCAAACTCACATGGATTTAGGAGCACAGTTTGTTACTAGTTCTGCTAACCATATAATGAAGATTGGGGCTATTGGTTGGTGGTGTAGTCAAAACTTGGGTGTGGTCCAAAAGGTACTGATCAGTCAGGGTCAGTCTTTTATTGTGGTCTCTTTCTGGATTTACTACATTGAATAAGAAAGTTAAGCTTCTGAGGGCTTTTGAGCAGAGTTAACTGTAATAAATTTGGAAAGGAAGGAGGGAACATGTGATCAGTTATATGATGATATTCACAGTATTGGTGTAAAGAAGGAGAAACCTGAAGGGGGTAGAATGATGTTCCACCAATATGACCATATTTTCTAGTCTTATTGGAAAAGTCTTATTGAACAAATACTACCAAGATACAAATGTGTCTTGGGACTTGAACCCAGGTCTATTGTTGATTCCAGGTCCAATGTTCCTTTCTCCGCACTAAATTACATTGGCTTTCTTACTCAATCTTGTTTCTTCTGAAGTCCTCAGTCCTCATTTGTGTATCCCTATATTAAAGCCCTTACTGCCATTACCATAGGACTGTAGCATAGATCAAACTCTTAGAAACAAGTGACATGGGAGAGAATATTATTTATTAATAGGTCCCCAAAGGCAGTCCTGTTGGGATATAGTGGAATGGGATGCCATTGGACCATCACTGTAGGTCTTCAATCTTGGACCAGATGCCCACCTGACAGGGACATAGAGGAAGGGATTCTAACTTGGATAAGAGTTGGATTCGCTTCCATCTCCAGATGATGTTGTGATTCTATAACTCCAATTTATCCCAATTCTGCACACAGAATCTCAAAGGTGAAAGGGATCGTGGATTTAGTCCAATCTTTATCTGAGCAGGAATTCTTTCTACTCTTTCCCTTGACCAGTGATCATCCTACTTCTACTTGAAGACTTCCAGTGATGAGGAGCTCACTAAGGCAAAATGATATCCCATTCCCTACACCCCAACAGGACATATCAGTAAATAAGATCAATAGTGAACATATCAGTAAATAAGATTCTCTCCCATTTCCCTATTGCCTGAGTTCACAGTAACCCTGGAATACAGTTAGCTTAAAAATTACTATCCTTAGTTTGTAATGAGAAAAACTAGGCTTCAGTAAGGGAATTGACTTGCCCAAGGGCACACAGTAACAAGTCAGAACATGACAAGGGATCATCCAGCCTCAACTTGAAAATCTCAAGTTACAGGGAGCTTGCTACCTATTAGGGCAGCTCAGGCTGTTGGATAGGTCTGCTTGTTAGGTTTTATTCCTTCTTTTATTGAAATGAAATTTGCCTTCCTGAAACTTCACTGCTCTACTCCCTGTTTTGTTTTCTGGGGACCCAAAGGGCAAGTCTAATCCCTTCTTCCTCATGTCCAGGATGGAGTAGGATTTAGCCTCCAGCTCTTCCTTCTGGGCTGGATTAGTGTTGGGCACAGGAAGGAATCAGAGGTCAACAGTGCAAGAGTGTTGAGATCAGGGCATCCAGGATGGTGAAAGGCCTTGGATTCAGGCTATAGGAGAATGAGTTGAAAGAGCTGCAATGGTTGACTTGAAGAAAAGGTTCTGATATGATATCTCTCAAAAATTGTCCCTTTTCTCCTCCACTATTATCACAAGTCTGGGGTAGACACTCACCTCCTCACATATGGACTATTTCAATAGCCTGCTGGTTGTTTTGTCTGTCAAGAGTCTCTTCCACTATAGTTCACACTCCCTTCAGCCACCAAAGTGATCTTATAGCACAGGTCATATCCCTACTCAATAAATTCCAGTGGCTCCCTATCACCTGCAGGATTAAATAGAAAATCTTGTTTGGCATCCAAAGCCCTTTATAACATAGACCCCCTTCTTACTTTTCTAGTCTACTCACATCTTACAATCCCCCCCCTCCTCCCCTCCCTGTACCCTTTGATCCAGCGACACTGTTGTCCTAAGCTATTCTTCAAACAAAATGCTCCATCTTCCAGCTCTGGAATTTTCCTTGGCTCCCTATCCTCCATGCCTGGAATCTCTCTGTTCTCATCTCCTCCTAAAATCATACCTTCTACAGGAAGCCTTTTCCCATCCCTCTTGATGCTAAGCCTTTCCTTTGTTGGTCACCCCCAACTTATCCTGGAGGTAGCTTGTTTGTACAGAGTGGTTTGTATGTTGTGTTGCTCATTAGATTGTGAGTTCCTTGAGGGAAGGGATTGCCATTTGCTTTTCTTTGTATCCTCCACAGTGCTTAGCAAAGTGTCTGGTATATAGTAGGTGATTAATAAATACTTATTGACTCACTGACCGCCCCCTCTTTGAATTTCCATTTCTCTTCCAGACTCCGCTCAAATACCACCTTCTAAAGGAGGCCTCTCCTGATGCCTCCAAATTATTTTTGTCTTTATTTTTGCATTTACTTCTCTGTGCAATATAATTTTCCTTCTTGAGAGTAAAAACTGCTTACTTTCCCTCTTTGATTCCCTAGTGTCTCACACACAGTAGGCACCTAATAAATACTTATTGAGTTGAATTGAAATAAAGTTGGAATTCCAGGTTTCACATTTTTGCTTGGAGTTTCCTTTTGGGATACTGAGTCATTACCTCCCTGGTTTAGTTATTCCAGGCCAGAATCACCTTTTTATTGGAGGTGGATGTGGCGGGGGTGGGGGAACCAAAGATTAAACCATTTTTACAAAGCAACTCTAGTGGGCAAAGCTTGGCAGTCCTACATACGGGGCAACCACTGCCTTGTGAATGAATCACATGGGACCGGATTCAATTTCCCGTCAAACATACACACACACACACACACACACACACACACGTGTGTGTGTGTGTGTGTGTGTGTGTGTGTGTCTTTAATTAAGGGGACAAATGCTTGGCACGAGGGCTGGGAGCTTTCATGCAAAGCGTCCAGTGGCCAATGAATCCAAGATGTGGTTCAGTTTCCATCTGGTACCCTGCCTTGCTCCCCCTCATGCTGTCTCCCTCCCCGTGTTTGTGAGTCTTGGAGCCCCTTGCTCCCTCCAAGCCCTCTTCCAATTTCCCCCAGTTATTAGCGCTGTTCTCTGAAATTACTTTGAATTTTTTTTGGTATTTATTTATGTACGAACACAGTTTACTTCTTTTCCTTTTGCTTCTTTGGTCTCTGTCTTGTATAATCCCCAGTTGTCTGCCTGTTGTCCTTCTCATTAGACCGTGAACTCCTTGAAGGCAGGAGCTGTTTTTTTGTGTGCTTTGTGCTGAGCACAATGCCTGACCATAGCAGGTGCTTAATACAGGCTTGCTGGAACAATGGAGAAAAGAGGGAAGGAAAGGTGGAAAGGAAGACAAAGAAGGAAGAAAGATAAGAAGGAAAAAAGACAGGAAGGAAGATATATAGGAAGGAAGGAAGGAAGGAAAGAAAGAAAGAAAGAAAGAGAGAAAGTAAGAAAGAGAGAAAGAAAGAAAGAAAAAGAAAGAAAGAAAAAAGAGATATAATGCTTCTAGATATGGATTCATCTTCACTGTAAACCCTTAGAGGTCAAGTGTTCATGTCTTCTGATGCTCCAGCACTGAGCAGATTGTGCCCACACGGTTAGTGAAATGTAAGATAGCCTTTAAAAAACCATAGCAATGCTTTACCTCCTCAGGAGAATATAAGCATCTTGTGGTCAAAGTCTCTCTCTCTCTCTCTCTCTCTCTCTCTCTCATATCTCTATCTCTAGTGCATCCTTCAGCTCCTGAAACAGTCTTCATGAACAAGTCTTTTCCCACTTATATGGTTCTCCAAGGCTTCTCAAGCACTTTGAAGTCATTATCTCAGCAATCCTATATGATAGAAACTTAAATTTAAATGTCTTTTTCCTCATTTCATAGATGAAGATGTTTATTGATTGACTAATTGATTGAATATCAGAATTGGGAGAATCCTTAGAAGATTGTACCCAGAATCTCAGAGCTAGAGCAACTTTAAACACTGGAACATGGAATATCAGAGCTGGGGAGGGCCATCAGAATGGAGAAGCTGTCTCAGCTTTGATGTTCTCTATTGGAAGGCCCTTCCCAGCTTAGCGATCACGTACTTTAATCTGCTCAATGTATAGCTGGGAAAATTGGGCCTAACAAAGGGGAAATTACTCATTCAGGGTTGTACCATAATTCACTGTCAGGGACAGAAATAACATCTCATTACAGACCTGTTTCCACTGCCCTCTCCCCTTTTTCCAGTGGGGTAATGAGTATTTGGAGATGCCCATGGAGTCTTTGCCAAGCAGAGCTGGCTCCTGCTCCCTCTTTGTGTGCCATTAGCCTGGTGTCTCTGTAGTTCCATTTGTTTATCTCCCTTTCCCTCTCATCTGGGCTTTACTCATGTTGGATGGTCTTCCTTCTTCTCTGGGGAGTCATCCTTCCAAGGCTGCTTTCCCTGGGAATTCTCTGATCAGTCCAGTCCACAGTGATTTCCCCTTGTCTTGAGCCCCCTGCCCCTGTATCCTTCAGTCAAGGCCAGGTCTGGCTCAGAATCAGGGAGTCTGACTCAGGGGCTTTCATGTTTTTGGCCCCAGCATCTTTTGGGTATGGAGGGACAGCGTCTCTCTTGGGATCTGCTCGGAGGAAACCCTTGGTCCTTGGTGCCCTGGAGAAAACTTGATTAATAAATATTGGCTGATTGATTCATGGGATGATAACATCTCCTTTTCAAGATGCCATAAAAACGAATTGGCCCAAGCCTCTGGCAGGCTGGAGGGCCTTGGAGTCTGGAGGCCGGAGCTTCCGAGAGCCCGTTCCTGGAGACTTTCTTTGTGGGTTGAGTTTCCAGCTGTTTAATCATGCTTTTTTTTGTCATGTGTGGGATTAATTACAAGGCAGCCGATGAAGCAGGCCCAGGGTAATGCCAACCGGATGTTTGTGGGATTGCATTTTTTTGCCAGCTACTCCACATGAAGCTTGAGTGTCAGAGAAGCAAAGTTATCTTCTCTTGTGTCCTCCTCACCTGACCCCCGTGCAGGCTTGGCAAGAGTCTCTTAGCAGGGCTTTTCCCCTCCATTCCCTCAGCCTCTAATGCTTCCTTCACTTGCTACCAGAACCATCTTTCTTATGGGCTGATTCAGTCATATTGTTCCTCTGCTCAAAAGCCACCCATGGCTCCCTATTGATGATGACTGAGTGAAATTCAGACACTTCTGCCTGGCATTATTCTCCACTCTAGCTTCGCCCTGCCTTTCCAGACTTTTCTCATATCATTCCCTCTCTATACAAACAAATGACGGAGCTGAGATTTGAACCCAGGTCCTTGGACTCCAAATCCAAACATGCTTCCCACTACACCTATCATTAAATGACTGTGTGCTCTGAAGCTGCAGGGACTGTCCTGCCTCAGAGAACTGAGAGGAGCCCTAAGCAAGAACAAGCAGGGGGTTGGAGGAGCAGAGCTGAGGCAGGAGCATAGAAGCTGGTGGATGTTGATAGGTCTTCAAAGGAAAGGACCTTGCAGGGTGAAATGTTTTCAGGCTGGGAAGGACTTTTTGCAGATCAGTGACCTGGAGCAGATGGAAACACTGAATGTGGAAACAACAAATTAGAGAACAAGACTGTTATGTGGTCATGTACTAGTGGATAAGGCAGGTACACTTCCAGACATGGCTAAATGATAAACTTTCTCAGGGCAATCACCCCAACAGTCAATCACCCCAGCTCCCATTTCTCTAGTACTCTGAGCTTTACATAAGACACTTTCCCCACAAATAACTATGTGAGATTCACAGGGTGAGTATTATTCCCATTTCACAGATGGGGAAACTGAGGTTAATGGAAGGGAAATGACTTTCCCAAAGCAGCGCTCTTACCCAGGGTTGGAGCTGATGAGGAGGTGTGGGGCAGGGAATGAGGGTGGAGGTTAACCTTAAACTATTGATCAGCCACAGGTCCTGCAAAATACCGTGTGAACTTTGAAGAGGAAAAGACCATTTCTAACCCAGGGCATTGGAAAGGAAGGCCATGTTTGAATCAGGCAGAGTTCAAATATCACCTTCTCCGTGAGACCTTTCCTGACCATTGCTCCCTCACCTTGAGCTGCTAGTCTGCATATACTTATTTTGTATGTGCTCTCCCTTAGAGAATGTTGTTGTCCATCCTTCATTTTCAAAGAGGACCAGTGACATCATGGGTGAAGTCTTGACTTGCTCTTGAATTTAAATCAAGCAGAACTGCACTAAGTCACCAGTCTTATTTTGTCTTCCAGAGTCATTGAAATCCAGTGGCAAGACAAAGTCAAAATGACTGGCAATGACCTGGGATGCAGTGGATGACCTTGGCCTCTTCAATGACTGATCAGTCTCAAGGCACTCCATAGTACCTGGATCAGCTGCCTTCATGACCACTGGAACAAATTATTCTCCATGCTGGGGGTAGACATCCACTCCCCTAACTCACCCATGGGTTTGAGACCTCTTGGTTACCCTCAACTTGATTTAGTACACCTTCTGGCGTGGAGGCTGAGAACAGTTGTATAGCTTCTTGGTGCCGGAGTGAAAGTTCTCTCTTGATATCAACAGTGAATTAACAGATGCCAGGCACTGTGCTAAACCCTAGGGATACAGATAATAATAACAAAGACAGTCCCTGTCCTCAAGAAGTTTACAGTCTAATTGAAGACAACATACAGAAGGAAACTGAAAGAGCTGACAGAAGATCCCTAGGCCACCTTCTCCCCCTCAGGCATAATCTGTTGGCTGGAAAATTCTGTTGGCTTTGAAAGAGTTCTTACATCTACCCTCCAGTCCTCTAGCCAGAAGGGAAAGGCTGTTGAGGTCTGAGGAGGTGTTGTCTCAAAGCCAAATCAATCTCTATGATGAGGAAATTTCTGGTGATGAGTTTATCTTGGGGGAGGCAGGATGTTCCTGGAGTGGAAACCAAGCTGAGCAAGCTGATGGGAAATGAATACTGAGTTTACATATTTTTATACTTGTACATGTTTTCTCTTCTGCTAGAATGTAAGTTCTATCAGAGGAGAATGCATGAACCAATATAAGTTAGGCACACCAAACATTCACTGGGCTCATTCGTCTAGGACAGGAAGCTGGATCTGGCATTACAAGGAATAACTCCTTGTTATATGGCCTTGGAAAGTTTACAGAGTGGTTTGAGAAGACCTGGGCTCCATGATTTATTGGCTTTGTGTTATGGGCAAGTCAGTTCCCTTCTGAGTTGTAGTATTCTCAGCTGTAAAATAGGCATAATCCAACTCTAGACAATCTGCCTTATAGGGCAGGGGGAGGTCCCAAGGTTGAAGCCCTTTGTAAACGTGGTCTTCAGGAAAGGAGTCAGTTTGATTATAACTCAGATCTTGTCTCTCTTCCCTGGAGGGACTCCCCCATGTCCCTTGTCCACATCCTGTTCCTCATAGTACTTTGAGGCTCAACCAATCCCCCTGTCTCCAGCCTCTCCTCATCCTAATCCATCTTGTACTGAGTTGCCACGCTGATTTTTCTAAAGCAAAGATCTACTTAACCTACTCAATAATTCCAGAGACTCCCTATGACATCCAGGAGCAAACTGAAATGCCTTTAAAAACTTCAAAGCTCTTCACAACCTGACCCCTCCTTACCTTTCTAGTCTTTAGCTTGGCTGCCATCCCCACACACTCTAATTCCTCACATGTGACAATCCATCTCCGAATCACAGAATTCTTGAGTAGAAAGTGACTTCTGAGGCATCTAGAAAGGAATCCTTACTCTTTCTGACAAGTTAGGGGTCATAGGGCCTTTCCTTGAAGACCTCCAACGAGGCTGAGACTGCCTATTGCCTCCTAGGACAGCTCCCACTGTCAGGAAGACATGGCTGAGGTCATGGTTAAATTTGATTCTTTGCAATTTCCACCAAGTACTCCTGGTTCTTCTCTTTGAGGTTGAGTAGAATAAAGTTATCCTGAAAATCCAGAATGGACAGCATTAAAACATGGCACTCAAAAATGAATACAGTATTACAGATGTACAGGGCAAAGGACAGAAGGACTTCCTCTCTATCAAGCAAACTCTGACCTTCTATGCAATTGTCCCATTACCTCACGAAAGCTTACAGGGCATTAAAATCCTCCAGATCTCCCACCGATATGCCCTTGTACTGGCTGTCCCACATGACTGGAACAGTTTCCTTCCTCTTCTCTGCCTCTTTGAATCCTTTAAAATTGCCACCTTCTTCATGGAGGCTTTTTCGGTCTCCTCAGCCATGAATGCTTTCCATTCACTCTGTCTCTATCTTCTAGGTACCCGTTAGAGTGTAAACGGCTAGAGGGCAAGGATGGTTTCCCTGTGGTTATGTCTCCAGCTTCTAACAGATTACCTGACATACAATAGGTGCTTAATAAATGCTTGGATCATTGATGTGATGATTTTACGCCTACAATTCAAAGGAGCTATGAGTGATGGTGAATAGAGACCTCAGAAGGCTAGGGAAATGCATTCCCTTTGGGAATCTGGAGACCCAGAACTGATTCCTGGCTTTGCCTTTTCCTGTCCCCTGTGACTCTGGGTAAATCATTGTGAGCCCTCTAAGGAATCCTCTAGGAAATCAGAACCTCACTTTCCTTATTTGTATCAGCAGAATGATAAGAACCAAAATCCTTGATGAAAATGCTTTGTTAACCTTAGAGTTATTTATCTGTGTGTACTTGGGTGAGTCACTCGTTCTCTGAAACTCAGTTTTCTCATCTGAAAGGTGGGAAAATAATGTTTTCATTTTCTCACTTCATTGTTGGGAAGATATCGCATTATACACGGGAAATCACTACGGGAATGTGTTGTTGTGCCGTTTCGTTGTTTCAGTCACGTCTGACTCTTCATGACCATATTTGGGGTTTTCTTGGCAAAGATCCTAGAGTGGTTGGCCATTTCCTTCTTCAGATCATTTTACAGATGAGGAAATTGAGGTAAACTGGGTGAAGTGACTTGCCCAGGGTCATGCAGCTAGTAAGTATCTGAGGCTAGGCTTGAACTCAGAAAGAAGAGTCTTCTTGATTCCAAGCCCAGTGCTTGTGACACCTAATTGTGGTAGAGTTGCTATAATTAGCAGGTCTGGTACAATGGTGTGTGTGTGTGTGTGTGTGTGTGTGTGTGTGTGTGTGTGTATGCATAGTAGCAGAAAAGGCCAGGGTATGTCACAGAATCATAGAAAGTCCAGGTTGAAAGGTTGCTCATAGATCTTTTAGTCTAACCTACATCTGAACAAACATTCCCTCTTCATCAGACCCTGTCCTTCCAGCCCCTGCTTGTAGACCTCCAGTGGTGGAAAGGTCACTGTCCCCTAAGGCAGCTCATTTTATTTTTGAACAACTCTAATTTTTAGGAATATTTTTCTATACATAGAGATGAAATATGTCCTCCTGTACCTTCTGCCCATCATACTTTGTTTTGCCCCCTGGGTCCAAATACAACAAGCCATATTTTATATAACAACCCTTGGAGATAATTATCATGCCCCATCGAAGTCTTTTCTTTTCCAGGCTAAATATTCCTAACTCATTTAAACTAGTCTTTGTATGGGAGGACTCAAGGTTCTTCCCCATCCTTGCCCCCCTCTCTCTTCTCATCCTTCTTGCATAGGACACCCAGAAGGGAATCTATTCCTTAGTCTGGCTAGAGTGTTGAGTACTTGTGTGTGGGAGTCATGTGAAACCCGGCTGGAGAGGAAGGTGGGAGCCAGGCTAGGAAGGCGGGGAGGGCCTGGCCAGGGCCCAGGGCAGGCGTTTGTTTCGTTTACACTCTGGCCTGCTGGGTTCACCAGGAAGAACATCCCTCTCTCCTGCTCTCGGCTCTCCAGGCTGATGTTGATCCTGGCTGAGCTGTGCACGACTTAAGTTACCCTGTTGCTTTAAGAAAGAAAAAACAAAAGGCCAAGGAGATCCCAAATGATTTTAGAATTGTGAAGCTTGTTTGAAAACTTGCGATAAACACCAGTTGGAAGGAAGTGATAATACCGGGCCTCTGTCTATTTATTTACGGGTTTGTACAACTCCAGGGATATTGGGCTCTAAGGGGGAACAGATGGGACATTGTAAGGGGCTGGGGAAGGCTGCGGGGAGCTCCCTTATCGGGAGGTAATCTAATGCTGTAGAGCTTTTTCCAAAAACAGGACAGTGAACATGAGAAGGAGGCAAAAGCAGGGAGTGCTGGGGAGGGCAGGAGCAGCCAGAGCAAATGAGGTGGGGTGGGAGGTGGGGGAGCCTTCCATCTGACGCCAGATCCTGGGGAGCCCCAGGCAAAGGAGTTTGGAGAAGGACGTTTGAGGACACCCAGGGTGCAACCAAGGACCCCCTGAGAGGCAGGATGGCATAGCGGCTTGCATGGGGGACCCAGTGCCAGGAAAGCCAAGTCAGAATCTGTCCTCTGAGCTTACTAGCTGTGAGACCACAGACCAGTTACCAACTCTCTGAGCTTGACTTTTCTCCTCTGTGAAATAGGGTTGAAACTACAGTATCCCCTACCTCCCAGGTTTGTTCAGTTGCTTTTCAGTTGTTTCCAACTTTCCATGACTCCCATCGGGGGTTTTCTCGGCAGAGATATTAGAATGGTTTGTTCTTTCTTTCTCCAGTTCATTTTACAGATGAAGAAACTGAGGCAAACAAGGTGAAGTGACTTTCTCAGGGTCATACAGCCAGTATGTGTCTGAAGCCAAATTTGAACTCAGCTCTTCTTGACTCCAGGCTCAGCACTCTATCTACTTCAGTGAAGCCCAAGTGAGATAATAAATGTGCAGTGCTCTGAAAACTTTCATATGCTATCAATTACCACTTATTATTATTAGACCCACTGAGATTTCAAAGGGATGTATATAAAGTTTTATACTTAGGTTCAAAATTCAACTTACTGAATACAGGTAGGGAGAGGCATGATCAGAAAACATTCTGCCTTGAAAAGAAGATCTGGGGGTTGGAGTGGACTGCCAGCTCCTTGGTGAGTTAGCAGGGTGATGGGGCAGTCAAGAAAACTCATAAAATCTCAGCCTCCATTAAGAGAGACCCAACTGCCAGGACTGCTCAACCTGGTCAGGCCATATCTAGAGCATGACATTCAGGTCTAGACAAGACACTTTGGATCCTCCTGACAGGCCTGGAGCCTGCAACCAGCATAGTGAAAGGTCTCAAGGTCAGGCTGGAGGAGAATCAAATGAAGGGAGTGGGACAGTTACCCAGAGTAGAAGGGATGTGATTGACACTTTTGATACTTTGAAGAGCTTACATAAAGAAGATGCATTAGGAAGATAAAAAGGAAGTGAGGTCTAGTGAATACACAACCAGCATTGGGAGAGAGAATTTCCTCACCTGGGAGTTCCCTATACCTCTAAATCAACGTGTGTGTGTGTGTGTGTGTGTGTGTGTGTGTGTGTGTGTGATAATGGGTGGAAATTGCCTGGAGTACAGTTTCAGCTTTCTAACAATATCGATCTTCCTAGAGTGAGAGAGGCTGCCTCAGGAGGTGGGGAGCCACTAATTCTTGGAGGAAAGTGTGGGAGCCATGTTCAGGTATGGATTAGATTACATGCTTCAAGCCCCAGAATTCTGATCTTCTGTGGGATCCTCTTTCCACCCTTGGAGCCCAACTTACACCAATCCCTTGTCCACATCACTGGACCCTGGAAAATCACCTTGTAGGTATTTCTGGACAGCCTGGTGCCCTTGCCCACATCCCAGGGGCCCTGGACACATGTTCCAGGTACTACAATGATGACAATTACACATAACAATGACAAGAAGAACTACCATTTATATACCAATCCATGTTCTACAATGAGCTTTAGAAGTTGTCCCATGCCCATGGTTATCAGAGTATATTCAGACACCTTCCAGGATTCCCTACTCCCCTACCCCTCACCCACCTGTGCAGGAGTGACCTGGTGGGCCGTCCACTGCCCTTCTCCCTCTCTTATTTCTCCTTCCCCCTTCCCTGTCTCTTCCTTGTTTGTTTTCCATGTTCAAAGCCATGAGAGCATTGACCTGGTTTCAACTTTTCTCTGATGTTTCCTCCAGCTAAAGTCCCTTCCCCCTAGGAGCTTACATTCTGCTAGGGGATTTCATGAGCTTTCTTGATTGCCCTATCACCCTGCTGACTCACCAAGAGCTGGCAGCACACTCCAATCCCAAGATTTTCTTTTCAAGGTAGAATGTTTCCTGAGCATGCCTCCCTCTGCCTGTACCTATTAAGATGATTTTTGGGGATCTGAGTATAAAACTTTATATAAATCCCTTTGAAATCTCAGTGGGTCTAATAATAAAAAGTGATAATTTATAGCATATGAAAGTTTTCAGAGCACTTCAGATTTGGTATCTCACTTGGGCCTCACTGTAGTGGATAGATTGCGGGCCTACAGTCGAGAAGACCTGAATTAAAATTGGACCTCCTACACGTACAGGCTATGTGACCCTGGACAAGTCACTTAACCCTATTTGCCTCATTTACCAAGGATGCAACTTATATACAGAAATGTCATTTTAAAAAAAAGTGAATATGAAGGGTTTTTTGGGGGGAGGGGGCAGAATATGAAATTCGGGGGGGGGGCAGGACAGAAGTATAGGAAGTGATTCCGGAACTGAACCTTAAAGGGAACAAGAGAAATTCTAAGAGGAACCAGGTGAGCCATGGGAGGTGGGAGAAGAGATGTTGATTATGGAGATTAAGTGAATTGGCTAGTTTGCCTGGAACATAATATGGAAACCATCAAAGTCAGGCTACCAGGGGCTTTAAAGCAGTCCATAGGAGGTCTCTGAGGGTCTTTCTCCATTCTCCTCCATCTCCATGGGAGACCCTGAATAAAAAGTTTGGATCTGAGTTTCTTAAGAGAGACCTGTCCCAAAGCTGATGACTCTTAATGAACCCAACTTGTTGAATTGAGTTGTGATGAGCTGAACGTTCAAGGCCTAGCTGTTTTTGGAGTTGCTCAGGGGCTGCTCTGGGGGGCGGGGCAGCTGGCCCCCCTCCACAATTTCAGTTCAATGAGGCCCTGTGTGCTTATGCAAATAGATTAGCACTAATCACTCCCTAATGAGAAGCAGCCTAGAGATAAGATCTGGAGCGGAAAACCCTTCTCTCCAAACCGAGACCTGGGCAAACCAGAAGAAATGTGGAAAGTGCAGATAACGCCCCTTCCCCAAAGGAAGCCTGTAGCCCCACAGCTGTGGGTGGCGGTGAGACCCACCACTAGCCAACCTGCCTCCAAGAGAGAATTCTCATCTGGGCCCTTGACTCGTCAAGGCTGAAACTGACTTGACCACCACTGGCAGAGGATGGGCTAGGTGGCCCTCTCATCTCTGTGTCTTCTCCAAGTCTACTTGCTTTATCTCTGAGTGTTAGTACCATTATATACAGATGAGAACATCACCCCTGAAGATTTTAACTTTTCAGCCAGATGTTTTATATCATGTGACAATCACCAGAATGGACTCAGGAAGGATTGGGTTCAGGTCTGGTCTGTTTCCACTCTTTTTTGTTTCTTCTTATTTTTACAGATTTTTTTTGTTTTATATCACTCTTTTTTCTAAATACGTACTTTACTCCTCTCTCACTCAGTGAGCCATCCTTTGGAACAGATATTTAAAGGAAAAAAAAACCAGTTCGGCAAAACCAACACACCAGTTGAGTAAGAGAATATATGAAATATTTTAAACCTCACTTCTGCAAAAAAGGAGGGGAGGTGATATTTTCTCAACTATTCTTGAGCCAGACTTTTTCTTCATAATTATACAGCCTCCAATTTCTTTCCTGGTTTCCAGTTACAATGTTGTAGTCATGTATACCATTTTTTCTGATTCTACAGACTTCATTCTGCATCAGTTCATAAAAGTCTTCCAATACTTCTCTGAATCCTTCATATGGTATAACAATATGCTATTGTACTCATGTAACATAATTTGTTTAGTGATTCCCCTACCTGTGTTGGCAGCCTACTTTAAAAATTGGCAACTTTTTTGTTGACATTTCCTGAAATGTCCTTTTCATGGTATAGTCTAAATCTAAAACTATCTTGACTGATTGGATTATTGGGCCAAATCTAATAAGTTAAATTTAATAGTGATCAATACTAGTATTTCCACCACCAGGCTCAACTCTTAGATCTCACTGTGGTGGGGCTTGATCCTGGGTTCTTCAAGGTTCTGCCAGCAGAATGAAGGTTCTATTGTGTTGGAAAGGCTTTGGTTAGGATCCTGGCAACAGCCTGTGTCTATTTTCCTTAAATCAACCTGTGTAACTTTAGAGCCACCCAGTACCAAGAGATTAGCTGCTTTGGGAGTGGGTTCTTTGATTATGGAAACCATGGAACAAAGCAAAATAGAAAATGGCCCTTGTTCCTGTGCAGTGGTCATGGCAGAGTGATGGAAAAGAAAACTAATAGGGCTGATGTTGCTTTGCCTAGAAGACAGAAGGAATTTGGAAGGATATGATTCACAAGTTGTCCTTGGAGAAGTAAATAAAGATGTTCATGGAGTTAGTTTTGTTATTTGATCCTCTTATATTGCTATAATCGATCAAAACATTATCAAACACTTCCTATGGGTCAGATATTGTGCCAGGTGCCAGAGATACAAAAACAAAAATGAAATTGTTCCCTCTTCAAGGAGCTTACATTCTATCAGTGGAGACTACATGTATTACAAATACTAGGTAATTTGGGTGAGTAGATGGGTCAGGAAAGTCTTCATTTAGAACAGAGTTTCCATGGTTTCCATGGAAGGCAGCTATGGATAGATTTCAGGGGATCTGTAAACTTGGATGATGTAAGGAATACAGAAACCTCCCCAGTCTATAAACTAAGACACCCAGGGGAAGCTGAGTTATACTATCTGAGTAAGACCAGCAGTAATAGCCCCAAGCCCTCTTTTCCTTGTAGTCAAGAAGTTTGAATATCAGCTATCCTTCATTCTCCCAGCAGTTTCCTTCCTCACTAACATGAACCCAAACCAGTCCCCAGGTCTGGCTGTTTGCTCCCCTGGTCTTGTTAGAGCTAGATAAAAATCCTACAAAAAACCACTAGACTTTACTGGTTTGGGAGAGGGTTCCCCATTTCCTTGAGGGACCCAGTGGGGTATTGAAATTCCACTTGGGGGTCCAATGAACCTGACCTCTTTTCATGATTTTCCTTGACTGCCATATATTTTGTATCTCCCCTTTATACATTTGGCTTACATTACTATCTTGTGAGCTACATATTTCCTTATTTGAGGATTTGGTATGCTAAACTTTCTTAAATCTGTGTTAAGACAGATGGGAAAACATTTACCACTATTTTTGCTTACCTCTAACCTCTATCTGACATTTAACATTCTCTTCAATTATGACTGAAAAAAAAACTCTTTAGTGGGAAGAGTCCATTGACTTCACTACATTGCCAAAGGGGTTCAGAAAACAAAAAAGGAAAAGAAACCTTGAACTGATCTTTGAAGGAAACTAGAGATTCTAAGAGGTAAATGTAACTGGGGGAGGAGGCAGGAAAACATTCCACTGGAGTGTGAGGAGCCTAATATATTATATGGTTTGGCTGTGCAGGCAGGGTGGGGTCATATTGTGAAAAACTCCAGATATGAAACAAAGTGGTTTGTATTTGGTCTTAGAAGAAATAGGGAACCCCTGGAGTTTATAGAGCTGAGAAGTGCCATGATTAGATTGTACTTTAGGAAAAACCTCTTCCTAGTCTTCAAAAACTGAATGCATTCCACCTTGATGGGTTTATTGTAAAGGAGACCCTCATTTAAAATTCCCAACTAGCATCTCATTTTCTACAAGAAGCCTCTCTGAGTCTCTCTTCATTCTACTGCCTTTCCTCTCACTTTCTTCCTATTTATCTTGTATGTAGCTTGTTTGTACACATTTGTTTTCTTGCTATGTCCTCTATTAGATGAAAATTACTTGACTGTCTTTTGAGTCTTTTTTGTATTTCCATAAGAGTGGTACAAGAAAGTTATGAAAAGAAAATTAACAGCTTGGTAAAAGAGGTATAAAAATACTGAAGAAAATAATACCCTAAAAAAACAGAATTGGCCTAATGGTAAAAGAGGCACAAAAATTCACCAAGGAAAAGAACTCCTTAAAAAAGATCCCCCTGAAAATTAGTCAAAGGTAAAGAGAAACACAAAGGCTCACTAAAGAAAATAATACCTTAAAAGTTAGAATTTGGCAAGTGGGAGCTAATGACTCCATGAAACATCAAGAAACAATAAAACAAAGTTAAAAGAACGGAACAAATTAGAAGAAAATGTGAAATATCTCATCAGAAAAATAACTGACCTAGAAAATCATTTAGAAATTATTGGACTACCTGAAAGCCATGATAAAAAAGAGCCTACACATTAAATTTCAAGAGATTATTAGGGAAAAATTCCTTGATATGTTAAATCTAGGAGATAAAATAGAAATCTAAAGAATCCACTGAACACCTTCTGAAAGACATCCTCAAATGGAAACTTCCTGTAATATTATAGCCAAATCCAAGAGCTACCCAGTCAAGGAGAAAATATTGCAAGCAGACAGAAAGAAACAGTTCAAATAGCACAGAGCCATAAGTCAGGATCACATCAAGATTTAGCAGCTTCCACTTTAAAGAAGCAGAGAGTTTAGAATATGATATTCTGGAAGGCAAAAGAACTAGGATCACATCCCAAAATATCCTATCCAGCAAACGAGTATAATCCTTCAGGGTTAAAAATAGATAGTTGATGAAATAGAGAACTTTCAAGTATTTCTGATGAAAAGACCAAAGCTGAATAGAAAATTTGACATTAAAACAGAAGACTCAACAGAATCCTGTAAACATGAAAAAGTAATCATAAGGAACTCAACAAACTGTTTACATTCCTACATGGGAAGATGATACATGTAACTCCTAAGAATTTTATCATTATTAGGGCAGTTAGAAAGAGTCTACATAGATGGAAGGCACAGGTATGAGTTGATTATGTTGGGATGATCTCCAAAAATAAGTAGGGGTGAGAAAGGGAATGCATGAGGAGAAGGTGAAGGAAGACGTAGAAAGGGGAAATTTTATCACATAAAAGAGGGGTAACAAGGAAGAGCTTTTATAGTGGAAGGAAAAATAAAGGTGGAGTGTGCAATTCTTGAGCCTCATTTTCATCAAAGTTGGTTCAAATTCAAAGAGGGAAGACTATATCTACACCCTCAGCTGGCTCTAGAAATCTATCTTGCCCAATATAGAAATAGGAGGGGCAATAGATAAGAAGTATGGGGGAATGACAAAGGGAAGAGTGATGCACATCAACTGGGGAATGGCTGAACAAGTTGTGGTATATGAATGTAATGGAATACTATTGTGCTATAAGAAATGGTGAGCAGGTGGACTTCAGAAAAACCTAGAAAGACTTATATGAACTGATGCTGAGTGAGAACATTGTACACAGTTACAGCCATATTGTGTAAGAACTAACTTTAATAACCTTGGCTCTTCTCAGCAATACAAAGCTCTAAGACAACTCCAAAAGGCTCATGATGGAAAATGCTATCCACATCCAGAGGAAGAATTACAGTCTGAATGCAGATGGAAGCAGGCTATTTGCCCTCTTTTTTGTTTTGTTTTGTTTCTTCTTTCTCATGGTTCATTCCATTGGTTCTAATTCTTCTTTATTACATGAATAATGTGAAAATATGTTTAATATGAATGTATATGTAGAGTCTATATCAGATTGCATGCCATCTTGGGGATGGGAGAGGGGAGGGAGGGAGAGAAAAATAAAAACTCTGAAGCTTGTGGAACTGAATGCTGTAAACTAAAAATAAATTTAAAAAATAAAATGGGGGAAAAGGGAGGGTGGATTAAGGGAATCAATGATCAGAACCAAAACAGATTTTTGAGGAGGGACAGGATAAAAAAGAAAGAGAGAGTAGTAAACAGAAGAAAATGAGACTGAGGAAAATACATAGTTAATCATAACTGTGAATGTGAATGGGATGACCTAACTCACAAAAGAGAAACAGACGACTGAATGGATTAGAAACCAGAATCCCACAATACGTTGTGTAGAAGAGATAAGCTTGAATCAGAAAGAGACATATGGAGTTAAAATAAAGGATTGGAATAGAATCTATTAAGCTTCAGCTGAAGTAAAAAAGGCAGGGGTAGCAATTATTGTTTCAGACAAAACAAAAAAAAAATAGACCTAATTGAAAGAGATAATCAGGGAAACTACATTTTGCTAAAAGGTGCCATAAACAATGAAATAATGTAAAAAATTACAGCTAGTTTCTCTGACAAGCCTTTATTTGTCAAATCTATAAGAGATGGATTCAAATCTATAAAAATAAAAGCCATTTTCTAATTAATAAATGATCAGCAACCAGCAATACCACTACTAGGTCTGTATCCCAAAGAAACCAAAGAAAAAGTAAGAGGATTTATATGGACAAAAATGTTTATAACAGCTCTTTTTATGATAGCAAAGAAATGGAAATTGAGGGAATGCTCATCAATTGGGGAATGGCTCCATAAGTTGTAGTATATGATTATGATGGAGTACTATTATGCTATAAGAAACGATGGGTGTGGGGGTTTCAGAAAAGCATGACAAGACCTATATGAACAGATGCAAAGGGAAGTGAGAAAAACCAGGAGATCATTGTGTACAGTAATAGCAATGTTGTGATGATGATTAATTGTTAAAGACTTAGTTACTTTGATCCATATAATGATCCAAGACAATTTTAAAGGATGCATGATGAAAAAATGCTATCCAGTTTCATAGAGAAAACTGATGAACTCAGTATAATTTTCTCAGTTTATTTTTTGTGCTTTGTTTTGTGATATGACTAATATGAAATATGTTTTGCAGGATTTCACATGTATAATTGATGCTGTATTGTTTGCCTTCTCAGTGAATGGAGGAGGGGTAGGAGGGAGAGAACCTGGAACTCAATATTTAAAAAGAAAAGAATGTTAAAAATATAAATAAATAAATAAAAATTTAATAAAAAAAAGAATAGGATGGATTTACCAGAGACTTTCACTCTGTCTATGGCATACACAAGCAGAAAGTCATTTCCAGGTTGTTCAGAAGCCACTGATGCTGAACCACTTGAACAAAAGGCTAAGATGGGGATAGAGTCTGATAGTTCCGTGGGCGGTAATCACAAATCTGGGAACTGGACCAGATCTGAGGTTAATAATAATAATAAATAGCAGCTAGCATTTATAGAGTACCTACTATGTGTGGAGCACTGGGATAAATGCACTTATCTCTTCTGATTCTCATAGCAACCCTGGGAGGTATGTCCTGTTATTATTCCCATTTTACAGTTGAGGAAACTGACAAACAGAGGTTAGATTTCTTGCTCTGGCTCACACAGCTGGTGAGTGTTTGAGGCTGAATTTGAACTCAGGACTTCCTGACTTCAGGCCTAGCTCTGGGCACAGCCACAGAACAGAACAGTGTTCTTTCTCAGTAGAACTGCTCTGGGTGTTCTTACCATCGCCAGTACAAGTGGACTTCGAGTTTTGCTTTTCCTAGCTTTAACTTTGCTCATAATTCGCCCTGCTTTCTGCCCCATTCTAGTTCTCTATTTTTCTGTTTTGCCCTGGAGGAGGATTTATTAGCTCCTTCATGAGCAGGAAGCTCACCATAACTCCCATTTCTATACCACACTAAGGTTTACACAGTGCGTTCCTTACAACCCATGTGAGGATAGTTGGGTAGGGATTATGATCCTTGTTTTTTTTAATCTTCATCCTGCTGAAGAAGTGATCTCTCATTCAAGATCTCCTTTTCTTAAGTGTCTGAGCTCCATTGCATTGTGGAAGGGGAGAAGGATTTCAGGAGTCCTGGATTACTAGTTTTGAATTCTATAGGACAATGAGAAAATCATTCCTCTCTCTCAGGCTCAGTTTCTTTTTTAAAGTGAGGGAGGTTAGAATAAATGATCTCTAAGGTTCTCCCGAGTTCTATATCTTCTGACTACTATGAGAATCTTCAGCTCAAACCTGAGTCTTCTGACTATGGATCTCTCTTGGAACTAAGGCTACCTCTAGTTTCAATTCAATTCAGTCTTGTCCATTTAAACAAGCACTCCCCTCTTTCTTTTAGCATTCCAAACATTTCTTTTTCACATCTTTGCATCTTTTATTTTTACATCACCATCATTTCCCAATATATCTCTCCTTCTTTCTCTTCAGAGAGGTGTGTGTGTTCATCCTTCCTTGCCGAAGAAGACCATGCCATCAGAAAAATAACGATGTGACTTGTATTTGACTTTGTTTTGAGTGAGGGAGGGCTGTGCAGGTCACCAGCCTCACTTCTTCTCCAGAGCTGTCTGAATCCAGTGACCAGATATTCATCAGGATGACTGGAGATGACCCAGGATGAGCCCATTAGGGTTAAGTGACTTATCTAAGCTCACACAGCTAGTGAGTGTCAAGTGTCTGAGGTGAGATTTGAACTCAGGTCTTCCTGTCTCCTATACTAGTGCTCTATCCACTGCACCACCTAGTTGCCCCTCCTCAGAGAGGTGAACCTTAGAACAAAGAAAGCAAAAAGCAGTTCTGGAAAAACAACACATCAACAGAATGTGAAAGAATATGGATCATTCTCCATGCTTAGCCATCCTCAAAGAAAGAGAAGTTCATTTGTTCAGCTATTCTCTGGAGCCAGACTTAATTATTAAAATCACATAGGGTTAAGATTCACTTTTTAATGTTCTTCCCATTTTCATTGTTGTGGTCATCCTATGTTGTTTCCCTGGTTCTGCTTATAGCATTTTGGGTCAGTTCACATAAGTCTTCTCATGCATCTCTGAATTCTTCATATTCCTCATTTCCTAGGGCAATGATAGTTCATTATTCATGCGTGACAACATGCTTAGCTATTTCCTTATTATCTTGTTTCCAGTTTGTTTAGCTATCCTCCAATGATCTTATTTCCTGTTTTTTGCTACCACAAAAAGTGCTGTTATGAATATTTTGTTTTATATGGTACCCTTCTATCTTTGACTTCCTTGGGGGGTATATGCCTAGCCACTGCTAGGATTGCTGGGTCAAAGGGCATGAACATTTTAGTCACTTTCTTCCCCTAATTCCAAACCATTTTTCAAAATGGTTGGTCAGTTCACAGCTCTAGCAACTGTTCATTAGTGTGCCTGTCTTTCTACACTCCCTCCAGTATGGTACTCTTTCCATTACACCTTCACCGTTACATCTTCTAAGAAAGTAGCACGTCAAGAAAAAGATGGGATTTTCAGGGAATCAGATTTCTACTCTCTGTAAGAAGGAACTTTATCCAAATTGGAGAGGCTGCTCCTTCCTTGCAAAATAGTAAGTTCCCGTTCACTGGAAATATTGAAAGAATTACAAAACCTTTGAGATGAAAGTCCAGCTAATACATGATCAAGGTTCGCCTCTACAAATATCTAAGATATATGATTTTCTAGCTTCTGCCTGAAGACTTCCAGGGATGGGGAACTCATTACCTCTTGAGGGAATCCATTGCACCTTTAGATAGGTCTAAGTGCCGGGAAAAACTTAAATATATCTTTGGGCAACTTTCATCAGTTACTCGTAATTTTGTTTCCTGGGGCCAAGCAGAGCAAGACCAAAACCTTTTTTGTTTTTGTTTTTGTTTTTGTTTTTTTGGAGAAAGGCTTTTTGAGACTTGAAGATAGTCCTGATCCCCATTCCCTATTCCAAAGCTACTCTTCTTCAGGCTAAACATCTGTTCAATGTCAGAGTTCACCAATTCATAATAAGTTTTCCTTCTCTTGTTCTTGCTGAGTATTTTGTGTCAATAATTAGACAGCAAAGTTAATTAATTTCTGTTTTGCCATTGTAAAACAAGCATTAGCTTTTTGTTTTTTTTCAAGAAAATGTCAATTTGTGGGCTCTTTGATGGCTCTGTGCCCTCATTGATGGGGGTCCTCCCTCCCTGGGATGGCTGCCCAGCCCTCCACACCTCTCCATTTGGTGCAATGACTGTCAATGTGTTCCCCATGAAGGATCAGCGTGACATTTTGGAGGCTGACCTTCTCTAGGGTCACTTTACATTCCATGGCCACCAGGCTGCACTTGTGTGTGTTTTTAAAGGAAATGCCCTTAGAAACAATACTTGGTGCATATAATTAGTGAGGGTAGAAAGGGCACTGAGAGGCAGGAGACCTGAGTTCTCATCCTGGTTTTGTTAGAAATTCCCTGTGTGATCTTGGACAAGTCCCTTTACCTCTCTTACTTTCTGCCTCTGGAAAATGGGGATAATAATACCTTCTTTGATGGAACCTTGTAACGAAGGTACTTTGAAATCTGTAATTTAGTGTGGAAACAGGAGACATTCTGAACCTTAGCCTTCCAGTGGGACAGGACTCTATTTTGAGGGGCTACACCCCTTACTCTTCCTTTATGACCTTAAGTAAGCCCTGTCTCCTCGTTGGGCCTCAGTTTCCTTCTCAGGAGGAAAGAGGTGGGCTAGATAAACTGTAAGGTGGCTCCCCCAACATTCTAGATTTCTCTTTCCCAGCCACCCAATCTCTCCACCCCATGACAGGACACTGACAGGGAGAGTTAATCCCCTGTTTTCTCAGTCCCTGAGGATAAATGAGGGATGGAATTAAAACAAAAAAACCCCAACAATCCAGCTCTGGTCTCTCAATATGTGTGTGTTGAAGTCCTGAGCAGCTGAGTGCTGGGCCTCCCCCGCATTCCTGGGTGGAAGGCTTGGCTCTTTGACTAGCATGGACAAATATTGACTTCCCTAGTCCTTCTCATGCCCTGTCTATTTAAATGGCATCAATCCCTCACAGGGCTGTAGTTCTCCCACCAAACCCTGTCCTGTGCTCTGAGGACATGTCCAAAAATCTGGGGGAAGGAAGGCTCAGCCCCTCAGGAAAAGACAAGGAGCCTCTTGCTTCCTTAGCTGCCTCTGCTGCATTTCTGTTCAGTCAGAAATCCTGTGTTCATAGCTCAACTTGATGACCTGGGACCATGTCTTTGTCTTGCTTTGTATTCCCAGAGCTTAGCACAGTGCCTGGCACATGGTTAACACTTAATAAATGCATCTTGGTTGGTCAACTGACTGACTGTGATCTTAGGCAAAGTTCTATTTTGTGCCTCAGTTTCCTCATTTGTGAAATGAAAGTCAAGAGGATGAACTAGACAGCCTCTGATTCTCCATTCTGAATTTTAATCCTAGGACCTTGTGACTGTTTATGGCCATACTATATAAGCAGTATTAACAACACATAAATGTTGGATACTGAGGCTTGACCAAGGTGAAGCCATACAGAAAAGTTCAGTCCTTTTCTACATGACCATCTTTCATGTTTGGGCATACATATCATATATACATCATGTATTATATATGCTATATAGTATATGCTACACAGATATATACTATGTACCATATATACTATCTAGGCATATGCCATGTGCTATACATACTATATACACGTACTATAGTGCTGCACACTTCTCCCATCCCAAGATTTCTCACGACTAAAGATCTGTTTCTTCATTGGATCTTTATATGGTATGGCATGCTCTCTGGACCTTCCCCAGCCTCCCCCAAGCACAGTACTTGTCATACCGCGGCCACATCAAAACCGTTGGTTGGTTTGAATTCCATTTTAGCCTTTCTCCCTTGGATGTTCCCCTTCTTAGGAACATCCTACCTAAAATATAGGATCCACCTAGACCTGGACACTGTCCTCTGGGTGCTATCTGACCAAAGCAGAGGTTCTGTCTGATTCTGGTCATGAACACAATACTTCTATATTTGGGATTCCTTTGATGCAAGTCCTCTTTTTACAGCAAAAATTTCGCTTCCTTCCTCCACCTCTCAGGAGCCAGAGTCTTGTGGCTACCATGGACAATCTCTGGTGAGGAGGTCTTCACAACTGGTTTTGGCTTGTCCTCAGGTGACAGACTCTCAGCTCAAACTCAAAGCCTGGACAGCCAGCTCGGTAAGACCTACCGGAGTTGTTGTTCCCTGTGGAGCCTTTGAGAGCTCTGATCTGTGGTCCCCTCTAAGTTGTTCACTGTAGAGGACACTGGTGAAGATGTCCATGTTTAACCTTTGCACAGAATGTAAGCGCCTTGAAGGCAAGGCTTGTTTTGTTTTTGTCCCTGTATCTTCACTTCCTAGCACACCACATCACACACAGCAGGAGCTTGTTGAAAAGGTCAGTGATAGGGAACCTTAGCAACTTTCCAAGACATGGCTGTATTCTAAAATAAAAACTGGTCACTTAGTATTTGGTCATCATTGTATCTCAGCCCTGCAATAGAAATACATACATGAAAACAGCTTATAAATAAGATGATAGAGATGAAGCCTATTTTTTTCATTAAAATCAACTTAATGTCATTTAAAAAGGTCTTTATTAGGCATTTACTTTGAGTAGTTCCTTGTGCTTGATGCTATGAATGTGAAGATGAAATACAAGCTCTCACTGATCTCAGGAAATGACAAGCCAGCACTCTCTATCTCCTCTCCTCTGCTACACTCCCTGAGAAGGCTGGCAACAACTCACTCCTCCACTTCAACTCTCACTTGATTCTAGACCCTCCACAATTTGCCTTCTGACCTCAGTGTTCAACTAAAACTGCTCCTTCCCAGGTCATCAGTGATCTTGTAAGTGGTCAATCAAATGACTTATTCTCCATCCTCATCCTTGATATCTGCTGCCTTTGACACTGTGGCCTCTTCTCCTGGATATTTTCTCTTCTAAAAGTGTGTGTGTGTGTGTGTGTGTGTGTGTGTGTGTGTGTATGTGTGTGTGTGAGAGAGACAGACAGACAGACAGAGAAATATAGAGAGACAAAGGCAGAGACAGGAGAGAGACAGAAGAGAGAGGAGGCAGATGCACAGAGAGAGACAGATAGGCAGAGACACACACACACAAAAAGACAGAGAGAGACAGACAGAGACCAACAGAGAGAGAGAAAGAGAAATTGAGAGAGAGAGAGAGAGAGAGAGAGAGAGAGAGAGAGAGAGAGAGAGAGAGAGAGAGAGTTAGTTCTCCTCTGGCTCTCTCAGTTTTTTTGCTGGATCTTCATTGAGGCCATGACCACTCAATGTGGGTGTCCCTTGAGTAGCTGTCATGGGCCCCCTTCTATACTATGTCACTTGGTAAATCTATCCAACAAACAAGTATCTTGTCTTCGGTGGAAGATTTTCAATGGAGTTTCCAACATGGCTGGAGTATAGTTCTGTAGGAAGGGAAGAGAGATGATCTCACATGAGAAAGGTAGATTGGAGATGGACTGTGGAAACTTTTTTTTTTAAAAGAGAGCTAGTATTTTTTTTCAGATTGTCTAAAACTTTATTTGAGAATGTTTCTGAAACAGATAATGATGAACAGTATGTCATTAATTCATCTTGCATGTTTTGAAACATTATGTAAATCTGATTTAGCAAATTGCTTTTGAAGTTAGATATTTTACTGTAGAAGCCTTTAAATGTTTTTTTTTCATTTTTACTTGAGCACCATAGATTTTTCATCAAAGCCCCGTTAATATATATATATATTTCAAAATAACACCATCACTTTAAAAGTTCATGGATCAGGTATCCAACTCAGTTCTGGAATCTTAGGTTTTTGGGCTTCCAAGAAGGGGTGAAATGGGGCTTGAATCTCTACCCCCATGGCTCCTCCAGGCGCCTCCACTTAAGGAGCACCTGCAGACCAACCATTTCTCCCTCCTCTCCAGCCTCACTACCTCAGTAGCTAAGCCCCTGAAGAGTAGAGGGGGGTCACTGCAGAAGAGAAGGTGTCATGTGGAAGGGGGTTTGCCTTGTTCCGTTTGGTTCCAGAAGGCAGAATAAGAAGAGATGTGTTGGAGCAGCCAAGAGCAAGGTTTCTGTTTGATGCCAGGTTCCATGTCCTCGTGGTCTATGCTGTCTAATAGTAGAAGGGCCTGGCTTTCCTGCTAGTGTGCTGCCCATCCTTGGAACTCTCTAAGCACAAGCTGAATGGCTCCTTGTCCCAGGAGGTCATAGGAGGGATTCTTGCTGAGGCCTGACTTGTACTGGGGGGGTGTCTGAGGCTCCTTCCAGCTCCTTCTAGCACCCACTGTCCAGTTCTAATTGTCATTGATGAGCAGAGGCTGACCAGGGCTCATTCTGTACAGTGCTAGGGCTGGAGTGTCAGCGTAGAATTTTGAGGCCTCTCAGCAGGGCTGTGGAGACAGAGGTCTGGAGAGGCAAGTGTTAATTCTGAAATGGGAGCAATTGGGAAAACAGTTGTTTCTGGTCCACAGAAGTCTTGTTCCTTTCAGCTCAGAGCCTGTCATTCTGCGGTGGGTAATCAAGTCTGAGGACTTTGAAGGAGGGATGCGACTGATTAGCAGGGGATGAGTCCGCAGGCTTGGTTGGGCCGGGAGCCTGAGCAGTGACTTCAGGGGAGGAGATGGGGAGGGGGATGGGGGAGTCAGGGAGCCCTAATTCACTCCAGTCCCTGAATTCTACTGAGGGTGTTTGGAGGAGAACTGTGTATCTGCCAGGTCTGAGGCCTGTCAGAAAGTGAAAGGTGGGGGAGGGTGACCTGGGTTCAAATCCTTCTTCTGGTGCTAAATAGCTGTGGTCTAGGAGGGACCAAGGGCGGTCTTGTGGCAGAGGAGTATTGCAGTCACAAGTGGCCTGCCAGAGGTCATTGTCAGAGGTCCTGGCAGTGGCTACAATGCTTACCCATCTGTCCCCAGGTGAGGATTCCTGAACTTTGAGTTCCTGCCCACCAGACTGTCGGGGGTACATCTAATAGCCCCAAGTTTGTTTAGCTTGCAGATGGAGTCTAAACCACAGAGTGTAAAATGAGTCTATAAAGTCCTTAGAGGGAAGGTGAGATTTACTAGATTCTCCTTACTAGAGAGTGAGGAGAATTCTATGGATTATTTAGGGCCTACTCTGGATCCTTTATGTACTTTCTACATTTTCTATGAAGTGAAATAAAGGCTATTTTGTCCCTAATATATATGTTACCTTGAGTGCTTTCATGGGATTTGGGAACCCTCTTAGTCTCATCTGTAGGGACTTTGAGAACTATATTTTAAGCTATATCCTGAGATACCCAGGAGGTAACTGGGTGGGGGCAAAATAGGCCAATCAATGTATTTGGAGAGAGTGCACCCAATATTTAGTATATTTAAATCCTGAACTTGTGGTTGTGGACTGCAGGTTACATTTGATTAAGGTGCTTTGGGAGCATTTAGGCAGGAAAGAGGTAATCACAAAGAGCCAGCATGGGGTCTTCAAGAACAGACAAGCTACTAGCTTTATTTCCTTTTCTGACTGATAGATTAGGGAAATTCTGGGCATACCAAAGACTGCAAGTCAGGAAAACTTTCACCATAATCTCAGGTGTTCTCTGAAGTGGAGGAGGAGGAGGAGGAGGAGGAGGAGAAGAGAGAGAGAGAGAGAGAGAGAGAGAGAGAGAGAGAGAGAGAGAGAGAGAGAGAGAGAGAGAGAGAGAGAGAGAGAGAGAAACACATGACAGAACAGGCAGGTGGATTTGGAACAGGTGCAGAGATCAGACCCAAAGAATGGTCATTAGTGTCAAGTCAGCAAGCATTTATTAAGAACCTACTATGTGCCAGACACTTCACTAAGTTCCAGAAATGCAAAGAAAGAAAAAAAGAAAAGAAAGAAAAGCTTCTACTCACGGTATCAACCTGGAGGTAAGTCTCTAGCCAAATTCCTCAGGGCTCTGCCCTTGGCCCTTTTCTGTTCATTTAAAAAAAAAAATTAAATCAGGGCACGCTTATTAAATTTGCATGGAACATAAAACCAGGAGAGATATACAATATGTTGGATGACAGTCAGGATCCAAAAAAACACAAAAAACCCAAACTCAGACAACAGGCTAAATCTAATAAAGTGAAATTAAATAAGGTTAAATACAACATCTTAAACTCTCTAACAATCAGAACTACCCAAGAGTGTAATGAGTTGCCTGCAGAGGCAGTGGGTGCCTCCTCTCTGGAGTTCTCCCAGAAGAAGTCAGATGGCCTCTTTTTTGTGGATGTTAGTGTGTGAGTTCCAACTCCTGTAAGGGAGGCCCCCTTCTCTCTGATTCTAAGTTTTGAGAAAAGGTAGGAAGTCTCAGAGGAGCAGACTCTCCAATTTGGACCAGATCTTTGAGGCCACCTTGCCCAGCTTGGTCTTGAATCCTTTCATCTACATTAATGATAGGAGTGGTTTAGAGTCTGCCTCAAAACCTCCGGGTAGGGGGGTCCAAGTGACTTCTGTACCAATGCAGTCACAAATTCAGTCCTGATCTACACAATGCACACAGATAAGTATATCCATAAAGAGATATATCATTATGGAAACTGATTTCAAAAGGGACAGAGAATTTAACATTAAGGGGATCAGGAAAGGCCTCACGTGGGAGGTGACCCCTAAACTATGCTTTGAAGGAAGCCAAGGATTCTAAAAGTTGGAGGGAAAGAGGCTCCACCTTCCTGAAATGAGAGACGGAGCTTTGTGTATGGACAGTGGACGTCAGGCTAGTTTCACCGTTTTCTACACCTTACACACTTGAGGGCCATCTTCAGTTGTCCTGATCCATAATCTGGCCACTGGCCCTAGATGACTCTGGAGGAGAAAGTGAAGCTGATGACTTTGCCCAGCCCTGTCTCACTTAAATCCACTTCACTTGCATGTCATGGCGTCACCTCCCTGATATCATGGTCCTCTTTGAGAATGAAGTACAAGCAGCAACAACACAATTACAAGCTTCTTGTGGTAGGGACCACTTCCTCTCTGGCTTCTCCCTTGATACTGAGTTTATTTATAGTAGGATGATTTGAGTTTGAATACCAGTATTGGCATTTGTTATCTGTGCAATTAAACAAGTGCAGTTCATCTGTGGCAATGAGTGCAGGCCAGTGCTGTCTCTGGTGCTGAGAATGGAGACTGGGAGGACTCTGTGCCTGGGGGCTTCCCCTCAGCTTGCTTCCCCTCTAAATACCTATCTGAGAGTAGAACTAGGAAAAATGGAGAGAAATTGTAAAGCAGATTGGCACAATCTGTTGTAAAGGGACAAATTTAGACTTGATAGAGTTTATTTCCTAGTGATTTGAACTCAGGAGGACTGATTTTCTAGGAAGGCAGTTGGTTCCCCCTTGGTGGGAGGCTTGAAGTAAAGTCTCAGGGATCACTTACAAAAGCGTGGCATTTTGCCTTCAGGAGGGTTTTGGCCTCTGAGGCCCCTTCCAACCCTGAGACTCTGGGATTACTAATCCACAATTTACAGATGAGAAAATTGAAGCACAGGCAGTCCAGGGTCATCCAGCAAGTGTCAGAGGTGGGCTTCCTTTCTCCCTTTCCCCCCAACTGTCCATTAGGGCTGAAGCCAAGTATTTCTTCCCAACACACTCCAAACTTGTTCTTTCTGTCAGAATTCCTCTGGTTTCGGCTCTGGTTCTGGGCTTCAGGCCAGCTTGGTATCAAAGGCCCTTGTAGGATCCATTTATCAGCTCCAACATGGTTCAGCTTGGGGAACCCTTCCACTGCCTGCTGGTGACGTAATTCCCAGCAAATTGGAGCTCGGTCTGCGTGGTTTGGCAAAGCCTAAAAAGGGAGAAGATGACAGACCTAGATTACAGCCTAGCAGTGCATCTCCACTGTGGCCTGCCGGCCCCAAACCCCATGGTTGTCTTTTTTCAATTAGTTACTTAATGGCTCCTCTGCCTTCACTTTCTTTTTCTTTTTTTTCTTAATTCCTTTTGTATTTGGACACTGTTTCAAACCTCTCTCTCCCTTCTCGTCAATAGAGAAGCTCATCGTGGAACGAAATAGAATTTGTTTTTTCTCATTTCCCAAATGAAAGGCATCCCTAGAACTCATCTGTCTGCTTCTGCTTATAAAACCAAGCTCACCAGGACATCTCTTTGAAAAGCACAGAATTGGACGAGGTTTTCAGTGAAAATCTGGCTTCCCTCTGACGTCTTGGTTCTGGCCCCTGAACAAGTTTTCCAAGGTGTGAAGTGCTTTCACTACAGGGGATGTCAGGAGACACCCTACCCACCTGCTGAATATTTGAATAGCTCTTCCTATATGCTCTTTAGTGGCCATGAGAGACGGGAGAAAGAGGAAACTGAGGCCCAGAGAAAGAAAATGTCTCAACAAGTCAGTGGCAGAGCCACCGGAGCCAAGGCCTCCTGAGTCTTAGTCTAGCTCCTTACACTGGCAGGGTGTGGTCTCCTTCCCACCCTATGAAGTATATCATTCATGTACCATTTTCCATTAAAAAAACCCACCTTTTTTTAAAACAGAATCGGAGAATGAGGTTCAGACAGTGACTTCCCTTCACACTCAACAAGTGTCTGGGTTCTCAGACTGGAGCCCTCTCTCCTTCTGCCCTTCCTTATCACAGAAGAGGGGACATTTTCATTATGCTTCCAAACAATTCTCTGAGGGTTTAGGATACACAAAATCTTTCCTCACAATAGTCCTTCCTGTGAGCCTTGGAGGGCACACTATCATCGTCATTTTACAAGGCTCAGGGAAGAATAGGATGGCATTCTAAAGTCAAAAGGGACCCGAAGGATCATAGCAGCTTCGAATTAGGGCTGGACAGGATCATAGAGGCCCTTTAGTCCATTCTCCCTATTTTGGAGAGGAGGAAACTGAGGCCCAGGGGGTCAGGTAACTTGCTCAAGACCACACAGGCCACACTAAGCAGTGGAGCACAGATTTTCCTGAAGACACATCCAAGCCTTTGCACCTCTCTCTGACCTGATTTTCTGACTTCCTAGAGCCCAGAGCCTGCTTTAGCACCCACAGCCTTGCCTCCTGCTTTCTGTGTGTGAGTGTCATCTCCGCCATAGACTGGGAACAATTGGAAGGCAGGGTCGGAGGCACACTTCTCTGTCCCCAGTTTCTCGTCTCTATATCTTGTTTGTACACAGCTGCCGACAAGTCATCTCCCTCATTAGACTAGAAGCTCCCTGAGGGAAGGGACTATTTTTCGCCTTATTTTGTATCATCATTTAGCACAGGGCCTGGCTCATAGTAAGTACTTCAAAATGCTTGTTGGCTTCCCAATCATCATGAAGGTGGGTTGAGGATTGGGTATCCCATAGACTCATAGAGTGAGGATTTGATTGATGTAGGGAGGATGCCCAGGTGGAGAGGGAGGGCACATGGCACATGGTGCCTCTTCATTGGGATGAGAATCTTGTGTCAGAGATTGTACTTTAAGGGGACCCTTGACTCATCTCCTTTTTTCTTGTTTCTTCCAATTGGTGGCCAAGCCCAGTCCCTCTTGCATGGTCTCCATTGTCCCTGCAGCTATCATGAAAGGACTATCAATCAGTTGATCAGTGAACATTGGTGGAGCATCTTCTCTGGGTTAAGCATTTGTGAAAAGTCCTCAGGATGCCATAGGTCTTCAATACTGATAGTCTGAGCTATTGTAGTATCCTCTTGACAGACCTCCCTGTGTGTCTGTTCTCCCCACTTTAGTCTAGCTTTCACATGAGGTCAGAATGATCTCCCTTAGGTACAGGTCTGGTCATGCCACTCCTCCCATCTGGTCATGTCACTCCTCCCCTCAAAAGCCTTCTATGGCTCCTTACTACCCCTTAGTCAAATAAGTGCTCTCTCATCTGACATCCCACTCTTGTTCCAGCATCTCTCTCATGTGATGCTCCTCCATGTACTCTCCACTTCAGCCAAGCAGAATGGCTCTTTTCCCCAGCTTTCCCCATACTCTCTTTCCTCTGACTGTTCTCACTGCTCCTCATGCCTAGGACACTCTCCTTCCTCTCTTTGTGGACTTCACGAAGCCTTCTTGGGTTGCCTTGGTCTATAGCAACCTTCCCCTTTGCTTGAGCCTTTCTCATTGTTTCGTCGGGAATTCTGATCTGTGGCTCTCTGTGTTTGTGCTCTCCTAGACTGGGAGCTCCTGAGGGCAGGAACTGTGTGTGGTCTCGGCTGGGCTTTATTCCCCTGTGTGGATGCCAGGACACTGGGCAGAGGGTGTGCTTAGACCAGTCTGTGGTATGGGGGTGACAGGAAAGCCTGGACTCTATTCTTCCCTGGTGCTCTCCACCCTCCCTCCCCTGATTCCATCCCAGGAAGGGTTAATCAGATTGCAGAACAGCCTCTCCTTGCAATGATTAGCAGTCACCCGATCCTCTCAACAAAGCTTTAGCTGCATTAGGAGGAAAGGAGAAAACAAACCCCAGGACTCCAGGCTGAGCCGAGCCTGGAAAACTGACAGCTCCATGCCAGGGAGAGACAGTCCCATCAGCGGCACGTCTTCCCCTCCGGAACCTGGGATGCTCACTTGGGGCCCTAATTCATTGCACATGGGCTTGGTTGGGCCTTGCTCTACCATGAACAATGATGTGCGAGGGAGAGAGAGCACAGGCAGCCCTGGAGGATGTCAGATTGGACCACGGGAGGTGACAGATCTCAGGTGTTAGTGGGAAGGCAGCCCTCACTTCTCCATGGCTAGCCCCACCCTACTCAAGCAGCCGTAGGCCCCAAACTGGGCACATTGATCCAGCCCCATTTCCAAGCTAAAGAGGACCCTTGGTGACAGGTGAACTCCGAGGAGGTCTCTCTCATCCCACACTCCAGGTGGCACTACAGGGAGTCAGGAAACCTGAATAGCTGTATGACCTTGGGTAGATCACCTAACTTCTCTGTGTTTCAGTTTCCTCATCTATAGAAAGAGAGAATTGGACCCAATTATTTCTAAGATTCCTTTCACAATTCTATGAAACAGTGACTTTTTTTTAACAATCTATGATCCAAAGAGTCTGAGATTATATGATTATATTTCCAAGGCTCTGTGATGCTAATAGCTAAGATTTCTCTATGGTTCTCAGGTTTGCCAATCTGCTCATGCATGACCCATACCACCCCTGCTACTTATATCATTTAATTTGGCTCTCACAACAACTCTGTGAGGTAGGTACTATGATTGTGCCCATTTTATGGGTGAGGAAACCGAGGCACAGGGAGGAAGAGTGACTTGGCAAGAATTACACAGCTCTTCTTTACTCCAAGTCCAGCACTCTCCCTACTGATAAACATTTAGCCCATCTAAGAGTCTAGGACTTGTTGTCCTCTATGGAGATGGAGAAAGTGGTCCTCAAAGCTTCTTTGATTTCCCCAAATATCTGCCCCCAGCCTGTGGTGCTTCCTGAAGGCCCACTGACACTTGGTTGCCCTCACCCAGTGCCTCCTTATCCACTCAGACGTCCCTGGAGATGGGACACTATTAGTCCTATTTTTAAAAAATCGTTATTTATTTGTTTGTTTTTAATATTTATTTAAAAGTAGAGTTTCAAATTCTTTCCCTCTTTCTCTGCCCCCATCCATTGAGAAGGCAATAATATGATATCAATTACACGTACACATTTAGTCCCTTTTCAGACTTTTCCTCCCTGAACACTGAAGCAGCCTGAGCATTGTTGGGTAGGGAGAACAGGGAATGGAGATTGGAAAGGGGACAAAGGGACTTGAAGTTAGGTTGAGTTATCAAAAGGTGAGGGACCTTAGAACATGGAATGTCAGAATCTGATGGGCTTTAGAACATAGAATATTAGAGCTGGGAGGGCCCTTAGAAGTCTTCCTCTTCCCCTCATTTACAGATGAGGAAAGTGAGGCCCAGAGAGGGAATTGATTTGTCAGTAACTAGTAGTGTCAAATTTTGAGCCAGGTCTGGGTCATCCTTTTCTCTGTTTGACTTTTTGGTCCCTGGGCACGGAGAGTCCTTGCAGCTGCTGGTGGTAGACAGCTGCTGTCCAGTAGGGGCAGAGCTGGGTATGTCACTTGTCTAACGCCTGCTACCTCCTGGAGCCCTGCCCACCTGTCTGTCCTACCACAGGGGCCTGCAAGGTCTCTGGGGCAGGTGATGCCATTAGTGAAGAGTTGATCTTTCTTAATAGGAGGGATTTGTTGGTTCAAGGCAGAAGCTTAGCAGCTTAAGCCTCAGGCTGAGATATCAAGACAGGTTCTGTCCCTGAGGAGCTGACTTGGCACTCGAAGCTTCCCAGGGCCTGATCCTGACTAGGTCATGCAGTGGGAGGGGCAGGGGGCTTCCAACTGACACTGAATTTGACTGAAGCAAGATGGAATGAAGTAGAAGGTATCTCCAGGGAACCCTAGGACAAACCATGACATTCAGCATGTGATTTCTGTTATCAGCAGCATAAGGGTCGAACTCCTCATCCTGGCTTTCAAAGACCTCAAACCACTGATGCCAAATAACCTTCTACACTCCTCCTAAGCTAATAGTGCTAATAGAAGCTATCCAATTTACAAAGTACTTTCTTGACCACAATACCAAGGAAGGGCCAAGAAAGGATCATTGTTTCTATTTCGGGTGACTTCCCCAGGCCACTTAGGAGTAAGTCAGTGGAAGAGTAAAGATTTCAGTCCAGTGGAGGTCTCCTTTTCACAACGCTTGACAAGCTTTTAAGCCATTGTTTACTCTGTGATGGTTCTGCCATCACTAACACCCATCTCACACTGGGCTAGAGCTTGCAGATACCTGGGAGGTCCCAGAATCCTAGATTTAGAGTTGGAGGGGACCATGGAGTCCCTCATGTTTTACACAGAGAAGGTAAATCACACAACTCTAAAGAGTCTGAGGCAAGATTTGAACTCAGGTCTTCCTGACTGCCAGCCCTGTGTCCTTGTCCACTAGGCCATCTCTCCTGTCAGGTCCTACAAAGCTAGAGCAGATTCTAGCCTAGGCCTAATGAGAGCATGTCTGTTGTCTAGTAATCAATCAACCAGTCCATCAGACATTTATTAAGATCCCTGTTCGTGCCAGGAACTAAGTATACAAGCATAAAATGAGACATTCTCTGATTTCAAGTAGGCCACATTCTATTGGGAGAGGACAAGCATTTAGTAAGTGCCTACTATGTGCCAGGAACTATGTTAAGCACTTTACAACTATTATTTCATTTGATCACAAATTGGGACCTACCAGGCACGTATAAGTATGTACAAAATGAACACCAGGCAATTTCAGGGAGGCTAGCCTGACAGCGGTGGGGTGGTGGTACTCGTGATCCTGTGGGATGGGCCACCAAAGGATGTGCTTTTGGGAAATAGAGATGGATTGGTCAAATCCCAGATTTCCACAGGACAGGAAATCCTGTGATTTTCTGTAGATCATTGCCCCCATGACCTCCTTCCTCATCTTTATCTCAGAATTTCTAGTCTCCGTTAAGGCTCAGCTCAAAGACCATCTTGTACATGAGAACTTTCCCTTATTCCCAGATTCTGGTGCCCTCCCTCCCTAGCCATTCTAGCTTGGGTCTGAACTGGTCACTTTTCTACTCTAGAATCTTTGCTAATTCCCTATCGCCTCCTGCAGACATTACAGACTTCTCAGTTTGGCACTTAAAACTCTGCCTTGCTAGGTTCTAAGCTATCTTTCCACATTTATTTCATGATTCCCCTTTACAGATTTTCTATGTTCCAGCTAAACTCTTCTACTTGTTCTATCTCCAGCCACCATGCCTTTGTCCAACATATGTGGAATGTTCTTTCTCCATTTCTTAGTCTCCTTCAAAGCTCAATTCAGAGGTCTCTTCCTGTGGGATCCTTTCATGATTCTTCCAGTTGTTAGAGAGCTCTCTCTCTCTCTCTCTCTCTCTCTCTCTCTCTCTCTCTCTCTCTCTCTCTCTCAAATGATATTGTGTCCATTTTATTTATCTATTTAAATGATATATTTCCTCCTAGTCCCAGGAGAATGGAGGCTCTTTGAGGGCTGCATATATTTAAAATTTTGTCTTTGTAACCACAGCTCCCAGTCCAGTACCCAGCATACAAGAGGTGCTTAATCAACACCTGACATGTGAATGAATCCTCCCCTTTCCCTTTAAACATTCTACATCATGACCAAATTGGGCTACTAGAAGGCTCAGTGCACAGAGTTGGAGAATCAGGGAGACCTGAGTGTGCCTCTCATCTCAGATATTTGCTAGCAGCTGTGTGACTCTGGGTAAATCACTCAGCTTCTCTGTATTTCAGTTTCCTCATCTGTAATATGGGCACAGAAACATATTCAATCTGTTGCCAAGGTCTTGTCAGTTTTACCTTCCTAACATCTCTTGATTATAGCCCTTACTCTTCTCTAATGCTATGTATTAGACCCTCGTTACCTCACACCTGATCCATTGCACTAACTGCTGGTACATCTGCTGGCCTTGAATCTCTCCCCACTCCAATCCATCCTCTATCAGGCAACAAAGTGATTTTCCTAAAGCACAGTTCTGATCATGTCATTCCCCTACTCAGTAAACTCCCATGGCTCCCTATCACCTCTGAGATCAAATATAAAATACTCTGCTTGACATTCAAGGCCCTTTACAACCCACTTGCCCCTTCCACTTTCCAGTCTTCTTATACCTTACACCCTCCTATACCTTCTTATATCTTACCCCCACCCCCCAACCTCTGCTATTTCTTGGTTGTTTCTTGGCTGTGACCCTCCACTTCCTGACAGTGCATTTTCCCTAGTGCCTGGAAGTCTCTCCCACCTCATCTCCACTTACTGGCTTCCCTGGTTTTCTCTAAGTCACAGCTTAAATCCCACCCTCTTCTACAGGCAACCTTTCTGGATTTCCTTTCATGCTAATGCCTTCCCCCAGAGATTATTTTTGTTAAACTGGAAATTGCTATCCTTCTTCCTCAATCCCAAGCAGAAATGTCCAAGCAAAGTCCTCTTAGCGGTGTGTCCTCCCTACCCTACTTTTTCAAGCGCTCTCAGGTTTAGGCTCTAATAAGTCAAGTTTCAGTCTTAATGATCTAGCACTGCCCCCCACCCCTTACCCCCCCACCCCTGAGTCCTAAGGGGTGTCTGGACAACAGAACCATCAGGGTAGAGTCCTTGAGGGTACAGGGCACTTTCCCCCACCCACCATAGGCAACTCCAACCCCCTGAGTCCCAAACTGTCACAGGAGAATATTGCAAAAAGGCAGACTCAATGCCTTGCTGTGCAGTCCCCATCTTGCCCCAGGGCTGAACTCCAAGCTCCTGGGTTCCTCCTTCAGCAGGAACAGCTACTCCCAGGTCCCACTAGGGTCTGCACTCAGGCAGCTCTCTTCACCAACTTCCATTCCTGTTTCACCACTCACCTCTCCAAGGTTGACACTGGCAGTTTTCTACTTTTGCTCTTACTTCACCAAGATCAGCACACAGACAGTTTTTCTGCTTGGGTTCCAGGGGTTCTAGGGCTCTATTTCAAGCTCTTGCTTCTTTGGTCTAGTTTCTGAATACAATACACTTTCAAGGACTTCACTCCTCTGGCACAGTCAGGAGTTGGGCTAATCTACCTGATCCCTGGCCTTCTGTAGCTCCACAGAACAATAGTCACTAGAACTAGGAAACAACAGACAATCTTCCTAGTCCCACAAAACCCCATACTTTCCTTTTAATTTATGCAGATCCTGCTGACTCTGCCATAATGTATCACTAAGCACCACAAAATATGCAGGGGGGCCTGCTATCATAGATTCTTAGATCTGCATTCATAAAAGGAAAGGCAGCTTTTAAGGGGTTAACAGTCACTTTAATCAGGCACATGTATCATTCCTTTAACCAAGCACATGTATCATTCACTCAAGGGAGTTAGCACCCTGATCTTCAAAGAAAATACAGAGAAATCAAAAGATCAACAGACATGGCTTCCTCTGCCTGAATTCAACAGACAGTTGCGCCCCAACTGTCTGACCATAGTTACTAGAGAGGGAAGCACTGACATCTGGGTTTTCAAAGCTGGGGGCTCCTTAAAGCAGCTTCCCAGAGTCCTCATCTGGCACTCAAACCTTCTTACAAAAACTAAGCCCCAAAGTAAAACCTCAGTTGAGAGGTTTTTTACATACTTTCTAGGCATAACCCTCTGACCCAGTGCCTCAAAAGAAAAAACAAAAGGTCCTTGGGACTCACCTAGAAAACAGCTCCCCTAATCAAACTTCCTACAATGGTCAGGCCCATCAAGGGGCGGGAAAGATCTTCTTTAATCACATTATTCAATCAGAGGCACTTTTAGTAAAACACAAACAGCAAAAGATCCTAATTTAATTGCCATCACAACCTCCCAAGGTTAGGGACTAGTTGTCCTCCTTCCTTTGCCTCTCCATCATGGGTCTGTGCACAAAGCAAGTAGACTTACTTGTATTCCATTCCATGAGAATCCATTCCATGTCACTACCATTTCCTAATTTCTTTCCAGCTTTGTGCTGGGTATGCAAAGATGAACAAATGATACTCTTTCTGCTACTAAGCCCTTCTCCTTTGACACTGAAACTTCTCCTTTTCTTCAGCCTCTGTCCAGATTTCTCCTCTCTCCATTTAACTTCTGCCTTTCTCAATCACAAGTCTGAATGTCTCCAAATCTCCTTCACAATTTCCTCCTTGAGTCTTTCTCCTACACCATTGTGCTCCATAACTATTTGCTTCAGGATTCTGATACCATCATAATAAAACAGTTATTATCAATATGACAATCTGATATCACTATGACAGTAAAAATGACAACATGTATATTCATAAACATGAATATAATTTGCAAAATGCTTTACAAATATCATCTTATTTGATCCTCACAACCAATATTATTATTATACCCATTTTCTAGATGGTGGACTTGAGATAGAGAGGTTAAGTGACTTGCCCAGAGTAAGTGCCTGGGACAGGATTTGAACTCAGGTCTTCCTGACTCCATATCCAATTCTCTGTGCATTGGACCACACACCCACAGAAAGAAGAAAGAGATATAGCATTCTGGATACAGATTCCAATCTTGGTGCCTAGCTATGATGTTGTGATGGGAGAGATGAATAATCCAGATAGCTTTCAGGGGTGCTTTCTGACAAGATCAGAATCTATGAAGAAGGATTTATTAAGCAACTCTTTTAATGTGTGTCGTACATATAGACTTGCAGTAGGTGCGTATGTATGTAATATGTATGCAATGTGTATACATACATACATAGTATAAGTATATCCGTGCATGTAATTCACATGTGTGTGTGGTGCATATATTTTATGTGAGTGTATGTATGTGTGTGTGTATGTGTCTATGTCTCTGCATACTTGAATGGCCTGTGAGCCAGAGGAAGCTATGGCCCCAGGCCTGATGTGCTTTCCAAGGCTAGGTCCTTGTCTGATAGTGGGAGATGACAGCGTTAGACCGGACCCCTGTCTGAGCTTACTTTGCTAATGGACACCCTTCCTTTCCTAAGAACCTAGACCTGTGTGTTTTGTTCCCTCAGCTTTCAGGGAAGGGAGGAAGGAGGGCAAGATTCTTTTCCTGCCCAAAATCTGAACATCAGGCTTCTTCCCAGAGTCCCCTAGCGATCCGGGTGGAGACTGCAAAATGGTGTCTACTAGACAAATACACAAAGTCTTTCTGCCTGTACTGTCCCTCCTCCACAGAATGTTCACCAGTAGAGGAGCTGCCTTACCTTCAGATGTCAGAGAAATCACCCTCCTAAGTACAAGATGGGCAGTTAGGTGGCACAGTGGATAAAATGTTGGGCCTGAAGATCTGAGTTCAGATCCTGCCTCAGGTACTTAACTAGCTGTGAGACCCTAGGGAAGCCACTTAACCCTGTTTGCCTCTGTTTCTTCATCTGTAAAATGAGCTGGAAATGACAAACCACCAGAGTATCTTTACCAAAAAAACCCCAAAATGGGGTCACAAAGAGTCATATGACTGAAATGACTGAACAACAACAAAAAGTATAAGATAGAGGAAGGCATGACTAAACAGCATTTGTCTGTTCCATTTTACAGATCATGAAACCGAGGGCCAGAGATATGAAATGATTTACCTCTAGTCATGCAGCTAGTACAGTCAAATAGATGGAGGAGAGATTCAAACCTAGGTCTTGCTTGCTCCAAGTCCAGAGTCTTTCCTCTGCATCATGAGAGATCTTGGAGGGCATTCTCTTCTGCTAGTCAGGAGCTCCCACTCTATTCTCAACCCTATTTTCACCTGGCTGGGCTATGAGTATTATCTTCCTTGGCTCCCTTCAAGTCTCAGCTGAAATCTCCCTTCTCTCTGTCACTTTTCTCCAGTTAATCCTGTCTATAGCTTATACTTATAGATTGTGAGGTCCTTGAGGCCAGGACTGTGGGTCTTTGCCTTTCTTTGTCTCTCCAGGGCTTAGCAAAGTGCCTGATACATAGTAGGTGCTTAATAAATATTTATTGATTGACTGACCTCTTGACAACCCATCTGCTCTCCATACTCTCCTCCCTTTAATCCTTTCTTCCCTCATTTTCAGAACTGGTCCTCTTCTACCTTCAGTGGCTCCTTATGACCCCCTGCTGTCATTGGTCCTCTTGGAGAATGAAGCAATGACCATAATGGCCTCCTAAGTAAATTTCATACTTTCTGCCTGGCCTCCTTGTCCAGCAGAATCCTTCCAGTCTTCCCTTTTATGAGTATCTTCCCCTGAAAATAATATACACAACAACACAACTGGTCACCTCTGTGGCCTCCCCTCTCACCCTGGCCCCTCTCCTACGTCTCTACTTTCACCCACTCTGCCCCCCATGCCCAGAATGTCTTCTCTCCCCTTCTTTCTCTGGTGAAGTCTTGCCCATGCTTTCAGTCTCAGCTCAAGTGTACCTTCTCCATCTTCTCCCCTGATCCCTCTGATATATATTGTAACCCATACTTTCTCCAGTACTCTCTCCCAGTCAAGGAACTGGGGAAATTTAGATCAGAGAAGATTTCAGGAGGGATGGGGCAGGAGTAGACTAACGTTCAGAGCTGAAAGGGTCCTTGAAGATTATCCAGGCCAATCCTTTCATTGTGCACATGGGGAAACTAAGGCACATGCTTTCTTAAGATCATACAGTAGGTGGGATTTGAACCTAGATTCTCAAAGTTCGAATCCAGAACTCTTTCCCTTGGAAATGACAGCTGTGTTAAGTGTCTTAAAGGCAAGTGGAGGAAGGGCCAGATTGATTCTGCCTGGACCTTGGAGGGTAGACCCAGGCGTGCCTGAGGGCAGATAGAAAGAAGCCCCCTGAGGCCATAGGTCAGGAAGGTATTTCTGAGCTGGGAGAGCTGTCCTGGAATAGAATGGGCTTGTCTCAGGAGGGTGAGCTCCCCCTCCTGGGAGGCTCGATGACCTTCCAACAGGGAGGAGGTAGAGGATTACATTATATCACTGAGAGAGGGACCCTTCAACTCCTGCATCCCGGGGTTAAATGAGATGGCACTAAGGCTGCTGGACCAGGTATGAGAGCACTCCCAACCCAGGCCTCACCCCAGGCTACAGAGTGAAGCCTGCCCTCTGTCTGACATGGAACAGGGACAGCTTGGTCACCACGGACGAAAACAGATGGAGTGAAACGTCTGCATGTGGTCGGGGGAGGGAGAGTCTGAGGCAGCAGCTGATGCCTGCTCTCTGGGGGCTGGTCTATTGGGGTGAAGAGGGGTGGGGTGGGATGGGAGGGAGGGACAGGAGAAAATGCCTTTTCCAGATTCAGGCCCAGGGCCCTCCCATGTTGACATGCCATAAGTTTTAATGAGAAATTTAGAGTATTTAAGGGGGAGTGGCTGACTTTGTGTACACAGATGCTGCCCTGGCCATCGTGGGAGGAGGCAGAGAAAGGAGGGCAGCCTGAGGAATCTTCTCCTGTCTAGGCCAGGACAGATTCCTTTCAGGACAAAGGGAGATGTTGGGACTGGCTCACCTTTGAACTTACTGCTCTGATGTTTGCCTTGGCTGGCCCTAGGGTCCTGTACAGAGATTAAAGTCAGAGTGTGTATATGTGTGTGTAGCATATGCAGACATATGTAGTATATATACCTTATATGTGTGCATGTATAGTGTGCACATGGCATTATATGTGTATAAGAACTTTTGCATATACATGTAATATGTGAGTGTATGCATGTATATGGGCACCATGTGTATGTGTACCTAGCATGTTTGTATGTGCACTGTGTCTGCATGTCTAGGTGTGGGATATACTGTGTACATGTGCAGTATGTGTAGGTCAGCAGGGCCCATGGCATGCTCACACAGAACCCAGGCATCCAACTGGGTGGAGACAGGGGGATCTCAGGGCCCCCCTTTCCGCAGCCCTTCTTTTGGCCTCTTGGAATCCCAGCCTCGAGGTTCCCAGGCTTTGTGGAGGTAGGGGCTCCCCCCTCCCAAGCTGGGGGACTTTGGAAATGCTGCTTCCTTTCTCAGAATCTCCCTCTTTTCCTCTAGAAAACACCAAAGGATTGATTTAGATTTGGGAGAGGATGCAGAGATCACCTGGCCCAAATTTTTCACCTTTCAGAAGAGGAGATGAGACCTTAGAGGGGATCCAAGGGCACAGCCAGGGTCATGAGGTAAGCCTCCTCATCCAAGCTCCTTCCATCCACTGCGCCCGCCTGGACCTTCTGCTTTGGGCTGGCAGCCTACAGTGGTCCCTGGGCTGACTCCTGGCTAGGTGTGACCCCCAAGCCCTGCCCTCAAGAAGGACAGGAAAGAACTTCTGGGAAAATAACTGAATATACAGTCCAAACAAAGTAAGTCCAACATCACCAGAAGTTCTGTAGAAATTTGCCGTATTGTTACTATCAATCCAGAGGGGGAAGGGGAGGGGACTTGTCCAGGGTCACTGAGGAACAGATGTGGGAGTTCAAAAGCCTGGGTTAGAATTTTGGCTTGCGGTGACCTTGGACAAGCCTCCAGTTTTCTTCTGGGAGGATGAGGGAGAGCAGCTTCCATGATGCCTTCCTAAATCTAATAAGATCCTTTAGTCAGTTTGTTAGTCAGGGACAGAACTGAGACCAGACCCAAATGCTTCCAGTTTATAGCTCAGGATTCTATGCCAAGAAATGGAAGAGACCCCAAAAGGTCATCTACCCTGATGAGGGACTCCTCGATGAAGCCTTCTTGAAGGGTGGCTGCCCACCCTCTTTTTTTAAATTTTTTTTTTTATTTTTAGCAATCGAGGTTAAGTGATTTGCTCAGGGTGACACAGTTAGTAAGTGTCTGAGGTCACATTTGGACTCAGGTCCTCGGGACTCCAGAGCTGGTGCTCTATTCACTTCGCCACCTAGCTTCCCCTTCGCCCTCTTTTTAAAAAAAATCAATTTTATATTTTTCAATTAACAATTATTTATTCCTCCCCCTCCACCCGATGCCAGTGAGTAAGGAAAAAGAAAATCAAAGCAATTGTAACAAATATGCCTCCTGGTCTGGAATGTAATCTTTTATCCTCCTCTTGAACATGTCTAGCAACAGGGAGCTCACCCCCCCAGCTACAAAGAGGCCATTTCATTTTGTAGGAGAAGTTTAGTAGATTAACCTCCAGCCGCTGTCGGGCTACAGCTGGCTTCCTTGGAGGGATTTCCTGCCAGCCTCTATCCCTCAGTGGCCCATGGCTCCCTGTTGTCCTCGGATTTCTCCAGATCTGTCAGGGTGGGACCACGGCAAGGGAGACCTCGCGTGCTCTGTATTTTGTGTCATGACCCAGTTTTTGTAGACACAACAAGGGCCCACCCAGTGGAGGGGAGCAGGAAGGGAGAGAAATATTGAAAACCAGTACATCAAAAGAGGACCTGGTGCCTGAGGCTACAGACCTAGGCCAAGGGCCCAGTCACTTGATAAGAAAGACTTACCCTTCCTCTCTAGCCCCTAACTCTATCTGACACTATCCCTGCAGGATCTCCCAAGGGAGCTGAGACAGATATTAAAGTGACCACTTTAAAGATCAGAAAATTGAGATCCAGTGTAAATTCTGGTCAAGTAGGTATCAGAGGGAAGATTCGAACTCAGGTCTCTGGCTGCTACTATACCAGGCTGCCTTCGCTTTCCTAATTTTCTTTTCTCTTAAAATGAAAATTTAAAGGCCTGCTTTTCTGATCTCACAGGGATTTGGGGGAAAAGGGCTCTGAAGGGAGCCAGGCTTGTCCTCTGAAAAGTCCAGCCTGCACTGGGCCAGGGGCTAAATCTGTCTTGGCTTTGTGAGCCCAGCTGAAGAGTAGACAGAGGGGAAAGGAAGATGGGAGGCTAAAAGATCAGAGGCTCCTCCCCGTTCCCCCAAATAAGACACTTCTGCTAAGGAAGAGATCTGTCTGCAAGCAGTAAGCCTTCACCAGGCCTGTCAGACCCCTTCAGGAACCCAAGCCATGTTGATTTTACGGAGAAGGCTGTTATCCACAGTTCAGGCCTGATTTATTGATTTTTAACTAGCTCCTCATGCTTGGGGAGAAAAGTCATCCTGCACTTCAGGGGCTCTAGCGCCTGCTGGTGAAAACGAGGAGCAGCGACCTCTTCCTGTCCTTTTCCTTAACCCCCCTCCCACCCAGGCTCCCTGTTTCCCAGGCAGGCTGCAGTGGGAGGCTGTGAATCCAGAATCCCAGGAAACTTCAAAGGTCTTGCAGTCCAACCCAGGCTGGAACAAGAGTTCCCTTGGCAAGAGGATCAAGAGAATAGCCATGCATACATACAGTCACCCAGCCTTTATTAAATGCTTCCTCTGTGCCAGGCACTGGCTAGTCACTTGGGGATGCAAAGGCAACAGCTTCCATTCTACTGAGGCTAAACAGTAAGTATCAACCATGGACAAAGGGTGGCCAAGGTAATGCAGAGGAGAGGTGCCTGATACCTGAAGGGATAAGGAAAGGCCAAATGCAGGGGGTGACCCTTGGCTGAGCCTTCAAGGAAGCTGTGGAGTCCAAGAAGCAAAGGGGTGGAGGGAGGAGATGCTGCTATGAATCCAGGGAGCAGCAGTGACACTGATCTGGCTGGAACACAGAGTGTGTGAAGGGGAGAACTGGACCATGGACCTGACAAAGTCATCTGGAGCCAGTTTGGAAAGAGCTTCGAGACTCTCCTTGAACACCTCCAGAGATGTAGAGCTCACTACCTCCTGAGGCAGTCCATTTCCCCTTTGGGACAACCCTTGACTATTGAAGTATTGTTCTTTATATAAAACTGAAACCTTTGTCTGGAGATACCACTCCATGTTGTTTAGTTGTTTCAGTCATGTCCGACTATCTGTGACCCTACTTGGGGTTTTCTTGGCAAAGACATTGGAGTGTTTTGCTATTTCTCTCTCCAATTTGTTTTATAGGTGAGGAAACTGAGGCAAACAGGGTAGAGAGACTTGCCCTGGATCACACAACTAGTAAGTATCTGAGGTTGAATTTGAATTCAGGTCTTCCTGACTCCAGACATGGCACTCTATCTACTGCTTGGATGTAACTACTTGGTTTCTTTATTCCACCATAATAGGATGGGGGAGAATTAGAGATTACAAAGGTCCCTGAATTCAGTAGAAGGTACATTCCTTGAAAGCAGGGACAATTTCATTTTTAGCTTTGGGGAAGATCAGTCAATCAACAATTATTCATTAAGCATGAATTATGTGCCAAGTACTGGGCTCCATGCCGGGGATGAAAAGGAAGGCAAAGGACAGGAGGGCCTATTTATCCTCACTGGGCTCGTTTCTAATGGGGGAGACAACATGCATGTAATTATGTACATACAAGAGAAATATGGTGTGAATGTTGGAAGAGACCTGGAAAGGTCTCCCGCAGAAGGCAGGGATTGGAGCTGACTCTTGAAGGAAGCTGGGGAGGCTTAGAAGTAGAAGTGAGCATTCCAGGAGTGGGACACAACCAGGACAAAGGCCTGGAAGTGGGAGATCAAGTGTCAGGTACAAGGAAGACAAGTATGTCAGTGTTTGGATCATAGAGTTGGTAGAGGAAATCAAGTGTAAGAAGACTGAAAAGATGAAGTGGCCAAGTTGGGAAGAACTTTCAAAGTCAACAGAGGGTTTTGTTTGATCTTGGTGGTGGGAGGGAGCCACTGGAGATTATCCAGTCAGTGAAATAAGCATTTATTAGGCACCTGCTATATGCCAGGAACTGTGCTAAACATTGAACATCTCTGCCCTCAAGGAGCTCACTGTCTAATGGGGGAGACAACTTGCAAACAATTAGGTACAAACAAGCAATAGATAGGATAAGTGGAAATAACCAACAGGAAAAAGGCTCCAGAATTGAGGAGGATGAGGAAGGTGGTATTTGACCTGAGACATGAAGTAGTCCAGGGAAGTCAGGAGGCAAAAATGAGGAGGGAGAGCATTCTAGGCATGGGACACAGCCAAGAAAAATGCTTGGAAGCAGGAGATGGAGTGTCTTGATTGAAGACAGCAAGGAGGATAGTGTTGGTGGGACACAGAGTATGTTAATGGGGTAGAGAAAGGAGGTTTTGAGGTGTAAGAAAATGAAGAGCTTTAAAAGTCAAACAAGATTACAGATTTTATCCTGGAGGTGGATTTTTTTTAGTAGGGGAGGAAGAGACCTGTGCATTAGAAAACTTGTGCCACCTCACATCTATCACAGTGGTTAATATGACAGAAAAGAAAAGTGACAAATATTGGAGGGGATGTGAAAAAATTGAAACACCAAGGCATTGTTGGTGGAGTTATGAATTGATCCAACCATTCTGAAGAACAATTTGGAACTATGCCCAAAGGGCTGTAAAATGGCACATCCTTTGACCCAGCAATACCACTTCTAGGGCTGTATTCCAAAGAGACTTTTTTTAAAAAGGGAAAATGACCTATATATACAAAAATATTTATAGCAGTCCTGTTTGTGGTGGCAAAGAACTGGAAATTGAGAGGATCAGCTGGGAAATGACTGAACAAGCTGTGGTATATGAATGTAATAGAATACTATTGTATTATAAGAAATGATGAGCAGGATGATTTCAGGAAAAAAAACTTGGAAAGTCTTATATGAACTGATGCAAAGTGAAGCAAGCAGAACCAAGAGAACACTACATATAGTAACAGCAACATTGTACAACTGTCAACTGTGAATAACTTAGCTATTCTGCATAATACTATGATCCAAGGCAATTCCAAAGGATTTATGATGAAGAATGCTATCTGCCTCCAGGAAAAGAACCGATGGAGTCTGAATGCAGATTGAAACATATTTTTAAAACTTTATATTTCGTGTTTTTTTCTTTTGTAACATGGCTAATATGGAAATATATTTTTCATGACTGAAAAAAATCCCAAACAAAGCACCTTACCTTGGCAGTTGAATTGAGGATGACTTGGAGACACTTGAGCAGGAAGTCCAAATAGAAGCTCATGCAGTAGCCTGGAGAGAGTGTGTATTAGGGTGTCAGTCCTGGGAGTAGAGAGAAGAGGAAATATACATATATATGTGTGTGTGTGTTCATCCTTCGTTGCCGAAGAAGACCATGCCATCAGAGAAATAATGACATGTCTTGCACTTGACTTTGTTTTGAGTGAGGAAGGGCTGTGCAGGTCACCAGCCTCACTTCTCCTTCAGAGCCATCTGAATCCAGTGACCAGATATTCATCAGGAAGACTGGAGATGACCCAGGATAAGGCCATTGGGGTTAATTGACTTGCCCAAGGTCTCACAGCTAGTGAGTGTCAAGTCTCTGAGGTGAGATATGAATTCAGGTCCTCCTGACTCCTGCACTGGTGCTCTATTCACTGCACCACCTAGAGATGCTGAGAAGGTAGACTTGAAAACTGAGCAAATATGGTGAGGGATTGAGTTTGAGTGAAGAATTAAGCAGGACATCAAGGCTGTGGGCCTGAGTGACTGAGAGGAGAGATGTGCCCTCACCTCAGCTCCCAGATCAATGCCTGGTTTACATACCAAGACCATAGTGATCTGGTTTTTGGTTAGTGGAGAACTCAGACATTTTAACACATTTATAACTTAGTATATAAGTCTTAGAGCATTGCTGGAAGTACATAAAAGTCAATGGCCATGCCCTAGGTTACATAGCTAGAGTTAGAGGTCAGATTTGTACTCAGGACTTCTTGCCTTCCACGTCCAGTGCTTTAACCATACAACAGTCCTCCTTTTTTGCCTTGCCCATAGAAGATGCTTAATAAACATTGATAAACCGAATGGAATCAATGAAGTAGAGGCACAAAAGAGTTGAGGAAATGTATTCTTAGGGTTACCTTTGTGATGTGGGTATCCTCAAACACCCTCTTTCTTTTTGAAGTGACTCTACTCTGTCTTTGGGACCCAGGTCTTGTTTCTGTTACAAAAAGGAGGGATCTGGTAAGTTTATTCATGTTAGAAGTTTGGGATGCAAAACGGGAAAGCTGGGTTCTGCTCCTGGCTTTATTACTGATACCTGATGTGATCTTGCACAAATAATTTCTCTTCCTGAACCTCAGGTTCCCCATCTGTCAAAGAAAAGTTTTGGACTAGAAGATTCTTTCCAAACCAAATTCTAAATCAAGTGTCTAAGATTACTCTATATCGGGAGTTCTTAGCGTGGGGTCCACGGACCACCAAGTAGATTTCAGGGGGTCTGTGAACTTGAAGGAAGAAAAAATTACATCTTTATTTTCATTAACCTCTATCTAGTCTTTCTTTCAATTAGACAAACACATGTTTCTGAGCAGTCCCTAGGCTTTACCATATGGCCTGCCCAAGGGGTTCAGGACCCCAAAAAGGTCATCAACCCCTGCTCTAGCTATGCATTTTACAAGTATCTAAAACTCCTTCCCTACTGACACTCCATTTTCTAACTCCTTTTCCAGCTCTGACATTCTCTGTATGATCCTTTGTGTTCTCTGTTTTAAAGTCTCCCTAGCTCTGATATTCACTGTTGTAAGGTCAGTCAGTCAGTCAGTCAGTCTATAAGTACTTATTTCTAGGGTCTGTGCAAAGCAGTGGGCAAATAAAGGCAAAAACATGGTCCCTGCCTTCAAGGCACTTCCATTTGGATTCAGGAGACAACATGTAAGTGACCAGGTGCATGTATACACAGAGTGGATGAGAGGTGTTCTTAGAGGGGTCTGCACCATCTGGCTTTGCCATCTTTAGTCTGTGTTCTGAGGTTTCATCACTGACATCCTGTGTTCTACGTTCTAAGGCCTCTGTCAGCTCTGACATTCCTGATTCTATGTTCTAAGGTCCCTCCTGGTCTATGAACATTTCTGGTTCAAGGCTTCTTCTTGCTCAGATACTTTATGTTCTGCTTTCCCTCCCAGCCCTAACATTCTTTGTTTTCCGTTCTAAGGTCCCTTTCAGTTCCTACATTCTAAGGCAGGTGATAGGAACCTGTGGCCTTGAGGCCACATGTGGCCTCCTAGGTCCTCAAGTATAGCTAGAGCTCTGAATGAATCCAAACTTCACAGAACAAATCATTTGGATTCAGTCAAAGGGTTGCACTTGAGGACTTAGAGGGCCCACTCCATTCTAAGGTGTTTATGACTTAACAAATTCCCAGGGGAAGCTGCATTTTTTTAAAGAGAGTAGGGGGAGAGGGCAATGGTCAATTCACAGGAGTGCTCCCCTAATGGTGGAATTTCAGGACCCCAGAAAGGATCTCCTTTGGGATGTGGGGCCCCTTCTTGGTGATGCCCCCATGAGGAGGGGGCTGGGAGGGGAGGGAAAGAGGGACCAAAGGGGAGGAGGCCTCCTCTTCCCTGGAAGGGGCTGGAGGGGCAGGGAGCAGGGAGGGCAAGTTTAATTGAGCCCCGCAGAATACAAGGAGCCAAATGAGGTCTGGGGCCTCCATCTGCAGAATCCATCAGGCCCCCATGATTGGCTGCCGTTAAACAAAGCAAGGATAGGGTTTCACGCTTTTTCTGTGGGAGTGGGGCTAGGGTTTCAGGCTGATGATTTAGTCAGGTGTAAGCATGAACTTTCCAATTTGGAGAAATAAATCTAAAGTGATTTTATTACCCCTGTTTTACCCCGACACCCAACTTCACCCCGGCTCCCTGTCAGAGCTAGCCTGATGTGTTTATCCAGGACCCAATGTAATTGATTGGCGTGCAATCGGACACGACACAGAGAGTGGAGACTGGTTGGCCAATCGGAGTGCTGAGAACATTCATGTCCTTGAGCCCCCCACTCAGCTGAGCCCACCCAAGACTGGCTCCCCTTCTGCCTCTGTCCACTGGTCCAGTATTCTGGGGAATCCTGTGTTTCAGCGGGGACAGACTCTAACTTGACTGGCCCGGTGACCTGTAGACTCACCTGAACTCCTGTGGACCCACAATGCTGGGCCACAGCCCAAAGCATTGGTGCATCCATGAGGGGACTCTTAGAGAGCAAGGATAACCTTGAGCCCATGGCAGCATGGGAAAGGTGAAATAGGAATGAAATCAGCATTTATCAAGTGCCTACTCTATGCCAGGCACTATGAGAAGCACTTTGCAAATATTATTTCATTGACTTCCCTAATTACCCTAAGATGTAGGTATGATTACTATCATTCCCATTTTGCAGATGAGGAAAACGGAGTCAAACAGGTAAAGTGACTTACCCAGGATCACACAGCTATTAAGTGTCTAAGGCTGGCTTTAAACTCAGGTCTTCCTGACTCCAGTTTCAGTGTTCTATCCCAGCTGCCTCAGTGATAGAATCTTTCCTCAGTGGTCTCAGCCTAATGGTTTCTAAGAATCAAGGAAACTCAGAGTTGGAAGGGGGCTCAGAAGGTTTCCGGATCTTCCTCTCAGAACAAGAACCTCTTTGCTAGCCTCCTTAACATCCAGCATGTGCTTAAATACCTCCAGTGACAAGAAGCTCACTCCTTGTATAAGCAGCTGTAGGGCGATCTTGATTTTAGACTATGTATTTAGTCTTCCAATCACCTCTGGCACAGAGCGAGAGAGCTCGAGTCATATAACCACAGAAACTGAGACCCAGAGAATCTTGTCATCTTAGAATAATAGGATCCTGGAGTCTTGGAATCATGGAGCCTCATAATCTTAGAATTATAGCCTCTTGGAACCTTAGAATCATAACATTTTGTAATCTTAGAATTATGGAGGCCTGGAATCTTTGTGTCAAATTATAGGATTTAAGTATTTTAGAATCACAGAGAGCTGTAATCTTAGAATGAGGGAACCTTGGGATCACAGACATTTGGGTTCTTGGAATCTCCCACTACTATATAGAGGAGGGACCTCAGAGAGGATCTCATCCACATTGTACCTGCATGGGTAGGTAGGCATTCCCTCTAGAACCTCTATTAGGAATACTCTTCTTCTATGAGTTGAGGTGAACAGGATAGAAAGGGGATGCTCATGCCTGTCTTCCGTCCTTGGTGGGACCGTTGTGACAGCGTTTAGTGCAATGGAGGGAACTCCAGGAAACTGGTCTCCGAACTGTGGCCCTGGACACATCCTTTGAGTTATCTGAGCCTCAGTTTTCTCATCTTTAAAATGGGGATGATCATTCCTTTGCACCTTGACTTCCAGGGTTGTGAGAAAAGTACTTTGTAAACCTGGCTCTGACACACCTGGGGAAAATGGGGTCACATTCACAGGAAGAAAGGCGAAAGGACCAACCATCTTTATGCCATCGGTGCTCAGGTCCAGACTGGAAAGAATACTTTTATTCTATTTTCCCCTGTCCATGGAGCCAAGTGCAGGGTTGACCATACAGGAGTTGATCAGGGATGAGTAGTTGATTAACTAATAGACTGAAGGTGAGTAAGGTTCCCATCCTGCCCCTGTCCCTCTGAATTGAGTGCTGGGCTCCCATGTCTCTTGGTGGGTGTTCATGGCTTCCTTTGAGAGGACTGAAGATTTGGTGGCCCTGGTCTCCAACCCCTCTGTGGAGGATTTGAGAAATTCTGCAGGGAGGGGGCTGGTATTATGGAAGAGAGTTCAGTAAATCGGCATTAAGCACTGGCTTTGTTCAAGGCATTGAGCAGGGACCAGGGAATCAAGAGAGGAAAAACAACCCTATAGTCCCTGCCCTCAAAGATCTTATAGTCTAATGAGGAGGACAAGATATAGGGATGTGAAAGGGAAGATTCAAGCTAGAGTGCTGTTGAGGTAAATGGAAGTAAGACCAAGAGCCCTTGGGAAATAGGAAGAGAACATCAAGTTGGTGGTGGTGGCAGTGGTGGTGGTGGCAGTGGCGTCAGTGGTGGTGTACATTCTAGCCTGTATGAATGATAGAATCATAAGCTAGAGCACAGAACATCAGAGAGGGGATAGAATTCACAATGGAGAACTGAGAACGTTGGGTCCAGGAGCAACTTTAGAACAGAAGAGAGGATGTCATAGCGGAGAGGGAACTTAGAACATAGAACACCGACTGTCAGAGCTTAGAACGTCCTTAGAACATAGAATGTCAGAATTGGAACATGACATTTCAGAGCTGGGAGGGACTTTAGGACACAGAACAGAAGATGTTAAAACTGGGTGGCGTCTTAGAACTGAGAATCTAGATTGGACTAGAAGGTCTTCCTGGTGCCTCTGAGTTTGAGAAGTCTATGGTTCAAAGACGAGAAGATGCCGATGTTCCACCATTCCAGCCTTCTCTGATTCTGAGTTCTCTGGCTCTGAGCTTCCAAGGTTCGAAGGAACTCCCACTCAAGGCTGGGAAAGCAGAGCCTGCATTCTGAAGAGTGATTGGCATGGCCTGAACTCTCCCAGCCCCACTGGGCTTGGCTACCAGCAGCGGGGAGAGGGGCTGCTGCTCTATTAGACTTTCACTGAATTTCTCAGAAACTCGAAACTCCTTGGAAGTGCTGGAAAACATCCCTCGGGCTCTGCTGTGTGGGGAAAGTTCAGCAACTCTGAGAGGACTCTGAGCATCTCTCCGAAAGGGGTCAGAGTCAGCACCCTGGGGAACTGCTCTAAGTTCCTTTCAGTGATAACAGGCAGTGGGACCAGCCCCCAGATGAGCCCTGTGTATGCCCAGCCCTGGTCGCTCACTGGTGGCCAGCCACTGCATTGTCCAAATTCTCTTCGGGAAGCCTGGGTGCGAGGCTGCTGGCTAGGGAAAGAAGGGGGAGCAGCACCCCATCTCCTCACTGTTGTTTTAGTAAGGCCTACAGCATTGAGTGTTGAGTTTCGGCTGGACCTGGGGGCCATCCTGAAAGAGCTGAGAGATTGTAGGATTTGTGAAGGAAGTGATCCAGGTCTCAGGGTCTGGCCTGGATGAAACTTGGGTTGCATGAGAGAGAAGGAACCAAGCAGGTCTTCCATATGGAAGAGTTTATAGCATGCAAAACAGGTATAGGAGAGATCTGTTTGCCTTTCATGGAAAAGAGGGCTGCCCTGGGAATTGGGAGACTGTCATAGGACTTCCTGCTCTGACCTCAACTAACTCAGGACTGAGGCGCAAGGCCTTTCTTACATCTGGGTCTCAGTTTCCTCTTCTATAAAATGAGGTAGCTAGGCATAATAAACCCCAAGACCCCTTATAGCTATGGAGTTTGTGCATCCTAAGGGGGAAGAGACCTTCCAGGTTAACTTGTTCAAATTTTTTCACTTGATAAAAGAGGGAATCAAGCGGAAAAGTCACTTGCTGAGGCTACATGTCCAGAAAGAATAAGGGTCATCATTCGAACCTAGGTCTCCTGGCTTCTGATCAGTTTAAGACTATCTGCTGCACCACATCACCATCACCATCACCATCACCATCATCAGCACCAGAAATCACTTTAAGGCCTGAGGAGCACTTGACCATCAAGTCTCATTTGATTCTCACAACAACCCTGGGAGGTAGGGGCTATGATCACCCCCACTTTACAGATGAGAAAATAGAGGTATGTGGAGGTTAAGTGACTCACCCAGGTCACACAGCTAGTAACGGTCAGAGCTGGGATTTGAATTCAGGTCTCCCTGATTCCAGGTGCAGTGCTCGGCCCACTGAGCCACCTAGTGGCCTCCTATATTCATGTGTCCATCCTATTGAATCCTATTTTCCTTCTTATAGGGTTGTTATGGGGAAAGCATCTTAATAAAGGCAGTATCCCTTCCAGAAGAGAATGTTTTATAACCTTCTAGCATTCCATCTGTTTGGGGATGGCAGATCCCACTCAATAACCTTCACGCATCCTAGGTTAGTCATGTTTGGGACATCCCATAAGTTCCCAACACAGGATTCACCCAAAATAGTCTTTAGGGTTTTCCTTGAGGTCTTCTGACAGTAAAAAACCCCTAGCCCCCTCCAAACCTTGTTCAATTCGTCAGGGCTAAAGTACTCACCTTTTCCTATCTACCAAAAGATCCCTAATCAGTTCTGGACTTATGTATGTGGGCAAACTAGGGATCAGTCTGAAAGGAGTCTGGCTTCTAGAGATAAGAGGCCTGTGCTTTTTCTCACATCTTTTATTTTTTTTTAAAGATTCTGACCCTTAACCCTTGATGGGTGGAGTGGAGAAATCACTTAATGTTTAGATTTAACTCATGTATGAGGTGGGTGGGGAGAACCCCAATGTACAGGGCAAATTAGTTATGGGACAGCTATCTATTTCCTCTATACTAAAAAAATGTTTAACATGTGATACTCAGAAGCACACTTAATTTAGATTTAAATACATAGGAGGAATAATTTATAACACCTTTTGTCCTCTCCTAGAACAGTGATATTCAAAACATCAAAAATGAAGCATTTTCCAGGACTGTGAAATTGACATTTTACTTTTCATTCTCCCAGGACTTTATTTCAGATTCACTACTTTGGTTCATCCTTCTGCTAGCATGTTTCCATGCATTAGATTGGTGGGGTTGCTGTGAGAATCAAGAGGAGAGGGGCAATCCTCCCAAAGCATAGCCAGCACCCACAGAGAACCCAGAGGTTCCCAACTAAGCAATCTCACAAGATTGGCTCCAAGGCCAAAAATGGCCATCTCAAGATTGCTATTCACTCACTTTTGCCCAGGAAAGAAACACACAGTTGAAGAGGAAGTGAGGGCTTTGGCATTTAGTCTTATACTCACCTAAGCCAACCCCTTGGGTCTTGACAGCCATGTTCTTGCAGCCATCATGCTGCTAGGGGAGAGGTTCTGATTTACGCAATAGACATGGGGGGTGGGTAGTGGGACAGAGAGATAGAGACAGAGACAGACATGGAGACACAGAGATAGAGAGAGAGAGACAGAGAGAAACAGAGAGACAGCCTGAGAGTATGGTTACTTTAAGGTCCACTTTAAAGTCCTCTGGGCTTAGTGGCTAAATTTCTCTGATGATGTGGTCTCCTTGACTTCAGCCATAACAGGATGGGGGATCAAGGGAGCCTTCAGGGTTTACTGCATTATCTCAAAGCCACAAGCCCTTCAGAGCTAAGCCAAATGTTTCCCTGGAAATGAACAGAGGTTCTGCTGTCTACCTTCCGCCAGGCAGGTACACCAACGGAGAACATGGACTTTCACGAGTAATCCCTCTCTCTAGCCATGTGACTAACTCATCTTCTTTCTGGTTTCTGCATTTCTTTGATAAAATCTTTAAAGCAGCTTCTCAGGTAGAACTCCCTGCTTGCAGAGTGTTGTGGTCTCTCACAGCCCCATCTTCCTCTCCGTTGCGCTTTGGAGAGCCCTGCCCTTCAATCCTTCAGAGATTCAGGAAAGCTTAGGATCATTCAAGTTTCCAATCCAAACTACTTTCTTATCTTGTCCAGTTCCCAACTTATTAACCATTCATGGTATCTGCCTCAGATGTTATTTATTAAAGATTGGCATCTCCCAGGTTTAGTTTTCTTTAAAATGCAGAAGCTTCTAAGATGCTGATGGCAAATCCTTTGGTGAACTCACATGTCCCTGCCTCAGGCTTCAATACTAGTGACCCAGCCTAGGGTCATGGAATAAGTTTATCTCTGCTCTGTCTTTCCAGGAGTCACACACATGCTCATAATATATGCATGTATATTATGTATGGGGGTTATAGGCATGGAATACTCCTTGATAAGGAAGCATTTCATTGCTACAAGTCAAATGGTTTTTAATAATCATTCAATAATCAGCATAGGGAAATCTGGGTTATTCTCTTTCTACCAGTTGTATGACAATAGTGATGTCTGCTGTGCACTTGAAAAACTGGAGTGTTTTCTTCTAATCCCCTTGTCAAGGAAGGCCTCCATGTGAGTGGCAACGGTTCTTGTACAGCATTTTTATATATGGGAAGGCTGGTAGAGAGATACGGAGATATAGATGTTCTCTTGGTCACCTTTTTGGTAATAATTAGACTCAAGGCAGCTAAGCAATACAATGAACAGAGCCCTAGACTTGGAGTCAGAAAGACCTGAGTTCAAATCTGGTCTCGTACACTTATTAGCTGTGTGAACCTGGCCAACTCACTTAACCTCTGTCTGCCTCAGTTTCTTCATCTGTAAAATGGTGATAACCATGGTGCCTACCTCCCAGGATTGTCCTGAGGATCAAGTGAAATAATATTTGTAAAGCACTTGGCGTAGAGCCTGGCACATAGTATTTTCTCAATAAGTTCTTGTAAAGTCAGAGCCTAGCATTTAATCTTCCTCACCTTCAGCATAATGCCTTTCTTTGGGTATTTCTAAAAGCCTTAAGATGCCAGATGGCACTAGCCTCCCATGGGACAATATACTCTGGGACAACACCAACTCTTCCATTACTTTTTCTGGCCTTGCTGAGGAGGACCTATGATGCCTCCTTGCATGGAGCGGGGGTTTCCTTCTACCCTTCAGTTTGATTTGTTGCATAGATGTTAGGATGGACAAGATTCAGGTCTGTCAGGAGGGTGTGCATTTATTGGTTCCTGGATAAAGATCTCACCCTTAGAATCTTACTTTTCCCCTGCTCCAGTCTGGACCTGGGGTTTCAGGTAGGGAGGGAACCTCCAGTTTGGAAACATCTTCCATCAAGGATTTGCTGTTTCCCACTTATATACCTTTGCATGAACCAGTCCCACTCTGAGAGTGCCATCCTTCATCTCTGCCTCTCAGTATCATTATCTACCCTCAAGGCACATCTCTCCCTGTCTGTCACCTTATCTTTACTTGCATGTTTCACTTTGATTCCCTCCCTTGGAAGGTCAGCTCCTCAAGGGCAGGACCGGCTCCACTCTGGTCTCTGTCTCCTGGTCCTTAGCACAAAATATGTGCTCCACTTAATGTTTGTTGAAAGGCATTGAATTTCAGTAGCTGCCAAAGACAGGCCTGCTATTTCTCGGGAAATGGCTGACTGTGATTTATGGTGAGAATTCCTTCCCCCCAATGTTAGCCCCTGCTGGCCATTCCAGACAGAGCTGCCTGTTCATGTCAGAGATTTAGAGGAGGAAAACAAAGCTCAATAAAAACATCCCCCCTGCCCCGGTCTCCTTCCTGGCTCCCCCTGTAGTCAAATATCAAATCAAACTAGAGGTCAGGTGCCATCTTTGACCACTTTCACTCTCCTCCATTCATTGAGCAAACTGGAAAACTTCCACTGACTGTATCCTCTGTGGTGTGCCCAAGGTGGAGGGGGCTGTGGGCCAATGGGTCCGGAGGCCCTAGGATGATTGGGGGTGAAATGCAGACATCAGTGGGGCAGGACATTGGGATTGGCTGTGTGTGCATGTGTATACTTAGTCATGCTTGGGCTTGAGGGTGTCTATGTTGGCTGTCAGAGATCGCAGGGGAAACACAGCTGGAATGTGTTGGCTCATCAGCAGGCAGACCCCAAGAATGTGCTGAGACAACTGTCTGTGGCCAATCAGAGCTTCCACAAGAGGCCCTTAGTTGCTCTTTCAATTCAATTTCCTGAAGGAACTAGGCATATGTAACCCCTAGAAGACAAGGTGGGGGGGTCATGATAGCTGTCTTTGGGTATTGAAAGGGCTGTCCTGCGGATGAGGTGTTAGCATTGGCCTACTTGGCCCCAGAGGACAAGACCAGGAGCTATGGTGAGGTGAGGATAGGGAATTATAGGAGGCAGATTCTAGCTCCCATCTTCATATTTTTGGGGGTTATTTCTCATTCACTCCCTCTTTTACCCCTTATATCCAATCAATTATCAGTTCTGGCCAACTGTATCTGGGTCACTTTGACCTTCTTTTCCAAGGCAAAGGGTGAACCTGCCATCTGCCTAGGTTGTTATAACAGTCTCCTTTGAAGCCTCCCTATCTCCACCCTCTTTCTATTCCAATCCATCCTCCTCAAATCGCTAGATTAATCTTCAGAACATAGTTCTAGTTATCTCACATTTCCATATCGACTTTGAGTGTCTTCCTTTTGCCCTCTCAGTGAAGTTCAAAACTTCACTGCCATTGACTTGAAATGTGAACTCTTGGGCTTGGCATTCAAGGTCTTCTACAATCTGGTGTGAATCTTCATTCCCAGTCTTATCTTCACATCCTTGCACAAGATAGATATAACATAGGATTGCCAACATGGGCAGCTGTCTGACTCCCATACATACCTCATCCTGATATGGAGACAAATCTGGGCTCTCTGAGGCTCTGCAGGCACAACTCAACCTCTGGTAGATTCTACAATAGAGAACAGTGATGGGGTAGGGGTGTTTCTCCAGGTGACCCCATTAGTAGTTGCCATTGGGCTGATTGTGTTAAGTCCTTGGCTGCTGCAGAGCCTTCTCCATGAGGTCCATGATCACTTAGAATAATTTGGCCCAACCAGCCACACAGGAAAAACCAAGTGGATGAAGAATGCCTACTTTCTGGAGTATTATATTTGGGTGAGTAGCTAGGTGCACATTTCACAGAGCTGGCTTATCAGCTTATCTGTCTTGAACAGACTGTAATGGACAATGAGTTGAGCTCAGAACTGAACAGGTGAAAACTGGGCTACACTGACTCTGGGAAACCATTCATTGCTTTTAGGGGTCCCAACATGTTCCCTGATGCAAAAATTTGTCTTTTTGACCCCCATATCTTTCCTGTGATGCCATATAGCTGTAGATCATGGTATATTCCAATTACTAAGAAACCCAAATGATGGATGGCCCTCAGGGCAATAGAGAGTCAGTCTCATGGTTTGTACATGTCATCTATGGCATATCCTCAGTGAGGGCTGATGAGCAAGAAGTGGCTATAGGGGCAGTATCCAAGAGAACAGACTCAAAGTATGATAGGCTGCCTTGGGAGGGGGAGGGTCCCCATTTGCTGGAGATCTTTAAAACTAGGCAGAAGGACCATTTGCCAGATAGCATGGAGGGGACATTCTCTTCAGGTACAGGATGCATGGCTGTTGAAACCCCGACTAGTTCTGAAATGCTGAAGAATTCTACAAAGTTATAAATCTACAGCAGAGACTCTTTATTGTATGTGTGTATGTGTGAATGTGTGTGTGTGTGTGTGTGTGTGTATGGACCCCTTTGTCAGTCTCTGATAAAGCCTATGGACCCCTTCCTAGAATAACATTTTTAAATGCAGCACATTTTAAAACAACAAACAAATGAATAATGAATAAAAAACGAAGTACATGGGGTTAGAAAGGAAAACAATTTTATTGAAATACATTTATAAAAATATTTGAAAAAAGACAAGTTTATGGGCCCCAGGCCTGAACGGGCAGAGAGAGAAGGCTCATCTTTTGGAGGCCCCTATATTTCTCTTTGAAACAATGAGAATAATGCTTGAGTTAGGGATGGCTGTAAGGGGGAATCTTGAGAACTCAGGGACCATGCCCTATGGGCACCATCTCAGGGCCAATTCAGAGGGGCTGGAGGTGAACCTGGGAGCCTAATGTGGGAGGTGATGGGATGGTGGAGGGCAGAGACACTTTTTCTAGCCCTTTCCTGAGGGTCCTTTTAGTTGCAACTCTCCTTCCTCTGGTTTAGGTTCCCATCCTCATTAGACAGGGGGCCAACAACTTCACCTAGGTCCTTTGTGGAAGCTGCTGGTTCAGTGTGGGCACCCCTGCCCTCCCCTTCCCTCACCCTAGGAAGGTCTGCAGGAGCCAAGCAGAACCAGCCTTCGAGGGAGGCCTGCCTTTTCTCACTTGAGGCCCTAGGCCTTTCTGGACTTGGTGACACACAGTCCAGATCAAGGCCCAGCTTCTTAACGATTATTTAAAACTCTTGGCCCAGTCTGGATCCTGGAAGTGTTATCTCAGCCCTGGGCAAAGCGCAGCTGATCGTTGGGGGATGTTTTTCCATGAGTTATTGATGGCCTAGGCTTTTCTTCAAATATTTTCATAACAATCGAGCTACAAAAATATTGTTCTTGGCCCCAGGAGTGAGGGGCCTGTCGGCCGGAGCTAGGTAACAGCCGGCAACATGTTTGTAGGGCTGGGGCCTCCCCAGCAACTGGGCTCCCTGGTGCCGCACATTGAGGAGGAATTCGTAGTGCTCAGCAGTAGCTGGGGATGGGTGGGGGGTGGGAGGAGAGGTGAACATGGAGGGGGAGGGGAGAGGAAGAAGGGCTGAGAGGCAGGAGGGACCTGGGACCCCTGGGCTGGTTGGGAGACAGAGGTCAGAAACCTTGACAGACAAAGCCAGCGCTGAGGGGCAGAAGAATGAGGCACGAGGAGGTTTGGGCACTCCTCCATCCAGCTGAAGAAATAATTCAGGAGAGAAATAAGGCGCATTGAAGAAACAAGATAGCACGGGTTGTTTTGCACCTTGACAATTGTAGAAATCCTGAATATGGCATTCAAGTGGCCTCTGACCACCGAGTTCCTCAGCTTGACATTCCAAAACTGTCCAAGACCTGATTCCATCTGCCTTCCCATGTTGGTTGGACCTTGTTTTCCCACACATGATAGATTCCCACATAGTCAGTCAAGGGAGCTTAATGTCCCATCTCCCATCTCTGGGAACTTCTGTAGTGCGTAGGGTTTTCCAAGCACTTGACAATGAGACAAGATCTCACTGGAGCCCCATAGCAATCCCATTAAGTAGGAACTTATGGTAGGATTAGCCCCATTTGACAGAAGAGGAAACTGAGGAGAGAGACTGAGTGGCTTGCTCAGGATGATACAGCTTCAGAGCCAGAATTCCAATCCAGGTATCTCTTACAAAGAAATTAGGCACTGTTGGCTCCCCTGGATGACCCCCAGACTCCTTCAATTAGTCCTCATGGGGTATGTTCTCAAAGCCCTTTGCCACCCTCTATCCTCAACACTCCTCAAGCTTTTTAATGTTCTTCTAAAATTCAGAAGCAGACTCAGTGCTCCAGTCATGCTCTGCCCTTGGCAGAGCTCAGAGGGACCAACACCACCCAAATCCTGGACATGTACCTCTCTCAGAGTAGAGTAAAATGGATTTGGCAGGCATAGCTCACTGTGGACTCATTTTGAGTGGGCAGACCATTAAAAACCATCAAAACCCTCTCTCTCTCTCTCTCTCTCTCTCTCTCCCTCCAGAAACTGTTGTTTAGTTATGTCTCTCCCACCTTAGTCTTACTCCAGAGCCTTCCTTCTGAGATCACTTCCCATTTACCCTGAATCTATCTGGCATATACATGGTTATTTAGATTTTGCCTCTCCCAAAATACTGAGCCCTGGGCAGGGGCTGTCTTTGCCTTCCCTCATACTCCTCACACTTAACAGTTTCTGATATATAGTCAGTACATGATAAACGATTGTTGGCTAGCATGACTTTGTAAAGTTGAATTTTTTGAACCTATGAGTAAGATGGTGCATTTAGCTCTACTAAATTATACATCATGAGGTGCAGCCAATTTTTACAGACTCCTGAGAGCCTTCAACTTTGTGACACCTGCAAATGAGATAAATATGGTTCATCATAGGGAGGCTAGGTGGTGAAATGGATAGAATGTTGGGCCTAGAGTCGGGAAGACTCACCTTTATGAGTTCAAATCCAGCCTCAGACACTAGCTGTGTGACCTTGGGCAAGTCACTTAATCCTGTTTGCCTCAATATCCTCATCTGTAAAATGAGCTAGAGAAGGAAATAGCAAATCATTCCCTTATCTTTGCCAAGAAAACCCCAAATGAGATCACAAGGAGTCAGACACGCCTGAAATAATTGACCACCAACTAGCTTTATCAGCAGAATCTCAGTATAGAGCCTGGGTCAAATTTCCCTTTTCCCCCATTCACAGAGTGGGTCCTTCCCAGGTTTAAGGTCCCTCTTAAACATAGGGCACCCTCTCCCACAAATACATAAGAATCAATGGAAAGAGAGAATACATGTGGACAGAAACACATACAGGGAACATGTATGATCAGGGCACAAACTTAGGGAACATGCATGATGAAGGTATATATACACACATATATGTAAACATATATATATATACATGTAAAGTTAGTGCATGCCTCAACCATACATGTAAATTGCGTTGCTCATCTTAAAGCATTATGCAAATGATTATGCTTATTTTTGGTTGTTTCCAGCGGAGCTTCCACAGAGAACCCATCCACAATGTGAGCACCAGTGACACACGGGAACTGTCCTACTTCTTCCTTATTAAGAATACTTGACTGTCTCATTTCTTGTATCCTACCTCTTTTGGGGATCTTCAGGTCATTTGGGAGTATGTAAAGCATTATTGGAACCATGTCCTGAGGGTGGTTTACAGTGTCAATTCAGTGACCCCAACACTCCTGGACTTGCTGCCATATCCCACTGATGGGAGAGTACTGGGGATCAAAGGTTGGGTTTCTGCATCAGGTTGCGTGGGCCAAACACACTGGATTAGCATCACCACTGTGACCTCTACCTCCCCTCAGATCCTGATGGAGACAGCCTAGAACTCTGAGCCCAAGAGCCTGGGGAATAGCAACACTTCTCTTCCCGCCCCATCTCCTTCTAGTTCAGGTTCCTCCAAAGCCATCATGCTTGAAGATGAGACCCTAGTAACTTCCTCTGCAGAGGCTACTGCCCTGGGCTCCCCACCAGCCAGAGCTCCTGGAGATCCAGAAAAGAAAGTTCTCCCCCACCAAAATCCTTGTCTCATTACCAGAGAGTAATATGGTTTTATCAATGGAAATGACATGAGAGAAGAGACATGACCATCTATCCGGTCATTGCACCCCAAGGACCTTGGGACTTTCCATCTAATTTGTAGCTACATGTGTCCCCCATTAGCATGTGGGCTTCTTGAGACCAAGGATCCTTTTCCATGTAGTAAACTTTTTAATACATGGTGTTTAATTGATTTATGAATTAATCAATTAATTAATTCAGTCAGCATCTTGGGATCATTGAAAGCGCTAAACCATATCTCAAATAAAATCTAGCTAGCTTTCTTTTTTATTCAATCCTGGGCTGATTGTCCAGCTACAGGGCCTGTCCAAGATCACTGTATGGAGGGACTAGCTTAGTGAGTTCTTCATTCAACTACATACAGTATGAAGTACTCTTCATCCACCTGGTATTTCCTACATGGATAGTTGAGTCATACCCATTTGAGCGGCTGTGGATGTTACTGAGGATGGAGGGATGCCATAGAGACATGTTTCTGGCAGAAGCTCCATATGACCCTTCCCTCGTACCATGTTCCCTCACACAAATGCTTTTCTTTATCTAGGGCTTCGTGGTTCTAACGCAATCGCAGCCAGCCTCTGGAATCAGCCAGGACTATAAGGGCTATTGATGGGTACTGGAAAGAGGACGTTTCAGTGTTTACCAATGTGACCTGTAAGTATACTTTCCATTTCCTTCTCAATCCCTTTCCCCTTCTAAATGCCCACTTGGTTGTAGGAGAGACAACTGCCTAGAGTGGGGAGGGGGAGACTGGGGACAGATGGATTTGGTCTCTCGGCCACTGTGGAAGGAAGAAACAAGCCAGTCCTCCTTGAATCTGTGCTGAAGAGAGCACTGTCTCAAGAGCTTTGTGCTGGTGGCCACAGCCCCCTAAACCCTCTATCTTTTCTTACCTTTGATCTCTAGTAATACATCCATCCCCTCCCTTTGTGCCATACCTGGATCCTCAATCAGACTACATAAACAGGGAAAAGTTTTTTTTGGGGGGAGCAATTACTATGGATTGGAGGGAGGATAAATTCCCACATATGGGATAAGTAGGAGGAAAGTCTCAGGAAGACAAAGGTGCCATCCGGATGCTGACTGGGAATGGCCCTCCATTGAACATATTTGGAGTGGAATCTACACCCAGAGGGTCACAAGACCTCTAATAAAATTGTGGGAAAACACTTCCTCCAGGAGACTGAGGCTCAGGCAGAGTAGCCCCCTGGGTAAAACTGGGTCAGGGGCTGAGAGGGCCTCCAGGGGTCTCCTGGTCCCTTCTCCTATCTCTGAGTAGGACCATACCTAATACAACAGCTAACATCAGTTAAAAAGGCCTTTTCTGAGCCCCAGCTGAGTGTTTAACCCTGTGTTAGGCATTCGGCAGGAGGCAAAGGAAGGAGATGTGGTCCTTCCTTGCATGACTGGAGCCATGGAAAGAACGTTGGATGTGGGGGGAGAAAAAAACTGGGTGTGAGCCACAGGTCTGAGCAGAACTGTAACGAGGCTCAGGCAACCTGAGCTTTGTTCAGGGTGCTGACAGGTGGGGAGGGGATGCTTCCACTCTCAAATATTTTGCCTTCTAGTTTTCCACAGCCCTCAGGTTGCCATCCCCAGTTGCCATGACACTCTTCTCTTGGCAACCTGTTGCCATAGCACCCTTGAGGTGTGATGGTCCTCATGGACCATCTATAGAGTTACCTCTATACCACTGCCACACAAATATTAAGCTTCCCCTAAATGAATCACTTCATCTCTCTCTGCCTTAGTTTCCTTATGTGTAAAATGGTGGTAATAATATCACCTGCCTCCCAGGGTTGTTGTGAGGACCAAATAAGATAACATTTGTAAAATGTTTAGCACAGTGTAGATGCTTAATAAATTTTTCCTTCCTTTCCCCTTTCTTCCTTCCTCCCTCCTCCTTCTTTCATCCTTCTTTCCTTTTTCCCTCTCTCCTTTCCTCTCCCTTTCTTCCTTTGCCCTTCCTTCTTGTCCTCCTTCTTTCTCTCCTTTCTTTCCCTCCCTCCTCCTTCCTTTCTCCTCTTCCTTTCCTTCCTCTCTCCTATCCCTTCCCCTTCCTTTCTTCCCCTTTTTCTTTTCCTCTTTCTTTCTCTTCCCTTTCCTCTCCTCTCTTCTCCTTTTCTTTCTTCCTTCCTTCATTCGTTCATCCCTTCTTTTCTTCTTATCTCTAAATCTTTTTGAAGAATGTATTCATACCTACATACACACATCATGACATACTAAGAACATTTAATCATTTAATTGGTCATTTATACACCCTTGGCCCTTGGGCTGGACCTGACTTGCCTCTCTTTCGAACAACATCTGCCTGGTGGGAAGCACATTTTTCATCCTCACTTTGCTCACTTACTGGCTTTGTTTTATTCTGGGGTCCCTAGCAGCAGGGAGCAAACATTTCCACTCAGCCTTGCATGACCCTTTTGGTCCTAGGGCCTCAGTTTCCCTGCCTGCACAATAGAGAGACTGTTTGCAGTCCTGACCTGATTCAGATTTTGAAGGAATGAACATCTGGGCCTCAGCTGGGCTTCTGGGAGCAGGGTTTTGGGTGTGTTGTTCTCAACACAGACCTCCTTTTGTGAGGTTCCCTACAGCCCCTCTAAGCCCAAGATAGATGGCAACTTCTGTCGTTAAAATTTCTCAAGGCTGTCTGACTGGTCCCCAGGAGGCCAGATGACAGGGCCCCCTCTCCAGGGACTCATGCTACTGTACCTGCCTATCCCCAATTTCCTCCCCCACTCATCCCTTTATCCATGATCATGATTTGCCTCCCCTCAGTTTCCTTTTCAGTCAAATGAAGGGGTCCCTCTCTTCTGGTGCTGAATCCTGTGATACTCATCTCCTCTGGGAGCAATGTCTCATCTCTACTCGGATTTGAAATAAGAATATTTTGTAATAATTAAAAGATGCTGTTCTCCTCAGAGTTGCCCTGGTCCTTGATTTCCCCATGGGTGAGCTCTAGATTCATGGCTCTCACAGATTTAACCTCAGGTGTGCCCCCATAATTTCCCATGTCCTTCCTTCTCCCCATGGAGGACACACTCTTGGGACATTTCAAGGGGCCCCTCTGGGCCCTGATCTCCTCACACCCCATGGGGAACAGACAAAAGACTTTTTTCACTTAAGCCTAGAGGGGGCAGCTATGAGACCTGAGGGATGGGGGTGGAGGTACCCCTGGAAAGAGGCAAGTTTAGGTCTAACAACATCAATCTAACAATGTCCTGGGCTTTAACCCAGAAAAGACCTGGGTTTGATGCTCCTGACAGTTTGCTGAGTGATCTCAGGCAAGTCAGGTCAGCTTGCAAAACTACAGTTTCCTCATCTGTAAAATGGGGGTAATAAGACCTTCAAATGACTGATTCATTGAGAGGATGAATTGAAATGTAGAACACTTGGTAAATCTTAAAAGTCTATATAAATATCACCTGTAAGGAAGGGGCTGCCTGAGTAGGTAGCAAGCTCCCTGTTACTGATGATGCTTAAGAAGAGGCTGGATAACTCTCAGCCTGGGAAGTTGTGGAGAATTCCTATAACTGGGGATAGGTTAGAAGAGAGCTCTGAGACCCTTTCCACTTCAGAGATTGTGGGATTCAATCCAGCGACCAGTTCCCCAAGCACTCCCACTTCTAGTGTTTTCCAAAGGGTTTTTTCAACAACCCCAGGAGGTGGGATTGCAAGGATCAGAGAGACAAAGTAAGGCTCCGAGAGGTTGTAGGAATCACCCACTGATCAAAGCAAGTGGAAGAGCCCAAATATGAATATTCAGACCCTTCTCCCAGGGTCTCCCTTCTCTGGTTATGGAACAAGACACATAGGTTGAGGCAGGATGTGAGTGATGCTGTGGGAGAGGTCGAGACCCAGGGCCATGGGGGTGGAGGGTGGTGGTGATGGTTGGAAAGCAGGGGCAGCTTCCTGGAGGAGGGGGCATTCAAACTGGGCCTTGAAGGAGGCATTAATGCTGGACTGCATTGTTGGGCAAAGCACGTGCTTGGCTTGGTGCCCACTTTGTGGAGAAGCTGGCCTCTGCAGGAGTGCAGACCACCACCATCACAGATTTGACCATTAGAGTTAAGAGCTGGGTAGAGAAGCCTACTATCAGGGCAGTTCCATATAACACAGAAGTCTATAATATATTTGTCCTTGACCCTGGCCTCTCAGCTGACCATCTCAGCTCCCCTATACTATCAGCTCTGCCAGGTCCCATGACCTCTGATTCTTTGCCACCTGAGAGAATAGAGAAAACATTCTCAAGGATGCAGTGACTGTTGACTGTGTGACAGAGATATCTGATCTCATACCATTGAAACTCTTTAGGGAAGTTTTAAGAGTTTGAACAACTGAACGTAGCCTCTTCAGAGGAACGTATGACAAAGGAAATCAGAGAATTAGACACACAGGAAAAGTGGTTCAGGCACATGGACTCCCTGGGGCTGGACTCTAGGTTTCATTTTTCTGTCTCCCAACTACATGGTCTACTCTTGTGGTATAAAGGCCCCCTTAGGACAAATCTAGTCTCAGATGCTTACTAGCTGTGTGACCCTGGGCAAGTCACTTAACCCTTTACCTGCCTCAGTTTTCTCATCTGTAAAGTGGTAGTAATAATAGCACCTACCTCCCAGGTTTGCTGTGAGGATCAAGTGAGATAATAATTGTAAAGCACCTAGCACAGTGCCTGGTACATAGTAGGTACTACAAAATGTCAGTGATAATGATGATGCTTAGAACCACTAAGCTCCCTTTAGGGTTCTGCCCTGGGGTTACCTTCTGCAGGGGGTCTTTCCTTCTTCCCCCAGGGGTAAGTGCTTTCCAACCATCCAGCATTAGGCATTGCCCACTTGAGGGTAGGGACTGTCTCATTTTTGTACTTGTATCTCTAGCACCTAGAACAATGCCTGGCACATAGTAGGTACTTAATAAATGTTGGCCAATTGATTCATCAATTGATTCGTGCCCCTTAGACTGTAGAGAGATAATGAGACTTTTCAGTGACCCTTTGGCAGTGCCAAAGGAAGGAATTTTGCTTCATAACATAACAAAGGAAGAAAAATGGATGAAACATATGGAAAATGGTGGTTTTTGCATCCTTAATTTACATTTATTCTGGCTCAAATCTATGTCATGCTAAGAGAGGGCTTGGGAACTAAGGTTGGAATCGAAATGAGAACTCTTGGGATGCCATAACCCTAAACTAGGGAACAACAAATATTCATAGGGAGAGAACTTTGCTCATGAGCACAGGTGAGGTGGGCAGCGCCAGTCTTACCATCCTCATCTGAGTAGCTCAGAAAGGGAGCTCAGGATGGTTTATGGTCTGAAAGAAGACACACAGATGGCAATTGTCAGTGCTGAGAAACAAACAACATGGAAACAGCAGGAGTAGAGGTGAAAACAATAGCGCTTTGGGAATGTGGGGGATGTGAGAATGTGCATCACTTAAATGATCTGGGGGTAGGGGGCCAGGGCCAGAAGTGACTAACCTGTGCTCTAGCTAAGGCTCTGGGGGTCTTGAGGATGGAGGCTCACACTCCTAGTGTCTGCTTTCATCTGTTACCACCCCCCAATGACAGCATCTCTGGAGCCAGAACTCCCATGGCAAGCTGGAATTGTTCAATGGTCCCTTGCCCCATACTGAGTGACAACTCCCCCCCCCCCCATATCAACAGGGTCTGCTCATTGGTACATTTATAATCTCCATTTCATTTCCATCCAGCAGGAAACCTGATTGCTAGTGGAGTTCTGGTCCTCCAGCCACATTCCATTCGTTAATCACTAGTAAGTAAATACTTCTTCTTATCCCAAGGCAGGACAGAGAAAATAAGCTATCACACGTGTGTGAGATGGTCCAGAAAAAGGAAGAATTCAATTAGGCGCCCAGCGCTTCCCTCTACTTCCCACAAAAGAGTTCATCCAATGCGGGTACAGTGAACTGTGGTATTGTGGAAAGAACACTGAATTTGGAGTCAGAAGACTCGAGTTCAAGTCCTGACCTAAGACCAGCAAACAATATCTCTGGGTTTTAGTTTTCTCAAGCATCTGCTTGACCCTTATTCCTCTAATTTATCCTGGCACTGGCTGGTTGGGTCTCTAGCCTTTTTCAGTCCTCTTCTGTACTCCTAAAGCTTCCAGTATCTCTTGGCACATCTGACTTCTAGCTTCAAGACAAAAGATGGAAAAGACTCACCTGCTTCAGTTTACTGAAGGAAAAGACTCTGGGAAGACCTGAGAAGATCTGGAAGTCTCTATTATATCCCTGTTCTCAGCTGGCCACACCAGAGATCTGTGCTACCTAAGGGATTTCCCCTTAGGTAAGATCCAGGATTCTCCTTTGGTAGATCTAGGCTATCTCACTCACAGCGGGAGAGCTCCTTCACTTGCTGTTGTCTGATTTATATTCTCCTTTGCAGAGCTTCTCTGGTTTTTGTTTTGTTATGATTTGGTAAATGGGTTTCTTTGCTATTTACTATATGTGTTCATCATTATGGACCTGGTATTTGGTAAGAAAGAGGGTCAAGCCTTGGATAAAGAGCTTGGGGTCCTCCTTCACCCTAATAATAATGACACAGTGATCAGAAGATGGAGGAGGAGGAGGAGAGGAGAAAGAAAGAGAGAAAGAGAGAGAGAGAGAGAGAGAGAGAGAGAGAGAGAGAGAGAGAGAGAGAGAGAGAGAGAGAGAGAGAGAGAGGGAGGGAGGGAGGGAGGGAGAGAGAGAGAGAGAGACAGAGAGAGAGAGAGAGAGAGAGAGAGAGAGAGAGAGAGAGAGAGAGAGAGAGAGAGAGAGAGAGAGAGAAACAGGGAGCTAGGTAGGAAGATCAGGAAAGGGCTCCTGTCAGAGGCAGTACTGACTTGTGATTTGAAGGAAGCCAGAGGGAGGTGAAGGATGAGTGTACTGGAATCTACCTGGGAAGAGCTAGAAGGTCAAAAGTGGGCACCAGATTACAAGTCTTTTGAGTGGGGTGTCCAGTGAGTGAAGGGCAGTGAATTGAAGTGAGTCTGGGAAGACTGGCAGGAGCCAGATTTTCCAAAACCTTGAGTGTCCAGTACCCAAGGAGTTTTGTATTTTATCCTTAAGTCAACCAGGGTGCATGAAAGCTTCTGAGTAGGGACCTGCCATGGCCAGTTCTGTCTTTTAGGAGTGGAAATCTGGCAGCTGTGTAGGGCAAAGAGTCAGGGAGACTAGAACACCAGTTCATGGTGAATCCCTTTTCCACCTGACAATCCATCACTGTACTTGAAGTTAGGCATCATATCCACTCTCAGTCTTCTCTTCTCCTGACTAAACATCCTCTGTTCCTTCTCCTGCTAAGCCCCTACCCATGGTGATCCTCATCCCCCAATGTTCTCAGAAGTTGGAGTGATTGGAGTAGAAGGTACTGAGGGGTTGAGTCTGATTTCTTTCTTTCCAGATCCTCCCTAAGTACCCAGGAAAGGTTATAAGGTTAATTGCAAAACCCAGCAAGGTAAGGAAGGTGTGAATTAGAGACCAATGGCGAGCTTGGTTGGTGGGGGCTGCCAGCTCCTGAAGAGACAGGCATACCAAACACTGGCTCTGCATCTGAGAAATAGTGGCTGAGAGGTCCTTGGGACAAAGTGGACCCCTGCAAATTGCAGCGAATTCTGATCAAGAAATTCTAGTAGCTCGCATTTATATAGTGTTGTGAATTTTACAAAGCACTTTCCCCCACAACAACACTGTGAGGGAGGGAGGGCAAGGAAGTATGTCATGAATTGGAAAAAAAATGTTATACCTCTGGTAGGAGCCTCAGGTAGGACCATAGTTTTGGCACTCACTATCATGGTTACCATGGGCAAGTCTATAAATCTTGGTAAGACTCATCTATATTGTCTGGAAAATGGAGATAGTAGACTTTGCGGTTCTCTGCTCACAGGACTGTAGTGGGAAAAATAAGTACCTTGAAATAGGAGATTTTAATATCAAGTGTTTGCCTCTCCATGACACTGGGAGCTGAGACGGGTAAACACAATTGGCCCCATTTTGCAGAGGTCTCCACAAAGTCTTACTTTGATATCCCATTGGAGTGAAGAGATGACTGTTTCTCAAAGACTTTGCCAACAGAATGCGGGTTCTACAAAGAAAGGATGGAGCTTTGAGTAGTCACAGCAGCACGATCGTCTGCTTCCTGAGAGGCAGCCTACCTAAGTACAGAGAAGCCTGTCATGAGCAGGTTGGCTACTGGGTCATGAATTCTTTGGTCACAGTCCACCCCACCCCCCAAGAAACAGACAAAGCTACCAAGCAGCCCTATGTGCCGTGCCCCTTCTGTGTATGTATTGATGGCAGGAGAAAAAAAGGGGTCAGGGGTGCCAAAATCATAGTTTTCGTGCCATTTCTATAGTTTCATTTAGTTGCTGGTACTTGACTAAGAGGTCCTTGTCCCAACATCTGCTAGAATCATCTCTCTTGATCTCATCAATGTAGCCAGGTGTGATGTTGGAGGCATTTATCCATGACGACCCTGACTTTTGTTTGGGCAGTCATGCTTTCCCAACTTCTTTTAGCTGGTCCTAAGGTGTGACTTTCCCTAGAGCCCTCTAATTTTGAGGGAAGGTCTCACTCAACTTCATCCTACCACTTAAAGCTACTTATTCAAGGCTCAAGCATTCTGTAGGGTTAATGTGGTTTGTTACAACCTGCTTTGATGTTCCAAAGATATAACAATCACCAATATCAATAAAATTCTCTCACTTGGTTCAAACCCCCAGCCAGGAGAGTCCTTGTGATTTGAATGGAAGTTATGAATCTCTGTCCCCTTATCCCTCTACAACACAGACCAGCTGCTCCTCTCTTTCTTTCTGCCTTCCCCTTCCAAAAAGAATGAAATCACACAACCAAGAACAGTTAGAATTACTCTTTGATCTATGTAGCTGTGATGTTAATAAAACAGCAAGTGAAAAATCTTTAATGAACAGAAACCCTCTGGATTAGACATTTGTCCTCTCAGGCAAAAAGGGAATAGAGAAGAAAAGAGAGGCACTATAGGCATTTGCATTGGTCAGGGCAAGAGTTCTCCATTGATTGGATATGACTCACATTCTGGCATCAGGTATCCTACATGCCATGGTAGATGCAGGGGCTGATGACTTCAGTGGAGTCCTGTCAAATTCAATGCCAGCCAAAGCCTTCCATCTTTCACACTTTTTTCTCTAGCATCCATTTCTTTTCTGGCTCACTCTCTGTTTGTAGACCATATTTGAATGGAGTTGCCTTCTTTACCCCCAACACAAGGTCCTGGGCACCTAAGACTTCTGTGTCTGTAATAGCAGTGGGGGTGAGAGTGACATCTCTCTATGGATTACTGACTTTTAAGAACAAAGATGGAAATTATTATAAATCCAGTAGAAAACATAAAAAAGAGAAAAAAGATATGATTTGAAATTGACCCATTCAGACAAGTTTTAGAAAATGAACAATGAGTAATAGATTGAAGGAAGGACATAAATGCAAACCATAATAATTTTATACAGTTTACTAGAGCTCTTTTGTAAATCAATTGCCATAACCAGGAGACCAAAAGGGCCTTAAAATCTCTGTCATCAGCAAACATTTGATTTACTTGTCAAACAGAGAGAGATGGTTGCCAAAGGAAACATCCTTTTAGGATATAAACATATTTATAAAATGTTATGGAGAGGGTGATGGGAGGTTATGAGCAATATCGCCTCATAAAATGGAAGCAGTGGAAAGCAAAAGCAATTCAAAGAATGACTGGCAAATGCAAACAAAGCAAAGTCATCTGAGGGCATTTAAGAGTAAAAATAGGAAGGCAGTAAACAGAAGAAATATGGAAAAGATCTGCAGAGATCATAAACCTTTTTTTTAATCATCAAGGACAGTAGAATCATTACACTTGGACTCTACAATCTCAGATGTACTTATAGAAGAAATAAAAAAGAATAAGGATGGGGAAATATGTGGATTACTCAGTGTACATGAAGGACATCTATCCATAATGGAAGCAATATAATTGCGAATAGGCTGAATAATTAATTCATTCCCCTAAAGGAGGGGAAGTTACCAAAGATGTGGACAAAACCTTATCAATACAGAAAAAAAGATGATTGAGAAAAAAATCAACTACTTAGTCATATGCCTAGATTTTCTTTCTATAGAAAATTTTTATAAGAATAATTTATCCCCATGTCAAGGATATTGACAAGAGCATTAGTGAAGAAGAGGGTGGCTTTTTCAAGTGACATTTTGCTGAAAGTCATATATTTACTATCAAAGAACTGAGTAAAAGATGGATAGAAGATCCCCTTTTACTAAGTGTTTGTTGATTATGGAAAAGAACCTAATTCCATAGGATAAAACACTTGTTGAAAATCTTTAAGTGATGTGTCTTCCATCCATAGTCAAAATTATTCAAAATTCCTTGAAAGTCATAGCAACATCGATAACTTTGCTTGATGACCGTCTGATCAGACCCATTAGCTGATGCATAAAAATGAGACTAAATTTGCTAACCATGTTTGGCACTATGACAGAAGAGATGTAATAAAGAGTCAAAATTGAAGTGGGCCTCTCTAGGAATGGTGAAGTCCTCCAGATACTCCAGATGCCACCATACTGGTTGGATAAAGCTTAAAATATTTGCAGAGTTTCTTGAAAACCTGCAACCATCCTATGAGTTTGGTTTGAACATCTACACAGTAAAGACCAAGTGGATAAAGAAGGTCTATGGTTTAGATGATGTGCATTTAGATGGACATCCTATAGAGAAAACTTATCCCTTAGTATTTGTGTATATATGCATATGTACATATCTGAGAAAAATAGAAGAAATGGGCAAGGATTGGGCCTAGAATTAAACAAAAGGACAAATTTACTAGGTTTAGCAAGGTTTTGCCAAAGGTCATCAGAAATGTAGGCCATTTTCTGTTCAAGAAGTTAAAAAACTCCTTTAATGGTGGCAAACTTCTGATTTCTTCTATGATTCTTGATTGTAGTGATTTTTTTGAAGGGGTGATCCACGTGACTGATTATTTATTCCTTTCAAGTTGCTCAGGTATATTTGCCTTTCTCTTGCCTCCTTCATGTGTGTTAAAATAATTCTACTTAACTCTAGTCAAAAAGACTAGAACGCTTCAAAAGTCTGCTGCTTTATTAAAGGTATATCCCTCACCCCCCACCTCTAAGCTCCATTTACACTCAGTTTGCAGGATAAGTTGCTCTTGCTTGTAAGCATTATCATTCTTTTCAAGATTAACAAGTATCTACTTTATATAATTCATGTGTTTAGAATATAAGCTCCTTGAGGTCAGGGACTGTTTCAATGTTATCTTCTTTGTAACCACTATGTTCAGTACAGTTCGTGTCATGTAAGAGGCACTTAATAAATGCTTGCTGGTTAACTGAGTAATTGATAGTCTTTAGATATAATGCATTCCAAGATTTTCTTTTTTTTCACATAGTAGAAACATGTCTTGTGTGATTTGTATGTGATTCCTTAATACTTGAACTCTTTCCTTCTATTTGCAGCGTTTTTTTCTTCTACCTGGAAGGCTCTGGTTTTTGATTTTGAGGTCTCTGGGTATTTCCAATTTGAGATTTCTTTCAGGAGATCTCAGATGGATTTTTCCTATTTTCACTTTGTCCTCTGATTATAATAATTCTAGTGAGTTTTCTTTTATCATTTCTTGAAACACTAAAAACAAATCCTAGTTGGTTTTTTTTGGGGGGGGGTTGGCCTTATTTTTCAAGGCACGCAATGATTTTAAAATTATTTCTCTTTGTTTTGTTTTCCAGGTGAGTTGTTTTTGATGTTAGATACTTCACACGGTTTTATAATTTTTCAGGTTTTTTGTTTTATTTTAATATTTCTTTGAAAAAGAATTTTACTTTTTATTCTGAATTTAACAACAATATGAGCATTTCCATACGCACAGTAGAACAGAATAAGAGAATTGCACTTGAAATTGTCTCTTATTATGTGTAGCCTGCTTTTCTTTTTAGATATATAAGAATGTACAACATGCAACTTACAGAGCTGTCCTACTTGTCTGTGATTCTATTTGATCTTTCTTATATTATCATCTGTGAATTTAAAAATGTGTCAGTTCCTCTTCCTTCTCCTCCTCCTCCTCTTCTTTTTTCTTCATCTTGTTACTCTTTCTCATCCCACCCTCACCCCACTCCCATCTCCTGCCCCAAAAAAGCATAAAACCAAAATCTTTGTAGCAACCATGCATAGTCAAGCAAAACAAATTGTCACAATGACTGTGTCCAAAAATGTATGCCTTATTCTGCCTCTTAAGTCCATCACGCCTCTGCCAGGAGGTAGCTAGAAAGTTTCATTACCACTCCTTCGAAATCATGGTTGGCCATTGAATCGATTAGGAATCTTAAGTCTTTCAAAATTGTTTTCAATGTTATTATTGCATAAATTGTTTTCCTGGTTTTGTTCACTTTACTTTACATTAATTCATACAAGTCTTTCTAAATTTCTTTTATAATATTTTGCAGCACAAAAGTATTCCATAACATCCATATACCATAATTTGTCTAGCTATTTCAGTATCCCAATCGGCACCAGGAAAGCACTCATTAAATTTCATGCCTCTCTTCCCCTCCTCCCTTACTCCTCCCCTCCTCTCCTCTCCTCTCCTCTCCTCTCCTCTCCTCTCCTCTCCTCTCCTCTCCTCTCCTCTCCTCTCCTCTCCTCTCCTCTCTTCTCCTCTTCTCCCCTCACCGCTCCCCTCCTGCTCTCCCCTCCCCTCTCTCTTCCCTTTCTCAATGCATCCCTGCCCCCAGGCCTCTTCTTTTGGTGTAGTACTTCTCCCATTCTCCATAGTCTTCAAAAGAATCATCACAGTAGGTCTGTAAACACGTCAGTCCTCTTAAACTTAGCAAGGGCAAGGTAGCACTCTCTCACTATCTTCCTGTTTTTAAAATTGTTATTTATTATTTATTTATTTTAAACCTTTTTTTCTTTTAAAATCATGAATTCCAAATTCTCTCCCTCCCTCCCATCCCTCCCCCACCCACTGAGAAGGCAAATAATATGATATCAGTGATACATGTGAAATCATGCAAAACATATTTCCATTTTAGCCATATCATAAAAAACCAAAAAATAATGAGAAAATTATATTTCAATTTCTGCTCAGAGTTCATCAGCTCTCTCTCTGGAGGTGGACAGAATCTTTTCATTATGAGTCATTTGGAATTCTCTTGGATCATTGTATCATTCAGAGTAACCAAGTCTTTCCCAGTTGATCATGATTACAAAATTGCTGTTACTATGCACAATGATCTCTTGGTTCTTCTCACTTCACTTTGCATCAGTTCAAATAGATCTTACTGTGTTTTTTTTTTTCTTCTGAAATCACCCTCCTTGTCATTTCTTATATTACAATAGTATTATATCACAATCATATGCCACAACTTGTTCAACTGTCCCCCAACTGATAACCATCTCCTCAGTTTCCAGTTCTTTACCACCCCAAAAAAGTTGCTATAAACATTTTTGTACATAGTTATTTTTCTTTGATTTCTTTGGAGATATAGACCTAACACTGGCATAACTGAATCAAAGGGTATGCAATTTTATAGCCCTTTGGGTATAATTCCAAATTGTTTTCCAGAATGGTTGGAGCAGTTCACAACTCCACCCACAGTGCATTAGTTTATCTATTTTCCCTTATCTCCTCCAGCATTTGTCATTTCTCATAGGTGTGAAGTAGTACCTCAAACTTGTTTTAATTTGCATTTCTTTAATCAATAATGATTTAGAGTATTTCTTTAATGTGATTATAAGTAGCTTTGATTTCATCTTCTGAAAAGTGTCTGTTTACATCCTTTGACCATTTGTCAACTAGAGAATGGCTTTTATTTATTTTTATTATTTTATATATTTGACCCAGCTCCCAATGTATCTAAGAAATGAGGGCTTTATCAGAAAAACTTGCTATATATTTTTTTTGGGGGGGATATCACTCCATTGTCACCTTTCAGCAAAATGTAGTTTTCCTGATTATCTCTTTTAATTAGATCTATTTTTGCTTTTACTTTGTCAGAAAAAATGGACTGCTACCTTGTCTTTTTTTTAACTTCAACTGAAGCATAATACATTCTGCTCTAGCCCTTTATTTTAACTTTGTGTGTATCTTTCTGTTTCAAGCGTGTCTTTTGTACACAACATAATGTTGAACTCTAGTTTTTAATCTATTCAGCTATTTGCTTTTGTTTTATGGGTGAATTCAACTCATTCACTTTCACAGTTATGATTACTAACTCTGTATTCTCTTCTATCCTATTTTCTCCTCTCTCTGTCTCTGTCTCTCTCATTCTCTCTCTTCCCGCCCCCTCTCTCCCTCCTCAAAAAAACTTCCTTCTGACCATTGCCTCCCTTAATCTGCCCCCTCCCTTATCATTTTCCCCTTCCCTGTATCTCTTATCTCCTTTTCCTCATATGGGTAAGATAGATTTCTATACCCAGATGAGTAAGAAGATATATTCTTCCCTCTTTGAAATAATTCCAATGAGAGTGAGGTTCAAGAATTGCCCATCACCACCACTCCCATTTCCTCATCCACTATAAAACCTTTTTCTTGCGAGCCTCTTTTATAAGAGAAAATTTTCCCATTCTGCTTCTTTCTTCCTCCTTTCCCCAGTGCATCCCTCTTTTTCAGTCCTTCATTTTTTATCCAGAGATTATTCTAACATAACCAACTCACATTAATGCCCTCTGCCTATGCAAGTTCCTTTCAACTGCCCTAATAATGATAAAGTTCTTAGACGTTTCATGTATCATCTTCCCAGATAGGAATGTAAACAGGTTAACTTTATTGAGTCTCTCTTGATTTCTCTTTCCTGTTTATCTTTTTATGCTTCTCTTGAGTCTTGTGTTTAAATGTCAAATTTTCTAAGTGCTCTGGTCTTTTCATCAGTAATGCTTGAGAGTTCTGTGTTTCATTAAATATTCATTTTCCCTTGGGGATTAAACTAAGTTTTGCTGGATAGTTTGTTCTTGGTTGTAACCCTGGCTCATTTGCCTTCCAGAATATCATATTCCAAGCTCTTTGAAGTGAAAGTTGCTAAATCTTGTGTGATCCTGACTGTGGCTCCACAATACTTGAACTGTTTCTTTCTGGCTGCTTGTAATATTTTCTCCTTGAGCTAGGAGCTCTTTAATTTGGCTATAATATTCCTGGGAGTTTTCATTTTGGGATCTCTTGCAGTAGATGATCAGTGGACTCTTTCAAAGTCTGGGGCAATTTTCCTTTATAATTTGTTGAAATATGATATATAGGCTCATATTTTGATCATGGCTTTCAGGTAGTCTAATAATTTTTAAATTATCACTCCTTGATCTATTTTCTAGCTATTTTTCCAATGAGATATTTCATGTTTTGCTCTATTTTTTCATTCTTTTGACTATTTTATTGTTTCTTAAAGTCTAATGGAGTCATTAGTTTTCACTTGCCCAATTCTAATTTTTAAGGAATTATTTTCTTCAGTGAACTTTTGAATCTCTATCCATTTGGCCTATTCTACTTTATAAGGGATTTTTTCTTCAATGAATTTTTTGTGCCACTTTTACAAATTGTTAACTTTCTTTTCATAATTTTCTTGCATCATTCTCCCATTTCCTTTCCCAATTTTTCCTCTACCACTTTTATCTCTTTCTTTAACTCTTCCAGGAAATCTTATTGAACTTGGGTCCAATAAGCATTTTTTTTTGAGGCTTTGGCTGTAGATGTTTGCACATTATTGTTTTCTTCTGAGTTTATGTCTTGGTCTTCCCTATTACCATAGTAGTCTTTTATGATCAAGTTCTTTCATTGTTGTTGTTTACTCTTTTTTTACATTCTATTTCTTGATTTTGAACTTGGGTTGGGTTCTGTTCTCTTGGGAAAGGGAGTGGGGAGACACTGCTGCTGTTTTCAGAGCTAGTTCTGGGAGTTTGCAAGTTTTCAGTGCTTCCAAGGTGGCATGATGAGAGAGAGGTATGCTTGCTACTTTCCTGGTCTGTGCTCTGGTCTTTAAGCAGGAAAGGCACTGCTCCCTTGCAGCTACAGGTATTATCACTTCTCTTGGCCCTGGAACTGTGACCACATTCCTTGTTTTCCTGCAGCCACAAGCATTAATGTTCATCTATGCCTCAGAATTGTGAACAGGACACTTGTTCCCTTGTGACTTGCCACTTGTCTTACCACTCTGCTTTGAAACTGTACCCCAGAACTGTGTATGAGCAATAGAATTGCAAATCACTGCCAGCTGCACCCTGTGCCAGCAAAGGGCCCCCTGTAATCTTTTTCTGACCAGTTGTCTAACATCCTTACTGTCTCTGAACTGAGAGCTTCTGAAGCTGCTGCTGTTGTCAAGGCCACCTCCAAGGCCCACTATTGGTCTCCTGTCATGCTCTGGGCTGGCTCCTCCCCAGTGGCATAACCTCCTAAGACCTCCTAAGTTGTCTTAGGCTGGAACAGTGTCTCACTCTGACCTTTGGTTGGCTTTGCTACTCCAAAATTTGATTAGAGGAGTTATTTTGAAATTATTTGGAGGGGAATATAGGGAGAGTTCAGCCAGGTTGCTATCTATATTCCACCATCTTGGCTCTAATTTTCCTGTTTATTTTATATATCTAATTTCTATTAGCCATTTCCCTCTTTTCTTTAAGTTTAAAAGTCATGTTACTTGACAGAAAATATGAGTAAAATACATTTCCATGACTTCTCTTAATTTTCCATTTTCATTGTCTTATTCCTCCAAAGCAATGATCCTTTCCAATTTTTATCCCTGCCTTTCCTTTTATAGTTCTAAAAAACACAACACAACAAAACACTCATCCCTTTTTGGTTTCCTTAGTTTCCCTTATAAGCCTCAGCTCATTCTAAGCTCTGGCTCTCAGGACACTATTTTATAGGGCACAAAAGGATTTTGTATCTATCCTGTTACGTGTCCTTGCTTCTATCTCCTGAGCACATTTAAAAAATAATGTGAATCAGTGGCTTCCCTGCGTAGCCACAGCTTTTTCTTCATATAACTTCTGTTTATCCAAATGATCAGGATTGTTTCTCTCTGTGCCTCTGGTCTTTCACTTTTGAGAAATACTGACATTTAGCAGTTAAACCCCACCTTCTACAAAAAACCTTTCCTAATCCCCCTTAATACTAGTGTCCTTCCTCTGGTGATCATCTCCAATTTATCCTCCATCTCCCTTCTTTGTACACAGTTATTTGCATATTGTCTTTGACCTGAGTTTGAATCCTGCCTCAGTCATTTACCAGCTGTGGGACCCTGGGCGCACCATTTAATCTCTGTCTGCCTCAGATCCTGTCTGTAAAACAGTGATAATAATACAACCTACTTCCTAGGGTTGTTTGTGAGGACCACATGAAATCTTTGTAAAGTGCTTAGTGCAGTGTATAATAGCACACTTAATAAGTGTTCATTCTTCTCCTCTCCCCTCCCCTCCCCTCCCCTCCCCTCCCTTCCTCTCCACTCCTCTCCCCTCCTCTCCTCTCCTCTCCTTTCCCCTCCCCTCCTCTCCTCCTTCCTTCCTTTCCCCATGAATTCTTTGAGAGCAGAGATTGTCTTTTGCCTTTCTTTATACTTCTGGCACTTAGCATGGTACCTGGCAAATAGTAGGTGCTTAAACGATGTTTATTAACTGACTGAGCACTTCCCACCACCCCTGGGATGATTTCACCAGTAGAATCTTAATTCATAGAATCTCTCACTATCTTCTCTCTGAACCCTTTGAAATCTACCCTTCTTAATGCTGGGTCCCTGCTCCTCAAGGCCCTGTGACTCTCCCCAACTGTACTCTTGGCTAAACCACATCTCTGCACCTTCTCTCCATTCTAGCATGAGACCCTTTGTTAGATGCTCAGCCTAAGTGGGATGCTAATGCCCTCCCTCTGTAAAATGAGTTGAAGCCCGTATTCCAAATATGGTCTGCTCTGGGTGTGGTCTTTGCCAACAAGGGTTCTGTTATTTCCTCAACTACCCAGTCCCTTCTTTTGAATCAGAACCAAGAGCAGTGTCCAGTAAGGGAGAAAAATCTCTTCCTAAAGAGGGGCAAGCAGGGGTGCTAGGTGCTCAGGCTGGGGTCCATCTTCCCTGCAGTGACCGGATTTCTTATTTTTACTCTTTCTTGTCAGAGAAGGTGGCATCGCCCAGATGTCCACAGCCAGTTATCACAGAAGGAGAGATGCAGAGTTAGGGAGCACCAAGTGGCCCATAAGAGACAGAACCACAGACTGTCAGAAACCTTTGGATTGGCTTCTTCTGTAAATGAGTGTGCTGCTGGGCTTGATGTCCCTGCACCCCTTCCCATACTGTTCCCCCTACCCCCCCCAACCCAACACCCTCTTTCCTGGGTTATAAGGTGCAGCCCACTTTTGGCATTCTGGGCTTTGGAGGGTCTATGGGAAGCAAGAAGAGCCTGACTTGTATGGGCCTACGGGCATGAAATGGTGGGCACCAACTACAATGACACTGGGAGGAATTCCTGGGATCGTCCATCCAATTCAGTAGGAGAATGAGAAGAGGAGAGAACTTGAGGGGAGAGAGGTTTTCTCAGGAGGATCTGGGATGCTCTCTTTCCTCCTCCCGGCCCCTCTCCTGACCTCCGACCTCTCCCGCTCTTCCACCACTAGCCCTCCTTTTCCCCGCTGGGCTATGCCTGGCCTGACCATCCCCAATGGCAAACAGAGGCACAGATAATGATTTCCTGCAGTGGATTCCTGACCTGCCATGGCCCTGTGTGAAATAGCCTCAGGGCCTTGCCCTGGAGGTCACCACAGGTCACATTGTCAATGACCAGGCTCAGGGGTCCATTTTAGGGCAGAGGGGAAGTCACGAATTAAAGGACATGGCGGAAAGGGGGCCTTTTCAGGAGCCACAGCCCCATCTCTTCCCAAGGACAGAACTTCATGTTTCCAGACTGGCACTTAGCTCTGACATCATCACTGTACTGTAGAACATTCCATGGTTATTACCTCCCACCTCTAGTTCAAACTCTTCTGACTGGCCTTCAAGGCTTTCTACAATCTATCCTCCTCTTACCTCTCCAGTCATATTATTTTCTATCATCAATCAACCAACACTAAAAGTTCCTCCTAAGAGAATGTTTGGAACTCAAAATTTTCAAGAAATGAATGCTAAAAATTGTCTTTATATATAACTGGGGAAAATACAATTTTTAAAAACAAAAACTCCTCCTCTGTGCCAAGTATTGTGCTAGGCATTGGAGACATAACGATAAAAAAAGAAACAGCCCCTGAACTCAGATGGCTTCCATCCTACTAGGAAACAATATGTGCTTATGGCAATATATACAAAATGCATAAAAAATCACTAGGGGATTGTGGAGGGAGAGGGGGCTATCACTGGATGGCCCACTTTACAGATGGAAAAAACCCTGAAGTTTACAAAAGCTCACAGAAAAGGGTAAGCCTTTCCAGGCATGTTCTCAAAAGCTCCTCACCGCAGCCATGTGAAGCGGACGCTACAGTGTCCCTCTTGGCTGTCTGTGTTCCCGGTTCCCAAGTCCACTATACCCTGATGGATATCTCAATGATCCTAGCTAATAGGAGCCAGGATTTAAATCCAGGTCTCCTGAAATCTTTGTGAATTCTACATTTCAGCCTCATTGGGCAGCAACATAATGAGGAAAGGTTTGGAGTTAGATGATTTGCATATATGTCCCAGCTCAGTTGCTCACGACAAGTCACTTCCTCTTTCTTGGCCTCAGTTTCCTTCTCTGTAATAATTAGCCAGCTAAATGATATGATAAGACAGGGGTCCTTAAATTTTTTATGTCATGGATTCCTTTGGCAGGCTGGTGAAGCCTGTTGTTCCCTGCCAAGAAATACAAATGCGTAAAATAAAATATACAGGATTACGAAGGAAGCCAATTACAAAGGAAACCATAAGATAAAATATGTGGGATTGCAAAGGAAACCAATTCTATACAGTCATCAAAGCACCATAAAATAATTTCAGGGACCCCCAGTGATGAGTCCTGTTCTAGGTTCTCTTCCACCTCTAAACCCTAGACCTAGACACGCATTATTTTCTCCTGTCTCTAAACCTTGGCTTGTCACTAATCTCTGTGTCTGCATCGAACTCAATAGGTGGGTTTTTTCTCTCCTATAATCCAAAGAGCTTGATAATTTAACAGTCACTAAAGCCATGAGGAATTGGATCCAACAGCTCAGGCTGCTCCCAAAGTAGGCTTTTTTGGGTGGAGCAGAGGGAGGCTTCAGTTCAGCCCTGGGGTCCTTTTCTTTGGCTTTGTTCTCCTGCTCATTTTCCTTCGCCCCCTTCAGGAAGGTTCCTGTTCTCTTGCTCTTAAAGTGCTTCACATGCCCAACGAGGACGTGAGTTCTCTTGGCTAAATCTTACCCTTAACCCATTTGTTTTCAACAATGCCGATAGATGCTGACTAACATTAAGGACCAATCTGGTCTTGTCATGGTAGCATTTACGGGACATTCCTTGCTGAACTGTGCACATATCCTTGGTATCTACAGTATCACTCTTGTATATTCACATATGCACCCAAAGGGATGCCACTATGCTTGTTAAAGGACCTCGTGAAGATGAACGGAATCTTCCTTTTCTTTTATATTGGCCATTTTGGCAGCTCACTAAAAGATAGTGAGTGAGGGAAAGAAACAGATGAGATGCTGAAGACATGCTTTTTGATGAAGGAAGGAATGGGGGCCTTCACACTAGTGATTAGAAGGTGAAGGGAGGAGGGCCTGGCCTTGTTTTAGTGGCCAGTGCAGGGAGGATTCTCCATAGATGGATGGATGATCACCTCTCAGGAATACTGCAGAGGAGATCTGTGTCCTGATTGGGAGGCTGAGGAAAACGCTTGCCAAGCTTCTCAGTTTGGTCAGGTCTCATCTGATGAATATTTGGGGATTAAAGTATTCATATAACTTTTCTAAAAAAATTTTGATTTATGGAATACACCAAGCATTTTCATAACGTAAATAAAAAAGATGATTGCACAGGACAGTGTAAATCTACTATGCACAACTTGCTTTCAAATATACAACAAAATTGTCATGCAATTTTCTTTTTCTTTCCTTTTTTTCTTTTCCCACACCCACCTTAGACATGGTTACCATGATACAAGTAAGTATGTGTGTGTATACGCATATATATATAATATATATGCATATGTGTATCTATGTACTTTGTAAATTTTAAAAAACTTTAAACTTAAATACAAAACAAGAAAAAAAAGGACATTTCCATGTGCACAACAGACATGAAGAGAGGATTCAATATAAAATAATCAATTCCACGTCAAGCAAACCTATGTAATATAGTGTTTTCAAAGCTGCTCCATTTGTTCTTGCTTCCTGCTTGGTTCCCTTTTGGTCTCTGCTGTAGCCTTCTTATTTTATTTTTCCCCCTCACTCTCCCCACCACCTTAAAGAAAGTTATAATTGAGCATGGATTATATATACATAACATATACATGGATATCTATAAACATACACATGTATACATATGCACGCTCATGCACATATATGTAAGACCGTACTATGCTTACTTCCTCCTATTGATATATAGACTTAAAAGTATTCTATATATACTTCAATTTATCAGTTTTTTTCTCTGGACCTATCTTTTTCCACCAACTTGCAGCCTTGGGAGGTCAGCCTGAAGAGTGTGTGACGAGGCCTGCCCTGGGATGAGTTGCTAGAGCCAGTGGTCACAAAGGCTGACATCACCATCACCATGAAGCTAAAAAGGAGCAGGGTGAGCCTAAGCTTGGGCTCAGGCTGTGAAGCTCCTGGCCTCCCCATGATAAGCATCCAGTTCAGAACTGTTATAGTTAGTGGATCCAAATAGTATAACTAAAGATCTAATGCAACTGGGGAGAAGACCTTCAGCGGAGAGTCCTAGGGTCTGTAGTGGCCAACATTTTCATGAACGATTTGGATCAAGGTAGAGCAGTCCTGTTTATCACATTGGCGGCTGATACAAAGCTGATGCTCTGGATGTCAGGGACTTCATATAATAAGACGCTTTGTGATTGATTTTCTGATCAGGCCAAACTTTGAAGACTTGATAACAACAATAGAGTGTAGTGGCTCTGTTGTAGGGAGGATTCTCCGAGGGTGATACAGAAATTGATAAAGCATTGACTGAGCCCTTCCAGTGTGCCAGGTGCTGTACTAAGTGCAAGGGATTGAAATATAAGCAAAAATCAAGGCACCGCCTACCCTCAAAGAACTTACATCCTATTCGGGGAAAACAAGATGCAAAGGGAGCTGGGAGTCATGGGAGACAGGGAGAAATGTTGCCAGTGGAAAGAAGGCTTGTTGGGTGTGGGAGTCAGGGGGTCAGAGCCTGGACTGGGTCTGCAGAGGGTTCCGTTTGAAGGCCTCTGAGAGATTGTGATGGTTATGGGGCCTTGATGATCTCTGAGGACCAGAGAGGCCAGGCCTTCGTAAGCTGTTGAGGCTTTTTTAGTCAGAATGTTCAAAAAGGAGATATTTGAAAATGAAACATGGTTTTCACCCTCCTGCCAGGTCTGGAATGGAATGCTTTCATTTATTTGTTAAAAAAATCCTTCTGCAGACTTTTAATTATGACAGCAGTTGACAGTTACATTTATTTGTGAAGAGTTTTATGGATATTATTTCATTCGATCTTCACAATCACCCTGGGAAGGAGAGGCTGTTATCTCTGTCTTATGGTGAGGAAACTGAGGCAAATAGTGGTAAAGTGACTTGCCCAGGATCAAATAGGTAGTAGGGGCTGGACATAGGATTTGAACTCAGATTTCTCCTGACATCAAATGTCATCGATCATCCATATGCCTTCTTTGCTGGTGAGTATAATTTTGAGAGACAGAACAACATGTGTTATTCTGAATGGTGAGCCTGGCAGTCAATCAACAAACATTCACTAAGTGCTTCCTATGGGCTAGATCCTGTCCCAAGCTCTGGGGATAAAAAGAAAGTCAATAGTGGTCCCTATTCTCAAGGAACTCTTCATCTAATGTAGGAGAAAGCATGTAAATAACAATGGACAGTAAGAAAGGGTGAAGGTGAAGGTTTAGGAGAACCCTAGGAAGGCTTTTATGAACTGAGGCAGGGGGGAGTCAACAGTCAGGAGGGCAATTTATTCAATGACAAGAATATCAGAAAGACAAACAACTTCGAAAGATTTCGGAACTCTGATCAGTGGAATGACCAACCATGATGCCCAAGGACTCATAATGGAATAGCACACACGGCCAATGCAGGAATTTATTTTACTTGACTATGTGTTTGTAACAGGTTTTTTTTTCCATTTCTTACAGTACAATAGCACTCCATCACTTTTATTTACCATAACTGTTCAGCCATTTTCCAGTTGATGGGCACCTCCTCTGTACCATTTTTCTCTGTGATCTTATTACTTCCATGGTTTCAATGATCATCTTTCTACAGATGGCTCTCAGATGTATTTGTCCAGTCCCAACTTTCTCTTAATCTCCAGTTGTCTATCCCTACCTGCCTTTCAGACATCTCAAACTGGATGTCCCATAGACATCTTAACTCGGTAGGTCCCAAACTGACCTCATCATCTTTCTCCCATGCCCACCTCTTTTCCTAACTTCCCTCTACTGTTGAGGGCACCACTATCCTCCCAGTGGCCCAGGCTCCCAAATTCAGTGTCATCTTTGCCTCTTCACTCTCTCATCTCCCATATCATTTAGTGGCCAAGTTCTGTCTTTTTTACCTTCAAGGGTTTTGAGAATCTTAAAATGCAACAGAAATGCCAGTTGGGATGACATGAAGATAATGGTGGTAGGGATGCTAAAATGGAGCTTGCATGTTGATGATGATGGTACAGAAATGACAGTGAGGCTGGTAATGATAACATCAGTGGTGGTGACAGTGACGATGGTACTGACAATGATAATGGATGTGGTGATATGGTAATGATGCCAATGAGGATGGTGCTATAATGGTGCCAGTGGTGATGGTGGCAGTGGTAGTGAAGCGTAGCTTGGTGGACACGCACAGGAATTTTTCTCCCATAGTAATCTCCAGGTTCCTGCTGATCTCTAACTTTCTGCTTTACTCTTTGGGGATTATGTGTTCATCCTTCGTTCCAAAGATGACCATGCCATCGGAGAAATAATGACATGACTTGCGCTTGACTTTGTTTTGAGTGAGAGAGGGCTATGCAGCAGCCTCATTTCTCCTCTAGAGCCATCTGAATCCAGTGACCTGATATTCATCAGGATAACTGGAGATGACCCAGGATGAGGCAATTGGGGTTAAGTGACTTGCCTAAAGTCACACATTTTGGGGGATAACTATAGTCAAAGTCTGATGTCTCAGTGAGGAATAAGAGGCCTTCTTTGTTTACCTTGTATTTCTTTAAGGCATAAGAAGATAGATTGGGAATTATTTAGTGGCTTAGAGATTAATTCCTGAGAATTCTGAAATCCAGCCATAAGACTGTGGCAAAGCAGGCATCGTGGGATATTAGAACTAGCTTTAGATTTAGACATGAAGCTCTTGGATTTGAGTCCTAACCCTGCTCCTTATTTGTTGTATGGCCTTGGACAAGTCCCATCCTCTGGCACCATGAAATGAAGGGATTAGAGAAAATGAGTTTCAAAGTTTGTTTTCAGTCTAAATCTTACAATCCTATGAACTTTGCTCAAGAAGAAGTCTACCAAAATCTGAACCAAATTTACCTCTTTCCTACCTGTCCTTAGCACATGGTTGGCCCTGTTCTGAATGCCAAATGTACTGCTCTCTCAGATAAAACACACTTGTTCCTGAGTTCTTAAGTGTAAACATGACTTATGAGGTACTAGATCTTCAGGGTGAAAATAGGGGGTAGGGGAGGAAAGAGGGGATAAGTGATGGTTGCAGGTATATTAATAATAGCTCTGAGGGCTATGAGGTTGCCCTCTTGGATCTTATAGGGATTAAGTAGGGGCAAAATGGTACAGGAGAGGGAGCTCTGGGGTCGCAGGATGAGCATCAGCTCTGGAGTTAAGAACCTTGGATTTGAGGTCTGCCACTTATTTTTCCAAGTCTTGGTCAGCTCCTACTTATGACCTTGGGCAAGTCCCTTCCTTCCTCTGGGCCTCTGTAAAATGAGGTTGCTAAAAGAGATTGTCTAAGGCTGTTTCCATCTCCAAATCCTATGATCCTATGGCCCTGTAATTCTAGAATCAGGCCTTTGCAGCTTTTATGGAGATTAAGTGACTTTGACCTTCTGGGTTCATGTCTGGGTCTGCCTGGCGGGGTTTGGCCTCAGAATTTCTCCCAGGGCTGACGTGAGGAAAGTGCTTTGGAAACTCTAAAGCACTATTGAAATGAAGGGTTATGCTGAGAACTGTTGCATTACCATCTCCTTTGAGCTTGGTTGGAGCTAAATCATAGGCCAGGATTGAGATTCTACACAGTCCATTCCAGGCACATATGGGGTGGGGGTGGAAGGAATGCTGCTTCTAGCATTTGGATCCGAGAGGCCCAGAGCTCAGAACAGGGCTGAGGGGACCCAAACAGGGGATACCTCAGCTATCTCATAGCTAGGCAGTACTGGGATATCTCCTCTGCCTCTAAATATACCTGAAATGATCCACTCAAAGTTAGTTTATTTGGCTAAAGATCCAAGTTTTGGGGACAAGAACTCAATATTTGACAAAAATTACTGGGAAAACTTGAAAGCATTTTGGCAGCAACTAGGCATAGACCAACATGGTTTACCAAGATACAGTCAAAATGCTACAAGATTTAGACAGAAAGGTGATACAATTAGCAATTAAAGGAGCATGGAATAGTTTGCCTGTCAGATCGATGGAGAAGGAAGGAATTCATGACAAAATAAGAGATAGAGAGTATTATGGGAAGTAAAATGAATAATTTTGATTACATTAAATTAAAAAGTTTTTTCACAAACAAAACTAATGCAGCCAAGATTAGAAGGAAAGCAGAAGATTGAGAGGGGAAATTTTTACAGCAAGCTTCTCTGATAAAGGCCTTATTTCTCAAATTTATAGAAAATGGAGTTAAATCTATAAGAATAGGAGTCACTCTCCAATTGATAAATTATTGAAGGACATGAACAGGCAGTTTTCTGAAGAAGAAATCAAAGCTCTCTATAATCATATGAGAAAATGTTCTAAACCACTATTGATTAGAGAAATGCAAATTAAAACAAGTCTGAGGTACCACTTCACACCAATCAGATTGGTTAATATGACAGAAAAAGAAAATAATAAATGTTGGAGAAGATGTGGAAAAATTGGGACACTAATGTGAACTGAATCAGGCATTCTGGAGAGCGATTTGGAACTACGCCCAAAGAGCTCTAAAGCCATGTGTTCTTTTTGATACAGCAATACCATTACTAGGTCTGTATCCCAAAGATAAAGAAGAGAGGCTGGGTGTGGGAAAGGACCTACATGTACAAAAATATTTATAGCAACTCTTTTTGTAGTGACAAAAAATTGGAATTTAAGGGGATGCCCATCAGTCGCAGAATGCCTAAACAAGTTGTGGTATATGACTATGATGGAACACTATAGTGCTAAAGAAATGATGAGCAGGACCCTTTCAGAAAAACCTGGGAAGACTTACATGAATTGATGTAAAGTGAAACGAGCAGAACCAGGAGAACATGACACACAATAAGAGTATTATTCTCAGAAATACAATGATCCAAGACAATTCCAAAGGTCTTATGATGAAAAATGCTGTCTACCTCCAGGGAAGGACATGATGGAGTCTGAATGAAGATCGAAGCAGACTTAAAAAAAAAACACTTAATTTTCTTGTTATTTTTTGGGGGGATTTCTTTTGCAACATGGCTACTATGGACATATATTTTGCATGACTGAACATGTATAATCTACATCAAATTGCTCACCTTCTCGAGGAGGGGAAGGGGAAGAAGATAATTTGGAACTGAAATTTTAAAAAAATGTTAAAAATTATTTTAATATGTAACTGAAAAAATAAAATATAAAATTAAAAAAATAAAAACTATATATTTTTTGCCTTCTCAAGGGATGAAGGGAGGGAGAGGAGGGATGGAGAGAGTTTGAACCTCAAAATTTTAAAAACAATTAGTGTTAAATTTTTTTAAATATATAATTGGGAAATATTTAACAAAAATACACTAAAAATTTTTAAATGAAAAAAGTTAATTTGTATCAACAGTATTCTTTCTTAAAGATTCCAGTATTCTTAGAAAGCGTTCATAAGACTTTTGAAATGGGAGAATTTTAGTGACCATCTAGTTTAAATACTTCGTTATGCAGATTGAAAACTGAGTCCCAGAGAGGTTAAGAGACTTGTCTAAAGTCACACAGCTACATTAATAATAAAGCCACAGGGAAACAACCCCATATCCACTCATGTACAACTTTCTGTGTCTCTCCCCTCTATTCCCATAATATTGGGGAAATACTCTCCACCATACTGTGGCACATGGAGCACTTTCGGCATGGATCCTGGGAGTGGCTGCTATTATTTATCCCATCTCATCCTTCCAGGGACAATTGTTCCCAAGCATTGGCACAGTGACTGATGATATCCCTGGCCTAGGCATGCTGGGAAATGTAGCCTTCTTCCTATCTATCTTTGTACTGAGCTGAAACCCATTTATCTTCAAGCAGAACAAGCCTGGTGCTCCTTCTCAGGGTTGTATCTCCTCATCCTAGAAGATACATGTCATGTCCCCCTTTTCTCACATGTATTCTTCTCAGGTCACTTTAGTGGATACTTATATGGCACGGTGAAGGGCCCTTTCATCATACTCCATATACACTTAGGCTTGTCTGTGTTCTGCCTAAAACATGGTGCCCAGACCTGAACAAATGACTTGCCCAAGGTCAAACAGTAAGTGAGAAGCAGAGCTAGGGCGGGGTCCACAGGCTTGGGGACTTTGCCTTTCAGGGTTTCTGCATCATCCCGTGCTCTGGGAGCTGTGGTGGGTGGGGGGCAGCAATTTGAGCCCGCTGCCTGCTCTTGGCCAGCTCCCTGGCTTGGTGGGTGGTCTAGGCCCAGCTGAGGAGCCCTCGAGAGCCTGCAGGCAGGAGGCAGAGTTTGGCATGCATGCTGCCTTGTATCTGAGATAGCTTAATAAAGCATTACATATCTTACCGCTTCCATATTTCATTACAGAACCCTCTGCATGTGGGCAGGCGGTAACAAGGTACAGCTGTGTTTGCCCTGCCTGGTTTTGGGCCCAGGCTGGATTTCTCCGAGAATTCTTTGAAACAAGATAATGAGATGCACACCGCGATAGCAGGCGGGTAATTGGGGCCAGCTCCAGGGCCAGGCTGCTGTTGCTCCAGGTGTGTCTTATTTGGGGATTACAGGAGCCTGGATTGGAATAGAGGAAGGCAAGAGGAAGAGAAGGATGGGTAGGGTGGACCCAAGAGATGTGGTCTGGCTTCAAAGCTTAGATCGGCCGTGTACAGTGGCCTTGGGCTTGTTTTCTCCCTGTGCCTCAGTTTCCCTAATTTGTGCATTGAAGGAGATCTTGGACTGGATGGCCTCTGAGGTCTCTTCTAATCCTGTGATATGAGGAAGAAAGTAGGAAAGAGAGCAGGTAGGAAAGGATGAGGAGGGTTAGGAGGAAAAAGGTGGCCGCAGAGGAGAAGGAAGGCGGGAAGCAGTAGAGACTTCTCAGGAAGAGTCCACTGTTCCATTGGCTGACTGGGAATGCAGGGACTCCACGGAGGCTCCCTCAGCCTCTCCTCCTTTCCAGGCTCCCTGTGCCCAGCTCTGAGGACTGAATCCTTTCAGGATATGGTAAATGCTCCTTTTAATGGCCCACAACAGAGGAATCAACAAGCATTTATTAAGCTCCTGCTGTGTGCTGATTCAAAGACAAACATGAAATGCCCCCTGACCTCACGGAAATGACAGGGATAGACAAAAAATATAAGTTAATTTGCAAGGAAGTTGGGGAAGGAGTCAGGAGACCTCACATCCAGTCTGTGGTCTGATTCTTACCTAGCCATGTGATCCGGAGCAGGTCACAGGAACAGACCCCTCCTCTATTTTTTGCTGCTTTTTTGGGCAGGGGGAGGGTCAGGCTGTATGGTTTTATTAGGGCAGCATAGTGGATAGAGTGCCCAGCTTGGAGTTGGGAAGACTCATCCTCCTGAGTTCAAATCCAGCCTCAGACACTTCCTAGCTGTGTGACCCTGGGCAAGTCACTTAACCCTGTTTGCCTCAGTTTCCTGATCTGTAAAATGATCTGGAGAAGGAAATGGCAAACCACCCCAGTATCTTTGTCAAGAAAACCCAAAATGGGGTCACAGAGAATCCAACACAAGTGAAAAATGACCAAACAAATGGTTTTATTGGTGTTAGGAACCTCTGCTGGGGACAATCCCTTTACCTAAGTGGATTGGTGCTTTCTCTGCAGTTTCCAGGTTTGAAGCATTGTCTGGGGGGCATTGAGAGGATGCATGATCTGCCCAGAGCCACACTGCTGGGAGGTGTCAGAGGCAGGACTGGACTCTAAGGCTCAGTCCTCTGTTGAATGTGTACTCCATGACTCATAGCTATTTAAGAGGCTTACCACAGAATAGGCTGATTGAATTCTGAGCTGCAAGAGACCTTAGAGATCCCCCAGGAGTCATAACTAGGGTGAAGCCATGGGGGCTTAGGTCCAGGATGCTGAATTTGAAGGGTGCTATAAGGAGAATACCCTAGGCTTCCTGCTTCTCTCCCTGGAAGTTCTGGCCCTGGTTCCCTCTTTCTTCTCCCTCCCTTCTTCTTGGCACTGGCCTTCTCAGAAGTGGCTTTGAGGTGTTCTTGGTCTCTGCTCCAAGTGCACTTTTGTGCCAACTTGGGGCCACATTTTGTGCTTTCCCTTGGCATGAATCACACTCTCCCAGATATAAAAAGCCCTGCCAGTTACAGGGTACTTCCTGCCCCCACCCAGGCCTAAAGTGGGGAGGTCACTTGTCAAGGGTCACACAGCTCTTAGGAAGCACAGCTTGGATTCAGCCCTCTGCATCTGACTCCACCTGAATCAGGAGTGATTCTTAGGACTTTTTTGGGAATGAGGAAGCAAACTTCCTTAGCTTAGGAACTAAGGGACAGGGATAGGTGGAACAGCTGCAGCCTGCCAGCTCTCAGGAGGCTTCTCAATTAGGAGCTGGCTGGCAGTGAAGGGAATAAGTATCTGTTAAACACCTACTACGTTCTGGGTACTGTGCTAACTGCTTTTTATAAATATTCTCATTTGATCCTCACAACAGTACTGGGAGGTAGGTGTTCTTACCATCTCCATTTTAATAATAATAATAGCTAATATTTGTTAAGTACCTGTGCTAAGCGCTTTACAAATATCTCATCTGATCCTGGGGGAGGAGAAATGAGGTTATATTATTCTTCCCAATTTGCAGTTGAGGAAACTGAGGCAAACAGAGGTTAAGTGACTTGCCCAGGGTCACCGAGCTAGTAATGTGAACTCAGGCTTCCTGATTCTAGGCCTAGGGCTCTGTGCATTGAGCCACCAGCTGCTCCTAGGGCCAGTGAGATGGATGGATGAATTTGGTCGTGACTTTCCATGTGGGCCAAATCACAAATTACGCAGGTAGGTGGTGCCATAGTATATAGAGCACTAGGCTTGGCCTCAGGAAGACCTGAGTTCAAATCTGACCTCAGACACTTCTTCACTGGGTGACTCTGAGCAAGTCCCTTAATCCTGTTTGTCTCAGTTTCCTCATATAAAATAAGCTGGAGATGAAAATGGCAAACCATTCCAGTATCTTTGCCAAGAAAATCCCAAATGGGGTCACGAAGAATCGGACATGACTGAAATGGCTGAATAACCCACAAATCTTGGCAAGACAAGAGTCAAGATGACGGCGATGACCCAGGGAGCAGTGGTCCTGCCCACTTGATCAAGTTTCAAAGATCTCAAAGCCCCGTTCTTCGTTCCTTGAAAACTTATTCTCATTCCCTCTGTTGCTTCCCCTCATCTCCCCATGAACAAGCTCTAGAAAATGGATGCTGTGATTTGGAGCATGGGCAGATTACCTTTCTTGATATCCCTGATACTTAGCTCAAGGTCTGTAGCTTATAAATGCTGGTTCACTTAACTTCTCCAAATCTTTCCATAGCTCCCTGTTGCCCAGTGGGTCAAGTTTAGAATCTTTTGTTTGCTATTCAAGGTCCTTTTCTGTTGTATTGTATACACCTCTTCTACACAAGAGCCATTTTAGATCTACCTTGTCATCAGGTGAAGACATGAAGGGTCATAGTGGCTAGAGAGCCTCTCTACAAGCAGGAAGACATGGGTTTCAGTTCTACCTCTGACTCATACTGGCTCCATGATTCCAGATGTTTCTCAGTGCCCTAGGCAGTTCTGTAAGATGGTAGGTTGCAGAAGAAGCACCAGCACACATTGATAGAGTGTGCTTCCTCATCCAGAAGTCCTCTCTATCTGACATCACAGTCCATCCCTCGCACCTCCTCAGACATGTCTGGTAGAGGAAAGAAAGGCTGAGAAAGAGAAGTAAGAGATTGTGTTGCTGTCTTGAGTCTGGAGAATCAGTTGGGGATTCCCATGGACCTGCTTCTCCACTTATCCCTAAAGGGAGAAGTCCCCTTCCCACCCTCCCCTTTGGACACCTAAGCCAGAATGAGAAGGAAAAGCCAGGATCTCATCTCTTTGATCCTGCAGCAGGGAGGTAGAACCGTAGGAATAAAGCTGCTCATCTCTCTCTCTCTATGCCTAACAAACAATCAAGTCTCCTAGGCTTGAAAAAACATTAATGTTAGTGGCTCTAACTTATTAGAGCTTTCTAGGTAGTGCAGGTGACAGTATACTATGCCTGGAGTCAGGAAGACCTGAGTTCAGTTTCAAGCTCAGGCAATTACTAGCTGTGTGACCCTGGGTAAGTCATTTAACCACTATCTGCCTCAGTTTCCACAACTGTAAAATAATAATAGCACCTACCTTTCAGAGTTGTTGTGAGGATCCAATGAGATAAAATTTGCAAAGTGTTGAGCACAGTACTTGGCATGTAGTAGACTCTTGATAAATGCTTGTTTCCTTCCTTATTAAAAATGTAATAAATTCAAAGATGTAATTATTTACAATGCTTTAGCTGTGAGAAAATTACAGACATACTCACCTTTCACCGTCACGTTATTAACTTCTCACTTCTGGAATACAGTTCCACTATTCAGCTCTCAATATTGCAGTCAAAGTTTCTTCTTGCATATTAATAAGGTCTGGGGTAAACTGTTTTCTCAAGGAATAAGTTCTTTCTCTCTGCCATCTTACTGTCTCTCTTGAGTCTTTGCAGTTAACTCTCCAGAAAAAAACGAAAACTCTCCAGTATCCTTCACAGACTCCTTGAAGAATTCTATTTCTTCACAAGAGTTATAATAGTTCTCTTAGGAAAGGCGTTTTCTTCATCTTCTTTCTTTGTCTTCTCACAGTTTTCTCGAACCATCACCCTTAAAAGCAGCCCCAGAATTATAATGATACTTCCAGCCTCTGAATTCAAAAACCTCTTGAAGAGATAGTGCTAGCTGTCAAAGGTGAGGGATGATGTCAGAGATGAGGAAGCCGTAGCCCAACACTGGCGCCCAATCTCCTTCAGATAATGATTTCTGTAGTCTCTTTGGGGAAAGCTATGGAGGTTAGTGTGATGAAAGCAAGTCTGTCCCATTGATTTCTGCAGATTAAGATTGCTTTTGGAAATTGGGAGTCTATAAATGGTTGAATGATCAAAACCACCATTAATGTTCTATGTCCATTTGAAAGGAGGGCCTCATGAGGTGCCCAAGTGATCTGTGTGTGGCCCCCAAACTACTTAGTATTAATGTCAATGGCAATCTTACTTAGCTAAGGCCAAACAGCTGAAAAGGGTAGGATCTTGGCCCAGAATGGCCCTCTCTATGAATATCTCTTGCATATCCTGGATAGTGTCCATAAGAGGGGAACCCACCACCTCTTGAGAGGGTCCATTCATCTTTTGGTCAACTTCAACTATTAGGAAGTTTGTCACTATGTTGAACCCTTTTTTCTTTCCAGCTTCCATCCACTGTCCTAGTTCTGTCTCTAGGACCAAGAGGAACAAATATGATCCCTTGTCTAGGCTGGAATCCTTTTAATTCTTGAACCCAGTGCTCATATCACCCCGAATCTTCTCTGGGCTAAATATTCCGAGCATCATCAATGGATCTCCATATGCCATCCATACAAGGCTCTTCCTTATTTTGATTGCCCTCCAGTGGATAGTCTCTTATTTATCAATGTCCTTCCTAAAATGTGGGGCCCTGAGCTGAACCTCCCATTAGAGACATCACCTGAAAAGTCTATCACCTTTCCAGGCCTGGATGGCATGTGTCTTTCAATGATGGCTAAGATTGCTGTGACCTTCTTGGTCTAACTTACCTGGGTTCATCACATTTCTGCCTCTGAAAGTCCTTCCACAAAAGCATCTTGTGACTTTGGTCAAGTGACCTTCCCTCTCCGAGCCTCAACTTGACCCTTTGTAAAATATGTATGATAATTCTTTTTATTTATTACCTCTTTGGGTTGGTGTGAGAAAAGCATTTTATAATCCTTGAGACACTGTCCAATGTCACTTATTATTAATCTTGAATGCTGACTGTAGGCAAGGTCCTGTCCTTAGCATGAGGGTACAAATGGAATGGGTGTACTCAGGGAAGCTTGTGCTAATCGTTGGCATCCTAAAGGACCTGCCTGCAGCTACACCCCTTCCAGCTCCCCATGTTCTGTCCTTGGAACTGGGCCCCTTCTGGTGAGACTTTGCCCTGGTCTTTTCTGGTGGGCCATGTGTGCTGGATCAGTGTTGGGAGATGCATGCAGCCTTCCCTAGGACCTTATGACATCAGTGCTGGGGGGCACACTGCAGCAGCGAGTATGGGCCGCTGAACTACTAGGTCAAGGGCAGTGGACAGAGTGTTGCACCTGAAATCAGGGAGACCTGAATTCAAATCTCACCTCAGATAGTACTAGCTGTGTGACCCTGGCTAGGCCACTTAACCTTATTTGGCTCAGTATCCTCATCTGTAAAATGAGCTGGAGAAGGAAATGGCAAACCACTTTGGTATCTTTGCCAAGAAAATCCCAAATGGGGTCAGGAAGAGTTGGACAAGACTGAAATGACTGAAAAACTAAAAATATACAAACACCTGATGTACACTGTACATTGACTAACTTTCTATTTTTCATGCAGAGAGGGGTAGGTAGGTAGAAAGATAGATAAGTAGATGAATGCATAGATGAGTGAATAGATAGATCAGTACTGAGAGAGATAGGCAGAGAGATAATATGTCAATAGACAGATAGGTGGATGGATTGAGATAGATGGGGGAGAGAGAGAGAGGGAGGAAGGGAGAGAGAAAGGGAGGGAGAAAGGGAGAGGTGGGTCATGGGGTGGGGGCAGACATAGTTTCATAGCTTAGAAATGGATGAGAAAATCAGCATTGATTTAGAGCTGGAAGGGACCTTCGAGATCATCCAGTTTTAGTTCAGCCTTCTCAATTTACACATGATGAAACAGTCTCAGAGAAGGGCAGTGACTGGTCCAAGGTCACACAGTGATGTGCCTCTGCCAGAGGACTTTGGAATCGAGGCTGAGCCAGGCAGAGGGAGCTGACTCTGTTTCCCCTATTCCAGGGAAAATATATCCAGCCAGGCAAATAAAGAGGCTGTAATGCTGATTAATATGCAAATAATTTTCTGAGAGCACTAGGGATGGGGAGGGGCCAAACCTGGGAGTGGGCAGCCAAGCCTTGAAAAATGACTCCAGTTCCTTATCAGGCCCATCTGGCTGTGATTGACAGGTATTTACTCCCCTCCTTGACCCAGAACACCAGGCCTCCAAGCGTCCTGAAATGTTTGTACAGTCTTGAAGCACTTATTGTAAAGTGACTTTTCCCTGAAGGGACAGGCTGGGCAGAGCCCCAGTCAGAGCCCCCTGAAGCAAACAGAGGCTTGCTATCTTGATGAGCCCCTGGGTCTGAAGGTTAGTGCCCAGGACAACTCTGGCCCTACCCTCCTTGCCCTGGCCAGGTGACAAGTGGCCCTGGTTCCAGAGTTCTGAGCTGGGCATGCAGCTCCTTCAGAGACCCTGGTGGATCCTAAGCCAAGAAGGAGGCCAATGGATTATGATCAGACCTTTCTTCCTCGCAGGCATTAGGCCTGGCAGAAGTAAAGCTATAGGTGGGAGCCAGGGGTAATGGGTAATGGACTCCTGAAATGCTTGTCCTGGAACAGTCCTCAGCCTGTGGAGGACCAGCTCAGGATAAGAGCCAATCAGGGTGATCCAGCATGACTTTCCTTTTCCTGAGAATCTTGGATTGAGTCAGGAGCCTTGGGTACAAGTCTTGGCTTTGCTATTTACAAGCAGTGAGACTTTGCAAGGGGATGGTCCAGCGGCATGCTCTCTCGGGACCCAAGGAGTGTGTTTGTGCAGACAAAAGCCCTTTCAGCTAGAATTTTACATAATTCTGCCATTCCTCCTCCATGCTTATGGAGGATAGAGCACTAGCCTGGGAGTCAGGAAGGCCTGTGTTCAGCTCCTAACTAGACACTATGCAAACAATTTTGAGCAAGATGTTGAAGAGTTTCCTCATCTGGAAATAACAGTAGTGTTTATGTAACACTTCAGATTTGCAAAGTACTTTGCAAATTTTATCTTAACAACCCTGGGAGGTAGATGCTATTATTATCACCATTTTACAGATGAGGAAACTGAGGCAGAGAGGTTAAGTGACTTGTCCATGGTCATGTACCTAGTTAGTGTCTGATTCCAGAGCCAGTGGTCCATCCGCCCCACTGCCTAGTGGCCTATGAGAGAGGTGGGCTAGGTGATAGACCAGATGACTAATAAGGTCCTATCCACTTCAAATCTAAAATCTTATGAAATGAGACCTGAATTTGAGATCAGAAGAGCTAGGATCTGGTCTGAGCTGGCACTGGTCTACCTTGTTTATGTGACCTTGGACAAGTCTCCAGCCCATGCATTCCTTGTGTGTAAAATCAGGTGGGGTTTGAACTCAGTGATCTTGATTACCCCTCCCAATTTTAAGTCAATGACCTTGGGCAATCTCTACCTGTTCTTCAGGTCCTTGGGGGGCCCAACTTGAGTGAGTTTTGCTCACTTTCCTCTGGGAAGACCCATTCTCCTCTTTCAAGCCCCTAGTGATCTCTCTGTGCAATCCTGCCTGCTACAGTAGAAAGGGCATAGGGCTCTTCCAGAACTTTCTATGGCTCCAGTAGTCTTCTAGGGTAAAAGGAAAACTTCTCAGCCTGGTAGAACCATCCTACCTACTTGCTGTTCCTTGAGCACATGGGTGCTCCATCTCCCTACTATGTGCCTTTGCATTGGCTGTACCCTATGTCTGGAGAATACTCCTTTCTCACCAAGACCTCCTGGCTTCCTTCTCTTCCTACCAGACTCATCCCAAACCCTAACCCTAAATGCCACTATTTACAAGAAGACTTTCTCAGTCCTCTCCCCACTGTTAGTTTCTTCCTTCTGACATTACCTTCCATTTCTTTAGATAGTTGGTTGCATGCTGTCTCCCAGGCTAGGATGTAAGCCCCTTGAGGAGAGGTTTCATGTTTTTGCCTATTTTTGTATCCTTGTCACTTAGCACAGTCCCTGACACATAGTAAATGCTTAATAATGCCAGTTGACTGACTAACTGAAAAACTCTTGACCTGGTGACAATCTGCCTTCACATGTCCCTTACACTGTCCTTGGCTGGCAAGGGGCAATTTCCTTGACCACACCAACTCCAATCTGACTCTCCCTTCCCTGAATTACTACAGTATCCCAGGGACATGATCTTCCCAAAGCTTGCGGGTAGTGAGGTCTGGCTTTTTCCCATCAGCATTTCCTCTAGACTCCAGCATGGAGGTTGGGATTCTCTCCTGGCTGCTATTTGTCTCTAATCTTTCCTCGTGGGTGAGTCTTATCTCTCCAGCTAGACTAGACTGGGAGCTCTCTGAGGACCCAGAGGCAAGACTCTTCCTCTTCCTTTCCTCTCAGACACTAGATAGAGAAACAAAGAAGTACACAATAGGAAATCTTTACCTGATGAGAGAGAGAGAGAGAGAGAGAGAGAGAGAGAGAGAGAGAGAGAGAGAGAGAGAGAGAGAGAGGCTAATAGCCCATATTTCTGAGAGCTCTAAGGCTTAATATATACTCTCCTTATAGTAACCCTATGGAGTGGAGAGTACCAGGATTATTGTACCCATTTGACAAAGAAAGAAACTGAGGCTCAGTGAGGTAAAGAGATGACACAGTTAGTGACAGTACCTGAATTGAGACTTGAACCCATGTCTTCTAATTCCAACACCAATGCTCATTGCACTCTGACATTTTCCATCTATATGAGATAGTATTTCTACCCCCAACCCCATCCTCACCATCTTAGACAAGACCATCATTACCTTCAATTCAATTCAAGTGTAATGGTCCTCAATTGAACTTCTTGCCCCCAATTTCTCTCTTCTCCCATCCATCCTTCACAAAACTATCAGAATAATCATCCTAAAGAAAAGACTGACCATATCACTCCCTGATCAAGAAAACTTAATGGCTCACCATAGCTTCTAGGACCATATAAACTGTGTGTCTTGGCACTGACATCCCTTCACATTCTGGTTCCAGCCCATCCTTTTAGGTTTATTACATAGCACTCCATTTCAAAAGGGAGGATCTCTGAGAGGACATGGATGGGGGTCACACAGACTGAAAAAGCAAGTGTGGGTTGCAATCAGCACTGTTGGAGGGAACATCCAGTTGGATGATCTCACAAAGTTACTGAATTATTGATGTATAAGAATAAGATTGAGAGCTGGAAGGAATCTGAGAGAGAACTTCAAACTCATCTACCTGATTTTACAGAGGCAGGATCTGAACCCACACCTTCCTGACATTGAGGTCAGTTTTTTGCACTCTATACCACCCTATCTTTTAACAGGTATTTTGAATGAAAAGCTCATGACTTACTTTACAGAGGAATTTTTCCTTTGCTCATACACCTCCCATAGACAGGACCTCCCTCTCCATGGAGGCAATCTATCCCATCATTGGTCAGCTCTGATGATTAGAAAGCTCAGCCTGATATGGAGCTGAAATCTGCCTTCCTGGGATTTAGAATGATGGCACCCTAGAAAGTCAGAGCAGGAAGAGACCTTGGAGGGAATCCGGCTGACTGTCCTCATTTTACAGATGGGAAAGCTGAGGCCCAGATGACAGAAGGCTCTTGTCCAAGGCCAGATTCAGCCTTTTGGCCCAGAGAACATTTGCAGATTGGAAGGGAAGAGGGTGAACATCTCCTTTGGTTATTTGCCATCAGTATCTGTGGGGTGAAAGAAAGGCCTGCTTGCTTCTTAGTGCTAAGTCATCTGCTGCTGGTGAGATGTGACATTAATAACCAGGAATTGTCGCTCTGCCTCAAGATTAAAGGCACCGTGCCCAGTCGGGCAATGACTGTAATTAGTGGCTGTTCTGAAGAAGGAATGCAGGCTGAAATGGAGAACTGGATGGGAGGCTAATCTTTCAGGCCTTATTCATTTCAGGTTTAGCAGTCACTGTTCCCTCCTTGGCGACTCTCCCTGAGGGATATAACAAACCTGGTTGAGAATCATTGCCAGATCTTCTATCTAGAGCAGGAAGGGATCTCAGAGAGTGTCTGGTCCAATTCCCTCCTTTTACAGAGGAGGAAACTGAGGCACAGAAGAGGGGAGAGGGTTGCCCAGTAACACACAAATACCAACAATAGCTGTAGCTGCTTTATAGAACACTTTATGTACACAATCTCCCTTAATCCTCATGACAATACGGTGAGGAAGGAGTTATATAAATTCATATACATACGTATATAAACCTATTACCCATTTTGTGGATGAAGAAACTGAGGCTCTGAGAGATTAGGGGAATTTTCTAGGGTCACACAGGTGGGACTGGAGCCCAAGTCTTCCTGCTGCAAGATCAGCACTGAATCCATCTTCTAACTGAACTAGGTGGTGGAAAGTCAGCCCTGCTACCTCCAGATTGAATACCCTTTTTCTTGTGTCACAGTCTGTCTATAATCCCTGTGCTAGGGAGACTTCCAAGGGTTCTATTATACCTTCTTTTCTAGTACAGGCATCTCCCCTTAAAGCTTCTCTGAGAGTCATCCGGCTCCCACTTGGACATCTCCAGGAACAGGGAACTCCCTACTTCCCAGGTTATCCGTTCCCCTCTTATACTGCTCTAATCATTACAAAGTTTTTTCCTTATACCAAGCCTAAATCTGCTACTATATGGTAGCCCTTCATCCCAGTCTTCATGGTTCCCAGTTTTTCTCTGTAGGGCAAAGTAAGACAATTCTATCCTCTCAATTTCTTATCACACCAGAGGGATTTGGATCGCTCTCCAAATCATTACATCATCTTGGTTGCTCTCCCTTGGATGTCTTCCTGGTGGTTGAGGCTGTGAAGCAGCCTGAGGTGGGGGAAGGAGCTCTGACCTGATATCAAACATCATGTCCAAAGCAGGCTCATCCTCTTTCTCTCTGAACCCTCTCCCCATTCCCAGTTTCCCTGTGATTGCAGAAGCCTCCATCATCCTCTCTGTCACACTCAAAATCTTGAAGTCATCCTCTCCTGAAGTGGCACCTCATCCAGATAGGTCAAACCTCTCTACCACCATCCTCATCCTGGCAGAGACAGGGGAACAATCACTGTGGAGAAGCAGCCCTACCACCACCACCACCACCATCAATTACCACTGACAGGCAGCCCAAGAGCCCGATGTCTCTCTTTCCCAGTCATCATGGGAGTGGGAGAGGGTCACCCCTACAGAGATGTTCTTTGCAGGTGCTAAATCCCAACCTCCTCAGCAGCCACAGCTAGTGAAGATCTGGAAATCCTTGGCACTGTCTAGTTCCTTAGTGTCAGAAGCATTTGTGATTTCATTACTAGGAGTGACCCCAACAAAGATACATGAACTTCTCCTTCATTGGTGTGTTATATTCAGTTGTGTCCATACTGTCCATAGGGTTTTCTTGGCAAAGATACTAGAGGGGTTTGTCATTTCCTTCTCCAGTTCATTTTACAGATGAGGAGACTGAGGCAAACAGGGTTAACTGACTTGCCCAGGTCACACAGTCAGTAAGTGTCTGAGGCTGGATTTGAACTCATTTTCCTGCCTCCTGAGCTGCCTCCTTCTGCACTGGACTTTCAGCTAAAGCTCTTATCTATGCATTGTCTCTTCCATTAGAATGGAAGTTCTTTGAAGGCAGGGATTATCTTTTTCCTTTCTTTGTATCTCCAGTCTTGGCATACAGAAAGTGCTTAATAAATGCTTCTTCTTTCATTTATTCTTTTGCTCCACTCTTACTTGGCTTTTCACTCTCCCTTCTGCCACAAATCCAGTTACCAAATCTTGCTATTTCTGTCTTCACGTTATCGTTTGTATACATGCCCTTTACTCACACAGCTACACCCCCCCCACTCTGTTCAATAAATTTCAATGGCTCCCTATTACCTCCAGGATCCAATATAAACCCTCAGTTTAGCATTGAAAGACTGGCTCTAGCCTATGTTTGTAGCCTAACTGCTCTTCTTGATAAAGTTTATGTTTCAGCAAACCTGACTTTCTTGTCATTTCTCACATACTCCATACCATGTCCTACCTCCTTGCCTTTGTCCAGGCCTTTCCTAATTCCTCTGAATGCCAATGCCTTCCCCACCAAGTCATCTTGTATTTCTTTTGTGTGTACGTGATGTTGTTTTCCCAATACCATAAGTTCCTCTGGGAAGGGATGACTTCTCATCTGCACTCCTCTGTCCAGCACCTAGTACAGTGACCATTACTGACTAGGTGCTTTAGGGAAGGGGATAAGGGAAAGAATAATCAGACTTTTTCTAACATCTACTATGTGCCAGGCACTGTTCTCAGTGCTTTTTACGAAGAGCATTTCATTTGATCCTCACAATAACTCTGGGAGATAGGTGCCATTATTATCCCCATTTTCTAGTTGAGAAAACTGAGGCAAATAGAGGTGACATGACTTGCCACAGGTGATGCAGTTAGTGAGTGTCTGAGGCTAAATTGGAACTCAGGTCTTCTTAATTCCAGGCCCATGCTTTATCCACTGGTCTCTTAGCTACCTCTAAATGCCTGTTCATTGGTTCTAGTGAGGCTCTTCCAACTTCTGGGGTCTAGGAACTTTCCTGCCTTATTTTATGTCTTTATTTTTTTTAACCAAGGAAACTGATTTTCAGACTTGAAATTATCTTTCAAACATGTGGAATGAGGTATTGGACAACAGAAAGAACACACAGCGTAGAGAGTTGAACTTAAAGTCTCTATACTTGACTTCAACCTTGACCCTACCTCTGTGACTCTAGGCAATTCTCCCAAGCTTTCTGGGACTTGTAAAAAGAAGGCATAGGACTAGATTATCTCAGCTTTCTTGGCTCCTTTTAGCTTTGAATCTATGGGTCTCTGATTAACAAAAAATTGGAACCCATTATCTTATGTAAGAAGGAAGAATGAGAACGCTTAGCTGCTTAAGCTAATGTGGATGACCTCTGAAAAGTATTGAACAGGACAAAGCTGGAACTGGGTGAATGAGCGTCCGATTTTCATAAAGCAAAAGTAGGAATAACTTTTGCATCTATCTTGTCTCCCTTTTCTCAATTCCTTGATACTACTATAAGCCCTCATTATTGCAAGAGACTTCCATTACAACGTTCTGCTCACCAGAGTATTTTCCCTTATGGGTAATCTCTGGTCATGACACTCTATAACTTAAAACCTTCAGTGGCTCCCCAGTGCTAACAAATGAAGTCTAAAATCACTTGGGGTCCTCCAAAATGTGACAGGTCTCTTTCCAGCCTATCCTTTCCATATACTCTCTGCCTTAAGCAAACTATCCTCTGGGTCTAGGAATTTTAGAAAATATGTACTTTGAAAATGGATATGTTATTCCAAAATGATCATTTTCCTTTGTAATCTTATGTAAAGGGGTCCAGAGGCTTCTCCAGATGGCTTCTCCAAGGAGCCGAGGATGCCCAGAAGAAGAGGCTCTGTTTTGGCCCTCACTGAGGTGCTAACATGTTGTATGACCTTGATCAAACCCCTTCCCTTTCCAGGCCTTGAGTTTGCATCTCTGTAAAATGGGGGGATTCCATTAGAGGATCGCTAAGATCCCTCCCTGTCTTGATGGGCTCTGTTTCATGAGTCTGAATTCCTCATTTCATACAGTGTCAAGGACACTGTTTTTCCAAGTGGAGGGGGATGGGCAGGGGCCCACAGGCTTTCCATTTGCTTCAAATGAGCAACATCCCATAACATCTGGAGGGTAGGGTTCAGTTCAGGAGCCATAGAAGCGTGGGTGTAGGGGGGAGGGGGTAGCGGAAAGTGTGCTGGGTTTGGGTTTGGGTACACTTGGGTTTAAGTCCTAATTCAACCACTTGGCACTATGCCCAGTATGCAGAAAGCACTTAATAAATGTGGGACCCTGGTCAAGTCATTAAACTTTGCTGAACTTTTATTTTTTTCCTCTGTAGAGAAAGGCTAATAATAGTCCTACCTCCCAGGGTTGCTGTGAGGATCACATAAAAATATATGGAAAACGCTTTGCAAATCCCAAAGGTCTAGATAAATGTTAAGTGTTATGTTGGGAAGGACACGGATAAGGTGGGGTGCGTCCAGAGGAAAGAACGGTGTCGGGACCCGAGAGCCTTGAATTCCTGTCTTAGGAAAAGTGCTTTTTGACCTGGTGAAGAGGAGATGCAGGTGGGAGGGGGTGGGGGGGGGGGGAAACACATTAGGGTTGTCTTCAAGTATTTGAAGGCTCTCCCATGGAGCAGGGATTGTTCCATCTAGCCCCAGAGGGCAGAACCAGGATCAGTCAGGCCCCCAAAGATGGGGAGAGGCTGCCCATCAGTCAGTCAGTAAACATTTATTTTGATGTTGCTGCCTGCTCATTTCAGCTGTGTCCAACTCTTCCTGATGCCAGGGTTTTCTTGGTGAAGATACTGGAGTGGTTTGTCATTTCCTTCTCCAGTTCATTTTAAAGATGAGAAAACTGAGGCAAACATGGTCAAGTGACTTGCCCAGGGTCACCCAGCTAGTAAGTTGCTGAGGCCACATTTGAACTCAGGAGGATGAGCCTTCTTGATTCCAGGTCCAGTGCTCAGTCCACTTACCATGTGCCAGACACTGGGGATACAAAAGGAGACAAAAGGCAATCCCTGCTCTCAAGTAGCTCACAATTTAGCAGAAAGCGACAAAGAAATAGCTTTAGCCTGGATGTCAAGAAACTCTTGCTATCAGTCAGAGTTGTCCCAAAGGGGAATGGGATACCCTTGTGGCCATCTCATTGGAGATCTGCATTCAGAGGTTGAATCGTTCCTTGTCAAGAAGGTGGGAGAGGGGATGCCCCTCTCATCTCTGTCTCTTGGCTTCCTTCAAGTCTCAGATAAAATCCCACTTTCTCCAGGAAAGCTTTCTCAATCCCTCTTAATTCCAGTGCCTTCCTTCTGCTGATTAGCTCTAATTTATCCTGTATCTATCTTGTTTGTACAGAGCGGTTTACAGGCTGTCTCCCCCATTAGACTGGGGACCCCTTGAGGGCAGGAGCTACCTTTCCCCGTTTTTGTATCTCCAGCTCTTAGCACAGCACTTGAATCATGGTAGGTGATTAATAAATGCTTATCAACTGACTGATTTACATTCTAGCCTGCCTGACAGTTGGAAAACCGACATGGGAAAGACATGTTTTCCTTTCCCGGTTGGATGTCATTAATTCACTGATTTATAGAGTGCCAGAGCTGGGATGGATCTCAGAGATCAGTTGTCCAGCCCTCTTGTTTTATGGATGAGGAAACTGAAGCTTAGGGCCAGTGAGCCAGTGGCCAGATGGGAGCAGAGTCCAAATCTTCCGATTCTGTTTATTGATCTTGCCCTCACAGCCCCAGCAGCTGTAGCTGAAAGGCTGTCCATTAGCTGAGCTTCAGCCATCCTGTCCCAGACTGGGGCAGCCCTTTTTTCTGTCAGGTAGCACCCTTTCTTGGGCAGTGGCCTATGCCCTGTGCCCAGGTGGTGAGTGTTTTCCTAAAATCTTCACTGATGCTTTGGTTTCTCGTGGGAGTCACAGAGCTCATAGATCTCGAGCTGGAAGGGACCTTAGAGGTCAGCTGGTCTAATGCTTTCATTTTACAGAAAAGGAAACTGAAGTTCAGAAAAGGGAGGGGGCATGTTCATGGTCCTACAGCTCAGAAGTAGGAGGGCCAGTACATCCTCAGGGACAGAGAAGAGAGGGGAAGCACTAAGCTGTATCTGTTCCTCATCTTTTAGAAGGATAAACCCACCTTTAGTAGGCTTGATTATTAGGATGGGTCATCCTTTCTCTTTACTTCATCTTCTTCTATAGGGGGCTGGAATTCATATTAATCTGAGTCACTGTCAAAGAGGAAAGAAAGTTCTGTTAGGCTGCCATCCACCCCTAGAGTCTCATTAAAGTCTCAGAGAAGTTACCTGGGCAGGTGTATTTTCAGAGTGACTCAGTACACTAGATCTTCAAGAGTCCCATTTCAAACCCAAAACTAATTCCATGGGTTGTGGTATTTGGGGTTGGTGGCAGGGAGAAATGAGGTTTTTTTTAAGTAGAATCATCTCTAATAGGTCATGAAAAGCCAAGACAGATAGATAAACTCCAATTTATAGATAAAGAAATTCTCTAATGGAAAGGGATTTATCCAAGAGCACAGGGCTAGTCAGTGGTAGAATGGGACTGAACTCGGGTCTCTTGGCTCCCAGTCTGGGTTCTTCCTTGTCACAGGATCTGGGGAGAGAAATAGGTGTCAGAGAAGACTGAGTCTAAAGCCCCCTTGGCACATGGGGGAAGAAAGATTCAGAGATGTTCTGTGCCTTGTGCAACGTTTCTCAGTGTATTGTGCATAGAACGAGGATGACAACATAGGGCTGGTATTTCCAACCCAGGCTTGTAGAATTTCAGAAATTAGATATCTAACATCAAGTCCTTTGGAGGTATCCAACCACCTCCTCATTTTACAGAGGAAGAAACCAAAGTTCAGAGACAGTAAGTGATCTGTCCATGGGAGGAGCCAGGATTTCAGTCCAGGCTTTCCTGATCTGAAGTCTAGCACTCTGCTGGCAATTCCATGATACTTTTACCAATATAAGGAAGTTGAAGGGATGTAGACTTTGGCTTAATAAAAGAAGCATCTTATAACTGTACCAAAATGGGATGAGCTACTTAGGGAGAGGGTGACTGCCCCCTTATTGAGGGTCTTTCAACAAAGACTAGATAGATGGCTCAGAGTGAGTGTAAATAGGAATTGTTTCTGTTTTGACCAGAAACTCTGAGGGTCGTCCCCTCCCAGATTGACTTTTTTGGGGGGGAGGGCGGTGCTGGATAAAAGTGGTCATTCTTTGCCTTGTTTCTTACCTAGCCTTAATCACTGAGTGGGCATTTCCTCAGTCAAACTGAGACCTGGGAAGGACCTTAGCTTACCAAGGCTAATGTCTCCCACTGTATCTGGGGTCATCTCCCCTCATCCTTGTCTATATCTTGTCACTGGACCCAGATGGCTCAAGAGGAAGAAAGTGAGGCTGGTGACTTTGCACAGCTCTCGCTCACTTAAAACCAATTCACTTGCAAGTCATGGCATCACCTTCCTGATGCCATGGTAATCTTTGAGAACAAAGGATAAACAACAGATAGCTGCTCGCTGGTGTGTGGGAGAGGAGATTTTTGCTCATGTGAGAGCCTGTGACATCCTTTCCAATTCTGGGATTCTGAGAAACAGAGCAAGAGACAGGACAGGACATACCCCATATCACAGAGTATTAAACAGCAGGCCTGACATTTAAACCTCCAAATCCAAGTCTTTCCATGTTACCAAGAACCCAGATGATTTTATAGATGAAGCAATCAAGGCCCAGAGAGGGGAAGCTCTTTGCCCAAGATCATACCACAAGTCACTGGCAGAGCTGGGCTCCAAATCCAGGTCTCCTGTCTCCTCCCACCCTCCCAGTCCCCAGTCCAGTACACTTTAGGCAGTTTCTCCTTGTTCTAGGCTGGGGGTGGGTTGGGGGTGGTAGTGGAGAACAGCTTCTCAGCTGGGGAGTGTTTATTTAGAAAGCCAGGGTGAGTGGCCTTCTGAGGACCTTGTCCCTGGGGCCCTGAGAAAGCCTTGGAGGACCTCAAGTGGGAGTGATTGGGGGGGGGAAGGCTTTTCTAAATATTGTTTTAAATTGATTGATGTCCCACTAGGCGGAAAACGGGGAGGCATTTTTCATACATTCAAAACAATACGTTCTCGGGGCCCCGTTCCAATTACTTTACATTTCTGGAATAACAAACAGCCTAGCGAAGAAGCTGTTTGAAGACAGTTCTGCCAGCAAAATCGTTCGTCATCGTCCAGGGCGTTTGGATAAATAGAGGATCAATGGTCCCCCAAACAGGGCTCTCGGAGGTGTTTTCACAAGGCCACTTACGTGTCAAGCAGACTTATTAGATGTGAGGGCTGCGATTATTTGTACAAAGTCCAATGAACATGTGCAGCAATATTGTAAAATGTTTATTAGTCTAGCGTGTGCAGAATTTTCCTAAAATATAGCGGGTTCTCGGCTTGCATTTAATGTGGTGTTAGGGATGATCTCACATCCTTCCAAGCCTATTTCCAGCTTAAGCAGAGGGAACCGTGTGTTTGTAGATCCCGAGGATGAAAACATTATCGGGCAAAAATATGTTCCTTGCCATAAAACCTGTTGGAGTTTGGGTGGGAAGTGGGCAGCTGATGGCACAGCCACAGTTTGTTGGATACAGGAGATGGGGGTGGGGCTCCTAGGATTCAGGGAACAGCCAAGAGGTGGGAAAGAGGAGGTGAAGGCTTGAGAAAGAGACTCTAGGAGACCTGAGTTTGGATCCCACTTATCCCTGCCATTTACCTTGGACAGGTCATGTCCACTCAATGTACCTTAGCTCCCAATGTAGGAATTGGGTTAGAGAGATGGGTGGATAGATAGATATATGGACAGACAGACAGAAAGATTTTTTAAAGACTTATTATGTGTCGGGCACTGTGCTGAATACTACAACTACAATACAAGCCAAAAGAAAGATATACAAAAAGAAGAGTGGAAAAGGGCATGGTAGGAAAAGGAGGAGAAGACCAGAGAGTACAGATCAGCACTAAGAGAGATGGGAGCATGGCTGGCTGGAGTATTTCCTTCAGCACAGGTGCTGAGCAGGAGCTCACGCATTGATCAGAGCAGGGAGCCACAGGATGGAGGTATCTCCAAGGTGAGACGAGACAATCTCTATGACTCTTTCCAGCACTGCCCTGCCATATTCTAGTACTAGTCCTGCCTCATCCTTCCTGTACAGACTGAGACAGCTCATTATGATTATAGAATTGAGAGTTGAGAGGGAATTTACTGAATTTAGTCTAATCATCTCATTTTACAGTGGAGGAAACCGAGACCTAGAGAAGCTAACAGACTTGCTGAAGGTAGTACACTTTGTAAGTAGCAGAATCATGATTTGGGATTTAAATCTTCTTATTCAATTTCCCCATTTATAAATGAGGTGGCACAGAGCCCAGAGTCAGTAAGATCTGAGTTCAGATCTGGCCTCAGACACTTATTAGCTGTGTGACCCTGAACAAGTCACTTTATCCTATTTGCCTCAATTTCCTCATCTGTAAAATTGACCCTCACTAGCTGTGTGACCTTGGGGAAGTCACTTAACCCCAATGGCCTCATCCTGGGTCATCTCCAGTCATCCTGATGAATATCTGGTCACTGGATTCAGATGGCCCTGGAGGAGAAGTGAGGCTGGTGACCTGCACAGCCCTCCCTCACTCAAAACAAAGTCACGTGCAAGTTATGTCATTATTTCTCTGATGGCATGGTCTTCTTCGGCAATGAAGGGCAAACACACACCAAAGGAACTGGAAAAGGAAATGGCAAACCATGCCAAAAACCAAACCAAACTAAACCCAAGTGGGGTCACAAAGAGTTGGACAGGACTGAAAACGATCGAACGATAACAATAAAATAAGGGAATTGGATATTTTCCTAAAGTTCAGGTCTGACCATGCCATTCCCCTACAGGATTCCAGTGACTGCCTGTTACCTATAGTGTCAAATATAAAGTTCTGTCTTTGGGCTTCCAAGGCCTTCCCAGAATGACTCTTACTACCTTTTCAGCCTTCTTAGATTCCATTGCCCTTCATGCATGCCAAGGTCCAGCCCTGTTGACCTTCCCTCAACAGCTGTTCCTCCTGTTCCTCCCGCACAGCCCTCCATCTTTCATCTCTGTACATTTGCACTGGCCACCTCCTATGGTTGGAATACCTTCCCTCTGTACCTCGGCCACTTAGGATCCTGGGCTTCTCTGAAAGCTCAGTTTAAGTACCACCTCCTATAAAAGGCCTTTCTGGACTCCTCCCATGGGTTAGTATTTCCCCCTTCACCAATTATCTTTTGTCTCCAACTGACTCACAATTAATTCAAGTTCAAATAATATGAAATTCAATTTAGCGCAAGTTATAAAATATCATGTGCATTTACTGTAAGTTGAATTCAATTTATGCAGGGCATAGGAGCTAATTGAGCATTTTGGTTTTTGTTTTTTAACATGCCCCTATGTCATCAGTTTGTTCTTAGCTGTCATTGAGTATGGATGGCATGTGGTGCTACATACCATATTACCAACAGTTATGTTCATTTCCTTTAATAGCTTGACCAAATGGTCAGAAGGAAGGATGCTTCAGGTGGAAACACTGCCAGCCACCCAAAGAGCCTTATTATTATATCAGAACAAAAATGTGATGTAATTGTACAGCATGATAACCCTAAAATAAGATGAGAATGCCTCTATCTATATACAGAATTTCAAAAAACACATAGACAAGATAGGAAGAAAGGATAAAAGATTTTTTAAAAGGTGCATCAGATTTTTTATGTTCTGCAAATACTTACAAGGAATAGATGTCATAATAAAAATGGAGGTTCTCCCAGGTGGATGGATTGAAGATTGGCAATCACCAATGAAATCCTCTTAGCAGAGCAGTCATTCAGACAAAAGCTTCAACTTTACTTAAGGCAGTGAAGTTCTATCGCTTTAAAAATTGAGTTCTATTGCATGTTATTAAAATTTCTGGAGAGGCAGCCAGTGCAGATGAGGACGTGGCAGCTAATTACAGCTTGATGTTTCGAAGGAAATAATTGAACAAGGTGGAAACATGGATCAACAAAATTTCAAATGTTGGCTAAAATGGCCTTAACTGGAAAAGGATGCTTTCTAGATTTTACATTCCTAAGGAAAAAAAAAAAAACCCATCGTAACCTGGATTTAAAGGGAGGTAAGGCAAAGGATTTTAAATGAAAACCGATGCTTGTTTATGGGTCTTGAAATCCTCGCACTCTTGAGAGGTTACAACCATTCATCACGTCTAGCCCATTCGTGGTCAACTAAGGAGGCATGAGTGATGAAAGATAATTTGGAGACCAGTTTTCCACTTAGTTATTTTAGCTCAGCTGTTGAAAAATATTGCAAGGACAATGCTATCTGGTTTGAAGTATTACTGATTTTGAAAAACGCCCCAGCTCATTACCTTTGGTTCATCCTCTGAGACTGTGACCATGTGACTTCTCTGAGAGGTGGATAAAGCTCTGACTTTACTAGGTTATACCTGAGGATTTAAAGAAAAAAAGACAGTTGAGTCTATGATGCTAAAATGTTTTAAATGACAACCATGGTGTTTTCGTCATCTTGTTGGTATAGGTTTATATTTAGCACCAGAATATTCATTAATTTTTAAGTTTTGCTGTCTATAATTATTACTTTGTAATAAATGAACCAGAAGCACATTTTTCTTCTCTTTTGCTGTTATAATATATGGAAGATGAATAAAATATAATACAAATAAAAATACATTCTAAAATTTTTAATTGCTTATTTCCATTGGATTGGAACCCATTGCCATATTTTGTACATGATTATAACTTCAAATAGTGAAACTTTGAATAATGCAACTACTTTAAGGGATTCATTATTTGCACTAAGTGGGACCTAGTTGTATTTTGCATTTGCTTTTATACGTAGATATTGTCTCTGTAAGTGTTGGACTTGGTTTCCTCTTGTCTCTTGTCCTAGTGAGCAGCAGAGTGCTTCACTCATAGTAGGACCTTAAGAAATGCTCATTGAATGATTTCAGGACTGACTTTATGTAATTCTCAAGTCTGCCCTGAATTTACTGGTACCTTGGGCAAGTAGCTTATTCTCTCCCAACCTCAAAAAAAGAGCGGGGGAAGGGTTTGGGCTAGATTGGTTTCTAAGGAACTCATTTCCAGTCCTGATTCTGTGACATGAAAATCTTCCCTGGCCTGGGGAGTTAGGATGACTGTTTAAAATGGAGATTATTAACCTCTGCCCTGCCTCCCTCACAGGACTGTGGGATGATCAGGCAGAAGAATGAACTTGTGTTTTGAGAAGTAAAAAGTACTTGGCAAAATGTTTATTCTTGAATACCATAATGGTAGAGGTGGCAGAGATCTTCCAGGCTATGTTGTCCAATTCCTTCATCTTACAAGTGAGGAAACTGAAGTTTGGAGAGGTTAAGTGAGATTGGCTCAAGAAGTTACTCATCCAGCCTTCACCCCCCAGTCCCCCCAAATCTCCCATCCTTCCTATTGCTGAGTACAAAACTAGGACCAATGAAGGGAAGGTATGGGATGAGATGGGAGGTGGAGGAGAAGGGGTAGAGCTCAGTTTAATCTAAAGCTCTTCCAAGCAGCCAGAGATATCCTGAAATGGGATAGATAGTGAATAGAGTGAACTCCCTATCACTGGAGGTATGTAAGCAGACCTTGTCAGAATGGCCATATACAAGTTTTCTGCCTGAGACCCCACTCTGACTTTCTAGGATTTCCCCAACCCCACAGAGATGAACACTGACCCCTACTCAAACTCTGTCCGAGGAGACAGGAGCCCCACTTGAAACAATGCTACTCGACTCCTGGCCCAAGGTCAGGTTTTTTTTTTTATTTTTTTTATTTTCCCTGAGTATGATATCCTAGAATGGGAGGAAAAAAGCCAACTGGCCCCTGGAGTATGCCAATGGAAAGTCTCCTTGTATTGATGGTGTGTCCAAAAATCAGTCTCTTCTGTGACTTGACTAAAGGGCCTTGAGGTGGTGCTGTCCTTTACTGATATTCAGAGTTGGAAGGGACATCAATGGCCAAGTGGTCATCCAGCCTATCCTTGGAAATCTCTAGTCTGGCAGACTCGAATTCCCAGGCAAGTCATGCCCTGCTGCTTCCATACTCGTACGGCTCTCAATGTGAAGATGTTTTTCCCAATGTCCAGCCTCCATCTGGCTTTCAGCCATGCTCATCCAGCCACCCTGGTTCTGCCTGACAGACCTGGCTGTAGAACAGGGCTGGCAACTCCTTCATATCACAGCCCTCCAATACGTGAAGATAATTATGCTATCTTAACCCTCCCTCACCTTAGTCTTCTCTTTTCTAAGATAAACATCCTCCACTTTTCCAGCAGGTCTTCATTGGGCATAAACTGGGGTCCCTTTATCAGCATGGCAAGGGTGGGGGCACTTCAAGAGAAGGGGGTTTCTCCCTCAAGGGACATTGTCTGATTAGCTGGCATGGCCCACAGAGGATGCTTGAGCAGGAGATGGTTGGACTCACTTCTCCCTGAGTTCTCTTCTGACTGTTAAGCCCAGCTATTCCAATTACTATCCCAGTGACCTTGGGCAAGTAATGTGCCCTTTTCAGAGCTTTTTTTCTTTTAATTGAAGAGATTCTTTCCAGTTTTCAATCTCTGATCCTTTAAAGGGGCATGAGAAGCTCATTGTTTTCTAAGGTACATGGACAATTGTCAACCAGCTCAGAATCAGCTGAGTCTTATTTCCTTTAGCTCTATCTGTTGAACTACTTTTCTTTCTTCAATGCTCAGGTTACATACTTCCTCCTCCAGGGAGGTTTCCCTGATTTTTCCCTGATGAACATAATCTTTCCTGAAACATTCTTAGAAGAATCTCTTTTGTTGCCTCAAGTTTTGATTCAATAATAATAATTAGGGCAGCTAATAGTTCTTTTTTTGTAATGATGGTACATTTATTTACTTATTGCATATTTTTAAATTTTATTTTAAATTTTTTTTCAGTTTTCAACATTCATTTTTATAAGATTTTGAGTTCCAAATTTTTTTTCTCCCTCTCTCCCCTTCCCCTTGCCCAAGAAGGCATGCAATCTGATACAATAGGGAACATTTCTACAGTACTTGCTACGCTAAATACAATTATCATCTCATCTGATTCTCACAACAACCCTAGGAAGTAGGTGTTCTTACTGTCCTTATTTTACAGATGAGGAAACAGAGACAAACAGAGGTTAAGTGATTTGTCCAGGGTCACACAGCTACTGAGTGTCTCAGATGAGATTTTTAACTCAGGTGTTTCAGACTCCAGGCCCAGCACTCTATCCACTGCACCACCTAGTTGTATTAAGGGAAAGAGCACTAGCTCCAGTATCCTGGGAGTGGGAAAGGATTCTTGAAGGACATGGCCCTTAACAGGAGCCCTGAATTCAGCGGAAGTGAGGAGTGATCAAATTTTAGATGTGGAGGTGGTAGATGAGATAGAATATTCAGGAAGAAGAAACTGGCAAGTTTGACTGAAAAATGTAGAGTACATGAGGAGGAATGGTGTAAGAGAAGTCTGGAGAGATAGGCTTAAGGCAGATGGTGAGGGATTTTAAATGCCAAACCACAGAGTATTTATTTTTCCCTGGAAGTAATAGGGAGCCTGGAGCTTCTTAAGGAGGGGAGCAACTTGGTCAGGCCTGTGCTTCATGAGTATCTATTTGATCTTTGAGTGTAACAGGGTCATAGCCTGGGATTTCCTCGATAAAGGGAACTTCTGAATGAGGAAACTTTCTGGAGAAATGCAGGTCAGCGAGTCTAGCACACCCAGCTTGACCACAGGCTGGACCCACAGCTGGGATCTGCAGGAAGAGGTGGATTCTTGGGACAAAGCATAAGAAGTGGGGCTCATCCTTGGTCTTGCTTAACACATATTTACTTGGGGGGGGGGGAGAGGGGAAGTCTTTTTCTCTTATCCTCCTCTCCTGTCAAAGGATGGAGTTCCTGATCCAAAGGGCAGCATGGTTCAGCGGATAGGGCCCTGGACCTGAAGTCAGGAAAGCCTGGGTTCAAATCCTTCCTCAGCTACTTAACCCCTGTGTGTGCCTGGGCAAATCACATCACTCAGCCTCAGTTTCTCCATCTGTAAAATGGCTTGATGGACTCTAACGTCCCTTGTTACTCTAAACCTATGATCTGCTTGTCTTGGCTGTAGGGGGAGAATGCATGGAAGATGCATTATATTTGATCTTAGCCTGAACAGGCAGAAAAGTCCAAAGGGAGGGAAGAAATCCCAAATACAGAGAAGAGAGAGGCCAGAATCCATCAGGCTGGTCCTCTGGCTGTAGGCAGACATAGCCTTGTCACTTCTATTGGATAGAGGAAGCCCTGAGGCTCCAAGGGTCTAGGGCAGGGTGATACAGGGGAGGAGCTGGACCCAGAGCCCAGGCCTCCTCGGGCTGCTGTTCCTGGATGCGTGAGATCTGATGTGATCTCTCTCCAGCCTGTGTGGCCTCGGCCTTCCTTGCCTGTTTGAACAGCCGACTTCCTGTGGGAGAGCTCGAGAGGGGCTGCTATTGATTGCCGGCCCTCCCCAGCCCTGCCACCCCCCTCAGCTGCAGCCCCAGCCAGCCCCTGCTGGCCCTCCCTGCCTGCTCTCCACCCTGCGGCCCTACAATGGTCCTTTGTCCGGCCGGCTCCTGGGACCCTGGCAGGGCCACAGATCAGGCCTCCGATGTTTTCCTTTCTTCCCGGGTGGAAGTTTGGATGACTTCATGTGTGCTTATGATGCCTTTCCCTCCTCCTTCCCTCCTGGGCAGTCATGGAAAGAGTCGAGCTTTCCAGCCACAGGCGTTTGGGCCTGAGGGCTGGCTCTGCCTTTATGACCTTGGGCCAGTCCCTTCTCTCTTTGAGACTCAGTTGCCTGTTCTATAAAATGAAGGGGTAGGACTAGATTAGGACATTGGCCTCAGTGTCTGAAAGACCCGAGTTTGGATCCTGCCTCTGACACTTCTTAACTGTGTGGCCCTGGACAAGTCATTTCATTCTATGGACCTTGGGTACTTAAATGTAAAGTGAGGAGATGGGATTTCATGGCCATTGAGGCCCCTTTCGGATGGAAATCCATGATTATGAGCCTGTGAAACGTGGTTCAATAGTTTCTCCCTGAAATGAAAAAGAATTCAACCTTCCCCAAAGTGCAGTGAATGGGGCAGCCCTTCGAGGTGGGCCAATTCTGGTAATAATAATGATAAAGATAATGAGAATAACTGGAATTCCGATAGCACTTCCTGTGCCTCAGTCCATCTGATTCTCACAGACACCCTGGAAAGGAGGTACTCGGAGATGATTGTTCCCAACCCACAGACATGGAAACTCCATCTCCGAAAGGTGATCGGCCAGGGTAGGCATAGCTAGGAAGTGCCAGAAGAAGCCCTTATTTTCTGGATTCTTGGCCCAGGCCTCAGGGTGATGACCCTTTGTTTCTTCCCACACCACCAGGGCTCCAATTAGCCAGTGTCTTTCCCCCATTTTCTGTCCACTCTGCTCTTGCCCAAACCCTGTCTGTGGAGCCCTTGGGGGTGGACACTCTGTCTCCAGAAGGGCTCTCCCTTTGTTTAGTTTCTTCCCCCCACCCTTCGATTTGGCCCTTAGCCGGCATTCCTCCTTGCAAAGGCTTGAGCCTTGTCCTGGACCAAACTTCCTGGCCAACTCCTGAAGGTTGGGCAGCTCTGGAATGTCCTAGAGTACAGAGGTCACTCTGTGGGCTTTGAAGGGGGGGAGCAGGGAAACAGCTAAGGAAGGAAGGAAACAAGGGCTTCACCTCATAGGGCAGAGACTGGCCAGTCTGCAGGGCAACTCCCACTGAGTATTTCTGTTGTTAGTGTGCCATGTTGGATCCTTACCTATGATTGCTCAGGATGGTCCCAGATTGACATGAGGCTGCAGTGGGGTGATAACAACAGAGTTTGCTTCCATCTCATCCCAGAGGCAGTCTTTTGCAGCACTAAATTTGGAAACTAGGGTCCTGAGTTCAAATACAGGATCTATTTCTTGCCTGCATGACCTTGGGCAATAATGATAATAGTATAGCTTGTTCCAAAAGCCTTAATACAGTTTTAAGTTATTCTTTATAGCACTTACCAGTTTGCAAAGTACTTGGTAGGCACTTTCTCATTTGATTCTTACAACAATCGTGTGAGAAAGATGCTAATGGTAACTCCATTTTGAGAAATAGAGACTGGGTTTGGAAGAGGCTGTGTCATTTGCCAAGGATCATATAACCAGTAAGTATCTAAGTCCAGATTTGGACCCGGGGCTTCCTGAATCCACCAGCACCCTAACCACTGTCACCTAGCTGCCTCCTCTAAATCACTTTCCCTTACTGTACCTCAGTTTCTTCATTTGTAAAGTGAGGGTTTGGATTTGATGACTTCTAACATCCTTTCTAGTTCTAAAGCTAAGATTCTCTTCTAGAATCCATCATCAGGTCACAGAATTAAAACTGGAGTGGGGAGAAAGTTACACATGGTCTTGCCCAAGTCCCTCCTTCAAAAGATGGGAAAGCTTGAGTCTGAGACAGGTGCAACAGTAAGAGGTAGAAAGATCTAGATTCATGGCCCAGTCATTGAATTCGATTCAACTTAAGTTAACTGTTACCCTGTGAACTCTGGGGTTCACTCTCTCAAGCTATGCTCACATTAGCCAACTGGGTCCTCAGAGTGTAGCTGCTACTCCCTTTAGGATTCTAGGTGTAACAACCCTGAAGGGTCAAAGGATTCTAATCCTATCATTTTGAGCCCCCAGTTCCTCCCATATCAATTACAAGTTAATATTTCACCAATATCATTGAACATCAATTACGTTTTACACAGAGATATTTACTGAGAAGTCATAGCAAAAGCAAAATATAACCATCTCCTGTATTTGAAGTTCTTCTCATTCATCTTTGTTCTTAGAAGAATGGAGTCAAAATTCACTTCTGAGTGTGGCATAGTTGGAGGATGAGTTGTTCCCTTGCTTGCAGGACATAGTGTTTTGGCAACTGGGTCAGTTCGCGACTAGATGAGTCAAGTAGGTCACTGTTCAGGGCTGGTTCTTCACTGGACTTGGATGTGACTCTCAACAGACTCTGCTGTGGACTCCAAGTTCTGGACATCTGGTGGCTCTTCTGACCTTCTGAAGGTCACAAATGTATAACCTGCTCTGCTCTGTTTCTGATACTCATTCAATTAATATCAGGAATGAAAGAAAAAAATACTTAGAGATAGAGGAACCATGTGTTTGTGGCCACATGGCAACCAGAAGGGAAGATAAGGCATTTGGCCACTACCTTTCCCCTCATCCATTGCAGTTCTTTCCTCAACCTGCCACCAGGAAAGAGAAAGGTATTTTTGTTCATTCAAACTATTTGTATATGCATTCATTTTCCAGCTTATTGCACAACCAAAAGGTTTTTAGTCACCTTGCAGTGAACCAGTAGGAAATAGTCAAGATACCTCCTATGCTCTGAATGAGGAAGGGAAAGAGTTCCTCCATCCCTACTGTAAGTTAGCTCACCAAACCTCCATTGGGTTGATATCAGGGAGGGTACATTGCATATGCTATAAGAACTGGGTCGTCATTGGCCAGCTGTCTCTCCTGACTCATCAAACTACAAACATTTATTAAACTCCTTTGTGTCAGGCCTCTAAACAGAAGAGAATTTGAGGGGATTTTATTCTCATATGGCAGGCTAAGTGGAAAGTGAGGGTCTGCTCCCCTGTCCCCCCAGGCCCAGAATGCATTTGGTGGTCCCAGAAGGAACATGGGAAGCCCTTTTCCCCCAGCCTTCCTGTCAGTGCTCCCCTCCATTTTTTCCCTCCTCAATATAGGCTGGCCAATTCCCTCTCTCCCTCTACTCATCTGTGGAAAAAAATCCAGAGTGCTCAGTCCCCTCCAACCCTCAGGCTCACTTTCTACTCCCCACTCCTCAGTTACCCTTATCCCACCATGAGTGCTCTTGCCTGCTAATACTGATTTACCATTCACTTTCAAATAAGCAAAGACTCACCAGTTATAATCCTTCTAGTAAGGTAGAAGTCCAGTGGGCCATACCTTTAGTCCTATCACTCCTCCTTTTGGCTCATTGGTCCATTGGTCAGTAGTATTTGCTCTACTCCTGTGAGCTGCAGACACCCAAGCATTGCCATTTAACTTACCAATACCCTCTAAGAATGCTAGGTCTTGCTATACACCCTGAAGCTATCCTCTCAGAGTGACCAGACCCTTCCATCTGCCCTGGAGCTGAAACCTTCTAGCTGCACAATCTCCCTCTGTTAGATTGTGAGTTCCTTAAGACAGGGACTGCCTCACTCTATACACCCAGCACTTAGTGTGGTTCTTGGCATATAGTAAGTACTTATTTATTCATTTAATCATTCATTCATTCATTCATTCATTCATTTTGATGTGAATCTAACCCCAAGTTCTCAAAGGCTCTTCTGGAGGAGTCCAACCTCTGGCAGATCTTACCGAGCTGGATGGTCATTGGGTTCCAGCCCTAGAACGGGCTTAGCCATTTGAGGAACAGGACTAGGAAGGCTCCTTTGGTCCCAGCAGCTCTGGAGGCTTGTCTCAGAGTCTGAGACAATCTTGGTAGATGGAAAACTCAACACTGATGACATCTGAGATCCAGGAAAGAATGAAGTGTGCACAGGGCCCTCTGCTTATGCAGTTGGACACCCCATGCAAAAGCTTGTCCTGTTTACCAAGAATCAGGTGAAAAGGACTAGCCTCTGGCCCAGTTCATACCTCATCACCTGTCACCTGGATCCTTGCAGTGGCCACCATCTTGAACTCTCCCCTCCCCTGTCCACTGCTGCCCAAGTGGTATTTCCAGAACATAGACCTGTCCGTGTCATCTCATGCTCAAGAACTTGAGATGACTCCTTATTGCAGTTGCTTGTAGTGAAATATAAATTCCTCAGTTTCTCATTTAGGCTTTCCAGAGTCTGGTTGCCATCTGCCATTCCCAATCATACTGTTCGTTATACCCCCTTCCCTCCCTCTCCTTTCCAAGAAAACTAGACTATTAGCTGATAGTCTTTCTGTGTCTGAGCTTGGGTCTTTGGTCAGGCTGTGCCTTATGCCTAGAATGCCCTCCTTGCCTCACCTCTGCCTCTTCTGAAAATAAAGCTTGGGTTCTATCTCCTCCTTTCTTGGGCCCTCTAGGTGCTACTTCTCTCCTGAAATGACTGTATCTTTGAGGTAAATACTTTTCATTTCTCTGTGTATTGTGTTAGAAATCTATCTATCTATCTATCTATCTATCTATCTATCTATCTATCTATCTATCTATCTATCATCTATTCTTCTGTCTGTCCATCTATCCATGTCTATCTCTTTCTATCATCTCTCTGCATCTTTCTATCATCTGTCTCTATCATCTATCTTTCTATCTCTACATCTTTCTCTCTATCCATCTCTATCTATCTATCTATCTATCTATCTATCTATCTATCTATCTATCTATCTTTCTGTCTGTTCATGTGTCTGTCATCTATCTGTCTGCCTGTCTGCTTATCATTCAGCTTCCTTCCTTCCTTCTTTCCTTCCTTCCTTCCTTCCTTCCTTCCTTCCTTCCTTCCTTCCTTCCTTCCTTCCTTCCTTCCTTCCTTCCTTTTTTCTTTCTTTCATTTGTCTCTTTCTGTCTGTCTCTCTCTCTTTTACCCACAATGAAGAGTAAGCTCCATGAAGGCAGGGATGGTTCCATTTTTAAATGTCTACCCTTGGGGCTTGACATAGTAGGTACTTGAGGAGAAGTTGTAGGATTAAACTTGCTCAATAGGCCTGAGAGTGAATTCTGACTCTTCTACTTACTAATTAGGCTGTTGTTTTCTCTTTTTGGCCTCAGTTTCCTCATCTGAAAAACAAGGAAATTATAGTACACATTGGTAAGATCCTTTCCAGTTCTAGATTGTAGGACAATGGAGACCTAAGTTACTGTCTTAGGAAAGAGAGTAAATCTGGGGGAGATGCTTGAGGGCAGGGGCACTTTTGTGGCTTCCCTCACACCAACCAGCTGGGCACCCACTTCTTCTGCCTCTGTGTGAGGCCAGCCTGCTCAGTCCCCTCTATATAGACTTGGGGGAGACTGCCCCCCACAGAGTGAGCCCTAGGCTGCTCATTCCCTCTCACCTCCTGGAGGTGCATGGATTGGCAGAAACAAGCCTGAGTGGGAGCTGGGGGAAGGGTTTAGTTCACCAATGAATCCTTTTGGCTAAAGAAAACTTGGTTTTGGCAGGACTGTGCATGACTGTGAATTTCCAGCAAAATGGCCCCTCGGTGCCTCATTTCATCCACTTAACCCAGAGGTTGCATTCTTGAAGGCTTCTGCCAAGCACTAACACATTCCAGCCCCTCAATCCATCCCCCTTCCTTACTTGTTCCTTCTCTGCGGCAATGAAGCCCAACTCAACATTTCTGTCTACACCTGTGGGAGCCTGGGAAGGGATGGACAGTGCTTCTGGATCCCAACCAGCTCACTTCTTCATGGCTGTACTAGGAGGCCATTTTCCCCACTGGGTCTTCTCAGGAGGAAAGGCAAAGCACAGCTTATGGCTGGAGACTCTGAAGAATCAGGCAGCTCCATCCAATACCACCAAGATAGCCAGATAACCCTGACCTTCTCTGGCCATTCCTCCCATGCTGTGTCATCCCCTCTACTGGAATATAAAGTCCTTGAGGGCAGAGGCTGTCTTTACTTTTATGTTTCTGTCCCCAGTCTATAGTTGTTATTGTTTTTATGGCTTATCCTTCATTCTTGAAGAGGACCATGACATCAAGGAGATGATGCCATGACCTGCAAATAAATTGGATTTAGGCGAGGGAGGTCTGTACAAAGTCACCAGCCTCCTTTCTTCTTCACAGCCTTCTGGGTTCAATGGTAAGATGTAGATCAGGACGACTGGAGATGGCCCCAGGTGCAGTGGGAGGCCTTGGCCTTTTTGAGCTAAGGTCTTTTCCAGATCTTAGTTTGTCTGGGGCAACACCCATTCAGTGATTAAGGCTAAGTGAAAAATGAAGCAAAAAATGGCCTCTTTTACCTAGTTTTAAAAAAATCAATCAGGAAGGGGAAGACTCTCATGGTTTCTGGACAAAACAGAAACAATTACTATTTATACTCACTCTGAGCCATCAGAATCCAAACAATGACCAAATGAAGCTAGCACTGGGACCTACTGCTGGCTAATCTAGGAAAGCCAGAGTCATTTGGGTTTAAGGCATGGTCCATAAAAAAGAAATCTAGTCCATAAACCTCAAGATGTCTTGCTAGGTTTCAGCAATCAAAATTTATATTCCTTTGGGCAGAGCACTCACAGGTAAGGATATGATGCCCTATATGGACAGAGGGAGAGGAGGGGAGAAGAGGAGGGAGAAGATGGAAAAGAAGGAAGAAGGAAGGAAAAGATGGAAGGAAAGGAAGCAGCATCACTCAATGGAACTGCCCAATGGGACAGCTATTACTACCCACAGGTTGCTTGTGCTCTGATCTCAAAGAGGACCATGGCATCAGGAAGGAGACATCACAATTGACAAGTGAATTGGATTTAAGTGAGACAAGACTGTGCAAAGTCACCAGTCTCACTCTCTCCTTCCAGGCTATAATACAGTACATTGTAAGGGCTTAATCAATGCTCATTCATTCACTTATTCTTTCTTTCTCTAAGCACGGTGGACTTGGAGTCAATGGAAAATGGTTTGAAATCTGTCTCTGCAACTTACTGGCTGTGCCACCCTGGGAAAGTTCCTTAACTTCTCTGTGCCTCAGTTTCCTCATCTATAAAATGGTTAGAAGTATCTACTTCAGAGAGTTGCCACAAGGGTCAAATGAAAAGATTGTGTATGAATCACCACAACAATAGCAATAGAGGATTTTAAGGTTTGCAAAGTGACTACACATGATATCTCATCTGATCTTAATAAGAAGTTTGGAAGGAAGGTGCTTTATTATCCTTATATTACAGATGAGGAAACTGAGGCACAGAGAGTTTCACTTACTTTTCCAAGGTCAGTTAGCTAGAAAATGTCGCAGATGGAATCTGAACTCAGATGTTCCTGACTTTCCAGGTGGCTACCTTGGTGTAGGGAGCTCTATCTCTGGCAATCTAGATTTGTAGTTCGTCCCTTTCTGGTTTTGAGGTCCCTTTGGGGACCCTGAGAGACAAAGGCAGTTGTCCAAGGTCACCTGACCATTCTACATCCTGCCTCTGAGGCCAGTTCTCTGTGTCTGGGCCTGGTTGCTCTCTTGCCAAACCTGAAGCACCATATACGTGTCAGTGATTATCCGTGATTGATAATGGTAGTGAAGACAACAACAAACTCATAGCATCTGAGAGGGCAACAAATTTTCCAGGACTGAGTTTCATGTGAATTCCATTGAACAAGAGGAGAGAGAAGAGCTTGTTACCTATAATAATGGTGCTGGTGGTGAGGGCTAACCTTTGCATAGCCTGAGAAGATTTGCCAAGGACTTAGACAAATACTTCTCCCCTCCGTGACCTGTCCTTTTCTTGTGACCAGGTTTCTTGTGTTTGGTGACAGTAATCATGTTCCCTCATAATCACAAGAAGCTTTTAGGTCTAGAATAGGATGGGATCTGAAGGCATTTAGTGCAATCTGAGGCTTGCAGAGGTTAAGTGCATTGCCCAAGGTCACATAGGTGGTAAGTAGGTGGCATACCCTAGTCTAAACATCCCCCAATTGCTCTAAGTGAACTTCAGGTGGTCTGGAGTCCAGGCTTCTCTCTAAACTGGACAAAGCTCCCAACCACCTTGAGCCTCGCATGCCTAAACAGGGAGGTTGATGGATGTCAAAACAGACCATCAGCTCAGGTCATCAATGCACAAACAGTCTATCAGTTCCGTCAAACAAGCGGTCAATTGGACAAAACACATGAAAAACAACCAGTCAGCTCCCCATGCCCACTGTTAGACCTCAGCTGATAACGTCAATGTGGATTTCTTGAGCACTAGGTTTATGTGCTAAGCATTGACCAGATTGAGCACATCAAAACAACCGGTCACCTCAGTCTATTAATAGCCGAGCACAAGCCGAGGCAGTCAAGGCATTTCCTCAAGGTTGTAGAAAAAGGGGCCTAGAGTCAGGAAGACCTGAGTTCAAATCTAGCCTTTGACACACATAACTGTGAAACCCTGGTCAAATCACTTCACCTCTGCCTCAGTTTCCTGAGATGACTATAGCATTTACATCAGTGGTTTTTTTTTCTGTGTCAGTTCTTTGTTATTACGGTAATAAGGATTTTTATTTTGCGGTACAGGTTATATTGTGGGACTCAAATGAGATATTTGTGAAGAGATTTGTAAATCTTTAAGTGCTATGTGAATGCTGCTACTGATAATAATAATGTTATAATATATGATCTCAGAGAAAGGCAGGGTATAATAGGAATTAAGGTGCTGGACTTGGAGTCAGGAAGACCTGAGTTCAAATCCTGCCCCAGACACTTATTAGCTGTGTGACCCTGGGAATTCATTAAACTTTTCTGGTCCTCAGTTTCCTCATCTGTAAGATAATGGAACTGGACTCTGTGGCCGCTAAGGTACCTTCCAGCTCCAAATCTGAGATCCTGTAAGTCACAGCTTTATTTTTCTAGCCTTCATTTAGTCTAACTCTTCCATTATATAGATGGGGTAACTGAGGTTTAGGCAGGGGAAAGCTCCTAGGTCTAGGACACACAGTTAGTAAGGAACCAAGCTGTGACTTGAGCCAAGACTTTCTGCCACATTTTAGGAAGGGTAGGGATAAGCTGGACAGTGTCCAGAGGAAGGCCCTTGGAATGTTGGAGGCCTGGTATTCTATCCACTGAGCCACCTAGCTGCCTCCATGACAGCTTCATGGTCAATAGGATAGCTTCCTTCAAATAGCTCATGGGTGGAAGACTGAGTAGATTAATTTCATTCCCCAGGGAACAGAAATAGGACCATATGGGCCAGTACTGGAGTCACTTATCTTTGATATTTACTACCTGGGTGACCCATATTATTTATAAAAAAACATATATCTAATATGTTAAATATACTATGGATCATTACATATTATATAGCTGTATAATGCTTAAACACAAGGTAGTTTGGGAAGGAGGGCATTAGTGTTTGGGGGAATAAGGAAAGAATTGTGTGGAAGGTGGTGCATCAGCTGAGTCTTGAAGGAATTGATTCTATGAGGCAGAGGTAAAGAGGAAGGGCATTCCTGGCAAGGGAGATGACCAAGGCAAAGGCATAGAGATGGGAAATGGAGTTCAGTGAGTCCTTTAATGGTCTCCTGACATGGGGTTGTGTTCATGGACCCCAAGTTAAGAGTTCCTGATTCTGGTTGAATCCCTTTGTTTTACAAATGAGGAAAATGAGGTTCAGGTGAGTTGATTGCCCAAAGTCACTCAAAGAGGACTACTTCTAGAATTGGAGGACCTGGGTCCTTCTTAGCTCTAGCACTCTGTTACTGTGTGACCTTGGGTCAAGGTCTGGGCCTGTTTCCTTATTTGTGAAATGAGGAAGCTGGGCTTCGAGATTTCTGTACTAGGATGCTGCTTGGGCTTTCCTGCTTTGGTAACTTTGAGAGGGCCTGAGTTCATTCATGGCTCTGAACTCCAGTGGAACAGAACTTACATCCCTCTGTTCATTCAAGGGTACCTTGTGAAACAGCCATTTTATAACCATTAACTCGGAACACTGGGGCAGGCAACGGCCTTCAGAAGAAGGAAAGTCAGTTCCTCAAGGAAACATGAATTATCCACCTCATTCCCAAGCAAAAGAAACACGCTGGAGGAATGGCCCTCTCTGTTGGTATTGGCTGGTGGAATGAGACCCCCAGGTCGATTGTAATTTCCAAATTAGATAAAACGTTAGGTCATATTAGTGCTATATTAGATAAACAGTCAGGCAGAGGGAGGAAACATGGGCTGAGCCAGCCTGGTCTCCCTCCCTGCAGGAGACTTTGGGCTATCAACCCCAGAAATGCTTCATGTTTCTCTGAAAGATTTCAGGGAAAATGGGAAAATGAGGTGGAAGCTGCTGTTGACTTTTGTGGAACTGAACTTTCCAGAAAGTCTCGGGATCACAGTATTTTTAGGATCATGAGAGGCAGCCTGATGTCCTGGGTAGAGTGCTGGATTTGGAGTCAGGAGGAGCTCCCTTCAGTTCCTGCTTTGGGCACTTACTAGGGAGAAATCACTTCACATCTGTATGCCTCAGTTTTCTCAGTTATAACATGACAGTGTTGAATTAGATGTCCTCTAAAGTCCTGTGATCTCTCTTGTGACCAAAAAGGACTGAGGCACAGAGGAGGAAAAGGAGTTCCCAAAGCCAATCCCTTTGGAAAATAAGATGGCAGGCATGCCCAGAGCAGTCCATGCTTTTCTTTAAGGGCTTCTAAGATACATGAATAGACTCTGGAGTCCGTTTACTCAGATGACTGGACTTATGACCCAGCAGCCCAAGAACAGGGTTAAATATCAGGAGATCACATAGAAAGAGTTGGAAGGAACTTGGGAGGTCATTTAGTCCAACACTTTAATTTTTCAGAGGAGGAAACTGAGGACAAGAGGAACTAAATGTCTTGCCCCAGTCTAGCTAGAGGGAGAGCAGAGAAGCTGAATTAGATGCTGTATTCTATCCCAGGTTCTTGGTGCTCAGACTATCTGTTCTAAGGTTTTCTTGTTTCCACTTTACTTGCATATTGTGTATACTGTGCCTGAATGAATGAATGAATGAATGAATGAATGAATGAAAAAGCATTTATTAAGTGTTTTTTATGTGCCAGGCATCATACTATGCATGCATATACATTTTCCTTCTTCAAAATGAAAGCTCCCATCAAAAGTCATTCCCCATCAAAGTCCCCATCAAAAGTCATGAGCAGTCAAAGGACACGAACAAATAATTTCTCGAAAGAATTGCATATGATTAACAACTACATGAAAGAATAGTCCAAATCGCTAATAACAAGACAAATGCAAATTGGAACAACTCTGGTTTGACCCCAAACCCTGCAAAATGGCAAAGATGACAAAAGATGGGGATAGTCGGTGTCGAAGGGGCTGTGGGAAGATCAGCACACTGGTGCATTGTTGGTGGAACTGTAACTATAACTGTAACTGTAAAACTATTCAGCAAAACAATTTTGAACTATGAAGAGGAAGTGGCTAAAATATTTATATCCTGTGACCCAGAGATTTCACTGGTGGGTGTGGAGTATAAGGAGATAATTGAAAAGAAGAAAAAAAGTCCTCACCTACACCAAAAATTTATAACAGAACTTTTTGTGTAGCAAAGAACTTGAAATGAAGTAGGTGCCCATGAATCAGGGAATGGTTAAACAGATGATGGTACCTGCATGTAATAGGAAGTTACTGTTCTGTAAGACATGATGAATGTGACCACTACAGAGAAGATTTATAAGAACTGATATAGAGTGAAGGCAGAAAAGCCAAGAAAACAATGAACACACAATGATGATAATGTAATGTAAAGAAGAAAATCAGTGTTGCAGAATTACAAAGGTCTGCCCAGGGAAGAGATATGAAGAGAGACATCCTCCACCCCCATCTTTTGCAGAGGTTTTGGGGTAAAACAACAGATATGAACCATTGTGTAGACTGTCAGATTTTAAAGGTTGACCAGTTTTTCTGCTTTTCTCCCCTCCTTTCCCTTTTTATTTTAAAATTTTGTTTTAAAAGAGTGAGATACAGAGAAAAAATTAGGTAGTGAAAAAAGACATCAGTAAAAATCTGTTTTAAAAACCAAATGAGTGACCTTTGAGAGTAGAGACTGTTTTATTTTTGGTTTTGTATTTCTAGCCCCTAACACAGTGCCTGGCACATAAAATGTGCTTAATAAATATTTTTTTGATGGATTGATGCTACCTACACAGCTGTTGATAGGAAAGAAACAAAACCATTTCCTGCCCTCAAGGAACATTTATTTAAATGAGAGGCTGGCACAGTGCTTCATAGTTTATTAGCCTTTCCTCTCCTATCTGGAGTCTCACCACTGGAGGGAGGCCAGACAGCAATGACCAGTCCCCTTTCTAGAGGAGAAAACTGAGGCTTAGAAAAGAAGACCCTTGTCCAAGGTTCTGGATAGTTTATGGAGAAGCTGGGATTAGTGCCTCTTGATTTAACAGCTTCAAGGTCTACATTGTGTCTGTCAAAAACTGGATCCCAGATCCAGTGGAAGATTTACTACAGTGGATGCCTTACCAGTTGCAAATCACTCCCAGGGACATGGGACAAGAAGAAAAGTTTGTGGGCTGATGTGGGGCTTGGCTCTAGGGGACTGAACAGGGAGCAGTGAAGGGGAAGGTAGAGAGATGAACTGAGGTCCTATGTAAGGAAAATGCCTTAAGAGTGAGAGCTGTCTAAAAGTGGAACCAATTGTTTTGGAAGGTAATGAGTTCCACATCACTAGAAATGTTCAAATGGAAAATGAAGGACTGATTGTCTAGGGGAGGGTTGGAACACATGGCATCTGACATCCTGTTATTTTACCATCTACCTGGCTACAGAATGGAATCTCTGATCCTGAGCAACTGACTTCTTCAGGGTGTCTCATTCCTCCCCAACCCAGTCCTAGAGACTGAACCCTGAGTCCTGTGAGTGCAAAATGACAGCTCAGTTTTGGGGTCTAGCTTCCTGGGAGGGAGGATTGGGTGGAACTCCAGGACATTATCTTTCTTACTGGTTTCTGCTAAGCACTGAGATCTGCCTGCCCTGACTCCATCCCCAGAATCACAGAATCTGAGCACTGGAAGGAATCTCAGCAGCCTAGCTCATCATCCATGAAAGAAACCCCACTATGACTTACTTGACCAGTGGTTTCCCTGCCTCTGCTTAAAGACATCTAAGGAGAGAGAAGCCATTACCTTTCATGAAGTCGGACAGGACACCGTAGGGGTAAGAGCACCCGATTTGGTGGGAAGTTCTGGCTCGCCATCTCACTTTCTTGATTTGATAACTGGGCAACCCTGGGCAAATCCCTCAACCTTTCTGAGGCTCAAGAAATGAGAGGTTTCAATTAGATGACCTCTGGAGTCCAAAATTACCCATGTATTAAGATGTGCCAAATGCCACTCAACGCTGGGGACATACAAAGTTTAGCGAAGAACCATCTTAACTGATATAGATTCTAGGACAGCACAGGGCAGAGGATGCCCTCCTGAGGACTAGTGCCTGTGGGGGAGCCTGGGGCTGAAGGGGGCTGGGCAGACAGTGAGCCCTGCAAGGGGGCCTGGCCCATGTACAGTCTCGGGGAAATCGATGTGGACAGGACAGCCAAGCCTGCAGGCAGCCCACCCTCCGTGATGCGGATCACATTCCCTCGACCGCGTCTGAACAGTGTAAACACATTGTGGGGATGGGCAGTGTTTCCTGAGGCTCTCCACAGGCAAGCAGCCATGGTGGGGAGGAGCAGGCCGACTGGGGGCTGACAATTTGATATAAACCACAGGACAGTGTCCAGCATGCTGGGAGATTCAGTTCCTGCTTCCCCCCTCCCAACCTAATCCCCCAACCTATCAGCTGCAACCAATTATCTTCCTCCTTGGAATCAGAGAATGTCATAATGCAAGGCAACCTTAGAGATCATCTAGTCTTGATGGGGAAACTGAGGCCCAGAAGAAGGAAATGATTTGTCCAAGGTTACACAGCCAGGACTAGAACTCAGGGCTTTTGACTGTGTATCCAATTCAATTCAGTTCACAGCAGCACTTAATAAATGTTTTTTGTTGTTGTTTAGTCATGTGAGTTGTGTCCAACTCTGTGACTCCATCTGAGATTTTCTTGGCAATGATATTGGAGTGGTCTACCATTTCCTTCTCTAGCTTATTTTACAGATGAGGAAAGTGAGGCCAAAACATGACTTACCCATGGTCACACAACTCTTCAGTGTCTGAGGCCAGATTTGAACTCAGGAAGATGAGTCTTCCTGATTTCAGGCCCACTGTCCTATCCAATGTACCACTTAGCTGGGTTTGTTCTTTTGCTTGTTAGATTGAATTAAATTTGATACATATTTATTGAGTACCTGCTATATGAAAATAATAGAGAAGAAAAGAAAGCTGAGAACCCAATCTTGGAGAAAGTCATCGCATGGGAGCCAGAGGAAGTTCAGAGTTTGTGGAACTAGACCTGGGAGACCATCCTCTCTAACTCCCTCATCTTACTGATGAGATGGCTGAGCATCAGGGAAGAGCCGTGACTTGCCTGAGGTCAGTAAGTAGCAAGGGTCCAGGACCCCTCTTCCCACTCTTCCATACCTTGAAAGAAGGTCCCCAAGTTGGGGGAATCAGGCAGCCTGGTACAGTGTGCTACAGTGACTGGAGTCAGAGCAGCTGCATTGGAATCATGTCTCCAATGCCATGTGACTTAGTCTGGACACAACCTTCCTGAACCTGTTTCTCCATCTGTAAAATGAGGGGTTGGATCAGTTGGCTTTTGAGGTCCCTTCCAACTCTTGGTTTGTGATTTTTGTGATCCTTATAGGAGAGGGTCATGTCTCTGAAGCCAAGGGAAGAGGGAGAACCAGGATAGAAGGGTCAATCGATCGTGTCAAATGTTGGCGAATGACTGTGGAAGGGCCTGAGACAGGGCAATTTGAACAGAACAAGGAGCCAGAAGCCTTTTGCAGGAGGGTGGGGAAGTAGAGGCAGGGAAGGTAGGAAGGAGTTAGGACGGAAGGGGAGAAGAGGGAGGGGACCATCTCTGGAAGAGGGAGGGGAAGGTTTTCTTGGGCATGCTTGCAGGTAGAGGGAGGAGGAGCAATAGAAAGGGGAGCAGAGAGCCCAAGGCTAGAGAAGGCTCCATAGGGATAGAACAATGTTCCTGGAACCCTGGAGAGGAAGAAATGGGTGATGACAGTGGAGGAGCAAAAGGGCAGGTTCATCCTCAGAGGAGAGAGATAAGGACAGAGGGGATGAGGGAACTTACAGTGGAGGGCCTCCATCTCCTCAACAACATGGGAGGCGAGTTCATCCCATAGGTGTGTGGGGTGGGGAGGGGCAGGGTTGAGAGTTGGGTGGATAGATCTATGAGGAGGTTTGGGGCAGGAGAGATCCGCATGGCCTCTACAAGGATGCAGCTTAGATGTCCACCCCTTTGTTGGTGCTTGATCTTGATCTCCATGGCTGTGGGCACTGCATCTGCCCATGCCCTCTTACCGTTATAGGCCTTGGGGATGTCCTCCCCAACACCAGGGTCCTTCCTCACAGTCGCCTGACATGGTGTGAAGTCAGTGGAGCATTTGACCTGCTTCTCTGTGCACTCTCCCTCTCTTTGTCCCTCTCTCTGTCTCTGTCTCTCTCTGTCTTTGTCACTGTCTCTCTCTCCCTCTCTCTGTCTTTGTCTCTGTCCCTATCTCCCTCTCTCTCTCTCCCTCTCTCTCCCTCCTTCCTTCTCTCTGTTTCTCTCCCTCTCTCTTCCTCTCTCTCTCCCTCCCCTCTCTGCTATGTTGCTCTAGTCATGTCCTGTTCAACAGATAGATTTCTCAAAAACTTTGATATCACCCAGGGAAACTGAGAAACTAAATGACTTGCCCAGGGTCACACAAACACACACACATCCACTATGTGTCTGAGAAAGGACTGGAACCTGCTCCATACTGTCTCTCTGTTGCTGTTCAAAATACAGGCTTTTATTTCAGGGACAGGCTCAAGGTTGCTAAAACAAAACAAAAAACAAACCCAACCAAAAAACCCAAACCCAGGCAATTTCACAAAGCCTGTCCAGCTTGCCCTCCTCCTCCCTTTCACAGTGTCTATCTGAATTACATATTCTGTTGGATCAGCTCTACAGGCTCTTCTTCCAATTGCATACTAAAGCCCAGATAGCATGCATTTTTCATCCATTTGCTTTTTCCTGTGAGGATAGTCAGGCAGGGATCTTTTGAGTGGTTATAAATATCTTGGAAGACAGTAGCAGTTTCAGGCTTGAGGCAATCAGTCAGCACAATGTCACCTGCAAGCCATGGTGAACCTCATCATCTGGGGAATCTATCTTTGATCTGGGCCCTGCCCTAGATTTTCTCCAGGAGGGAGACAAATGTCTTTGGTGAGCAGATGATATCCTGATTTGGGTAAAGCATCATATCTTCAGACGAGCTCTGAACTTCCTCTGACTAGCTACTAAATGGTGACTTTCTCCAGGATTTGGTTCTCAGCCTTCTTTTTTTTTCTCTCTCTTACTTTCATATAGCAGGTACTCAGTAAATATGTGTAGAATTCTAACCCAATCTAAAAAGCATTGATTAAGTGCTGCTGTGAACTGAATTGAATTGAATTGGATAGAGTCAAAAACCCTGGGTTCTAGTCTGGTTGTGTGACCTCGGACAGGCAAGACTGAGAAGGGAACACACAAACTTTTGCAAATGATATTCCACATCTGGTCTCATCTCTAACACTGCCTAACTGACTGAAAATGGACAAGAAGACATAATCCCATGAGTGAGTATTACACTGGTCATTTGTTACTGTTAAACATATTATTTGATGTCCTTTGTAAAATAGTCCTTTTTTCCACTGGAGCATCTCCCAGGCACTTGGTAAGATCATACAAACCTCCTTGAATTATATAACAACAGAAAAGGCTTCCTAACAAGGAGAGCTGTTCCACAGTGGAAGGGGGTGCCTTGAGAGATAGCTCCTCCTCCCTGAAGGTCATCAGGAAGAGGTTGGATGTCTACTCACCAGAGCCATGGTGTGGGGATTGAAGGTTCTGAGGCCCTGCCCAACTCTTTGATTCTGTGAAAACAGAATACGTGTACTCACCGATCTGAGTATACAGTTCAGTGGAGGTGTAACATTGGGATGCAATAAGAATGAATGGAAAGATGGAGAAACACCAGTGACTAGTTTGAGCCTAGATGAAGAGGGTTGCATGAAATTCCCTGAGAAGTTAATTAACCTTGAAGTGGGAGCAGGAAGAGTGGAGGGGTTGGGGGAGGGAGTGTGGGTGGGGCTGGTTATTCAGGAAGAAAGGATTCTGGGGTGGGGAGATGGGTGTGAGCCTGGTTGGAATGATTACCATAGAATCCTTCATGGGAGCCAGGAGTCAGGTCCTGGGGGACCACAAAGAAGGGTATCCTGGAGGTCAGATATTGTCCTCCTAATCCTTGGCAGCTAGGTGGTACAGTGAATAGAGTGCTGGGCTCAAGAAGACCTGAGTTCAAATTTGACCTCAGACACTACTAGCTTTGTGAAGTCTGGGCAAGTCACTTCACCTTGTTTGCCTCAGTTTCCTCATTTGTAAAATGAACTGGAGTCAGAAACGGCAAATCAGTCCAATATCTTTGCCAAAAAAAAACTCAAAGGGAGTCATGAGAAGTTTGACAACTGAAAAATGACTGAACAATCCTCAACCAGTAAAGGTTGTGAATGTCACACTGTTTCCCAAGGCAAAAGTTACTCAATGAGGTGTTTTTTTTTTTGAGGGGGGTGTCAGAAATCCCAGAATCCCAAAATGTCAGAGATGGAACTGACTGAACTAGAACCACCAAGGAAAGACCCACTACCTCTCCAGGTAGCCCCTTCCCTCTGGGTCAGCTCTTCCTGTGAGAAAGTTTGTCCTGACACCAAGCTTCTCTGTCCAGGGTTCCTAGTTTTGCCCTGTCTAAGGCCAAGCACAACAAGACTAATTTCTTTCCACTGGACCACTTTTAAGTGCCTGAAATCTGCCATTGTGTTTCCTCTGTCTTCTCTTGTCTAGGAGGGACGTCCTCTATCCCCTCAGTGGATCGTTATGAGCCATAACTTCCAGGCCCACCCTCAGCTTGGCTTTCCCACTTTGGGTATTCTCCAGTTTGTAAAAAGCTTCCTAAAATGCAGCACATAGAATTGAACCTAGAACTCGTGTGGTCTGATCGTGGACAACAGTGGGATTTCCACTTGTCTCCTTATTCCAGGTCATTGTGTATCCCTTGATGCTGTCCAAGATCTTATGAGTGAGCTATAGGCATCACCCTGTTGACCTGCATTGAGCTGCTGGTCTGCTTATACCCCCAGATCATTTTCAGATGAATTGTTCTGAAATGGTTGAATGGTTGGTTGAAACCTCTGACTGCTTTGTTCGGCTTCTGCTCTTCACCAGCGTTTTTTGCTGCCTGTAAACTGGTCTTGCTTCTGAAATTCCTTAAGAGTTAGCAGCTTGTTGCTACATAGGGATGCCTTGAAGAAAATTAAGTAAAGAAATCTGTAATGATTGTCCAAATGAATTGCTCTCATATTTCACCAACCTAGCCCTCTGACTTGGGCCTGAGGTTCTGGGCAGAGAATGACCCTGGAGGGCTCAGCTCAGGCCCATACATCCTGAATGAGAGGTCTGCATCTCCACAGATGGTGTGTTTGTCCTTCATTGCCGAAGAAGACCATGCCATCAGAGAAATGATGACATGACTTGCACTTGATTTTATTTTGAGTGAGGGAGGGCTGTGCAGGTCACCAGCCTCACTTCTCCTCCAGAGCCATCTGAATCCAGTGACCAGATATTCATCAGGATGACTGGAGATGACCCAGGATGAGGCCATTGGGGTTAAGTGACTTGCCCAAGGTCTCACAGCTAGTGAGTGTCAAGTGTCTGAGGTGAGATTTGAACTCAGGTCCTTCTGACTCCTGTACTGGTGCTCTAACCACTGCACCACATAGCCATCCCCCACCACAGATGGTAGGAATTAGGCTAACACCCTTCCTTGGGGATACTGGAATCAATTATGATTGGGACAACTTTGAATTCCTCTCTGTACTCCTGCCTCTGTCTCTCCAAGGACTTCTGGGCAGTCTCAGCGTATTGGCTGACCCGCCTTCTGTCCTCCACTCTACCCCACCCCATAGTCCACCCTGGATGAAAGTAAGAATCAAAGAGCCAGGCCCTCTGTGGGCCTGTAGTCAAGTCATGGTAATCACTAGTGCAGAGGTTTGGTGGGCAGTTATTGACCCAAGCCACTCTGGGCAGAAGGAGCCAGCCCCAGGAACTGCCAAGCTTGCTGAAGCTGGACCCAGACCCCTTCTTCCTCACTATAGCTCCCAGGGGCACCTTTGGAGAGAGTTAAAAAATGAGAGGAATGTTCCAAGTCTCCCGTTTTTCCCTCCCCCATTTTTACACCTCTCCTGGGGTTGGGGCTTTGAAATGTGCTCAGAACAAAGGAGAAAAGACCCCAGGACCCCATGAGAGC